>NW_028262358.1:111748110-114148110 GCF_047370975.1 Nipponia nippon | reverse complement strand
TGTTATTACTTATAGAGCTGCATAAGCTGGCAAGTGAATAAGGAGAGCTTTGCACTGCAGGTAGCTCTGCTGAATACTCCAAATACAGCCATGAGCATAAATCGCCCACACTCAAGAATACCCTGGGAAGCATAACTCAGATAATATGTGACATTATATGTAATAGTATTTTTCTACGAGTTCCTTCTTGCTTTCAAGGGGTAATGTTATACTTGTAATAGCAGAAACATTGTTAAACAACAATTCCCATCAAACATTTACTAAATTGCACCTGTCCAGCCTATCTTTGCTTTCTGCTTTAGGGGTCTGTTCCTGGCAAGCTGTAACAGGAATCAGAACAGAGATCCAGATAATACATTTGAATGTGTAAGGAGCATGCTTGCTTCCCTGTGTGGGCAAAGCAGCAGACCTCACAGGGATCAGAAGATCTCATTCTGACAAGCTAAGGCTTTCTAAGGAGTCGAAAGCAGCCAAATATCTCATCCAAAGTCGACAAAATATTTTAACTTCTTTTTTGCGCTCCGAATCTCAGAAAACCACGCTTACTTTGAGATGGAAGTTACATGCCTCGGAATAAAGAAAAACACTAAAAAATATTATTGTCTTTCCATTTTGATTTTGCTAGAAAAAAGAAGGTCTTGGTCCATACTTGCTCTTCTTTCATTGCTCAGCTCTATCCTTTCCATCTCCACCTATCTCTGCTTGAGCTTTACTTCTTGATTTAAAAGAGAAATCATATTCAGAATGTGATAGCACAAAGTTATCTGTTGTGTTAAGACCTCTGCTGCTTCAGGTTTGTTGCCTGTCACACTCAGGAAGCTTTTATTCATTCCCAGCTTAGCCTGTATGCTTTATTTCCAGTGTGTTAATTTGTCACTTCTTGGTCAGAGCACACAGTTATCAGGTCCAGGCTTGTGAAAAAAGAATAAGCTTAAAGACCAAAGTGTGAGAAGGTGTTATTCTTTCAGAGCTCTTGTCTGCTAATCTGATCTGTGGATTAACAAGTTTTTACAGGTATGCAATTGAAATAGTGAGATAGTGAGGATAAAAAGAAAGAAGGCCAGATATTGTAAGTATTTAAAGCATCAATCTCACACTGAATTCAATAGACATTATCCGCATTAAACCTTAGGACATCTAGACCAGTGACTGCTGTAGAGATTCCCACTCAGTGTTTGTAAAGAAATGTGTGTTTCTGTAGATATGGAACTTGGGTCCTGCAGGGTCAAGGCTGGTTTGGAAGTGAAAGTGAGCAGCTTTATTAGATGAAGGGAACAGTTTTGTCCTTAAGTCCTGGTTTTCAGTTTGAAAAGAATTTGAACTTTCTGTGACTCTTTAGTGTTTCCATGTACCATTTTCAAATGTTGACTAATTTCAAACTAAAGTCAATAAGATATGAAAACAATACCAAAATTTAATCCTTTGTCAGACGTGTGATTTGATAACCCAGAAGTGACTGGATCACCTTATAGGGACTAGATACTTCACCTCATCAAATTTGGTACAACTAGAAAATTAACACAAAGTCACAAAAGTCAAATTATGTTCTATTTAATTTTATTTAATTTTATCATCAATAAGATGGATAGTATGCAACTTGATGGCAGAAGAATGTCAAAATAAAAATGAGGATTTTATCTCCAAAGGAGTTGTTCTATAAGAACAGGCATGCTGTTATGGCAATGCATAATGAAAGAACATGTGGACTTTGTAAAGGGCACTTTATTGAGAGTATATTACTTCTAATAAGTATGAAGAGGAATAGTTTGTATAAAGATCACCTAGTAACTAAGAGTTCTCAGTAGAAGTACCTGAAATAGCTACACGTTGTTTGAGCTACTTCTGAGTACTATCATTACAGCCTAGATGGTACTCTGAGCTTTCAAACCTGCAAGACTGAAAGCCCAGGGCTGCAAACAAATGAAGGTTTGCTAAGAAGTCATTCACCTTTAAATATGATGCTGCAAACTCTGAGAGTCCTTGGAAGAAATGTAGCTGATGGAAGAAAAAGACAGCATGACACAGGTACAGTTTGCACGGTGACCAGAAATGTGTAGAGTAGACATTTATATATTGAGTAAATGTTCCCAAGAATCTTTGAGAATACAGCAGGGGCTCTGTTTCCTAGGCTTTGTACTTCACTTTTTGTGAAGATATTTGGCTTGTCAATTCCACAATATTGAAATTGCAATGTTAATGTCATATTTGCAAATACCTACACTCAAACTAAGTTTTAAGGGGTTGAATATTAACTCTCCTGTCTAGTTAAGTGATTTGGTAGCCATATTTAGGAGAAACCCTAAGCCTACTGAAAATCTGTGCCCATCTTGTAACTTAACCATTCATAAAATTTATCTGGGCAAAATTCAACCTGCAGGGAACAGTTGTCCCATTCTGGGTGAAGGTGGAAGATGGGGATTTACCCACTGATGCAGAAAAGAAGAATGGTCAGAGGAAGAAAAGTCAATTTGGATGAACACTGGAGTTTGGATACATGCTCACCTACAGGGTTTCCACAACAGTACATTTGTTTCTTGCTGACCATAATGGAAGAGCAGAGTACCTGCCAATCCACAAGACAGAGCTTCTGCTTTCCAGGACGTGCACCAGGTCACCTTCCCTTGCTTAAAGCTCATGTCATTCCTCTATCCACCTCCTGTCTGACTTCCTTTCTTCTGTGGTAAGCCTGGAGACCTGGGACACCTCTATTTAGAAAATGCTGTTAATGCTTGTGGACTCATCTGGATATTACTAACTTGGATTCTGACATTCCCAAGGCCTATTGCCAGAGTGAGATAACAGAACCTAATGTCCTTCCTCTAAGCAAGAATTTGCCCAACAATTGCACTAGTAATATTAATTCAAATTGAAGTTTTTTTAATAAAGAAAGGGAGACCAGAAGAGGTTGCGGGAAATATATTTGATGATTATTTTTTTTTATCAGATTGAAAAGAGTAGCTCAAGAAGAACCTTGAGAAAGGAAAGAAGAAAAGTTCACAACAGTCTGTTTTCCTTTATTCTCGTAGAGCTCCATGTTTGATACTAAGGGAAACCACCGCTCTCTGCGATTTGTTTCTTACAGTTATTGCATATGTGAGAAAAGATGATGACAGACATCTGAGGTGAGAAGAGCACAGTTCCTATAATTAGTGTTTGTGAAGACATCACTGGTGTCCCTGATAAAGGGAGTCTTCTGTCCCAGCTATATATCAGCATCCAAAACTTTGCAGAGCTAACATGTCATTTCTCTGCTACTACCGTTTGAGACCAAAAAAGTAGTATTATTGCTGCAACTCAAAGATTAGCTGATGACTATCGGAGTCTGTCTATACCTTTTAGCAGAATATGATGCGTGTTTTTTTGATTGATGCTCATTCTGAATGCAGGAGAATCATCTGGCGGAGAGCAAAATTACCCAATGACCTAATGTCCTGTCACTGATACACAACTAATTATATGAACACTGATCCACATAACATCCGTTATGTGAATTTGAATGCCCATCTGTTCACTCCAGATTAATTGTGACACTGATAGCTCCACATTATGAAACCGTTATTTTTTTAAAACCTTCCATGAAAAGCAAAAACCCCTTTCAATCCCCCCCAAATCCAAACAAAACAAAACTCCAAACCCAAACAAAACCAAAAAAATGACCACTTTTCAAAAAAATGCAGGTTCATAAGTTCAAATATTCTCTTCACTGCCAGATAAAGCACACCAGGACCCAAGGGAATAGGTCATAGCATAAAAGATGCCTAGCATTTAGAAAGAAGATATTATTCTTTACCCAACCTTTTGATCCCAAGTAAGGTTTAAAGAAATACTGAAAGGTTCAATTCATCTTGCTTAACATTAGATATCAACAATGTTGATGCCTGTATCTGAGCTAATCATCCTTGCAGGGAACAGCTCCTTTGACCTATTTTGGATGTCTACTTTAAGACAAGACAGATTGGCTCCAGAAATGCTTATTTCTCTCCGCTTCTCCAGCTCTCTAAGGGAGCTTAGTAGTTGAGATCTGATATAGATACTACACTATAGATGTCTATATTTGGTGAGATCAGTTGCACCCTCAACTAATTTGCAGGTAAAATTCTTTTCTGCCACCTCATTCTTCTCAGATATTTTGATTCTTTTATCTTTTGACAATTCCTCACAAATCTGTGCAATTACAATTTTTACTAGCACTGTTTTCCTATTGAGGCAGAGCAAATAGTCCAAAGAATTAGCATTATTTAGTGTTTGTACCACTGTAAGTGGTCCCACTTGCAACATATGTCCCAAGACCATTTTTAGTGAACTCCACTAGAAATCTCTCCCAGATCTTACAGATGTACTCTTAATAACATGTTTAATTTTCTGATATTTTACAATATATCTATCAATTTCTGACTCATGCACTTTTAAAATCATGCCATTAATTTGTGTGTATACATAAATGTATATGTACTTGTATTTTAATTGTCTTTCATCTAGCGAATTAAGCAACATATTTTGATCCATTGGCCAGCTGGTGGCTTGTATGAAGCCTGTTCGTTATACAGTAGCTGTTGCACCATTTTGCTTCCACTGCTGAATTACATTAACAGGCACTCAAAATGGATCAATGAAGCCAATGGAGTCATATCAAGGACACACCTTAGTTTTGATAAGAGCAAAACCAGAAACTGCACTGATCCTATTATTTAAATATGAAATATGAAATGTCTGTTCTCAGGACTATAATGCACAATTCATTATTTCCACGCAGTGTTTTTCTATGGAGAGTAATGAGCAAACTTTAATTCTTCCTGTTTTTTGCAAGAAACAAGTTGATAATATCACACTTGGAGTAAGAAGCTGTGATAGCTGGACATATACCTACCATACTGTCCTTACATAGAGCCTTACATTTTAGTTACGCTTTTGTACTCCAGCAATTTTTGGGTGCTTAATTGCATATTAAGGCTGGGGTTTAATTTGCTCAATTTAAGAATTTTACCAAATTTTAGCATTCTTGGATTTGTCCCACTTAATTCTAGATGTTTAAAATATAGATTTTTTTAGTCTGGCCTAGTCATTCTATACTGCTTTATTGGCAATGGAAAGAAATAGGTAGTTCTGTAGAACAATCTGTCTCATCCTAACTCAGACAGGAAGAACAGATGATATGATTCATTTGCTTGGTGTATTTATTTCTCCACTGACCATGATGGGGGTCCCACTCCTAATGAGTTGGTTTGCCAAAGGTAAGTACCTAGTTCCTTGTATAGACAACTGAGAGAAATAGTTGTATTTGACAGTGCTTCAAGACCCACAGAGGGAGAACTTATCTGAGCATAGCTATACACCTGGTGTAAGTGTGCAGAAACTCCAGGAATACGTATTATTCAGAAGACTGACTATACAGGAGCAGTCAATAGAATAAAGAGGTCTTATGGGACAAAAGAGGGACATTACTGCCTGGCCTTAAAATGGAGTCTAGTTTTATATGCAATGCAACTTGTTTATATATAGGCCAAATCCACAGTAAATATCTTGAAAGAGCTCAATTTAAGAACTCCATTCATGATTGTACTAAGGTGCCAGGCACTATGGATGCAATTCATCTCATCTGTCTTGTATAATAAGCATATACACTGTTTAAAGGTGAGGCATCATCTAGGTTGTCTTTATAATTAACCAAGAGAGGAAGGCACTTCTGTGCACACCTAAGCCTTTCTGCAATTCATCTGATCTATTTAAATGCCTATCTTAACATGAGATAAGCCATTCTCTAGAAGCCCATTTACTTCCTATGCAGCTCAGACACAGAGGTTTACATTAGAGACATCTACATTAGATCCAGTGAATCCCATCCAATCCATTCCTGGAAAAAGATGTCTCAGGCTACAAAGAATGTACAATTTTACTTTTGTTCAAAAAATCTGAACCTCATTAAAGGACAAATGAATTATGCTAGGGAAACTACAATAGAGCTTCATTAACTCCAGAACTGAGAAAAAAACTTGCCCCAACATATATTAGGGCACAGTACATCATTCTCTGCACACCTACACAGATTTTCGTGGTGTAGTCAGATTGATGACTCTATTCACAAAATAATTCCATTTACTGAAATCTTATATCATTTTGAAAATAGCTGGAAATCTTGGTACATAGGTTGTTTTTAGCCTAAATTACTGGAACAAATCTCAGTTTGACTTTCATAGTTTGTGCAGACCATATGGTCTCATGACGTTGCCTGTCATGTTGCCTCTGTTTTTCCTTTAGACATCTATATTCTTTGACATAGGGGAAAAAAATAGCAAATCTATATCCAAAATTAGATTATTTTGCAGAGAAGAACCTGCATACTTTTTTTGCATGATCAGGCACTAGAAAGACAGGTTATGGCTATATTTTTTCAGAAAACTTGTGTTATTGGAAAGCTTAATATTGTTGCAATATTAAACCATAAACATATATATCCTTCTAACCATACCTTATATCATCTTGGATTTCTGTGATATGATGTATCTACACCATTTTTTTTTCCTGAAAATTTTTAGGACATTTTTGCTAGAGAAATAACCAGTATTTATACATAATAGGTACATTTGATTCAGTGAGGATGCTTCTTAACAACCATTGACATTATCTACTATTTCAAATTGTATGCAAGAACTTGAATCAGTTATTGATACAAGAGATTAAATTGGGAGAGCTAAAGTATGGTATTTTTACATGGCATTTTCTGTAAAAAACAAATGAAGAAGATAATGAAGATAAGTTTTTCCCATGTTTATGACTCCATTAAATATAAGACAACCTATTTACTGCTGACAAACAGTTTAACAGCATCATGTTCTTTTTTAATGAACATCTATGGTCATAATTTATTATTGCAGAAAGTCATAGTGCTTAATTTCATACAGAAATGAAGTTTCATGTTTAATAGTGCTTCCTTTTCCCTGTCTTTGAAAGATTATTCAATTTACATATAGATAGAGCTCAATACTTCAGGGGGAAATCTTATTGTGGGAACACAAATTGAAACAGCAATTTTAGGAAATTAGATAGGAAGTACACAAGCCAAGTAGTTTATTTTTTCATGTGTCAAGTTGAAAGTTTAAGAGCTGTTTTGTAAATGAATTAAAAGCCATAAGCAATACTAAAAAGTATTTACACAACATTGTTTAAAATCTCCCCTTATTGGTACTTCTTGGGAAAAGCAAGGAAACACCACTATCAAAGCAAAGCGCAGTTTAACTAATAATATGGCTTTGTCTTGAAATTTATACTTCGAAACATGTAAACAAAATTACTGATTAGAAGACTTTTATTCAAAGCAAAGCTGATGAGGAAAATTTTCACTTCAGTAAATTTTGCAGACTGCATATGTAGCCTGAAAACCAGTTTAATTGCTAATAAAATCCAGCCAAACTGGGGCTCAAGCCACATCTTTGTAGATATACATGAACTTATGTACTGCAACTAATAAATCACAAATCTCTGTAAGTGAAAAGCAGTATAAGAAAAACTGTAATAGATGTTGTTATAATTATATCTTGGCTTTTCCCATAAAAATGGTGAGGTTTTATTGTGATCATTATTTCAGCCAACCTGAAAAATAATGCCATTAAACTTTTGTGGAATGGCCTGCAGTCATCTTGTGTCTTGATCTGATTATTTTTATTATACTGTGCAGTGTGTTAGTTAAAGACAAAGCTGAAATTGTCATGTAGAGGGGTGTAAAGGTCAAAAGCAGAAAGCTGCCTTTCACAACAGACTTGCTGTATGGCTTTGGCAATGAGTCTGTCAGCTGCTCATGAGATATCAGTTCAGTTAGCAATGTAAGCTTTATGTTCACTGAATTTAGATAAAATAACTTTTATAAAGAAATTTTAGCTCAAAAAATAACTATTGTATTTTGGTTTCAATTAAATATGCAACTAAAGAAATAGTAATAAAAAAAAATAGAAAGCATATTTTACCTAAGTTAGATCCATTCTACATAGTAATAATTGGAACCAGACTAGTTTTAAGATTTCTTACTTTAAGAAAAAATTCAACAATTATTTTTTAATCAATACTTAACATGATGCCTCCCTTACAAAAGTAATAAATGTTCATCTTTTTGTGGTGGCATGAACAGCTTAGCAAAATCTGACAAATTCCATTATTTCTTCTGAATGATTTACTAATATTAGTTACTTCTGTATGTAGGAGTTTATGAATAACCAAGCTGATGGAGAGCTAAAATACAATATAGAATAAAATCATATGATGGAAGCTTAATGCACCGATCAAATGAATGAGAATGATGATAATAAAAGAGAAATATCTAAAAATATCTCCACCTACTCAGAAAAAATTAACCCAAGTAAGTATTTCACAAGCTTTACTTATGATGGAAAGGACACAGTTACCTAAACATTGTTTTTCAGTGTTTTTTCAGATGCTGTGGATGCTTTGACATGGCCTCCATCTGCCTCTCTAGAGAGGCACAGAGCTACCACAGGCTGTGTCCTCTCTGCAAGCCCTGTGGTGGCTATCCCAAGGGTGTCTCAAAAGTCAGCAGGATCTTACCTGTGGGCAGCTGGGGTGAGGCCCTTTTATCTAATAGGCTGAGCTGCACGGCTGCCTAGTTTTGTTAAATGTATTGTCTAGATCTCTGCAGAATGCAACAGGAGCTGGGATTATTACTACCCCAGCATATAACATAAATTTAGATGGTTTATGTTTGAGCTGAATTCTGCTGTGTGTCTTCTGTCATGTGCTGTATGTAGTGGAGGAGTCAGGAGTGCAAACGTTGGCGTTAATACCATCAAGGATACACTAGGGCATGTGTCTGGCTAAGACAGAAGCTATGGGAGCTTAGAAGCTACGTGCTTTTCTGGAGCAGCAGCTGGAGGCCTGGCAGGCACGTTGGGGTGTCACTGGGGGATTGGCACTAGAGGACCATGTTCAGAAATCTGAATTTTTTCTGCAGACTGCACAGTCTTCATCTTAAAGACAATCTTTTTGATTTTCTGTGTACTCCATGCTTAACACAATGATACCCAAGTATTGAGTAGTTCACAGGTTCCCTTAGACACCATTGTCATGCAAGTATATATTAAATATCCATTTTTCTATTTAAGAATGGAGCAGATTATCTTAATCTCATGAAGTTAGGTAAGCAATACCCAAGCATTTAAAAATGATGTTGTTGTTGTTTCTAAATGCAGGAGTATTGGCAGGAAACAAAAATTATATATATAAAAAAATTGTGTTCTAGGCCCTTCTAGAAGACTCTTCACCTATTGAAGCTCTTTGTGAATACCTGATCTGTCACATCTGTAGATCAAGAGGTATCATCTGTATTCACTAACATCCTCCAGAAAAAAAAAAAGAAACTTGTAGTCCTTAAATATAGTACACTGTAGTACCTAACACAGTATATCAACCAGTAAGATCATTTTGCAAAGGATAAATTGTATAATTTTTTTGAGTTGAATCTACGAAGTGATGGCAACTTGGATCATCTACTTGAGTTATATTGTTTACAAGACTATTAAGCTGCAAGTGCAATCACTGTTTGTTTGATATACCTTTTGGGTTGACAAGGGAAAAATGCTTTTAGCAGGAGAAAAAAATGATAGTGCTTGCTAGTGCTGATCACAACTTTTCCAATCAAATGTATTTCAGGCAGACAAATTCAGTTTTCCCAGATCCCTATACATACCAGGAGAGGGTGGAAAAGAGGGACAAAGCCAACAGCTGAGGAACAGCAGTTTAGGCACCATCTAGAGAAGCTGTTTGTGTTGAAATCCATGGGGCTATAAGGGATTCCCCAAGGGTGCTGAAAGCACTGGCTGACGTGATTGTGCAACCTCTCACCATAATCTAGGCAAAATTATTGAGACTGAGGGAAGTCTCTTGAAGACTGTGAAATGGACAAGGGAAGACTAGACTTTAGTAGTGCTTTTGCCACCGCTCCCTCACTGTATTTACATTTGGAAGCTGAGGAAGTGGCTGGATTGATAGATAGATGGGTTTAAAATTGTCTAAAAAGCTGAACTCAAAGGATATTAATCTATGACTTGACAACTCTTTGGAAGCTGCTAACAAGAGGAGCACCCCAATGGTCTGTACTGGGGCTGATGTTGTTCAATAGCTTCATAAATGGCCGGGATGATGAGACAGAATATCCCTCAGCAGATTACAGGGTGGCTGGCACACCACAGAGTAGAGCTTCAATTCAGAGATTCCTTGAGAAACTTGAGGAGTGGGGTATAAAGTTCAAGAGGGAGAAGTATGAGGTTTTTCACTTATGGAGGAATTGCTGCGTACATTAGGAACTGACTGGATGGGTAGCACCCTGCTGAAAAGCACCGGGAGGTTACAATGAAGATCAGCATGAGCCAATAGTGTGCTTTTACCACAAATAAGTCAAACTACATATTGGGGTTTATTAGGAAGACCATGGCAGGTAAGGCAGGAGAAGTTATTGTATGCCACAAAGTGTTGGTGAAGTCACACTTGGAAATCTGTGTCCACTTTCTGGTCACCCCAGTTCATGAGTGACTTGGAGAAAAAGGGAAGAGTCCAGGAAAGTGAGGCTGATCTGGGAGATGCAGTTTACTGGAACGTGACCTACCAGGCTGGAGGAGCTGCCCATGTCTAATCAGGTGAAGATGAGGCTAAGGAGACATCTATTAGCAGCCAACAGCTATTTGAAGGGTACTTACTTCTTGGTAGTGGCAGATGAGACAGCATGCATTGAATCTAGTTAGCCTAAGACACGTAAACTTAGTGGTCTGAACCTGCCACTGAATCCCTTCATTGGAAAATGGTTCAGTGAGTATTTGTTGTCATTCTCTAACTGTTCCAGTTTCCTTCTCATTTGGCTAAGATTGCTCTCTTGAGAGGAATTAATATGAAGTCAGCAAGGTTTAAACTGACAATATGTTATGCATTTTAACAATGACAGTAATTTTACAATGAGAGTAAACAAACATTGGTACATATTCCCAAAGGATGTAAACTTCATTTGAAATCTTTAT
This sequence comes from Nipponia nippon, assembly GCF_047370975.1. Lineage (NCBI taxonomy): Eukaryota > Metazoa > Chordata > Aves > Pelecaniformes > Threskiornithidae > Nipponia > Nipponia nippon. The sequence continues at coordinate 114,137,098 of NW_028262358.1, read as the reverse complement.
GATTCAATACCTGTCTATAAAGAAATTAGGAACCAATTCAGAGGTCACATAACTGAAGTCTACAATTTTTTTCTTTAGTCATATTAAATGATCATCTTCATTCCAGCTGGCCCTAAAATGGAAGATTGATTCCCCTTCACAAAGAAGTCTTTTTCCAACACTGCCATTGTGCAAAGTAATCTTAAAATGCAGGCATAAGGCTCTGAGCATATGCAAAATAGCCAGCACTTATAGCTACACATGGAAAATCAGCATTTTTAGGCTATTGAGTTTCAAAATTTTTTATAATGTTCCAATCTGAGGTTCAACCTACAGTGTAAAAGTTTCATAGTCTTCTGAGAAAGCAATGAGTTTATCAGGAAATGCACAGTGTAAAAAAAATAATCAGAGACTGGAAGAAAAATTTATTTAGAAGAGAAAGAAAGTATTATTAAGTAAAGCAAAACAAACAAACCAAAAAAACCTAAAAAAAGTCAATGTAAATGACAGACAATTCAAAAACACCTACTTCCCTTGTGGCTAGTCTTCCAATGCTATGAAGAATCATAAAGAATAGTTATGAGAGGTTTATATTCTTCAGCCTGGAAAAAGGAAGTGGGAGGAAAATGCTGTCAAAGTAGATATAATAAATATCTCGTGAATAAACAGTGTCAAATATCCATACAGATTGGAAAAAGCACATTGATTGGTTCCTTAAACATGCTGTTCAGTGTAAACAGTCTGGCTATGCAAAAATGTCATGGTGTCTGGCAGGGTCATGAACAAAGCAAGTCCCCAGCAAAAATCCCAGATGTCCTTCCCCAAAGGGTTCTTTGAATCTGAATAAAATGACACATGGGTGCAGGAGCATTTCTTGGGGCATTCATAAAATGCTGCCGCTGGTGCAGATGAAGGCATTTAAATGAAAGGGTGTTCTGAGAACACAAGTGCATTAGTCAGCCCAGAGCAAACACCACCCCTGCAAACAACAAGTTATGGGAATGACTAATTATGACAGAAATAGTTGGGATTACTGATAATCTACAGAAATCACACTAGGAGAGTATAATTATACTATGTGCTTATATGCACACCCAAACATATTTGTACACATGCATAGAATCAATCTGCAGCAAAAATACTGCTGATCAAAATCTTTGTTGTATGAATACTATGAGAATGTAATGGAGAAATAAGAGTTACTATTTTGAGCAGTTAATTACAAACTATTAGTATTTAAGTGATGTAATTTATTTTCTGAAATACAATTTAAAAGAGAGAACCCTTAGTTTTACAGCAGTTATTTACTTCAGACGATGAAGTTCATCTCTGAAGTCTTATTTAAATATGTGAAAAATACAAAATGCTCCTAAAACTGTTTTCTAGAAAATGCAGATCACTGATGTGTTCTGTCAGTGCAAACACTAGGCAAAGCTAGACAAACACTACCCTTCTGGGATACATACTGTGCTTTCTGAGCAACGCATCTGAGAGTCACATAAGAATGCTGTGCAACTTTTCCTTGTGTTCAATATCTCACTGTAATTTTAGACAACATAGGTGGAAAGTGGAAATTACCATTAAATGACACAATTTCTTTCCCTCTCCCACCCCAGAAAAGCATTGACTTTTTTGTTTGTTTGGGCTTTTTATTTGTTTTGTTTGTTATTGAGAGGAACCTAAGGCACTACACAAAGCGCCTAGGATGATTGGCAGAAAACTTTCATACTGATACTTCCTCTAGGGCTTTGCCCCAGACTTCAATAATTGGGCCTCTTCCAAATTTCTTGTGTTCAAATGAAGAAATATAGTTCTTATCTTTAAAGAAGGTATGAATTTTTACCCTCAGAGAAGTGGATAGAAGGAATTTCTGGGTATGAAATTAAAAACTGTAGACTCGGTTGTATGTTGTAATTTGTGAAGCCAGTTGACTAGAGGGCTGTTCACAAATGAGGTAGGTCATCATAGACCCACAATTCTGGATCTTATTTTGTGTGACTTCAGTTCTTAATAATTTTAATTCATCAAAACCTAGTGCTCTTTGCAAATGTCACATATACCAACCATTACTTTCTGTGTGGTAAGAGCTTGTGAAACCTGTTGCCTCCTTCTTCCTTCTCACTGCTAACAAAAGACTGTAAACCCTTAAGAATTAAAAACTTCTACTGCGTTTGCATAAAAGCCTGATACAATGATGTGTTTTAAAGCATGACTATACTGAATAATCCATTTAATTTAACTTTAAGTAGTTTAAATTAACTGGAATTTTTTATAATGCATTGACTTGAACAGATGATCCAAATCTGCATCTACTTGTCTCTTTTGCTTTACAGAATACTGGAAACATTTCAAATACTAGAAAATAGATATATAGAGCTTCTTTGACTTGCCTCATCACCTTAATTTCTTGCACAACGTCCCCCCTACCAAAGCCTATTAACTATAGTTAGTATGAGACTTAATGAACAGTGAGTAAAGTCAAGTGGTGGTTACAGTTTGCAAAAGGTGGCATCTAAGGGCAGAAAGGTTATGAAACATGGCTTATTTTACTAATTTATTGACTATTTAAATGAGAATCTGCAGTGGCTCCCTTCATTATTAACATGAGCTCCTGATAAGAATGCACAATATGATTTCATTTTTCTCCTTTCCATTGTTCTTGTAAATTATACAAAAAGGCATGACAATGGTTAACCTGCCATTGTATTGAGACTAAGGTCTGTCCTGCTGATCAGTATTGTCCCCTTCTGCCTCAACTGCTTGTTTTCATCTACTCTCAATTGCCTTTGGGGAAGAAGACAGCTTTTTGTTCTGGGTTTGCACAATTTCTATTAGAATGCAGGCCTGCTACATGGTCATGGTTCTTAGTTATAGCAATAATGCAAATTATCACCACAGAAAGAAGGAGGTTTTCCCCTTCCTCAGTGAATCATCACTAGATGCAGAAGAATGAATCTGTCTTCACATAGTTCATTGTGTAAATGAAGATAATTGAGAGAATCAGCATAGGAATTATGATAGTTGCCCTTAATCAATGTAAATAAGTCTGTAAGCAGATCCAGGGTGCATTTACATTAACACTGTCATTTGGGTCAGGAATGTGATTCTAAAGTGAATGTATTGATTACCATGCATAGGCTGGCATCACAGAGTGGTCTCAGAGGAAAGGAACAACATTTCTTTCAGGTGAAATTAAACCAGGAAAGGCACTCCAGGGGTGCCCTGGTGCACTTGAACTTCTAATGGACATTTAGTTCATGTGACCAGAGTAACTGTAGTCTGACATAAAACTTCCAAAACACATGCACTGTGGTCCTTGCAACTATTTCACTCTGCAGACTTATTACTATTGAACAATGGTATTTTTTAATAGATACATAGTTCCAGATAAAGAAATCTTGATAAACATCAGTGGCATCTATGGACATGAAAGAATAGCTAGAGAAACTTCTGATCTTGCTACTGAGTAATTTAAAAGAGAAATAGGAATTGAATATACATTAAGTAAGTTTGCCAATGATACCAAACAAGGAAGAGCTGTGGACTCCCTCGAGGGTAGAGAGGCTTTACGGAGAGATCTGGATAGATCAGAGAGCTGAGCCATCACCAGCTACATGTAATTTAACAGGAGCAAGTGCTGGATTCTCCACCTGGGATGGGGTTATCCTGGTCAGAAATACAAATTGGGGAACAAGAGGCTGAATAGCAGCCCCACAGAAAGAGATCTGGGGGTCTGGGTTGATGGCAAGTTGAATATGAGTCAACAGTGTGCTCTGGCAGTCAAAAGGGCCAACCGTGTCCTGGGCTACATCAAGCACAGTATAGCTAGTTGGTTGAGGAAGGTGATTGTCCCACTCTACCCTGCACTGGTGCAGCCCCACCTCAAGTACTGTGTGCAGTTTTAGGGGCCTCAATATCAGAAGGACATCAAACTATGAAACTGTGTCCAGAGGAGGGCAACCAAGATGGTGAGAGGCCTTGAGGGCAAGACTTATGAGGAGCAGCTGAGGTCACTTGGCTTGTTCAGCTTGGAAAAGAGAAGGCTGAGGGGTGACCTCATCACAGTCTACAGCTTCCTCAAGGTGGGCAGCAGAGGGGAAGGTGCTGATCTCCTCTCTCTGGTGACCAGTGATAGGACATGAGGAAATGGAATGAAGCCGCATCAGGAAAAGTTCAGATCGGACATTAGGAAAAGGTTGTTTGCTGAGGGTGGTTGGTCACTGGAACAGGCTCCCCAGGGAAGTGGTCACAGCACCAAGCCTGTCAGAGTTCAAGGAGTGTCTGGATGACAGTCATATGGTTTATTTTTAGGTAGTCCTGCGAGGAGCAGGGATTTGGACTTGATGATCCTTTATGGGTCCCTTCCAACTTGAGATATTCTATGGTTCTATGATTCTATGATTTTGATCTAAACTGTGCTGCTTCTCTTTGTCCTTATTCCTAATCTGACAGTGTCATATGAATAGTATAAGTCAGATATCTTCAGAAAACTGTTTTTTTTATTCATTCAGGTGGTTTGCAATATGTGTGTAACTTTACAATCAACTCCTTGCAAAAGGAGGGAGGGATAGGTTAATGACAGGATTTCTAGCTTCTAACACGTACAGTTTTTATTCAGTGTCATACCAATGAACAGAGGTGCCCTCTCTTAATTAAGTGTATTCTTGTCAGACTTCACCTTCCTTCCATCTATGCATTTGTGCTAGGGTTTGGGGTTTTTTTTCCCAGTATGATATCCTTGGTTCACCTATAGAACAGGTAGAACAACATTAGCAATACTTGAGCTTGCTGTATCTCAATTCTAATTTGGAAGGACTGACTTCAGAAGGATGAACATATTGTAAGGGCTGTATATAATTTTGATTCTTGGCATAATTCCTGATTTTGTAAGTATATACATTTACATGTGTCTCTATATAAGTCTCTCTAGGTATCAGCACAGATATACATGGAAGTAGGAAGCCCTAGTCCCTTTTTACTTTAAAATTGACCATCTGGAAGATCTTGTCCAGAGCAGATGCCGTGTTTCTTTTAAATTAACATTTTAATTACTGTGTGATCAAAGGACTGTCCTGGAACAAGAAATCATGAAGTATTTCTAGCAACATATGAAGTGTAACATTGCTATACAGTGATGTTACCTTTTTATATATCACCATCCACTAGTCTATTGATTTTTATTCATAGACCATTAAGAAGGTTTTGCTGAACTTTTTATTGTCCTTTCAAGAGCCTTATTGAAGGTGAATTTGTTGTCCTTATCTTTTATTTCATTGGTTGCTCTCTGCAAAGCGCTTCAAGAGAACAAATTAAGAGGTTACAAAGAATTGCCCACAGCGCTTATTTGTACCACATGAATGCAATATCTTCTGTTCAATGCCTATTTTCTTTCCACTTTAAAAGGAGACAAGAATGAAGTTCCTTGTCTGAATAGGAAATTTGGGTGCATACTGGAGTGCACATTTGACTAAAGTTCTGAAGCTATATATGTTCAAAATCCCCCTTCCTGAAATGGAGGCATAATTCTTGATTTAATATTCACTGCGGTGCAATATGTGTCTATAAACATGCATGACCTTTGAGCACACTGAGCTCAGTTACCCTCACCTTGCATACAAATGCTCCCAGTGACAACTCTTTCCCAAGAGGGTCAGTTATCAGTCAGGGCAAGTTGGAAATCTTACAGAAATCTGACCTGAATGAACTTGCAACTTGGGTCATGGGCAGATTCAGTACAGGACTGTCAAGCAACAGTGATCAGAAATTAATTATCAGGTCCTCTTGACATAATCTTTACTTCTTTTGGATTTTGAACCCATGGGAAGTGAATATTTACATTTTCTCCATGGCCATAACAGCTAAAGAGTTATGAATATGAAACATTTCTCTTTCTTTCGTTTTTTTTTTTTTTTTTTCATGTAAACTTGACCCAAGAACTGTGATCTGGAAAGAAAATACTAACTACCCTAAAATTATGATTAAACTTTGACTGTTGAAAGTAATAGTACAGAGATGAGGAAGCTTTTCTACAGGGAGGTGATAAAGTCACAAAGAGGTTGCAAATGCCCCCAACATCTATGGCAAGTATGGTAAGCACAGTAGAAGGAAGGTCAGGCTGATTAAGAAATGCATAAAAGAATACATTAGCTCTTTCTAATACATGTGCAACCCCAGTACAAAAGCTCTGAGAGAGCTCCAGCATGACATGGACGGGCACAGATTATCTGATTTCAAATATACCTAGCATCAAAGAACTGAGTGATGAATGCAAGGCAAGTATTTTAATAGAGGTGTTTGTCAAGAAATGTTCTCAATGTAAGAGAGGAGTGGATGATGATTCTGTCCCCTGCTCTGTGTGTGCTGTGGGAATTGGAGAGCAAATCAATCTAAATGTTCTGGTGTTGCCACCTGTGTAATGTATTTCCTTATTTGCTCTAAAATTCCAGAGGTAAATCCAGATGCACTATTGACTTAAAAAATTGAAAAGGTTATCTAATAAGTGGGCAAGCTGGGGTCAGGATTTTCATTATCCTTTTTATACAGATGGAGTAAATAAAAAAGAATCTATTCTGCCAAAAGGTCTTTTGTTGCAGCATTTCTGCATAAATGAACCTTTTTTGATTAAATAAAACTTGCATAAATGAAAGGTTTACTAAATGCTTTTGGTGTCGCGCTTAGATTTCCCAAACCCTCTGAGGGCACAGATGTCCATCAGCCTAGGGAAAGCCACTGGCTCTACTGCTTTCCATACAGGAGCATACAGGAAACCTTCCCAGAGAGGCTGCTCTTCTTGTCATCTATGAAGTGCAGAAATGCTGTCATTCTCTGTGAAGTTTGAAATGAAATCTTTCTACAGTAAATCAGGAAAGGATCCAAAAACCTCCTGGCCATTTCACTCCTCCTGGCTTCTGATAGTGTATTTTCAAGGTCTCTGGACACAACCCAATCTTTCCATCCTCAGATCCTACATAGTTCTTGTGTCCCTGTTAGACTGAGGCAGGGATAAAGTCCAGGTGGAAGTCCTCCAAGCTCTGTTATGTTGTTTATGCAGGCTGTTGCAGAAAGGATGTGTGGCTAAATGTCATTTCTGTTTAAAAGTACCAAGGGGTTAAAGCTGGTATTATAAATGTGATTTTCAGGGGAAGCATGCCAGATAAATGCTAATCTGCTCCTTAAGCACTCTCCAGTGATTTTCATAAGCACTTTTCAAAGAGTAAAAATAAAAATATCATGGTATAATATAGGAATTACAGTGCAGACACTCTTCAGCCAGTGTGGTTGTAAACCTCCTGGCCTGAAGCTATAAAAAGCAAGGGAGTCCCTGCCACCATCTATGGATAAACAGAAGGAATGACAGATACTGAGAGTTTTCTTTCTACCTAGAAATCCTCCAAGCAACATTTTGAGAAGCTGGCAATTTTTACACAAGCTTGGAAATAGTAAGGTGGTGAATCTGAAGTGAGGCACACAGAGAGAGAGACTTACCTAGGCAGAAAGGACTGTTTATTCCCTTTCATTGAGGATTTCATAGAAATATGCTATAGAGAGATTTTGTCTTAAAAGGGAGTTCTCATGTGGCTCTTTGCTGAAGCTACGGATGGCAGCAATAGAAGTCAGGAATCTCAGATGAGGTCTCCTCCATAACAGAGCCCCATGAGAGAGAAATTAATTGTGCAGCTGTTTTATGGTTGCAGTCAAAGTTGGAGTTTTCAGAATACAGCAGATAGTGTTTCCCACAAGGGAAGACATTAGCATTCAACTCTACCATAGGACTATGGCTCTCTATTGCTCACTAACTATTTCATGTTCGATTAAGTACTTGTTTGAAGCCTATGTCCTGCTTTTCCCTGTGCAATATCTGTGGCCAGAACACCAAAACAGGATAGGGAATTTGGTCAGTTGTACCTGGAAATAAAAGGAAGCTTCGAGGAGCTCCTTGTATGCCACAGCTGTCTCAACACCCTGTACACACTTCCACTCCTCCCAATTTCTAAAGTGCTTTTGCTATTATAAATAAATACAATAAAAATGTAAGAGGTGGTGACAGGGTGCTGCTGAGGGATCTTTGGACTGCACCACAGCTGTGGTCCTTTAGCAGTCAATGGGAAAATATTTTCATTTGTTGCAAAGCCCAGGACAACCGTCCTAGTCACACGTGCATCTCCCACATGTCATCTCTGTGTCCCTCAGGAGTTCCACATTACAATTACAACAATCCAGCACACCAAGCAGTTGGGTGTGCACAAGACTCCTGAAGAGGAACAGAAACTACAATGTTTCTCAAGTGCCAGGAGCTACCACTCTGGAGTCTGGTCTTGACTTGGCAAAGTCCTGCTAGAAAACACACATTCTTGGATTAAACCTTGTGCCACAGATACACGATGTCTACCATATGAATGGATGCTCTGTCATATAACCTGATGTGAACACCCCCCTCATCATATGGTGAACCACTATATATCATTTCACAACAGGTGGAAGTAGGATAAATAGGAAAAATGTTGAAAGGACACTTGGCAACTTCTGGTTCATATGAATAGGCTGGGAGTAGAGAGATTTCTGTCATTAAATAACATTGAATATTATTCCTTCACCCATTATGAAATAATTCGTGGTGTAGTAGTCAAAGTTACAGCTTTGATGGAGGTTTCCCTTGCAAAGTGTTGCCTAAGGCCCACTTAGATAATTGACACATTATCTCACCTTTATAAAAGTTACGTATCTAGTTAAATAAAGCTGATTTGTCAAGATTTTCTGAACAGGCAAAGAAAAAAAAGATTTCCCAAGGAGACGATTCAGCCAAATGCAAGCTGGAATGAGTCTTGCCCTATGGTAGATGCTATCTTTCCTCAAAGACAGAGTTTAGATTAGACTCCCAACTTTTAGAGAAGTAAAGACTTGCTCAATGTAACTGAAGAAGTTACGATTCACTGAGGTATACAATTCTTGCTTCTTTTTTCTTAACCACAGAATGTCTTATTTATAACCTGCACATAAATGTCTTTTTCTACTTCTATTTGCCTTATTTATCTGAAAATGTACTGATATTTTCTTAAATTAGTTTACTGCTTTCAATAGCTGTCCATTTCTGTGACTAATTTTTCTTTTTGAAATTTTTGTCACATGGTTTTTGTAAAAATTGAAAGAATTTTCAAGATTATAGAAAAATGTTCCTGTACTGAAGTGAGGTGACAGATAAAATTCTCGGAAGTGTTCAGTAGAGAAAACAGGAGAGTCTGAGTTCGTCAGTCAAAACATTTCATTTTGATTGTTTTGAACAATCCCGTTTTGATTTTTAGCTTTTTCTTTTATTACTTCTTTGCACTATTTTAAATTGAAAAGTAATTTAAGAGCAAAAACCTCATATTTTTTATTTTGAAAGCATACATTCAGGCTGTTTGGAGAGCTTAAATCTTTTAAAACATTTTGTTTTCAACATTTTTTAGAATGTTGTTCTGGCTGTTCATAAAAACCAGCTCTTTCTTATTAACAGTTTTGTTTTGATGAATTCCTCTTCTCCAATAAAAAAAAAAAATACAAAATTCATATTTAAGAGCAGTTGTTAACATAAAGTTTTTTTTTTATATATGCGTCTTAAATTCACTTTGTAACTTTCTTTTTAATTTTTGAATATACATCAATCTTTCCATAAATGCTTTGATCCATAAGTTAATTCAGAAAGATATTCCTTAAAGGGGAAAAATTGAATTATTGTTCTGTTTTTAAAATAATTTATTATTTTTAAATATTTGTTATATTCCAAAATTTCTGTGGTAAGCAACAAAATGCATTGCCATATAAACAGTATAAAAAAATGTGCAATTATCTTCACAAAAAGGGTAAAGAAGAAAGAAAATGAGAAAAGAAATTAGAACAAAAGACATTTAAAAAAATTTAGCCTATTGCTTGTTAAATGTACAAACAGCTTATTCATGGGTAAATATAGATTCCAGCAAATTAAAAAAAAAATAGAAGGTATAAAGGAAAACTCCACAAAGAAACATATTTAATTAATCTTTAAAAAGTTTACCACATATTCAAGAGCAACAATTAAAAATCTTAAGTCTTAAATTGAAAAATACCATAATGACTTTAAACTCAAAGAATCAAGGGATTTTATAACCACAAGCAAGTAATACAATTTTATTGAGGATTTGCATGTGATCTTTCCTAGGGTAGACTATACAAGTGATCGGGTGAATGGGATGACAGAGCAGGAGAAGGTGGGTTTTTTTTACTAAAACTAATATATTTCACAGAATATAATATAAGGTTACTTTATTACCTTTTTATTATGTTCTGGACATAATTCCATGTCTTCGTACACTGGATAGACATTTGCATGTAAGAGAACTTCAGTAGTGTGTTGCAGCTGCTTCTCAAGAGACAAGTGAGGATAGGAGGTAGATAAAAAATGTGGGAACTCCCGCAGCTGTGCCTGGAACCCTACGAATGATAAGTAATGATGATTAAATAGTAAGAGACTATTAAAAATAAGAAACACTTCAAGGATCTGTTTTTTATGACCTGAAATACTGGATTGATCTCGCCTAACTTTAGCCTCATGTAGTGTAACTATCTACACCTTCGGTAGTACCTAGGCTGTCTTCATGGTCAATGATAAGAAGTATGCCTATTTATGGCATAGTTCACCACAATTCTCCATTTCAGACATCTCCTTCAAGATAATATGAAATATTTGTTTGGAGAGTATTTCCTCTCCATTTAGGGAAGCTAAGAGTGACTAGCTCAGGTATAAAAGTCTTTGTTTGATAAGATGAATTCCACCCAAAGCAGATGGTGACCTTAAATTTTTGAAAGCATCAACATCCATGTAAATTTGTACTTTCATATAGAAGTAATCATTTTTGCATTTCAAGGAATATTCATGTACACAGACATTAGTCATTCACCTTCCAGTGCTCTGAGTCATTCTCTGGTGGCGCTTACTACCTTTTTGGTCAGATAAGAAAAATTTTCCCATCCTGGGTGCTCTCATTTGCACTGTGTGTGACTGAGATGGGCTAAAGGAATCAGAGTGTGGTCTTGTGAGTGTATAACTGTCCTCAGACTTACATCTATGTGCAATAGGTGAGGTTTTGACTGAAACAGGTTCTTATTTCAGTTATATTTTCCTACCTACTTTTTCACATGGATGGGTGTAAGTGATATGAAGTACTACCCTCAGCTATTGTCTATAATTTATTTATTTGTGTAAGTCATGATAGACAGTGATTTTCTTGTATAAATCTGCTCCTAAAAAAATATTATCAGTATTCTTCATTTACATCTCCACTGCAAATGGACAAAGAAGGACGAAGATGGAAAAAAAAAACAGACTGAAGATCTCACAAAGAGCTTACAAATAACACAGGAGAAACAGTTTTTGTGTAACCACAGGAAAAGTGACAGCAAGGAACAAAAAAGGGAACAAGGAAGAGATTTCACTCAAAACTTTGCTGAATTCATAATATCCCTGCTAAAAGCCAGGAGCAGAACCATACCACCTGATACCTGTATAATAAATTAAAGAAACAGACATGAAGCCTCCATAAAACTTGATTTTAGGCTCCCTACTTGACTGGAGACAAATGTAATTAAGGGTGACCTCTTTCCTTTAGCTATTACGGCTCACAGTTTCTTCACCATTTGTTTTTGTAAATGTATTTACATACGTCGTGTTTTCTAGTTTGTGAAATAGAGCACAGCAGACAGCAGTGTCTCATGGAGTACACAGATGTATTAATAATAATAAAAATAATATATGCAAATCAGACCTTCTAAGGCTGTTTTTTCTCCTACAGGGGGAAGCAGAGAGCTTCTGTTACTTCTCTCTTTTGGGGCTCGCACGTACTCAACTTCCCATCACTTTGGGAGCTCTGTTGTCATCTCTTTCCTCTTCCTTTTCTCTGTGTTTTGCTATTGACCATCTATATTGACTATTTTTGTAGTTAACTCTTTGAGACATATGTCTGCACATTTGCCTGTAAATGTTTAGCAAAATAAATAAATATTTATTTATTTATTTATCCTATAAATAAAATGGGTAATTTGTTCATTGAAAAGTAGGTCTGCTAGAGACTTCAGGACATCAGCTGATCATATCTCCAGTGTATGACTGGATGTGATAATAAAGCATGCAAATAGCAACACAATAACAAAATATTATCAGGAACTGTCTTCTTATGTATGTGTCTTTGTTGGACCTGGTATAACATGTAAAACTTCTGTTTATTAATATTTACCTATGCATATGTATTTGTATATGTATATGTGTACACTATAAACACTATATGCAAGTGGATAATGTGTGTCTAATCAGTAACTAAAGCATTTATTTCTTTTCCATACAGCATCCATATACCAAATCATTAAAAAATCAAGTAATACTGAGCAGTGAAAAAGCATCACAAAAACCTTCTTGGCTGCTATTATCAGTATAAAATCCAAAAAGTAGCAATCTAAATAACTGATATGTAGCTTTTACTCTTTATGTAATCACCATGCCTTATATCAGCATTGGTGTTGCCACCTACCTTTACCGTCCCTTTCCTTTACAAAAGAATTATAATGACTAATTTCCCTATTCTCCTGTGTGAAGCTTAAACTCTATTTTACTTCTCCAACTGTGCTATTTTTTCAGAAAACCTTTCTAAACCTTCTTTTCAAAGTACAGGAGACCTTAAAAAACATGAGCTATCACAAGAGTTTGGACTCTATGCCGCAGTCTCTGGGTCTGTAGCTACTTAGCCCTGTCCTTTACTTCATTTCTTGGAGAGTAGACAAAATACTGCATTGCAGCAAATCAAATTTAAAGAGACACGATAGGGCAGAGGTCTGGATAAGAAGGACTCAGTTTTGTTTGCCTCCTAGCAAAATATAAAAAAAAAAAAAAACAAGAGACACAGAGAAGCAGCCTATTTGTTCTTTGTTCTCTTTTTTTAGTTATCAGAACTTAAACAGACCCTGTTAGACACATCGTATTGTAAGTGAGGGAGCCAGCAATATGCATTTTTGGAGGAATATCACAACACTGCCATTTAATATTGCTATAGGGAATACAGAAGCTATGAAAACCAGAGATGTATATTACAAAGGCAATAATTTATAACTTCTGCATATAGGGGTTTTTTTCTTAAAAGAATCAGAAGGTTTTAATAGTTAAAAAGTAAGCAATATTCTCCAGTGCAAAAGAGAGCACTGGCAGTTAGATGGATCATAGCTATCATATGGGAACTCGGGACAAATGTACAGCCAATACTTTAAAATTCAGATTTTTATTAAGTTTTATGTAGTACTAAGAGACAGCACACACATTACTGGGGGAATGAGAACATGAAAAAATTAAGTTAAATGGGAATTAACTCTGTCTTAAGTTTGCCACAGTTGCAGTCCAGTGGACAGGGACATGATGTGGAAATAGGCCAGTGTTCCTCTCGCATGGAGGTTAGCTCTGTCTGATTTTCTGCCTGTTTCCCTTACCAGCAGCATGCAGAAAATGTGCTTTGGGCTGATGGCTTCTCCATAGAGCTAACTATCCTACTGCTGTATGCCGTGATGGAGAATATCTCCCCCTGAGACTTGCTACTGTTATCGGGTCACACTTATTCAATTAAATTATTATTATTAAATTCACTTATATTTCCTTCCAAAAGCAAGTGGCCTGTTCTGAATCCTGCCTCCCTCCATCTCCTCCTCCATTCACACATAAAATACAGAAATGACCAGAGATAGCCTCCATTTACATGATATTGTTCTCAGACCCTCACTACAGATACGGTATTGGATGAATCAAAAATAGTCGTTCGGGTTTGACCCATCTTGTCAGTACAAGGTAACACAACGAGGGCAGATGGTCAGAGAGCCATTCCATACTTACATGTTGCCCTGCATGTTGAATATTCTGAACCTTTTTCCAGTAACACAGAAATTGAAGTGAAGCTTCTTAAAACGAAGTTCAGCATATTGTACTTGAAATGAAAGTAGGAGTTACCCACATGCCATTCTGTTTACATACCATGGACCTTAATTTCTGCACAGCTTAATGCATATGTCTTTACACATCAGTTTCTTAAAGGTAAACACTTTACAATGACACAATTGCTTTTAAGGTTTTCTGTCCCATTTGGAGGCCATACCTGCAAAGAGCTGAACCCTCACCTCCCATGAAAATAGGTCTAGCACAAGATGGAAGCTGATTAATTTATTATCTTTGTGTGTGGCAGTTCTGTTCCTTGAAAGCATGCTGTGCTTGCACAGCTGATGAAGGGTTTAATCTAAACAGGTAGCAGGAATCCTGATCTGTAAATATAGCCTACACACTGTGGTGGCAGTTTTGTTGGTGTTTTGGTAGGGACTAAATAAAATTCTCTTTGGTGCTAGTACGTTGAATATCAGCCTTTCAGGCATCCCAAATGTAAAAACAATTAAACTCCTTTATGCAATAGAGATTTATGAAACTATAAGAAAAGCTGCCCAAAATACAAGCTGGAGTAGGAGTTAAGCCAAGTGTTGTCTCCAGAGTCTGAATCCAAATGAGTGTTTATTTTTTCAGACCATAACACTTCCAAACTCTATTTGCCTTAAAATGAAGGATATGAAGTAATGGTTATACAGCATTTCACCACTTTGACTGGGGTGAGTCTCTTCATCCACTAGGGTGCCGATGGGGCCAGTAAGCTTATGTCAAATCTGTGCATATCAGGTGCAAGCACAAAATCAAACCCTGTTTGAGTAGTCAGCCTGTTTAATGTTCATGCCTTCCTCGTATCAGCCAAGATTTCTTGTTTCTTGATAGAGCACAGAAAGACTTTTTTCTCTACTTACACGCTCTAGACATACACTCACACTCCTTCTTTTCTGAAAAAATTCACATCCTAGAGTGATTTCTGTCTGTGGGTGGGAATTTAGTACAATGTGCTCTGGATTTTACTTCCCTGTTTAAGCTATTGTCACATATATAACCTCAACATAAACCAATGGATAAGAAAGATTAAAAAACCACAAATTGCTCTCCTGAAATCATGTGCAAATCTTCTGCAACAGTGCAAAGATATGTCCAAAGAAATGTTTTCAATAGCAAAGTGAAAAATTCATTGCAAAGAAATGTATGAATAAGATGCAGAAAAAAAGGACGTTTCTAATTACCTATTCTTATAATAAAAAAGGAACTGCCTCTTCAAACAGGCAACTCAGAGTTTGAGGCCACTGAGATTCAATTAGTATTTAGAAATATCTTGAGATTTTCTATTAGATTGGAATTTGTTTTCTTGGTTTTCTGCTTGCTTTTCACAGTCTTAACTGAGCTTTTGTGTACTGAATATTCTCACAACACCTGTTACAACTTTTTGATGTAATTCTTGTTATAGATGATTCAAAAGGCATTTTAATATGCTTTGTAAATTGCAAATGATAAAAAATATTTATAATTCCAGAGAAAATGAGAAAAGGAAATTGGTTGAACGGAGATGATAACTTGGGTTGACTAGGTGGGACTGTAATAATTGCTTTCATTCTAAGGGGTAACAGCAGCAGGATTTGTAGTGAAAGGTTTCTTTTTTTATCTCTTTTTTTGTTGTTGTTGTGTTTTGTTTTGCCTTAAGAGTGTTTCAAAATTTTAAGTATTTATGCAGAGAGGAAAAGATAATGTGTCACAAGAGAAGCAGCAACTCAGGAGACAATGAAGACCCAATGATGAAGATGCTGTCTTGGGATTAAGACAACCTAGGACCAATTCCTTGTTCTGCCATAAATTCAGTGTACTGTAACCTTGAGCAATACATTTCAGGCTGTGTTCATAAAACGGTTTTTGGTGCCAATGATTGTTGCTTAAATCTAAAATATTGATCCTCAGAATCCTGCTGCTATCTAACTGCAGACCAGATTTTCTTGGTCCCTGTAAATTCTGTCAATGGTGTTCCCAAGGCACCCATCTTTCCTCTGCTCTCAAAGCTGATCTACACTGTGCTGAATATTGAAATAATCTTTGAGGCAGATGGTGAGCAGGAGACTGATTCTGCAGTCTGATGGTTATAGCGCTCAACTGAGGATGTAGAGAGATCTTGATTCTAGTCTCCATAGTCACGGGTTTAGTATTTACACGGATGAGAACAGCTTCAATAGCAAACTGAGCCAGTTACTCTTTCTCACCAAAAAGATTTCATGGTCTGAAGGTAGGAAGAGTCATGTGGGAGATGAGGAAGAGAGAGAGATTTAAAGTGTTTTCGCAGACCCAGCTGGTGTGCAAGTAACGTGCCCATCATGAGAACTGAAGGGAACAGAAGAGACAGTGTTTAGTGACCTATCTGCAGAGGGGACAAATTGATCTCTGGCAGTTCTAGTTTCACCTCCCAGCTAAAAATGGATTAGTTTAGCCCAGGAATCTAAGTTTTGGGTGGATGACATTAGGTAACTCAACCCCTTTTCCTCATTCTGGGCAACAGTATGCTTTGTGGGTTGCACACTGAGATGCCCACAGTTTCTCACTGTGAGGACTATGTACTCCATATCTTGTCCATTTTTAACAAAAGCTTCAATGGGTTTGGTATAAATATGTCAGACCTTGTCTCTCCTATATTCTGGCTTGTTATGCTACAGTGACAGCATTGAGGTTTAACCTGGCAGGCAGCTAAACACCACACAGCCGTTCACTCGCTCCTCCCCCTCCCCAGTGGAATGGGAGAGAGAATCATGAAGAAAAAGGAAAAAATTAGAATTCGTGGGTTGAGATAAAGACAGTTTAATAGGACAGAAAAGGAAGGGAAATAATAATAATAATAATATAATAATAATAATGACAAAAGAATATACAAAATAAGTGATGCACAATGCAATTGCTCACCACCTGCTGATCGATGCCCAGCCAGCTCCCGAGCAGCAGCCCCTGCCCCCTTGGCCAACTCCCCCAGTTTATATACTGAGCATGACGTCATATGGTATGGAATAACCATTTGGCCAGTCTGGCTCAGCTGTCCTGGCCGTGCCCCCTCCCAGCTTCTTGTGCACCGGGCAGAGCATGGGAAGCTGAAAGTCCTTGACTAGTGTAAGCACTACTTAGCAACAACTAAAACATCAGTGTGTTATCAACATTATTCTTGTACTAAATCCAAAACACAACACTATACCAGCTACTAGGAAGAAAATTAACTCTATCCCAGCTGAAACCAGGACACAGTACAACTAAGTCTTCGCACCCCTTGTATAGGGACTCAGCCTATCTAAACCAGGGTTGTAGATTCCACAAGATGGCTGGATAATTAGAAGTTTGGTGCTTCAGTGCCAAATGTGTGCACCTAGATCCCTGGTTGTTCATTTGTGAAATGTGAGTAGTTACATTTCTCCAAAGGATGCTGTGACCTATGGGGATAAATATTTTAATGACTTTGAGACACTCTCATATTAGGGCAGTGAGAGCCACATGAAAATCTTTAGAGTAGAAATGCTACTGAATCAGTACATTGGCTTTTATTATTTTTCAGAAAGATTCATATATACTTAGAGTGCTCCTTATCACACTCTATTATTTTTTCTTGCATAAAATTTGCATTAAAATATAGAAGATGTTTCCATCTTCACTTTGAAAGCAGAAAGGTTACCTTGAAGGAGAAAGTAGCTAAGGTAACATGGTTCAGAAGGTCCAGTTAGACTACAGTGTTGATAGGTGATGGTTTATTTTACTCTTAAAATGTTTTTGAAGTGAACTGTTTAAGGCTGAAAGATCTCACACAGACATTCCAAAAACAGAAGTTCAGCTTTTACTGTTTTTTTTTTTTTTAAAGTTCTGCTCTGCCATGAAATTACTCTTTAGTGGGATATTCAATAAATTTGTTAACATTTGTGTTTAAATGAGAAGATTTATGTTGAAAAATATTGGGCTGTTAAAAACGTGCTGACTCTAGTGTAGGATGGATTTTAAAACTTGATTTGTACTTATTAAGATGAAATAGTAATAAAAGAACACGAAGCCTATTTGGCATTGACTAAAGTTACTCAGTTGTCTTACGTGTTTGATATGTGTGTCAGATTTCTGTGGAGTCCAATCCTGATTTCCATGAGAAGAAATTTTTAAGGTTCAATTTTTTGCATAGGCAAGGTCAAATCATACTGTCAGTGTTACTGCTTTCATAGTGTCAGGTGGTATTACAGTCTAGGGTGTTTAAGCTATAATGGGTTGTCTCCACAAAATCTATATCAATCTCAATATACACATTTGACATTTCTCATTGCTTCTCTTCCAGCAGGGTAGCTGATGTCATGGTCCTTCCTGGTATGCTTTCTAGTGTGGGAAGTTAAAGTGTGAAAGATGAGATAGTCTAAGCAGCTTGTAATGGCAGCCATAAAATTGCTTGCTGAACAGTAAGTTTCTTACGGGAATCCTAACTAGTATGTCTGCGTCTCACAGAAATCAAAGGAAACAGGACTGGAAGGGGCTCAGAGAGCCCTGCTCCTTTCCTCTGTCCCAGTGAGCTGCACCCTAATATGTTTAACTCACTGAAAAGCGAAAGCATTTCCATCCTATCCCAATAGGTACCGAGAACATTTCATAATTTTTCCCTTTCTAGCAACATTTGACATATTTGAATGTTCTCCTATCATCTCCTTTCCTTTCCTCTTCATATGACTTTCACACTGCAATGTTTTCAAGATCTCTTCTCACTTTTATTTCTATTTTCTGGATACCCCTGTGCCTGATTAGTTGCTACCCAGTATGCATTCATATTGGTAATAATTATTCTGCTATATTTCATTCAATTGCCTTGAATTGCACCATAATTTTTCACATTTTCCAGCTTAGTAAGATGATTGTGAAATGTAATCCTGCCTTCCAAAGTGGTGGATCTGTTCCTCCAAACTCAAAACTTCAACATCATGCAGCTCATTAAGTAAAATACTATGTAGTACTCGATCTAGGACAGACTCATGTCAAATCCCTCTTGGTACCTTCTTCCATTTTGTCAATAAAAAAATGATATCCTTTTGTCAAGTACCATTTTCAAGCCAGCTGCATACTGACCTTACAGCTGTCTCACCCACACTCTAGTGCTTTTGTTCTCTTATGCAAATGCCACGTCAGACAGTGTCAAAAGCCTTATTGAAGTCGTGATATGTGACATCCACTGCTCTTCTCCTATCCATGAGGCCTGTTACCCTGTCACAGAAAGAAATTAGGTTGTTTTGACATGATTTGTTCCTGACAATTCCATATTAGCTTTTAGCAGGTCCTTACAAATAGACTGATTACTCTGTAGAGACATGCAGGCTGCATGAATTAACTTTAATGAAGGATATCAAGAAAAAGAAGACAGCCATTTGCTTCTCGCAGAGGCTACCCCGTCCAGAAATTGGGTAACAAAAAGGTGGTATTGCTTTGTGGCCCGAAACTTTACATCTTTTGTCACCCTGAGAAGTAGATTTTGAATGGCTACGGGAAGAATGCAAGCTGGGGCTTTCTCTGTGTTGTTATCTGCTTTATCACATCCCTCTGAGCACCTCAGAAAAACTGGCAGCACAGTGATAAAAGTGGTTTCTGGACTACCTTAAGGATAGTTTTGCTATCTTAGGCTAAGGCATGTTTTGCTACTAGCTAAGAACTATGCATCTGATCTAGTCTAAACTATATACTTATTTTTATTTCTCTTCCTCTTCAGCTGTTTGTTCTAGATTCTTTGAGAGCAGAGTCTTATTTAGTACATATTGACAATTGCTTTTCCAGTGCATACTCAGCCCTGTAGCTAGACACTCTTCCGCTTTTTCACAGAGAACTGCCAGTATTAAGAACTTTAAAAATCTTTCAAAATTAAGAACGGAATCTACAATTTGTGGAATTAAAATATATATATATATAGGTATATATACATACTTACTCTGATGTTTTGGGGGCTTTTGTGTTGGTTTTTTTTTAAACTTTTAAAGTTTGCTAACCATAAGGACTTTGATTTACTTAGATTTCTTTATTTTCTGATTAAGTGAAGACTGAAAGAATTATTCTCAAGTCCTGGAGGTTCTATGGAAGATTCGGTGTGCAATTAAACCGTGAGAGCTGTTTATATTGTGTTGAAGTCCTACTGTAGGAAATGATTTTGCTCTTACCTGGAACATTTATGTTCACAAAACATACGAAACTAGATATATTTTAAGTCATTAATGAATCAAATATAATTTTTTGTTAATGTATGCAGACAGGATTTTGGATGGCCAACCTTGAAGCAGAAACTGTTGGTTTTGTGGATCTGAAGGGCAGGTGAAAAAAAGTGAAGAAAACATATATTTCATGGATATTGCAATTTATTTTTAGTGTCTTCCCAAATGTAAATGGCATCTACAGTCTGTTCAGAAACTCATCCCTCTACCTGGTGAACTGGGAATGATGTCCATTTAAGATGTTATAAAATGGAAACCATCTCCTGCTTTCACAGCTGAGTATATTTGACTCCTTCCTCTGATGTGAAGGTGATTAATGTACTGGACTTTATCAAATAGAACAACAAAAGAGAGAATAAATTTTATGGGGTAATTATTCTGGGGGGTGGGGAAGAGTAAATGAATACATTCAGTAACTACTGAGGTGTAATGACAGAAACGTGAAGGTTTTGGCCTGTGCTTTGCAAAGCTCTTCTCTTACTGTCAACAAACCAAGTGGAGAACAGAGGAAATGCCTCTTAAAATATCTCCTAAAAATGGAATCTGAGCTTATAAACTGACCTTTCCTAAGATAAAGAAACAATTATTCTAAGAGACCTGCTATTTTAGGAATATTTTACCAAAAAATGTTGGCTCCCTTTTCAACATCTTTGAATTCTTTTTGGTGAGCCTCAGAGCTGCGCTGTCCTGCGTACACAATATTGTCCCTTCCTAGAAACCCAGAGGCCTTAGAAAGAAAGAAAGATTGCAAACCTTTCTCATGACTGCAGCCAGTGAGGATCAGGAAGCAGCCCTACCCTGTCTTAAATATCCACCTGTTTTTGCATAAGCACCCACAGATTTCAGAGGAAGGAAAATCCTTTTGCTTCTATTCCTAAAAAAACCCAAAGTAAGCCAAACCTAAATAAAACCCATTACCTTATACTGCATCTCCACTAGTCTTGAAAAGTTTTTCCTCTGCCTTCTGCAGAAACAAGCTTTTAGGTTTTCGAACGAACAGCATCAAGGCAATATTTGAAAATCTTGAAGCTCTTAATGTTTTGTAGAAAAGGGTAAAAACGTCATTAATCTTATTATCCCTGTCCATAAAAACTTGATCCTGAAAAATCCATGATGTGCCCTAAAAACCCAAATAATTATGCCTATAAAGCTATGCAACAAATTGTCTTTAGCAGAGATGTGACTATGCATTCCTTACACAGGAATTTAATAAAATATGTCGCAATTAAACACACATGTTTGAGGAAATAATCCTGTCTCAAAACAAACACTGAAAGAGAAGCATGAAGAGATTTGAGTTTGTGGATTACTAGACCTGCATTTAGTTCAGTAGAAAATAGATTCATCTGAGTCCTTTTGGAGGAGTCTTGCAAATACACGTCAGATGATTTTATCACTTATGGGAGTAAAGGCAACTTCGTAGTTCTAACAAAGAGGTCTGGCAGTACAATACATCAGATTTTATGAGCTTGGCCTTGTAATTGCTGAAACAACAAATGAGAGATGAGACTAAACAGCAAAAATTACCAGAACTCCATGTTCTTCTTGGTCCTGCAGCAGATGGTGAACTTCGCTGAACACTTACCTTTAACTGCTTAGAGCTGAAATGCCAGGTTAAATACATGATGCATGATTGTGGTTTTTCTGATATGATTTAGGTGCATTACCTACATGCCGTTTTTGTGGATTCAGTCTGACTAATTTCCAAAGCCACATTGATTAGATTTTTTTTTTATAAATCTACTGTGTTGATTAAGTGCAACAACCCTTTCCAGAACCGAGCAAATTTCAGACAGATAGATACAACTTAGTGATTGCTGGACACAAAATAGCTAAACTTATCATGCATTGCAGAGGCCATTTCTTCAAACTTTTCAGAAAATTCAGGAGGTACGAAAGGTCAAATAGCTCTTTGGTGCTCAGCAAAGGGAGTAACAGATTGCACTGCCAAGCCAGGCAAACGGGGACACTCAGTCTTTTTATGCCCCTTAAACTGGGACAATGTGTTTCAACTGAGGGTTTGTTATCAGTGGTGATCAACAAGTTTTCTATTGTATGACATCTATATTTAAGAAAGAGATTGGAATAAAGGTTATTGGTTTGTTTTTTATTTGAAAATAATATTAGAAAATTAGAAAATGTAGGCAATAAACAGAGAAAATAGTCTTATGATATACATTAGGGCTCCACTGATCATGAGTTTACAAAATGTTCATAGATGCTGGATTTAGACTGTTTGATAGCTGTACAATCCTATATTGTACATTGTATATTGTACAATCCTATATTATAACACTTGATAATATATATTAGCTTCTATTGCTGTGTGAAGAATCTCCTATACTGTATAATATTTATTAATATATAATACTTATATAAAACTTAATATGAAATGCAACTGCAAAATTGTCATTAAAAAAGGAGATGGGGTGTACATACAAAGTTGGGGGAATGGGGTAGGACACTGAAGCTAGACTACCTGAAGATGTTCTGTCATGAATTTCTACCACTATAAATGATTTTTAACATTTCTGAAACAAAGAAGTGCAATATTTTGGAGGCAGTGAAAGATTATGCAGATGAAACAGAATTTTATGTTTTATTTCATCAGAATGTTGGAATTCACAGGAGTTGGACTCGATGATCCTTGTGGATCCCTTCCAACTAAGGACATTCTATGATTCTATGATTCTGTGTTTCTAATTTCCATTTATTATAACCATACTGGATGGGCTAGGGTTACCCAAAACCAAAAGGTAACCTTTATTACCCAGAAAGTGAGAGGGACAGAACCAGAAATACACTGAATTCTGTTACAGATACAAAGAAGCAAACCAGGGCTAGTGATGAAAGCAAAGTGGCATCATACACAAAACTAAGAGGTGGTCTGAGAAGGGAACATTGTATAGCACATGGTGCACAGAAAAGCTCTGCCAAGAGATTGCCATCTTGGTGGGAGACAACGTGGGAGAAGAAACCAGAATCCCAGTGGGAAATTCGGGGGCAATTGTAATTTGCAGAAGTTGCTGTGAAAAGGGCAACGAGTTCTGCTTCATGCATAGGAGGGCTAGAGAGGCTATTGTGAATCATCTTCAGCACACACATGTTCATAATTCTCTGCAAGAGCTGTCATACCATGTTTCTGACAGCTTGTGGGATAAAAAAGGTGTAAAAATTGTCCCAGTAGGACTCCTTGTATTCCACTGTGGACAAGGGGTCTCAGCCCTGGGGACAGAGACAAGAAAGTAGTCCTCATGCTTGCAGGCCTGTATCTCTGAGTGTTGGAGTTCAGACACTAACTGTGTTTTGAAACAAATTTAGGTAGCACATTGATAAAAACTGTGTGGAAGTCTGAGAAGAAAGAAAGGCTTAGTGACCAGTTCTGGAGGAACCAAGAGCTCTATCATCCCTCTCCATCCCATCAAGTTAAAAACTCTCATTCATTCTCTGAATTCCAGGAGATTGCTAGCAAAGAGGGTGAGAGCAATGCACAGCTGAAAGTATGCGAACTGTAGAGTCCTGTGAAGCATAAAAATGTGAGGAAAGATCAAAGCTTTTTTCATGAGACTTTTTTTTTCTCAATAGAACTCCTCCCTTAGAAGAGTCGAGTCTTGTTCCTTTGCCTTATCCCATGTGTTACAAGTGATAAAAGAAATTGAAAAACATGAAAAACCAGATCTTTCAGGCTTTTAGTTACAAAATTGGAATCAGAATTTTTTGTGACAGAACTGCGTCTTCCTATGTATTTATAGGCCATCTGACACAATGACTTCCTTACGGCATAAAAAATAAGATGAATCTTCCTATCTTGGGCTGAACAAGTTTGGTTACAGTGCCTCTGTGCTGAAAGGGCTTTTCCTCCTGGACATTTCTCATATAAAAACAGTATAAAGTTTGCATTACTACAATGTAACTAAACTGCTGAACAGAAAATACCTGTAGAAAATCTCTCTGGAAGGTTGTGTAAGCTATGGCTTTATGCCCTATTAAGCCTTCAAACTCATGTGCTTTGATTTTTATTTTTTTTTTAAAGAACCTAAAAAGAACAGAAGTGGCCCAAATTCTTTCATCACCTCCTTCTGGATTAGGACTGACAGAATTCCTTGTAAAACTGGACTTGTCACTTTATGACTTTTTTCATTCTTCTTAATAAGAACAGCTTCTATAGTGAGCTCAGAGGTCCTTTAAGTGGGATAAAAAAGATGGGAGAAAGATAATGAAACTATAGATATGATATATATAAAAGACTTTTTTCCACATTAGAGGAACAGAGGTCCCTTTCAATTGGTTATTTATTTTTCTGCTTTTTAAGTTGAAGAAAAACAGATCTTTGTTTCTAAGCTGTTGTCTGGGGGAGGGGAAACAAGCTGCAGTTATTTATTTGTGTCTTTGCTATGGTGGGAAAGCATCTTCCGTACCAAGCGCAGGCATTTCCTCTAGTCTCCAGAGGAGTTCAAAGATGATTTGTTTTCTACGTAGCCAGAATTCATCAGGCAAGAGAAGGGGGGAGTAGGTTATAGTACTTGCTGCAAAATAATATATGTGCAATCTACAACTACCTACAGTTTAAGACTATAGCTACAAATTGCAATCAGATTATAGGAAAACAAATAGGCTAACCGTTCTCTGCGTCTGACAGATCCTGGGTAGAAAAAGAGGCTCTGGCAGTTGTACCCTTAGGGCCAATGCACATTTTCACAGGGGTCCTGGAGGAAATCTGTCTGAACACTTTTCTGGGACCACCAATGCAGGCTGTAACCATGAATGATCAGTACTGCCTTTGCTTCTTCAGCTTCTCTTCTCCATGCTGTAGCTGCCTTTACAGATCTGCTTTGAGAGGATAGACAGAGAAAGTGCAACAGTGGGTATTCTTTATGCTTTTTTCTACTTATTGGTCTTATGGATTGTGGCAGGTTTTCTCCGGATTGTAAAAGCATAAGTATAGTTTCAGTGGAGGTGCTTTCTTAAGGGCAGCTATATCAAGGAGATCTGAGACTCTGGAAATGGCAAACTCAGAGCAGTGACTAGCAATAGCTGTGATTGTTTACAAGTGGAAGCCAATATTTTTGCTTACAAGTGGGTTGCAGGGTTTCACAAAAAGCTCTCTGTTTGTGGTGGTCCTGTGAGAAAGAAAACTGAGAATCTACATGGTGTTTGACTTCTTCTGTACAATTAAAACTTTGCACTCAACGTGTGATGAAATGTAACTGTGGCTGTGCATGACAGACAGCTCTTGGCAGCAAACCATGACACGTACCAGTGAGGGCATGCCATTGCTTTCGGTTTAGGCAGTGGGTGGAACAAGAGGAACATACAATATGTCACTTGTGACTTTAATAATTCTTAGGGAGCATCACTGCAGTTTTTCCAACTCCTTCCCAACCAAACAGGCAAAAGCAGCCTGCACAGTAATTCCTGCTCCGAGCAGATTGACCCTGACAACGGCGGTGAGCCCCAGGTTGCCGTCTCTCCTTGTAGATATGTTCCCTTACGTTGACCTGACTTCAGCAGCTGGTGCAGAAGAGAGGGCAACCTTGAATTTTGAGATAGGATGTTCAGTAATATCTGGGACTTGCTTTTATGTTTTAGATGCCAGTGGCTATACATGGCACTGATTGATACAATACCTGTATGGGATAGGGGCAGTGTCTAAAAATGTCTTCCAACCCTTGGTCTTCAAGATTTGAATACTAATACTAGATTAAGCAGTGACAGAGAGTTTTTTCAGTGCTTTTTCAATCTGATAAGGAAGCATTCAGCTCTTGGAACTTATTGCCATCTTTCCTTATTTCTCCCAGATCAGCTCATTTATATTTACAAATTCTCTTACTTAGCATCTTGACAACTGCATCTGTCTCTGATGGTGAAGTTGGTATGCAGAACTGGTTGGCTCAAGGCAAACTGAATTAATGAAAAAGATTTTGTTTCTGGAAACTTTCACTATTGATGATTATTTTCTGTAGGTCTATTATGTTTACACTCTTTTAGAAACACACGATAAATGGGACCTCATGTGTCCATAAATTTTTACAGTTGTTATCTGGCAGAGAGACACTGAGACAGAGCTGTTGCATTCTGCAGAAGCATCGGCCAGGGTTACGTCTTTCTGGAAAATGTCACACAGCACTAAACCTTGGGGTGCTGTGTATAAAATTTTCATAAATAGAAGTTAATAATTCTCTGTTGAATTTCTGAGATACAGCACCATACAATTTCTGAGTAAAACAAAGATGTGATGCATGCAAAACTGAAGTAGTACTTAGAACACAATGAATAGCTTTTAAAAAAAATACTATCACTGGAAATTTGCTAGTGTACTTTATGCAGATTTTCTTACATTGTTGCTCCTAATATATAATGCAATCATCGTATTTCAGCATAAGTACCCTCATTTTAATATGTATTTATTAAGACTTCCCCCTTAATTTTCTTGTAGAGATGATCAGTCAATGTGATTGCAATACCCAGTTCATATCTTTTGGCCTCTCTACAACATGATGAGTAATTTCTTTTCCCCAGGATTTCCATGACTTCTCTTAATGAACAGCTAAAGTTTCTTCACAACTACCAACAGTTCAATCTTTAATAGTGGACTGGTTTCAGGACATGGCAAAATGCACATCCTGCAAACTATATCCAAACTGAGTCCCAGTATGTGGAGCAGGAATTTATTTAGGTCCTGGGGTTTGTAATGGTCTTCAGTTATACAATAAGCACTCTCTGGAATGAAGAATTGCTTCAAAGCATCACTTTCCCTGTGCAAGAGGCACCTCTCTGGCTAAAAATAAACACACAAACCAGGCAGTTTTAAATAGCTTAAAAATAACACTCCTCTGTTTCTTCCAAGCAGAAAAATTATGTAAGAGCATTGCAGCTGAAGTAAGGTAGTTGTATCATATAACAGGAGCATGGAAGGTAGTCAGACACCACAGTGATAAGGGCCATGTAAGTATATGGAATCATATAATCATAGAATTTTTTAGGTTGGAAAAGACCTTTAACATCATCAAGTCCAACTGTTAATCTAGCACTGCCAAGTTCACTGCTAAATTATGTCCCTAAGCACCACATCGACACATCTTTAAAATACCTCCAGGGACGGGGACTCAACCACTTCCCTGGGCAGCCTGTTCCAATGCCTGACTACCCTTTCGGTGAAGAAGTTTTTCCTAATATCCAATCTAAACCTGCCCTGGCACAGCTTGAAGCCATTTCCTCTTGTCCGGTCGCTTGTTACTTGGGAGAAGAGACCAACACCCACCTTGCTACAACCTCCTTTCAGGTAGTTGTAAAGAGCAATGAGGTCTCCCCTCAGCCTCCTTTTTTCCAGGCTAAACAACCCCAGTTCCCTCAGCTGCTTCTCATAAGACTTGTGCTCTAGACTCTTCGCCAGCTTCGTTGCCCTTCTTTGGACACACTCAATGTCTTTCGTGTAGTGAGGGGCCCAAATCTGAATACAGTATTCAAGGTGCGGCCTCATCAGTGCTGAGTATAGGGGGATCATCACTTCCTTAGTCCTGCTGGTCACACTATTCCTGATACAGGCCAGGATGCCATTGGCCTTCTTGGCCACCTGGGCACACTGATGGCTCATATTCAGCTGGCTGTCGACCAATACCCCCAGGTCCTTTTCCACCAGGCAGCTCTCCAGCCACTCTTTCCCAAGCCTGTAGCATTGCATGGGGTTGTTGTGACCGAAGTGCAGGACTCGGCACTAAGCCTTGTTGAACGTCATACAATTGGCCTCAGCCCATCGATCCAGCCTGTCCAGATCCCTCTGTAGAGCCTTCCTACCCTCCAGCAGATAATACTCCTGCCCAACTTGGTGTCATCTGCAAACTTACTGAGGGTGCACTTGATCCCCTCATCCAGATCATTGATAAAGATATGAAACAGAACTGGCCCCAATACTGAGCCCTGGGGAACACCACTTGTGACCAGCTGCCAACTGGATTTAACTCTATTCACCGCAACTCTTTGGGCTTGGCCATCCAGCCTGTTTTTTAACCAGCAAAGAGTCCGCCCGTCCAAGCCATGAACAGCCAGTTTCTCCAGGAGAATGCTGTGGGAAATGGTCTCAAAGGCCTTACTAAAGTCTAGACAGACAACATCCACAGGCTTCCCCTCATCCACTAAGTGGGTCACCTTGTCATAGAAGGAGATCAGGTTAGTCAAGCAGGACCTGCATTTCATGAGCCCATGCTGACTGGGCCTGATTACCTAGTTGTCCCATACATGATGCGTGATGGCACTCAGGATGATCTGCTCCATAACCTTCCCTGGCACTGAGGTTAGGCTGACAGGCCTGTAGTTCCCTGGATCCTCCTTCCAGCCCTTCTTGTAGATGGGCATCACATTTTCTAACCTCCAGTCAACTCGGACCTCCTCAGTTGACCGGGACTGCTGATAAATGATGGAAAGTTTCTTGGTGAGCACCTCCGCCAGCTCCCTCAGTACCCTTGGTTGGATCCCATCCGGCCCCATAGACTTGTGTGTGTCTAAGTGGTGTAGCAGGTCGCTAACCATTTCCCCTTGCATTATAGGGGGTTCATTCTGTTCCCCATCCCTGTCTTCCAGCTCAGGGGGCTGGGTACCCAGAGAACAGCTGGTCTTACTATTAAAGACTGAGGCAAAGAAGGCATTAAGTACCTCAGCCTTTTCCTCGTCCTTTGTCACTGTGTTTCCCTCTGCATCCACTAAAGGTGGAGATTCTCCTTAGCCCTCCTTTTGTTGCTAATGTATTTATAGAAATATTTTTTGTTGTCTTTTATGGCAGCAGCCAGATTAAGTTCCAGCTGGGCTTTGGCCCTTTTAATTTTCCCCCTGCAGAACCTCATGACATCCTGGTAGTCCTCCTGAGTTGCCTGCCCCTTCTTCCAAAAGTCATAAACTCTCCTTTTATTCCTGAGTTCCAGTCAAAGCTCTCTGCTCATCCAGGCCAGTCTTTTCTCCTGCTGCCTTGTCTTTTGGCACGTGGGGATGGCCTTTAAGATTTCCTACTTGAAGAATGTCC
This sequence comes from Nipponia nippon, assembly GCF_047370975.1. NCBI lineage: Eukaryota > Metazoa > Chordata > Aves > Pelecaniformes > Threskiornithidae > Nipponia > Nipponia nippon. The sequence continues at coordinate 114,107,967 of NW_028262358.1, read as the reverse complement.
AGCCTTCCCGGACACCTTTGCCCCTCAGGACTGCCTCCCAAAGGACTGTGTCAACCAGGCTCCTGAACAGGCCAAAGTCTGCCCTCTGGAAGTCCATGTTAGCAGTTCTGCTGACCCTCGTCCTTACTTCTCCAAGAATCGCAAACTGTCATTTCATGATCACCATGCCCAAGATGGCCTCCAAGCATCACATCAGCTACCAGTCCTCTGTTCACAAACAAGAGGTCCAGTGGGGAGCCTTCCCTAGTTGGCTCCCTCACCATCTGTGTCAGGAAGTTATCTTCCTTATAACTCCACACTCCTTCCACACTCCAGGAACCTCCTAGACTGTTTCCTCTCTGCTGTATTGTACTTCCAGCAGAGAACTGGTAAGTTGAAGTCCCCCACAAGAACAAGGGCTAGCAATTGTTAGACTTCTCCCAGCTGCTTATAGAATATTTCATCTGTCTGTTCATGGTGGTTGGGTGGTGTATAACAGACTCCCACCATGATATCTGCCTTGTTGGCCTTCCCCCTGATTCTTACGCATAAACACTCAACCCTATCATCACCATCTTTAAGCTCTAGACAATCAAAACACTCCCTAACATACAGGGCTATCCCACCGCCTCTCATTCCTTTCCTATCCCTTCTGAAGAGTTTATAGCCATCCATTGCAGCACTCCAGTTGTGCAAGTCATCCCACCATGTTTCTGTGATGGCAACTGTGTCATAGTTTTCCTGCTGCACAACGGCTTCCAGCTCCTCTTGTCTTTCCCTATGCTGTGTGCATTGGTGTAGGTACACTTCAGTTGGGTTATTGATCCCACCACATTTTTGGGGGACAAGCCCTAATTCTTATGTGACCATTCTCAGGTGCTTCCGTGGTTTCTAACACATTAATAACCCTTGCATCTTTGCTGCTGCATGTATCTCCGTCCCCTGCCTCCACTGAGACAGCTGACTGAAGGACCTCGCTAGCATGCCGTCCCTCAAACAATGATGTGCTGCCTGCAGGCTTACTTCTAGTGAGCCTGGTTTTATGCCTTTCCCCCTTCAATAAATAGAACATTATAGAGACTACACTAAAGCCCTGGAAGAGGTGTTCACTAGCTTTAGAGGATTTGAAAATGGCAAGATTCTGAACTAGTAGCAGGGGCACACTTTAGTAAAACTTTTAATTACCCTTTCCAATTACCCAGGAAAATTAGTGGAGAGATTTGGAATGTAAATACTGTTCCACAAATAGTGATGAATCATAGCTGTATGACTGATTTAACATGTTAAAATTAATAAAATACATAGTTTAATACTGAGGGAAGATGTTGTATCTTAAGAAATCATAAAAAGAAAGTCCTGTGATCTCCAGAAAGAAACTTTGCTGGCCTAGAATGAAAATCATATCTTTGAAAATTTTAATCCTGATGTAGAACCAGCTTCCTTCTCTGCTACAAAATCTGAAGAATACTGTGGGCACCATGTTAGCTGCTGCATCCACACCAACAACCTGTCAGCTTTTCTGATCTTAAATACTGCTTTCAAAAAGACTCCATCACAGTTTGTTTATATCATGGTAATATCATGACATAACCCAAATCTCACAGCTTCCCTTCCAGGTCTAATACACTCTGATTCACTTTTTAAATGTTCCTGTAAGTATATAAGGATGTGATGTGTCTGCTGTATGTTCCTAGCTGTAAACTCTTTTTCTGTTGTCTCCTAGCTTGCAGCAGAGATTCAACACAGTTCTCACAAATTTTGCTGTCATATTCCTTGCCTGACATCCACATGGAGCTCAAGGCATTAATTAACTCATAGAACTTAAATTGCCTTTGATGTCGTCTTACTTCATTATGCTGTGCTCTCATCCAAACTGAGCATTCCCCATGTAATCAGAAGTTAAACTGTTACACCAAAATGCCAGAGTAGGTACACTGCACAGGTGGTAAGTAGATGCCTATCTTTCATTTCTCCTGAAAATAAATTTTACAAATGGCTGCAACATTGCACTTAAAATATTCAGTCAAGGCACTATTTTATTTTCAATGTCTGCTTGATTAGCACTTTGACAGTGTTAAGAACAGGACACTGAAATGAAATATGCACAATATTACTAACTACTTGATGCAATTCAGTTTATGTACATTCTTTATTCTGTTTATTTTCTTCTACTTAAATTCCTTGAAAGGATTTAAATGGTACTTTAAATGGCTTGCTGCTTTTCTGCCAAGTGTGATATTAAGTCAACTATATCTCAGCAAATCTGTGTATCAGATGGGAATCATGCAGCAGCCTTCCTGTGCATTACTGCAATATTTCTTCACAAGAAGGTCTACTTAAATGACAGTTCAGATTTCCTCTATTTACTGTTTAATACAATTTATCATTAAAATTCTGTTTCCTAATATGCCTCACTGCACAGAATGGATAAATGCTTTAAGACATTTGCCTGTATTTGCATTGATTCAGTTAATGTAGGAATATTTAAATATGGACAGCCTACATTAATAAGTATCTTTATATATTGAGCATTTTCTTTATAATCAACTGATTCTTGTCCAAGATATTGCAAATAAGGTGCTTCTTAATAAACATGAGATAGCAGACAGAAAGAGGTAGAAAAAGTCAAAGGCAGATAGCTGGTATTTAAGAGTAGTAATGATTTAAAAGAAATATAACTAGGTGCCACTGGGAATTCCATAAACAAATTTCATCTTTCTCTTTGTTTGGGTAAATGTTGAAGAGAAGAAGTTTTTGAAAGGGAAAATACAGAACAATTCCACGCAGTCACTATTGAGAAGTGCCTGCCAAAATCACAGGTAAATTTTGATATTTTCCTTGGTTAAATTAACTTTGTGAGAAAATCTGATTTTCCTTCATTATTGCAGAAATAATATCTCCTGTGAATAATGCTGTTCTGCCCTTCTCACCCAACCATTTTTACAAAAGTGGGAAGGGCAAAATTACTTCATTTGCTGTTTTGATGAGAAACAGTCTTCTGTCCTCAGGGAAAAAAAAAAAGGAAATTTTGAGCTTTTTAGTAAGAGTCGTCTAGTTGTTTTCAGAACAGTCCAATTTTATCTTCAATAAGATTTAGAATATTTTTTGTCTATGATTTTTAAAGGGCTCTATGGTTTCAAGAAATTTATAATCAATAGGCTAGGTGGTCAGTGGTTTTGTGATCCTTTCTATTTTTTCTTAAAGATCTTGCTTTTTTCATTTTCTTTGGCAGTGTCCTTGCATGACCTCACACAGAAAGGAAGATATATCCGTCTTTTAGAACTGCCTACTCGCAGTTGTGCTGTCAATGCACATCTCAAGTTCCTCCAGCCACAGTTTGATTTTTCCTTTCCCTGTGTTAGCTACTGAATTTTTATTGGCACTCTGACTCTGCACAGCTTGAGTGACTTATGTGTTCTTTTCCCCTGTAAGCTTTTTTTCACCTGCGCCTTCTTGTATTAATTACCAGTATTGTGTTTTCATGCTCCAATTACTTGATTTTTTTCCCCAGAACCTTTCATCATCTTTATTTTGCTATCCAGTTTCTTCCTTGTGGCATTCATTTGTACATTTTTCACAAGCTAAAGCACTAACTACAGAGTTATTTCTCTTTCTCCATCACACCTGATATGTTGTTCATGTTTTTATTTTCTTTTTCTTTTTAAAGTCAGTGTGCTAGTAGACTGTCTTTTCCTGCATTTGGTTGTACTTGGGATACCTAACAGATCACAATCTGTCTTTCAGTCCTTAAGAAGTCACTTACCATAAATAGTAAATCTATAAGAAATGTGTTGCTTCCAGCCTCTTGAGACAGCTATTAAAGTTTTCCCATAGCACCCTATTTCTGAAGAGGTCTCAGGTTTACATGGTGGAGAACCACTGCGTTCCCCCATCACTAGAATCCACAGGCCAAGGGGACATTTGCCTTCCTGGGTCTTCTGATGCAAGCCACAAGGCTACATGATCACACTGAGCAGAGACTGCCTGCGGCCCTTCTGGGCTCATGAGCCACAAAGCCAGCTATATTCTATACTGGAGAATTATTATGTGGGTACCCATAAATCAGTTAATTAGATTTATTGTCAAGAGCTCTTGGATTCTTGACTGAGTAGGTCTGGTGGTAATACTTCAGTGGAAAGACTTCAACCTCTTCATTGCAAAAGGCTAGCATAACGCTCATCTGCTCTTTTAGTCTCAACACAGTGTCGCATAGAAATACTGATGATGGGCAGGTATACCTTAAATGAGGCTACTCTTCAGGCACAGGTTTTCCAGGCTGGTCAGAAGATAAGCTGACTTGAATACCCAATGACAAAGTCCCCACCCTGTTGCTGGCCAACAGCCCCAGGTGGTGAGGACTTTCTGGTCAGATAGCTTATTGCAACTCAGCATCAACACCCAAATGTCACTAGGTTTGTAAAGAGTCCCAGTCTGGATGGTTTTGCTATGTGTCGTTGGCAAGGTAAGGGAAGAAACCTGCAAAATGTTAATCAATAATGACTAATAAAGCAGCTGCTTCTGGACACCAAGAAAGCTGTTAAAATCCTTCAAATGCAGTCCTTCTGAAAAGCACCCAGCTTACACAGATCAGCAAAGCTGCATTCATATTCCTGCTATCAGTGTGAATAGTGATTATCCTATTTCCACTTGCTACTTTTAAAATCCACCTCCTCAGCTGTGGTATTTCTAGTCTTGTGATTAGTACTAGAATATGACAAGAACATGGATGCCCTAATTTCCTGGCACCAAACCAAACAATATTGATGGCATTTCTGAAATGCAGTGACTCCAGACTACTGCTTTCCATTATATATTACTGCCTGCATGGGTGTTTAATACACTCTTCCAGCCTTTAAACAATAGGTAATCTCAAAATAAAGGTGCAATTTGCCATAATATTCCTCTACTTAAATCTTTTAAGAAACTGTTGTGAAGGCATATTTTTTTAGAATAGAATAGAAAAGAACAGAATAGAATAGATTATTTCAGTTGGAAGGGATCTACAATGATCATCTAGTCCAACAGTCTGACCAGTTCAGGGATGAACAAGTTAAAGCATGTTATTAAAGGCATTGTCCAAATGTGGCTTAAACCCTGACAGGCATGGAGCATTGACAACCTCTCTAGGAAGCCTGTTCCAGTGTTTGACCACCCTCTTGGTAAAGAAATGCTTCCTAATGTCCAGTCTAAACCTCCCCTGGCGCAGCTTTGAACCATTCCCATGCATCTTATCACTCACTGGATCCCAGGGAGAAGAGATCAGCACCTCCCTCTCCACTTTCCCTCCTCAGGAAGCTGTAGAGAGCAATGAGGTTGCCCCTCAGCCTCCTTTTCTCCAAACTAGACAAGCCCCAAATCCTTAGCCTGTTGTCAACCAGCACCCCCAGATCCCTTTCTGCAGGGCTGTATAATCTTCTCCATAATTTTTCCAGGAACCGAGGTTAGACTAACAGGTCTGTAGCTTCCTGGGTCTCCCCTCACACCCTTTTTGTAAATTGGAGTAACATTGGCTGGATTCTAGTCAGCAGGGACCTCCCCAGACTCCCAAGACCTGTGGCAGACGATCGAGAGGGGTCCTGCCATAACATCTGCTAGTTCCCTCAGTGATGTCTCCATTTGTAAAGAAACAATGTAGACCAGTAGAGTAGAAAACTTCTAAGAAATTAAAAATTACTACAGAAATTATCAGAGTATTAAGGTTGTGTGAACAGTTTATTAAATATCACAAATAGGAGGTTACTGCAAAGATAAACACAATGATGTGTAATGACAGGGACAGAGTGACCCCAGAGCATGCTCACTTGTGTGAGGTGAGGCTGTATCTACAAAATGATGGATTTATTCTGGAAAAAGTGCTTCTAACTCAGAGACCATAGTGAAGAAACATGTCAACTTGAAACTCCTATTGCACCTCTTAGGCACTAACAGAATGTTGTGATCCCTTATTATGTAATGAATAATTATTTGGTATAAAATGGATTTGGGAAGTATAGTATTTCCTTCCTCCATAGTTTTGCTAATGTATTCTGTCCTTACTAAGAAAAATAAAATAAAATAGAGGGCGAGAAGAAGAAGAATGAAGCACACCTTTAGGTAGGTCTGAGAAAATATCTTACAAAAAGACTTAAAGACCTGAATCTGTTTAACTTATCTGAATAAGATTGAGATGGCAACTGACTCAATTAGATATTTATGGGAGAAAATAACAAGCATAATACTATGTTGGCCTGTGAAAATAATTGTAAATGATAAATAAGTGGTATAGGGTCCATTTTTTAACACTGAGACTAACAGGCAGAGTCTGGCCAAGCCCATACCGTTAAACTCTTTAGGCTTCCAATATAGGATGATTGCATCCAAGCTGCCTGCTCTCAAAGTACCTGGACTGTGCCTGGGAACTGCTTGGTTATTGGTAGATTTGGTGAGGACCGACTAGCACTCTGCCATTCTAACAAGTTAACTGTGTGAGTGATGAAATTTCAGAACCTGTGTTCAGGTAGTGGCATCATTAAATTCACTGGTAGAGACAACCTTTTTTCCCCTGAAATTTGGGCCCAAATCTATTGTGACTGCTTCTTGGGACTCAAAATATATTATCACATTTTTTTATACGCACATATTTTGATATGGTGTTATTAAATGCAGTCTCACCTTTTAATTGACAAGTCATATTGAAACTTTCAGGGGAAAAAGTTTTCTAGCAATTTCTTTAGTAATTCTTGTTTTTAACCAGACGGAGGAAATATAACTTCTCTCATAAGCCTAACCTGGTGCTTAGGAATCCATGAAATCATTTCATCCCCTTTTTCGATGCAGGGAGCTCTTCTTGGCACCAATAAAAAAGACAAGGGACAGAATACCAGTCCTCCTATAGGAGTAATTTTGGATCATTTCTAGCCTTTAAATGTACTTACTGGGTATTTGCTTAAAAAATACAGTTTATTTGGAAAGTGTTTTTAATCTGCAGACAAGGTTCTAAGTCACTGCATCAGCTACTGACTGTTGCTGAGTAACAGAGCAAAGAAAGCAGCTCACCCTTCACTGCAGGATCCTGCATGGTACTGCTGAGCTATTTGCACTTCTGAGTTCAATGGGATCAGAATGTGACGTGAGGTTCTGGTGTATGAAGTCCAGCTTCTGTGTGCAAGGCAAAATGGAAAAGCTTTAGAGTTGTAAATAAAGTAGCCACACCCCACAATCCTTGTTGATGAGGCTGTACCGTTCACAAGTGCAGCTGGCACTGGATTTGCACCAATATGGGTATTGTGGTGTTTGATATCTCACTGTCTCATTATCAGTAAAGAGGCCATTAAGAGAGAATAGAGACTGTTCTGCCAGGTGGCTCCAAAGCTGACAGATTTGCTTTATTTAATAAGTAGGAAAAATTACTTCTGCTGTTCAGAGAATTAGGAAGGTGAAAAGGAGGATTTTTGCAGTCAGAGGTGAGATACTTCTGTATTAGTGTTCACTAAAAGCAAGGAAGAAAGTACTTGCCAATGCAACATAGAGGTGCATGGGTTTTGGCTGCAGGGCATAGGTGTGTGTTAGTCATGAGAGACAGCGCACTTGAAAGAGCAGGCAGAAATGTTAAAACAAAGGGAAAAGAGGGAACAGCATCTAAAGGAGGTGCTAAAAAGAGACTTCAGTCACTTATCAGAGAAAGGGTAGAAAGCGAATCAGTGGAGGGGAATGCACAATATACCATTTTTCAAACTCAGAAGTCTTGCTCAGTGCCTTAGGTGCCTTCACCTTTGGAAAGCTAAGGGACTTAGGACCCTGGGAGCTACCGATCTGTCAGCCTCACCTCTGTGCCTGGGAAGATCATGGAACAGATCCTCCTAGAAGCTATGCTAAGGCACATGGAGGACAGGGAGGTGATTCGAGACAGCCAGCATGGCTTCACCAAGGGCAGGTCCTGCCTGACCAACCTAGAGGCCTTCTATGATGGAGTGACTGCATCAGTGGACAAGGGAAGAGCCATAGATGTCATCTATGTAAGGCCTTTGACAAGGTCCCTCACAATATCCTCCTCTCTAAATTGGAATGATATGAATTTGATGGGCAGACTGTTCGGTGGACAGCAAACCGGCTGGATGGTTGCATCCAGAGGGTAGTGGTCAATGGCTCGATGTCCAGATGGAGGTCAGTGACAAGTGGTGTCCCTCAGGGGTCCATACTGGGGCCAGTGCTGTTCAATATCTTCGTCAATGACACAGACAGCAGGATTGAGTGCACCCTCAGCAAGTTTGCAGATGACACCAAGCTGAGCAGTGCAGTTGACACCTCTGAGGGATGGGATGCCATTCAGAGGGACCTGGACAAGCTTGAGAAGTGGGCTTGTGTGAACCTCATGAGGTTCAACAAGGACAAGTGCAAGGTCCTGCACCTGGGTCGAGGCAATCCCTGGTATCAGTACAGGCTGGGGGATGAAGGGATTGAGAGCAGCCCTGCTGAGAAGGACTTGGGTGTACTGACAGATGAAAAGCTGAACATGAGCCGACAATGTGCTCCCACAGCCCAGAAAGCCAGCTGTATCCTGGGTTGCATCAAAAGAAGTGTGGCCAGCAGGGTGAGGGAGATGATTCTGCCCCTCTACTCTGCTCTGGTAAGACCCCACCTGGAGTCCCACATTCAGCTCTGGGGTCCTCAGCACAGGAGAGACATGCATCTGTTGGAGCGGGTCCAGAGGAAGGCCACAAAAATGATCAGAGGGATGGAACACCTCTCTTATGAGGAAAGGATGAAAGAGCTGGCGTTGTTCAGCCTGGAGAAGAGAGGGCTGTGGGGGATACCTTATTGCAGCCTTTCAATACTTAAAGGGGGCCTACAAGAAAGATAGGGATAGTCTTTTTAGCAAGGTCTGCTGCAACAGGACAAGGGGTAATGGTTTTAAACTAAAGGAGGGTAGATTTAGACTGAACACAAGGAAAAAATTTTTCATGATGAGGGTGGTGAAACACTGGAACGGGTTGCCCAGAGAGGTGGTAGATGCCCCAGCCTTGGAAACATTCGAGGCCAGGGTGGATGGGGCTCTGAGCAACCTGATCTAGTTGAAGACGTTCCTGCCAATTGCAGCAGGGTTGGACTAGATGAGCTTTAAAGGTCCTTTCCATCCCAAAGCATTCTATGACTCTATGACTTTCAGCTGCAGTTTTATAGCCTGCCTTTTCCTTGAAGCTCTGCATTGTTTCACCCAGCCTGCTGTGGCAGTGATTTTCCCTTGTTGCTCTTATGCTCTTATTTTCATGCTATTATTCTCAAGGCCTTATTCCTGCAAACCCCAACAGCACTGTTATGGAGGGTTCTTTTGGGAAACAAATTGCTCCCAGCATCAGAATCACTCTTTTCCTTTTCTTTCCCTTTCCCTGTCCTTTGGTTGTAGCTTTTGGGTTATGTTATGGGGCCCCAATAATATGCAAGCACATAACTTATCGATGTCCCAGTCTGCAACACCAGCCCCAGATGAAAGCATACTCCACCCATCACTAACAGCACCAGAAGCAACACCCAATAAAAGGGTCAAGTGGGTCCTCATGAAAATTATATAGTCTCTATGGAAAAAGATTTTGCTGGGGTTTGCCTGATGCACTGGAGAGGAGCCCAGGGGAGATGCTCATTGGGGATGCCAATTGCTTTTATTCCCAGATGGCCACTGGTGAGAATTTTCTTTTTTCTTTTTTCTTTTTTTCTTTCTCTTTCTCCCCCTTACACTTTATTTTTCCCTGAAACTGACTCTACTACACAGTTGATGTATGCCATCAGCCAAGTACCCCACTAATAAATCTTTGTGCATGTAACCCTATCTTACAACACAAACATATATTTAGTGAAGATTTTCAAAGAAAAACAGCATTGCTGTATTGTTAAAGACGACAAAACCCAAGATGTTTCAAACACCATTTAAAGTCTTTTTCAACAGGAATCTCTTCTAGCAAGCCAAACAAAAGAGCCTTTCAGTGCTCTTTCAAATCTGATATGTTTATCAACATTACTGTTTGCGACTAGCTTAAATACCTGTGTTGGGTGGTACAGACTCCTAGGAATCCCGAGGCTGGAAATTAATGTGATGGTGACATCCAGTCCCTGGTGGGGAAGATGGATCCACTACGTGTAAATAATGGGATAGAAAGCTTCCTGAAGAAGCCAGAATCTGATAGATGTAATTGGTTGTGGAATTAGATGCAACATCATTAGTGGAAATGTTTGTGAATAAGGAGCAACCACCAGGGAGGAAAGCTGCCTTCAGGAGTTCTTGCAGCTTGTGCTAAACAACCCGCTTGAGAAATGCAGAGTAGCAGTCATGGCATTAGAGTTGGATTGCCCTTTAGATCTCAGATGAAACACTCATGAACCTGTTAATGATGAGAGGTTGATGGCTGGATGATATGGGACCCTGCCCCACCTCCACCAAGAGACTACTCTGTGTGAAGCAGCAAAGGAAATAAGAAGCCCCGGAAGGTTCACCTCTCCTCCCACTCTTCTTCCAGCCTTGTGTAGACCCTGTCTGAGGAGCATGTCAAGAGGTAAGGACCCATGTGTATTGGAAAAGATGTGCTGGAGTCCTGTGCTTAGTAAGCCCATAGTGCCCTCAGGAAGGACACTCCCCCCACCGACAAAAGCACTAGGTAGAGGAGTAGGAAATCTTCATTAATATTGAGCCACCTGGTGCTCAATAAACACCAATCTGGACAGCTACTGCTGCTATTGTTTCCAAGAAAGCCTACCATCTATGTATTCATAAGGTGTCATTTTGAAAGTGTCATGTATGGCAGTTGGTCTGGCTAGGGTGGAGATGCCAAAAAGTAAGGGTCAGATCTGTGTGCATGCTTGGATATGAATGCCAAGGTGCTTGAAAAAGTGCTGTCAACTTCAGACCATTCAGCATCTACCTGAATTTTGCCTTGTGCTCCCTTATTTGCTGCTATCTTGGGAGCTGCTGTCTCACCAGTACAATTAAACCAAGACCTGGCAAATTTCTCATGCTTATGCAGAGTTGTTTTGAGTCACTGCATTTAAAAACTCTTCTATAGCAAAACAAACATTACCGTGTCACTTATTGAAATAATTTGGGTTTAAAAGTGAATTCAACAACAAAATTTGTTTCTTGTGCAGCAATGTATGTCTGGGATAAATCACTATTTATAAAGAAGTTTGTAAAAACCTCTCTTCTTTTTCACACTCATTTCCACAAGGAAGGCCAGACTGACCCTGCCTTGCTGAACAGGGAAAGACCAAGTGCCCCTTCTGAGGTTCTTCCTGGTCCCACTTTCTGATTGTCTTATTCTGCTGTCATGTGTACAAATGTAACTTCAGAGTTGAGGTCATGGTAAATATCTTGAATTTTCATCATTTCTCCTAAAATCAAAACTCTGTGTTTTGTTTTGGTAAGAGCGTCATGCTATTCTAGAAGCTAGGTTGTTAAGAAAATAATGGAAAAATTGCATCCCTGTGGAACTTCGCACACATTATTTTCTATTGTTTACTTAAAACAAAGTATATTGAACTGCCAGCATCAGCAGCCTCATATTTTTTCTTTATTTGAATAAAATATGAAGAAGAGAAAAAAAATATTTCCCATCATACTGTTGAAGGGCGAGATGTGAAAAACCTGGCAAATGCTGAACAGTTTCATAAAATTATTGAATAACTGCTGAACAGTAAATCTGGAAAATAAAGGTAAATAGGTGCAATCATGTAAGATAGAGCTCCATAAAATGAAAACTAAATATATATGCATTATTTCCATCACGTGAGAAGTATTTTTAATGATAAAAGCAAGCAGAACTGTCAAACTTCAGTAGAATGACATACAATTATGCTTCAAGGCACACATACAATAATGGAGAGACAATCCATTTTATAGCAAGAAGTTTAATTTTTTATATCTTTTTTTCTCTTTAGTAGAGTATGTGTCAGAGGATCTTAATCTGCCATTTGTTCTGCCTCCCTAGAAATCCTTTCCCTGCTATGAACTCCAGCAGCAGCTGGTGAAAACTGATGGTCCAGTGCATCTTTCAGTTTTTTTACCAGCCGGCACAGTCAGTCCCAATCTCTTCATTGACAGCGAATTAAAGAACTACTGTAGAAGAATAATAGCTTTGTGTCTGATGTCTGGGACGGCCTGCTCATAATCTGACTTTCTGACATTAGTGACTTGCTGCTTCTGTCTGTGCTGTACCTCACCAACAAATGGAGGAAAACATGTACTGGCTCTGATGCTGGATTTATTCTTTCTTGGTGTCTATAAAGCATAGGGATGAAAAGCACTGCCCATATACAACGAATGAGATTGGAATAAATTTTCAGTTGTTAATATGGGCCCTGTTTTTCTCAGTTTTACTGCTCTGATGACAATGAAATTCATGTGAAAGTATATACAGCAGCAGCAGGAACATGTCAGTTCATTTAGTAGACTGAAAAAAACAAATCATGTTTTTCCCTGCTGTTTCTACAAACAATTTTAGGTTTTATTTTGATGACAGTTCAACTGCATATGGCCAGATGGGATTCCATTTGTGGTTTGTCAATACAATTTTGAATTTCTCAGCTACTTTAAAATGAGAAGTTGAGGGCTAATTCACTGCTTGCAAAAGGGGAATTCACATGTCTATAATGACTTTCATCAAAGAGCTTATCATTGTGGGACAGTTAATAAAGATCACTTAATGACCCTTCACATGACCCCTTTGAGGGTGACATATTAATATGATAAGCCCTTGACAGATGAGGCAAGTAGGATGATAAAATTCATACACGCTGTGCAAAATCAGAGGCTCTGAAAGATTCATTTTTGCATTCTGCATTCTCAAACCTCTGACTTAAACCAACTGACAAGTGTGCTCATCCAGAACACTTTAGTGAGGAGAAGATTTTGGCAACATCACCTCTGATACCATTTTTTTTAAATTCCTTTACCTCTATTCAGTCAGCTAACAGGTTGAAAAGCAGTAAATCACAGAAGCTCAGGTGACATTCCTAAAAGTTGTCAGCTCTCTGCATACCAACTTCCCACTACATTCTCCAGGCTTTATATCTACAGGTATCAGTGAAAATAAAATCTCATGGAAGGAGAGTAAGTATTCATCAAATTTCCAGCTCTGAAAATGAAATGTCAGAGGGAGTTCTGTGGAAATGTCAAGAACGCATGAGAAAAATTTAAGTGTGCTAAGATCTTGCATTCATTTGTGTTAGTTTATTTGAATAACTCAAACTTGAATGCTGTGCCCAGAACCCAGACTCTGTTGCAACTGATGAGGATAGTGGAATTTCTATGGTAAACCCCTTAATACCATGAACACAAGCCTGGAAATAGCCACACTGAAGCCAATGTTTCTCCTACAAGTGTGCACTGGTGATGCATGATCAATATTTGAACACATGCCAAAGCCTAATGCAAATCTTTACAAAATTCTTTAAAATACACTTTAAATCTGGCACAAAGTACCTCAAAGGTGTAACTATTTTAGTGATATGCCATAATTTTTAAAAATTATAAAAGAAGGCAATCTGCCGATCAATGCACTTGACATCCATCCAGAAACAGTCCCATAGGTCAGCACCTGAAAGGACTTTGAATGCTTGTAAAGTTAAAGTAATACACATATAACTATGTGCACAGAAGAAGGTGTCATAACCAAAAGAAAATGGAAAAGAACAACAAGAACAACAGAACTCTGGTTGCACAATTTTGGCTCGCAGAGAATAAAAAAACACCTTAAAAACAGCTACTGCCAATAAGCCAGGATAAGTAATGAGAGATTTGTGTCATCATTTTACTAGCAAATGGAAATGATTTCTCACCTAGCAGAAAAAAAGAGTCACAGAACACGTTGATTCCTACACAGCAGCTATAGAAAAGGGAATGTGCTTTAGAGAAATGAGAATGGTTTTCATGATTATCAGGTGAGTTGCCTCTTAAATTTCTTTTTCCCCAGGGGTGCATTCCTTAGGCCAGGGATCAAAGTTCTTGCATTTCCTTCCCAATGTTTAGATCCAGATGATCTAACCACTCTGTGTCTGACCTGGTGGATACAGGAGCTCATCTTGGGTCCTAATCCCACCTAAAAGATATCTGGAAACATGACACAGCCTTTTTCTGCCACATGCTCTCTTTTATAGACAGGAAAGTGATGCCCAGATAGGATCCAAAGTGGCTAGCAGGTATGGATGATCAGTGGACCAAGAATCTCAGCTATGCTCTAGCATATATGCAGGTTGGATAAGACAAAGATTTGGCTCCTGGTCTCAGGCCTCCCAACCTATGTAAATGTTGAACAGTCGGTGGTCCCCAAATTAATTTACTCACACAACTTTGTAGTGACAAAAGCATTTTCAAAATAAAGATTAATTATCCTCACATTTATGGTTTTGCAGCATGTACAGGAAAAAATTACTAGAATAAAAGTGCTAAGTAATTGCTAAATACTCTTGGTCTAGTCTGTAGAGCATGTGTAAGATCCTGTTTGCCAAAGTAACTAAAATTTCTGGCTTGAGAAGGCAGGTTTTAATATCCAGAAAAAAGCTCTGGTTTGGTGCTTATTCGACCTACACACTTTTTAACTTCCTGGGTACCAACACTCCTCTCCAACATCAGACTGAAGGTCAAGGCTTCACTCTCATCTTGCTTTTCACAAGCCTGCAAGCTTAAATCGTATTAGCTTGGTGCGACTTGAGTTGGGACTTCTCCCAGATAATGCTTCCTCTGTTTTGTTCCCTAAGGAAACTATGTCATTGGTTTGGCTTTTCCACTAGTCACCTCTAACAAGTTCTTGGATTCAGGCAGTACACTACAACATGAGTTTACAGAAATTCTCTCCTTTCTCACAAGGACAGATAAATGTTTTGCCTTGGAGATAATCTTAACTGTCCCATGCAAACACCACAAGCTGTGATAAAGGATATACCTTAATATGGATATGGGAGCTGTGTGATTAGAAGAGAGGAAAAACATGTCTATTTATGGTGCAGTGTAACAGTCAAGTGATAGACTTTATATGAATAAGAAAGAATGACTAATGCAAAAAATATTCTGAGTTTTCCAAAGGAAAGTGCCAACCAGTGACACCTGAGTGAAGCACACAGAAGCCAAATTTGTTTGAACCTTGAATGGGGCTATTTCCATTATACCACTGACTCTCTGAGATCCAGTTTTTGAGGAAGAACAGGCAGATAGTTGACCTTGGACAGCCAATTACACCCAATAGGGTGAGAGCAAAATGCTATCATATAAGAGGATGAGACTTTATACTCATTCATTATACACTCACAAAAGAACCTGTTCTAAACCTAGCAGTAGGCAATGGAAGTCTTTACAATGATTGTAATGTTGTTTATGTCCTCAGGCTTCAGTTCAACAAAATAGTTAAGCACATGTTTAACTGCCATTAACATCAATTGAGACTGGCAGGTTTTAAATACGACCCTAAGCTTAAGAATAGATTGAAGCAGCTCACTGAAGCAAAGCTTAAACTCACTGACTTTGAGAGTGAAGAAAACTGTTGGTTTTGCCTACCTCTTACACATTCCCACTTATAATTTAATACTTTTGTTACCTACAAAATACATGATCTCACACCATGCAGTTCAGATCACAATCTTCAGAAGCCCAAAGTATAGAACTAATAAGCTAGATTCAATACTCTGTTCTGGACTATTTGCAATTCTAAGTCAAATTATGGCAATGAGGGGGGAGTGAATTCAGCTCTCCTCCATTTTATTAAAGATTCATTCCTTTTTAGAAGTGCAGGAACAATCGCAGAAAAGTCCATCAAATTGAATGTCCACTAGCAATTGCATCAGTTTGCTTATCTGTTTTGATTTCCTAGTTTTATGGGAAGGGCTTTGGATTTAATTTGCCACAGGTACATAAGAAAAAGGTTAGTGATACTAAGTTGGAAAAAGTTTTAGATATTCATTTGTACAAGTTTTCTCTTGGGTCATCGCTATTCACCCCTCTCAGTCTGTGACATTTTTATTGGTCCTGGGCTCTGAACACCTGATGTTTCTTATTTTTTACTTTTCTCTAGCCTGAGAGGTCAAGCAGAGCAGCATTTAGATAGAGCACTGAGGTGCAAACCTCTTGTAATAAGGTCTCTCTCCTTCAGCTTTAGATTGCACTACTCCAGAGGTTTTACACCTTTTTGTAGAAGTGAGGGAGTTTCCATCTCTGCTACTTCCTCAAGAACAACTTCTGAGAAACTCTAGTGCAATATTTGCATCTACAGCAGTGAACAAGGGAGAAGAGTAGAGGTGATTGGAGAGAGTCTGCGAAGAGGTAGGAATATCTTTTCTTGGCTCTGAAAAGAGATACTCTGACTTGGGTAGAATAACACAGAATCCTTGTCTGGGTAAGGTTGTCACTTGTCCAGATCTATTTTAAGGACCATTTGGTCCTTAAGGTCTGTTTGCTTGCTTTTTCCCTTTAGGTATGGTATAACCATACATATATATGGTTTTTTATGGTTTGCTTTCAAATTTCTTGAGGAAAAAGTGTCATCATATTTTACCAACATAATCAGTAGAGAGGGAACAAACTACTGATATTTAGACAAATATTTCCTACTCAGCCTCAACGGGAAAACTTTTTTAACTGTTGTCTTAGAAGGATCTTAAAGTTTTTTCTCACCTTTCACTTTTTAGCCCCTTTCATGTTTTGTGTTGCCGGTGTTACTACCTCTAAGCTTTTGTTTATCCCTGTACAAGGAAAAAAAAAACAAACAAGGAAATAATCTGTTAACACTCTGGTTCTCATTTTACAGGATTTGCTGGCCAGTGAGTCAGCAACAGAAACAGCTGTGTTCATTCTTCCTGCCTTTGTAAGTGTAATTTCTCTCTCCCACCCCAGTATGGCTTAGGTGTTTGTTCCAGGCTGTTAGACCTTCAAACAAGATTTTGATGGAGGAACACAGAAATATCTGCAACAAAAGGAAATGAGAAGATGCTACTGGCATTTAACGATGAGCTAAAATAAAAAAAAATCTATCCCCAGAGAATTCAGTGGTCTTATACTGCACTGCAAATATCCTTCCTGACCACAAAATAAATACATGGTGAGAAAATAAAAAATAAGCTAGAAGGCAAGTGCATTGACCTTGTTATCAGGACAACTGAAATTACTATAAATAGTCAAAATACTCATCGGAGGATTAGAAGACTAATGGATAGCTCTTGCCGTTAGTAACAGAGTCTTCTGTATACATTTAGAGCATCTCACTGCACTTTAAAATTTTTATTGAATGTCTAATTTCTCTTTCTTTGGCACTTAGATCCACAGTCAACATTATAGATACTACCCAGGTACCTGACAATCATTTTTTTTTAGTAAAAACCACAAAGTTGAATTTAATTCCAAAAAGTAGTACCAAAACCTCCACAATTATTTTCACCTGAGGACTGGATGAGTAGGTAACAAGCTAGCCCAGTAGTCAGGAATTTGGCCACAAAATCAGTTTGTTAGCTTGCCTGTATGCCTATTTTTCTAATATTCCAGCCCTTCAATGAACAGAGAGGGAAACTGGCAGAAAGACCACATAGATGGAAAGTTTAGATTATGCTATCTTGTCATGTTTCTGGAAAAAAACCCCAACTGTTCAGTTGAAAAAGAAGAATAAGAAAAGGTCTTGTCTATTGTTAGCCTCTGTATATTAATTAGCAATTTGCACCACGCAGGAAATTAACACCTTTCACAGTATTAAATCATGAACCAAGAGAAAAATATTTGATATATTAGTTGAATGGTAAATGTTTAGTGGTTTTTTTTGCCATTTAGATGGTCACTGAGAAGGCCAATAGTTATATAGCCCAGAAGCCTATATAAAAGGTTTGTATAAAAGCAAACTGTGTTTGATTTTGACTCATTTAGTTGGTAATTCAGTTGTAAAATTCCAGTGTTCACTAAGAAAAGCTGTTTTTTCATTAAAAAAAACAAGGGAGGATTTCCATTATTGTGGATAGAAGTAATTTTTAACTTCACTGTGAACATTTCCACTGGTTTCAATTGGTTCAATTCACAAGGCCAAAGAATGAGTCCCTGCTGCATTTCTAGCAGAGGTGTGAACATCTGAGTATAAATTTACCTTGTTCCAGGTTGACTGACACAAACCTACCCTCTGGAACTGGCTTTAGCTGAACCTGGAGAGCAAGGTCAGACAACACAACTGAAGTATGGATGAGGGGACCCAGCCATGGGCATCCCACTTTGACTTCTACCAGGGGTCCTACGCATCTTTGAGGCAGCAGAGAGGTTCGCTGGGACCCTTCCTTGAAGAGGTCAGCTCATGTGCAGAAAGGCCTTTTGTAGGAGATCAGCCAAAAGTTTCTTTGCTGGCAGTTTAGACAGTCAATGACAGAAGGGAGATCTCCCTGAGCGGGGAGATGAAGATAGGATGCAGAGTGAAGTCCCAGTTGTTGAAGAGGTGGCAGTCACTGACCTGCTCCTCCACCTGGATGCGCACAAGTCCATGGGACCAGACAGGATCCACCCAAGGATACTGAGGGAGCTGGCAGAGGAGCTGGCCAAGCCACTCTCCATTATTTATCAGCAGTCCTGGTCAACCGGGGAGGTCCCAGATAACTGGAAGCTAGCAAACGTGATGCCCCTCTACAAGAAGGGTCAGAAGGAGGATCCAGGGAACTACAGGCCTGTCAGCCTGACCTCGGTGCCTGGAAAGGTCATGGAACAAGTCATCTTGAGTGCCATCACGCATCATGTATGGGACAACCTGGGGATCAGGCCCAGTCAGCATGGGCTCATGAAACGCAGGTCCTGCTTCGCTAACTTGGTCTCCTTCTATGACAAGGTGACCCGCTTAGTGGATGAGGGGGAAGGCTGTGGATGTTGTCTACTTGGACTTTAGTAAGGCCTTGGACACTGTCTCCCACAGCATTCTCCTGGAGAAGCTGGCTGCTCACGGCTTGGATAAGTGCACTCTACGCTGGGTTAAAAGCTGGCTGGACGGCCGAGCCCAGGGAGTGGTGGTGAATGGAGTCAAATCCAGTTGGCGGCTGGTCACGAGTGGTGTTCCTCAGGGCTCAGTTCTGGGGCCAGTCCTGTTCAACATCTTCATTGATGACCTGGATGAGGGGATCGAGTGCACCCTTAGTAAGTTTGCAGATGACACCAAGTTGAGTGGAAGTGTTGATCTGCTGGAGGGTAGGAAGGCCCTACAGAGAGACCTGGACAGGCTGGATCATTGGACTGGGACCAACTGTATGAGATTCAATAAGGCTAAGTGCCGAGTCCTGCACTTTGGTCACAACAACCCCATGCAACGCTGCAGGCTTGGGGAGGAGTGGCTGGAGAGCTGCCCAGTGGAAAAGGACCTGGAAGTGTTGGTTGGCAGCCGCCTGAACATGAGCCATCAGTGTGCTCAGGTGGCCAAGAAGGCCAATGGCATCCTGGCTTGTATCAAGAATAGTGTGGCCAGCAGGACCAGGGAGGTGATAGCGCCCCTGTACTCGGCACTGGTGAGGCCGCACCTCGAGTACTGTGTTCAGTTTTGGGCCCCTCACTACAGGAAGGACATTGAGGTGCTGGAGTGTGTCCAGAGGAGGGTAAGGAAGTTGGTGAAGGGTCTAGAGCACAAGTCTTATGAGGAGCGGCTGAGGGAGCTGGGGTTGTTTAGCCTGGAGAAGAGGAGGCTGAGGGGAGACCTACAACTCCCTGAAAGGAGGTTGTAGTGAGGTGGGTGTCGGTCTCTTCTCCCTAGTACCGAGTGATAGGACGAGAGGAAAGGGCCTCAAGCTGTGCCAGGGGAAGTTTAGTTTAGATATTAGGAAAAACTTCTTCACTGAAAGGGTAGTCAGGCATTGGAACAGGGTGCCCAGGGAAGTGATTGAGTCTCCATCCCTAGAGGTATTTAAAGAACAGATAGATGTGGTGCTCGAGGACATGGTTTAGTGATGGACTTGGCAGTGCTAGGTTAACGGTTGGACTCGATGATCTTAAGGGTCTTTTCCAACCATGACGATTGTATGATTCTATGATTCTATGATCTTGCCTTCACTGTCTCTCTCACACATGTTCCTATGAAGAGTATAGCTATAGCTGTAGCATCAAATGAGGTTATTCTTTTTCCCTTCTCTCAACAGTCGCACCCTTTCTTCCAAGCAGCCTCACTGAACTGAACAGGACCCACTCATCTTGTATGTGACTATGTAATATAAGGGAATGAGAACATCATCAACAGGAAGAACTGAATCATCTTGCTGTTCTGAACTAACAAATACATAAAATGATGTGGTGGGTTGACATTGGCTGGCCGCCAGGTGCCCACCAAATCACTCTATTACTCACCCTCCTCAATGGGACAGGGGGAGAAAATACAATGAAAAGCTCATGGGTTGAGATAAGGACAGTGAGATCACTTACCAGTTACCATCATGGGCAAAACAGGCTCAACTTGGGGAGATTAATCTAATTTATTGCCAGCTAAACAGAGTAGGCTAGTGAGAAATAAGAACAAACCTAAAAGCATCTTCCCCCCACTCTTTTCTTCATCCTGGGCTCAGCTTCACTCCTGACTGTTCTACCTCTTCCTTCCATGCAGTGCAGGGGGACAGGGAATGGGGATTCGTAATACTTCATCTCTCTGCTCCTTCCTCCTCACACTGTTCCCTTGCTTCAGCGTGGGGTCCCTTCCACAGGATACAGTATTTGAAGAACTGCCATAGCCTGGATCCTTTCTACAGGGTGCAGTCCTTCAGAAACAGACTGCTCCAGTATGGATCCTGCCAGGAGCCTGCTCCAGTGCAGGCTCTCCACAAGGTCACAACTTCCTTCAGGGGCACATCCACATGCTCCTGCATGGAGTTCTCCACAGGCTGCGGGTGGATATCTGCTCCACTGTTAACCTCCATAGGCTGCAGGGGGACAGCCTATCTCACCAGGGTCTTCACCACGGGCTGCAGGGGATTCTCTGCTCTGGTGCCTGGAGCACCACTTCCCATCCTTCTTCACTGACCTTGGTGTCTGCAGAGTTGTTTCTCTCATATGTTCCCACTCCTATCTCCCAGCTGTTGCACAGCACTTTTTCCCCATTCTTAAATATGTTATCCCAGAGGTGCTACCAATGTTGCTGATAGGCTGAGGTTTGGGCAGTGACGGGTCCATCTTGGAGACAACTGGAACTGGCTCTGTCCAACATGGGAGCACCTTCTGGTGTCTTCTCACAGAATCCATGCCTGCAGCATCCCTGCTACCAAAACCTTGCCATATAAACCCAATACAAATGGTCACGGACATATGGCTGAGTGCTAAACACCACAGCAGGATGTTCATCAGAGCACTATGGTTTAGCACATATGCAGCTTCACCTCTTGCTGTGCTGTCCCCCAGCTTTGCCTCCTCTGCTCTTTGCAGTCTCTCATGAGTCCTTTTGGAACATCACTGACTTGCTCCTTTCCAGCCTGTACCTTTTCACATCACCCTTTGCATGTGCAGCTTTGCAAAATGCATCCCTTCTGTAATGGTGTCTGTGTTTCCCTGCTTTCTATTAGTGTAATACCTGGAGTCTGATTATCCCTTGAATGGGTGAAATTTGTCAAATGAAACCGTTTCTTTAGACAAAATACTCATTTGGTATGACTGAAACAGCCTCTCAGTTCATTTAAGTGTTTCAACTGGAAAGGTTTTCACGTCAAAACATATTAGTTGAAAACACACTTTTTGTTTGTGTGTTTTGGAAAAGATACTTCAATATTAAATGTACATAAATTTAATTTTAATAAAGGCTAGAAAATAATAACTTGTGTTGCTTCAATAGAAACTATT
Source organism: Nipponia nippon (assembly GCF_047370975.1). Classification (NCBI taxonomy): domain Eukaryota; kingdom Metazoa; phylum Chordata; class Aves; order Pelecaniformes; family Threskiornithidae; genus Nipponia; species Nipponia nippon. The sequence continues at coordinate 114,086,219 of NW_028262358.1, read as the reverse complement.
CTGCTCAAGCAATTTCAATAATCCTTCCTTTCCAGTATCTAGACCAAACAAAACCTAATTTTGGATCATCCTGAATATTTTCATTCTGTGGTGTGACCATTAAAAAACAAGGTATTACAGTTCTCTGATTGTTACTTGGATGGGCTGAGAGTCTTGTTACTGGTAGCACAGAAACTGCTTACTATGGTGTTATGCTCTAAAACATACAATAGCAGCAAGAGATCTGTTTTGATAGAGAAAGACTTTCATTACTGTGACGAGCCATATTAGCAATGAAGACTGCTTCATATGCTTCATCATACAGACGTAAGACAAAGAGGGAGCATCACCATGTCCAGGGTCCCCACTATTCCAGTCATCATACAATGGTCATCAGTTCAGGAGTATCCATCCCACCACCAACTACACACAGAGATACACTTTCTGCAAGATGTAGTTTTCTGGTATCCCTTAAAAGCCAACATTATCAAAGTCTACAATATCCTATTGGAAGACAGAAGATAAGGTAAATAACCTTCAATGAGATCTGTTCTCTCATTTGCAAATCAGTCCTGTCCCGGAATTTTTAAAAAGCCATAACTGGTTGCACTGGGTTTGCAGGGCAAGGTTTTGGTAGCAGGGGGGCTACAGGGGTGGCTTCTGTGAGAAGCTGCAAGAAGCTTCCCCTATGTCCAATAGAGCCAATGCCAGCCAGCTCCAAGATGGACCTGTTGCTGGCCAAGGCCGAGCCAATGAGTGATGGTGGCAGCGCCCCTGTGATAAAGTATTTAAGAAGGGGAAAAAGTTGTTGCACAACTACAGCTGAAGAGAGGAGTAAGAATATGTGAGAAAAACAACTCTGCAGACACCAAGGTCAGTGAAGAAGGAGAGGGAGGAGGTACTCCAGGTGCCAGAGCAGAGATTCCCCTGCAGCCTGTGGAGAAGACCATGGTGAGGCAGGCTGTTACCCTGCAGCCTATGGAGGTTAATGGTGGAGCAGATATCCACCCGCAGCCTGTGGAGAACCCCATGCAGGAGCATGTGGATGTGCCCCTGTTCCATGCAGGAGCATGTGGATGTTCCCCTGAAGGAAGCTGTGACCCTGTGGAGAGCCTGCATTGGAGCAGGCTCCTGGCAGGATCCATACTGGAGTAGTCTGTTTCTGAAAAAAATGCACAACAGCAACTGCAGCTGGAGAGAGCAGTGAGAATATGTGAGAGGAACAACTCTGCAGACACCAAGGTCAGTGAAGAAAGAGGGGGAGGAGGTGCTTCAGGAGCCAGAGCAGAGATTCCCCTGCAGCCCGTGGTGAAGACCCTGGTGAGATAGGCTGTCCCCCTGCAGCCCATGGAGGTTAACAGTGGAGCAGATATCCACCTGCAGCCTGTGGAGGACCCCATGCTGGAGCAGGTGGATGCTCAAAGGAGGCTGTGACCCCATGGGAAGCCCGTGCTGGAGCAGGCTTCTGGCAGGACCTGTGGACCTGTGGAGAGAGGAGCCCACGCTGGAGCAGGTTTGCTGGTGGGACTTGTGACCCCACTGGGGGCCCACACTGGAGCAGTTTGTGAAGAACTGCAGCCCGTGGGAAGGACTCACGTTGGAGAAGTTTGTGGAGGACTGTCTCCCATGGGAGGGACCCCACACTGGAGCAGGGGAAGAGTGTGAGGCGTGCTCCCCCTGAGGAGGAAGGAGTGGCAGAGACAACATGTGATGAACTGACCACAACCCCCATTCCCCGTCCCCCTGCACGGTTGGGGGGAGGAGGTAGAGAAATCGGGAGTAAAGTTGAGCCCGGGAAGAAGGGAGGGGTGGAGGGAAGGTGTTGTAAGATTTGGTTTTATTTCTCATTATCCTACACTAATTTTGATTGTTAATAAATTAAATTAATTTTTCCCCAAGTCAAGTCTGTTTTGTCTGTGACAGCAATTGTTGATATCTCAACTCATGAGCCTTTCGTTCTATTTTCTCTCCCCTGTCCAGCTGAGGAGGGGGAGTGATAGAGCAGCTTTGGTGGGCACCTGGAGTCCAGCCAGGGTCAACCCACCCCACTGATATAAAGAAATTCCCTGTAAGTAGGTATGAACATCCTTGATAACCCACTCTTCTGCATAGAATCTGCAGGCCAGGTTTTCTGAATGCAACCTTAACACTTCATTCAGTGTGTGTAAAGCACTCTCTTTTGCACACAGTGGTGATCATGCTTACACCAACAAATCCTGTCTAAATTTTGCAGGAAGAAATAATATGCCATTCATTAAAAAAATGGAATCTTTCACCCACAAATTTAAATCGCAGTAGCCCACAAAGGCAATCATAGCTGTGTTTGACTGTTTATAAGTTTATACAGTAAAAGCATTCACCAAAATGAAGTATTAGTTCATGATCATTTGCATAATTATTTTTGCCCATTAGATCTGTCTTCCTCACTTTCTGTTGTTTTTTGTCTACAGTGCCTTCACCCAGGTGAATGCAGGTGGCATCACAATGCTGTAATAAAAATATGGTTGCTTTTACTGTTACTATTCTGTTTGCCTTTATAAATATCTTTGTACCTGTTTTATGTATTCCAAGACATCATTTAAGGTATTTAACAAAGAAAACCCATTCTTGTGTCTTCATAAAACCAGCTTGTTGATAACAAACAGATTTTAACTAACATTTGGACCATCCATGATTTAAAAAAACAGATGGAATCAATAAATGTTACACAGCACACATAGCTGTTTGCTATGTAACAGAATATGTCTAACATAACAAATATGTCCAGAGTGTAAAAGAAGAAAAGAACAAAAAGAACGCAGAGAATGAACTTGAATCAATCAGATAATTATGTTTACATACCTCTGTGTGGTTACCTTAGACTTTGTAATCAATAAGAATATTTCCATGAGAAAAGAATTCAAAGTAAATGAGATCAGCTAATTCTCAAAGTCAGCTAAAGAGAAGAATCATGGTAACACACATATCCGATACCTTACAAGTAATCATCTGTGGATCCCTATTTGTTCAACTTGAAACAAATAAAATACCCTACCACAACAAAAACCTACTTTTGCACACAGTCTCAGATTTGAAGGCTCAACAACAAGTTTACAATTTCAATTCCTCAACTTTGAATCTTGGTTCAGGCTTCTTATTATATTTTGGTACACTTATTAATAAGGTGATCATATCCTGTAGACCCTAGACTAGTCTACATATTTAAATAGCTGAACCCTCTGGAATCTGATTTCTGTTTAGAAGGGACTCTTGACTTTGGCTTTTTACCATAAATGGATGAAATTCAATTATGTGGATCTGAACTCCTCCCAGCACCTGCAAGCACTTGGAATGAAGTATTCTGATTTCACCAACATGTACTAACAAATCTAATTGTTACAGGGACTTGAGAATTTTTCTTTTATGGCTACTCATGTAAGTGAATGTTTCACAAGAAGGATGTAGTCAAGAATTTGATTTTTGTTTGTGGATGAATTAATAGAAACAATATAAAAAAGGTTATTAAGTTTTTATAAGTGTCTTTTCCACAGGCGGAACTAGCATGTCTACGGTTTAATGTAACACCTCTGCAGCTTACGATGAGCATTAACAATGCAGCATGAAATATGTTTTTCCAGAGTCCAGTCTTTCAGGCATAAGAAATCATAGTTGTCTCTTACTGGTTATGATAAGCAGGAAGAAACTTAGAAAATGAACTTTTAAAGGCAGTGAAAGTGCCTTTTAATGGCTTAGTTTTGAAGGAATGTTCATATTTAACATTTAGAAAGAAAGAAGCTGGCTTTTTATGATGCATTTCTCCACTACAAGTAGTCTCTATTGGCACAATTTTCAAGTGAAAAAGAAAGTATGTAAAATAATGAATACATAACATTTATAATGCTGTGCTAATGCATACATTTTAAATTTAAAGTATTCTTTAGATTGTAGAGAGAGAATATAGTTGGATTCAATTTTTACTTTCAGATTTAAATAACTGCTCAGCGGAAGTATCTCAGATTACCATTACTTTCTAGCAGACAGTCAAATAGGAAAATTCTAGGAGCCTGTTTTTTTGACTTCTCTATGTTCCCTTAGCCATTTCATATAAATAATTAACATATGTATGAGGGTTAAAAGTAGTTTAAAACAAATACAGGACTGAATCCATTCATATAATTATCATAAACAATAATTTGTAGTACTATTTAATCTGTAGTACTATTAATGATATAAAAACCTAGTCAGATTTATCACAGGCTAATTTTCTTTGCTCCAACAGCATTTTAAAAACTCCATCTTCTTGGCCCAGGGGAGAAAAAAATCGTATTTACTCTCTGTCTTTAGAACAGTAATATCCTTTGCCATTTTCACAGTTAAATACAGTACATAGCAAAGTATGCAGGATTAAAGTATTAGAAACAATCTGATGAAACTTGGTTTTTTAGGGCATCTTTTGTACAGCGTACTACTGAAAAGTTGCATCCCTCCTTTCTTTCTAGACACCAGAATTCCTTTTCTTGATGTTTTCTGTTCAGGGAAATAGGAACACATGTTTTCTATTTAGGCACTTCAGCAATTACTGATGTCTGGAAAAAATTTCCAAAACATTAATTATCTCCTTGAGATACTGGACTCATCTGTGTTACAGTCAGTGTCTGGGCTAAAGGCAACAGGTGAGTTTTAAAACTGTACAGCTGAAACACAAACCTGGATCTAGCTCGGTGGAACAGGAACAAACCCTTATCTGAATACTAGCTACAGTGTGAGATAAACCTTACCGTCTCCAGAAGACCCTAGGTATTCCCTGTATACTGCTGCTGCAGCACCAACTGAGTGATTACGTGTTTAACCAAGACAGCCCTTAAGAATCTGCTTCATTTTTAAGAGCTCATCTTCATTTTTTAAGAGTCAGGGGTTTAAATTAAACAGTGTGCTAAGGTAGACCAAGGGAATGGCACTTTTTTTGGTTTTGAAGTGGGGCATATATTTGAATATACTGATGGACTGAAGACTAATGAGAGACAGTCTCTCCACATTTCAAATTGCTTGGAAAAAGATATCTTCTAGATTTCCTATTCTTTCTTCTTCAGTATCTCCAAAACTATATCACTGGTCTGTGTAAAGAGTTTCAGGTTTTAGAAGGATGAATGAAGCTACATGAAATAATACTGTAGGATTTTTTTCCTTTTTTTTTTTCTTTCATTCTGTCCTTAACAAGAGACTCAAAGAACACCGGTTTTTTTTTTTACTTTAAAACTTTGCTAAACTACAATGAGACTTTTTTCAACTTAAACCTGAGATTACTAAAACTGACCTTTAATTTTTTTCACTCAGTTTTGTGATACTGAAAATCCATACAAAAGGCTGTAAGGTTATGCTTATTTAGCAGGTACCTCTCTTGATAGTCTTAATTATGTTATTTTCCTATTCCAATGTAATATTTTAAACTTCCGTAACATTAAAAAATGTTAAGGGACTATTTTCAGATGTCACTATGACCTTTAAAAATACCTAATCTAGCTATTTAGCAGCTTTATAACTCATGGGCCTATTTTAAAAAGGAGTGTGGGAGGATAATCAAAGAAAGTCATTTTGTACTGAGTGAAAAGAGAAGTGCACTAATTCTACATTAGTAAGCACGCTTCTTATAGAAAGTTGTCCTTCAGTACGATTGAATACCACTGAATATTGTGGTAACACAATACCACTTGAATGTCCTTCAAGGTGGCTTAATTTGAGGTTAGTCATCTATTTTAAAGTTCCTTCCCATCAGATTTTTTTTTTGAGTTATTTTTATGATCCACTCACACGTTTCCATCTGCAGCCTTTTTTTTCTGATTATGTGAAATATATGGCTGGTTTTAGCAGCTTTTTCCACATGTATATAGTAAAAGATACCCAAACGGTTAGGCAATGTACACGTTTGTGTGTTATATTCATGGGACCTACATGGCTGGGTGCCACTCACAGACATGCACTCACACACACAAGTGTCACGTGTAAAAACTTCTTCTCTCATGGACTTCAAATCAGCTCAGAATTGGAAATTTATTGATTTATTAATAACATAATTAACTGGCAGTTAGTGAACCATGCATTCAGGATCCATTTTGGTGGTAAAATGGATAAACCACAACACTAGACACTTACAAGATATGAACAGCTGCAGATTTTGAAATACCTGCTGTAACTAATCCCCCCCAATTTTAATCACACACACACGTACACACACACACACACACACACAGACACCCTTGCACAGGCCATATGGGTTTCAGGCACCTCTGCCCTCAGTACCCACCTCTCCAGGGGGTACATTCCCTTCTTGCACCCCTCTCCAGCGGGAGACACAGGTGCTCTGGTACTAGGTGTGCCCAGGGTGCTGCCTGCAACACCCCAAGCACATGCAGGGGAGAAACCTCCCTTGAGGTAGTACCTAGTTGCCCCTGCTGGACCTCAAGCTGTCCCTCATTCACTGGGTGCCTACTCCCTGCAGCATCCCAGGGGAGGATGATCAACCCAGCCTGGGCAAGGTGATGTTACGAATTTTCATGATTTTGTCCACCTGTTACTGGAAGTTTTCACTTCCAATTACATGTCTAAATCCAATTAAGAACCATTGTAGAATGTTTCCACTGAGTATCAAATCTATCGTGCACAGATTCACAAAGTGTGAGAACAAAAGGAGTCCAGTGAAGCTTAAATATTGGAAGCTCTTAGGTTCTACCTAATTACTGCCTCTACAGATCGATAATTTCAGTATGCAAAAAAAAAGTGTTGCCTCAAGAGACATCTGATCTTGCTGTGAAGACATCAAGGGGTGGAAAACTGACATCTCTTCAGAAGTTTGTTTCCACCAGTAGGTTCATTTTTTATATAATATATATACAACATGCATCCATACATATACAAATATATATACAAAGACGTCTATATGCATATGTATATATATGCATTCCTCCCCATAAAACAGCATGTGCTTTGTTTCTAACTACTCAGCATCCAGCATTAGGTGGTATATTCTTCAATACTTGAATGTTTTAGCATTACAAAGGCACTCATCACTGGTAAACTAAGCTCTTTAAGTCTCACCCTAGAAGGCACTTTCTTCTATCATTCAATCATTTTCACACTATTTTTTCTTCACCCTTTCCTAGTTTTGTTTTTATCAATGCTATAAAAAGAAGAAAGATTGCCTCCTGCATCTTATTTGGTTTTCTCCTGGTTTTGTATGATTGTGCTATACCTTTGGATCATAAAAGTGAGGTGCAAGCTCATTCCAAATTGTCCACTAAACATACAAATCCCTTTTCTAATAACTGTTTTCCAAACTGTCACAGGTAGGACAGAGTAAGCCACTACCTGAAGTGGATCTGGATGCTGGTGTTTATTTAGAACTAACAAGATGAGAGCTTTTACTTTACTTGTTTATTTCACGTGTTCACTCATCCCTTCCCACACCACTATGCTCATAGGTCTTGACTTCTCTCCCCCGCAGGGAGATCGTTGTTGGTCCAGGAAGGTCAGGCAGAAAGTAATGCTGTGCAGCTCCTCACAGTTACCTGTTTGAGGTGTTATTAGCCAAAATTCCTGGCCGTCCCCAGCATTTGACTTCATACACCTCCATGACCTTTGCTCCAGATGGCATCTTCACCTTCTTCTTTCCAGGCCCCTTCTGCTTTCTAAGACCACATCTTCTCTTCAGGAACCTTTCTTTTCAGCACTGCCTCTTTCTTTCAGACCCCAAGTCCCCAGTTTAAATAGAAAAACTTTGCAGAAACAATTGTCTGATCATCCTCATAATTAATTGGTGGTTCTGTCCCATGTCTCTTCATTAACTGGAGGATTTAGGATGTGTCAGTTGTGTTTAGTCCAGGTGTTATACAAATCTACAGCCAGTCCTTACCAGTTGTACCTAGCAAGTAGCAGGCTTGTGCCTGAGAGTTCAGAAGTTCAGTTTTGGACATTCACCCAGCTACACACATATACCCAACTATATGCTGCCTGCTGGCATTCACCGTTTAAGCTATTTTTTCAACTACAACAGAAAGCAGTGCCTATACTCACCACACAATATGTATGGCTGGCGTTCCTCACTCTTAGGTATCTAAATTTGCTAGGGACTGCCATTAAACTTCATTTTGCTTAAATAGGTGAGCTTCCCAATGCAATCCAATTCACTTTATGTGATCCTTCTCACCTAGTTTTAGCCATCTAAAAAGGAAGTGACAGGGATCAGTTTGAGACTGCACCTTCTTGTCCCTGTATATGTGTCCATATGTAAACCACGTGTCTAAGGCGCTGTTATTATTTATAGACATCTAGTTAATAAAGTCAGTGGAGACCAGACAAATACACACTCACACTGCAGCTGACACCTTCACTTGGTCAGCTGAATTTGCTCTAGACTGTCGTGTCTGTGTTGATTATATCTTCATTGACTGTAATGAGAGCCTAGACAGCATTTATGCTTCTGGACAAGCTGAATTTAGTCTGGCAAGTTAATTTATGTTGACATCTAAATTTAAATGTCTTGAATTGAATCCTGTCCCACCAGCCTATGTTTATTATATCTTGTCCCTCTCTAGTCTGGACAGGAAAAGGTGCCTCCAGAGGGTGATTCATCCCACTTGTTTGAGGATGAAAACACCATTCCCTCTCCCTTGCTTTTAATTGCAGAGAATCTGAAATGATTGTCTGAAGCTATATAGTCAATTCTCAGATAATTGAAATTAGGGGAGATTGGTTTCACTCTGTTCTGAAAACACTGTCTTCCCAATTATTGACTAATTTCTCATTCATTGTATTATCAGTCAGCCATAATTTTTGTGTATATATATATGTATGTGTATTTCTGTATTTTTGAAATTTTGTATTTGCAATATGTTTTTTTCTTATTCAGGCAGTTCTAGCTGCTAGTAAAAATTTTTAATTGTAGACAGACAGGTTACACAGGCTTGGAAGACTTCCTAATGTAAACACACTTATCCTGCAGATGATTTATAATATTGACAAGCATACTTTGCCCAAGGGGATTTTATCAGAGAATCTGCAAGTGGTTACAGTACAAATCCATAGCAATGATGGTTTCCCATCTTGTGTGATATCCTGATACTAGGAGCCATTTGGATTGTAATTCATAGGACTGGTGAAATGTATGATTGAAAATGTCCCTCATATAAATCCTGCATTACACGGAACAAAACTGTACTAATTATGCCTTTTTTTTTGTTTGTTTTTGTTTTGGTTTGGTTTTAAGGCTAATAAATATGGACATTAAATTTGACACCTTTACTGTATCTCTTTCCTTAATAGACTTCTCAGTGGACAACATTGTTATTTAGAGCGGCTATCATACTAAAGCAAGATAGAGATAAGAAATAAAGCCAAATATTAAATGGTCAAAGAAGGTGAACAGTGGTCCTTAAATAGGCACTTCTAAAATGTGAGAGCTGATGTCTTTAAATTCAGACTTAAATTTAGTTTGACTGCTGTTCTTAAAGAAGCAAGCAATGTCATCTTACTTTCTGCTTTAGATTTGTCTAGGACTCTGAGCTGACATAATTCATTTTAATTAGGTATTCTATATCTGCCCTCCTTACTTAGAGAAACATCAGTCCTCTACATACCCAAACAATATTTTCAGGTTACCTTGAGGTCAGCACCATAAATATAGCCAGGGAAGAGCCATGACCTACATATAAAGCTGTCTCAGTGCTGTCAGCGGTGCAAGTGAAACTGAATCTTGCTGCTCCAGGGATCCAGAACCTGATCAGAGCTGGGCCTTCCTCCCACACAGGCTGAGGAGGAGGAGTAATAAACGGGGCGGAATAGACCTGAGGGAGGGAGGAGGGGCCTGGAGAGGCTTATTTATTTCTGTTGGTGGGTAGACAGAGAGAGTTGGAGACAGTGGCTATTTCTGTGGAATGCCACTAGCTCCAGGCTCTAGACAGCAGTAGTTAGCCTGAGATTGAGCACGTTGCAGCCCATTTTTCCTTGGTGTGCACCATAGCGTGCTGACCAAGATGACTGTTAACTCTGGATGTGTCTGGAGCTGGCCCTGTCAGCATCTGCATAGTAAGCAGCTATCATGAGGGATAACCATCTTATGTTTCATGAACAAAATACAAGCAACCTTTTTCTTTTTAACTTCATTTATATAATACCACATTGTTTCATATTGTAAGAATGGAAAGCTAGAGCAGAATCTTTCCTGAGGAGATGATTATGTTATTTTGGAGGCAGGTTCTATTTAGAAATAAACAAGTTTTGCAGTTTTCCATGCTTGTAGCTTTAAAAGTGGCCATAACTGGATTTAAAACCCAAAGTCAAAGATTAGCTAACTGTTTTGAGAAATAGCCTCTAGGATGAAAAAAAAACCCAACAACTTATTAAATGTTTTCCAGAAATTAAATATTTAGAAACACAGAATTACCATTGGTCTTTTGAAGTTATCCAGTCTGTAGTAAACAAACTCTAATTACATTGAACAGTGAAGAAAAAAGATTATACTGTGAGTCAAAACCATATAATATAGTTTTGGGGCCAGACACCAACTGGAGATCAAGAAACAATGGGCATAAATTGAACCAGGAGGGGTTCATACTTTAAAAGTGGAGTAAAAAGTGAAAACTTTTTGCCCTGGAGAAAAGTCAAGCAGTGGAGCAGGTTGCCCAAAGAGTTTATGGCATCCCCATTTTTGGAGTGCGGATGAAACCTTGAGCAACCTGGTTTGACCCTATAGATGACCCTGCTTTGAGCAGGTGGTTGGACTATAGACCTCCCAAGGTCCTTGCTCACCTGAGTGATCTCATGTTCCTACGAACTCATGGCTATGTTTGACAGCATATGCTGAAGTCAGTCTGGCCATAGCTGCACAGTTATGATTACCCTTCTAATTTAAGTACATTTATCTTCATTTGTGTCTATGGTACAATGTATCCAAAACTCTAATAAACACAGAGCTGGAAAAGAAGAGGAGGGTGAAACACTTTGCTTATTTTGTATGATATTTTTCACTGTTTATGCCCCAAAGGACCTGAGATATGGATAAAATGTAGTCCAGATTTTCCAAATATAAATAAGGATAGAGATTCCAACAGTTTGCATGTGTTGTAGAGGAGGTGTAGTAATTTCCTGGAAGAGAAATCCATTGGGTATACTAAATGCATAGAAACCACCTCCATTTTTTTATGTGCTGTAAAGCAGAGACTAGGAAAACATTAGAGAAAAGTACCATGTGTGCTTGCTTTGTGTTTGTACTCAGCATGACTCTGCCTCAGTTAACTTCTGTAATCAGGATAGACCTTTAGTCTGAATCAGGCCATTCTAATAATCATGTTCTAAATAATGAGTCACGATCCTGAAGGAATCTCAGGTTTTGCAACACACAGGCTGAAAGAAACCAGTAGAAGGGGTACTGTGACTCAATATTAATTCTCTTTGAGCTTGCTTACTTCCATTCTGTATATATTATGGACAGAATCCAAATCAGAGTATTCAGTGTTCCCAGCTTGAGTATTTGAAATCCAAAACTGAGTTCATACTTGCTCAAATTCTAACATATTTGGACTTAATTCATTAGAGTTAACTACAACTAAGCAAGCCCTATGGCATGGAAGAGTATCAAAGTTAAATTTCATACGCCGAAAAATGACTGTGAGGTATGGGGAGCAGGAGAATTAAAGAGAAAGTCAACCCTTTAAAACAAAGAATGTATTAAAAATCAGTTCTTCCTTTGGTTTTAGCCTGGCATCTGCCAAGAAAAAAACTTCACCCAAGGAGAAAAGGTTGTTACATACTCCAGCACTAATACTCTAAGTATAAACTGTGTAGTGTTTGGATACCATTGGATTATTGGGATTGTAATGGTTCACAGACTGGTCATTATGACAGGAGAATAAAGGGAAAAGAGATTCTCAACACAGACTGTTCAAGTTGTAAAGAGAACTGCGAAATTAATATTGCATAGTAATGAGACAAATTCTCCAAAGCTAACAAAGCAGACTTTGTTGGAGCTAGGTTTACACTAGATATGTCAACTAACTTTTATCTGTGAAGGTGCTATAGGGCATAAACAAAGCTTTCTTTTCATTAGATACTGCTTTCACTTCTGTCTTTTCGAAGTGCACTGATTTTCTTAAAGGCTTTGACTCAAAAAGCCATTCTTTTATTCGTGAAATATTTTACATAATTACTTGGGAACGATGTTAATGAGGCTTATGGTCCTATTTTAAGGCATCAGCAGTGCAGCTAGCTTTTCAGCACTGCAATGCAGAAATCCAGCCAGCAATGGACTGAATGATAGTCTCTAATTAATTAGTAACAATTAAAAAAAAAAACAAAAACCACTTATCAGCAAGATATGTACAGTTCAGCCCTTCAAAAGAAAAGGTTTTTTGGTTGGTTGGTTGGTTTTTCTTTCCTTCCAGGCTAGTCCTCTGAAGTACATACAAAGTAATAAACAGGTATGAATTAGTTTCTTGGTTGATATATACCTTAGGCTCTTTTTACTTCACTATGGAGACATGTAGCATCTTCAGGCTGGAAACATAGATGAGGTTTTTGCTCTGACACTTGTGTCCCAAATATGGATTGTACATGGTTTTCTATTAAGGTAATTTACTCAAATGTCTGTATTTTTCAGTTGCAACTGTAAGTATGTGTTGAATATGTTGAATGTACTTTATTTATACGGGTTGCTTTCATTAAATTCTGCTAGTTGCCTTAATCCTTGGGTTGTTAGATACCTTTCTTTCAGGGCTTGACTATTTTCCGATAAGGAAAAGATATTCTGGACTAAAATGGAATATTGAAGAGGAAGAAATCACCTGAGTATGCCACATACCTGAATTACCTGCAGAAAATCCTAACAGTAGATGCAGTCTTGGATAACACATTTTGTACCTGTCTTCAAGAAAGATCTTAGGGCTAATTAGAGTTCTGGGGACTTGCATATCATCTTTCTAGTGGTTGGTATTATGGAATATGTCAATAGGATTAAGGATAAGATTTCCCTTAAATGGAACCGAATGTGTGAGTTATATCTCAGTTAACTTTGTCTGTCTTAAAATTAAATGCCTAGACTAAGGTTATTATCTATGTTTCATCTGCTGTCTAGGAAGAGTGAGGGGACTTCCAAGGCATGATCTGGGCTTTCTTAAGAGGGTAGGATGAATTGCTGTGTAGAGGTTCTTATATCTTCCAAAGCACACAGATGAAAAATACCTTAAACCTATTTTTAGGTGGTTAAAGCAAAATGAAGTGAACCTGACTGTAAGGTTCCTTATTCTCTGAGGAACTTTTGAAAATTCTGCTGAAAACATGAAAGGCTTTAATGTTGTCCATTGTATTTTGTAGTTTGTCTAATGAGGACATCTATATGAGGTTAAAATAAGATTTTTTTCGTGCTGTTTGTAAAGATGGAAACATGCTTTAATGTTTTTTGGTGAACCTGGGAACTGAGTAGTACAGAATCATGAGGCTTCTCAGGTCAGCTTTCCATATGGAGAAGTGGAAGTTGTTTCATTTAAACTCATATATATTTCTTAGAGCAGAGGGAGTAAAAAACACTATGCAAACAGTCTCTTAGTTGAGGAGCTAAGCCCAGCTCGAAAGCTTATCTCCTTATTCTGTCTAAGGAGCTGATTCCAGTCAGAGCCCAATTTTGCTGTTACTCTCATGGTCTTACTGCTCATAAACCTGCATAGCAAAACTCAAAATACCATACAGTAAGTCTTCACAAGCCTGAATGTTAATTTGAAAATTATGTATATAAATTCTACACCAGCTGACAAATACATACTGTGCTTATGATTTGTTTGGCTAATCAAGTGGAGGCAGGGATCACTGCAGGGTGTCGCCATCTTTGCACTTGGAAATTCAGGGACAGATTTTGTTGAATATGTACAGTGCCATAAAAGCATGGTGGGACTGAGGACACACAATTTTTCTTTTTGGACATCCTTTGAGCAATTATTCATGTCTTTGTCAACATAGGGAGTGGACAACTAAGAAGCCCTTCTGCAGCTCTCACATGTAAGATGATTCACTGTATGAAGAGATGATTCACTTGAGCTAAAGGCCTACACAGTACCAGTAAGAGTTGTAGAATCAGGCCTGAAAAAGTTCATTTTGCTCAGCAGGGAAATGAATAGCAAGTCTTATGTCTGCAACTCTTGGGACACTTGTATTTCTGTGCCACAAATACCTTCATTAAAGATTAATCATATGTTGTAGCAAAACTGCAGGTCTCCGGCTCTTGTCACAGAAGAATTTCCCAGTAGCATTAAAGGAAATTGTGCTGTAAATATATGCACAATCTCTAGGAGACATCCTTCAAGTCCTTTCAGTTATTTTGCATCTCGACATTTTCAGCCTAGAGCTGATTTGTATCTTTTATGTACAAACATTCTTATCCCTTTAAACTTCTGGAAACAAGTCAAGTCATTTAGTATAAAGTGACTTAATAAGAAAGAGAGTATACACACACTGCAAATTATTTAATTCTACCTACACTGTTTTATTTACAATCATTAGTTATATCCTCCCTGAATCTACTGAGGTCAGTGGAATTAATGCCATTGCCTCCAGAGGACTGCAACTAAACAAATAAAGAATAATGCAGAAGAAGATACTGCTAAACATACTCAAATCATTTAAAACATGTAAAAGGACTTCTCAGTAAAAACTCCACAAAAGGCAAAATCTCTAAATGAGTCACCTTCACCTTCAAAATGTGAAGGTGCTTTATTTGGATACCCCTAGCTTTCTATCTGCTTTAATTCTCTACTCTATTTCATAGTATTGATTCTGCAAATACATAGTTGCTCTAGTTGCCACGGTACTGCTTATATTATAGTAAGATAGCCAATAGCGACTGTGAGTGGTGGGCAAGAGGTTACTGAACAGTTTTGGAAGGTACGTGTCTATGTCAGATCACCCAATTTATGTACCTCAATTTGGTCTTACCACTCAGGAGTGTGTAGCTGGCTCTAGAAAATTGTTTCAGCACATCTGAGCTCTACAGGAAAGAGGAGGTTTTCCTGAAGACCAGATTGCAATACCCCTGGAAGTTGGCAATACCCCTGGAAGTTGCCTGCCTTTTCCCATTGACTGAGTATGGACACTGATACCTATTGATTTTGGGGGTTACATAATACTTGGAAATGAACAGCATGAGCTGTTCTGAGGGCTGAGACTTAAACAGGTGAATTACTTTAATTTTATTATTTCTGTATTTCAGATGTCAGTAATATTACTACCAGATGCTTAAAGATACAGTCCAAGAACCTCTGTGGTTCAGTGCCCTGTTGTAATGAGCAACACACGTTGCAAGGAAGCTTGGAGCAGATGACTCGCTACTGAGACATTGTGTTGCAATAGACTCCAAAGTGTCTTGGTATACATGGGGTTAAATTAGGTACAGAGTGATACTATTTGCTTTATGTAATATTTTTCAAGATTACTGTATGAGTAGTGTTTACAGCAAGGCACAATCCTATTTGAACCTTCACAAATTAATAATTTGGGAGTCATTAAATATTTTAATGAGACATATCTGCAGAATGGACACAGATGGCAAGGCAATAAGAAGAAGAGGTATGGAAGAAGTATTATTGTGTAGCCATGGAAACAATGTCTCTCTCTCTCTCTCTTTCTCTCTTCCTTCTCCCTTTTAGGTTCAGCAACGCTGCACATCATTAGGGTGTCTGCCTCTCCTGACAATGGCAACTTTGCAGTGTCAGTCAGTAAATCTTTGCATCCATTCATGCTGTCAGCACTAAGTGATAGAAAGCCTGGGGAAGATGTGAGATGCATACCAAATAAGCTTCCACAATGTGACAGTCTAGTCACGTATTCTTACGCAACTGCCAATTTTGAGGCTCAGTTCAATGAAGAAGAACAAAATGGAACAGGCCCGGCTAGACTTTGTTCTGTTAGTGTGGTTTCTAAAGTTAATTTCACTATTCACGTAAGTTAAAAAGCTGAGAAATGAGACTTGACTGTGTAGGAACATAGGTGAGCATAGCGCACAAATGGAATAAGGCCGTGGCTGAGCTCGGGTTAGAAGCAGTTCTGTTAATCCATTGCAATCAGAACTTAGTACAGGTGTTTAATTGTGCTAAACTGGATGGTGATATGCTTTTGAACTGGTAGCAAGAAAGAAAATGTTAAAACCCCTGAATGTCAGTTATTCTCACACACAGTCGTTGCCATGTGTACTAAAAGCTTTTATTTATGCCTTGCAAAAAGCCCCATAATTATAAGAAGCTGAAGCAGAAACAAAAAGGATGAGTAAAAATAGAATAAAAATTCAGTTTAAAAGCACTGAAAGAAAATTTCAGTGTGAGCTCTGTCCTTAACCGTTTTCCCTCAGTTTCAGCAGTAATTAAACCAATTCTAAATGCCTTATTTAACTCATTTGTGGTTAAAGATTGAAGGAGGGGGTGGAAAAGCATGAATTTATGGATCTTCCAAGTAGAAAGGAATAAATGGCATACTTATCACCACAGATTTGTGTTCCTTAAACCTTTTAGCCCCAAAGAAGTGTGAGGCACAAATGACGGTATCGTAAGAGACAAACACCAATTAGAGTAGTTACCAGCTATTCTAACAGAAGAAAAGGAGTGACTTGTGGCTTAATTTACACAGGCAAATGCAGAAATTCATCCCCTCCTTGGACTGTATATACTACTTACGTTGTGCATGGGGGAAACATACTTTCTGCAAACTTATCTCTGTATCTTCCTCTCTGGATAGGAGATGGTCCCCTTAGGAATAGACGTGGTCCTGAGGGCAGGGTTTCTTCCACCTCAGACCCAGAAGGATGCTGATGAGACAATGTCTGAGTCACTGTCTGCTTCCTGGTCACCTCCTGGGTCAGCACAAAAACACACAACCTAACAACCCCAAAAGCACTGATTTATCCCAAACCATAAACCTAAATAAGGCACAGGACACTTCTCACAGATCAGACTACCCTGCATTTCTGACCCAGTGAGTCACAAGTCAGCATCTTCTCATGGCCAAGAACCAATGGGAATGGTACATACTGTGGATCTTCAAAGACAAGCCATGATCCAGGAGCAGCTCCTGTCAGGGGATGACAGCAAGCAACTCCATGGATACGGAGTGCAGGCTGGTGCTGGACCTGACATGTTGTGTATTCTGGTATGATCAGTGGCATTTGCTGGAGTGGTCCCTTCTGACTTTCCCTTAGGGATTTGGGTCACAAAACAGGAGAGCAACCCACATGGAGGTGCACTTTGGGATGTTTGCTCAAAAAGAACATTTAAGGGGGCATCATGCAGCTCACAAGGGGATCTCTGCATCTAGACTTTACTGTGGAGCTCTGAGATTGGGTTGAAAAGTAGGAACTACCAGACAAATTGTCTGTGAGGTTGTCTTCCATCCATCTTTTTTTGTTTTCTTAGTCTGAAAAAAAATTCAAATTCCCACACAAGCTTCTAGTCAACCTATAGCTTAACACCTGTGCATTTTCCTTAGTATATTTGTTAAAATAGATGACAAAAAAGTCCACAGAATTTAGAAGTTGGCTGTTACATCCTTAGTTTACATGAGCACACATCCTTCCAACTTATTTTCATTCCTTAAACACTCTGATCAGTTGTCTTTGGGAATCACATTTTTCTCTGCTATGCTTGTGCCAAATACAACAGGCTTTGTATATTTAGAATATCCTATGTTCATGCCTGTTTTTAATTCAAGAGATGTTTCACTTAGCTATCTAAACATAATTTAATTAGTAAATGGTTTTGACAACTGAAATTCAAATTCTAGGTATTACATTTTGATTTCCTCAATTGTAGCTCCTCTTTTATATTTCAGAGCTTGGGAGCTCTATCCCATGTGCTTTTTCTCATCTGGCTGGTCAAATTTTGAGAAATTACAAACAGTGGGGCATATGAACAGCTGGTCAAACTATAATTTCCATTGTAATGTTAATGCAGGCTTCCAAAGTCAAACCCATTGCATGAATGTCTTTATTTGCCTATAATATGAAATGTATTTTTATAGAGCCATTACAGCAAAAATAATTTTAAACAGAAAGGTTAATAGTAGTCAATTTTCATTAACTGCAGTTTAGAAGTTCCAAAATAGAAGATTCAGGGTTTTTTTTACAAAAAAAATCTGCTTTTGAGTTTTTGGTAAAATGGAAAAGTTATCTGGTTGGAAAAAAAACCTTGTAAACTGACTAAAAATATATTGTTTCAATTTTTCAGTTCAAATATGTATTGGTTTGTTTCTTTTTGTTTTTTTTGTTTTTTTTTAATGAAGCATGATGTTTGTGAAGATTCGTTTTGGATCATAAAAAAAAATAAAAAGAAAAACCTAAAAAGTTACTTTGAAAATGAATATTTTGAATGTAAATGCTTCCTGGGAAGGCTCATCAATTTTTCACATGAAAAATTAAAATTACTTCTAATCTGAACACAACGACCTTGCAAGGCAGTCACCATGTCAGGAATGAAGGACAGCCTTGCTAAAGCATTGGACTGAGACTTAGAGAAATGGGTTCAACTCTTGAATCTGTTGGAGTCTTTCTTCTTAATTTACTTCTCTTAAGGAAGATTACACAGACGGCGGTTGTGCAGAATAACAAGGCAAAAACTATGGGGGAGCCAGGCAAGCTAACAATTTTCAAGTATGTAGAAATCTCCTATAAAGAGGAGGGGAATAATTTGTTTTCCATGTCCATGGTGGAAAGAAGTAACAGATTTGAATATGGGAATGACTCAGCTTAGAAGTTACAAAAAATAGGGACAATGAAAGAAGACAGGAATAAGACAAGTCCATGGAAGCTGTAGAGTTTTTAGGAATATATTAAACAGTCAAGCAGGCGAGGTAGAAGGCTGGCTTGGTTAAGTAGGGATCTTCTTCTACAACTAAGGCAAAAAAAGAAAACGTATGGCCAGTGGAAGCAAGGTCAGGAAACATGGGAGGACTACAGAGATGCTGTTTGCCATTGTAGGGAGGAAATACATGTAGCCAAAGGTCAATTAGAGCTGAATCTGGCCAGTACTGTGAAGAACAATAAAAAGGGCTTTTTAAAATACGTTAATAGCAAAAGGCAGGCCAGAAATAAGATTGGCCTGTTACTTGATGAGCATGGTCGCCTCACAAACAAGGACACAGACAAAGCAGAGACGTTTAATGCCTTCTTCGCCCACTGATGATGGGGTCTGGGACTGCCAGAGACCTGGGCTAGAGAACCATGACTGTGAGAATGACAGACTCCCAACCAACCCCGAACTTGTGCGGGGTTTGCTGCTCCAGCTGGATCCCTATAAGTCAATGGGGCCCAATGGGATTCATCCCAGGGTACTGAAAGAGCTGGCTGATGTCATAGCGAGACCTCTCTCAATGATTTTTCAATGCTCTTGGGAATCTGGAGAAGTCCCAGTTGACTGGAAGCTGGCAAATGTTGTCCCAATCTTCAGGAAGAGCAACAGGGATGACCCCGGTAACTACAGGCTTGTCAGTCTCACCTCTGTGCCTGGCAAAATTAGGGAGAAGATTATTCTGGGAATTATTGAAAAACACCTGAAAGACAATGCAGTCATTGGTCCTAGCCAGCATGAGTTCACGAGGGGAAAGTCCTGCTTAACAAACTTAATTTCTTTCTGTGACAAGGTTACCCACCTAGTTGATCAAGGGAAGCCAGTCAATGTAACCTTTTTGGATTTCAGTAAAGCTTTCGATACTATCTCTTACTGTATCCTCCTGGACAAAATGTCCAGCATACAGCTGGATAAACACATAATGCGATGGGTGAGCAATTGGCTGATGGGTCAGACTCAAAGGGTTATACTAAATGAGGTTAGATCGGGCTGGCAACCAGTCACTAGCGGGATTCCGCAGGGATCCATCCTGGGGCCAGTGCTCTTTAATAAATGACTTGGATGCAGCGCTTGAAGGTTTGTTACCTAAGTTTGCTGATGTTACAAAATTGGGAGGAGCTGTTGACACTCTTGAGGGCAGAGAGGCCCTGCAGAGAGATTGGGACAAATTAGAGAGCTGGGCAATCACCAACCATACGAAGCTTAACAAGCGCAAGTGCTGGATTTCGTGCCTGGGACATGGGCAGCCCTGGATGTACATACAGACTGGGGAACGAGAAGCTGGAGAGCAGCCCTGTGGAGAGGGATCTGGGGGTTCTGCGCGACGGCAAGTTGAACATGAGCCAACAGTGTGCCCTGGCAGCCAAGAGGGCCAACCGTGTCCTGGGGTGCATCAAGCACTGTATTGCTAGTGGGTTGAGGGAGGTGATTGTCCCGCTCTACTCTGCACTTGTACGGCCTCATCTTGAGTACGGTGTGCAGTTTTGGGCGCCGCAGTATAAAAAGGATACGAAGTTACTAGAGAGTGTCCAGAGGAGAGCCACAAAGATGGTGAAGGGTTCAGAGGGGAAGCTGTACAAGGAGCGGCTGAAGTCACTTGGTCTGTTCAGCCTGGAGAAGAGGAGACTGAGGGGAGAGCTCATTGTGGTCTACAGCTTCCTCACAAGGGGAAGAGGAGGGGCAGGCACTGATATCTTCTCCCTGACACCCAATGATAGAACGTGAGGGAACGGCAGGAAGATATGCTAGGGGAGGTTTAGGTTGGATATTAGGAAAAGATTCTTCCCCCAGAGGGTGGTGGAGCACTGGAACAAGCTCCCCCGGGAGGTAACCACGGCGCCAATCCTGACAATATTCAAGAAGCATTTGGACAATGGCCTCAGACATACGGTGTGAATTTTGGGGTTGTCCTATGCAGGGACAGGAGTTGGACTCGATGCTCCTTGTGGGTTCCTTCCAACTCAAGACATTCTATGAAACATACTCTGACAGAAATTTCCTAGATATAGTTGATCCTACTATAAAAGAAGGAACGGCTTAGACAATGTCTTCAGTGATCCCAGAATCAGCTCTGGCTATGTCTACAGTAGGAACTGCTTTGGTTCAGTAGGAGCAGATCAGAAGAGTGAGGCAGCTGGACCCTACATCTACACTGTATGTGGCTTGGGAGATTTAATTCAGAATTAATTTAATCAGAACCAAATGTTCTCACCATGCATGTGGATGAGAGCTGACTCAACTTACCAACGATTAGTTCAAATCCTTATGTTTCCATCGGAATTTGGAGCGTATTTGATGCATAGAGTCTCTGGTATAGTTGCCTTTGAAATGAACCTGGTTTGAATATATCAAAACTGCTATGCTAACTGAATTAGTATGAAATAAGGGTGATTAGCTTCCTGACCTGGCTACTACTCCAACCAAAATGCTAATATATTTACAGCCGCTGTTACCTGGAAGGAGATTATGTGGATTGCACATCAGCCAGGTGTTGCCTTCACGCAATACCCTGGGTAAGGCACAGTGCCAGAGAGGGAGTGAGTGTTGCAAGGCACATGCTGCTCACATCAGGGCTGGCTGTACACAGTGCTGTTTAAAAGGTTTCTACAAAACCTCTTTATATTTTTTCAAGGGTGAATATGCTAAATAGATGCTTATAGCATAATCTGCATATGAATTAACCATGTTTTTCCCTTTATCTGAGTTATCTTGTCTCCTTTTTTTTAAATTGAGAGTTAACTACCTCTGCCATCTGTAAAATGACTATAACAATAAATCTTTGCTCTGTATTCAATATTGATAATATAAGCTCTTCAGATTTTATTCTTATATTTATGCAAACATAGGGTAGTCCACATGGAGAACTTGACTGAGATTTCTAGGTGCTCATATGCACATAAGAGTTTTCGATTCTTGGAGAACTAAGGAAGGGGGTCAGCAAAACCACTACCCTGAACTTTAGAAGGGCAGACTTTGGATTGTTTAGGAGTCTGGTTAACAGAGTCCCTTGGGAGGCAGTCCTGAAGGGCAAAGGAGTCCAGGAAGGCTGAATGTTATTCAAGAAGGAAGTCTCAAAGGCACAGGAGCAGGCTCTCCCCATGTGCTGTAAGTCGAGCAGGTGGGTGAGAAGACAGGCCTGACTGAAAAGAGAGCTTTGGCTGGAACTCAGGAAAAAAGGAGAGCTTATCACCTTTGGAATAAGGTGCAGGTGACTCAGGAGGACTACAAGGATGTTGTGAGGTTATGCAGGGAGAAGATTGGAAAGGCAAAGGCCCAGCTAGAACTTAAACTGGCCACAGCCATTAAAGATAACAAAAAAAGTTTTTACAAATATATCAGCGACAAAAGGAGGGCCAGGGAGAATCTCCCTCCTTTGTTGGATGAGGAGGGAAACTTTGCCACGAAGGATGAGGAGAAGGCTGAGGTACTGAATGCCTTCTTTGTCTCAGTCTTTAATAGTCAGACTGGTCATCCTCGGGCTTTTCAGGCCCCTGAGCTGGGAGATGGAGATAGGATGCAGAATGAAGCCCCAGTTGTTGAAGAGGTGGCAGTCACTGACCTGCTCCTCCACCTGGATGCTCACAAGTCCATGGGACCAGACAGGATCCACCCAAGGATACTGAGGGAGCTGGCGGAGGAGCTGGCCAAGCCACTCTCCATTATTTATCAGCAGTCCTGGTCAACCGGGGAGGTCCCAGATAACTGGAAGTCAGCGAATGTGACACCCCTCTACAAGAAGGGCCAAAAGGAGGATCCGGGGAACTACAGGCCTGTCAGCCTGATCTTGGTGCCTGGAAAGGTCATGGAGCAAATCATCCTGAGTGCCATCACGTGGTACATGGAGGACAACCTGGGGATCAGGCCCAGCCAGCATGGGTTCATGAAAGGGAGGTCCTGCTTCACTAACCTGGTCTCCTTCTATGACAAGGTGACCCACTTAGTGGATGAGGGGGAAGGCTGTGGATGTTGTCTACTTGGACTTCAGTAAGGCCTTGGACACTGTCTCCCCCAGCATTCTCCTGGAGAAGCTGGCTGCTCATGGCTTGGATAAGTGCACTCTACGCTGGGTTAAAAACTGGCTGGACGGCCGAGCCCAGGGAGTGGTGGTGAACGGAGTTAAATGCAGTCGGCAACCAGTCACGAGTGGTGTTCCCCAGGGCTCAGTGTTGGGGCCAGTCCTGTTCAATATCTTTATCGATGACCTGGATGAGGGGATCGAGTGCACCCTCAGTAACTTTGCAGATGACACCAAGTTGGGTGGAAGTGTCGATCTGCTGGAGGGTAGAAAGGCCCTACAGAGGGACCTGGACAGGCTGGATCGATGGGCTGGGGCCAACTGTATGAGATTCAACAAGGCTAAGTGCCGAGTCCTGCACTTCAGTCACAACAAGCCCATGCAAAGCTACAGGCTTGGGGAGGAGTGGCTGGAGAGCTGCCCAGTGGAAAAGGACCTGGGGGTGTTGGTTGGCAGCCGCCTGAACATGAGCCATCAGTGTGCTCAGGTGGCCAAGAGGGCCAATGGCATCCTGGCTTGTATCAGGAATAGTGTGGCCAGCAGGACCAGGGAGGTGATAGTGCCCCTGTACTCGGCACTGGTGAGGCTGCACCTCGAGTACTGTGTTCAGTTTTGGGCTCCTCACTACAGGAAGGATATTGAGGAGCTGGAGCATGTCCAGAGGAGGGCAACGAAGCTGATGAAGGGTCTAGAGCACAAGTCTTATGAAGAGCAGCTGAGGGAGCTGGGGTTGTTTAGCCTGGAGAAGAGGAGGCTGAGGGGAGACCTTATTGCTCTCTACAACTATCAGAAAGGAGGTTGTAGTGAGGTGGGTGTTGGTCTCTTCTCCCAAGTAACAAGCGATAGGACGAGAGGAAATGGCCTCAAGTTGTGCCAGGGGAAGTTTAGTTTAGATATTAGGAAAAACTTCTTCACCGAAAGGGTAGTCAGGCATTGGAACAGGGTGCCCAGGGAAGTGATTGAGTCTCCATCCCTGGAGGTATTTAAAGAACGGATAGATGTGGTGCTCGAGGACATGGTTTAGTGATGGACTTGGCAGTGCTAGGTTAACGGTTGGACTCGATGATCTTAAGGGTCTTTTTCAACCTTAACGATTCTATGATTCTATGATTCTATAATAGACAATAATATGTGATGAATTAAGGTGCATCTTACCTAACTCCCACCCTATAAAATGCAGTTGTCTACAATTAAATTCGTCCTCTGGATAACCTTTTTAGTCACTTGAGACCAATGCCTCGAAGGCATGTTTCATTGCATCTTATGGTAGCCATCTAAGTCAGGTGAGATGAATGCAGGACATGCCGGTGTTTCCACTGGCTATTGAAGGAGCCTTGCCATTTAGCTTAAACTAAGATGACAAGTTTCTAGCCAGCAGTAGAGTCTGCAGGTGGTGGGTCTGTCTGTCTGTCTGGTTACACAGTCATGAGACTCATAATTTTGAGTGAACATACTTAGGTATGCTTAGTTCTCCTGCTTTATATCTATTTTTAACATCATATTAATTAAAGCACCAGTACATCTTTTTTCTGTCAATAAATTCAATTCCCAAGCACACATGCCTAATCAGTTATATGTACAGAGAAATTCTATGTATCATCTACTTTATCTTTTACTTTTCCTTTTGCAAATTTACTTTCAATATTGGAAGTTTACATAAATTCCTATTTTTTTTTTTACCTCCATTCCTCTTTACATAATTTCAGATTTTACTTTAAAATGGTCATTTTGCTTTTAGCATTCAAAATAACAAAATTGTCCGGTTCATTTCCCTCAAGTATATTCTTGTAGCTTCATCTATCAGAGGAATTACTACACAAAGCATAAAATGAACGATAACCAACCTGAATAATGTGCATGGAAATGGGATTGTTTTGATTTTTCTTTCACTAATTAACACTTAAGCTGCTTATATTAGTCAACATGACATTCATTTACCACACACAAAAATGTCTAGATTAGCTCCTGTTATGCCCAGGACCTTAGCAGCTAAATATATAAAGCTCAGAGAAATAAAATGGCAGCTTTATTTATATAGCCCTTCCCTTTCATTTCTGGATTAGGGACATTTCCATCCTGGAAAATCAGGATGTCACACTACAAATATCACCTTTGGTGTCACCAGTGGTCCCCAGAAGATATTTCTCCATTTACTGACCCTTGTGTTTTTTCCTTTTTTCAACAGATCTATGCAGCTTAGACAGCATCGTTTGTATCTATTGGGCACTTTTTACTTGTTCCAGTAGATGATGGCCTGTGAAGGTGTCCGAGTCTCACTTACAGAGCTGTGACACCATTAGGTGGGAAATACCTTGTTGTCTGGAGAATTTGAATTATATGTAATTTAAAATAGCTTAGGAAAATTAGAAGACAAGCAATAGTGTCCAAAATTGACAGATCTGAAATGAAACAAAGCCAACAACTAATCTGGTTATGCTCAAGTGACTGCAGAAAGACTCCCGTCTCTCTACACTTCATTCTTCTGCATAGCTGCCTCCTGCCACAGTGGTAGATGGGGTTTATGCTTTGTGCTTACCTTAATCTTCAGGTTACACCTATTTGAAGGTTTTGTCACAGAACATAGCTATAAGACAGAGTTCCGTTAGACACTGCTTATCAGCAAAGACCTTAGAGTACGTTTCCAGATTGGTTCAGGTCTCACATTGCCTTTCTCTTTTATTCCTTTCTGCTATCAGACATTAGCTCTTTTAGCTAATCTCTCCTTTGAAATGTTTCAAAGGACTTAGAGAAGCTTAATTTTTTCAGCATGATATTCATTCTGTTCCCTCTCTAATCTGAAGATAGTCCAGCCCTCTTAAAATAAAAGATGTTTCTTTTAAAAAATATTTAAATCTCTTTCTGCAAGACCAATAGTCATGTTCTCTGCTCAGCTGGCTATTAAACAACACTTTACCACATTGAATATCAAAAATGTCCTTGCCTCCAGAGGTGGCTTCAAAGCATATTTCAGTTTAAACTTTTCATTGAAATTTACGGTTATGTGAATCTCAACATAAAAGACATACAAGGTATCAACATCTAAACACCATAATTGTATGTAGTTCATTACTGGCTCCTGACTGGGAAGGTACATGAAGGATATCCCAATTTTGGGATGTCAGCAGGTTTGGGTGAGTGGGTGAATTCCCTTTTTTGCCTGATCACGCTAATTTAAAGAGGTATCTTTGACAAGAATTTACCTTTAGTAAATGTGAGGCAGGTATTCACTTAGCCTTTGTGTATACTGTTTTGTCTTTGTGAGATTTTAATTGCCAAAACATGGAGTTAAAATATAATCTTTAGTAATTTATGCAGTTTCAAGATGCTAACAGATAAATTATGCTAAGAATCCTCTGAAGTGACAGGTCCTAATATAAAACATGAAAAAAACACTACTCCTTTACAGAGAAGAATCGTTGTTTTAAAGAAAGGTTGGAACCATGATAGGGATCAATCTGTATGGGTATTCTCCCAAACCACATTTGAATTCCACCAAAAATTCATATTTGGAATACAACTCATCATGCTGTGATAGAAGTCATAATCAGGAAAAATCATGTTCATCAGGGTGTATAAATTGCCCCAGTGATAAGATTGCTTCCATAAGGAATATGAATAAAATTTACCCCTTCCATTTTCATGATACAAAAAAATCAATGTTATATTTTGTTGGATTCTCTTATAAAAGTTGCAGAATCTGTAGATTTTAAAAATTTAGAAAAGTATTTGAAAGGTTTGGACACATCGAGTGGAAATGCTAGCCTCTTATTTTATGTCTTTAACCCATGTCATGTTATAGTAATATCTCAGAAGTCAGCATTCTCATTTAAGAAGAAACCTGGGCAATTTCAGAGTTGACTTTTCCTTCTGAATGAATGAGAAAACAAAGAATTTTATTATGTCCCCTGGAACAGTTGAAATATACATTTTAGATAAGACCAAAAACTTTATTTTGTGTCTCTAGTACTATTGATGTTATAAAAAAAATAAAACCCTAAAATAATTCTAAAATGAAAAATGAAGGGATTACATTCCAGAAAATGTCAAAATGGAACCCATGACATAATAAAAGCACTTAATGTAATGTTTTCTCTCGGTTAAACACCATCTAAACAATTATTTTTTTTTGTATAAGCTTTCAGCTTTGAAAGTGCAGCAATTTCTTTCGCAAAGTTGCAACAGTCTTTAAATGAAAAAGAGAGCTTTCTTGCACAACTAGAAGGTTGGCTCAGGTTACGCTATATTTTTTTTCCCTGTCATATTTATTTTCTTTGTTTTTTGAGCTGGGTAAAACAATAATTTTGTCCACTAATGCAATTTCACAGGATCAGATTCTGCTGGTTGCTTGCAGCTTGTATGAAGCAATTACGTGCAGTGTAAAGAAGCCCTGGGGAGCTTTGGGTTGAATCCTTTCTGAATAACTAGACAGAGCAGGATGTGTGGCAGTAGATTCAGTTTTTACAAAGCTGCTTTGATACACACAGGTCAAAGTTTGTCTTGTATGGATGCATTACAGATTTATAATTTGTTTATTTCCCTAACATACAAAAAAGGTGCTTCATAAGATTTTTCAAGAGATACGCTATTAAGCATTCAATTCATGTTGAAAATATAAAGGCTGAAATAAAACATTCCCCAAAGACAAACACCTCCTGATTCTCAGTGTTATCTGCCTGATAATCACTGAGCTTCCAGAAAAGGATTCATATGTGTGTTTTAGGGACTTGGGTTCCTTGTATGTTTTCTGGAGGACTGATATCCTAGCATCCTAAATGCTAGCCAGAGCATAGAGCACTGGGACACTAAAGCCATTAAAGAACAAGTGCCAGAAGAGGCAGGTGTGCCATAAATTATGTCCCAAGTTTAAGCTGAGGCATCACCAGCTCCCCAGAGCAGTTTTCTTGCTGCTGATGGTGACTAGAGCTACTTCTGGAGTTGGGGGACCAGGGTGTTCAAATCTGCCCAAGATGTCAGGTCAGCCTCAAGTTTTCTGCTAAATGTTCTTCAACCCAGTTTTTTTTTTTGCAAAGAATACCTTCTTCCCTGAGTAGTCTGAAGGGCTTGATTTGAGACAGTTTGGGAGGGGTCGAGATTTGAATTCCTCAGACCCAGGGGTGACTTCTGAGTCCTAAAGAGCTTTAAAAAAACCCAGATGGTCACTTAGGTCTCCAGCAGAGCATTGTAAGGAAGCTTGCCAGGTATATCAGCAATACAGCTAGAAATTTTTCCTTAAAACCATAATTGTGCATAGTAGGTTTAAGAATCGGGTTTTGCTTGCTTTCCTGAATTGTAGCTCTCAAAATACACCAAACTTGTTTGTTATTCCTCATTATTTTCTGATTCCTTAAAGTTCTGTTGAATGCCTGATTCAGTGCCAATGTTTCTTAGTTGCCCTTATAATTGATCCCCTGGCCCCTGTCTTGCAGACACCTATAACTATATACATCCCCATTGGGAAAGATGGGGAGATCCAACCTGTAATGGGAATGGGAAAGGGGAGGAAGTTCCTTTGCCACATCTACCATGCATAGGCCTGAGCCAAAACTGATTAAGCTGGTTTCCAAACACAATTTTATGTATAAAGGCAGAAGTTTCCTGAAATGCACAAAATTTGGATCTGACCAGGACATCAGGACCATGAACATTCCCCCATGTCATGAAGCTGCAATAGTGAAGTTAAGGGGAGGAGAAGGAATGTGGTAGTGAAGCATAGTATGACCCGAGTCATCGTAGCCACTAAATGCCATTGGCAATACATCTGGCCAACTCTTCCAGAGATGCACTTGGACCAACACAGAGCAGTGAGCATCAGGCAGCCTCTATGTCTAGAAAACTTTCAAGTGCTCTATTTTTCTCTTTTAAACACTAGTAATGTAGATTTTCTCTCAGACGGAGTTCAGTGCCTGTCATCTTTGTCAGTCAATTACTATTAATTTGATTTCAAATGTGTTGAGACAAGAAATAAAATCATCAGGTCCTTCAGGAGAGCTAAGAAAAGGCACTAGCCTGACAACGTTACTGATTTCTTCCTAGTAGACAAGAAAAATGCCATAACTATCGAAAAAAGAGGCAAAGCAACCATGTTGGAAATGGAAGAATGGATCTGCAACCCAGAAATATCCCTATAAAACTATTGGAAACAGTTCTTAACATACTTTAGCCTCTTAAAGATCACAGTCACCAATACCTAACACAGTTAGTGTATTGCCATTAGACTCTGCAGCAAACCTACAATCTTGGGTGAGCTGCAACGTAGTGCATGGAGTCTTGAATGCACTGTCCTCCAATGGCAACTCCAAGGAGCTCTTATGTCTTCTTAAGGTTAAAAGCATTATATAACTTACATTTATATTGTTTTGAGTTTAAACTGCTAGTCATTTGACAAATTATAAGTTTTTTTCTGTTTTTATGTAGGAATTGTTTTATGTGATAACATATTAGTAATTACGATATACGATAATAATAATAAAAAATCTAGGAAACTTTTAGTTGTATTTTCAGTACTCTAAATAAAATATTTAGTTTTAATAATTTCTTAGTAATAATGCCACATTCTATAATAATATGATGCAAACAGCAGATGTGTGATATATGAAACGGGGCAATACCTTTGTCCTTAAATCAAGGTAAAATTTCAAGAAACTTCCCAAAGTGAAATAGCATTGTTTTAACAGAAATAAAGTCTTCTGGAATATATCTGTTTGCTAAAAAATTCTGGGTTTTCTGTTTTTCTTCATGATCCAAAAGAAATAATTATTTTAGATCTGTATATTTCCCTGGGGATATGCTCTGCTTTCGGAGAATTATAACGCGTGAATGTTAACTTTTTCTGATCAGAGATAGCCTTCTTGGTTTCTTCATGTAATCATAGTAAACATCAGGTTACTGGGGCAAATACTATTTTGCAAGTTCAAATTCTCCGGTATTTTAACTTTTCTGCTGAAAAGTGCCTATAAACTTTTTTTCTGTTTTCCAGAAAGTGGAACAGAAAAGAGATGTGACAAAAGGGATGGTAAATCCATCTTTTAACTCACATGACAATATGTAAAATCCTGAAGTTATTAGTAAGTTAAATTTCAGTTTTCTCTTGGACCTCTTCATTTTAGGAACAGACTTAAATATTTATCACATCAGAAGTACAAGAAAGAATAAAATTTCAGAGCAGATTTTTGGTCTACAGGCTCTGAGCTATTCCTTGGTGCCATACAGGCATATCTGAAATCCTACGGTTTTCTGCATTAAACAAGAATTCTTTTTTTAGAATTGTAGAAACTTTCACTGGATAGGAAAGCTGTTTTGTACATAGCTTTGGTATGTTTAAATGAATAAAACAACACAGAGGTAAGAATCACCACACAGAATAAACAGAAACAGCTTTGCAGAATCATTCTGGTTCATTGAGATTTAACCAATAAATGACAAAACCTTGTGCAGTCTCTTTCTGATTTGTCACATTATACTATCACTTTTCCCTAAAGCAGTATTTTCTTCGAGAGAGGTGGGATGGGAAAATGTGATAGATTCTTACAAGCAAATATTCTCTGTTCTGAGTGGTACCTGTCAAACCACAGGTGACCGCAGGATGAGATTTCCCCAGGATATCTGATGCATGATCATTTCAGTCTTTCTTCTTTCTCCACAGTTCATGAATCAGTCACCTTTACTGCAATGTATGTTTATCCTTTGTCATCTTTCTCAAGAACTTGTTCCCAATATTAGGAAACTAAATTTCTCAGTATTAAGCAGTTCATGCTGATGTGTGTCTAGTGGGGAGCTGCTTAGTGAATGTGAATGGATCTTGGAAAAATAGTGCTTTTGCAGGATGATATGATGTAGTAATAACAATGTGAAGTGAAAAGCTGAAAGAGAAATAATGTCTGAAAGGGTTCTGGCTGTGGGATGCTGCCTGTCAATGCAAAGGGCACAGTGCTTCAAGTCACAGATGGAGCCAACACCTCAGAAGAGCTGAAATTAGTGGCAACCAGGAATGGAGGGATAGGGTAGGAGAGGGAGGTACAGGGAGGGACAAATAAAGTGATTCAGAGAAAATAATGCACCTGGGTATGTTAGTCTTGTGAGAATGCAAGCAAACGATACCAGCTACTAACAATTTTGAGGTCAGCATCAGCATATAATTGGCCCCGTGAAAGAGCTGAGAAGTGCACACTTCAGAGCCAGCATGTACAGGAATCATAGGGCCTAAGCTCTCCTGCTTTGCTACCCGTGTCACTTCTCAGGCTGTTTCTGTCTGCAAAAAAATAAGAGAGAACCTGCTGTTGCTAAGGCACCCTTGTAGTTGCATTGGATTTATACAGTCAGTATGTAAGCAACAACAAAGAGCCATGGACACCACATCCTAGCTCTCAATGAAAATGTAGCCTGGGGTATCATTATCATTTCAAGGTTCTCTGTGTTTTAGGGCTGAGAGGTGCATGAACATTTCGCTTATCAATACAAATTAATAGCATTAGAATGGTGAGTCAAATAACAATTCATAAACCTGTATGCTGCTAAATGACATTGTAATTCATCAAATCAAGGGCGAATGGAAAATAACCAGCCTTTGAATTCCAGCTCACTGCATCTCCACCAATGATGAGACTGTCTCCTAAGGCTTCTGATATCTTATACATACAGATTTGTATTTAAGACAGCACCTTTATTCTCTGATACTACTGATGAGTGGGCTGCACAAACTGAGGTTATCCTCTCATCTAAACAAAATATTGGGGATTTAAAAATCAATGCAGAATGCACACTGTGGCTTTCCTGAATGCTGCTTGATTTCTCATCCTTCTAACAACAAAGACAGCGATTGACTAATCATTTGCACAAGGTTGCTACACAATCAGCGCAGGGTGTCTCTCAAGTGTGTGCTGCTCAGTAACGCACTGCTGACTGCCCTGAACAAGGAGCATAGCTGTTTGTACAGGGGCATGTTGTCCAAAACTAAACTGCCTTTCCAGCATAGCTCCTGAAGCACTCATAAGAAGACATGTTACCATAAAGAGTAACTGAAGGGTTGACTGCTCAAACAAGGGGCCGGGAATCAAATGAGATTAGCTAGTGTGAAGCAACTAGCACACCAATACCCCATGGCAGCTGCAAGACAGCTCATGTTTCAATAAAGTGAAGAAAACTAATTCACATTTATCATGGGGCAGAAGTGGGTACAGAAGCAGTCATGGCTTAGAAGAGAGTGACAGTCTTCCAAAGACAGTTAGATCTACTTTTCCTCAATCTTTAAGGAACCTGTAATGTATTTTAAGACTTATGAACCTTGGGATCTTTGATCTTGAGCTGACTACATGACGCAGCCCTACACTCACTGGTTACCTTTAGCTGTGATGCTTAGGATTTTTAGTTTTTCATAAACTGTTAGGTGAATAAACGAATATGGACCTCCTGAGATTTTTGAGAGAGTTAAAAACATTGTACTTCACAGAAATCAAAGTTCAGACTGTATTAAGTGGAGGATAACAGGTTTTCTTTTACACTGCTGTAATTCCAGAGAGATTAAACTGAATACAATAGAGTCCTAAACAATTTACCCCAGTGAGAATGACAGCAAAATTGTATACTAGTAGCTACAGTAGTAGAAAAGATGGCTTTATTTGCCTCCAGTTTGAATGTGAGTCATTTATAGTATTTGTTGGCTAGTTTTTCAATGTCTCTGTGGAATAACATGAAATTACATTAGTGAAACAGAAGCTTCTGGCAAACAATGCACAATCTTGCAAAAGAGGGTAAAAAATAGCACTGAGAATGTTACACTCCTAAAGGTGCGTGGGATAAATATACCCAGTGCTCAACATTTGGAAAACCAATCAGAAAGTGTTTCTTATAAGGGGGTTGATTAGTCAAAGTCACTGCATCACTATACTGAAATAAATTCTTTTTTTTTTTTTTCCTAGCACTCAGGAGTAATTGAGAAACAAATAAATTATAAGTTGAAAAGGACATCAAGGCATGATAAAATTTTTATTAATCCCAATAGATAACAAATATTAACAACTTAATTTTCTAAATTCCTTTTTACATGTTACAAACCACAAAACAAATGGTATTTTACTTCAAAATTTCAGCCCAGAGGGAAAGTCCCTGAGTGTAGATGCAAAGTCAAGTGAGCTGTGTAACTACATTTGATGCAAGTGATACACTTTGGGTTGCTATTTTTTCCATGGATTTTTATTTGTTTGGGGTTTTTTTGAGCAGAAAATGAAAGGCATAAGAAGCAAAAGTACTTGTTACTACTATGATTGGTTAATAGTTGCTGGCTCTTCAGAGCTATACACTTTATAAAAGCTGAATGTATACAAATTTTCTCATACACATTCCGACCAAATGTTTTTCCACTAATTAATGAGTTATGGTACAGGAAGAAAGAAACAAAATGGTCAAGCTATAACTTTAGCCAGTAAATTCTGCACCTACTGCAGTAGTAAGTGATAGAAGGAGGCTAGAACACATATTTTTGGTGAAGCCAAAACAGAGGCAGAGATTCTACTGTAAAAATAAAAAGGCTACTGCTAAATCAGTATTTATTGATTTTATATACCAGTTATTGGAACAGGCTGATAAATTACCCTTTGATGCAATAATTCCTAATCGTTCCTCTGTGTTCTACGTTTATGACTCTCCTTTACAGTATTAATCCTGTAAGAGCTGTCCTGAAAAATTTCAAATTCTTTTCCAAGATTTCTTCATGGTTACTATAAGAATATTTGATAAATTTGAAGTCTGAGATTTCGTATTCAGTCACAGAATGTGCCATACATTTTCCTACAAACGTCTGTGGTCCAAGGACGCCTCTACTCCTTTGAACCTTATTGTGAGGGCACGTTGATGATAGTTTCAGTCTGTCTTCCATTCCTCTGTAAATTTTGCAGTACTAACATTTCTCCTGGTTAGGTCTTTTCTGTTACATTAAACTTAAATTTTTGTGTTGCTTAACTTTATCCAACAACTTTCCCTCTTTCTAAGACTTTTAGAGATCTGATCCTGATCCACTACTGTTTTTCCTGAGGTTCAAAACATCTGCATCATCCAAAATGTACTAAATTCTCTGAAAAAAACAGTGAATTTTACCAAACACCGTTCAAGTAGCAGCCTGAGGGAACAGTTTCCCAGAGGGGATTTGTGTGAGCACAAACAGGAGCCTTGTTCCAGTAGCTGTACAAGTGAAATCAGAAACACGTGGGGACATTCTTGAGCACTGGAAGGTCTTTTTTACCTATGGTAGTCAATGGCTAGAAGAAGTCCCTAACTGACCTTGGCCTGTGCCAATGACTGCTTTCCCAAATGGTTCCCAGGCTTGGCTCAAGAGCCAGAGTGCACCAGGGAACATTTCCAAGCAGGTAGTCTGAATGTTGTAACTCTTTTCTGCAGGCAAAACATCATAGTATAGACATGGGTTATTCCATGTCAGCTGGCCTCAGTGACCAAAAATGTTCTTCAGCAAAATGTTTTCACTGATATAGAAGCAGTGTGGTTATGTTGGGCTATTTGTTAGCACCCAACTAAGATTTTGTGTATATTTAAGGAGAAAAGGAGGTATGAGTTCACAGAGTTTTAAAGAAACTTGTCTCCAGAGGCCCTGTCTAACTGGGAGATTTCTCTTCCATTAGGTGACTGGGAGCAGGAACCTTGTGTGTCCTCCCCAGGGACTTGCCTGACTTCGCTCCAACTAGTCTGTAGAGGTAAGTACTCCCTGTTTATAAAGTTTTTCCTACTCTGACTGACTGAGCAAGGGGCACTTCCAGATCCTCTTCTGGAAGAGTGGGAAGAGCTGCTCTAGGACACAACTAGAGGGCAGCTGACTACTTTCACTCTGGCTTTCCCTTTTAACTGGAAGGCATATCCAACTCCTCCTTCAGTCTTTAGCCTCTTGCCCCTCCAGTACAAGCTTTCTTTGTACAAAATCATGTCTTGATGGTCTTCTGGTGTCTGGGTTTTAGTGGTATTGCAAATTTACACTTAGATAGCCAATATAAGCTATAGTTCCTTCTCTCATCTTGATTTTTCTACTGCTCTTCTTTCATTTTTGTTACTTCTATTTCAGATATACTGGCTTACCTGACTTTGCCTGACTGAAAATAATTAAATAACCTGTTTACTTCATGCTGATGGTCTGTTCACCTTCCCCTGAAATATTGTCAAATGATTTCATAAGGAATTAATCCAATCCAGAGATGTTGTTACCATCCTCTCCATCCCTGCTGTGTATGTTATGCTGGCTCCTGCAAAGTGTTGTAGTCCACTGGGTTCTTGCAGCTTTTTTCAATGCCAGGAATCAAACTGAGTTGTGATATTTGCCGTTGTTTTCAAACTGACAGTGAATCCATTTACTTTTCAGCCTCAAATCCTTCACTGTAAAGCTATGT
The DNA here is from genome assembly GCF_047370975.1 of Nipponia nippon. NCBI lineage: Eukaryota > Metazoa > Chordata > Aves > Pelecaniformes > Threskiornithidae > Nipponia > Nipponia nippon. The sequence continues at coordinate 114,051,000 of NW_028262358.1, read as the reverse complement.
GTATTTCATAACATCCACAGTGTCAGACAATTGATTTTTCCTCTTGAACATTACTTGCTGATTTCTCTGCTAGATATGTTCTAATTGTTTTGTTAAGGGTATATTCTGTGTCTTTAAGTAGTCTGTTTTTAAGTGCTCTTTCCAAAACTGAGTTACAACGTTTCCATTAAGACATCTGGGCTGAAATACGACTGCAGAATTCTAGTTAAAACAAAAAACCATTACCAGCCTAAATGAGCCACTGCAATGCTTGTTTCTTCATTACATGCTCTTTCCTCCAATGATTGTTATTTTATCTATTTTTAAAGACTCAGTTATTTGCTTCAGTGTTAACACTCATAACAATCACAGACTCAGTAAGTCCTCCCAGACTGCAAAATTTATAATATTATAAGTATTTTAATCTAAGACCTTTCATGGTCTTTTCTGTCTTCTCATTTTTTTACCCTTTCTAAAAAAAAAGAGAAGGAACCATTTTGCTCACAACTGTCATATTCATTTCTAGACAACCACTGTTCAAACATCTCTAATACCATTTCAAATCACCTTCTGAATTAACAAAAGAAATGGAAATCAACAGAATATTTAAGAAAGTTTTTTTCACTCTTGTTATTGGTAATCATTATTTACAGTTATGGAATGAAGTGCAAATTTAGCTTTGACTATGTCCTCACATTTTCAAAGAAGTGAATTACTGTAGTCTTCTCCTGAGTGTACCAGTGTAATTTATTTTACCTTTAGTACCATGTGCTATTTAGAAATCAGTCAGAAAGTGGTCAGTCTTCTTCTGTGTAATAACCCATAGTTATTGCATACTGTGAACTTCTGCACATCCTAATAGCTTCATGCAAAAGACCTGTAAAGTACCCTCTTAAAGAAACACTTCCCTAACTCCAAGGACTTTAGAAAAACTTTTAGGAATAGAGAGAAAAGAAAGAGAACGTGGGCAATGATGATCTGAAAGGACTTAGTCCAGGCACAGGCTCCTTCCCAGGATGCAGTCCCTTGTGCCTGTAAGGCTGACTGTCCTGCATAAGCCATGCCAGCAAGTCTCAGGACCAGAGAATTGTCTCTGTCCTGTTTTGTCCAGTAGCCAATGAAGCTGGAAAACTGACTGCTGTGGCACAGTACTTAACCCAAATGACTGGCTTCAAAATGCCCACCGTAACCTCCAAAATAACTATTTTTTTCATGGCTTCTGACAGAAAGTGAAAATGTTCTTGAAAGCTATTTGAAGATGTGCTAAAGGGCATTGCAAGTTCTTCACGAGTGACAGATTTAGGCCAAAAAAATATTTTGGAGCATGAAGTCCTTTGGGATGAGTATGAAAACTCCTAATAATAAGGCAGCTATTTGGATAGTATCCTTTTTCCTAGCCATACTCTGCAAGTAACTCAAAGTATTTTTGTAATAATGATATTTATTCCCACTGGCATTTTTTTTCTTTCTCTGTTTTTCTCTGTTTTGGTTCAATTTCTTGAGTTGTTACTGTCACCATAGTATCTGGCCACTCCCTATTCATTATAAAAAAAGTTGAAATGGCATTTTTTTCATACATTTTTCATTCTTCTAATACCCTTCTTCAACTATGACTTTTGGAAACACAAAAATGCTGCTTTATTACAGGCTGGGTTACTTTGAATTGTGTGATTTCACTTAGAAGAGGCAACAGTGAGATTTATCCTGCAGGAAATAATTTTAGGATCTAGGGCCAGTCTCAAAGAGATTCCTCGTGTAGGACCAGATTTTGATTGAGAAGAACTCAAGACATTGATAATTATTGTTGAGGGCTCCAGAATATGAATGTATCATATATTTTCTGTACTTTATTGTTTGTTTTATTTTTAAGCTGCTTTGGGATCTTTCAATAGCTGGAGTTCAGAGTAAATAGTGACAGGATATATATGGAAAGGGGGGTTGTTAAATGCCCAGCACTGTAAATTCTTTGTTCATAGACTGGAGATTCGTCTGAGATATCATACTCAAATTGCTAGTATTACTACCACTGCCAGAACTACAAACTGCTATTTTGTTGTTAATAATTATGTTTACTTACAGTTTTTGAGTGTGAAAGTCCATATGGTTTTACTTTATTATGTTATTCTCAGGCTTGTAGATGCTGATGAAGTTCCTATGTATTCAGAAAAATAGACTATATGGTAAAAGGAAGACCCTGCCTAATTAGATCAACCTCCATTAATTTCTGACTTGGCAAATTCCAGGGGATAAGTGGTTTGATGGCATTTCTGGAAGAATAAAGTTAAAAAATTGAGATTTCCGCCCCCCCCCCCCCCCCCAGTACCCAGTACGATAGAAATTACTCCTCCTTTCTCTGTGTACCCAGTATTAGAGAGAAAGGTTTGGCAAAGCCACATTTTAAATGAGCCATTGCACATCAAAAGTTTTCAACATTTTAAAGGCAGATGAATAAAACTGTTTTGAATTCCAACACTTGTGAATTCTAAAGATGTCCAGCTCAGCAGGGAGCTGAATTTCTGTATGTCAAAAAGCAATAACAAAGCCGTCTCATTCCTATCTTGCCATGTATTTAAAACAGTCTTATGAGACATACAAGTTTAATCTTGGAGGACAAATATGATTAACCATGGTACATTTATGGTTACAAATGTACTGACATTTGTGCTACAAAACATTTTTAGGTGCTGCTGCTGAACTGCTGATTATGAATTGAAATTCAGGTGCACAAAGTCCCTTCACTGATTTTATATGGCATTTATCTTATTAAATTTGAGCTAATCAGTGTTTTCCATATCATTTTAATTAGCATAGAAATTGTTGTTCATTCATTCATTTATTAAGCCAATGCCTTCTGGGTGTTGCACCCACCAAAAACCACATCCTTATTTATTTAGGTTTACATACTGACATTGTCCAGTAGCCTATGTTACAAACCACACTACTGTTCCATTAGCTTATATTAAAATACAGTTTGAAAAGATAATTTCTATTTCAAAGACAAGGCAGCTGGAAGTACCAGCACACAGTACTTGGAATCAAACAGAGTTTGTAAGAAATCTCTCCCCTCAGGATTGGTGCTACACGATTTCTAAATGGTGGGTATAGTGTATTTCAGTAAAGGTGAGAAGAAATTATTCAGTTGTCTTCAATTGTTTTCTCCATATGACTCAAGCTCTTGTTACCTTGTGACTTGATGCTCCATGAAGACCAAAAATTATAGGACTTCATCCTAATTCATGCAGGTACAGGAATTTTAGTTTTAGCTTTATTTTTTTTGAGTCATGTCAGCCCAAATACAGGGATGGCAGAACATGTTGACCAAAACATGCCAGGTGCTTCAGAGAAGAGAGCTTCTGATGACTGTGATGATGTGAAGTGGAAAATCAGTCAATATCAAAGACAAAACAACATTTGGAGACTGTTGTTGCAGAATTCTTTCTATAAGCACAAGTAAAACAGCACAGATGCTGGGAGAAATATGATGGTTGGGTGCTTCTGCTATTCAGGAAAGTGGCTTTGTTTTGGTAATAGCAAATCTGGGGTTTGTTGCTGGGGAACAAATAGGTTTATGAATGCATAAATTTGCAGAGCAAATTTTGTTGTCAAATTGCATTGCAGACTTGATCTAGATATATAAAACAAGGCAGGTGATGACAAATCACAAATAGGAGATCATAAGGAAACATTTTCATTAGCATGAAAAAGGGTGGGCTAAATGTACTTGCAATCTTATTGTCAATCTTATTGCAGTCAACTTTTTTTGAAGTATAAGAGACAAGAGGCATTTAGGGAATATGTGTATTGTTTTTACAGTGTGTTAGAAGTTCCACCTGAACATGAAGACTATCCTGAAAAACATGGGAAAGTTTGCTTGAAAATTCAGCAAGTAGGGAATGTTGATAGGAAAAGCACAGTGCAGATTTGCTAAGAGCTTGAGAAAAGTTAACTGTCTAATTAGAAGAGCAAGTGATGCTCATGAAATGTAAACCCAGCATGGATTCTTATACTAAAAGTCACTAGGAAAAGTTGTGAATTTATCCTGCTTTTCTAGTTCTATGTTTTCTGGAGAAACAATAAGAAGAATACATGCATGTATACAATGTTGTTGATTAGGTCATTAGATAGCCTGTTAAAAAGATTTTTTTAAAAATTTTTGCTGATTATGAGTTTTATGCTTGTTATGTCACACAATAGCAAGAGATTCCTGTCATCAGCACAGACTCCTCAGGTGGTCTAAAGTGGGAAATTTTGTAAAAGTAAGGTTTATTCAGTGGTGTAAATTTCACCCATGACCTTAGATCTAGAGATTTTCTACTATAGAGGTGAACCACAATGCTTGTATTGAATACTGAATCTTCCAGTTATGGAAAACCATAATTAGGGTTGTGCCTGAATTAAAGCAAATGTAAAACTACCCTGATAAAAAAATTAAAACCATGCAGGAAAAAAAAGAACTGTTCTTGATTTCTCTCATCATTGACAGTATCTGACAGCATTTGTACCTTGTTTTTTTTAATAAAGGGCCATCCAGTGGAAAAAGAAATGAACAAAATGTCACAGAAGAACATGATATAAGCGTCTAATCTAGCAATAGATCCTGGGTGCTTTCTGAGGTCCAGCCAAGCCTTTTCTACCTAATTCCAGAAAAGGAACAGCAAGAGTCATGGAGTAGAAGTTCAAATTCTTTATTTTTATTTCACTTTTAAGAAAGTGAGAACTTCATCTTTACTTTTTGCCTTATTTTTTAGTACTTCATCTGTGCATAAGGGTGAAGGTTTACAGGGACAGCACATTTAATAGCTTGTTGTTTACCTTGAGAAATCTGCCTTCCTGTTAGGTAGTTGATTCATCTGGGCTAAAGTATTATTCAGAAATTACTATTGTGTCTGGGTGAAACCTTCCCATCTGTGTTTAGTCAGTGCAGCAATTCTGTATTATTAAGTGAAGAGGGCAAATAAGAACAACAAACTAATAGCGTATGATAACAATGAGATTTAAAGATGAAACGTTTAAGTGGATTCACTGTAGGTACTCAGATTGCTCTGCTTCCTGTAGCTAAGTCAAGCTGTGATTATCACCTGTTTGGGTGATTTAGCTTCACTAGCTAAATCAGCAGACTGTTTTGATGATTTGCATTGTTCTGTATTTCATTAGGTAAACAGAACTACTACAGCAATATGGAGTGTGCTCAGCTAAGTACGTATTTCATCATGGTTATGCACACCTTTACCTCTTCATTTGAACTAAGAAAATGAGCTTCAGAGATACTATAATTTCATATTACACCGAAACGATCCCTAATGTGGAATGCAAGTCTCAGTTCTTTAAGTGTCACTGCCACTAGGACCCCTTGCAGGGCAAGGTGTTAAAGAATGCAGATGAAATGCTTCAGCACTTTTAGGCTAGTTTTTCTCACTCCTGGACAAATTTGCATTAACTGACAAAGGACTTTCTTAAGCATTTTTCATCAATTAAAATACAAGGATTTTCTTATCTAAATCTAAATGTATTTCACCAAGTGCATTTGAGTAATGAAGGTTCTTTTTTTCCCAGGGATTCTGGGATGTAGCAAATGTTAACCTCCATGCACTCTGAGGAGGTTTATCCAAGTTCACAGGTGCCAGTTCTACATAGGCATTTTTGAAATCAAAGCTGTACTTTAAATGACTGAAATTTTCACTTGTTGACAGGTTCTGAGTTGTGAAGGGCAACAAGGTTCCCAGACAAAGCAGCAAACCTAGTGAAAATGTGAGAAGTCATGAATACAGTGACACTGAAATGTTACTGTCCCTATAGACAGTGTACAGTGTGTTACTTGGCTTTCACACAGCTTTTTATATAAAGTGAGAGAACTTAATGTGCTAGTTTAGATGACCTTACGAAAGGTGTTTCTGAACCTTAATTGAACACACATATTAGTCTGCAAACCTCTAAAGTGAATAGGTAAGGTAGGTCTGGAAATATCAATACTACCTGGTGAGTTTTGGGACATTGCTGTTTTCTTTCTTCTTCTTTAAGCACTTTTCAATACTTAAAAAGAAAGTACTTTAAATACTTTTATGCTTTTTCTTTAAGTTCAAGGCTGAAGGAATTTTGGAAACCTTGCTTCCTTTAGGCCTGACTGCAAGAAAAACATATGCGACAGGATTATAATAGAAAAATGTGTATTAGTGATGTTCAGGAGTTAGCCCTTGAAGAGGAGGGAAGGAAAGCAAAAGCAGTAGTTTTGCAGCTCAATAATTTTTTCATCTAGAAATAATATTGCCCTTGCTCCTTATATCAAATGTTTTAGTTTTCCAGATCAGTTTATATATATAAACTAAGTTATTAACAAGGGTAGTTAATTTTCTTTGAATGCAAGACTAATCCCTCAGACTGCCCATTTGTGTTCTAATTAGCTGATTAGAAACGCAGGCATTAACTCCTCAGCTTGGGAGTGATGGAAGGCAAGAGGGGTTCACGTCCAGCCTGCCTGCCTGGCTCCGTTCTCAAGTTTTAGAAACGGCAGCAGGAAAGATGGACTCAGAGGAATCAATGAGCAGAGGTTATTTGTTGTTGTATTTTCAGATGTAATCCTCCTGGTTTTGCTCTTGGCTAATTATGCTTTAAGTATCATAACCAAGTCTTCCAAACTATGTCTATGTTAGTAAATTAAACCATGTGCACAGGTTTGAGCATTGGTAGAGGTCATCTGAGCTATAAGATTGTCAGCATGGTTCTTGATGTGATTTTAACCTCTGCTGGACACGGTTCAAGCCCATGGGGATAGCATGGACCGTGGACCATTCCCTCAAAGTAATTTGGATGTAATTATTCCGGTTCTTGAGGGGAGAGGTGAGAAAGTTAAGCAGTAGAGAGGCAAGCAGTGTTGAGTTGAAATGGGTTGGAACTATTTTTTAAATGTATGCTGGAGACTAAGAAACCTTAGAAGTCTTGTTTTTATTCTGCTTCTCCCAGACTTAAGTCATATTTGGTCTTTCTTACATATATCTGACACTTTAGATGTCCTTTGTTCAATATTTAATTAGGAAAATGTTAAAATAGAGATACAGGAAAACAAATCTCCAAAGTGGGTGATAACTGGTTAGATAACATTAGAAAAGTGGTTGTTGATTGTGTTGTTATGAAGAGTGAATGGAGACAATGATATCTGTTTTGTTTTGTTTAGTTTTCCCTTTTCAAATGAAGAAATAGAACAGAAAGTATCCAGGTGATATTTATTATCAAAGAAAAACTCAGTTTGGAAAGCACCTTTAAAGGTTATCTGGTCCAAGCCTCTGATGAGAGCAGTGCCAAATTCGCAGTTAGACCAAGCTTTAAAGCTAAACCAGGTTGCCCAGGGAATTGTGAAATTGAGTTTTGAATATCACTAAATTTGGAGATTCCTACAAAAATCATTACATAGGTGCTCTTCCTCTTTTTCCTCTAGAACAGCTGTCAAGAGGTGCCTAGAGTGTTATACTGGACCATAGGTAGCTTCGGAAGAAATGACTATGGTCTTTTGAAATATATTGACCTTGGCAATGTTCATTTGGGTTATTGCTATTGAGGTCAAGGCAGTTGCTGCCTGAAGAGGACTGTTATGATATTCTGATACTGCTGACAAAGTCTTGCTTGTCTTGTAATATTTGCATTGTAGCTGTAATAGACAAAGAATATAGGAGAGGGAAGGCTTGCACAAAGAGGTGGTCTAGTAGATCACCTGATGAGCTTGGTGTATGTGGGGGAAACAAAACAAAAAAAGATTTGCAAACCCAAACATCTTTCTTCAAGGTTTGCTGAACTCAAAAAAAACCCAATTTCAATAATGTGGGAATATGTCAGCCAATACCTTTGGTCTGGTAAAATTTGAAAGCATAGAAAAATAATTTAATTATGAAAGTCTCATAAAAAATAGAAGTTAATAAAAAATAAGCCAAAATACAATATAAACAAAACTAAAATAAAATACAAACAGAACAAACTATTCCCAAGTGCAATATCTTATAACCTAGGAAACTGTGTGAACTTCATCAAGTAGGAAGCCTCCATATTTAGAAAGGTGGAAATTTCCCAGTGTACCTTTGTTGACCTACTAGGAACACCCTTCAGAAACAAGACCATCTGAAATATAGATATATCTTGGCACAGCAAAAATGATTGATACCCTTTGCATTTTCAGTTTTTGCATAGTTAAGGACTGAATTTATACTGTATAGAATAAAGTTGAATGATTCATCACTTACAAAAATGTCACATGAACTCCTGTTGAGCTCTACGAAGGACTCAATAGAGGGCGAACTGGATTTTACAAATCTGTTACATTCCAGATACTTTTTTTTTTTTCTCTTTTTTTTTTTTTTTCGGTGTGTCCTAATGCCATCTATATGCATAAATTAGAAACCCCATCTTCATATAGTCCGTTGATCAGCTAAAATTAATGTAGTTCTACTTACTTGCAAATATACTTCTTTATTTCTATGAAATTTATTGAGCTTTATTCTTACTCATAATCTCTTACTGAAATCAACAGGCCACTTGAAATCAAGTCTGGCTGGCAGCTTTGGTGATAACATCAACAGGAAAACAGGGATGTACCTAGACTTTACAACTGAGACTGCTCAGTTCATAGGTTCTGGCCATCAGTGTTAACCTCCAGCCTTACCCACACCAGGCTTCAGTAACAAATTTCTGTTGTTTCAATTAAGCTTGAAGAATAACTACATGTTATATTTCACTTAGACATTTACTTATTTCTTTTATGCTTTTTTTGTCTGCCCCTGTATTGAGAACCAAAATTAATTTGAGTTCCTTCTTCCCAGTGCCACTCAATACCCACTTCTTCCTTCTGGCAGGCCTTTCTCATAAAATATAATTCAACCCAAAGTTTGTATTTGGATCCCAATAGGTGAATTCAGGTTCATGCAATTTAAATGAGATCTGACTTGCCTTTCTATTTTGTTGAAATTATGCAGACTTCTGAATCACAAACTGTGCAAGTGATGGAAGCTTTACCTACAACCCTTAGTATCTCAAAATGTGTAACATCCCATTTACATATGTGCTAGAGTTAATAGGCCAAATCCTGAGGTGCTTGCACAAAGCTGATCATTTCTTCTTTCAGAATTAACAGCAGAAGTGTGGAATGGAAATTAATGGATAAAAATTAAATTTTTACTTCAAATTTTTCCCTGGGCATTCTTCTTCCTGTCTCTTCCCTTTGTACCCTACTGTTGTAGAGTTTCTGCATCTCTGGTATTTTCTGTTCATTTTTGTCTCATTGGCTTTCTACATTGTTCTTTTTTGTCTGCTCTCTTTCCTGATTTGATTAGTTTTTCCTTTCTCACAATTTTTTTGACTCTTTCCTCTGCTTTAAACCACCATGGTAGGTCATAGATACCATAAAAAGGGTTGCAAAGCTTTATGTAAAGAAATAACTGTTAAGAAGACATCTAGGGACATACAGGTGATAGAATGAAAGTTCTTACTCTTAAATCAATCCTGCATAGACATGATATGGATTAGTGCTGCTGGAGGCTGAAAATCTCTTCAAAGAATATTCTGGTGGAAGAGAAGAGATTTTTTTTTTTCCTTTACTCATAGAGGTATAGTTGCAGTGAGAAATGAGAGCCATATTCTCCAAGTGTGGCAGAATGACCCACAACAAGCTGCCAGCAGGCTATACTCCTAAGAATCTGAAGATAATTCTGGCTTTGTTGATGAAGTTACTCACATCCTTGCAAGCCCATTACTAAGCAGTAGTGCTGCCAAGTGAAGTCTCTCAGTTGTTGTCTCCTATCTATTGACAAATGAGATATACAAAGCAGGAAAACTTCAGCTGAACCTCCCCATTCTAGTAGATATGTTACCTATCACATTGGACAACATCAGATTCACTAGTCAGAGCCACTTCCATTAATCAGCCAACCAAACTACACCAGAGATGTGGAGGTGGCTGCACAGGAGGAAGGATATTTGAGCTCCCTGATTTCTTCAGTATGAGGTGGCCTAATGATGTATCTACCTCCTTATGGGAGCCCTCACTGACTAAGCAGTATGTAATATTTTCTAGCCCTGTGGTTCGTGCTGTGCCAGCATGTGGGAAGGTAGGCAAGGTTTGCTGGGCAAAGGGGGAGCAGGCACCTGTAGCACTGTTTGGTGATGCAGCTTCTCTCTGGAAGTCTGGGGCAGGTGGAGGGAAGTCCTGGGTTTTCTGTTGGGGTTGCACAATTTGGATTAAAGAGTTGTTGGATAAAAAAATTAACAATGTCATTAAAAAAGAGACCAGGTCTTGATCATACAACTTTCCCATTTATGTTTACCCTCTTGTTTAGCCTGCTTTCTTCTTGGGAAGTCTGTATCCCCCAGCGAGACAGTGGGGGAAAATGAACAAGCAAATGTTCATTTGTAGTTTTGTTAATGTCATTATTTTTATAATATTAATGTCACATTTACTCAGAGAATCTTCATCTGTGTTTCAAGCCCATTGTGCTGAGGAGTGCACAACCTAAGGAAAAGCTAGAGCTCATAATTTAGATAGATAAAGCTGACTGATTAAAAAGCAGAAGCAGAACAGCTTTTCAAATGAGGCAGGCAGTCTCTGAGAAATGTAGAACTATATGAAATGTTTTCTGGCTTCACTGTCTTCCCAGTGTATCCTTCCTTGCCACTACCTATTGCAATGCTAATTATTTTTAATACAATTCCTAAAACTTCTGTGTAACTGAAAAAGCTAATATACCTGAGAACAACCAGTTATGTACTATGAATCTATTTTAGCAGAGAGCAATTGAAAACAAAATGTTTTAAAATCATTGCTCTTTGTTTTAAAAGATCTAATTCTGTAGAATATACATTAGTTTTGTAGCAAGTATGTGTGTAATAATGGTAGGAACTCCTATATATGTATTACATTTCTTTCAAAGATTAAATTAATAAATTGAGTCCTTGCTTGTTCTGAGAGGGAACAAAACCACCCTTAATCTAGAAATTCAATAACTATCAAACTAAATCTGGAAATCATGCATTCGTTATATCCTGATATTAATGATATCATGCCGTCACAAGAAAAAAATTAGTGTTAGAATCACTAACAGCTTTTAAAATATTAATCTAATTCTTTCCAATAAAACTGAATTTGTGAGCACTCTCCAATGTAATATTTGTTGCATTTCTGCATTCAGACAATAGGTTGACTTTGTACAAGAACAACCAAATATGCTTGAAAAAAAAGTAGGACAGGTGAAGTCATTGCCTTTTTAGCTGCAATGTTGTCCTTTTGTCATCTTTAAAAAATAAAATAAATAAATAAAAATAAGTAGGCTAGGCAGCTAACTTGAGATATTCACAATGTAGATGTCCACATTAGAGGTAGTCTCCAGGGGAGATCTTCGTCTGATCTGGTCTAGATGTCTACCTTTTAAAGTGATGAACTGTATTTTGAAATGTCAGTCTCTTTGAAATGGCTGTAAAGAGAACCACATTAATTAGCTTGCAAGTAGACAACAACATTGTACAGTTAGGTGGATCCTCAACTCAACTACACCTTCGAACTTGATTGTAACCTGGAGTTCACTAGCAGACAATGAAGCCACGCAAAGCCCGTATGACACATAGCTAATGAAATGGTGGTGGTGGAGAAAGTAAACGTACCAGTGCTACACACCCTTGATATTACCTAGTAGCACCTGGCCTACATTGTGACAGCTACAAGGAGGAAAAGAAGACAAACTCTTCTGTTAAATAACTTTGCTCTCAGCAATCCAACAATGTACTACTTTAAGCCTGTCAGCATCAACAAGACATCAATACTGTTGCTATTTACAGTGTTAATATCTTAAAAAACCCACAGCTTAATGGAGTCAATGAGGCAATGCCAATATGTTCCAGGTGGAGATTTTGCTATGAACCTGTGCATTAATACAGCACAGAGTAAATTCATCAAACCTACATTATCTTTCCCCTCTCCTGTTGAAAAGCTCTTAAAAGCTCATAAAAGTTCATAAGAAAGCTATTTATTTTAAGGTGTTAAAAGACAGAGAAATCTTTAATTTACGTACAGTCTGATGAAAACAAAACCACAATTTTGCCACACTTTTGCCCCAGTCATTTAGAAAGATACATGCTTAGCTTTGGTATTGTAGAGCAGTGTGTGTAATAAAGGGTGTCATAAAATCTTGTTAGAATACTAATGCTGGATAGCCTAAACTTATATAATACCTCTAACAAGGGGATCAAGCAAAGAAGTAAGATCAAGATACTGCAAACTAGGTTAACAGAGTAGAAAGGTCTATATTTTCAAAGGGGCATTAAAAGGTAAACAAAATAAAGCAATATGTTAAACAAAGGTAACTTTTAGTAAGTGTGCAGCAATACATACTGAGGGGGAAATTAAATTACCTGTGTTAAATATATAGGCAATAGGTCATCTCACAGTTTCAAAAGTTTAAAAGCAAATATATGTAACTCTAAGATGGTTTCCTAGGGTCTTTTTTTTTTTTTTTTTTTTTTTTTTTTTTTTTTTTTAACCAATTAAGGTCACCTCCACACGGTGATTTATTCCAGGCTAAGAAATGTCTAAGATTGCGTTGTAGCATAGCAGTGATTATACTGGACCTGCCTAAAGGCATGACTTAGATACCCACACATTTGAGTCACCTGCGATTATCCAAGAAGTCTATGTGGGCATGGAGGGTACTATTGCATTTCATAAAAGAAAACAGTGTCTGATATCTTGGAAGATGTCAAATGGTAATGAATTCTTCTGTATTAGTTGCTGAATTGAGCTCTGAAGGTCCAGCAACTGTTCTGTCTCTACCTTTGTCCAGAACTGGATGCCTAGGAATAAACATATGCCACACTTCCTTCTCACATCCTCCCAGGCTCCATTTTTCAGGTCAGGAACTTCTGGAGCTGGTTGTAGTTTCTCTACTCATTGAGGATACATTCCTAAAAAGTGTAACTGTTAACAATTTGACAGACAACACCACATTTGTTTCCCCATAAAGATTAATGTAACTGAAAGGAGACGTATGTAGGGACTACAGAAATACATCCAGTCTAAACACATGAAGACAATGCATATGCCATGGAAGACAGAGAAACATGTACAGGACCATCAGGATCACCAAGTGTAGGAAAGGCTGGCTTTGTGCAAACAGCTTATTGGAGGCTAGAGTGCTGATTGCTTTTTAAAATAAAAATCAATACATGAGTGCTTGCTGGCTTCAGATTTTGATTGGTAGATTACTTTATCAGACAAGATCAATGTCAACATTTTACTGCTCTTGCTGCCTCTTTCTGTACAGTTACTTTTCCAGTATTGTCATAATCTTTGTTAGATGCCTGCTGCTCATCAAAGTCAATCAAGTCAACCATGGGCAAAAGAAGGAAAAGTGGAGTAATGATGAAGGTTATCAGAGCAGGGTATTAAATGATTGGCAATAGACATCTGAAATGTTGGCTAGAGATGCGATGCGGTGTTACTGTAGTAACCTGGATTTTTTTTCTCCCTTAGCTTTTCTCCCTTTGCTTTCCTCAACAGCAGAAACAAACATTTAATGTTTACAACACCCATTGACAAAGGCCTCCACAGTTTAATCACATGTGTGAAAAGCCACAACTTTTTGTACATCGGATATCTCTCTTCAGCTGGTTCATTTAATGCCCCTTGTTCCTGCAATGGAACAGTGAGAATTCTCTCCATACTGCTCACAATTACATATCATCATTCAGTTGTTCCTTTTCCAGGCTGAAGAGTCCTGTCTTAAATATTCATTTCCTAAATAGAAGACATTCTGTACCTTTGATTAGCCTAGCTACTCTTTTCTGAACTTTTTCTGATTATACTTCGTCTGTTTAGAGGTGGGGCAGCCAGAATATTCAAGGTGCAGACAAACCCTGGGTGGAACAGTGATATAATGAAGCTCTGTATTGTTCTAACTTTTCAAATAATTCATAACAATTACTTTTTATGGAGCATTGAGCTGATTTTTCCTGGGTCTATCCTACCTAGTACTTTTTTTAGAGCATAACATTTTGCACAGGAAATTAGGTTTGTTAGATATTTTTCCCATGTGTATTTCTATATTTATCTCTTAAATTTCATCTGCCATGTTATTGCCCAGTTGGTGAGCTTCGTAAGATCCTTCTGCAGTTCTCCACAGCTGGTTCTTAACTTAAGTATACTGATTAATTTAGTATTATTAGAAAAATATTGTCCTTTCCCTGTTCAATGCTTTCCTAGTCATAATTAAATGTGTTAAAAGCACAGATCTCAGCAATGATTTCTGAGGAACTCCACTGAAAGAACTCACCATATGCTCCTATCCTCTGTTTCATACCCTTTAACTGATTATTTATCTTTATAAGGAACTTCTCTTCTATCTCAGTTTTGTTTCTTTAAACATGGTTTGGTAAGATAAGCTGTCCTTTCTATGTGACTATTTCTATTTTGGTTACAGATGGAATAGACAGCTATATAAAACTATGCACCTAATATTCAGGCAGAAGTAATAGAAGTAATAAAAGTAATCTCATCTTTAAATCATAGAATTAAACTCTATAGGTGTATACAAAGGCTGCTGATACTATTATTGTGGTCAGGTCAGTGAGAACCTGCGTGTAATGCTTTTTTCTGTTTCAAAGACAAACGGAAGAATGTTGTACTCAGAAAATTATTAAAATTATCAGTATATCTGCCTTTATCAATAATGCAGAATCATTTAGAGAGCTTTTCTAAAAATCATTTCAGGAAAGATTATGGAGGATTAAAGGTGGCTCAAGGAAGGAAGTAATGTAGAAGGATATGGAAGACTTTCTAATATGGAGACAATGAAAAGTTTAGGATTGTTTGCATTAGAATAGGTAGGACATATGAAGTCTTAATAATATATTATATCATTATAATAGTGTATTGGAGAAAGAAATTATCTTTCCATTTCTTAGGATAGGATGCAAAGTGAATGTTCAGTGGCTTTAAAAGTGTAAACATTCATGTAATTCTGCACACAACATGTAATGTGGCTGCTGAGTTCTTTGGCATGGGAGTTCACTGGGTCCAAGGTTTTAGTAGTCTTGGAAAAGGCTGTCAATGACCTTTCATCCGAATCTGTCTCTAGACTCCACTAAGTTTGACTTACCTGCTGAAACTATCTGAAAGGAGGCTGTAGTGAGGTGGATGTCGGTCTCTTCTCCCAAGTAACAAGTAATAGGACTAGAAGAAATGGCCTCAAGTTGCACCAGGGAAGGTTTAGGTCGGATATTAGGAAAAATTTCTTCACCAAAAGGGTTGTCAAACATTGGAACAGGCTGCCCAGGGAAGTGGTTGAGTCCCCATCCCTGGAAGTATTTAAAAGACCTGTAGACATGGTGTTTAGGGACATGGTTTAGTGGTGGACTTGGCAGTATTAGGTTAACAGTTGGATTTGATGATCTTAAAGGTTTTTTCCAACCTAAATGATTCTATGATTCTTAGAAGTCCTTTGTCAAAACTGCCAGCCTTTTGTGGACATTTTGGTGTATATTCCAAGTAAGGCAACCCACAAAGTAAAACAAATACCATTATTTCATAAACTTTTTTTCATTTTTCTCATAACTGCCCAAAGGGATATTACTGTAGTATGTCAGCCAATATGCACATTCTATGGGTACGCCCTTTGTTTCCTTTGGCTGCCATACAGCGTTTTATAAATTGCTTACTGTGCTTAGCTGAGTTTAGTTATCCTTGTGTCACTTGGAACAAGGTTTCCTAAAAATTAAGTGTGTACTAAGTAGACTAGTTCAGCTGTAAAGGACCTGCAACAATCATCTAGTCCAACTGCCTGACCAGTTCAGGGCTGACCAAGTTAAAGCATGTTATTAAGGGCATTGTCCAAATGCTTCTTAAACATTGATAGGCATGGGGCATTGACCGCCTCTCTAGGAAGCCTGTTCCACTGTTTGACCACCCTCTCAGTAAATAAATGCTTCCTCATATCCAGTCTAAACCTCCCCTGGCGCAGCTTTGAACCATTCCCACGCATCCTATCATTCAGTGGATCCCAGGGAGAAGAGACCAGAACCTCCCTCTCCACTTCCCCTCTTCAGGAAGCTGTAGGAAGCAATGAGGTCACTCCTCAGCCTCCTTTTCTCCAAACTAGGCAAGCCCAGAGTCCTTAGTCACTCCTCAAAAGACATGCCTTCCAGCCCTTTCACCAGCTTTGTTGCCCTCCTCTGGACACATTCAAGGACCTTCACTTCCTTCTTAAATTATGGGGCCCAGAACTGCACACAGTACTCAAGGTGAGGCTGCACCAATGCTGAATACAATGGGATAATCACCTCTTTTGACCAGCTGGTTATGCTGTGTTTGATGCACCCCAGGATGCGGTTTGCCCTCTTGGCTGCCAGGGCACACTGCTGGCTCATGCAGAGCCTGCTGTTGACCAGCACCCCCAGATCCCTTTCTGCAGGGCTGCTCTCCAGCGACTCCGCTCCCAATTTATACTTGTGCCTGGCGTTATTCCATCCTAGGTGCAGAAGCTGACATTTCAACTTGTTAAATTTCATCCCATTAATCATTGCCCAGTGCTCCAATCTATCTGGATCCCTCTGCAGGGCCTCTTGTCTGTCAAGAGAGTCAACAGCACCTCCCAGTTTGGTATCATCAGCAAACTTGCTAATGGTGCATTCAACTCCTGCATTCAGATTGTTGATAAATATATTGAACAGCACTGTCCCTAGAACTGAGCCCTGAGGAACAACGCTGGTGACAGGTTGCCAGCCAGATGTAGCCCAAATCACTGCAATCCTTTGAGCTCTCCCCTTCAGACAGTTCTTCACCCAGCGCATTGTGAACCTGCTCATCCCACAGTTGGATGACTTGTCCAGAAGGATGCTGTGAGGAACAGTATCAAAAGCCTTGCTAAAATCCAGAAAAACTTCATCCACTAGGTGGGTGACCTTATCACAGAAGGATACCAAACTAGTTAAACAGGACATTCCCTTTGTGAGCCCATGTTGACTGTGCCTGATGATTGCATTATTCTTTAAATGTCTTTCAATGGTACCCAGTATAATCTTCCCCATAATTTTTCCAGGAACTGAGGTTAGACTAACAGGTTTGTAGTTCCCTACGTCTTCCCTCATGCCCTTTTTGTAGGGGCTTTTAAATATCCTCTTGCATTAATACCTCATCTTGATCCATGCAGAAGAAATTTTTCTCATGTCATATCAGGTCAGTAGTAGTTGAATTTGCCAATAAAGATTTACTAAGCACAAAACGTTTTTCAGAGTTCTGATTATCAGCTTTGACTCATCTGCTGCCTATTGATGGATGGGTAGCTGTATACCTGTCTGTATTATCACTGAAAGTACAGGATTAGAAAACTTGCTTTTTGCATAGAAAACAAGATATACTCTCTTCAGTAAGCAAGCAAGCATGAGACCTTCGCACATCTTGAGAAACAGCATTTCTTTGACTAACTGCACTATACTGCAGTACCGTTAACCTCTGTCATCATTTTAGACAGTCAGTCAACAGTTCAGTGTGTTGCAGCGAAATGATTCCTTCAAAGCTGCCAGGCATGTACAGGACTTTCTCAGGTGTAGAGAGGTTAACAGGCTGATGACAAAGGATTCTGCTCATTCTAGACACCTTTGTGATTTATACAAAGCTAGAATTGGCTGTAGACATCAGGCAGATATGTGCTTTAACCTTTATATTGACAGCATGTTGTGGCAAGGGGTAGAAAAACTGTCATGGTCATGGTGACCTCCTTGCTATGTGAAAGCCCCAGGAAACCTGGGTTGCTGTGCCAGGAGGCAAGTGTGGGTGCCACAGGCGATAACCTCTGCTACAGATGTAAAGAATTTCTCAGAAGCAATAATTACTATTTCCACTCCTCTCACTGTAAAAAGAGTCCAGCCTTCATCCTCGAGGCATCAAAATTCAATTTTCCTTACACAGTTGAGAAACCAGAGCTGGTTCAGGACAATTCGTACAATAGAAAGCCAAGTAAAATAAGTCCTACTAGAGAGATTTTCTCTTAACACACTTTCTCTGTACCCTCTCAGCTATGCTCCTCTAAGTGAATCAGTCTGCTCTGTGGGAAAGTGCAGAGTGGAAATAAGTATATGGGAAATAGGCATAATGGTACAAAAATCCAAAGTGAAGTGACAAGTTATTTCACCTCCTTAGCAGGTTGTCAAAGAAACTAAAATTTCAAGGGACATAGTATTGTAATAATGTATTTTCCAATAAAAATGGTGTGGAAGATTGTTGGGGTTTTTTTAACTGTAGTTACATGTTATGAACTGAATATTTCAGAGTTGTGAAAGCTTGTCTATGAAAATGATTCATAAAACCTGTGATAAAACAGCTTCTTGGAATGTTTCAACTCCACAATAGTATTTTTAATGAGGTTGTTTAGAAAACCAACATTTTCCCATATGCTTTAGTTTTCTAGCTTTATGAAACCTAGATTTAGTTTTATGAAACCATTTTTCCAAGAAATTGCACATCTGCTTTAAAATGCTCAGAAGCCTCATCTCCAAGGAAGACAATCTTGTGCAGCTGGCCAGTGTCCAGAACAGCTGCACAAGTGTAGGCAGTTGCAACTCTAGCTCTGCCTACATGTCAAGATAGTGGGAAGCAAACCAATTACAGTCCCAAAGCTCCGTTAGTGTAGGAACACAAAAAACGGGTTTTTTATCTGATGCAGAGTAAAGAAGAAAAAAGTCTTCCAGACAGGAACTGGCTTGTGTTCCCTGAGCTGGGACACAAATATAGCTGGTGCACATCTACAGATGTTCAAGCAGACCACTACAGAGCCATTCTGAAGATAATACTGAGAACATTAATAACTTCTACTAGGTATTGACTCTCTGCACTCTGAATCAGAAGGAACCAATAAACTGTATTTCCTTTCACAGCACCTGCCTAGTGATGTCTTCAGACCAAGGCTTCCATGTTGACACAGAAAATCTGCTATAGCAAAGAGCAGGATTACCATAGTCAAAGACCTATTATTTGCATTACATAAAAGTGAAATTTGTGGTCAGTGATATACATAGGGTCAGAATAGATATCAAATGTCCTCATCATTGTTAAACTCCGGCTGAGTATGAATTTCTTTCACTTATTTTTAGTTGACAGACCTTTTGTGTAAGTCTCCTAAACTATGTCTATGGTAAAAAGAGAGAATCACCAGAAGATGATTTCTTGAGTCACCTTCTGCATGTACCTGTGTCTGTCTACTGAGGATATTGAGGTCTGGCTAACAAGTGAGCTAACAGAAACTGTTTTAACTGAAAAAACAGCAAAAGAAAGGAGAATTACCTTTAATGTGTAATTTTTATGGAAAGGAATTCAAGCTGTTGATCTCAGAAGGTTCCTACAGTACTGTATTGCTGAAAGACCAGATCTCCATTTTTACCCCTGCAACTAACTCTTGAACTCAACGTGTGAGTGAAGTTTTCCTATAAACTAAGGTAGAGTTGTTTGTGAAAAACATTGCAAATATTTTGATGTTATTTCTTTATTACAAAACACTATCTCAATTGTGCTATAGATACTATAGATACTACAGTATCTAGTAATAGGAAGGAGCTAGAGAAATGGGCATGGGCATCTGTAACCGATTCTGCAGGACCATAACAGGACCACAGTTCTGCATTCAGATCTGTGCTACTGCCTGCCACGAGGCAATTCAATTTTAAATACAGTCTTGTAAGAGTACTTAACCATTTTGAAACTTCTGTGAAATTCTAGGTAAGCAGTATTCAACACTTATTCAATGTCAAGTGTTGATTTCTGTTATAAGCAGAGGAACTACATAGCAATGCTCTCTTGTTCTGTAACTAAAGGATATGGTGAAGTTAGTGAATCTCCCATTAAAGTAACAAGCTGTGGACCTAGGCTGTTTAGTAAGAAAAGGATTTTCTCCACCCCTTTTCTAGAATCATAGAATTGTTTAGGTTGGAAAAGACCTTTAAGATCATCAAGTCCAACCATTAACCTAGCACTGCCAAGTCCACCACTAAACCATGTCGCTAAGCACCACATCTACACGTCTTTTAAATACCTCTAGGGATGGGGACTCAACCATTTCCCTGAGCAGCCTGTTCCAGTGCCCAACTACCCTTTCAGTGAAGACGTTTTCCCTAATATCCAACCTAAACCTCCCCTGGCACAACTTGAGGCCATTTCTTCTAGTCTTATCGCTTGTTACTTGGGAGAAAAGACCAACACCCACCTTACTACAGCCTCCTTTCAGGTAGTTGTAGAGAGCAATAAGGTCTCCCCTCAGCCTCCTTTTCTCCAGGCTAAACAACCCAAGCTGCCTCAGCTGCTCCTCATAAGACTTGTTCTCTAGACCCTTCACCAGCTTTGTTGCCCTCCTCTGGACATGCTCCAGCTCCTCAATGTCCTTCTTGTAGTGAGGGGCCCAAAACTGAAGACGGTATTCGAGGTGCGGCATCACCAGTGCTGAGTAGAAGGGGACAATCACTCTCTTAGTCCTGCTGACCACACTATTTCTGATACAAACCAGGATGCTGTGGCTTTCTTGGCCACCTGGGCACATTGCTGGCTCATATTCAGTCAACTGTTGACCAGCACCCCCAGGTCATGGTTAGATGAACCGCACTCTCAAGGTGCCTGTTCTCTCCTGTGACTATAAATGAATCACAATGTAACTAAATTAGGCTTAAAAACTTGGACTTAAAACTAATTTTCTGATACCTAGTTGGGAGTAGATGATTCCCACTTCAAGTGTTTTTTTGTTTTAATGTTTTTTCAATGTAAAGAAAATAAACTATGTTAATATAATCTTTCAAAGAACACAACTGTCATCAAAGTGAAATGGAGCAATGATTACAGATAGAACAATTTTTATAGATCTTTATTGATATCTTTAGCCTGAAGATAAGCATTTTTTTTGTGGTATAATGGAAAGTGAATACAAAGAATAAATCTTATAAGTGATTAATTGTTGTGCACTTTCATTATAATGTACCTTAATTTATTTCCTGCTGTGCTTATGATTAGATTCATCACATTTAACTTCACCAAATCTAAAAGTTACCTGTCTAAAAGTTAGAAACCTATAAATTAAACACTTAAACTATTTCTGTAGACCCTAGTGAGAGTCACTGTTGAAGTAAAAGCACTTCTAGGAGATTTATGATCAGATTTATCATTTATCATAACATATATATCCATAGCAGGCAGAATAAATTGTCATTTCTAATGACAGCTCCAAAGAGGGCTTAAATAACTAGATTAAAATGGATTAGCAGGAAGAGGAGGTAGCTGAAGCCTTTTTTTAGGCAGCTGGAAAAGCCTTATAACCAAAGACCTTGGTACTCATGGGCATCTTTAACCACACCAATACCTGCTGGAAGAGCAATATGTCTGGGCACAAACAATCCAGAAGATCTTTGAAATATTTTAATACAATTTCTTGGTACAGGTGATCAATAAATTGAATAGAGATAGTACTGTTACACCTGCTACTCACAAACAAGAACGTACTGGCTGAAGATGTGAAGGTCAAGGGCAGCCTTGGTTGCAGTGATTGTGAAATTGTGGATTTTAAGATCCTAAGAGAACTGAGCAACACAAAAAACTGAATTGTGATCCTGGACTTCAGAAAATCAGATTTTGGTCTGTTCAAGGATGGTAGGATCCCATGTGAAATTTCCCTGGAAGACAAGAGGCGCAAGAGAGCTGGCTAATCTTAAAGGACAGCCTCCTCAGAGCTCAAGAATGGTCCATTCCTACATGCAGAAAGTTGAATAAGGATGGCAGGAGGCTACCATGGATGGACATGGAGATCCTGACTGAGCTCAGCACAAAAAAAGAAGTATATAGAAGGTGAAAGTAGGGACAGGCTACTAGGGGAGGTGGGGGGAGAATACAAGGACATTGCTTGCACATGTAGGAACAGAGTGTGGAAAAACAAAGCTGAGCTGGAGTTGAAATGAGCAAGAGATGAAGGACAAGAAGAAAGGTTTCTGCAAGTACTTTGAGAGCAAAAGAAAGGCTAAGGAGATTATGGGCCCATTGCTCAGTCTGGCAGGGGATCTAATCATAGAATCATAGAATGCTTTGGGATGGAAGGAACCTTTAAAGGTCATCTAGTCCAACTGCCCTGCAATGTGCAGGGACATCTTCAACTAGATCAGGTTGCTCAGAGCCCCATCTAGCCTCTCCTTGAATGTTTCCAAGGATGGGGCATCTACCACCTCTCTGGGCAACCTGTTCCAGTGTTTCACCACCCTCATCGTGAAACATGGGAAAAGACTGAAATACTCAGTATTTTTTTTGCCTCAGTTTTCCCTTTTACAGCCCGTCCCCAGGCCTCTCAGGTCACTAAGCCTCCTAGTAGAGTCTATGTGAGTGAAGGAATACCCATGGTACAGTACATAAGTTTAGACATAACTTAACCCTCCCAGGCATGCACAAATTAATGGGACCTGGTGGGATGCATCTAAGGGGTTGGTGGAGGTGTCTGATGTCATTAGAAGACTGCTATCTATCATCACAAACAGTCCTGGCAGTCAGAGAAGGTTCCCAATGACTAGAAAAAATCAAATGTCTTACCCATGTTTGGGAGGGTGAATCTAGGGAACTACAGGTTGGTCAGCCTCACCTCAGTTCCTGAGAAGGTAATGGAGCAAATCCTCTTAGAAGCCATTTCTAAAAATATGAAGGACAAGAAAGTGGTTGGAAGCTACCAGCATGGATTTAAGAAGGGCCTGATAAACCTTATTTCCTTCTATGACAAGGTGACTGGCTGTGTGGACAAAGGGAGGGCAGTGGATCTTTTATGCCTTGACTTTAGGAAGGCCTTTGACAGTCTCCCACAGTCCACCATGATGTCCAGGCTGGAGCACAGGCTGTGCAAGGACTGTCTGTGAGAGCTAGGTCTGTTCAGCATGTAGAAGAAACAGTTCAGGGAAATATTACTGCTGTCTCTAACTACCTGGTCAGAGCATACAGAAAAGAGAGGCAGACTTCCTGGAGATGTCCAGCAATAGGACAAGAGGCAATGGACACAATTTGGAACACAGGAGATTCTGAAAACAATGTAAGGAAAAATACTTGTAACCAAGGGGGTGATCAACACTGGCACAGGCTGCCCAGAGAAGCTGGGGAACCTCCACCCTTGGAAACATTCAAAACTTGACCAGATATGTCTCTGAGCACTCTAATATGATTAAACCTGCTTTGAGAAGGAGGTTGGACTAGATAAGCTCTGGATGTCCCTTACAACGTAAATTATTCTATGAGTCAATGATTCTGTTCAATTTCTAGATGTTTAAATTCAGGTGAAATGAATTCCAGTCTTAAGTAGGAATCAGCTTGAGAGTAAATTTTTAAATTTATGTGCCTACCTGTGTAATAGATGTCTGAACTCCCATCATAGTCAATGGTGATCTAATTAGTACAATGGACACTGAGCCATGTCTTGAGGTTGAAGTCTAGTGTTTTGGGAGCCCACTCCCATAATGGTATGTAAGGATTCAACACATTGCATGCAGGACTATAATACCCACAATGCTGGCTATCTAAGATCAGGAGGTGGAAGCCCATTTCTGTCATGCTTGCAGATTCAGATAAGCAAAGTAAATAAACAGAGTCACCTGCTATGAAATAAGCAACAGAGGGCCTAAACTATAATTAGTCATCTTCAGAGATTTTTAATCATGTATTATTGCTTTAGAATATCAGTTCAACGAAAACATAACTGTGTTAACACAGAAAAGACTTTACAGACATTTCTTGTGTTTAGATTAGCATAAATCCCCTGTGTAGGCATTTTGTGACTTCAGGATCAGTGCCAAAATGAACGCAAAATGTAATTGAATTAAATTTGAACTAAACTTGACTTTACAACACTGCCATTTTGAACTGAGATTTCAGGCATGAATTGTTCAAGGTTAGTTCAAAGTTTAGAGAAGTTAAGGAAAAGATTAGGTTAACTGGAAATAAATAAATAAATGACCTGAAATCAAAACTTTTTTATCATCTCCTTTTAAGTTTGGATACCACAGCATTTTCATCCCACAGCACAACCTTCCTACAATGGGATCCCTCTGCTTTTAGAGTTTTAACCTTATATACTTTCAAACATGTGATCACATATGATCTAGTTGTAAGGCTTCTCATGTAAGCTAACATCATTTTAGAGAAATCTTCAGTAATTTCTGACCATGTAGGCCATGGACTTATTCTCCCAGTTCCATCCCACTTGTGGTCAATATCAGGAATTCAGCTTTTACTCCTTTGTGGTCTCTCTAGAATTATTGCTTTTCTTAAAAATCTTTAACTTTACCTTTAGAAATGCTTCTTTAATCAAAGTCCTCATAAGAGCTACTGAGTCTTCATTTCTTCTCAGGACTGTGTCCAGTTGGGTTTTGAGTATCTGTCATGGTTTAACCCCAGTTGGCAACTAAGCACCACACAGCCGCTTGCTCATCCTCCCCAGGCGCCAGTGGGATGGGGGAGAGAATCAGAAAAAAAAAGTAAAACCTGCAGCTTGAGATAAAGACAGTTTAATAGGACAGCAGAGGAATAATAATAATAATAATAATAATAATAATAATAATAATAATAATAATAATAATAATAACTTGACCAGATATGTCTCTGGTATAATTAAATAATATAATATTATAATAATAATAATAGTGATAAAAGAATATACAAAAGAAGTGATGCACAATGCAATCTCTCACCACCTGCTGACCAATGCCCAGTCTGTCCCTGAGCAGCGATCACTCCCCCAAGCCAACTCCCGCCAGTTTATAGATTGAGCATGATGTCATATGGTATGGAATTGCCTTTTGGCCAGTTTGGTGAGTCAGCTGTCCTGGCTGTGCCCCCTCCCAGCTTCTTGTGCACCTGGCAGAGCATGGGAAGCTAAAAAGTTCTTAACTAGTATAAACGTTACTTAGCAACAACTAAAACACCAGTGTGTTAGCAACATTATTCTCATACTAAACACAAAACACAGCACTATACCAGCTACTAGGAAGAAAATTAACTCTATCCCAGCCAAAATCAGGACAGTATCTCCAAAGATGGAGGCTCACAGCCCCTCAGAGAACCTGTTCCAGTGTCTGACTACCCTCACAGTAAGTTTTTTACATGGAAATGGAATTTCCTGTGTTTCAGTTTGTGCCCATTTCCTTTTGTCAGTGAGCACTGGGCACCACTGAGAAGAGTCCAGGTTCCATCTTTATTCCGTCCTATCAGGTATGTATATACATTGGTAAGATTCTCTCTGAGCCTTCTCTTCTACAGCTGGGAGCTGTGACTCTTCTGCCTGTCCTCATGTGACAGATTCTTCAATTTGTTGATCACTTTCATGGCTCTTAGCTGGACTCACTTCAGTATGTCCGTGTCTCTCTTGTACTGGGGAGGCCAGAACTGCACCCAGCACTCCAGATGTCTCACCAGTGATGAGCAGAGGAGAAGGATCACCTCTCCTACCAGGTCTTTCTCTGTGGAGCTGTTTTCAACATGGTTGATCCCCAGCCTGTACAAGTGCATCAGGTTATTCCTGCCCAGGTGCAGGACTTTGCATTGCCCTTCATTGAATTTCTTGAGGTCCCTGTCAGCTCATTTCTACAACCTGTTGAGGCACCTCCACATGGCAGTGCAATCATCTGGTGTATCAATGACACCTCCCAGTTTTGTATCATCTGCAAAATTGCTGATGGTGCACTTTGTTCCAGATGTCCACTTATCTAATCTGTACTTCCTCAGTTTGTCTGTGAGAGAGACAGTCTTGAAAGCCTCACTAAAGTTGAGATAATCAATACCTACTGTTGTCTCCTAACCCACCAAGTCAGTCATCTCATTGTAGAAGGCTACCAGGTTGGTCAAGCATGATTTTCCCTTTGTAAATCCATGCTGACTACTCCCAATCACCTTGTCTGTCCTTCATATGTTTTGAAATTGTTTTCAGGATTATTTACTCCATCAGATTCCCAGGGCTGGCTCCCTTCAGCCCCGCTTTATGGTTTTCAAGGTCTCTCCTGTCTGCATCACCCTATGTCCTTTGCTTGCCAACCTGGTCCACTACTTCCTCACTTGATTTTCGGTCATCATTTCTCTCCTCCATTGTTCCTAGTTTAAAGCTGCCTTTACTAGGTTGGCCACCATTTGAGTAAATATGCTTTTGCCCTGTGTAGTCAGATGATTCCCATTTCTTCCTAGCAGTCCTTGATCATCAAAGAGGATCTCACAGTTGTAAAACCTTAGTTCCTATTGTCAAACAGCTCCAATTAATACTAATCACAGTTTCAACTAATTTATAGATTTTTCATCTATCCGACACAGTGCCTTGTTAATATGAAGATTAGCTTCCTTTCCAAGAAGAGACTTTACAGTAAGAAAGGTATAAAGATGAGAGGTTTTTATTCTTGTAACTGACAGTTGACATTAGCTGTGGAATATTTCTTGGAAATTCATGAGACTCTCCCACAGGTCAATGTTCCTTTAATACAAAAAGAAATGAAAGAAAAAAAAAAAAGTCTTTAAAAACCAAACTAACAAGTGTGTGCTTCCCACTGAGCTTGTGAATGCTTTGCTTTCTGTACCTTGTTAAATGCAAATTTAAAATAAGTCAGGTAGATACCTGCTGAAAAACATGTAGCTTCACTGTCTAACTGGGTCACACCCAGTTCTGTCACAAAGTAACCTAAAAATGATGTTCATGATCAAACCTTTTTTATAAACAGACTGCTCTGCCCCTAAACTTCCCAGCATTGCCCCACCATAGAGTTTAGAAGGCAACAGAAAGGCTGAGTTCAACCTTTATAATGAAGGTGGTTTATCTCTGACGATGGGATTTATCTATCTCACCTAAATTTAGAGGTAGGACTCAGTTGAAGGTTACAACACCTGCATTTTGATACCTGTATGTAGTTGTCTTTATGGGATTATAGGTGTTTAAACTCTTTGCCAAAGGAAACCACAGCTGTACCATCAGTGGATTTTAGGAGATGATTCAGCTGACCAGAAGCCTAATACATGCATGATTCAATTGCTAAGCAGGTACTTAACCATCTCAGAGCTGCCTAACCAGAGGTACCAAATGCAAAAGGCTGGCAGTTATGGCACAGCAAATACATGAGACCTGTGTCCTTCTGCAGTGGCAGCTGGGACTGCCCCATATGGATGTTCTGTGAGTATGATGAAGTTAAAGAGAGGAGCTGGCTAATTTTCCTGCCTAAACTTGTGTTGGGTGAATAGTTTCCAGCACATGGTTTCACTTATGACTTACTTCATTTCTTTCTTCCACAGTTTTTATTTCTATAGGACAAAGTAGGCACCTGCAATGATCCAGCCTTTCTTTATCATATGACAGAAAGTGCTCTGCCAGAACCAGCACTAATGAGATACCTACAGCCTTCTCCTCAACCCTTGTAAATCTTCCTTTGCTGAGCATGCATGAACAGATAAAAGCAGGGCTCAGCCTTTCATTTTGTACTGGTAGCTTTCAAGCACTGTGCACCTTGATCCATTGTTAAGGCTCTTAATTACTATATAGTGTACATCAGTATTATCACCAAAGGCACATTCAGATATTTCCATTACATAGGCATTGCATTATGAAAATTATTGGATTTATTCTGAACAGTGCAAAACAAACCAAATTACAGTTCTTTGTCAAATATGCTCTGCTTCAGCAATTCTTTATTGACAGACCTAAAAGGAATGCTTACTGAATTCACAATCAAAAGAAGACAATATATCTACTTGAATATGAAAATCACTGATATTACAATGACTTTCCTTATGTAAAATCATGATCAAGCAAAATATTTCCATCTATTCAAACAATATGACATTTCAGATAACAGCGATTCTTACATTTGTTCAGTTTCCCATCAGTTGGCTTAAGTAAGCCTTGCCATCTAGTGTGTGGAATTCTAATACCATTATTCAGTTAATGAAATTGAGGAAGAAACTATATAATTTGCCACAGCTACAAATGGAGTTACTTTAAAATCAGTTCTTGAAGAGCTGAATAAATAATTATATGAATGTGGAAGTAGAGCAACTGTAATATGTTTACCAGTGGGTACATACACCAAATGCTCCTAATACAGTTTAGTTTTGGTTAAAAAGTATTTTAAAAAACTTTTCCAAAGTACCAAAATTTAACTTTATTTTTACAAGTATGCAAAATACTCACACATTTCTTTTGGTTTTCTGTGATTTTTTTTCCTAAATTCCATCAGTCCATGGAATTTTTCTTTCATTTATGTTAACTGAGAATTAAAGACTAAGGTGATACAAGGAGTGTCTGTCTTTCAGGTGACTATTGTAACCGAAATGATTAGGGCAACACAAATGCCTTCAGTGCTCTGTTCTGCACCAAACACATAAACCTCTACTGTTCACAGAGGCAGAACTGATGAGCTTACCAGTCACGCAAATACAGCATTAAAACATAGTTTTCTTAAAACCAGAGGAATGTATTTGATAAATCAACAGTTTTCAGCATGCCACTGCAGCTCTTGACTCCTACTCATGTGTTATATTTTGTATGCTCCTTCCTGTCTGGTGAACCTCTCCAGTCTGCTCAAAGGAAAAATAGACGTATTTTGAGTTACTAAATAATAAATAAGAATCATCTATTTTTGTAACATGGAACATTGCACAGCTTATGAGTGCTATCCTTCCCCCATCAAGGTAACTATAGGCTGGTGTTTAAGTGATGGGTAATCGTAGACTCATTTGAAATGTAAAACTGGGTCCTGATCAAACCTATATGAGAATTAATATTAACAAAAAAAAAAAAAAAGGGAGTGCCTGGCACGTCAGCTGAGGCTGGGCCTCCACTGTGCCAGATTTGCTAAGCTCCCTGGAGATGGATTGGGTTATCTAGGATATCTCAAATGGCAACAGTCTCCTTTGTTGGACACCTGAGTCCTGCTCTCATGTCTAGTGGGATTAAGCCCTCCGTGGACACCTCTGACCATATGCATTCAATGTCAATCGACTGCACTGGAGATTTAAAAACATAGACCATTAAATGTTTTAGTCTTTTTCTCGAGGTCAATCTTACTTCCTTCAGGCTCACTATTTAGGATACAAAAGACTAGAGAAATAAGGTTGCAAGAGATGATTACACTTTGTACACATCTAGGTGGGCTGGTGGGAATGACTCTCAGAAGTAATGTGGATAATAAAGGTCCCTCAGAAGAACTGCAGCAGAGTGAGGCCAAGAAGTTTGTCATTGTCATAGGCAACCTGAGACAGCATGGTGTCCTTGCAGTCTCAACACAATATCCATCCTCTTAAATGAAAACACAGGTTAAAAGCATAATTTACAAAGGAAAAAATGGCTGTGTTGAAAGATATGGAAAGTTGTTACCCATCTATTTTCAAACAGCAGTGGGAAGGGGCTGGAGGACGTCTTCCTGGCAGTTGATATCATGCAGGCATATTCTTCTCCATCTGGCAAGCTGATCATGTAAATTCAGTCCCTGAAAACTGAGAAAATGGCATCATCTCAGAGCAGACATTTCTTTGTTCCACAGCTAGGTGTTTCTGGTGTGGCTGTAGCTACAGAAGATCACAGCAACTGCCATGCACCCCCTTATCAAGGAAAACAATACATTTAGATAATTTGATATGAATTCTGGCAATATCTAATAGGAAAGAGAAAGGAAAATGTTTTTCAGCAGTAACTTAGGGAATATATACTAAATATTTAAGTTAAAACTAGGCTTCTTTTATGCTATCACAAACAAAGGAAAAGCCTTTATTGGCAGAATATTAATCCTGTTTACAAAACACAATTTACGTGAATGATCTTTACCATTCTTTTCATTTTACTTGAATGCAGGCTTTTCTTAACTTGGTGATACTGGCGTTTTCTTACCATATAAGAATATAAGAAAAAAAGTCACCCATAGCAACATTCATCTTGCTCTATGTTTTGTTATTATACATTGTCCATTGCTGTATATCCTGAAGCTCAAGTCATGTTGTCTAACTGAAATAATTTCTAACTTCATTTTGATTTCAAGTTTTCAGACTCTGTTGTTTTGTTCATAAATTCAATATTCTTGTATCCATGGCAACAAGACGATGTGCATACTCTATCTTAAATATTATCTCACTAAAAAGTCAAACACTTGAAATGGAAAGCACTTTACATGTCAGAACTTCACTATATTTCAGATAGAAAATGATGAACAAGAAATCAAATGTGTAGTGACTTTGCTGCTGGATGTACTGTAATTACATCTCTGTTTCACATCTCTACTTTTATGGCTCAAGGTTTTTCAAAATGAAAAACAAAGTACTGCATCTTTATTTATTAAATGCTAATGCATTTCTAACAGGAAGACTTAACTCTACAAATGTTTAACAATTATGCAGAATGCACTGAAGTGCTCTCAGCTTAATCAGTTTGTTTTCTTCTTTTTTATTTTAATTTTCACTGGAATTCAACAGCAAGAGATTGGTCTTAACAAAAATATAGGGATAGGAATCAGCACATTTTACATAGACTTCAACTCACCTCCAAGTTTCAGTGAGCCAGAACAGTAAAGACCAGTATAAGCAGTGAAGAGAAGCTGGAAGTACTCCCTCAGTGTGATCTTCCCACCCAAAATAGGTCCCTAAATTTAGCTAAACAAAATCAGCTTTAGGAAACCATCAATATATTCTGACATGTCCCCAGTAATTATAAACAAACTTAGGAACTTTCATTATGAGCATTGGCATCCAAGGAACCTAAAATGTGCTTGGAAGTGCACAAAACAAAGCTATTAGAGTCAAGGTTGGAATCCAAACAGCTACAACTTCCAGAATAGGTTGGAGAGTCCAATTTTATACCAGTTGCTAAAGTCCAAATACCTTCAAGAGGAGCTAGGACAGTCACTTAGTCATCAAAGTTCAAAGTCTCCATGTTTGAAAATACCACCTTCATTTTTCTTTTTTTCAGAGCAGTAGTAGAACAGGAAATAAAATCATCAGATGTGAATTACATTTAAAAAAAAGTGGTCAGAATTATTTGTAGTAAAACACAAATAAGCAGATTCTGAGATGAAGAATTTAATTGAACACTGCAGAGAATTGTCTGTGTTGAATTTTTAAGGGGAAAATGCAGGAAAACATGCAAGTATCAGAGTTTGTTTCATATCATAAACCCTGTTTTGAGAACATACAGTTCTTCAGCATTGTTTCTATCTGAATAAACAAACCGCAAAATGTGAACAGACTTTTTGATTATTTTTTTTTCTGACGATGTATTAGAATAAAGGTACACCTTGGGTTCAGATGACTGTACCTTAAGCCAACATATGAGTTTGGAGTTGCAGTTCTGCTTTCCTTAATGAATTTGGGGGCCACCACTTCACCTTGACTGTGCTATACCTCACACTGAAAATAAATTGGCATGTTGAAACAAGTAATTGCTCTTCAGTTTGAAGAAACTTCTATTACACTTCAGGGAGGTTTGGAGGAACCTGTGTTAGAAACCCTTTAGTCTGTATGAGTGTAAGAGAAAGAACAGGACAGGTTGGCATTGCAATTTCTTTTCTACATTTATAATCTTTCCTGAGATGATAGCTCTCAGATGGAGAAAGACAAAAACATTTGGAGCAGCTCATTGTTAATGAGATTCCTCTCTTAACAAGTGTCTTATTTCTCTTTTATTTTTCTCTTTATTCTCATTTTTGTTCTACTCCTCTATTCTTCTTCTCTTTGTATCTTTGGTTTTTTATGTTTAACATGCATGTAAAGCACAAATTGAATGCCAAGCTAAGGTCAACAGTTCCAAATGATATCTGCAATAGTTTCTTCAATTTAATTTTCTCTTTGTGTTTTACCTACAGATCAGTCCTGACTTTCATAGGTGCTGACTGCTCACAACTTCCACTAGCTTGTTTTAAAATTGCTATGGACTCAGGTCTTAAAAAAATGCAGCAACTCAAAGGTGTCTTGAGTTTGTATTGACACTTAAAAAAAAAAAAACAGCAACGTGACACTGAATCAATAAATGATTTTGGCTACCTTCATCTTCTGACATTTAAATCATAAAAACAAATTTTCAGGAAACTGAAATTTCACACACCCAGTTTTGCTGGATCTAACTTGGACATTCAAGGTCACAAATTGTTTCTGAAACTCTTGGGTTTAGCTTCCAAAAGCAGAAGAGCCAGAGGATTGAAATTTTCCTTTCCCTAATAAGACCGAGCATGATTAGACATTTCTTCTAATAACACAGAATGTTGTTTTAAACTCTTTAGGAGAGTGCTGACAGTCAATATTTAGAATTTCAGAAATTAGCTCTTAGACCACCTCATAAAAGCTATTGTAGAAAAGCATGGCGTTACTTATGTGCAGCATAATTTTTAAAAAATATTGTAATGTTCTCTTTCCCTTTTGCCCTTCTCCTCTGTTCTAACAATAATTTCTTCCCATCATGTTGCTTTTTCTGTATTTTTCTCAGTTTCAAGTATTTTATCATCAACTTAAGTCTAGAGTTCTGGCAGTTTAATTACAGTTATAAACAATCACGGTAGAAATCAATTGAACTCATGATGTTTCATGCATCTTCTTTGACTAAGAAAACTTTTACCGAAACTCAGGACTTCAATAAACATCAGCTTTGACACATACACTCTCCATCACTTGACTAGAGCATTGTGTGTATATTGACATGAGATTTGCTTTGTTTTGTTTTCTGGTTGAAGTGAGCCTCTCGAAACCTAATATCCCATAAGTAATTTGCCCCTTATATGGCTTGTTTGAATCTTGGCTCTGAATGAAGAACAGCATCTAAAATAGTCATACTTGGTTGTTGTACCTTTAAAAACGGTTATCCCACTAGAAGCTTAGAGTGAAGTGAAAACTCATCCCACCCCTTGTTTATTCCTTTCTCTAAAACCATTTGAAACATCACTGCAACCATTTTAATTGCTCCTTGGCTTAAAGTTCACACCCTCCCTATGTCCTTTAGATCAGCTTGCTCGTTCAATTTTTTGATGAGCCCTGTGAACATTTTTCTAAAATCCAAAATTCCTTTGCCTTTAAGACCTTGATGTCATGGCTTGAAGCTAGGATGTCCTTTCCAAAGATCTTTTCCAATCCTTGAGACATACTCCTTTCAAAAGATAAAGCCATGACTCCACACTTTTTTGGAGTGATATTCTGTTCTAGTGCTTCTCAGAAGAGGGTTGACATCTGGAAAAAATGATATTATATTCAGTTTGACTCTGCAAGTGATGGAAAGTAGAAAAAAGAAGTGGGCAGATGGAAGGACAGCCACACTGATTTCCAGAATTCAATCCTGCAGAAACTTTTATATTTTGTGGGGTTTGTGCTTTCTGCTTACAAACATTTTGCTTTTTTCCCCCTATTTTTAAGAGTACTACAAGGTGTTTTTAAATAGTTACCATTTATCTCTTCTCTGCAAATATTAATACTTTACAAAAATCTTTCAGCATAATGAGGGTTATGTGACATAGAGTTACCAAGAACTTATATGCAAGGAAAGACAAGAGAAACAAAATCTCAGTACGACTGAAGTATTCAGTCTGCTCCCCAGTGGATGAGCAGCAGGACCAGAAGGAAGGCAGGAAGCAGACAAGGGATTTAGGAACTTAGGAAGAGAAGAAAGTGTTCCTGCTCCCTGGACTGTTTTTGTATTTTGCTCTAGTGATCTGATAAAAATGCATATACAGCTTGAGGAAAGAGGTGTGAAAGCAAGGTTCTCCCTCAACTAGACAGACATTATCTAAATAACCAGGGACAGAGATCTGAAATGTAGGTATACCTGCATCTAATGTAAACTAAATCTAGGCCTCTACTTCTAGCCTTGGGGCAAAAAGTGCAGGTATAGGCTAATATACTGAGGAACAGAATCATTACATAATAGCTGTTAGACTTTCTAGTTTGCATTGGCATATTTCATGCCTTGGCTGTTTCATTTCCTCTCTTGATTCCTTAACACCCCTATGATAATATATTTGTTAGCAAGGAAGCCATTGGAAATTTATATTGAATTATGCATATTTGCATTTTTATGCAGATATTGTGCATTTAACTGTGAGTAATAAGCAAAATGCAGACATTTCTCAGTTCTCCACATCTGGGAATAAGAGATATTTCTTACCTTTTTTTTTCCTTTTTTGTTTTGGGGAGCGGGTGGTGGTGTGGTGTTTTTCCCACAGGACTTGCCACTTCCCACTTTGCAATAGCAATATTCTCACTTGTCTTCTGGAATATTTGAATTTACTGAAGCTAAAGATCACTGTCTGCATGTGACTGATGGAAGCCCTGTATTGCACTGTAATGCTGATATCCCAGTTCCCTTTGGGATTTCACACATTCTTCACACAGAATTTGTAACTAGTTATGGCCTTTTTCCTGATGCATAAGCTAACTGAAAGAATTCTAAAAATCAGACCAAAATTCAGTTTAACTGAGTGCAAAGATTCCATTATGTGGCTTATGATATTATTCTTGTCTGTAACTAGTTGTAATACTGTTTATAGTACAAAATATTTGCTTACAAATGCAAAGATAAAGTGTTAGTTTTAGCAATGGCATGGATCAGCCTGGTCTGAAATTTAATATTTGAGATGTTTGTGTGTTTGTTTGGGTTTATTTGGTTATATAGATTCAGCCTTTCTCATCCAAATCCAGCTGATGTCTAGTAAATACAAAGTATATTCTAGTTTCTAGAATACATTAAATTAAGTCTAATTTAAATACAAATAAACCCAGCTACTTCAGTAGTAATGATTAGGAATAAGAAAAAAAAATCCACTTCAAAGAAGTTATATGGTTTTAAGGGTTATCGCTAATTAGGAAAAAACCCCACAAAAATGGAAGTTATTGATTATGAAGAGAATCAAAAACCAAATTGCATTGTAAGGAAGCTTTTTTCCAGCACCTTGCTTTGGCCACGATTTTTTTTTTTATGGAATTTAATAGAGGAAAGTATTAATCAGAAAGAGAGGATTCATCTTTCCTCATTTTACCCACCTGAAAGCTTAAGTTCTGGTCTAGGCTAGTCATCCAGGTTCTCTGAAGTCAGTGAAGAGGGACAGACACCTCCTTTGGATGTGTAGGGATGGCTAGAGCCAATTTAGGCACTTCTCTTTGAATGAGCTGAATTGTTCCCTTAATAACAATTCTGAGACTAGATGGTTAACTTCAGGTTCTCTCTTATCAGTGTGTTCAAGAAATTGCGATAACCTGAAAAATGTCTAGTTTTAACAGACTTCCAAAGTATTCACTGCGCAGGGAAGTAGCTCATAGAGTCCACAGAGGTCTGACCTGTGACTTCTGTTGGTTGACATATTTATGAATATTAATAATGAGATGACAAAATTTGCTTATGAGACTTGATTAATTGAGATAATAAAGATGATGGTTAATGGTGGAGAACTGCAGATGTTTGCAGTATTTATTCTCTAGGCAACAGACTGCTGACAAAACTCAAACGTAATATGTCACACAGAAAAAATAAAAGTACAATTTTTTCATTTGCAGGGATAAGTTCTGAGTTAACTATTGCCACTCAGAGAGGAGATTTTTGAGTCACAAATCATCATTGCATAGAAAAATCATCTCAGTACTCAGCAACAGTCAAAAAGCAAGTGAAACATTATGACTTAATAGGAAAGGAATAGACAGTATGTCAGAAAGCGTCACCATGGTGTTACATAAGTCCACAGTGTGGACTCCAAACTGCATTTGGAGGCAGGTATGTTCCCTGCTTCTCAGAAGAAACACATCCCAGCTGGAAAGATGACATGGGGGATCAAAAGTGTGGATGGGCCTTTGACTGCATAACCACTAAATGGACTAGGACACTTCAGCTGAGAAGAGATAACTGAGAAGTCATTTGATAGATAAACAGCAGAAAGAAGATGAATAATGATTGATTGTTCCCTGTCCTTTCCCCAAGAAGTAGAATGCACCAATTAAAACTATCAGAACACAGACTCAAAGGAAGCAGGAGACTCTTCTCACAGGCATGGCTACATTACAAAACTTACCTTGAATGTGCAGAGGTTAAAAGTTTAATGTAGGTTCAAAACATGTTTTTTGAAATCATGGAGGGAAAAGACATCAGAGGGCATTAAATAAAAAGGCAATAGCTGTGGATTAGGCAGCTCTTGAGGCACAGTCTGCTGCATGATGAGGGAACGTACTAGGAAGTCACATTATGCTTTCTTGGTTGTAATTCTTCTCGGCATCTGCTACTTGTCCAGTGCCAGGGACAAGATACTTGTCTAGATGGTCTGTTGATCCTACTTATTTCAGCTACTCCTATATTCTTTACTGCACACTCATTTTCATTCCACCATCAGCCAGACTGTATTTTGAGTCTTGGAAGTTTTCATAGTGTTTCATTAAATATAACTTCCAAGATGTAAAAAGAAGTTTTTTTCAGCTGCAAAATTCGTTCTCTTCACATTTTATCTCTCTCTTTGTTTTTTCACAAACTCAGAAAAATAAACTTACAGTTTTATATATGTCTTACAGAATATTGAGCTTAGGGGATAAAACTGTTGCAATTTCACTGTTCAAGGTGAAGTTAGTAATTAACTGTAGAATGAAGTTTGACTTTCTGAAGTTCTCCACGTGCAGTCAGTGCTTGTGCAGGATTCTGTACACTAGCAAATTTATTGGACTTCAGAAAGTTGAGTAATGTATTTAATTATTTTTTCTAACTAAACTTGAACTATCAGGTCATGTTGAAAATGTTGCTGAAGCCACTAAAGAAAGGAAAAAATTATTTCATATTTTGTGCTTTTACAATATTTCATTTAATATTTTGTCTGGCACATTATCTTTGTCAAGGTTTCAACAGTTTATACACAGTTTGCTATTCAATTGCTTCTGTTATTGGCCAAATAGTACTTTGGGCCATTTGTAGTCTTTCCTACAATTTTCTAGCTTTATGGTGAATTAGAAACACTTTATTTACATTTTTTTGTATCTTGCCTTCTTCTAAATTCAGGACCATGTGTATATCCAAATACCCCACATTAGAACTTTGTCCTACGGATATTTTAGCAGAACAGCCAAGAGATAAATTGTTTTTTATATAGACCAAGCAACACATCCTGTGCATGCTTTAAACAGTCCAATGTTTATGTTCATCTGAGTTTGCCATATCCCTACATTTAATTAATAAGTTTTAGAAATAATTAGGGTCACATTCAGGTAAGTATTTGTAGTTATGTTGGATCCAGTCCCTTCCACATGCTCAATCTGTAATACAGTAGCTTGTAAATTCTGTTCTCAAATTAAAAGTAGAGATTAGCATGGATGAAACAATAGGAGTTGGGTAATACTATACCAAATATTCTTCCAATTTTCACCTCAAAATGTCATTTTAAATTCAGTTTCACATTTAATTTCCACTTGAATTCAAGTGAACTAAGTCTCCAACTCTCTCTCTCTAACTCTCATTATCTGTCAATTCTGCTTAATCATCATCCTTTATTGTGGAAAATAAATTAACTCCACAAATAATCCCTCAGGATCTCTGGGTTTCTAAAGGAATCCTCTCTACTTCTCCATTTATTGTTCTCCCATCTGTTCGTTCACCCCTTTGCACACTAATAACAGTCACATTTGCGGGAAACAAGTGTAATCCTTCAGTGTGAAACATATGATAGAAGCTACGCAGACAAATCCCTACTGAATTGTGTGGTGTCCTATTTACAAGCATTGTCAGGCTTTGTGGGAATAAATGAAGGAATTTTATTGCAGTAACTTCTTTTGGGGAGTGCATGCACAAAACAAAGTTAATAAAGGCCTTCTATCTTTAAATTGTTCATATCCTCTCCCTTCTGGCTCGTTGCCCTACCTACTAGGCTGTGTCCACAGTTTCTTTCTTGCTTTCCTTCTGTGCTATGACACTTGCATTCTTGGTTGCAGAGTTCCCTAGACTCGGGGAGAAGGATGAAGAATAACTTTCCTGCCCCTTCCACCTTTATATAATAGGCTTTGAAGAATGGGTGAACAGATTTGAATTTCTTTTGATTGCAGATATATTTGATCTGTAGCGGTTGAGCGCTGTTGGCCCTCAGCTCTTTCGCAAGCTGCTCTGCTGCTCCATGTCTGTGTATGTATGTGCTTTTTGAAGAGGACCTGACACTCTGAATCCTCAGTGGAAGGAGGCAAACTGTTACATGGACATTTTTTGTTCCCTCTAAAGGGAGCAAGTAATCCAACATATTACTATATATCTCATTGGCCAGCTTTATGCGCTCTTCTTAAAGTTGAAGATCATCAGTCTGAAACCAAAGTCTCTCCAATGAGTGTGCAGGAAACTTAAGTGGTCATTTAGGTCATTCACTTTGAATCACCCTACTAACTCCAGATACCTATTTTCGGTTCACTGCATCACCCAAGTTGGTCAACTGAAGAAGGTGGTCTGACTGTCCCCCCACTCTCCTTGCTTGATGCACTGACTTCATAGTGCTAGAATATGACACTTTAATGTTATTGAAGTGTCCTATAGCCAAAAGGATCACACTATTTAGTGAGCAGTTGAGCATCTGTGAAAAGTAGAAAATACTCATGTTGAGAGGTATCCTAAATTAACCACTCTTCTAATGCTTTCCTTTTGTGCAAAATTGCATCTCCTACTCTATCACATTCCTCTGCTGAATGTCCTTGAATCCTCAACTGGATTGCAAGCATAAAGCACCCTAGAGGCTTCACTTTATGTGAACGGAAATAATTACTTCATTGAATTACTTCATCCTGGTAACTTGTTTTTAATATTTAGCTTTTAGAGTACAAACTAGTTGGAACTAATGCATGGGGTTGTGTTTTTCTTTTCTAAAGCAATGGAAGTGATTACATTCTCAGTAAAGAAACAATCTATCATCTTTTACCATACTGTTATTGTAATCAGAGTCAGCATATTCCATAAGTTGACAAAACAGAGAGTCATTCATTATTTATGTTTGTAAATCATTTACATTTAGACAGTACAACAGACTGGTGGGGTTTCCACACTGTGAAATAACAACTTAACATCATTTGGGGGCAAGAACTATTTTGCATGCTGTGCCATCAGAAAACTCTTTACAATGGTTCATTTGAGGGCATGATCCAAATAGTCTTCAGTGGATTCTTTCTGCCGAAAATGTTTATCTGATCCATTTAATGTACTAGTTTCTGTAATGTCTTCAGATACATTATTCATTAACAATTAATACCTCTAAACTGTGCTCTAAAAAGAATACTAGAAACATTTTCCATACATATATATATGGAGAGAACTATGTTGGGATTTAAAACAAATGTCAAGAAAATTGCAGTGAAGTGAAAATGACTCTTACTGCATTGCA
This sequence comes from Nipponia nippon, assembly GCF_047370975.1. Lineage (NCBI taxonomy): Eukaryota > Metazoa > Chordata > Aves > Pelecaniformes > Threskiornithidae > Nipponia > Nipponia nippon. The sequence goes on along the minus strand of NW_028262358.1, from coordinate 114,011,697 downwards.
GATCCTAAGCAACTACTTCATGAAAAACAACAGACTGCAATGAGCAGAACAGAAACAGGCAGCATCCAAACATTAACCAGTGTACTGTTAAATTAGATTTCATAAATGATCCCTGCCTGCTACTTTCTGTGTGTTCTACATACAGGCCACTATGCATCTTCATCTGTTTTAGGATTTCTGTGTGCAAATATTCAAAGAAGATAACCCAAGGAAACCCACTAGATGAGTGGCATAATAATTGAAGTAAATCAAATGAGGAAAGCAACAAAGAGAGATGCTGGTGCCTGAAGGAAATATATCTGGTTGCTCAAACTGAACAGAATGTTATGTCCAAGTGACACAACCAACACGGAAAGGATTTAAAGAAAATATTTTAATGAAAAATATAAGAATGGATGTTTCTTTCTTATTGAACAGGTTAGACAGAAGGATACATCTGGGATGTTTCACTGGAATTAGCTGGACTTTCATCTCTGTGTGCTATTATTTAATGAAAAAGTCAACCTCATGCTCCAAAATTATCTTAAATTATGATATCTCATTCCATAGAGATGGAAAAATTTCTATTACATTCACATTTCAGATAGAAATTTTACATGTGTACCCTTAGGATGCATCTATTATTCAGTACTGGAGTTTTTTGGTAACATTAGAGCAAACACACTAGTGACACGTGATGCTATTAAAGTTACAGTAACACACCAATACCTAATTGTGAGTGGATGTTATTTCTTTTATAGTTCTTTCCAAAACTCATTGGAATGGGCCATATTCAACCCAGGGATTTCCCTCAGGTGCTAACACGGGAAGGTGCCAGAGGTGAGATATGAAGCTGTGATAACAGATATACTGACTGCGCATGTATTAGGTCACCTGGGTCTTAGGGGATGCAGGTGCACTGTGACTGGGGAAAAGACTTTCTGTTTTGGAGACAAGATCCAATAAACCTTCTCATCCCTACTGCAGTCCAGGTGGAGGACCTGTTCCCATCCCTTGCTCTCCTTGGGAATTAATCATAGAATCATAGAATACCAGGTTGGAAGGGACCTCAAGGATCATCCAGTCCAGCCTTTCTTGGCAAAAGCATGGTCTAGACAAGCCCTCCTGTAGCCCAGAGCAGTGAGTGGGGATTTTTGTGTTCTTGCTCCATCTTCAGCGAATATTAGCACAGCATATTATTTATTCTGATTACCTTTAGGCATTACTATAGTTCAGTTAAGGACTCAGCTTGTGCAAGGACAGAATATGTGGAACAGACCAGTGGAGCCTAAATGTGATGGGTGGAGGGTGCAAACCAAATCTCATATAGAGCAAAAAACATTATAGACCTGTAGCTGACCAATAGTGAGAGTTTCAGGTGACAAAACAAAATTTATCACTACCTGAGATGCTCTAGGATAACTCACTGGCTTCCCATTCTACCTTCAGAAGCAGGTGTCTCCTGCAGGCTTGTGTCAAGCCCCATGAAAATGTCTCAGATAGCCTAGGTCACCTCAAAAAACAAAGACTGCCATGCTTAGGCTGCAAAATCCCATTTATGGAATCATTTTTGGTTCTAGCAATGGACATGAATATGGTAGAAGTTTTTCTTATGTGGAAAGGTTGAGTAAGAAGCAAAAGCAAAAAATGAGAGTCTGAGTGTTTTCCATCTTTGCATAGTAAAGGTCGGATGTTGATGTTTCATCCCTCTAATTGAAATGTCAGAGGTACAAGATCCTTCATAGAAATGGCATATCATATCTGGGAAAGTGAATTAAGTTTCATTTTTTGAATAACCACTGAACAATCTGGACAGGGTGAAGTGTCAGGAGCTGGCAGGTGTGATAGGAAATGAAGTAGCCAGAGGGATTTTTTTCCAACACAGTTGTTCTCTGCGAACTGTAGAAATTCACTTGTTTGGTTAAACAAAAGACAGATACAACTCACCAGAGCTTCACAGCTATAATTACCTTTGCTCTGATATGTTTAAGAGCTTCAGCAAAGACAAACTGAAAACAGTCTTCATGGCTTTGCAAGTCTGCTAAAAGAAAACATGCTCAACGAGTCCCCATATGTCTTCCTGTTCCACTGGGAGAAATTGAGTCGTTTTACAGCAAGGGACATCAATTCCACACAAATCTTGCACTTGCTGAGGAACAGACAATGTGAAAATAAATTGAAATAGTGCTTTAGATCTTGGCATTCTTGGGGATTAAAGAGAAACATCCATAGTCATAAAACTTTGGGATACTGTTGATCCAAATAGGAGCACAAATGGCTTGTTGGGAGATTGTTACTTGTACGGGATGTGTGTTTTGCTTACACCTAGGAAGGTCGCTTCCCCAAAGTGTTGACTGTGGAAAAGAGCATCTACATTAGCTTTGACAGTTCAAGACTGACTGGTGCTGTAATATTACCAGCAGCATTTTCTTACAGAAAGCAAGATTTCTGCTAATTTGATCCAATCACATGGAGCTGCCAATCAAACCCTAAACCATGAAAATTCCTTCTGTCATGATTTTAAAGGGAATTTACAGCTGACTGTCTGCTGATAGAGGCCAGGTAGCTTTCAGAAACATTTGTATGGATGGTCCAAGTCCCAAATGGGCCTTCACGATCATCACCTATATGGCTGGCTGTCAACCTGATTCAAAAGCAGTAATTCATCTTGTTAAATCTAGATGTCTACATCTGAGAAAGTCATCTGATCTCCCTTGATAATCAAGGCACAAGCATTTTAGGTATCTCTAATGAGATAGTTATGCCCTAAGAAATGTCTATTGATGACTATAACAAGTTTCCAACTCAGAATAGTTTAATGATAGTGCATATGTATAGCTACATATAGCTGCAGTGTAAATGTATGGTACAACAGAATAACCTTTAAAGCACAGTATAAATTGGACTCTTTTGGTCCCATCCACATAGAATCCATTCAGAGCACATAAAAAGAGAGTCATTTGTCTATTCCCAGTAAACCTGTGTATTGAGTTTACATGGCAAGGTTTTGGTAGCGGGGGCAGGGCCTGCAGGAGTGGCCTATGTGAGAAGACACCAGGAGCTTTCCCTATGTCAGACAGAGCCAGTTCCAGCCAGATCCTCCCATGGAGGACCATGCTGGAGCAGATATCCACACTGCAGCCTGTGGAGGACCCCATGCTGGAGCAGGTGAATATGCCCTGAAGGAAGCTGCAGCCCGCGGAGAGTCCACACTGGAGCAGGCTCCTGGCAGGAGCTGTGGCCCATGGAGATGAACCCACGCAGGAGCAGGTTTTCTGCCAGAACCTGTGCCCGTTTGGGGACCCACGCTGGAGCAGTCTGTTCCTGTTGAACTGTACCCCACGGAAAGGTCTATGCTGGAGCAGTTCTTGAAGAACTGCAGGCCATGGGAAGCACCCACATTAGAGAAGTTTGCAAAGGATTGTACCCCATGGGAGGTACCCAATGATGGAAGAGGGCATCAGCGTGAAGAAGGAGCAGCAGAGACGAGGTGTTATGGACTGACCAAAACCCCCTTTCCCCAGCCCCCTGAGCTGCTCAGGGGGAAGGAGGTAGAAGACTTAGAAAGGGAAGTTCAGTCTGGAAGGGAGGGGTTGTGGGGAGAAGGTTTTTTTAGTTTAATTTTAGGTTTTAGCCAAAAAGTCTAGAATGCAGGTGTGATATCTAACATGTATATAGTGATTAGTGTTTACAGTTATCATTGGTCTTTACAGAGGACATCTGGACTGTTATGCTTACTTGTAAAGCAAAAAATGAGGAGACTGTGTATGGAAAGGTCACTGCAGCAGCAGATCCAAAAGTGAGACACAAATGTCTTCATTTCCTAGGTTTTATCTTCTTTTCAAGCATGTTTATGCATAATGAAAAACATTAATGCTATTAAAAATTACAGTAAAATTTATTCACTGATATTGTAAAGTGGGCATCTTCAGTCTAAAATGCTGTAATACCAGAACATATTAGCATGATTAAAAATTCACTTTACACTAAACCTGGCAAGCAGGACTAGAAGTTGGGCATGAACAGGAAAAGCACAGAGAGATATGGAAGTGATTTTAGATTCCTTATTGACAGATACTAGTTCATTCATCCTCGTCAAAAATAACGGGAGAAGCACAAAGGAAATGATGAGTCATTTTGTCATAAGATTTTTATAGGCAGAGTCCGCCTGTGTTCAGCATGCCTCTCAGCTCTCACACAACACAAGCACACTGCAGTGCAGGTCTGGAGGGAGCTCACAGCAGTGCTGCGTGCCATTACACATATCAGAAAACTAAATCAAGCTGAGTTTAAAGAAGAGGCAAAAGATCCAAAATATTCAGTGGGAAATCTTATATTTTTATTTATTTTTCATGAGTCATTTCAGAAGAGAATTTGTAAGTACTTAACTTAGGTGCTTAATTGTACCATTAGAGCCAAAAGAAAGCTACAGAAGGGAAAAACGACACCAGCGTGGATTTACAAGACACCTTTTGAACTGAAAGTAACTGTGTTTTTTCTTCCTGCAGATTTAGCGGTCTAGAAGCAAGCCAGATAATAACATGTTAGACTGAGTTAGATGCTTTGCAGTCCTCAGTGATCTTAACAACTACAATCTCTGCAAGATTTCATGTATATTTGGTATCCTGCAGTATCAAACAATGCCCTTAAATCAGCATTTTACTTATTTTAAGCAATATACCTTAAAAATAAAGTTGAGATTTTTTTTTCCAAGGAAATGACTTCTTCTGGACAGGAAATGGCACTTCTTTTTGAAAGCAGAACTTTTTACAGCAATATATTAATTAGTGTAAGTCTTCTGTGGTGGAAGAGTGATTTAGTTTAGAAAAAAGTTCCCTGTTTTTTTCAGTAATTTCCATCTTTCCTAGTAAGGGCAGAAGAAAATTCCTGTTGAATTCAATAATTGTAAGAATAGGTCTATTAAGTAATGACAATAATGGGTCTCCTTAAAACTTGTCAAAAAGTGTAGTTTGACACATGCAACACTGGAGGAAATATATCATGTTATTCAGACACTTAAGCTTTAAAGAGGCATGAAGTCAGTTTCTTTTAAAAATAACCTCTTTTCTTTTCTTTTGAAGATGAGACAACAGGAGCTTGCCATAGGAGGTAACCTAAAGAAAACACATCTTTTGTGCTCTTAAAAGGTCCTTTACATTAATGTCATTGTAAACTGGAACACCAGACATAAAAATTAAGAGAAATACCACATCCTTCATGGTCATTTACATTAAAGGCTTTCTTTGATCTCTTTGTCTAAGCTTTGATAGCTTCCCCACAGAACACATCATTGTATAACATGCACAGCATTCAAAATTAATAAATTAGTGCGAAAGATAAGACACTAGCATCAAACATGTTTGTAGCTTTGATGCTGGATTTGTGTTGCTAAGGCCCTTGTTGGAGTTTGGCTAATCGTTTCCTTTTTTCCTTTCCTTCTTTTTTTTTTTTTTAACAGAACATGTTATTTTCCCTTTACCAGGACAGAAACAACTTCATCCTCTGAATCTGAAATGCTGGAAAACTTTGGAGAGGCCTGAGTCCCAAACTGAGATCTAGGAATCTAGGATGTTACTTGTGCTTGGCTCCCTTCTGCCTCACTGGCTGATTTACTGGCTGGTTGTTAAATTGATAAGCATAATCAGAGATTTGCCTTTCAGACCTACCTCTAAGTTCAAATGGATGGACTGTATATCCACTTTGCAGCATTTAGATGTCAGTTTCACCTTCATAGTGGATCTTCACTTTCCAAAAATCACTGGACTAATTCTGTGGATAAGGACAGAATTTAACTGTGGAAATTTGAAATTCCTGCTCATGTTCATGCTGAGTAATCTTAATTGTATGAATATTTGTAGGGAGTGAACAAGGCTAGGCAGAAGACCACGGTAACTTACACTTAATCTGAAATGAGGAGGGACTCTTCAGTGAGGTGTTTGCCTTTCAGTGATTTTTTTTTAATCCAAACATTGTGGAAAGACTGGTTTTCAGATACTGTCCTTATAATACAGCTTAAGCTGTAGTACCTACATTTTTACAACGCATAATGATTCACATGCATAAATACTAACAGTTTTACTTCATAATGAAAGATTAATGTATTCTATCCCCATCATTTCCTCTGTTTGTTTAATGATGATACACACCTTAAGATTGCACTGAAAGATACCCTTGCTTTTCTCACCTAACTTTAGCCATTTAGTCCCAACTGACCAATGAGGCTCTCTCTAAGAGCAACAGGAAGAGGTAGGACCAGCTTTGAAAGCGGGTATCTAAAATAAGTGGAAGAAGTTACTGTGTAGAGGCTCAGTTGTCCACAGAGGGGTGTTTTGTGAGATCTAAGATATCCTGGGATTTACAAGACATCCACATGTGGCTGCAGTATCTGGAAGCATTCACTTGGGTCAGCCCAATCAGGATGTCCTAAGACACCCAAGTGATATTAGATATTTATATTTAAGCAACTGAACTGAGTCCTATTTCTACATTTCTACACACTGACTATGTCAGAGGGGCCCAGAAGATGGACTTTGATAAAATGCTTAAACTTCTACAGTTAGAAAAAGCTAATTCCATCTCTTACATTGGCCTAAGTCTATGTTCTACATCCTCAGTCTCACAACAAGGGACTATATAATTTTGGATACTTCTTCATGCTCTTAATAAAACATCAAAATTAATCTCTGCACACTTTGAAGAATAAGTGTTGTTTCACAAGTGGTACTTACCTGCTACATGTCATAGAACCACAAAATGTAGTCACATTTAGTGAAATGTGATAAAATTAACAGTCATTACTGATGACACAGGTAATTTTCCTGTCTTTGGTATTCTCAAAATCACCCTTTTTGCCATGAGGCTCACCTCTTTTACTATAAGAATCAAAAATATTTTAGCGCGTAATATAGCAGTAATATTGACTGTAAAGAAGATCTGAATCTCATCTCACAGGTTCCACTAAATTTTTAACTTCCTAAATAAAGTTGCTTTTGAACTTCACTACTGACCTCTTTCTGAGCCCTCTACTCACTCAAGTGGCACAGAGTTCTTGCTGCAGGACAGCTTTAGCTTCTGAGCAAATGGCAAAATTCACTCCAAGTAAATAAAAATGAACATTCTTTCACAGTAACATGATGAGTGGGGAAAAAGTATTCATCAGTTTGGCTGTAGGTGTGATTTTTCTGCTTAGCTGCTCTATGTAGTTTTTTAAATAATAAAAAAATGCTGAACATGTTTTTGAGTAAATGATAAACCAATAGGAGAAAAAACATACATGAGTAACATAAAAATGTACATATACATAATGTTCATTGCTATACTTGCAATGAACCGCAAAACAGCAAGTTTTAACATGACTGAAGCTTACAGTTTTGCAGAATGGTTTACAGTTTATTCTGTCCCTTTAGATGTATTTATACCACACTGGTAATTACAAGTTAGCATTTGCAAACATTGACTAGTACTGATGGGCTGATTCGGCACTGGTAACCACATTTGCATTAAAACCTGAGTCACTAGACTACCTCAGGGAGGTTTTGACCTTACCAAAGGTGCAGTGCTTGTATAAACTTACTGATTGCTAAAACATTACTAATTTTATAAACTGAAATTTAATGGTGAGTTAAATGTTTTCCACCATGAGTGATTTCACTATGCATGATTTAAAAAACTATCTTGAATATCAGTAAAATAAAAATTTTGAAAAGGAAATCTTTGCTTCTTATGTAAGGTGAGAGGTTTCCTGCAGCCATAAAGCCACTTGGGCAGAACCTTAGAAGAGCTGAATTTTTGCTATGCAGTCCTTTGAAGGATGGATAATTAAAAATAAGCATCTCTTAAGCTGTCAATCTCAGGTTTCTCTGTAGTCCATGGGAGAGAGAGGCATCTTCAGTGAGTAACTCATCCCTCCATCTTGAGAAGTCTGTCATCAGTTGGCAAGAATTGTCCCCTGGGAGATTTTGTCTGTTCATCGATACAGAACACCTAATTGCCAAAGATCTGAGTCTACTGATTAGGTGGAGGACACTTTTCCATATTAAAAATTGTTGAATGCCACTGGGAGTGTTGTGTTACCAGCAGGACAGAGTCATGGTCTAAGACAAGGTAGCAAAAATTCAGTTGTGCTTTGGTAAATTCAAGCTTAATCTGGTTAAGACTAAGGCAGTAGTTGCCACGGAAAACCTATATCAGCCCACAGGTACCACATGTCGGTTCTTGGCCAAAGATTGTGTTATTGAAAATACCAGTGAGTGATGAATGCAGTTAAAATTTGACCTTTCAATATGAATGTCTTACATTATCCTATGAAAAAGGCTTCTGAAATGTTAATAGGATTAAATATTCTGTATTCCTTCCTTTGCAAACTTCTTGGTAGTGATCTGGTAAACAGTTACTTTTAGAAAATATTGTCTTATCTTCATGAAGTTTCATGCAAAAAACCTGCTAAACTTAACCTATTTTTATATTATTTTTGATTTTCACATTATTTAACATAGTTTAATTTTTTTTCTCTCTTCTCACTGAAGCTATTATAACATGAAAAATAACATCTCAAAATGAGGTATAAGAATTCAGATAATGAAATTAAATTGCTGCCCTTTTCAATATCACTTTTCCTGTAATTTTTAAATCTAACTTTGTAAGTAGATTTTGCTTATCTGAAATAATAATTTTCCAGGCATTTTCTCTCTGTTGAAAATGTTGATGGCTCTGATGTCCTTTGTGGACTTCAAAGGACCATTGCATGGCTTAGAAAAGTGTAGAAGAACATTTTAAGATAGACTGATGGTGGAGGGAACAATAGAAATGCAAAATATTGCAATCATTACTTTATATAACATCTTTAGTTAATATAATTATGAGATAACCGTTAAGGGACAAATTAAGTGCTGAAATGAATGTTAAGGTAAGTGACAGAGTATAAGTTGGTCAATGATAGAGCTGATTAAATAGCACTCAATGAATAATATATATGACTTGAACTCTCTTGAATGCATAATGCAGGGAATATTCTATTGAATTATTTATCCTGGCAGAAAGCAGGTACATGTGCCAAATTTGCAGCAGTTCTCTGAAAGGAGTCAGACTCCTGGGGTACAAAGTGATTTCTCACTGGAGAACCAGAAAGCAGCCGATCAAGAACTTGATGTGCTGAGGTGATTTAGGAGGGAAAGTCTTGTATAAGCACCAGTGGAGGTAAAATCTGAGAACAATGACCTAAGAGATAATATAAGGCAAAGTGTCCTCCTATCCGTTAGAATGCGCACTTGTGATAGAGGCCATATAATCCTAATACTACCTTCAAGTGTCAGAGGAACACCTTCTGCTGTAAGATCTGTTTCAATACTAAAGCATTAAAAACATATGTATAAAATTGACTTCCTTTTATAATGGGAACAAAGACATCTGACAGTCTTTGAAAAAATATAAACTTATATTTAGCTTGAAAATTTTAGAAAAAATATGTTGTAATTTAGACACCCAAATCACTTCAAATTCTGATGGGATTTGGATCCTACAATCCCTTAATCTTTTTAGAATTTTTTTTCCCCAAATTAGCATTAGTCTCCATTAGATATCTGAAAAATGGCATGATTCTTTGAAGTCGCAGCTCCTTTCATTAGGCACTGCTGAATGCTTGGTTACTATTGCAGATGTCTGAAAGCTAACAAGATTTGGGGTCTACTGTCCAGGTCCCATTCAGAAAATCCCCTTGCAGTACAGTATTAGCTTACTTTTTAGCACATGTGTCCCTCCTACATAGGAAAATCTAGAAAAATAATTAATGATCAGAAGAATAATCACTTCACTATACTAAGACTGGTTGAAAGACATAAAACAATGTCTGTGTAAACTACCTCAAGGTTTAGTCTATCAATCAAGCTAAGTCCAAATCTAGTCCGGCAACTAAAAGACAAAAGTTGTATCACAGTGCCTGGGAAGGATGGCAGGAAAGCCATTGTTCTTGCTTGGAAAGGTAACAAAGGCTCATTGAATATTACCTCTTACATGGAAAACTGTTTCAATAAAACACAGCTTTTCACACGCAAAATCTTTCTCAGCACTTTGGATCATTCACAGTTGTTTGAATATGAAAACATCTAACATGAGATTGAAAATACTGCCATCTTCAACCTATTGCAGTGTCTTTTTCTTTTTAAGAAGTAAAAATTTTTCATTATAAAGTGTAATGATTGAAAATTTCATTCACTTCAGAATGTTCTTAGGTAAAAATAACCACATTTGTAGAAAAGCTACCTTGCATCAGATCCTCCTGAGAACAGAAGAAATCTCACTTAAAACTCTGGATGTTAACTACAATTATGCAATAATTGAAGGAAAATTTAAATTCAGCTGTTCCAGTTTAGGTCTACTTCCCCAGCTTCTAGTTTGCTAGCAGAATGACAATAAAATGAAAAATATTCAATATAAAATTGAAAATAATCTGTTTAAATCCTAAAGCCAGCTCATGGAATTGAGGGTCATATTTCTGTGATATCTTTGCATTATTGGTCTCACAGCAGAAAGCTTTGGATTTGATTTGTACTGCAAAGATTATCCACCCAACTAAAGCAAAAGACTAGAAGAAGTGTCGCTGGTGATTTCTGCGATAACAATTGCATCATGAAATAAATCATCTAATTGACAGCCAGCATGGTGTTGGGAACATCACACACACACACGGTTTGTTGTTGGTACTGCAACGTTTTTTGGTATGCTTGCTAGAATTACCTTCAAAATCCACTGTGAAAAATATCTCTACATCCACTCTTGGAAAAACCTGTAGACTCAGTTATGTTTTTCTCCTTATATTATCTTCCCAATGGTTGTAAAGAAAGCTGTTAAACTTCAAAATGGCCCCATTGTTCTTCCACAAGTATTAGAGAGTTACATTTTAACAGTTAATATAGTGATTCTTATTGATTTTAGGGTTTCTTGGGATTTAGATTTGCCACTGGAGGACTGTAGAAGTAGGATAGAGTTTGCAAAGTGCTACATAATTTCCCTTTATGACAGGTGTTTTACTTTTTCATCATATCTTCTGTGTGGGTGTGTGTATAGTAAAAAACCTGTAAGAAATTGCTTCTGCTTTCTGTCTATTAATTTACCTCTTCCAGGACCCTAAGCAGTTTAAAAACCCCTTCCGTTTACATCCTCTGACAGACAATTGAAAGTCTAAAGCTCACATTTCAATGTGTTAGGGAGTTTTATACCATTGCTAAGGGAAGGTTTGTGTCTTTCCCAAGTAAAAAATGCATCACCTGCTTCAGGTCTGGTGAGTGGGCTTGCTCAGAACAGCATTTGGGTTTGCCTGCAAAATACAAGCCACTTGTGTTATTCCCAGTGATGCCTACTGCAACATAAACAAATGGATTTAGGATCTTGAATTGCTAAATTGATTCCCATACAGAAGCCTGGAAAACTATTAGACCTATTGGACTGGCTTATTCAGTCCTTTTAACATTGTTCTTTATGGTATGTTTTCCTGAATTTTGTCCAGCAGTTCCCATTCATCCAATTTACAGATATTGAGAAAAGGAACTGACACAGTGGAGAGGTTCAGTAAAGCCTTGTATTAAAAAGACCTAGATTACGGCTCTACTATTTCATTTTATTGAGGTGAGGTAGGGTGTGGATTCATGGAATATCACTTTCTCTGCAGTAATTGGCTGTGTAAGTACCTCTGCTCAGCAACACATGTAAGTGGATTTACTTAATTTTTGCTAAAGATTAAACTGCCCTCCACTTGACATAGTGTAATAGCGTGACTTTGAACTGGCATGCCCTTGGATGCGATGCCATTCAATAGTATAGGGTTAGATATACCCCAAAAGATTAATTGATATAATCTGATGCAAGATAAAGACTGGAAAATACATTAGGGGGAGAGAAATAAATATTTTATGGCAACAATTTCTTTTTTTACATTCTCCTGAAGGAATTAAACACCTCTGATTTGGTTGATTTCAGAGGAAGTTGCTAATACAGCACCTTTCAATATTATTAAATAGCCAGCCTGAGAGAAGTCTGTTAGAACTGTATATTTCAAGGTGTTTCACACTCTACAAATGCCCCTTCTTTATCCCGGTATCACAGAGAAAAATAAGTGGGAATTGAGATTGTTGTGGGAGTGATGGGAAGAATTAGGGGACAATGAAACTTGGTTATAAATTTATGTTTTGAGAATAAACCATTGTTAAAATAAAACATTAATGTAACTAGAACATTTTAGCCTTTTCTCAAACTAACTGTAAGCTGATTTTATTTGCTTAGTATATAAAGCTTTCCTTTAGAGTCTTGTATGACAAACTGGGATCAGCTGCTAAACCTGTCTCACTAGTACTTTTTCCCACTGAAGTCAGTGCCTGTCTGCAGTAGCTGAAAGCACAGCCTCCAGAACAAGCATGAGTATAGGATGTGCCACCCGTCTGATGGTGAATCCTTAATGGGGCAACACCTCAAGGCTCTCCCTGTATCTGCTTAATGAGTCAGTCTAGAAAGGAGGCATGCTTTTATTTCTTGTTAATGCTAGGAAAAGGAAGACAAAGGTAGAATACCAGTTTTTATGACCTGAGGAATCATCTTTGACATAGAAAACATCCATTGTGGAAGGGTGTTCTTAAAGAAATACTTAATACAATGATTTTTTTCTTTTCTTTTTTTTTTTTTTTCTGAACAAAAGTAGAATGCCTCCAGTTAATGTTAAAATGAAATGTCAGCTGAGTTGAGGCTGTTCCTCACTTTCATTTCTCATTTTTAATTATGGTTCATTATCTTTTAAATTACAAGGAAAAGCAAGGAGGAAGATATTTACAAAAGATTCCTAAACTTTGGAGTAATTATGTTTTCTGTTTCTAGTTTTTGATTCTGGGCATAGATGTTGTTCTCCTGCTTCATTTCACTTGATCACCAAACAGTGTGTGTGTCTACCTCACAGACTGGTGTGGTACAGGGATGGGAGGGAAGGGTTTCAGTTTGCTTGGATGCATTATGGTCTGAGACTGTATCTTGGACATATTTTTGCCAGCAGTGAATTCTTTCCAGTCCCCAGAGAAGGGTAACTGTTTACAGGGGGTTGCATTCCCATTGCAAATGGGAAGCCCTTGATGGTACCTCTGTGCATGAGTTCATCTGTGGTTACACCACAAGGGAAACCGCATGCTACAAGACTGAGTATGGACATAAGGCAAAGTCACACCTGAAACCAACACTTCCAGGCCACCAAATGAGAAATACAAGCACACCTAAGGTTTTTTGGAAAAGCGCCATCCTGAATTGCTGTGAAATGCTTTTTCATGATGTTAGACTAATTGAGCATGCTATGGAAATGTAAAAAAGTCTCCAAAAGGCATACCAGGGTATGTTAATTATGATCACACTTAGATACATTAGAATTGGTCTTTCTTCACTCTCTGGCTTAGGTATAGCTGATTGTTACCTAAGCCCATGCTATTTGCATAGCAACAGTTAATATATGGGCAATGTTGCTTTTGATGGACACAGTTAAAGAGTTGTGAGACAATTTTGCAGAATGATTTGAAAGACAAAACATTGTTTGGGGGAAAACTTAGAGCAGCACAAGTGGTAACTTAACTTCCTCTGAAGAAAACACATATTCTTTGATAAGCCAGCATGCCTGGCAGGGCTAGAATAGGTTGCTAGGGAACATGATGCTGTAGTGAAATTAAATAGGCTATTCAAACTAATTAGGCCAGGGAGAATGTGTGTTTTTTAAAATTCATAAGATGTCAGTTACAAATAAAAAGATGGCAGTCAACTGTATTTAAAAAGATCATTAATGTTCAGAGAGGTGGGTCAGATTCTCACCAAATAAAAGGGGTGTGAAAGTGATTCAAACTGAAAATGAACTGAACTCTTTTGGAAGAGAATTAAAAAGGTAGAGGTGTCTCACCTAACTTTAGCAATTAAGTTAGAGACAAAGCATAAGTCAGCTGTCTGGGTTCCATGTATGGTCTGTGGAGACAGACCAGTATCTTCAGAGGATGATTCATTCCATTCTATCTTACTCATCTCTTTAAGGATGCCAGCATGTCTTTCTAGGGTTAGGTGATGGGAACACTCCTTACATCTGCAGAGGAAGTCTTCTAAGAAGAAAGATCCTTCCATACCTATCTGTAAAACTTCTGCAGTTTTATTCTTTGTCACTTATGGATATGCTACTGCTGTTCTGCTTGGGAAATCCAGAAATAAGTTTTTCACCTTTTATCTTCCCTTTCACAGATTCACCACTTTTTCTGAACTGCACTAAGGTTTTTTTGATTTATTAGCTGTTGTCCCTGGGTAACAGAAAAGATGGACAGTAAATTTTGTTCCTTTAGGCTAGCTTCTGTCTTCTTATCTGCTCAAATTCATTTAGTCTCTTCAACTGAATTACCTTTATGTAGGCAGACCATGTTTATGAAGCAGTCACCATAAAGTGCACAGCAAAATTGCTGGGGCTTGGGTAGATGTGCACTAACAATAAATACTAGTTGGTTCAGAAGACCCTCAGAATAGCATGTGTGGGATGAAGATGTTGAGTAGTTGCCTCCAGTGAAACGTGGATCCTCAATGGAGAGTTTTCATGCCCTTTGCACTTTGATGTCTCATAGAATCATAGAATCGTCAAGGTTGGAAAAGACCCTTAAGATCATTGAGTCCAACCGTTAACCTATCACTGCCAAGTCCATCTATACCATGTCTTCCATCAATACCATGTTCTTCAACAATAAAATCTTTAAGATATTAAAGCGATTCCTATTGTACATAAACTAAATGGAAAATACAGAAGAAATTAAACCAAAGAAGGGAAATAATGGTCCCATAATATATTTGTGCTGTCATTTAATGTTTGCATCTATCTGTCTTGGGATAATAATAATATATTTTAAGTAAGCTGTATGTTTTGGGGAGATAAAACAATACTGACACTATGAAAAGAAATGCAAATAAAAAAACCAGGAGGATATTTAAACAAGCATGGGGTAGAGATTTCATTTTTAAAAAGGATTGACATCTTTATTAAATGCTTCATCACATATTCCATTAACATTTGCACTCTTTCCATTTGCACAGTCTGCTTTGTAGGGTAAAACACATAATTCTTGGTTTTTACCCAGAGCTCAGATACATTTTTCTCCATTTGTGCTGCTGCCGTCTGTCATTAGTTTGGCAGGCTGTGCCTTAGTGTCCTTTTCTCTTTCTGTTCTGCCTCTGACAGCAGCTGCAGCAAAGAGTTAAATCTGGCAGCTGCCCATTCCAGAGGCTAAATTCTTGGCTATATATCTCATTAGTAGTTTTTGTTTTTAAAACTGGCCTTTCATGCAGGTCAACTTCACTGCAAAGTAGCTGTGGCATCTATGAAACTGTCAAATTTTACCTTTTGAGTAGTCACACTTGAAAACAGTTATTTTATGATCACTCTCCAGCACCTGTGAATTACTTCACAGCACAGAAGATCTGAAAGTAAATCTAGCTGTTTGTCAAGAAAAATGTGAAAGAGTTCACTTCCAGATAAAACTAAAAAGTTTTAAAGAAAAGTTCAGAGATAGTCAGAGATGATTTTATATTTTGAAATTAGTGAGAGCAGGCATGATACTACTCTAAACAATGCATGCAATAAAGAAAATTAATTCAGCATACCTTTTTGTCCTTTCTCAGAGAGTGTTACAAAACTGATGAGCAGAAACCACAGAAGTAATGATATAACTGTTGCTACTGAGGATAACAGCCTAACAGAATGGTTATTGCAGTTACACTGACAATGGCCACATGCACAGTTAAAATAGAAAGGCCCATATTGCAAAGGAATCAAAAGCTTTGTGCTTTGAAGACTTAATCAATGATACAAATTAAAAGGAAACTTGCCTTTGGACAGGTTATTCTATAAGTACTCACTATGACCTTTCTTTCACCTCATTCTTGCACCGGATTTTGTCCATGGTCTGGGTATTAGATCACTTGGTTGAACCAGTCGACCAATTCCTGTGTGAATGATCTCCAGCTGAATTTTACAGTTGCTCTCCCTTGTTAGCACTAGGAATGATGTTTTCCTTTTTCTGGAGGAAATGTGTCTCATATATATTGCTTTGTATATCTCATATATGTGAAAATCTTCAGAACAGACTGTGTTAATAGATAAGAATTGCTCCATTTTGCTTTTGATAAATACATTTTTGCCTTATCTCCTACCATGTACTTTCCCAGAAGTTTCTTTTTGGACTATGAATCAATGTTCCTGGAAACAATTTTTGACCACAAATAGTGGCTTCCTTTGAATGAAAATAAGTGTATATAACAGTTGGAGAAATAAGTAGAAAAATAAGAATATTCTAAATGGCAGGTACAAATCCTGTCTGAAAACCCTACTCGGAGATTATCACCACATAGAACTGGGGTATCTGCTGGGGTATAGGGCCATTGTGCATGCATGATGACCGGAGAATTTTTTAGCTTGTTGTTTATCACCACCAATATTTTTCTATATGTCTGTTTCTGTACTATGGATGCACCTACGCACATTCAATTACATAAGGAACATATATCTTGGACCATGGAGAAGAATCATGACAGAAAACAGCCTATTCTTTCATATGTTATACTTCTCAAAACTTTATTTATAAAGATAATAGTTAAGGAATGTTGACAGATTATATAGATGGTCCAAGATAAACAATATAAACACAGATATAGATAAAGGTAGTCAATAATGTATAGCTGAACACTACCCTGAAAAATGGATCCATAGTGGAAAGTAGATCAAATTATTTTTAATCATATCTCACTTCTTTTGAAGTTAGAGTGTGAGAAATGTAACAGGTAAAAATTCAGTATGGTGGTAGTAACCGGTAAAAATTCAATAAGGCAGCAGCAAAGCTGCAAAACAGTTAAATAACTGATTATGATGAAATGTGACCCAATAATTATAATAATTACCTTCAAATCACAATTTGTGTCAGGCCAATTCTGCTCTCAATTGGGAATAATGAACTCAGATAAGACCCTTTGACCCATATTTGAAATCATCTGAAATGGAAAAGAAAGGGAGGCATAGGGGACTGCCAAAACAATCTTGGAACGCCATTCATTTAGGGGAAAAGTCAAACAGTACGAGCAGGTGAAACAGAAGAGTTGGGGGATTTTTCTCATAGGGAGGTGAGGACAAACACAAAGGCTGAGTCTGGAATCTGTGTAAACACATTCAGAGGAAGCTGCCCTATAAATAAAACCATTTCATCACAATTTCACAGTTTACATAAACCTGATTTGTTTTTTGGTTGGTTGGTTGGCTATTTTGAGGCAGGGAAAAGTCCTAGAAAAGTTCTTCTTCTCTTTCCTACTTGCATTATGATGCACCTCCTTCTCTTTGAGGACTCACTCCTGCTTCTGTATTCCTACATTAAGTGATACTGGAAACCACTCTTTGGTACTGGGACTGAATGGCAAATGTCATCAAGCGTATGCTGCTAAACTCTCATAATCTCCAAAAGAAGGCAAATGTACCCAAGGTGCTTAGCGCGGGTTGTCCTTTGGCCATGTCAGCTGCTGAACTGTGTCAGGAACTGCTCAGGGCAGTACTTAGCCTCTGCTGACGGCACTGGGGACGGGGCTGAAACACTCCTTGGCCCTGTTTAATTCACTCTAGACTCACCTGCAACAGTGCACAACATGCTACAGTCACCCACCAGCGAGCGCGTTATCAGAGAGGGCTGAAGCAGAGACACTGGCCTGCAAAATTACAGCTACAGTCTTGCACAATAAAAAGCTTAACAAGCTGTTTTATGCCTCATGGGAACAGCATCCTAAAGGGGTGAAAACCATATTCAGTGGATTTTTTTACAGATAACAAGTGATTACTGGAAGTACTACTTTTTCTTGAATAGGGCTGCTTTGTATTTTTATTGAGAAAAAAATGAAGAGACTCAGGTATAGGTTTCTAACTTTTATTTTTAAGAAAATGCATATCTATAAAGTGTGTCCTCAACTGGCTAAAATACTAGTCAAGAAGGATGAATGAGATGTTGTAAGAAACTGTGTCAGAGGATGAGGACTACACTGATTGCAAAGACAGTTTGATTAATTTTTTTTCTTTAAGAAGCTCAGTTCTGTCCTCAATTTTAAAACAAAGTAAAGCATAGAAAGCTTTTTTAATTAAAAATGAATTTTTTTCATGAAACAGATAAAACCTTGATGTTACAATACAGCTATTCCATTTATTTTATTTATTTATTTTATTGAGGGTGGGGTGCTACATGCTTCAGGGAACCGACAATTTAAGGATGCTAAAGAAGGAAGAGCATAAGATAAAAAGAATGAAGGGGAAGATCTCTCAGCTCTGTGAGAGCTGGGTGAGTGACAAGATGGGTAGAAGCATGAATTAGAAAAATCTGTACGTTCACTGACGTTACCACCAAGGTTCAGAAATCCCTTCTACTGAAGCTGAAAATTACATGAACACTGGAAAATTATCTCTGCTTTTTCATTGTCCTGAAGATATAAAGGACATTTTTTGGTAAAGAACAGAGTGACTTGGCTTTCAGTTACACGGAGTGGAAGGAGTGTAGCCAGCAGGTCCAGGAAGGTGAGCCTTCCCCTCTATTTGGCAGTGCTGAGCAGATCTGGAGTGCTGCATTTAGGTTTGGGCTCTCCAGTACAAGATAGATATTGATATTCTGCAGTGAGTCCAGCAGAAACTACCATGCTGACCAGGGAGTTGGAAGGAGGACATGGTGTAGAGGGAGAGGCTGAAAGAGCTGGGTCAGTTCATCCTGGAGAAGAGCAGGCTCAGGGGACACCTAAGTGCTCTGTACAGCTATCTGCTGGGAGGACACAAAGACAAAGACAGATTATTTTCTGGTTAGATAGAAAGAAAAATATCTTTATGATGAAGACGATCAAATTCTGGACCACGTTGCCCAGAGACAGTGTAAAGGGAACTACCGTGGGAGGTGTTCAGGACTCAGTGAGATGCAGCCCTGAGAAAGCTGTTCTGGTTAGTTCTACTTTGAGCAGTGGGTTGGACTAGGTAACCTCTGGAGATCCCTCTCAAGCTAAATTATTCCATGGCTGTAATATAAGTAAAATCAGAGTGCTCTTGCTAGCAATGCAAGGTTGCACCCACAGTGCCAAGGCAGACAAACAGTACTCAAAGTGGGAGAAATAAAGCAAGAAGCATGTGAGAACTGGGAACTCCTGCCTTGCAAAGAGACAAGCTGCCCCATGCAAAACAGTAGCTTCCTCCCACTTACAGAACTGAGTGAGATTTGGGTCCTGTTGCCTAATGCAGGAGGAAATGGAGCTGATATTCCCTAGGAAGGAGCAGCTCCCATCTTTTGCTGCAGGGCAGACTGCCTGTTACAGCAACAAGCATCTTGCTGCATGCAAGCAGCAGCTGCTGAGCAAGCCTGCTCTGCAGCACCCACCAGACATAGGAACTGCCTCGCTCGGGGAAACCCATGGCTTTTTCACAAGGCAGCAGCATCTGCTGAGGAACACACCCACAAGTCACCAAAATGTGTCACTCCGATAACAGACAAAGGCATATATGTTATAAAGTGTCAGCTGACTTTGGACATACCCTCTCAGACAGCAGTGAAGTGGGATTCATGTAATCTTAGAAAACCATAAGGTACTCATCTACAGCTCAGTTAACCACTTGGATACCTCTTATATTCAATGAGAAGAAATAGGGGTGGGCGGTTTTTTGTTTGTTTGTTTGTTTGTTTTTTTACTGTCATACAGTTTTTCTTACTGATTTTAATATCAGCTTCACAGTAGAATGAATTTCCCATTCTGGTACTTATTTCTCTCCATTGACATGGTGACTTAGTCAGCTGTAGGCATCTGCACTGTAGCTGTCCACATATGATCAGATAAATCTCACCTAAAATGTTATAAAGCATCAACAGTTCTGCTGGAACAGCTGGGAGTTACTGGTGTCCAACACTCTCGAAAATCACAGTTCAAAGTGTCACAAGAGGGTATCAATATGGATTGGACAGCTTACATCACAGTAAATAAAGAGCACATATTACAGCAAGAATGGGTACATCTGCATGCATAAATACACGAGGGCTATCTGGACTCTGTGTGCTACATTTGCCATCTCTGTGCTCCTGCCTCGTATGGGAGAAGTGCTATAAAAATTTGTACTATACTTACAAAGTACACAGGCGGAATTAGAGGTTTTTTTCTTCTGTTTGATTTTAAACTACATATTTTTATCCTATAACACTATGGCACAGGAAATCATTCCACAGAGGACTGAATGAGGTCTGCATCCCACTACTATTGCTGCTGGCTTCATAGTGCTAAAACATTCCTTGTGATTCTGATAGCTCTGCAGATTGGTGCAGTGTTCTCCGTGGCCAGTATGTAAAACACTGCTGCAAAAAAAAGTCTCTCCAATAAGAAAGAGTTTCTTTTAATAGGTGTGGCAAAGGTATTCACGCTCACTGCACTGCTTCTTTATTATTTTTGGTATAAGCTGAAAGTGTATCTGAGAGGCTATCTCAGCCTATAGGTTTCAAAAAGCTTGAAAGCACTGTGTCCTTGAAAAGTCCTCAGTCTTGTCTATCATCTAATGGAGAACTTACAACTCTTATGAAAGCAGTTAGTGGTGTAGCACATCTGCAAATAAACATCTAGCCTGGTCGTCAGCCAACAGTCTGCGCTAGCAAGGTGCTGAGTGTCCTTTGATCCCCTTTTGTTTCTATGGGAACTGAAGGTACTTGGCACATTGCAAGATGTACCTGGCACCCTTCAAGATAAGAGTATATGATTCTTAATTGTAAATTCTTACTTCTTCACAGCTGGTGCAAGAAGTTGCCGGAAATGTTTCCTTTCCTTCTGCTTGAACATGGAATCTCATGCTAGATTGGGGTTAAAAAATAAAGAAGCTGGATGTTATTTTAGGATCTGTTTTTCTTATACTCCATCATGATTCCAAACCAAACAGAAACTGTCACAACTAACTTTAGTCTTGAACTATGGGGTGGACACTTTCATGGAAGACAATTATTAACCCTTATGACTCTAAAGCAATACAAGTCTTCTGATGCATTTCAGCAAGACTGGCCAATATTTGTAAAAAACCAACAACAAAGCCAACAAAAAACTCAATCTGCTGTTATGAAGTTGTCTCGACTACCAGGACATTAAATGCTAATGCAACACACTGTGGAATACATTCAATAGCAAAACCAGCACTTCCTTAGGAAAGGACAAACCAGTTTAGAGTAGTATAAGAACACTGACCTTATTGTCTTCCCATACTGCAAGAAGCTTCAACATCCAGACTGTTTTCTGAAAATTAAGCATGTTGAGTATCTGACTGGGAATGTCAAAACATTTATTAACACCTTGTGGCAACCCCCAAAACAGGATGATGTGCAGCTCTCATATTCCAAAATGACAGCCCTTTCTTATTTGAACTTTGGGAAACTCAGTGTTGCTTCTTTGCATTATAGAGATTTTGGACCATTCCTTTGCTTTCCAAAAGGGCAAAGTGGCACATGTCACTGTGCACACAATCTCTCACAAACCCTATTTTGATAAAGCTTGTTGTAACATTATTTTTGGGCAGAAAATTTGACCCAAAAAATCAAATCTCTTCCTGAAGGAGATACTAAACTGTATGAGAAATCTCCCAGGAACAAATGGTCTTTAGTCTAATCTTTACCTTAAGAGACTTAGTGTGAATGTTAATGTTCAGTTTTCACTCAGTCCTTGTGTTAGTTTTAGTTTGATTATTCCTCAGTGAGCTCTTTTCAGAATTTTGTATCCAAAACTTGCTGCTTTGTGAGGAACCCACTAGAAATAGAAGTGCAGACAGGAGCTATTATTCAGGTATGGAAATTCAGTTCCTCTGAGTGTGATCCTCCCATTTAAATCGGATAATCACAGACATTGTGAAATTGCAAAAAAGGCAATTTCCAGATATGCCCTTTTCTGCAGGATGAGCTGCCAAATAATTTCAAGAGGGAATTACAGTAGCTGCAAGAATTAACTGCAGAGTCATGCAGGCTGTTAAGCAGGGTGCAGTAGGCTGAGATGGAAGCATACTCTTACATAATTTAAATGGAGCAAAGGAGTGAGAAATAGCAGACGATGAAGCTTTTCCCACATTATCACCACACTGCGGGTGTTTTCCCCTTATCAGAGCTGCCAAAGCAACACAATTCAAGAACTCAAATCCATTTTTCTATTAAAAGGATTCTGCTTAACGTATCTGTCTCTTGGCAGCTAAAATATTCGTATAAAAAGAGGTGTGGGGGGTGAAACAGAGAGTCAAGCCAAACAACCTACAACAGATATGAAAGCATCTACAGTAATTGTTAATAATAAAAAGCAATAAAAAAGTTAAATGAAGGCATTTTGAGGATGTTCACCACATTTTGAGAGAGAGAATAATTTTAAGGGGCTGGTGGCAGGTTCTCTGGTGCACGAGCCTTGAGGTCAGTTGAGGAACGCTGGACAAAAGGAAGGCAGAGCAACTCCTCCCAGCGGATCAAAGCAGAAGGGCTGGCCTACATTTGCCACTTCAAATAGACCGTGCCATGCACAACATCAATGTCTTGGATGAGGGAAAGAGAAAAGGCAAAGGCAAACGCAAACGTAGGTGTTCAGTGCTGTTTTCCACCCTTGTTCATGGAAAGAAAATAACAAGAATGTATCCAAATCAAATACCTCAGCCACCCTGAAGGTACTTGCAGTTAATATGATCTGTGGATGAGGTCCCTTGTTGTGTGACAGATTTTTTTTCACCATGTGGAAGTGGCTGCACTTTCAATTGCACTCCTGGGCATCACAACCTTGTCATATTCCTGAAAGCTGGATGTGACAAACACATGGGTTAGAGTTGGAGGCTCTCACTGGAATATAAGGTCTGAAGTTTTCCTCAGGGATGGCTGCAGATAATTAGACAACAAGAACCATCTTCAGATGCCCTGCAACCTAGAAAAGTGTCAAATCATTTCAGCTAAATACATGCTTCAAAAAGGGTGCAGCCACCGTCCTAAATGGTTCCATTAATTCTTCTTCCACTTTTTGCAGGCTGGATGTCAAACCATTTGTTTTGAAAAATATTTGTCTTTTTGAGACATTCTGGATCTAGATTTAAACAAAGGACAGAGAGTGGTATTATTCAGAAGTATATGGATTAAGTTCTATTTCCTTATATTGTAATGTTTCCCGCTGTGACTTCATATATAAATTATATGAGATGACATTAAGGAGTTCATATACAGGAGTCTCTGAGGAGTGCAAGCAACAGTTCAGCATGTTATCTGTAAAACCATGAACCTTATTTGAGGGCAAGAAGAATAAAAAACTTCCAAGAGTCTTTTCCTGGAGCCAGTCTTTTCCTGTTTATGAAACACACTTGTACAAAATATAGCTAACAGCATTTGTTGCAAAGCTGCTGGCATAAAATTTGTGCCATCTCAATACTGTAAGAGATTTACATGAGCTTTTTTTAGGTTAAGGTTAGTGTCGTCATGTTCCTAAGGTTAGTGTCACGATACTCCTTATCTTCTAAGGACACACAGAGCAAATATCATCAATATGACCTTCTCTATGTCCTCCTTAAGGATATGACTTAGTAACTAGCAATTGCAGTAGTAACATTCACTCTCTGTAGAAAGGGGAAGTGGCAGCAATGAAGGACAATGACCCACCAGCACGCTCATCTTCTCAAGGGCAGATGAAGGTGACACCACCACTTTTATCACCACCTCTCCATTCCCAGCTTCCTAACACTGTTCCCTGCGCAAGGATATGAATGTTGGTGCTGCCTGCTCTTCTCCTACTACTTCCTCAGCAATATGCCGCATGATATTTTTAGGGTGGATGTGAATGAACTGTATCCATCCCACTCTGAATATCAGCATATGTTCAAGCTGACTTTCACTAGGCGCAAGTTGACTTTTGTGTGATACTGCAGTCTCTCTGCTTCTTGCATTTCTTTGTTTTGAGGAGAGCCATTTTCACACATGGTACATTAGATAATTCCCTAGGCAGAAGCAGGATTTTATTTTGTTTTCACTTGATCCTTTTTAGGAAGCCCTCTGTGTAGATGAAGGGTTATGTCTTATGTCTGTAAGTAATCCCCTCTCTGCACATAGCAGCTTCTTAGGAGTGAAAGGAAGTCAAGTGACAGTGAATCCACACAATACATGCTGTTTCCAAATCCTGTAGATTTCAAAGCACAAGCCCACATCATTTAATGCTGGTAGAAATCTTGGCTGTGGGCTTTAGGTCTGATTCAACAGAAGAAGAGAAGAGAGATTTCATTTCTGCATACAGCAGCATATTCCTGTCTCATAAGGGATAGTTCCTGATTTTTGGATGATGTGGAGAGTGGGGCATGATCTGGTCTCTTTTTGAAATCTGGTCATCTTCCTGTCAGTCAAGCAGTGGACCCATACCTTAGCATGTTATGAGTATTTTCCACTAATACTTTCTTCTTTTTTTCCCCCGTTAAATTTTCCTTGAGAGCTTGAAGGTCCCTCTTTTGTTAACTAGATGTATTCTTTTATCTCTGTCACCACAAGCAGCCCACGTGGATACTGGCCAAAAGTTACAATGACAAAAATGCCTGTGCGAATGTCTTTGAAAAATAGCTTTGGAAATTATTCAGTTCCTAGTTAATGGGAATCCATACAAGGATAATCAAGGCCATTAATAAGTATGGTGTTCATCAGTCTTAGCACGTAAAGCAAGAATATGAGACTTGAACACCTCGTGAAGACTGTAAATGGCTTACTGATAGAGGGCAAATGCACTCTGGAGAACCAGCATGGAAGGAAGCCGCAGCGTTGGTCGTGGGTCTGATAGGAGACAGATCACAGGAGCCAGCTAAAACTGTTTTTAAAATGGAGTTCGATTCATTTTTGTGCTATTACCAAAATTTCTGTGGCATCAAATTATGTCAGAAAGAACTGTCTGTGGTGAAGACAAAAAGGTTGATGTGTATGTTAATTACAGATTGCGCCTGCAATCCATTAAGAAATCTATTTTAATTTTTTTTTTAATAT
Source organism: Nipponia nippon (assembly GCF_047370975.1). NCBI lineage: Eukaryota > Metazoa > Chordata > Aves > Pelecaniformes > Threskiornithidae > Nipponia > Nipponia nippon. Next base: position 113,986,684 of record NW_028262358.1, on the reverse strand, counting down.
TCTTTAATTGCACATATTCCCAAGTGATGGAAAAGGCATTTAGGAGATTTTGTCAGAAGCATTCTGGTGGTTTTGATAACTTATTAAGGAGGATTTTAATCTATTTTACTTCATATTATAGGCATACTTTCATCCTCCAAGTGGGGAGAAGGGAAAATCCTCATTTTTATTTAATTTCCTAAGGGTCAGAATAAAAGGTTGTGCTTCAGAAGATGAATCTTTTAGATGAGAAAAAAAATGAAAGAGAAGCAGAAGAGGATGTGACATGTGGTGGCTTTAGCAATTATTTTATATTTTATTTATTCTGTTTTCCTGTGAGAGAACATTGTTCTTTTAAAGTACTAGCAACCTTAGAAATCGGCATCAGTTAGCCACAAAAAATAGACTGTAGCAGAGCAAGCCTTTCTAGTGCATGATGATACATCTCCTACATGACCCCTCAAATGCCTGGTTTGTTTACTAATTTCTTGCCATATCTGCTGAATGCATACAGGCATGAAGGCAGAAAATAATTCTGTGAAAAAGAGGAGGAGATGGCCAAAGCTCAAATTTTGTGATACATTTTATATGTTTTACTTTTGTAACACACAAATGAGCATGAGTTCCTTAAGATTATTTTCCCAAAGGTGATATAAGACCAGCTTAGCTTCATCTATGAAACTGTAGTGTGAGCAATTGATTTGTAAAATCTTTAATTTAATCTCAGAAATATTAATAAAGCTGGTAGCTACAATGGTATTTTTGGTGGTACTTTGATGGTTTTCCTGAGGGAAAGGTTGTTTGTATTTACTAATATTTACTAAAATGATCTCTGTAGCCACAACCATTTTGTTCATTAAGAGGTGATTTCAATTATAGTAACCTCAAAACATTTTAAAATAGAGTGGAACAAACCTTTAGTCTCTAGCACATTATGAAAGGCAGGAAAACCTGTCAATATTTTTCAGAACTGAGTTATTATTTCAGGCTAATATTAATATTGTTACTTATGCTAGAAAATATATAACTTCCTACTATTTCATATTGTATTTGGTAGTATTATTCCAGACCAAGAAATTACTGTAACTATAAGTTTCATATTAGGTCGTTCTAAAAATTGAGAGCAGCCAACCATCAAAAGGATTATAATGTGATTTACATCAATGGGAAAAACTCTCAATTTCTCCCCATGTGAAAAGGAATCAAGTCAGTATGCTATAGCCTCCTATGTAACTAAGAGCAGCTACAAAACTGTCCAACAGGTTTTTTCAAACTAAGTACTTAGCTGACACAAGATGGGATTTCTGAAGTACCTGGCAATCTGCTACCATTTTGTTCTTAATTGGTATTCTGCAGATGGATCCCTAGCCTGCTTGTTCAATGTGACAGTCATTACAAAGTACAGAAAGTCAATCAAACTGCATTTATGAAACTGGACAACATGAAGACATATCATTAGTGTTTTAAACACACTCAAAATGATAATGTTTCAGTTCTGCAATGAGGTGATATACATATTAACATCAGAAATACAGAGCTGCAGCTGCAGAGGAGAGGACAAAGCTATGCAGAGTTCCCATAGCAGAGTTAAAGCCAATCATATGAGAACAAACTATCATAGTGAAATAAAAAAAAAATCCCACCATTACCCAACTCCTTACAGAGTCATTTTACAAATTCATTAATGAGGGCAGAGTTATAACAAAAAAGAAAAGAGCTGACTCAGAAGAAGTGGTCAAACTGAGAGACAAGAATGGAGGGATTATTCATGAATAGGCAATAGAGTATAAACTGTAAAAAGAAATATGAATTTCTTCTAATACATTTTTAACCTGTGGAACTCACTTCCCTGAGATCCTGTTCAGATAAGAAAAAAACGTATCAGTTTACTACTAAAAAGAAGGTATAACAACAGATGAGACTTTAAGAATCAGGAAATTAAACACTCTCAGTCACAACTAATAGCAAGAACAACAGAAATTAAATATTCCAAAATGTTTGCCTAGCCTTTCTGTACTATACCCACCCATGATACCTGTATCTGCAATTCTTTGGGTGCTTTAAAGTGATGTGACCAGGGTAATTTATTCTGTAGATATCTAAAGCAGTGGATAAGTCACTGGTTAGGTGTGCCCTGCTCTCCCATTTGACTCTAGACGGAGACAATGTTGGCATAATGTTTTATGTTTTTTTCACCTGGATATCCCTCTTTTCTACTGATGTTGTTCTCTTTTCAGCTTGTGTCTCTTTTTATCAATGTTTCTCACTATTCTCACAAGTTGCATCTCTCTGCCAATAATGAATAATTCAAAAATAAATGGGGCAAGTAAAGGTGATGAATTAGACAGATGTTTCCCACCTTCCTACATTTAGCTCTTTTAATCCTGAGTCTCTGTCTGGGGAATGTAGGCTTCTCTAAGCACCTGATTCAAGGGGATTTTGATCTTGACAGCAGCCTGTGGGATAACCCACAGTACGATTGTATTTCAAGAAGTAGTTAACACCTCTGTGAAGAGTTCTGGTATCGTTCTCAAGCACACTTATCTGGGAACATTATCTCAATTTGTAAAAGGAGTAATTACAGAGAGAGGTTACATAGCTGCCAGTTTTATTAATTCAGTATAGTTGTGCTGGGATAACACTTCTTTAAGGTCCTCCTTTACTTTCCTTTACAAGGAGAACCACATGCAGACAAAATATGCCATCATCTACTAAGGTATTAATACTGGTAGGCCTATATGTTATCCAAATCCCACCTCTAAAAGATGTTTGCCTCACTTATTTTATTCTTCTGCACTTAACCTCTAAGAAGCAACTATCAAATAAATCCCAAGCACTCTTTTGAGATCAATGCTTTCACTTCCAGGTAAGCTTCACTTGGTCTGATAGTTAGACCAAAGTAGATAGGGTCTTTCTCTGTCCATTTAAATGAAGTGATAAAATTTATAGTTAGGTGCTTGAAGCTTCAAAATCATACCTAGCTTCCAAAAACTCCCCCAAACTTCCCTTCTTCAGCTTTCATACATAACTTCAGAAATTCAGGTCATGAAAGTTCAAGGGGAGGTTCTTAAAGTAGCCCACAGAACTTATCAGCAAGTAATCCCATTGACTTCACTGAGGTTTGTTCTTCTTTTTCCTTTAATTTTTTGGATAATCTCTAACTGAAGATACTTGCTCAGTCTTACAGATATGGTACATTTCATGTTTCTAATTTCATCATCATTTAACTTTCCATCAATATAAAAAACCTTTTTAAGTTTTGTGATGTAATGGCCAGGTTCATCTGTGGTCTGGAAGAGGGAGAAGGAAGGACATCTCTATGGCACACAGCCTGGAGAATGCACTCCCTGTGAATGAGCAGGCAACAGCCCCTGTTACCCTTCCCTGGGGAAAATGAACCTATCAGCACTGTGGCTGCATTGCTTTGAGACATCTGGTACTTCTCATGTAGCTTCCTCAGCACCCTGAAGAAATTATTCTACTTCAAGCCCATTTGAACAGGTTTTCTTCACTGTCATGGAATCAAACCTGCCTGCCAGCTCATGAAGAATGCATTGCTTGGTAAATAAAAGTCTACCATCAATTACAGATCTTATCACCACCGTTTCAATATCTGCTCTACTTGTCTTAGAAACTCAAAGGATTGCATGTGAACAGCTGCAATTATTTCTCTGCAAAACTGATCACAAGTTTTTTTTAGTCTAGCTTTACTCCCTGGCATATTAATTAAATTGTAATTAGGAAGATCTTTAGTGACATTTTTTGTCAGGTTGATACTGGCATGAGTTCATTTTTTTGTTTTATTAAACCTGTCTTGTGATAATCCTGATATAATTGAGTTGCTTATCAGGGGATCTTCTGCCACTGTGGTTAAAACTTGCCAGTTTGGATGCAGAAAAAGGTGCAGTTTGAATCCATTTGAGTTCTGTTTGTCCAATAACGGATCTCAAGACTCTGTTCTGGACTTATATCCTTTTATTTCCTACATGCCATTTGGCTTACAAAATTTCAGTAACTTTATTTTTTTAAAATCAGAAATGGATTCTTTTTAAGGGTACAAAATTGCTCGAGCCAAAACATGCATTAACACTAGCCTAGGTTTCATTTCTGCTCAGGGAAGTTAACTTCTGCTCAGCTTTACTTTCCACTGCCACAAACACACAGGATAAAGTCTGTAAAGCTGTGCCTCTTGGGAAATGTAAATGGGCAAATGCTTTACGGAAAGTTAAGTGAATACCTCTTGTGCTCATGGAACTGTGATGAATTCCAGCCTGAGCTCTCCCATTATGTTGGACTCATCTTTCCGTGGTTGTGATAACACCCCAGAGAGTTGACAGAGGTCTGCCTTCCTTAAAGAGAAAAGAGCAAAAGTGATAAAAACACTCTCCAACAGCAAAGTTAAATTTTATTTAAACAAGATAATTTTCAAATAGAAAAAAAATCAGATTTTCTGGGTGAGAGAATACATCTGGTCTTAAAAAGCACCTCATGCTTCCCTGTCAGCTGTATCTCCTAAGGCACCTTCCTCTCTTGAGTCTTGCTCCCATTAAGCGTCCACAAAGTCTGCTTATTTGTTTCTGGATTCAAATAAAACATTCTTTACACAGATTTGGCTCAGTTTTATCTGGTTATCAAATCTGTTAATCTCAAGCATCTCCCAGTGTCTTCTCATGCTCCAGGTTCCCTGATTGCTCTGATGCTCTCTCTGCACTGCAGGAGCTCCCTTGCCTTCTCTTTCACCAGGTTTTTCTTCTGGAAGACGTAATCTCCACCTCCCTCTGCAGGTTTCTGCATGGCACAGTGAAACAGCCAGAACAAGGTCTCTCCTTGCTACCTGGGCAACCCTTTAGCAAAACTGCAGAACTGCATTCAACATATGGCGAACAAACCAGCACAAGAGATTCCAGGCACAACAATTGTAAACACCCCCTATAACAACCCAGGATACATTTTGAGGAGGAAACCTCACTAGGGATCATAGTCAGAACTAGGTTCTTTCTTACAGTCCACAAACTTTCCCTCACAGATGACTTCAACGTTGACCATAATATGGAATGTGTTCCAGTGTCCTGGAATATATTGGTAAAAAATAAAAATAATAATTAAAAAAAAAGTAACAGAGTAAAAAGTGCTATAACAGAACATCACTGATAAAAAAGACAGCTTTTTTTTTAACCTTGCACCTTGACTAGATGTCCCAAATATAAGACAAGGATTCCAGCTTCAGTCCATCACAGTGAGAATTTTCTGGTTCCTCCTAAGATACTAAGCTTTGATAATATATCTGTTAGTCTGACCTCTACTCACTTCAATCGTCAGTGTCTTTGCTTTCATATGCCTTGCATTAGCCTCATGAAAGAGCTGCATATTCCATACCAAATGGTCGATTCTCTGTGCATATGCAATAAGACAGGTTTCCAGAACTATAATGTAGGCCTCTGAATTTCACAGTTGCTGTGGGCTTAATGTATGTATAAGACAGAACTCCAGTGCAAGCCTTGAGCATCCAGTGTCCTCAAGAAGTAGATTTACTGTGCCTGATCAGCATTCAACTAATCTAGAGAAAATCTGGTGCATAGAAGTGACAGATTTCCTTCCCACATCCAGACTGATACATTCTTATCATGTTTGTGTAGGGTGTGGCAGGGAAAGGCCACCAAGGAGGAAGATGGCATAAAAGAGATGCTGCGCTTCTTAAGGCAGCTCCTCTGGACTATATTTCACAGCCATGTCTGTGTTGCATCCAGAAAGAAGGTTGTCAGGGCAGGTCAAGAGATGACATGTAATGCTTCAGTGGATTGTGCACAGGTGTTGGACCACAGGCTCAGACTCTCTATCTAAACTATCAGACAAACAAAGACACCTAAAGCCATTGGAACATGTTTCTTTTTTTCTGCTATTTTTGGATGAAACTGGATAGAAATGCTTCAGTAGTAATAGTGCCAGATGCAATAACAGAAGCTGTGATAATGGCCCATTTTTTTTCTCTTGAGGAAAATTCCAAGTACTCAAAAGAATGTGAAAACGAACCTCATGGCAGTAATAACTGAGATGTGCCACCGTACCAACAACAAGCCTGACAAGCCATCACTCTACATTACATTCAGTAAAATTCCAACCTACAGCAGCTTTCTCTTCAGATAGAAAAAGAGCCACATAAATGACTAGAGAAGTCAGAAGAAAACAGGATAAGATGGATAGATTTCTGGGAGTTCCCCAATATTCCTTCAAACTGATATGAATACCACTAATAAGATTAAACCAATCTATTATTTGTCATGTTTAGTTGGGTCAGGGTACAGAGCTCTTCTTCACTGTCAAGATTGTCATTCTGATGTACTTCACTGAAGTTTAGAGATTGGATGCTGTATGCTGGATAAAATTTTAATTTCAATTTTTCTAATTGCATTTCTCTGTTTTCACTTGCTCAGACTATCTCCTGTCTCTTCCCCTCTAATTTTTTCCTCCATGATGATGTATGCAAAAAGAAAGTTAGGTGCTCTCCCAGACTTTTGGATTCAGAAAATAAACTTTAAAACTGCAAAGGAAGTATGAAAACAGTAAGCCAAACACATAATTTCATATCTACATTGGGACTGCAAATGCACTGAGCATTGTGGGATATGACTAGCTGATGTGACAGAACGTTGGAATGATTTCATCAAAGTACTTTCAATAGAAATGATATTTGAACCTACATGAAACAAAACACCCAAAGTATTTTTAGGATATGAAGCTCAATAATAAAGTTTTAAGTAAAAGATTGTTTCTGCCATTTTTTTTTATTTTTAAAAATGTAGTGATGGGTTAATTTTGTAAGCTGAAAATTCTGAGTCCTGAAAAATATTTCTTGTCTTTGACAAGTTCATAAGATTCTTGTTCACTTCATTGGATTTTTGAAAAATGTTAACACATCTTTCACTGATTTTTAACAAAATGCTACATTATGTTCATGGGAAGCTTAGAAATAAACAAAAAATGTTTTGAGCCCTTCTTGAGAAATGAATTGTAGTCACAACTAGTTTTATTATACAAACTAGTGTAAATTACCTGTAAAAAATAAGTGTTTGTGCCAAACACAATAGGGAAAAAAGAGAAGTACAAGCTAAAACTTTGTGGTAATGAGAAATTATCCTTCTCAAAACAAACTATGATGCTTTTATGCATTCATTATTTGGTTATTGACAAGAGAGAGAGAGAAAGAAGGAAGGAGGAAGGAAGGAAGGAAGGAAGGAAGGAAGGAAGGAAGGAAGGAAGGAAGGAAGGAAGGAAGGAAGGAAGGAAGGGAGACTAATAGGATTTTTACAGTATTTGATTGTATAAACATCTCCAGATCACATCACACTGAGCTCCCTTGGAAGCTCTAAGCTATGTATCTGTATTCCCATGTTCATTTCTGACCAGCTGGTTCTTGATACTTTTTTACTGAAGTCTGTGGCATCAAGCCTGAGCTGGAGTGAAGAACATAGAATCATAGAATGGTTAAGGTTGGAAAAGACCCTTAAGATCATCAAGTCCAACCGTTAACCTAGCACTGCCAACTCCACCACTAAACCATGTCCTCGAGCACCATGTCTACCCTTCTTTTAAATACCTCCAGGGATGGAGAATCAACCACTTCCCTGGGCAGCCTGTTCCAATGCCTGACTACCCTTTCGGTGAAGAAGTTTTTCCTAATATCCAATCTAAACCTGCCTTGGTGCAGCTTGAGGCCATTTCCTCTCGTCCTATTGCTTGTTACTTGGGAGAAGAGACAGACCGCCACCTCGCTACAACCTCCTTTCAGGTAGTTGTAGAGAGCAATAAGGTCTCCCCTCAGCCTCCTCTTCTCCAGACTAAACAACCCCAGCTCCCTCAGCCGCTCCTCATAAGACTCGTGCTCTAGACCCTTCATCAGCTTCGTTGCCCTTCTTTGGACATGCTCCAGCACCTCAATGCCCTTCCTGTAGTGAGGGGCCCAAAACTGAACACAGTACTCGAGGTGCAGCCTCACCAATGCCAAGTACAGGAGCACTATCACCTCCCTGGTCCTGCTGGCCACACTATTCCTGATACAAGCCAGGATGCCATTGGCCTTCTTGGCCACCTGAGCACACTGATGGCTCATATTCAGGTGGCTGTCAACCAACACCCCCAGGTCCTTTTCCGCCAGGCAGCTCTCCAGCCACCCCTCCCGTAGCCTGTAGCGTTGCATGGGGTTGTTGTGACCCAAGTGCAGGACCCAGCACTGAGCCTTGCTGAACCTCATACAGTTGGCCCCAGCCCATCGATCCAGCCTGTCCAGGTCCCTCTGTAGGGCCTTCCTACCCTCCAGCAGATCGACACTTCCACCCAACTTGGTGTCATCTGCAAAGTTACTGAGGGTGCACTCGATCCCCTCATCCAGATCATCAATGAAGATATTGAACAGGACCAGCCCTAACACTGAGCCCTGATATTAATAAGATCTCTCTCTTCATATAGTCTTAAATTTTGGGCTAAAGATAACACTGCAATTTTCTAATTTTTCATCTTGTATCCTTTTTTTTTAAATTGCCATATACTGTTAGGGACTGCTGAGTTTGGCAGCCTGATAGACACAAGGCTCCATGCTCCCAGGTCCAACAAGCAGTGAGGATGAGCTTGTATTCCCAAAAAGCACGCATACGAACACATGTATGCAACACACATATACACACGTATATATATACAGATCAACACTCTTTCAAACACAGGTTACACCAGTGGCCTTGTCCACTGGTCACCCTCCTGTAAAAGCCCTGGTTATTAGGATTGCTCTACTTGTCATTGTTCCTCTGTGCATCTCTGTGTTTGTGGAGATAAGCCTTCAGTCACAAACCCAAATTCATATCTTTAAAGAAAACCCTGGTTAAAACATTTTAAGTGGTAGAGAATCCACTGTAGAAGTTGTTAAACTGGTGTTTGTGTTATTTATACTTACAGGTAACATGGACATGTTGTTTCTGTCTTAAACCTATCTAGTTGTTTCTATATTAAACCTATCTAGTTTGCATTTCCAGCCACTGGATATATTACCTTGGTGAATTATACAATAGAAACTTCTGCTTTCAAACGACCCATCCACAAGTAGCTACTTACAAAGATATCAAGCTGTTTCATATTTTTGCTTCTCTAAATACACTGAATGTATTTTAATTGAGATCAAGTACTGTTTTAAAGGAAATCTCCTGTCATCCCCACTTATGACTCCTAGCTTCTCCTTGTAACACAGCCTTGAATTACACAGACTGGACTCTAGATGAACCCAAATCTGGATGAGTATGTGCTTCAGGAGACTTTTTAATGTGAACCTGTCACTTATGAGGATACAAACAACAGGACCAGACTAGAAGTAGCATTAAATAAAACTTTCATCCATTTGTAGTGTGGACATTTGACACCCAGCACTAGCTGTATTATTCTGCAGGTTCACTGCTACAACTTGCGTATTACTACTTGCCAATGCAAACTCAGACAGGTCTGAGTCTCTCAGTTTAAGACATTGGCACCTCATTCCCATTAGTCTCTTCCAAACAAATTTCTGATTTTCACTGCTCATGAAATGAATTCAAGCATTTTTCTCAGTGACATCAACATCAAGCAAAATGCTTTATGCTTAACATGGAGCTCACTGTCTGTTTCAGTCCAAAAAGTTGTCTTAACTGATCATATGCAAATCCTGGTTCCCTGGACTTTTAAACCATTCCCTAATGGGTTTCTATTCTTTCCAGAACAGTTTTCCATCCTTTAAAATAAATGGTTTTACAGGTGACCAATTTAAATTAAACATCCTATTTGCCTATATTAAATAAAGCATCCCATTTAACTGCTGATCCCAATGTGCTGCTTCTTCAGTAATCCATTGCCTTCATTGCTTACTACAGCCTTGACCTATGTGTCATTTCCAACTCTTTACCAAAAGTGCTTTTCTACTCTAATCCAAGTCGCTGGTACAGATGCCAAATAATATAGAATGAAGAACTGACTCCTAGAGGACACTATTAGAAAGACATTTTCTCAAAGGAAAAAAGGATCCCCTTCCCCCTATAACACTTTATTGTTTTTTATTTTGTTTTTACAGTTTTGGTGGTACCATGTGGTAGCAATCCAGACGCCTCTCAGAAGTCTCTGTTAATAGTGCTATTGCCTGTATGGTCAACGATTTACACTTTGCTTAATCTGTTAGGCTAAGTGCCTTGTGCAAAGTGTCTTGGTTCCCGACTGAGATGTTTCATGATAGAAGGTAGGTAAGTCATGAACTTTCCATCCCACCCTCTTCATTATGGTTGGATCTCCTTAAAGAACTGGAAAAGAAGAGTGGACTAACAGCAACTGATTTTCAGAGTAGGAATAAAACTTAGAGTTTTATGTGTTGAACACTAGGCAATGCTATTTTTTCAGTGTTATATGAATTGTTAACACAAGAGTTTTTTAACTCAGTTATAAAAAGACATCTGTGGCTGTAACATCTGTGTCTGTGTCTCAGTGCAGATTTGCCTGCAGGACTACTTCATGGGACAGACAGTGGAGTCTTCTGTCTGTGGGTTATGATTTTGTGAGAGTGATGGTGCTTTGCACTCTTTTGTCAGAAAAGAATTTTTTTTTAGTTCCCTAGGGTCTCAATCCTTTTGTGTTGAGCTTGTAATTCAAAGTCTGCAGCAATCTAACAGGTTTTCCATTAAAAAAATGTCCTTGACTGGCTTGTAAAATCCTAACAAGATATTAGGTTAATAATTTTTTTTGTTTGAAATTCTTTGCCATTTTTGTGAGAGCGGCTCTGTGTGCATGCTTTTTTTTTTTCCTTTAGGGCTCAATAGTACACCAACCTGGGAAACTATTTGACAGGAGGAATGTGAGCTGTTGCTTAGTTACAGTTGGTCCAAGAGGATACAGGAACATTTCTGCTCTGTGATTGGAGATATCTCCCCACCACCACCTCCCAATGAAGCTGATAGGAAGGTGAATCCACCTTTTAGTGAGATGCCATGACAAAAGCCCTACTTGGGATGAGAAAGAAATGGAAAAGAAAGCAAATCAAGGAATTTTCCACTCCTCCTTTTCTGGGTATAGTAAGATTTAGTCAGCCTGAAAATATTTTGTACTAGGTACAGAAATAACTCAATATTTAGGTAGGGTTTTTTTAAAGCATTCAAAAAATTAATTGCAATTATGAAGAACCAAGATCCATCCTGCTCAGTTTTCTATCAGTGGGTTGCTGTAGGAACTTTGGGAATATGATCCCTTTTGTAATAACAACATCCTATCCATATAAAACATGTCATTACTGCTTGGTTTCTATGAGCATTCAGGAAGGTAAAAACAATATTAGTGCAGACTGAACACAAAAAGCCCAGACGTCATGAAATTCAAGCAGAGAGTTTTGTATGACTTATTTCATTGAGTTTAGTTTTCATCCATGCCTATTCTTCAAACATAACAAATCTTAACTGCAGACACTGAAGGAAAGGTTGAGGTTTCAAAACATAAGCACAGAAATATTCACTTGGCTTTCTGCCGTGTTGAGTGAAAGTGAAATTCATTTCACTTAATTTCAATGATCTAAAAGACATACTGTGCAAACAAGTGATCTAGCAGGTCGGTGAAGAGTGATAAAAACATTCGAAGGCAATTCATCCCACTCTTAAGATACGTGACCAAGACAGATGGGATGAATCATCCTTTGGTGTACCCTTTTTTATTCACTGACTTTAGTGGGAGCCTCAATGGCTTGTCTTAAATTAGGTGAGGTGAATTTCACTCCAATTTACCAAACAATTGCAGCACAGAAATGTATTTTCAAGTTGTGTATGTAAAAATAAGTTAAATCTATAATGTGGTAATATGAACAGTTTGCAATTCTAGCAATCCATGCCTACAGTGCTGCAAAAGTTACAGTTGACAGCCTAACATGAGGGAAATAAGACTTTATTTTCAGTTCCTATAATTTTCCCTAGGGAAATACAGCCCATCACAAAAGCATTCCCAGAGGTAGGACTAATACAGGAGTTAGAAATCTTACATTTAAGCTTCTTCATTTACTTAGTAAGAACAGAAGGTGCCACGCTGGACCTCTTGTTTGTGAACAGAGAAGGACTGGTGGATGATGTGATGCCTGGAGGCCATCTTGGGCATAGCGGTCATGAAATGACACAGTTTTCGATTCTTGGAGAAGTAAGGACGAGGGTCAGCAGAACTGCTAACATGGACTTCCAGAGGGCAGACTTTCACCTGTTCAGGAGCCTGGTTGACAGAGTCCCTTGGGAGGCAGTCCTGAAGGGCAAAGTAGTCCAGGAAGGCTGGACATTCTTCAAGTAGGAAATCTTGAAGTTGCAGGAGCAGGCTGTTCCCATGTACTGAAAGACAAGCCAGCAGGGGAGAAGACTGGCCTGGGTGAGCAGAGAGCTTTGGCTGGAATTCAGGAATAAAAGGAGAGTTTATGACTTTTGGAAGAAGGGGCAGGCAACTCAGGAGGACTACCAGGATGTCATGAGGTTCTGCAGGGGGAAAATTAAAAGGGCCAAAGCCCAGCTGGAACTTAATCTGGCTGCTGCCATAAAAGACAACAAAAAATATTTCTATAAATACATTAGCAACAAAAGGAGGGCTAAGGAGAATCTCCACCTTTAGTGGATGCAGAGGGAAACACAGTGACAAAGGACGAGGAAAAGGCTGAGGTACTTAATGCCTTCTTTGCCTCAGTCTTTAATAGTAAGACCAGTTGTTCTCAGGGTACTCACCCACTTGAGCTGGAAGACAGGGGTGAGGAACAGAATGAAGCCCCCATAATCCAGGGGGAAAAGGTTAGTGACCCGCTACACCACTTAGACACACACAGGTCTATGAGGCCGGATGGGATCCAACCAAGGGTACTGAGGGAGCTGGCGGAGGTGCTCACCAAGAAACTTTCCATCATTTATCAGCAGTCCCAGCTAACCAGGGAGGTTCCGGTTGACTGGAGGTTAGAAAATGTGATGCCCATCTACAAGAAGGGCTGGAAGGAGGATCCACGGAACTGCAACCTGACCTCAGTGCTGGGGACGTTTATAGAGCAGATCATCCTGAGTGCCATCACACAGCACGTACGGGACAGCCAGGGGATCGGATCCCATCAGCATGGGTTCATGAAAGGCAGGTCCTGCTTGACTAACCTGATCTCCTTCTATGACAAGGTGACCCACTTAGTGGATGAGGGGAAGTCTGTGGATGTTGTCTGTCTAGACTTTAGTAAGGCCTTTGAGACCATTTCCCACAGCATTCTCCTGGAGAAACTGGCTGTTCATGGCTTGGACGGGTGGACTCTTTGCTGGTTAAAAAAACAGGCTGGATGGCCAAGCCCAAAGAGTTGCAGTGTATAGAGTTAAATCCAGTTGGCAGCTGGTCACAAGTGGTGTCCCCCAGCGCTCAGTATTGGGGCCAGTTCTGTTTCATATCTTTATCAATGATCTGGATGAGGGGATCAAGTGCACCCTCAGTAAGTTTGCAGATGACACCAAGTTGGACAGGAGTATTATCTGCTGGAGGGTAGGAAGGCTCTACAGAGGGATCTGGACAGGCTGGATCAATGGGCCAAGGCCAGCTATATGAGGTTCAACAAGGTGCCTGGAAAGCTGCCTGACAGAAAAGAACCTGGGTGTGCTGGTTAACAGCCAGCTGAATATGAGTCAGCAATGTGCCCAGGTGGCCAAGAAGGCCAATGGCATCCTGGCCTGTATCAGGAATAGTGTGGCCAGCAGGACCAGGGAGGTGATAGTGCCCCTGTGCTCGGCACTGGTGAGGCCACACCTCGAGTACTGTGTTCAGTTTTGGGCTCCTCACTACAAGAAGGACATCGAGGTGCTGGAGTGTGTCCAAAGAAGGGCAACGAAGTTGGTGAAGGGTCTAGAGAACAAGTCTTATGAGGAGCGGCTGAGGGAACTGGGGTTGTTTAGTCTGGAGAAGAGGAGGCTGAGGGGAGACCTTATTGCTCCCTACAACTACCTGAAAGGAGGTTGTAACGAGGCAGGTGTCGGTCTCTTCTCCCACGTAACAAGCGATAACACTAGAAGAAACGGCCTCAAGTTGTGCCAGGGGAGGTTTAGGTTGGATAGGTTTTTTTAGGAAAAACTTTTTCACCAAAAGGATTGTCGAGCATTGGAACAGGCTGCTGAGGGAAGTGGTTGAGTCGCCATCCCTGGAGGTATTTAAAAGACAGGTAGATGTGGTGCTCGAGGACATGGTTTAGTGGTGGACTTGGCAGTGCTAGGTTAATGGTTGGACTTCATCTTAAAGGTCTTTTCCAACCTTAATGATTCTATGATTCTAACATAACCTAGGAAGAGCAATGGTAGGACATTTGTAATTCTGGAGTAAATATGAAAGTCACTGTTTTGAATTAACCCATAATAAGTACATATCCACATAGGAAAGATGGCGAAATGTTATTACGTGGGAAATAACACACTCATAATCCATTTATATGTGTACTCTGCTTTCAAGTATGTTACACTGAAGATACTATACAAAGACAGTGGAATTGAGTAACAATTGGTAGTAATTTTCTCATAGAGTCAGAATAAAAGTATTTCAGAAAACTTGAAGAAATCACATCTTTAGGTGGAGACTGTTTGATGTTCCTGGTTTCATTGAAGAAGTTTGCATTATGGCTATGTTGATTCTGTTGATGAGTAGAAGAACCTCATCTTCATCTCACTTATTCAGTGAATGCTAACTTCATAAGAAAAGATTTTAAAACCTCTCATAAAGACACACATGGAAGGACACTTACAAAACTTCTCCATATAGTTTACAGAATAGTAGGTACACCTTTTTCCCTCATGTTATAAAATCAATCCTATTTGCATGAAATAAAGGTAATTTTCCAGAATCATCATGATGAAACTAGAGAAAAGATGGCAGGATCCTACAAAGATTGGCATTTTGCGTTAAACCATGTGAGAGAAGAGACTGGCAGGAGAATAGATGCAGACTATGGCATTTCCAAGTACTGACACACACAAAATATCCCTTCTGCTCAGTTAATCAATCATATTCTGCTAGATGAACATATTATCCTTCCAAGGAAAGAATGCAAATAACAGATGCCAAGGAGAAGGCTGAAATGCTTAATAAGATATTATTCTGTGATCTTCTCTCACTCACTCTCTGTCTATATATACAGACACACATGTTAAAATAGTGACAGAACACTTTGTGTAACAATTCCTTTGAAAGCTAAAAAGAGAAGAGAGTGGTCATGATAAGGGAAAATGAAGGCAAAGCATAAGCATAAGTACTTCACTATGAACAACATCAAATGAAGTACATTGTGCAGCTATGAGCAATGACCTTATTTCTGCTAAAATTCTGTGAGAAGTTACTGTAATGCAGGGAGAAACTGTCTGAAGTAGTTCATTAATTGTCAGACATTTTCAGAAATACATTTGGAAAGATATTCAGTGGAATATTGAGTAGTTATTTTTAAGAAACAAGAACAGAGAAATATTGGTGGTGTTGGAATCCCATTGGTTCACTAGAAATAACAGAGTTCATATAATTAGGCCCAAGATAATTATAAGGCAGTACATTTAAATGCAATACCTTGTAAGAGAGCTGAGAGCTTTTGTGCATATCAAGGAAAATGAGGAATTAGTAATATATAGCCAACATCTGAAATTGCTATGACTCAGTCAAGGCCAACTTAGCTCTGGTAAAAACATTGTTCTTTCCATTTTTATGTATGAAAAATTCCTCAGAAAAGATTAGAACTGTGAGTACACAAAGAGTGTTGGACTGATCTTTGTCAATTTGTTTCCATGTGAAAGCTAATGAAGGTTGGATGCTAAAATAGATCAAAATCCTGAGTATGAAATTATGATGGTTCATAATTAACATGGCAAATTCTTTCAAGTCTAGTCTTTTAAAAATCAGTATTAAAGATTTCCTCCCATTTTTCCATGACAATATTGATAACAATTGTGTGAGCTGATGTGAAGTCAAAAGAGACAATAAATACTCATCAGATTAGAGTCTTGTAAACCTTTGTGCATAATAGAAATGATAGAAAATGAGATTCAATGAAGACAAAGTGTTTTACACAAGTAACAGCTCTACTCAGCTGTTTTTTACATCCACCTCATTTCTATATATGTATACCCACATTTCATTCTTATTCATAATTTTGGGCTGATATGTTTTTCTAAGGCTGAGCAATTTTGCAAAAACTGACAAGCATTTTGTAGTATAAACTTTATGGCATAAATGTGGAAAGTGCTTAAGGGTGAAGCATAAAACTATGCTTCCATGGTCAATTAAGTTTTCCTCAAAAAATTAGTGATGGTTTTAACATTCATCAATAATCAACATCCTGAAAAAAACTACAGTTTCCCACATTTTCCTGAGCTTTTCCTTTTAGATCTAGAATATAAAATCAGACATGTTTTTAACTGTGTAACCAGATAGTTGTGCATCTCTGTGGACATTTCAATTTGCTCAGATTATCATCTGAATTATTTAACTGTTTGCTTATGCCACTTACCATGTCATTTGTTATTGAACAGTATACATACTGTACTTAAGTATCAGCAAAGCCCAGCAGAGTGGATATCCTCTAGAACTGTTGTCTGAGAACTTGGGAGTGCTATGATGATGCTGGCAAGGATAGTTGTCCAGCCTGCTGTATTATCTTGCAGGAGGATTGTAACAGCAGTGTGGAGTGGGTGCTTTTGGAAACTGCTGAGTTATCTGGTCCTGATCTCCCACTTGCTTGTGACAGCCCTCCCTAGGGCACCCAGCAAGTTTTGTTTCTCCCACTCATTGTTAGGACCTATCACCATTAATCAGTCACTGACATGTGTACACAAAAAAAAATCAGAAAGAACAGGCAGCTCCCAAGAACAGCTTCTTGGGAAACCACATAGCTTGATGGATCCCTTGAATAAGACAATGAAATGACTGCTCTAATTAGTCAGTGCTCATTACTAGTGCTGAAATTCAGTTCTACACATAAACAAGAGAAGAGGAATATACATCTGTGGTCCATACTTGAGAACCAATAGATGCAAACAAGCATATAGGCTTTTTATGCTTTTACATTTTGCAATTGAACTCTTTCCTCTAGCAGAGTTTGATATCAGTTCTTAATACCACTGATTAATGCTGCCTTTTAATTAAAATGTTAAAATTTTTGTTCAGTCCCTTGTGACATTTTTGCATGTTATAATACCAAGTGCCTGACAAGCTGAAGTAGAGAAGAAATATAGCCAGAATTCCTCCACGATGAAGTAACTGTTGGTGTTTATTATCCTTCTAAAGGTAGAAATTTAAAAATGTCAGTGATTACTATTACCCCATCACCTCTGTTGAATAGGATGGATCCCATCTCAACCTTTCTGTTTCTGGCTGTGGACAGCTTATTATTAGCAGAGGCCCTTTGGTAAATTTGCTGCATTTTTGCCTCCTCAGACACAACATTAAAGAAAGTAGAAACTAAAAGTTGTGGCAAGCTAACTACAATTGCAAGTCATTTCTCAGATGAAGCATGAATGGTTAAGCATCCCCATCATTTTGGTAGGCTTTCCACTGCTGAGTACAGTGATGTAGTTTGTTACTCTTGGGCTTAATGGCTTAGCACAGGAAAAGTGCATAGAAATGTAGTTTAACCATGAAAAAGATGACAATGTGCAATAAAGAGGAGGAATGATTTACTAAAATTACAACACTCACATAAGTAGAATTCACTCCTAAAAACCAAAAAATAATTAGGTTTGGCTCTAGATTGCTGGGTTGAATCGCACCAAACAAAATGAGAGGTATTCTTTGACAACTCTAGTGGAATAACTTTTACCATTGTGACTTGCCAACAAATGTTCTTGAAATACAAATATGATGGCTTCACTCATTCTGCTGTACGAATCAGGAATAGTCAAGATTCCCTTGATCAGTGGTTCAGAAACCTTGAAAAAATAATCAATGTTCAGATCTTTGCAGACTTCCTTTCAGATGAGGCTAAACTTCAAGAAGAAATGGTCTTCCACTACTGCAGCCCTGGTTGTTAGAAAGGACTGTGTGGGAACCTTATAATTACTCAGGTGGCCAAGAGGACCAATGGCATCCTGGCGTGTATCAGAAATAGTGCGGCCAGCAGGACCAGGGAGGTGAAAGTGCCCCTGTACTCGGCACTGGTGAGGCCGCACCTCAAATACTGTGTTCAGTTTTGGGCCCCTCACTACAAGAAGGACCTTGAGGTGCTCGAGCATGTCCAAAGAAGGGCAACGAAACTGGTGAAGGGTCTAGAGCACAAGTCTTATGAGGAAAGGCTGAGGGAGCTGGGATTGTTTAGTCTGGAGAAGAGGAGGCTGAGGGGAGACCTTATTGCTCTCTACAACTCCCTGAAAGGAGGTTGTAGTGAGGTGGGGGTTAGTCTCTTCTCCCAGGTAGCAAGCAACAGGACAAGAGGAAACAGCCACAAGTCATGCTAGGGGAGATTTAGATTAGATATTAGGAAAAATTTCTTCATGGAGAGAGTGGTTAGGCATTGGAACAGACTGACCAGGGAAGTGGTACGATCACAGCCCCTGAAAGTATTCAAAAAATGTGTGGCTGTGGTGCTTAGGGACATGGTTTAGAGGTAGAATAAGCAGTTAGGTTAACAGGTTGGACTTGATGATCTCAGAGGTCCTTTCCAACCTTAATGATTCTATGATTCTATGATAATTTCTTCCTACGTGACAGATGCACAGGCTTCATAAAGGCTGGCTCTGGAGCAAACTCTTTTAAAAAAATGTAATCTGCATTTGTGTTTTGTATCACAGTCAGGTTTGGTATAAAACTGATTCATAACAACAGTGATACCATCCGAACTGGATCTTTTCAGTATACCCCCACTCCCATTTTTTATGTAAGTACAGTGCATATATACAGTACTTTGAAAACAAGAGTAAAGACTAAAATCTACACATGTAGGAGATGTGAAGGTGGTATGATTCATGGTAGGTTTCCAGTGTTAACCTCAGTTGTTGCAGAGGCTCCAAAAAGTAGTGGGAAGAGGTAAAAACTTAACCACAGCAGCTTTGCTTCAGTTATTCTCTCAGACCATCATGCTACGACAACAATGCAACTTTATAAGAAATTAGATAGTTTTTTTAAATTTTTCTGGAAAGGTAAACAAAGAACTTCATATGTTTTCATCTGGTATATGACCTTTTGTTGAGAGGAGGTCCGATTATATCTTTTTCTTCACTACCACTGAATTTTGCTGCCTGTATCTGTTTTATTAAATTCACTTCTGTATTTATCTTTTACAGACTTGGTGAGATGGTTTTGGCTGGGATAGAGTTAATTTTCCTCCTAGAAGCTGGTATAGTGCTGTCCTTTGGATTTAGCATGAGAATAATGTGATAACACACTGATGTTTTAGTTGTTGTTAAGCAGTGCTTATACTAAGTCAAGGACTTTTCACTTCCCATGCTCTGCCAGTAAGGAGGTGCACAAGAAGCTGGGAGGGGGCACAGCCAGGGCAGCTGACCCAGACTGACCAAAGGGCTATTCCATACCATATGACGTCATGCTCAGCATATAAAGCTGGGAGAAGAAGAAGGAAGGGGGGATGTTCAGAGTGATGGCATTTTGTCTTCCCAAGTAACCGTTACACGTGATGGAGCCCTGCTTTCCTGGAGATGACTGAACACCTACCTGCCGATGGGAAATAGTGAATGAATTCCTTGTTTTGCTTTGCTTGTGCACACAGCTTTTGCTTTACCTATTAAACTGTCTTTATCCCAACACACGAGTTTTCTCACTTTTACTCTTCTGATTCTCTCCCCCATCCCACCAGGGGAGAGTGAGCAAGTGGCTGTGTGGTGCTTAGTTGCCAGCTGGGGTTAAACCATGACACTTGGCTTTTATGCAGTTGCATCTGTCAAAAACGATTGGTTACAAAACTTCAACTTCTGCAAATGTCTGCAAAAAGGGTATTATACTATGCAAAGAATACCTTACATCTTCCCTTTCATCATTTTTATTTCTTCCCTATTAAAAAGAAGGTTGTTTTTTCAGATCTTTCGCTGAGCTATTGGTCAGTGAAATTATAACCTGATATTCTAATATGCATTTTTCAATGTAATTTTTGATGTCTACTAATGTGTTTCAGCAAAATCTTCAGTGGCCATACTGCTAATATATCACTTGATTCCTTCCCTTTACAGATGATTCTTTTAGATAGGTTATTGTGCTGCCTCAAGAATGGTTTCTGCTGATTGATCATAGTGATATGCATCAGTGTGACAAAGGGATTTAAATTGGTTAATCTATCTATCTATATTGCAGAACAGAACTAATTGCCTTCCGTTTGGAAATTCAAAATGCTTTCATTGCCTATGAAAGCCACTGAAGCCAAAATATATCTTTGAGGGGGGGCGCAGTCAGCAAATTTTGGAAGTGAAATGGGAATTGAAGGTGCTCTGAAGCTTACCACGGTAGGAAGGTCGTTCTGTTTTGTAAATTATGTTGATTGATTGAACAAGTGAAACTAATGCAACCTTCCTCCTGAAGGTGAAAATCTGCAGTCTATTTTCTGAGTGAAATATGAAAGAGAAAATAAAAAGCTACCTCATAAACATCATGTCTGATGGTATTTCCAGTCAGAAGAACTAAAATAAAAGAAATACAAGAATTTAGATTCAACAGGGAAATAGAACATTATTTTCTATTAAATTGGAAGGCACATATCTTGAATCTTGAGGTTAAAAATAAATAATGGAGTTGCATCAGCCACTGAATGCCATCCTGTGACTTTTCATGAATGACATAATTACTGTCTTTTTAAAGTACAAAGATTTTTTGTAGTTGGTTGAAGATTAAGATAGTCAACAAGAACTGAATGCATGGAGTAAATGTGCTGTTTTTCAGAAAATATAAGGCAATAGTAAATTCTAGTAGCTGTCACCTCAGAATATTTTAAGGAAGGATTAAATATGTTTAGATCTGTCAACAACATCTGTGTTTACACTGCTCAAAAAACTCTAAAATTTATAAACCATATTATTTTTCAGAATGTTGTTCTAGAGTATTTTTCATGGGGTTAAGAAGAAAGATCCCCACAGAGGATCTGTTGAATAATTTCCTATTATGGGAGTTCCTCACCTGCTTGTGTTGAAGATTGAGTGGCCAGATTCAGTATGACAATTTATATGTTTCATTTATTTTCATGCCTATTTGTCTGTCCCTCGTTTTCCCAGAACTCTCTGAGCTATGGCTGCGTATGTGATATTATGTATCACATATACAATGTTAGTGCATTACTGCAGCATATTACCTAAATCTTTACTGGATTATCACTCTTTTCCTCTTGTACTTATGTATCCTTGCTATGGCTCTTCTCCTTCCTTATCTTATTGAAGTTTATTTTCTCTGTGCAGCATGGGAAACCACCAAGCTTTCCCATGATGCGTAAAGAGAATACATTGCAGTCTTGTTGCATTCTCTGAAAATCTTCCTGTTTACTCTTCTCTTATCAGTGTGTTCACAACTATGTTTTGTATTGAGGAATATCTGCTAGCCAAATATGATTGCCTTAGGTATGCTGGGGAATTTCAAATTGTTTTAGCTGCCTATGAATAGGATTTCAGATGTTTGAAGTAAAAGGCAATAAGATGCCAAATTACTTATATTCAAAGTGAACAGTCTGTAGTCACCAATCAACTGAAAAGTAATTGATGACACCTATGGGTGTACATGGCAAGGTTTGAGTGGGGGAAGAGGGGGAGGAGTCTGGAGTGAAGGAATGAGGCTGAGCCTGGGAGAGGGAGAAGAAAATGTTCCTTTAATGTTTGTTTTTTTGTTTCTCAGTACCTGAATCTATTTTAATTGGCAGTAAATTAAGTTAATTTTCCCCAAGTCTGGTTTGCAAGTGACAGTAATTGCTAAGCACTCTCCCTGCCTTATCTACCCATGAGCTTTCTCCTTCCTGTTTTTTCCTGTTGTCTCACCCTGTTCTGCTAAGGAGAGGGAATGAGTGAGCGGCTGGGTGGGAGTTTGCCTGTTAGACTCACCACAGAAACATAATTTGTATAAAGACAAAATTAAATTGTGAAGGGTGCTTATTTCATATAGTCCTGGATAAAGATGAGGAAAAAAGGAACTATAGGAAGTTTGAATTGTTTAATTTTATGTTTGCTTCTTTTCATAATTAAAAAAAACAAACCAAACCAAAACAAAACAAAACAAAAAACCAAATAGACATTCAATAGCACTGACAGGAATATTTAAAGTTGTAAGGAGAATATACTTTCCTAACAGTGCCCAATCAACTTGTGGAACTCATTGCTATGAATTCTAGCTAGACTAAGACTAAAGCAGGTTTATAAGAAAACTTAAGGATTTGCATAGATGATTAGAATGTCCACATTTCAATTGGAAAGAATTAAGAGAGGATCAGAAGAGGATGGCTGAAAGGATATAACTGTTGATGCTCCATGCCTCTATCTAAGGCTAAGGAGATAGTCTGAGTGTATGTGTCTTCATGCCAGCCTCCTGCAAGATTTCTTGCACTTTCCTTTGAAAAAATTTACACTGGTGTCTATATGTGACAGGCTAATATCTCTCTCAGTGCTCTGGTTTGTTCTGGTTGTTTCTATTTTCCTAGTTGCCTGGAGAATAGTTAAAAATTAATTTTCAATAACAGGATTGAGTTCCAAATGGCTCACCAGGCTGATTATCTAATGAGGACAATTATTCTTTAATCAGCATGATGCAGTTATGAGTGTGAGACTTTGGAAAAGCGAGTCTGGAAAAGGGATTTCACAGAATTTGGCAGAAGCCTCTCACTGACGGTGACAACCAACTGCTTCACAAAATCAGACCAAAGATGGCTCAAAAAAGACCATTCTCATTCATTCAGGACCAAATCGGTCCAGGGAGACATTTATCAGACCTGTTCCAAGTATAGCTTGTTTGTGTGTTTCGCTACCCTTACCATTGTAATGACAGTATCTTCCATAGTGTCCTAATATCTAACCTAATTTCTTCATGTGCTGCCTTTAGTGAGTGAAGAGAAAAAATGTTCACCAGCCTCTATCTAACGATGTTTCATATATTGCAAGTTATCTAAGGCTGTTCTTTTATAGTCTACAAAGGCCAGTCCCTTAAGCATTTTCTCAAGGGTTGTGTCTTCTGTATCTGTTATTCTGGTGCTCCCCTGAACTCTTCCTGATTTCCTTGAATTTTATTTAAAAGTGCAGTGTCCAGGCTGAACAGATTTTTTCAGATGAGTCTTCTACCAGAGAAAAGTACAGTGGAAAAAATGACCTCTTCTATCATATATAGAGTACTCATTAATATTACAAATTTGGCTAAGTTAAGATAAATTCATTCTCTTTACAATTCACTGCTCTGGCAGAACAAGGTTTGAGAACATGAAGGACAATGCCATTCAGGATGCAGTTTTCACACATTTAGCAACCATTTCTAAACTTACTTTATTAATGAATGCCTCTTTGCTTCATTATATTGGTCAGCAACACTCATTTTGAAGGCTATTAGCTTTGTGTGTCTAAATAAGTCTAACATGGGTGACTTTCAGAACTTCATTTAAGAAACATATATAATTAGATTTTTGATTGAAGACTCTAGTTAGAGGAAAGTATTATTTATTAATACACTAAGAAAGTATATTTGTGAGAGGAAAAAGTTTCAGGATCCCCAAGCTTTCTGTATTTTTAAACAATTGTGATACAAGTTATTTAATTCAGTTAAATATATGCATTCAAATATCACCTCTTCTTAAATTAAAAAAAAAAAGATAATTTTTCAGCACTTTTCTGAAAATAGAAAATGCCTTGCTTAATAGAAATCTTTACTTTCTGTTGCACCTTCTCTTGTACTTTCCTCTTTGTCTCACAGGGCTCAGAGGTGGGAAGAGATGAAGTTTGTGGCCCACAGTGACAACTGTTATTATCTAGCTAGCATAGAGTTCTTTCTTCTGACTCTCACATCAGCAGAAACAGTGGTTGTTATAAATTCCAACAACTAAAAAAAACCCAAAAAGCAAGAATTTTATACCTACATATTTATCCAATATAGTCATTGTAGAATAGATGGCAAGAACTTAGATACATGTGAAAATATGAGGAGACATTATTCAGGCATAACACAACCATGAATCAAGAAAAATTTTCTGCCTTCCTGCAGATTCAAGCTGTAGTAGGAATATTTCTGTACAGTTGTCTTCTGTTGAGATCACCGTGAGCCTGTACAACAGAGAATCATTTACTCTAGCAATTTAGCCTTCATGTTTACTTCTATTTTGAGACTGATTTCTTAGAGAAAGAAAGTTTATATGATCATGCTGACTGGTCGTATGTTTGTGTCCTAGATAATTTCTAAACTTCTTAGCCAGTGTCAAAAAAACTTAACACAGGCCTCAGAATAGTTCATTTCCTACAATTTCTGGGAAATGGGTAGCTGAGAAGAAGGCAGAGACCTCATAAACACCACCTGTAATGAAAAGGCTGCAGCATGAGCTGGGAAGATTACTGAGAGATTAAGTTATCAAATCAATAACTAAACTGCCTTCATTCTTCCTCTGTGCTACAGCCTAGTTCTCAGTCTGCAGTTATCGTGCATGGCAGTATGAGGTAAAAGGACCTAAATTTGTTCATGTCTAATGACATAGATCTCTTTTACAGCTCTGCAGCATCATAAATGTATTTTGGTGAAGATTAGTGCAACAGGCATTTGTAACTTGATTAGGACATACCTCTGTCCAGCCAGTCTCTTGCCTGCCTTTGGAAGATCTAGATGTTCTCACAGAGAGGCTCCTGATGGCCTCATATCCTACTGTGCTACTTAATGGATTATCTGCTATACTACATAGGAGAGCAATGATTTCCTGCTATTCAGTCTACAATGAATTAGGTAGTAATTAGCTTTATAAGGCATTTGCTGAATGAGTGATATGAGAAGAGAAAATGCTATACATTTTAAAGGATTTATCCATTGTTCTTAGCTTTAATAACCTCATATTGGATGTAATTTTTCTCAGGTATCGTATTAAAAAATTATGTCATTTTAACTTTAATTTTTTATCAGTGAATTTCTCTCTCCTGTTTCCCATTTTCAGTGAGGGAATAATGTTAAATAATTTAAAAGTTAAAGATAAAGCAATGAGACATGACAAAAAAGTGATCACCTTATTAAATATGAAGACAGAGCCTTATTTTTTTTGCAGTATGTTCTATTGCTGCTTGTTTGGAAATGTCCTGGTCTTTGAAGTATCAGTGATAAAGATAAGATTAAAATGTCATTCATATCAATCATTGAGGTAGTGACTCTTTTACTCTGGCAACTATAATGCAATTTTTTTAGAAGAAAGCATAACATGACTTGCAATCCTGAGGATGCAATACTGCAAGTTAAAGGCAAACAGAAGCACCCAGAAAATTCTGAAGGCGTTTGAGATATTAAATGAAAACTGGTCATAGATTATAAACATTAAAATTATAAAACATATTAACATTATAAAATATAGCTGAAAGGGGAAAGAATGACCTCACTTGAGGAAAAAAAAACAGGTCTTGAAAGAATGGAGAAACTGTTTACAGAGGCACTGCTCTGGCTTGTGTAAGAAGGTGAATATACTAATTAATTTCTTAGCATGTCATATTAGTACTTCTTTTTTCTTCATTATCAGTTAGATAAGGGATATACAGTATGTTACAGACAATGTTTATGATGTGCAACAATGCTGTGAAACAAGGTAATATTTCACATGGAGAAACAGTACACAGATTAAACTACTTAAAGGAACAGAGTCAGTGTCATGGTTTAACCCCAGAGCACCACACATCCGCTCGCTCACTCCCCCCAGTAGGATGGGAAACGGAATCAGAAGAGTAAAGGTGAGAAAACTCATGGGTTTAGAAAGTCCCTGTGAGATTCTGTTTACTTTCATGTTGTCAAATACCTTTGCCAGGATCAGGTACCCCTGTCATCCATTCTGAGAATCTACCACACTCGTTTCATCACCTGGCAAGTATTTCCTTTTTGATATGGTTATAATTATGAGATAACCTTTCATAAATTTAATATCAGCTTACCAATGACAGTTTTTATAAATTCTGCTCCTTTAATTTTTTCAGAGTAATTTCTTTCAAATGTCCAATTGCTTTGAATAGATTAAAAATAAATGGCAAATGGCAACAGAACTCATTTTTCAACTGTGCCAGATATTTTAATTATTTAAACAGCTTCTCTTTGAAGACTTCCCTTCATTAGTGTACTGTGATTTTGTAGCCAGATCCCTCTGCTCTAGGATTTATGAAAGGCAGAATTCTGTATATTGTGTGTCTCACAGAAATTTCATTCTGGCACAGTCAATAAAAATAAATAAATAAAAAACTAATAAAACCTATTCCAGATATTTCTATTGCTGAATCTCTTTTTCCTTTCCTCAGCATTATGGCAATGCCACCACTTCTAATGCAAATACTGGTTTTGCTTCTTTTTATGTTTCCTCTGTTTTTGATGGTTTTATGGCAACTTTTATTATTCTAGCTCTTGTGATGAAGGCACAGAATCTGTCTGGATATGGCTAGGGACAGTAAGTAATGTTTCTGTCTGTTCCCCTGGGCTCAGTTAAAAACAAATCCTGGATTCAACATTCATGGAAACAAGACTTGCCCATGAGGGAGTCCTGCGTGACCACTTTTTCCCAATGCCTCCATAGTCACGCACAAGCAGCAGCTTCCTCCACTTGTGCTTCACAGCCGAGGGAGAGTCCCTTGCATAACTCCCCTTCCCATAAATAAAACCAAGGACAGATCAAATCTCAGGCTGGGAGAAACTCCACTGTACTGGCTTCACTGATCAACAACTTCTCCTGTTTCAGCCCTCCAAGGTGTATGTCATGCTGTTTCAAATGTGTTAAATTTCTTCGCAAATCAAAACCCAGTAGCTGCCCTTTAAGACATCACCTGCATGTGTTAACCCTAAAGAGGCTCTAAAAGCCGCCTTCTGTGTAGGAGAAGAAATTTTCAAAAATAATCTTCTGAAAGTTTCCTTTTTATCCTCCATAGTCCATAGACTGTGGTGCATAACAAAATGATTACCTTTTATGAAGCTTGCAGTTTTATTAGCCTTTACTGCCCATTACCCTGGGGAGTAAAGATAGCTAATTTTCAAGCTAAGACCCATGTGAAAATCTTTAGCAGAGCTTGATAACTCATGTCAATAAAAGAACTACAGGATCCATGTTCAGAAATGATGACATCAATCAAGACACTGAATTTCTGAAATGAAATATTTCTGAAGAAGCAGCTGAAGAAGGATAAAGGTTAAGGGAAATGCTCTTTTATAGCATTTTTTAAGCGAATCCTTGTAATTCATTATGGGTTTAAAATACATCCATTGAAATACAGCACTGTGTCCCACAAATGGCTAGACTGTCAAACTGAAGCGGAAAACTTGTCACTAATGACCCTGAATGTAGGCACAATGATTGATCTGATTGGAGTCTTTGTAACTTCTTGGTGCAACAGCACATAGATATGAATGTGATTCAGACATGAATAGGTTCACTCTTTTGTCCGTGATACACTCGGAACTCACCCGTTTGCAGTTTCTGTCCATCATTTTTTTCAAAAATGAGCCAAAGCAACATCTGGGGATAGGAGCACTTCTCCTCAGCTGAGGTCATGTGTTGTAGCTTCGCTTTCTGTTTCACAGGACATCAAAGAAAGAAAGTAAAGGACAAGGGAAGGGTGGACTTCCAATTCATACAGAGGCTGCCATTCATCTCCTTTAGATGATTTTATACCAGTACTTGAAAGCCTACATATGTGGTTATTTAGAACTCATAGATTTGATCCATAACAGGAATTCATTCATCCACTGAGTCTGAAAATAAAAATATTTCAGATCACATGGAGGGACTCTAGTCAAATAGGGGGATTCAACATGGAAGGGAGTGGTAATTTTTTTACGTCTGAAATATTCTGAAATTTTACATACAGATTGCAGGAACCTTGCATTAGAAATGCTCTCTCCTGAGTTTCAGCTTTCAGGTGTAGAAGTTCAGCAGTATATCAGTTCTGAAACAGAAGGTAATAAGGTCAGAGGATGAAAAACATAACTCATTCTTTTATATTTCTCTTGAAAAGATGAAAATCACTGTGAGTTATTGTGAATATACGTGGTCAACTTCAAGCATGATTTCCTTATTTTTTGTAAATTATCAACAATGTGTATTTTTAAATTATGTAATATTTTCTAAAGATCTCAGTGATTTTTGCACATTAGATTTAAGTTAAGCCTCTTTTTGTCATAGATGTCATTACACTTCAATAAGTGGAGATGGACAAATTTTTCTGACAAATTCATCCAACGATCTGGTAACAACCATGGGAAGCTTGGAATCTTGCTCTCCCTTCTAAGGTATTCTAAGTATAAGAAAAAATAAAATACAGTCTTACAAGCAATTTGTGATCCTTTCTGTCTCTGAGAAGGATCAAAATTAATGAAGGAGTTTTTTTCTTGGTTTTGTTTGTTTTGTATGATAACATCTGTTTTTATTTGGTCAAGACTGTAGGACAAGTGCATTCTGCTATGCACGTGGTCTTTGAGATTTTCTGTGGGGACAACAATAATCCCCATTTCCCATCTATAAATCCTAAACTGATCCTACCTGGCAGTATTTTCTATGTAATGTAAACAAATCCAGACTTCATTTAGAAGTCTCCTGACTCCTGACTTTTGAGGTAGGATTTATAGGTATTCAGCATTAACTTCAGTGGGACCCTATTTTGACATGTTCAGTCCATCAAAAGAAAGCTCAGCTGGAACACAGTGGTATAGCATACAAATGCCCATTGAGTATAACTGTATTTTTGCTCATCTTTCTTGAAGAAACATGTACAGTTGGCACAGCATTGCAGATATGTTTTGCGTGTGAACCTGAGATCTTCAAGAACCTGAGAACTTCAAGAGTTCTTTGAGCTCAAGAAGGCAATGCTATTTTTGAAACGCAGCAATAAAAATCTAAATACAGCAATGTAACCCGAGTTAGTCACAACAGTTTGGGGATTTTTGTTTGCTTTCTTTTGTCAAAATCTAATGAGGACCTTTAACTAACAGGTTCAACTTCTTTTGTCACAAATGGGACACCTAATTAGACTACTGATGGGGGTATTTGGTTGTAGGAAACTTGTATCTCACTGAATGAACTCACTCATGAAATATTGCTAGATGTGAGTCAATTTTTTTTCCCTTAGTTCTCAGGTATTCTACTAGTTTTTTACATACTCTGCATTTGACACTTAAGTTCTGAAAGCTATAGAAACATATTTTTGTTTGGTTAGCTGTTTGCTTTTAACAGCAAGATTTATATGAGTTTAAAAACTCAAAATTGATAGTACACTTTGTTTCAGCCACAAGAAGAATGCTTTACAGTGTCTTTTTTTTTGTTTGCTGTTAGTTATATTTAAGTTATTTCACTGTACTTTCCTAGATTTCAGAATGAGAGAACATAGTATTAAGAATCCTATGTTTGATTTTATTTTTTTTAATTAATTTCTCTCTGGCAAAATGAAATTTGATACATCTAGCCTGCTTATCCTGACAGGCAGGAACATGGGCATGTTCCTGCTCCATGACTGGAATATAGGTTTGGTCATATTTGTCAGACTCTAGACGGAAGCCCTTTCATTAACAGATATATTCCTGATGTACATCATCTAAAGGCAGGCTATGAAAGTACACAGTGATTTAAAATGACTGTTATCATGAAAGAATTTCTAGACTAAAATTTTGTGAGGTGAATTCACTAAACAAATACTAAATGCATTTTGTGGCTTTTACTCTTGTGAATAATGTTTTGAAAAAGCAAAATCTTCTATTTGCATTGCCTGTGTATTTGGACTAGCTTTCAATTAGCCGAATATTTAAAGATGTTGTGTATATTAAAAAGATATTATAAAAATGCATAGAGAATAAATAAACTCAGTATTGACTGAGGACAGTATTGACTAAATATTTCTTTTTTCTGCTTGGAAAAGAGCAGGTTTATGCCATTGTATCATTCAAAAATGAGGAAACTCTTCTTAATTACTGATTATAGAAAGTTTGCGAAGTAACAACTATCAAAGTTTAAAAAAATACCGCTTGATTTGGCAGATTGAAAAATGAGCAGACTAACTTTTCCAAGACTAAAGAATGTCTTGTCTAATGAAAAAGGCGTATCACATGGTTAGAATGTTAAAGCAGAAATTGTGCCTTATTTTTGTGATCTCTCATGTCTTGTGTGTATTTTTAGTCTGACAGCATTCAGTGAGCAGTAAACAGAACAATTACTTACTGGAACAACTCGTTGGTCACCTCATTGGAATAGGTATCATGAGATACAGTAGATTCTCCATCACTTAAAGACTTTCAATCAAAATATTATTTTGTTTTAAAAGATTCCTTACTCAAATCACAGTCCTATGACTTTGATTATGCTTGAAGTTACTTGAGATTATCATGGTATTTCTGAGTTTTTTTCTAGATTTCAAGATAAATACTCTGTAAACAAGTGACTACATCATAAAACAATACGGCTTAACTTCCATAGGAAAGTAACTTTGATTGCAAACAAAATAAATTGCATTCTTCTAACAAGTGTAAAATTAGTTGTTCATGAGTCAGCACTACTCTCTCTCCTCACTCGATATGAGAAGTTTTTAGTTTTCAGGCTAGTTTTATGAATAAGTATTCAATATAATGTCATCAAAGTATAAGCTGGCATTTTATGTGATAAATCAAAGCAAATTTGACAATACCCATGTAAACATGACAGGGTCATAGCAACAATACTGTTTTCCATATGACAGGCCTTTGAGATATTTTTTCTGCTCTAGAATTAGAGAAATGGTCCCAAACTCATCTTCTGTCCAATTTCCTATTTCAAATGTCATAGAATCATAGAATCAAATCGTAGAATCATTAAGGTTGGAAAAGACTGTTAAGATCATCAAGTCCAAATGTTAACCTAGCACTGCCAACTCCACCACTAAACCATGTCCTCGAGCACCACATCTGCCCTTCTTTTAAATAAATCCAGGGATGGAGACTCAACCACTTCCCTGGGCAGTCTTTTCCAATGCTTGACCACCCTTTCAGTGAAGAAGTTTTTCCTAATATCCAAACTAAACTTCCCCTGGCACAACTTGAGCCCATTTCCTCTCATCTTATCACTTGTTACTTGGGAGAAGAGACCAACCCCCACCTCGCTACAACCTCCTTTCAGGTAGTTGTAGAGAGCAATAAGGTCTCTCCTCAGCCTCCTTTTCTCCAAGCTAAACAACCCCAGCTCCCTCAGCCGCTCCTCATAGGACTTGTTCTCCAGACCCTTCATCAGCTTCGTTGCACTTCTTTGGACATGCTCGAGCACCTCAATGTCCTTCTTGTAGTGAGGAGCCCAAAACTGAATGCAGTACTCGAGATGCAGCCTCACCAGTGCCGAGTACAATGGGACAATCACTTCCCTAGTCCTGTTGGCCACACTATTTCTGATACAAGTCAGGATGCTATTGGCCTTCTTGGCCACCTGGGCATGCTACTGGCTCATATTCAGCCAGCTGTCGGCCAACACCCCCAGGTCTTTTTCCACTGGGCAGTTTTCCAGCCACTCTTCCCCAAGCCTTGAATATCTTCAAAACATTCATATTTCTAAAAAAAAAAAAATCTATTAACTGTATCTTTTTTTTTTTTTAACCCCATGGAATCACGAATTACCATCTCCATCTAGCACGAAACCTCCACTACAGGACTGCCTTCAAAATTATTCAGAAAGTCAGAACTTGAATCCTGAACTTTATCAAATACCTTTGAATGGAGGGGGAGGAACCGACATTTCTTCCTGGGGAAATCTGGTTTTACTGTGGGTTCTGTCATTTGTCTGACCAATGGCCTTGAACATACCTGAGCCTATTCACCTCCATGCACTGGTTATCTTAGCACTTTTAAAACATGTGTTCCTAGCAGCACAAAGTCCCTTTTTCATGGCACCTGACACTGTGCAAGCATATGCTGATCTACAGGACAATTGCATTTTATCTACATATTTCAAATATTTCACCTCTATTCCTTGTGTTAGTTTTCTGTATTAAATAATATTTGGAAAAGGTAAACTGATGCCACACAAAAAAAAAAAAAAAATTAAAAATAAGGAGGAAAAAACCTTGCCTGAAGTTAGTGCCTTTAAAAATATTTTCAATGAGAATCCCAAGAGTAATTGATTTTACTTTTTGAGAGGCAGTTTACCTTTGCAATGTCACAAATCCAAGAAGTCTTCCCTTGGAGTGAAAGGAAATAGTTCAAAAGAGCCAGAGAAGCTGATAACAGCACATGCATTCCCAAATGCTATTTCCCACCGTCCCTTCAAAGACATCTGAGAGATTGAGTGTGTTCTTTTCTCTCTCCTTTAAGATCAATATCATCAATCATGCCAACATGGGAACAAACTTAGAAATCCAAGTGTTTGAGCTGTCTCTCAGCAAATACCCAACATTTTTTTTAAACTGACCAGAAATGAGTTGGCAGAAATTACCAATTAACTTTAGGGCAGTGAAAGAGCAGGAGGTTTGTTAAGTATTAATGAATTCTATGTCCTTTTGGAATGGTGAAGCACAAAAATATATCTCATAGTAAGGTGTAAAATTAAAAAATATGTATTGCTGAGAGCCTGGAAAAATTCTTGCACCTTCTATGTCGCCATTCAAGGTATTTATTAAACAGAAGTAACAATCATCTCCACTTTGTAAGTTAAAAATTACGTTTTTTTTCTAGATTTCATTATAAATCTTCCATAAACAAATGAACACATTGTGAAGTTACATAAATAGTTTCCCCTAATTATTTTATCTTTAATTGGTAATCTAATTTTCATTATTTCAAAAATTATACATGATTTCTGTTTTATAATTGGAATATTAAGGGGGTTCTTGGCTGGAGATGGAAGAGGTGCTGAATGGGCTGAAATGAACAGATTAGGAAATCCTAGTGAGGCTGGAAAATGGAAAGCTGAGTCATATCTTCTACAACTGTTCCACTGTATGAAGGGGGAATCATTTTCCATAACTGTAGGTAGCTTAAAGTCTGTTGTCTAGATCTGAGTTAATTATCCCAAACTGTATTCTGAAGTTAGTGGAGGAAAAAAAGGAATCTCTAAAATTTGTTCTGCTGACCTGTTTTGGATGCCTCTTTTAACAAGAATATCTCTGTTTTCTTTTCAATGACTATAGCGTGAGACAATTTTATTTGAATTAGGGGCAGTGACTTTCTAGATGGTTCTTCCTCCATGTATGCATTGCAATTTACTAAAACTTCATACAGTTCTCATGGCGAAGGTCAGAATGAAAACTGAGATGTTTCAGTATGTACCATTTCCTGCACTCTGCTAAAAATGGCAGTATGTATTTACATTACATTACAGGATGTATTTACATTACATTACCTGTAATGACTTCCAATTCATTATACCACCTGCCACTGAACCATTTTGACCCCTCTTTGTGTCATAAAGCACCCAGGAGCTCAGACAGGTTTAGTGACTTGTCATTTAATAAAAAACACTGAAGAATTCAGATGTTCATGGAAGCCTGCCTTGAGAAAACACTTTTCTGGGCTCTATACCATACCTGAGCCCCAAGGAGAAATGCAGCAAGGATACAGTGAGAGATGTCTGCCACAAGTGATTACTGGGAAGTGCACTCAAATGGAAGGAAAAAAAAAAAAACAAAACCTGTTAGTTGCTCTTGATGCTCAGGACTAGAAATTTTAGGTCAACTAGGAAGCATGAAGAATAGAGAAGAAGATACATGAACGAGAGAAGAAGTATGACCAAGCCCTCAAATGGCCCACTACTGGGGAAGCTTGATCCAGCTCTATTCTTCATCCTGCTTTAATCAGATGGGGATCAGCAACTTCCCTTCTCAAGAAGAAAGTGTGGAAGAAATGTTTAACTACTCAGAAGATGATGAAGGAGTGGTGTAATAGGTGGCCTCGTCTGTGTTCTGAAGGCAGGAAGTGATCTAGAGTTCTTAAAAAAAAAGCTGAATGTGGTGCTGAATTGTACCTAAATGAACAGTTCTGTGATCAGTTTTAAACAGAGAAGCCTCATACTAGGATGGCTAGCATCCATGAATATTGCTGTCATTTTGATGAATGTTTTGTTACTCCCCTAAGCTAAGTTCATAAAGAAGTTGGCAGCAATTTGGGGGGAATACAGGAAGATTGGTTGCCGTTTCTTTGTACTGGGTGACTATGACCAAAACATATTTTATAACTTCCACATTATGTGGCTGTAATGAAACCTATTAAAAGTTGTTTTGAAAAACAAAGGCAGTTTATTGAGGTTGATAGAAAAAAAACATAATAGCTTTACACAGGTTTTGTTAAGGGAAAAAGTAAGCAAAACATGAATACGAAAATTCTAATTCTTCTGAGTCTAACTCAGATTTTTAGAGGAAAATCAATATATATTTTTAATTTGGTTTGATACCTGGCTTCCATTACTTGTGTTTTTTGCTTTTATTTGTAAAGTAGTCTTAACACTTTCAAAAAGACAGTTTCAGGCTTTTTGGATTTATTCCGAAAAAAATAAATTTAGAAGCAAAGAGGACACACATTTCTCAAATTTCAAAAGTTATATTTTGAAGTGATTGCTTAAAATCTTGGTTATCAACTGAGAAAATATATTAAGCAGGGAGAGTTAAATCTCAGGTTTTGCTTCCGTACAGTATTTTGAGTAACAGTTGCATTTACTTCTTTGACATAATTGAGATGATTTTTAGGTAGTAGCTGCTTCACTTCTATGGTCAAATTGGTTTCTGTCAGGAACCTCAAGCCATATAAATGAGAAAACAAATTCTGTTCAGTTTTTCAAAGCTTATATTCCTCACAGGACTAGATTAGTATGTTGATATAGAGTTCATTTTGATCAACAATTTAATACATTATGAGAGATTGTATGTAGCAAAATCTTTTAATGTATTCTCTGAATTTCGTATTTGTGAGGCAGAAAATGTTCCAGAGGTTCGGGCTTTTCCAGTTGTATGTGAAGTTTATTTATTTTATTCCCACTTATAACTAACATAAATTAAAAAAAAAAAGCCTTGTGGATTTTATGTGCCCTTCTATTTAAAGCTCTGGGAACATGGATTGACAAAGTTTCTGACTCAAACCTCACTAAAAATCAGTTAAATCTTCTCACTTTGAATGAACATGGGCAGGGCAGAATGGGTTGTTCAGTAAATATAATAAATTATTATTTGTATAGCAAGTGGTGGAAAAAACAGCAGCTATCACAGATGCATTTTAAACAGGTTATCCCAACTCACTAACTCTAAAGGAAGCTCAGAGAAAGAAGACAACCTGGTGTAAATTGCTGATGTAAATAGACTCAAGGTATAAAACATTCATATCTGCCCTTTCACTAGGCCTAATATAACTGATTTTTTTTTTGGCTTTCAACCTGCCAAACTGATAAACCTAGTTAAAATCTACCCAGGATGACCAGAATGCTAAGAAATTAGTTGCCATGACAAGTTTTTATGGTGAGATTAAAAAAAGCAATTTATTTCTGTGTACCGTATTTGTAGTCAGCAGCGGCAGTGCAGCAAGAATATCCAAGAGAGTCTGGAATTGCATGGCCATGAATCAGAGCATGCATGGAGCAGGGGGTTCCTCTGTTTCTTCTTTGACCAGTGCCAAAAACAATGCTCCAAGGTCTAATGTCACTTTCAGGAGCTAGTGGAAAGTTGCCTTTGTGACCTACATGAATAGACAAAAGGGGTGCTACAGCCAAAGGGATCAGGCTTTGTGGCTTTTATTTCCTCAAATAATGCTGACTCTCTGGATTGATTTGACTTTCCCCATTTGTCCAGCTCAGGGTGTAGATGCAGTCATGACAGCATGCAATCCTCGTGGGAACACAGACGACAGGGAGGTGGAGGGAGATGGATTCTTCTGCCCCTGATCAGAGTGGACATGCACATGCTACCCACAGGGATACTTTATGAATTGGAGTGACCATTACAGAGATATTCAGGCACTGAATTGCTAACTGGTACTGTAGATACCTGACTTCAAGCATGCAGGTAGCTTCCAGGAGTCACCTGTGGATGCAATAAGCTGTTGGATTTATGATATTTCATATGAGCATGTGTAATTCTGATGATTAAAAAAAATAAATGATCGTGCCTTTTTTCCACACAGCTGCAGGCTTGCTATGTCCCTTTATCAATGTTTCCCCAAAGTAGGAAAAATTCCAAATCTTCAGAGGAAAACAAAAAAAAAAAAAAAAGAAAGAAAAAAAGAAATACTTTCTTTTTTCATGACTTTTTCATACTCTTATTTTATTTTTTTAGACAAAACAGTAAAAGTAAATCAGTGTGTGAAGGAGGAAGAAAGCTAGGAACATAAATTGAAGATGGTTTTCTTCAAACCTCTGGTCAATTATCATGGGATAAGGAGGAAGATTTTTTTTTCCTTCTACAAAATAGAAATGGTTATTCTTCATGTTCTTTGAGTGAAGAACCTTAGCCTTGTTCCTTTTATTTCTCTTTAATGCCATTAGTTTTTGACAAAGAGAGAGAAAGAGATAGCTTGTATACACACACAGTGTCCCTACAGAGTTAATGAATTTTCTGGAATTGGATGTATCATTATTGCTTAGACGATTAAACTAACCATTTGAGATGCCCTTCACAGAGTGCTATTGATCTCATGAATAGATTAAAAATTAAATCAATTCTTTTACCCTCATATCTACCAATATTCTTTGCCTTCTGTCTACATCACTTTAGTTAGCATTTGTGCACTATTTATTCTCTTTCAGGCAACACCAAAAAATGGGAACTATAAATATCTTTCTCTTATGCAACACAGTGTCTGAATTTTTATTGTATGTGCTAAACTTCAGAGAACTGGAAACCTGTTTATCCTTGTGGAACAGATATTTTTGAATGGCTCTGTGGACTTGAGTGTGTAGAAAGAGCTTCATTGCACTTCAGGGGTGAGATCCTGTACTGCTTCTCCTTATGACCTGTACTAAACCAGCTTCCCTGGAAAGGAACAGCCACGGTAGCATTCAAACATCAATTTATTTCTCTGTCTCCTGGGTTGTTCTTAATCTTGTTAATTCCCACAACACTTTGAGCTAAATGAACCTGCCTAAAACGACAGGCTGCCTTATGAGTTGCTTGGAAACTCTACAGTAGTCTGGCCTGCAACCTGCCTGACCCTAATCAACAGTCTCCCTGTTCTGGGAGTTGTGAGTTAACCTTAAGAATCAGCCCTATCTCCTGCAGTCTTTACTCAGAATAGGTCTTGCCTCAGAGAGACAAAGCTCTTACAACACTTTGTTTAAAAAATATATAAAAAATAATTATTTAAACACACGATACGAAGAGCAAATAAAGAACAATGCACTGTGAATGGAGACACAAGGAACACATGCATATAATTCTGTTGGACATTAAAAGATATGTTTATTTAAAGGGAAGTCTCCAGCCTCTCTTCTGAAAACAAGTGATAGGTGATCAAATCTACTACGAGAGAAATCTTTCCTAATTTACAGATTAGCTCAGTTCAGTTGGCCTTGCATAGAGATCCTCTAGAGTGCTGTATCTGGTGTCCTGTTGCTCCCCCAGAATACCGCAAGTCTTCATCAAGTCCCATTTTACATCTGGTATCAGCCTGTGGATACTTTTGACTATCTCAAATCATCTGGATGCCTGTATGGGGGCAGCTGAATGGGGCCCTGCAAGTGGGACCCAAATCTGGACAAAGTTTAAATAAAGGTATCCAGATGGGCAGTACAGGCAGTAGAGATCTAGGCAGGAGTCAGTTGGGTCTAGAAAGCAATTAGATGACTTGCTGCTAGAGGCTTGAATTGGTTTCCTAAATGTAGGTGTTCAGTACCATTTGTTATGCTCTTTCACATGTGAAAAATTTGCACAAAGCTGATAGATGTGACATAGGCCAGAATCTTTCCAGAACTATAGGTGGAAACCACACATGATGTGTTTGTGTGTTTCATAAGGCACTAAGCAGCTGAACTGGGCCTTGTGTGTCTACAGCACTTTAAATCTTCCTCTAGTTTCAATTGACTGTATTGAGTTAATTGCCTCAGTAATACAATTTAGACACTTAGATCATGTGTAGACACTCAAATATGTCTTAACATGAACCTGCATCCCACTGCACACATTCTGTCAAGGTCTTCTGGCTTCTGCAAAGGGAAATGTGAGCACAAGCTTAACCAATTAGAACGCCATATTGCCATTCTTTCAATACATGATTTTACCTCTTAAGCCTATTTGTTATAGTACACAAGTCTGTTTTCCACTTTTTGTTTCTGATGTCTAATGGTTGTACGGGTTTTTTCTGCTGTTTTACTTCTTGCTAGCCTGACTTTGTCCACCTGCTGAGAAGATCAAGCCTATGTGGACTACGATTCTGTTCTTTATATATTCCTCTGTACAAAATTAAGAAAATATCTTCCTCAGGGGACTGTTAGAATAGATCAAAATTTAAAAGGGCCAATATGTGCAAAAGGAATATTTTAAGACTAGCTTGAAACTTGTAAAGTGTATTTCTTTCAAAAGAAAGAATAAGAGTTATTTCTGACAAGTCAAGGATGTCATGCCCTGGAGCATCCACCAAGAAGGCTTATAAAAAAAGATGACCTTTGGACACTGCACAACATAAAGCTACTCATAGCTTAATACTATTTCACAGATTCTGCTAAACCCTGAAAAAGGACTAAGGACTGGTGCACTGTAAAATATGACTGAAGATAAAGAAATTGCTGGGTTTCCTAATCAGACTTATTGTGAGGATCATTTCAAGCAAAACAGTAAGATGACAGGTTTTATCTTCCAAAATTTCAGACAGGTAATCTTGTCAAATCTATGGGCAAAACTCAAGCATCTGAACCATATTCCCAACACAATGTCATTGGAAGCAAGATTTCACCAATAAGAAAATACAGAATAAAACTTTCCCCTTGCATAAGTCTTCTTACAATTAACAACCAAGTACAGCCAGTTATGTGTCTTTTCAGTAGGTCTGTCCAGAACATGTATTTTTTAGAAATATAATTGACATTTTACAGATACATATTTCTGTTTTTTCGAGTTCTTTAATTGGCTGTAACATTTCACCGGAGTAATGGCCATAGTCTTGAATTACATTATGGAAGGCAACTGCCATAACATAGTGATATACTCCATTCTATAATCAAGTATTTGATGAGTTCTATAAGAAAAGCTAACAAATGGCTTTGAATAAAGACAAGTAAACATAACAAAACACAGGTGTTGTTTTTGTTTGTTGTTTTTTTTTTCAATAGGGTTAAAACTGATAGGAAAAATATAGCTAAGCACAAAATGAGTGTATTTCACAAGGCAATAGTTGCACAGTGTATCTTTTTCACTGCCTACTTGATGTGCCTGCAAATTGTTATACTTGAAGAATCTTGTTTCAGAAGATGTAGAAACATTTCTTTTTCTGTTTGCCACTGTCTTCCTTAAAACAAGAGACACTAAACAGAAGGGGTACTTGTATACTGACAGATATGGAAAGGAGACAGAGAAGAAAAGCCAAATAGTGGGCTAACGTAAATGTATTTGTGTTTTCTCTTAAACATTTCCATTTAATCCTATTGGTAGTTTCCTTCTTCAGTCACTAAGCAATAACTTCCTTCAGTCTTATTCCACTTCTGTTAATTACAAAGTGGTTTGTTACCCTAGTGTAAACTCTGTCTGCTTTAATTTCTTTATAAAGTTCTTTCTTTTCTAAAGTTCCTTTATACATACACTTATAAGTATAATGCTTACAAAATGAACTTCTTTCCTTACTATCTACTAGGCAGTTAAGAAGTTTGCCTGTTTTCTCATGCTTGTACCCTAAACCCAAATGAATTCAATGCTTTGTTTTTCTTTTAAAGTCACCTACAGGATAAACAATAGTGTCTTTTTCATTACAGTACTGCAATGTTATTAAAATATGTCATGGTAGGGCGAACTTTTGCCAGTTAGTCTTACAAAAAATTACTGAGCTTCCTGGGGGAGATCAACACTCGCAAAATTTCCTTTCTGTTATCATCAGTGCTGAAAGGAGAGGTGGCACGGGAACAGTGTGAGAAATAAAGCACTGGGTTTTTTTAAGTACAAGATTGCCATCTGAGCCTCCTTGAAGGTATTCAGAGAAACCAGACACCAAAACCAGCACAGAGGCGGTTTCCAATGCAAAAAAGAAAGACCAAGAGGACCAAGAGGACCACAGAATGCTGTAGAAATCTGTGTTCAGGAGTGTTTACGACCATAAAAATAGTCTTGCCTGTTCTTATTGATAGGATGCTTATAGCCTGTTTTCATTTACAAACATGGAAAATATTTTAAAGAGCTAAATTTATTACCACTGAGTATTTCCTTACAAGGAATTGCATATTGTGTTAAATTTCTTCCTGGAAATCTTTTCGTTGCCATTTCAGATTACATTTTGCATCCATGGATCTCAGATTCATTTTCTTGTACAAGCTGGCAGTTTGAATGTAAGCAGGTAACTTTAAGATGATTGCATGTATCAAATACATGCTTAGGGAAATGAGTGATGGGGAAAGAAAAAGGGATGGAAATTCCTAAGAAAGGATTTGTAAGATATGTACCTTCTAATAAAAGATACCGAGAAAGTCAGAATATGAATCAGTGTATCTCAAAAGAAATGAAAAGGAAATTTTGGACATTTTGGGTTATCTCCAAGGAATCTGTGTTCATTTACAGTTTGATGCAGCAGTGTGCACTTGAAAATCTGATTTTAAAATTTTTCCTTTTGATCCCTATTAGTGTTGATTCTCAAATGACTGTGTAACATGTACTTTAATTGTTTTCTTCCTGACAGCAAGGAAAAATTTTAAGAATATCAAAAATAGCTGTATTCTGATCAACAAAGGGAATCAGGAAGGACTGGCTTGTTGCAAATACGAAAAGATGTAAAAAATATAGGTATGCTTTATGTGCTGAAAAAATAATTCTAAAGAAGTGATTAATTAACAGGGGAAACACCCTCGGCAGTCACTGGATGAATGGTTCACAGAGTATCACAGCTCTCCACTGTGAAAAAAGTAGGGAAAGTTTTGGACAGAAATAAAGGGGACCAAAACTGAACTGGGAATAATAATCTTCTTTCTGTTTTATTGTTTGTCATGAGAAAAACATAACTTGCACTGCTGTGGGATTAAAAGAGTTTGTCTTGTTAGATCAACAACTGGAGAACTGAAGTGTGATAGAGAAGCATGAGCTGTAAGTCTCAAGTTCCTTCTTTTTTTCCTAACTTGAAGTAATTTACTGTAAAGGCCAAATGGTGTTTAACAGTGGATTGGGACTTGGTGTTTGAGTCCTGGATCTGCCTATGGTGTGCTGGAAGCCTCTGAGAAATCCATTCCTCATGGGTTTTCCTCTGGGTCTTGGAATACCCATTCTGTAATCTGGGGATTTTCAGAATATACAGATAATGTTTACCATATCTTTTATGAAACACTTCTACTGTTAGCACATGAAAGCACACTATTTTGGAAATTTTAATATCAAGAAATGTTAGAAATTGGAGTCAGTTAATATAACAAGACTATCTGAAGCACAAGTATATCCTTACAGAAATTACATTTAAATTCAGTTTTTAAGTACTGAATATAGAATAGCAAAGCCAAAGATCCTCTCTGCACTCAATGTTAGTGAACAAGCAGC
The DNA here is from genome assembly GCF_047370975.1 of Nipponia nippon. Classification (NCBI taxonomy): domain Eukaryota; kingdom Metazoa; phylum Chordata; class Aves; order Pelecaniformes; family Threskiornithidae; genus Nipponia; species Nipponia nippon. Next base: position 113,944,949 of record NW_028262358.1, on the reverse strand, counting down.
TTAAAAGAACATGTTAACCTTTTAAACCATAAAAAAATGTTTTCCTTCAATCTTCATTTCATTGACTACCTTTACTTTTTCTATTTTATTTTCTCCCCCTCTTTTTTTCCTGTTTTCTTTTTTAATTTTAATAAGAACAGAGAATAAGGAGTTTGGTCTTGACTTGCAAATCTACAATATTAAGTAGGTTCAAAAGCAGGCAGCACAATTATGCCCACCCCTCCTTGAAGTGATCCTACTGTACAAGTAAGGAACATTACTGTAGTGACATGGATTTATTCTTGTGTCTCATTCGCTTCAGTTTGGTAGACAGTCACTGGTCAAGACTTGCAAAGAGTGGCTTCCCTTTTACCCAGTGTATGATAATGCCCCAAATGTGACTTTGTAGTTCACTGGAAAATACGCTCCAATCTTAGTGTTTCCCAGACTTGTTTTGGTTTTAATTTGCAAATTTTCTGAAAAGCTGATCTGGACAACACCTTACTGATAATTGTTGCTTTCAGAAAGGAGCATGCTTTGTGGTTGTCAGATGAGATTAAGATCATCACAAACTAGACAAGTCAGAATTAAAAACCAACATGTTAACACAGTGAAGGCTTAAGCTCTTGACTGTAAAGTAGGAAACTGATGTAAGAAATGCACACAAAAAAGACTGTGAACCAAATCTCTGCAACCAGTCATTTAGGATATTTCTTAAAAGTAGCTTCCCAGAGATGACTTAGTCTTAGCTGCCATTATTCTAACTATCGTTGAGGGCTATTAGAGTGCCATTGTATATTAATTAATGCTTAAGGCATTCCTGTTCGTTCCAGTTTTTCTTTCTTCTTTACTAAATTAAATTAACAAAACTTGCAGTTTTAGTAGTTTGTATTTACAATCCTGTAAAAAAAAAATCTAATGAAATATAGTGTCCAACTGAGCAGAAATATACACACAGCATCTGTGATAAGTTTTCTTACATCGAGATCCTCTTCCTAGCAGGGAAAGCTAATGCACTTGAAATCCTTCTGACTGCCCTATTTCCAGACAATTTGTCTTAATCTACAAACCTGTTTGAGGCTTTCTGTAACTGGGAATTGTAATATTACAAAAAAAATTATACTAAATACAATTTTCATGCTTTCATGATACAAAATATTTTCATTTCTAGTGATATCGCATGAAATATAATGATACAAATGAGAACTTTATTGCTAGCTGAAATGCCTCACTTTCCTGCATTTGTGATTTAGAGAAGTTAAGGCTCTCACATGTTACTTTGGACACCATGCAACCGTTTGGCTGCACACTCTTCCATAAGGCCTTGATTTGCTTTCAAGTCCACTCAACTGTAAGTTGTTGATACTACCTCTTTCTGCCATCCAAGACATCTGATGCCATATTCTTCACTTTCTAAACTCTAGTTTAACAAATTTGAATTAATGGTTTTATTTTTCTATAAACATTTCAGCAGAGAACACGGCTAAACAAGCAACACTTCTATTGTCTGATCCTAACAATAGCACAGTGTCCCCATTATGTGACAAAACGTGCTGCTCACAAAAGGTTAACATTTTTGCAAAAAGCAAAGAAAAGAATGCAAAAACTTCTTTCTTTCCTTCCCTGTTTGAATAATCCTCTCTAAATCTGCTGTTTGATACATTGATGTAAAATTCAAATATGCTCTCAAAATTGAATGAGCTTCTTTTACCTGTGCAATTTGTTCAGCATGGTTATTTCCTGGCTGTTTGTGGTTTTTTGTTTGTTTGTTTTATTGTTTTTTTTTAATGCAGAAGTCCCCATTTTTATAATGACAGTTACAATGTTACTGAAACCTGGGGTAATAGTATGCCAGTCCTGTTAATAAAGTGCTTGTCCTAGACACTGGCCAGTTAATAGTGGCATCACCTGTAGAAGAGCATGCTGTGTTCCTTGGTCTTTCCTCTCCAGTTATACTCTTAAGTGAACTGTTTCAACTGCTCCTGGTTGGCATTTGGATACTTTAACAATCATACTCATCTCTCTCAATGTTTCTATAAGAAAATTTCCCAGGTGTTGCTTAAAATAGAAATATTGAATGTAGGCAGGAGTCTACAGACATTTGATCAGTTTCTGGAAAATATTTCCTGCATTAATTCATTGAAAAGGCAAGAAGTTGAATTGCAAAAAGTCCTATACTTGTCTTAGATCCTCTCTTTGCTTCTGCATTATGACCCAAGAGGATCTGGCAGTATCTCTTGCTCAAATCCAAGGTGTGAGATATGCAACACACTAATTAGAGCACAATATCTATCTTTGCATAACCTTGCAGGGTTTTCCACGTCTTGTATTCAATTCTCTTCTCCTAGGTTTAGGGTCAACAGCTAAGCATAGATAAAGTCAGGTGAGTTAAATCTCACTTTTAGTTGCCACAGGCCTGAAGCTCCATTGACTCACTGTGGGATGCTTAGCAGATGAAACTTGCATTGCAGAGCTTCACAGCATTGCAAAAAGCTTTATGTACGCAACCTTGATAATTTCAGTAACCAAGATTTGTGGCTATTTTTCTATAAAACACCATGTACTATGTACATCAATCCAAACTCAATGATTAGGAAAGCACAAGTTTCTCCTCTTGCCTGTCATGACAGTAGCCCCTAATTAAACCCACACTGTTTGAACCTACTGAGCGCTGTCCTGTATCATTTGATCACCTAGACGCTTGTGCCTCTTCATTAGTTTTGTGGTCACCTTCTTTATTGATCTGCTGCTCCTCCTAACCTTTTCCAGTTTAAAGGCAGGCTAAAAGATGCAAGGATGGCTAATTTAGGTGCCAATTAAGTCTAGCTTCCTTCGATTCCTGTGGAGTACTGATCCCTCATTAATCTCTCTTTCATCCTGACCTTTATACCTCCCTTAGGTGTTGACCTAGAAATGGGAGCTTTGGGCAGAGATGCTTAGGCCTATGTGAATTTTGCAGTGAGAGATATCAAATATTGTTCCACTGGAGCTATAATGCTAGAAAAATATGGTATGCACAGGTACTTGAAGAAAAGACTGAGGCATTAAAATAATAATGGAGGTACTGTCTTCTTAAGGAAAAGAAATGTTGGGAAGAAAGTTCATCAGGGAGCATAGTAGGAAATGTTCTTTAAGGTGATTTTTTTTTTCATAAGTGGCCATATGTTGTTTTAAAAAGTCTTAGAAACTCCATAATTCTGTAACACATTGTGAAATAATGTATCATCTGCCATAGAAATCATGCTATGCCATATATCTATAGCATTTGATTTCTGGGTGAACTGAATAGCAAAAATTTACAGAATTGTTTCTGCCATGAAATGAAGATTACTGGGCCAACTTGGGTCAGGGCACCATTCTGAAAATGTTCATCGTTGACTCAGACTTAGTGAGATTGTGTGGTAAGCGTCAGTAGTTTGGATTTAGCATTGAAAGGTTGAAAGCAGTATAGCATACCTCTTTTTAAACCAGATATGTTCCAGAAAACATTAAACTTTCTGGATATGCTGAAATATCTGCTGATGTCTAATATCTTTGCAATATGATCCAGCATCAAATGATCCCTCAAAAATTATTTACTTACTTTTGAGCAGTCATCCCAAAACTTTGTATGTTCATTTTTTGACAAAACACCACAATAGCTGGAGAAACTAGACAGTTCCTCAGAGGAAAGGGACATCTCAGAAAATTCAATTTGCAGTCATACTCAGATTTTGGCAAGCAATTACCAGGAATAATATATGAATTGAAAGCATATAGTGAAAGCATGACAGTAGTTATGTATGCTGATGATTCTGAACTATTTTTGATCTGAAATTCACATATTGTCTTTCAAATATTAGCCCTAATGACAGGGAAGAATATTATCTGATGGGGAGCATGGGGTGATATACAGTCAGTGTTACTAATTAAATAAGTTTAATTATTTTAAAATTTAATTACTAATTTCAAAGGCAAGACACCTGAGCTAAGAAATTAATGTGTGGCTACACAGACGAGCTTAAACTACACAGAGGGGCTTAAACTGAATCTGATCACAGTTATTTTATAAATGATGCAGTCCTGGAATTAAAAATCATTATACAGTGAGTTTGGAGTGTTGCAATATGTACATTGTAAATTGTTTACATTAGTATTCAGAATATGATTACTGACTCTAGCTGATAAACACTAAGCAACAATAAAGATGACCGATCAATCAGTATAGAGGACAAGTTGTAATGAATGTGATACATTTTTCTGTCAACCTCTCTTTTCAAATTTAATTTCGTACCCCAAACTGTGTTTCAGATTGTTTGTCTTACTCAAAGTTAGGGAAGTTTATTACCCCAATCCCTCAGTTTCAGATGGCAGCTTCTACTTGCTAGAAATCAAACAACTTTTTCAGTTTTCAGTGTCTTATTAATTTTCAGGCAACATTACTAAGGCTTGTGGCATCTGGTTTCATGGTCTGAGCCTGGAGCTAAGATTACAAAATTGTGTTTTTAGAAGTAGTAGAATAAAATTCTTTCCTAAAGCTTTTATTCATGAAGATTGGAAAAAGGATGATATCCACAGCAAAGAAAAAGATGGTTACATTTTCCTGGTTAGGCGAAACTGATCTTAACAAAGAATGAAACAGTCTAGTCCAGTACATTATGATACAATATATGGAGTTAAGAAAGAACTCTTCACTCACATAAGGTAATGCACATAAAAATAAAGTTTACCATAAGCTAGAAAGGTTCACAATACCCTGTTATATTCAGGAAAAGGAAAAATATTGAGTAACTGCAGTTTATCTGTTTCAATTATCATCAAGTACTATTTGAGTGATAATTTCTTGCTTATGGAATCATTTAGCATATTACAGGTGTAAGTGGACCTAGTCAGTGTTCTATAATAATTTCAATTAGGAAATGTTTAATTGCTATATAAATCTGAAAAAAATGCATTATTAGATTAACGATGAGTAGGTTAATGAATAAGAAGCAGACTGGAATTGGAGCGTTTAGTCACTAATGAACATTTGCTGTAGCAACTATTTTTCTAGATGCCTACATTCTTGTTTAACACTTGCAAATGTCCCCCTATACATTTGAAGGTCGTATGGCATGATCAAGAAAGGTGTTGTCAACCAATTTTACCAGACAGTACATAATTACGAAAGGCAGTTCCACTGGTTTAAAAAGAAACCTGTTTTGAATGTAAATCCAACTGCTTTAAAAGTTCTAAACAGATTGAAGGCTATATTGAGAGCATTTTGTTGTGAAAATTTTTATATTTGTCAGAGACTCAAGAATCTTGAGATCTTGAGAGACTCAGACTGTTCTGAAATGAATACCACTCATTCTCTATATTATCTTGCTACCTGAAAATTAAACATCGTGTTTAACTAATTAAAAATAGATGGGAGTTCATAACACTGACTTTTCTGGAGCCATACAAGACTCAAAGTCAGAAGTTAAAGTATGAACAGTTCAGCCACTTTCATTAACTACTAGTTGGCAGTGCCTTTATTAACCAAAAATCATTGTGGTTCAACGTCTAATGAGATCCAAAGTTATTATAGACAATACTAGAGAAATAGTCACCCAGGAAAAAAAGTATATTCCTTATTGATGTGGCTATAATATAGCTTAAATATGCCAAAGATATATTTTAATGGTTAGTTGTGAAATGCTTTAGGACATGATTCACCTTTTGTTTGTACCAGCAGTTTTCCACCTGTCATTCACTGACTGACCTCATTTTGTTTGTTCATGCTACATGTTAAAAACTCTGATTATCTGAGCCTGTTGAGTATCTTCTTCCTGCAATTCCACTTGTGTCTGGTGTAACCTTCACTCACTGGATTGAGTACTACAGTTTCATGTTATTATCAAGCTGTTAACTTGCCATTTTCTCAAAGTCTTCTGTATGCAAGTTGCACCATAGGACACCATTCTTGAAATACAGTGGAATTCTGTGTCCTTGGGACTTGCATGGCTTTGCTTGAGCATCCAGGCGGAGTTGTCTAGATTTTTTTCATTGGTTGCTATTGAAAGGCTCCTAGCTCAATGAAGTAGAGAGTTGTTAGGGATTTTCTTTGGTGGTCTGATATACCACAAATATTCCTATAGCACCCCGTAGGTTGCTGAGATTCTTTCTGTGAGCAGCTGATTGCCAGAACAACTTAGATCTCTGATGTAACTTCTCTAGATCTATTGACCTTGTCCACAGTATGAAGCATTTAGCTGTTTAAGTCTTGGTCTGTTGGCAAATCTTCTATATTGCTTCCATGAAGATTTGTAAGAGACTTAATTTTCTTACAAAAAGTGGATATTGTTTCCTTTAATGGCAGAAATATATTGATTCTGTAGTAATTTGATTACTCAATAGCCTGGAATTTCTAGGTTACTTTCAAATTCAGTATTTGTAATGGCAGTCTCACATAGATGGTTTTATTTTCACAGAAGGATTTCAGCTTTTCAGTTAGTCACAGAGCTCATACTAGTTTAATACTTTTATTTAATCCCTCTCCTGATTTTATTTCTCACCTCACTAATACAATGTGATCTCTAAGACATTGAGAAAGTAAACAATATTGGTTTTATTAGGCACTCAGAAGTGCAACTGCAGTTCTTCTGGATTTTGTGTCTCCCAATTAAAGACTTTCTGAAGGTATTAACTGAGTAGACTGCAGATAAGATCCCAAATATAGGCTGTCTTGATCATTCTCACAGTCCCTGCATTCCTACCCAAAGATAAGATGGTAGCTTGACTGGACTTACTTACATAAACTTTATGGTTATATGTGATGTACAATGATGTTTCTAAGCGTACAAGCAAGACATTTTTCATGGTCTTCCAGTTGAAAATACGAATTATTTAGAAAATGCTGAACTCTGTAAAAACAGCCGTTCATTGGGCTTAAATGTAGCTGTGATCATTACACATTACACAGGTTTTGTGACCTAGATGACTATTCATATTTTGCAACCTTATTCACAGCATAGGAAAACAACAATGACAACATCAAGACAAGAGCTTGTCACTTTCTTATGCAGCTGAAACAAGCAGGAAGGAAAATGAAGGAAGAAGAATGGTGATTGCTGTTGAAGTGCATACAGGATAAAGAAAGCATAAAAACATTCTGAGGAGTAACAATGCAGATTTTAGGAAGACCTTTGAATTATTCCTTTTAGCAGAAACCTCCCAAATCCTCAACAAAGTCTGAACTTTTCAGAGTATATGAACAAAAAAAAAAAGAAAAAAACCCAGAAATTATTTCAAAAGTTACCTTGAGAATGAGGACATATCCTATCAAAAAATAAAAAGTATGTAAGAAAAAATACAACTGTTTGACAACTGTCATCAGAAGTCAGGGGAAAAAACTGAGGAAATAAGAAATTATCATTCCCTTTTGCTTTACTACCTACCAGCCACTGCTAGAGCTCACTTCTTATGGCTCCTACAATTGTTTTTAGACTTCTGTTTACCAGAGTTTTAAAAAAAAAGTTTTGAAAGAAAATGTTCTGAAATCTACTAAATCAACTGAAGTAAAAATGTAAATACTCTTTCATTAAACTGGAAAATGTAATTAGTTGATTTAATGTTTTTCACCTGAAGAACATTGACTTTGGGAGTCTACCAATGACAGTCACAACAAAGATGTCAAAAAGGCATAAACTGTCCCTTGTTTATACTGACACAAATTTCTTGCTTGTCTTTATTGAAAAGATTATGAGAAGACAGGATAAGTACATTCAGGACATGGTTCGAATACTTGCTTTCATTAAACCAAGCAACCCGTAAGAGTAACATTATTGTAGTGCTGAATACACAGAGAAATGTATGTACGTGTTCCTTACATGCATATAAGTACACTACCTGTAAGCTGTGATAATTATAATTTCACATATAACAAAATCAGCAAAGTATTTTAACAGCCACCATTTAAGTAGTAATAACACATGCATTCTTTGATTATACAGACCGCTGGGGCATTTAGTTGCAAGGATTAGTCTAGAAACAACCTACCTGAAGGAGTGAGTGAGGTCTGTCTTACCTTTCAGGTAGCATTAATTGGTTTATCATTACTACTAGCTAATTGCAGCTTAATTAACATGCATGGCCTCAAAGTCAGAAAGGAACGCAGTCAGTCCTCGTCAGGAGATGATGCACTTCACTGTGTCTGACTTAGAGTCCAGTGTTAACAGCTTTGCCTAGAGAGATCATACAGATAAAATTTTGAAAAGAAATCTACACCCAAGCCATAGAATACCACAAACATGATTACTTCATATTTCTGTGAACACTCATTTTATACCTAAAATTGAAAAATTGGGTTTTTATGTGTTATCCCTACTACACTGTACAAAGCACTATTCAGTGTGTGAGATCCAAGTCATCCTTCAAAAAGTACAACAGCACTATTTGGATTACTTTAGTTCAGAGAGTTAGTGGCTCTGTAGTTGTGCTCTCCTTGAGCCTCTGATCAAAGACCATGTACTCAGAGGATTTTTGCGGGAAGGGTTATCTCCATACCAGCAGTTAATCCAGGGAATAATAATGACAAAAAATAAAAATAATGACAAAAAATAAACCCCAATGTAATAAATAGATTTATGCCACAGATGAACCTAGCACTGTGAGATTTCTTGTACAGTTTGTATAAGTGTAGTGGGTAGATTTCCTTCTAGAATGATATGGCCTCTTCACAATTCATGTCAAACAGAAATGAACCTACTTGGGTTTGATTCACTCTTATTAAGCTTCTCTGCAAGGCTTTCATTATTAATTACCATGCATAATCATTCAGATTTTTATGCATTCCTCCTACATCATATTTTTTCCTGTCAGAAATCCATGTGTGCAATGTGTGCATTTATTTTAGCTACAGGCAGAAAATATATCATTCAGGAATGGAAAAATACTGAATTATGTGATCTGTTATTCAATATGCCTAACCAGCCTTCTATCTTCTATACATCTTAATTCAGGATTTTACAAAACCATGTAGTCACAAATTCTTCCTTGTATCTCACTGCCAGGGTCCTGCTATCTCACTGTTGGAGTCCTACGTATCCTCATATCTAATGGACCAAAGTGATCTACAACAGTATTCCCTTAACTAGCAGTCTGAAAAGTGGCACACCTGCTCTTCTGGAGAGCTGCCAGTAAACAGATGCAGTGCTACGCATTTCAGAGACACTGAACATGGTCATAGCAGCACATATAGTCTGTTCTCACAAGTAAAACAGGTGTTGTCTACAACTTTAGCCACCATCATTAACAGATGTGAACTGGTGATTTACTGGCATAAATGTCATGACTTTTATTATCATTGATCAAAACAAGCCTTGTTCTTGATTTGTTATGAGCTCACCCAATATTTGCTGGCAGTCAGCCCATGTCTGCAATTCTGAGAGAGAGATGTGGGTGTCCAAGAAATACAATATTAGTCCAGCAATAAGTAACTTAATTACAGGGCTGAATTCTATAGGATTGATTTTAAGCACAGATCCCATTGAATCAGAAATTATTTAACTGAAATAAATTATCATTTTAAAATCCAAACAAAGACGTAAGAGGACAAGACCTGAGCCCTGAAACTTAGCTTTCACAGTGTTGCTCACATAACCCACCAGATGTGCTCAGTATAGGTACTGCGCTTTACATGACATCTACATCCAGGAAAGCCATGGGTGACTCAAAGAGCTTTCTCTCCTGGGCTCCCAGACTCTGCGTCCCGGGAATTCAGATACTGGGAAAGAAAAGAGATGAAGTCTGGGTCACGTAGGCATACGGATGATGTGATATATGCACATCAGAGCATGGTATGCATCTGTCTGCACAGGCCCTGCAGCAGAAGCGATGGCCACACTCCAGGTACAACACTGAATTTATGATAGGTTGCATTGGCTGACAGCAAAGACAGAGCCCAGGAGATAACTTTGCTCAATAAATATATCCTCCAGGGTGCTACTCTGTGGAGTCCCTCTCTGAAGGTGTCTATATATGGCTCATGGGTAAAGCTTCCTCTATCCTTCCCTTGCACCTCGGTTACTAGCAGCTGATCTGTGCCACGCCTAGAGATCTAAGGGAGACACAGCAAATGGACCTTCAACAGGTTGTGCATGGTGAACACAGGTAGGGTGTGGCACCAGGTGCTAGAAGGAATGATCACTGGGAAATGGGAATTTGGAAATGGGATAAATCTGGTTTGGAGCTGAATAGAACTGGAGACCTTTAGAGATGCTTTCGAAGCCAAGACTAGGAAAGCAGAAAGGATGCTCCAGTATGGATAGTCCTTCCCCACAGAGTAAGATAGAGGTGGTCATTGAAATCATGTTCAGAGCAACTTGAGCTATGCAAATGGGGCTGAAGAAGTATTCATTTCAATGTCTTTTCAGCTTTTTACAGTGGTGGAAACCAGTTATTTCTCAGACAGGAAGACTGCGATAGTGGAAAATGGCATTGCAACCTGACTTCAGAATACAAAAGATGCACTACATTACCCTGATTAATCATGAAGAAAAAAAAAAATCTGGATTCTAGCTGTCATTCTTTAAAAAAAAAAAAATCACATGTTTAACAAGTGTATAAAATGTCCTCATTTACAATTACTCATACCTAAGAGCTTCTGTAGCAACTTTGAGTGCTCAGAAGTTACCGTCTTACTGATGAAACAGTGTGCATTAAAAACATTAAGAGCTAACTATAGGTTAATTTTGAACACACAATTTTAAAGTTTCTGACCTGTGTGATAAGTGGTTAGCAAGGCTTTTTAAAAATTTTATCAAATATGAAAAGGGATATCCAACTCAAAGCCATGAAATTTCATTCTGTGTAGAAGGTTGAAAACTCTAATTTAAGGAAATGTGATTTAAAACTAATTATAGCGAATAGAAAAATCAAGAGGGACACAAAGAGCTTCTCAATAGATAGAAGGAAAAATACTGTTTGAGAAAGAATAATGTAACAGTCAGAAAGGAATTAATGAATAGGACAGGTACATACATGCCTAGAAATAGCTATTAATACCACAGAATTATGCACTACTCAGTCATTAACATCACATTGCACCTGGCAGTTTAACAGGAAGATTTTAGTTCTTTGAGAAAAGAAATTAAGGGCTCAATTATGGATCTGAGCCATGCTGAGAAGGGAGAAAGATAAATACTGTTTCATGGTGTGCTGGGAAGCAGTATGCCTGTGGAAGGTACAAAAAAGTGGTCTGTCAGTACACCTGCAATAAACCAACCATGCTGATAGACCATCCCATTCATGGAAAGATATGTTCTCCAGAGAAACTCATGAAACCTCATTCTGACTGTAAGGAAACAATTTTGGATATAAGGGAAGTTCTTCTTTCTCCTCTTCTGATGACTGCTCAGGGACAATCCTACTCTACGAGAAGTAATGGTAGTTCAGCATGAAGTTTCAGTGTAAATTACATGAGATTAGGAACTGAAGATTCAGGTGGGCATCCCTGAAACCCTATAGGAGGCAGATCTATGTCTGATTTTACTTCAGTGATGTCTGAGCTGGACACTTGGAGGCATTGATTTGCCTGAAAGGAGAGTTGTCAAGACAGGCAGCTTTGGTGATTTTATTACTCCACATGATTCTGTTATCTTCAGGTACATCTTCTTAAGCTGGTCACACTGAAAATACGTCCCTGATTGCAGTGACCAAGACCACATTGTATATTCTGTATCTGAGGTTTGCACTGATGCATCTACATATGATTTTTGGAGCCCTGCCCTGTGAGCTGCAAGCAGTTCCCGTTATGTCTTAAACTTCCTTCCTTCTTGTAGTATAGAATATATTTCTCTGATCCAATGATGATTCACAACACTCTTGTCCTTGGTATAGGCAAGACATTCCCTCTTCTGGGCCCTATCCCTTCTCAGTAATTTCTTTTTTTACTTCTGTATCACTCACCCACATATCTTAACTTCTGTGTTATCAAACTTATTTTTCTGTTTACTTCTTATAAATATGTGTACTGATACCATCATCTCAATTCTTAATCATTAGAAGGCTTTTTTTTCTTTATTAAATAATTACAGATATTATGCATGCAATGAAGCATTATTTAAGCAATTCGGTATTTGTCGTTTAATTTTTTCCTCCTCTTCTCTTTTGCTCATGTTTCCAGCTTTGTGAAATTTTCTTTTATGACGTACTGAGAACATATATATTGATTCAAAAACCATATTTTTGTACATAATAAATGCAATTTTATCATGATCACATACAAGCCAGAATTATTATTATTAGAATGACCTGTTGGTTTTATCTCTTGGAAATGCATCTTTAATAAGTAAAATACTTCTAAGATATCAAATCTTTCTATTTGAATGTTACTATCTATCTGTTTTGTGCTTTTTATTCTTTTTTTTAAGCAAGTCAGGGATGTTTTAGTAGTGATGACACAGGACTTCAGAAAAAAAATTTCATTTTATGCTTTGGAAAGAGCTGATCTTGTTGTTCTTTCCTTGTGACTGATCCATATTAGTCACCTGTGCTGTAACTCATCTGTCAGGAAATCAATACCTAAACATTCCAAGATCTAGCTTTCTGAAATGTCAATAACTCAGAAAAAAAGCTATGACATTTTTTCAGGTGGAGTACAGCCTCCCCATTTACAAAGTAGAAAACGTCTATAACATAACAGTATTGTGAGAGAGCTTGCCAAATTATGGTTGATGTCTAAACCTAATTATTACTTTTCCTAGTGAATAAATGATATGGCAATCCCTGGGCTAATTCAAAACAGTGACTTTCATATTTACTCCAGAATTACAAATGTCCTATCATTGTGCTTCCTAGGTTATATTAGAATCATAGAATCATAGAATTGTTTAGGTTGGAAAAGACCTTTAAGATCATCAAGTCCAACCATTAACCTAGCACTGTTAAGTCCACCACTAAACCATGTCCTCGAGCACCACGTCTACCCTTCTTTTAAATACCTCCAGGGATGGGGACTTAACCACTTCCCTGGGCAGCCTGTTCCAATGCTTGACAACCCTTTCGATGAAGAAGTTTTTCCTAATATCCAAACTAAACTTCCCCTGGCACAACTTGAGCCCATTTCCTCTCATCCTGTTGCTTGTTACTTGGGAGAAGAGACCAACCCCCACCTCTCTACAACCTCCTTTCAGGTAGTTGTAGAGAGCAATAAGGTCCTCCCTCAGCCTCCTCTTCTCCAGGCTAAACAGCCCCAGCTCCCTCAGCCACTCCTCGTAGGACTTGTGCTCCAGACCCTTCACCAGCTTTGTTGCCCTCCTCTGGACACACTCCAGCACCTCGATGCCCTTCTTGTAGTGAGGCGCCCAAAACTGAACATAGTACTTGAGGTGCAGCCTCACCAGTGCCAAGGACACGGGGACAATCACTTCCCTAGTTCTGCCGGCCACGCTCTTTCTGATACAAGTCAGGATGCTATTGGCCTTCTTGGCCACCTGGGCATACTGCTGGCTTATATGCAGCTGGCTGTCAACCAACACCCCCGAGTCCTTTTCTGCCAGGCAGCTTTCCAGACACTCTTCCCCCAGTCTGTAGCATTGCATGGGGTTGTTGTGATTTAAGTGCAGGACCTGACACTTAGTTTTTTTGAACCTCATAGAACTAGACTCGTCCCATCGATCCAGCCTGTCCAGATGCCTCTTCCTACCCTCCAGCAGATCAACACTCCCACCCAGCTTAGTGTCATATGCAAACTTACTGAGGCTGCACTTGATCCCCTTATGCAGATCATTGATAAAGATATTAAACAGAACTGTCCCCAGTACTGAGCCCTGGGAACACCACTTGTGACCGGCCACCAACTGGATTTAACTCCATTCACCACAACCCTTTGGACCCGGCCATCCAGCCAATTTTTTACCCAGTGAAGAGTATGCCCGTCCAAGCCATGAGCGTCCAGTTTCCCCAGGAGAATGTTGGATTAGAAATCAAATTTCCTGATTTAAGAATCCTTTTCACTGTCAAGCCCTCTATGTTCTGAACTCTAGCATCAAACTGATTTTCAGTTGTGCTTTAATGTGTTATTTCTGAATAAGTAACTTTTCCCTGGTAGAAAACAGGACATACAAGCTTTATACTCACAAAACTTCAACCTTTCCCATGAATTTGTCAGCTCCTGTAGGTATAAAAGTTCATATCCTCAAAACCCCAATTCAGTAGTTGTATAATGCTGGATATTCCCCCCAAATTATTAGCAAAAGTCTGTAAACTTCCAATATTTGCTTTTTAGCATAGTGAGAACTGCTAGATCTGGACAGTATTGAGCAGCAAGTCATGCCAAGCATTCACCTGCACAGGTCCTTACCTGACTTCAGTCCTGGGGGACAGCCACCAGATCAGCCTCTGTGCAGAGGAGATCTGTATCCACACACCTTTAATACAGAAACTCCATGTTTTGAGCATTCATCTAGGATATGAAGACCCATATTTCTCTCCTGCCTTTAAAAAAAGACAAGCTCCATCTCCCACTTCTCACATGGATGCTACTTAACATAGGGACAACCATTTCGAGGTTGTCTAGAGTCCAGATTCGGCATTCGTTAACTTGCTTTTAACACTGCTCCCTTTTATAAAAAACACTTGTATATTCTTGAGCCAGAGGAAGAGTTTATAACCTAGCGGGTATCACAGTTAACCTGGAATATCCACATCTAGTTTCTGTTGCCCACAAAGATTATATCTGGAGCTCCTAAATGATGGGTGTGCAGTGTTATGGGTTAAAAGAAATATGTTATTCTTATTTCTGCTGTTTTCTGAGAAAAAATGATTTGGACATTTTGCTGCAGGGGAAGATTCAGGATGATGAATACAGATTAGAAATAAGGTACTTCCTTTTTTTTTTTTTCCAGAGAAAGATATTGAAGTCACAGCAATGGCCACATTTTACCCGAAGTTTTGCTTCAGCATTTTGTATCAGCTAGCTTATATAGTCCTCTAGTTGTTCCAGTGACTTGTTGTCCATATACACTGCCTACAAAATGAAAAGCAGCATGATTTTAGGAGTATTCAGGTTCCTCCATATGAGAAGGCATGTCTGTACAAGATCTAAGAGAGGTACTAGCTCAGGCTCCCCTACAGCAGTGTAGCCATTCCATATGGTGTTGCATTCAGGCAAACCAACTGTATTAACAATGCCTTTAGTTTTGGAGCTTGAACAGCATCCCACTGCAAGGGAAAAACTACCCTAAATCACCCTATGTATCACTCGCAGAATGTAGGCACCTAATGAAGCCTCAAGCATGCATCAGGCAAAAATCTATCTAAAAATTCAACATGCAAATTTTGAGAAATTAAGGTAGCTTTGTCCTTCTATGGGTCTTGCTTCAAGCTGTCTTAAGAGTGGCAAGTGAAACTGTAACATAATTGAGGTGGGTGGGAAGCTGGAGAAAGTGGGCTATTTTTCTCTCAAAGAGTTCAAAACACAGCCTTAGACATCAGACAATTTGCAAATTCTTAGTGGGAAGAAAAGATCTTTCTGGGAATTTAAGTAGCTAGTATTTAATAGATACATAATTTAAAAGCTTCACTGGAGTTCGCAAATTCTAACAAAAAAAATCTAAATCTTGCAATAAGATTTTTGTTACTGAGGATTTTAGTCCCAGCCAGCAAAGATTCTGATAATAGTGCTTATTTGGGGTTATTTCAAGATTATTTTTAATAAATTACTATAAATATGATGCAAAAACTTTTGTGGGACTCAGTTAAATGAAATAAGTGAATTCATAGTCTACAGAGGATGGATACTGCTTTTAAACTCAAGTATTAGAAAACGCTTAAAAGGGTTAGAGAGTGATTTCAAAGGCTGCATGCCATTAACAATTAGCAATTGCCATTAATGTAATTAAGTTGTTGAGCGGATATCCTATTTCTCAATGGTAAAAGAACACTTTGTGTTGGATTCTTGCTCACAAACTTTTGTTGAACAAAAATTTATCATTTAGGCTAAACTAATTATCTGTTTTCCTTCTCTAGGGAATGGAGAGAGAAAGTTCTCCCTGTGGGATGATTTATCTTTTCCTAAAATAATGTTCCAGGAAGGTGCATCATCTCCTATGGAATGTGGATTTTTCTTCTTTGACTATAACAAGTGGAGGTGTGAGGTCTACAAGAAAGACTTTGGTTATAGATTTGTCTTCAGTGGTTAAACCAGCTGCATACAGAACATTTTTGTGAGCTCTTAAGTCATCTCTCTGGCCTGTTATTTTGCTTCCTTTTCTATCCCTTCCCACACACTGTGTAGGGAGCTGAGGTGCCTATTGACTTCTGCCATATTGTGGATTGCAGCATCCGCCTTTTGGTGTCTAAGTTATTCAGTGGTTAACACAATGCTCAAAAGCCAGTACTTTACTAGGTACAATAGTATTTGGTCTGCCTGGACATTCCTCTGTGAACACGAGGTGGTTTACTGTATGTCACCTTTACCACTTGCTGTCATGAAAGCATAAGGCAATTATTCATAGTTATGGCATCCCTAAGTGACTGAAGCATAACATTAATTACAAACACACATTATTTGGTTGGTCCAATCCTAGTCCAGTTCATAAATGGGAAAATCAGTAACACTACGAATAAATCTTCCACTGATGTGATCAGCAAACCTGTGACTGAGATGACAAAAGACCTTTAAAGACCTGTTTTGTCTAGAGCAGCTTTATTTTCTGAGCTCCATTCAAGCCAAAATTAAGTGGACCTACATGCACTATCTTCGACTGTCAAATGCGCTAATTCATTTATTTGGCAAGTGATCCCATTCCCTGGTTAAAAATGTTGCCTCCATGACAGAATTACAGTGTAACATACTGGGATTAGCAGCGAGTGCTGAGGAGGCAGGCAATTTTTGAGCTAATTTTGTTTCTGGTCTGTCTAACTTCTACACATAGGCATAACTCAACAGGGATGCATCCACATGAAGAAATTTCCACTGTTAGCTATAGTTGAGAGCTCACTTTTGAGGTTGATCTAAGAAAAAATAAATTCATTAATTTCAAATATCCTTTTCACAGGTACTACCTACCTTTTTGTCCAATGGCATCATCCATCTCTATCTGACTGGCATTTGCAGAGGCTGCATGCAGTTGGTGAAATGATTGATCATAGCTATTCTGTAGTATCTGCTTCAGTCTACCAAATCAGTCATACATTAAAAAAACGACATCAGATGAGCCTGCTCCAACGCTGATATTACTATTTATTGCTAGCCGTGACCTAATGTCAAACACAGAACATGGAAAAAGATAAGCTTTCCTACCTAATCAGATCCCTTCTCTCTTATCTTAACCTCTGCTTGGGAACAAGCTTGTGAACAAGTTACTATTAAGTAAGTGTGGATGAATCTCAGATCCTTTCTGTTATGTACCTATGAATGTACTCTAGCCCTTCACTACGTGCATGGTAACTCATTCCTTAGTGAAAAGAGACAAGTTATTTCAGAGTTGCTGAGGAACAAGTGTTTGAACACTGGAAGCTACCAGGGGAACCAACTTACTGAAGCTTTTAGCTTAGTTGATAATACATTAATTTGCCTTACTATTTATTGAACAATAATAAAAATAATAGCACACTCTTCAGTTCAGCTCCTTTCTTGCTTCTGGCAAGTTTCCCTTCATGTTTCTGCTCTGACTCTTGCTTTCTTGTAGGATCAGTACTATCTTGCTCTCTTCACCTTGGATCTTATTGACACTTCAGCAGGGTATACAATTTCATTTACATATTCACAGAATTTCTGAGAATTCATTTACAGAAACATGAGATTTCCTGGAACTTATTAACATATGCAAATGTCCAATCCACATGCACAGTCGTCTTCCTTGGTGGTCTTTGGGTGGTTGTAGGGGTCTTCAGATGAAGACTCCTAGTCTTCTTCTCTGTGTTCGCTGACTGACCTTTGCTTCAGTTCTGGGACCATGTCCTTCAAGGCTGTTGTTGTCATCCCCTTGCAACTTTCTTGTCTTCCGTGCATTTGTTCTCCCAAGGCCCAGTTGTCTGAGATGGGATTATCCTGGAGCCCCCTTATTTTGCAACCATTCTAACTACTCTCTAAATCACAAAGGCCTTTCTTTTGTTTAGTTAAGTGACTAAGATATTTACAATATCCTCCTTGCCCCTAGGCTTTAATTCTTTCAGGAGGCATTTTGATGCAGTGGCTTTGTCTATCTTGGCTTTAACCCTTTCAATAATCCTCTTTACTGGAGATTTTGTTAACAAAATAACCATTTTCTTCCAGTCTCCAACTCACTTTCCCTGCCTTGAACCTGCCTTCAGTTGATCTAGCCTGAGCTAACACTAGCAAAATAAGTAGACATCAGACCAATTCTTCTGCAATTGCTTTCAGCATTATGTTCCTTCCTTCTCTAGGGAAGGGAGGCAGGGACAGAAAGCTGTGCTACCTCTCCATAAGCAGTATCCTGTTCAAATAAACCAATGTCTTTTTACTTAACCTGTTTCTTGGTGTCTCGTTCTTAGTGAGGAAAATATCAATCCTAGAATGTTATTCCTTACCCATGCCTTTATAACTATGTCTCACATCATTTGTTTCTTGAGCTTTCACATCTTCAAACTGTAATGAGCCACTACATCAACAGAAGAAAACAAAAGGTCGCTCTGAAATCTGTGTCTTCTTTTATGCTTTGTTAGGCTTCACTATTCAAATCTTTTTCAAATATATTTCAGTGTGATGATTTTGGCTGGGATAGAGTTAATTTTCTTCACAGTAGCTAGTATGGGGCTATGTTTTGGATTTATGCTGAAAACAGTGTTGATAACACCGGGATGTTTTTGTTACTGCTGAGCAGTGCTTACACAGAGTCAAGGCCTTCTCTGCTCCTCACCCCACCCCACCAGCGAGTAGGCTGGGGGTGCACAAGATGTTGGGAGGAGACACAGCTGGGACAGCTGACCTCAACTGACCAAAGGGCTATTCCACACCATGTGACATCATGCTCAGCATATAAAGCTGGGGGAAGAAGAAGGAAGGTGGGGGGGGGATGTTCGGAATGATGGCATTTGTCTTCCCAAGTAACGGTTATGCATGATGGAGCCCTGCTTTCCTGGAGATGGCTGAACACCTGCCTGCTGATGGGAAGTAGTGAATGAATTCCTTGCTTTGCTTTGCTTGCATGAACAGCTTTTGCTTTACTTATTAAACTGTCTTTATCTCAATCCATGAGTTTTCACACTTTTACTCTTCCAATTCTCTTCCCCATCCCACCAGAAGGGAGTGAGCAAGCGGCTGTGTGGTGCTTAGTTGCCAGCTGGGGTTAAACCACGACATTCCGCTATGAAAGAAACATGATAGCGCATCTGCTATGGAATATGTGGTTATTGCCATAACCCACCTGCCATTCTATTCAAATTCTTCAGCTATGAGAATCTGCTACTGCAAATATACTTCACTCAAAACTTTTGTGTAAAAGCATTTAACATTCTCATTTGATGCTCTTGACTCTTTGTATTCAGCATGTTCACTGTAAGGCTGTTGGCTTTTGTGCTCATCTCTGCTTCATCTCTTTTGTTGTTAACACTTGCTTTCTACTTCAAGCTTTCATCCTAGGCACCACAGTGAATTGGAAAAAGCACCCTGCAAAATAACTCCACCCCCGTAGCTAGGAATAAATAGCGCTCAGAAGACTAGCTAAGCAGCTGACCGGTCTTGACCATTGCTTTTTACGCTATTTACGAACTGTCCCTCATGTTCTGCTCCTCACCTGATATCTATTTGTTGCTTTTGTGTTCCGAGTGTCAGGTCTTGGGGTCAGGGACCACTTTTCACTATGTGTGGTAGCACTTAGCGGAATAGGGTATAAGTGAGATTGTGTACTGCAAGTAAACAGCACCTTGATGGGAGTGTGGATAGCAGAGCATTAGCTCCTCCTGTTATGAAAGCTGCTGCTGTCGCCCTCATTTACACACAGTCAGATCACTCACTGCTTGCTTTGGAAGCAGTCCACTCTCCAAGTGTTTGTTTTGTTTAAAAGCAGAGATTTAGAGCTGAACTCAGTGCAGCAAAGAACCATTTTATTACCCCATTTATTGCCTTTAAAAGACCAGGACAGAAGCATGAGTACCATTTCTGTGCTCTTTTCACAGGGAAAAGGAGCTCATTTGTTCTGAAAAATGGGGCCCTGATGTTTTGTCTTTGTTTCTGGCAAGCGGAGACCTTTCAGCCTACCAGACGTAGGATGCTCTCTGGCAGCAACTGCCAGTTCACAGGCTCCGATAGGACTTCTCTCCTAGATTTACTGGCTGGGAGAGCTACGTGCAGTGTTTTCTGTAAGATATATGTAAAAAAAAAGTCTTGTTTTCTTGGACATGTGTAGGAAGATGAATCCCAATCTACATTTCACACTCCTGTTGATCTTAAGATCTTGTACAGCTGTTCTGTTAGTGGACCCATATATTACAATGGTTAAAATTTTTCTAGCGGTACTTATCATGTATGAACAAATATAAGGCTCATCTACATAGTGTGGTCTGATAAATGCACACATTATGATGGCAAACTTAATCACTCTTAGGCTATAAAGTTAAACAACGAGAAACTAGTCTTTTTTTTTTTCCCAATAAGTAAGTTCAAAGGATCAAAGAAATGTAAGTGTGTAATAATACATGAAGTCTGTTATCACCCGCTGTTTCAAGGCTCCTAAATATGACAATGAATGTCAAGCAAAGTTAACAGATTCAGAAAATAATTCTGGTTGTAGAGAACAGAACAATAAAAAAAAATATCTTTACTCATTTTATCTAAGTTTTAGAACAAGGCTTACCTCAGTAGGTTTATCAGCACTTCCTCTACCATTTCCTTTCATTAATACATGGTTTAGCTACACATCATAATCTCTATCCTGATTTTTCTCTTCAGAAAGAGGAAGAGACCACATAACTGAGAGGAGAAAGAAACAGTTGATGGAATAATTTGGGAGCATTTAGCATTCATTTTAAGATATGTGTGACTGTATTTTACATTGCTATATTAGCTGCTCTGAAAGCAAGAATTCTGTGATAGCAAGGAGTGGCTCTGGAAGAAGTCCTGCTTCATGGATGGTTTGTAACCTGCAAACAATGGTAACTGAATGGAGTATGTGTTCCAGTAGCAGTCATCTCCAGGTTTTGATCTGAGAAAGACACTGTTTTCATGTCATATTTGGAAGTGACTGGGGTTTTTAGGGGTTCCTCCCCACTACACTTCTGCTAAGAAGATTGTAGAGGATTAAGCTAAGTTAAACTCATTTCCTGACTTGGTTCAGACTAGGGGTTTAAACCTGGGTTTCCCATGCTCCTGGGAACAGCCAAGACACAAGGAACCATTTTTCTTAAAATCATTCCTTACTCCCACACAAAGATATTAATGTTAAAATCTCACTGAACGTTCAAAATTTGAATACGCTCCTCTACCAAGTTTCACTGGCATGGCATCTGCCTTTCAGAGTGCACTGTGATTTGCACCTTATCAGCACTATTTCCAGTTTAATTTCTAACCCCCTCTTTCCACAGCTTTTCTCTTCAGTACTTTTTCTTAGTTCCATGTTCCTAATGACAATACTTTTTTTTCCTTTTCCACTTTTTTTGCTCAGTTTTCCTACTCATTTTCTTACTGTATATAATACTGTTTTAAATATCCCCTGTCTTGCTACTACTGCTCTGCAGGGTCCTGCTGTGCAAATTGGCACTTTAAGTGGAGGCACTTAATGTAAGTGACTAACAGCCACCCCTGGTGAGATACTTAAAGAAACAATTGCACTAAACTGTACCTCTTGCTTTGAAGAAAAATTAGATAGAAGGGAAAGAACTCCAGCTAACAGATTATAATTCAAGTTTCGTAGAAAGTACAAAACTATGTAAAGCCTTCAAGACCTATAAAACTACAAGAGGCTTTTCACAGTTAAAGGGAAAGATTAAATCTTTACTTGGGAACCAGGGCTCAAAGTCAGTGAAGCCCCACAGTGTTATTAAAATTTTACGACTCCTAAGACATCTGCCTTGTCATGGTTAAAGATATTCTGTACTCACTGAATTATTGTCCTGTTCTATTTTCCTTGGAGTAGCCCTTGAAGTCAACTTAATTTTGATATTTTTATGCCTTTATCCCCCAGGATAGACAACAGAACTGTTATTTCCTTCATTCTGATTATTCGTGGTTGCCCGGGACCTTTTTGACAAAACCATTTTTCATTGGCAAAGATCAGCTTCACACACTTCAGACTGACTTTTTTTTCAGAAAAATTTTTAATTTCATTTCCATTAAGACGAGGTTCTTGGGGACATTTTATTTTTTCAGGTCAAAATGAGGAAGTATCCTGTAGGTCAGTAAGTGGGACCATTGCCCACAATGTTCAGTGACTGATGATCAAATCCATAATCTGAAACCAACATTGGATTAATTGTTACTTTGTGATGGCCCAATGTTTGGTTTTGTTCTTTTGGGTTTTTTTTGGGTTTTTTTGTTGTTGGTTTTTTTTTTTTTTCTGAAAACTCTTAAATTTTCCCTGCTCTGGAATTAGGTAATGTTCTTTGTATATAGCTCAGAAATTAGAGTATTTTGTTAACCTAATTCCATTCTTCCATTTTATCTAGTGATTCCTAAATGGAAAATGTACACATTATCCCCACAGCAGAAACACGGGTATGAACCAGCTCCAGGGAAGACAATCAGTTATTGCTGTGCTAAAGGAAGATCTCCTTTTTTCTCAGATGTTAAGTACCCCATCCCTTCTTTCCCTTCTTAATTAGTATTCTAGACCCTTAGTAGACGGAAGTGCAGACTTCGCAGCTTGAGATATTTCCTTAAGGTAGGCAGAGTATGGACATTATTTTCTTTAGTTTCTATAGGTACAAGGATAGCTATTTCTTCTTAAGTATTTGAATTTGTATACATTAAGAGTCCAAGTGTAATGCTATTGAACTGTCAAGTTCTTATCCTTGAGGTTAATTCACTTATCTAATTAAAGCCATCCAGTCAGGATGAAAATGAGGTTTACCTCCTCTGAGGTAAAATCCTGGTTCCATTGAAATCTGTGGAAAAATCTTTTACAGACTTCAGCAGAGCTATGATTTCACATCTAAGTAGAAAGTGCTATTTTAAAACTACATATTAGGGTTTTTTTGGGGGGCAGAAGTGCAAGAACTTTCCCTGAACAGAATTACTATCCAATAGCCTAATTAGCAAACTGGAGAAATAGTTATTTTTTTCTTATATATATATTATATATATATATATTATTCTTATATAATATTATGTAAAATATATATTATATGAAAATAAAATTTGTTTTTTACCAAAGATTTTTCAAAGCAATGGAATAAATATATTTCTCTACAGCTTTGTGTGCCAACTAATCATCAATTGACAATCTGTTTACAATGTTTTCTGCCAATATGACTATTTAGTTCATATCATTTTTCCATTTCATTCCTAGCATAAAAAATAAGGAAAAATACAGCAATAAAAAAGCATATTAAGGGAGAGAAGAGAGCATAAAAGAGAGGTTCATACTAATTATGAGCAACTTGCTAGCAATATAGCAAATAGTCACTGATTTATGTGGCTGAAGGTAAGGTACACTTTCAGTATTTCTCATAGCATTATGAGGATGATGGATGACATGTTTTGCTCTTGCAGTTTTAGTAATTGCACAGAGCTAGGGTAAAATCTGTTCCTCTGACTCACTCAAGAGATAAAGGCATGAATAACTGTGGTCATTTTGACATACAGAAGAAGTGCTGGTTTATCCTTTCTTTATAAACAGGGACCAAAACTAATTTTTCTTCAGAGCCACCTGCTTTCTGTCTCAACTAACGCAAGATTCTACACAACTTCCAAAATTAACATCTGAGTAGCACATAATAGGCAGACCACAATCCATGAGGAAAGTAGCTAGTTTGCATATTTTTACTTTATTTATCTGACGCGAATAGTAATATTTCATTATAAGCTTGGAGGTGGCCTTTCAAAGGAGGGGAAGCAGGATTTATTTAAGCCATATTGTTTTATGCTGAACTGCTTGCTTATTTTTAATGTTTGTTGATATGAAGTTGAAAAATAGAATAAAAATATGCTGTCCATTTTTTATAATAAAAATACATTTATTAGAATACTAATTTGGTGAAAAATCCAATAATAACATTGAAAATGAATTCATATTAAAATTTGAAAGTTATTTTCTAGTATTTGACTGACATAAATGAAGCTCAGAGGAAAAAAATATGTAACCAGAGAAAAACAAGGAAAATAAACATGCCACTATGATTTGTGATAGTGACATTAAAAAAGTGATAAGGAAGAAACTTAGTCAATATTTCAAGTTTTGTTGCCTATTATGTTAAAGATTAAAATCTTTGATTTCATAAGAATGATAAAATAAATAATGTTCCAAAGAAGATGGTGCAAGCGCCAATATTCACTAAAAAGATTTCTTCTTAAATTCCATCTCAAAAATGTATTTGGTGAAAGTGAGTAAAAATCCAGTCAAACTAGGATGTGACTCCAGCCAAAATAATAAAATATCTATCTCAGATTGTTTCAAAGTTGCTCCTGGTCAAAAAGGGTCAAAAATATGAGTATCAGATCACAGGTAACTTTTTGAAGGTAGATTGGGGGACCATTGAAGACCAAGACCAACTTAGAGTTATTGATTGCAGGATGGGATATGCTGCCAGCCAGCTCCATTAGTCGGCCTCTGTATTGTTAATGCGTGTTCAATGTATACAGCTTTTAAATACTTATTGCATTTGGAAGATAGTAGCAAATTTCTCAGAGTCCATAATCTGTGTAAATATGTACACGTGATTTTCCTTTGAGGTGGGTGTTAGTACAGTGTCATTCTTAACTACAGGTACTTTTAAAGTTTTCCACCTCCCTAGCATGTTCTGTAGCTTAGAAGCAGCCAATGTTAGACAAT
This sequence comes from Nipponia nippon, assembly GCF_047370975.1. Classification (NCBI taxonomy): domain Eukaryota; kingdom Metazoa; phylum Chordata; class Aves; order Pelecaniformes; family Threskiornithidae; genus Nipponia; species Nipponia nippon. The sequence continues at coordinate 113,920,077 of NW_028262358.1, read as the reverse complement.
TTTTTAGAATCAGTTAATCTTTAACAGAGGATTAAAAGAGTCGTAGGTATCCTTGCCTGGTGTAAAAGTTCATTGACAAATGCTGAGCTTGTTAAAAAGCAAAGGGGAATTATTATGCATTAATCATATCAAATCATTTCCTGAAAACTCTTGTGAATGTCAGGAGTCATTAGTATACTGGTAATTCACAGAGTTGTCTGTCATTATGTTGAACTCCTGGAGACCTGAATGACGTAGTAGGGTAGTCCAAAGAGCAGGAGTTCAGTTCTTTGGCATACTGAGATGTGGCTAACAAAGCAGTAGAGTCACCCTGCTGGCATTCACCGAGGTTCTTCAGGTGGGCCAGAGATCCAGACCTATAAACCTCTGACTGCCTCTGGAATCAGCGAAACTCCTTCTGGAATGCGGGGTGATGGTGAACGGGAGAGGAAGAGGCAAGACCAACACAGAATTTAGGCTGTTTGAGTGTGACTTGTACTGACGAAGGCTTTTGTGAATCTGAGTTTTGGAGAGTGTGAATAATGCCACACCTTGTAAGTACAAATGGGCCCTATTATGATTGGTTTTGTTCCAGTATAGTACTGGTAGCAATGTTAGCCCAAGAACTGGTACCCAGGTGTAGTGCTGTGCTTGCTTCTAGTGCGGGAAAGGAGCAGCCAGCTCAGGAGTCTGTGTGACCTGCGCTCCAGAGACTTGTCACTGAAATAGGGTCCTGTTGTCTCTTCTGAAGTCTGCTAAGGAGGTTGAAACTGTTCGTATGGGCCTGAGATTAAGCCCTAAACTTGAGGTAATGTGAAAGCACTGATTTAACAAGTTGTTGACATTTAAACCAGATTTTTTTTGCAATAAAAATATGTCATAACTCTCTTGGCATTGTTGCTGCAACGACCTTGGATGACTAGATGTTCCAGGTGCTTTCAAAATCAAGTAACTCAAAGACAGTTCAAGCTATGTACTCTGATTTCTGCTTCTTTTCATACTAAATTTCAGTTTCTTAAAAAAAATTGCTTCTGAACAGTTCCATTAGCCTAAATGGTATGGATGCTTACAGGATAAATTGCAGATGAAGACAGAATGAAAAGCAGTGAATATTAGCAGGAGAAAGAATCAGCAAAGAAATACAATGATGGAACTTCCCAGTCAGATCAGATACAAAAGGAAGAATGGATGTCATTTTCTTCTGTAGCCAGGAAACAAACGCAATTGAGCTAAATTGATCTTGCAGGATTTTTTTAATGTTGGTTTTTTTTTTTTTTTTTTAATCAGAACTATGTACTTATTAATTTACTCGTAGTGTCTGTTTTCTATTGCAGACAGTGCATGCCAGGTACTACAACTGAAAATATGGGGACTGCAGTCCCTTCATTAAGATTGCCTGATGTGCCTTCTTCTCCTGGCCAGGTGATGGGGAAGCCCTGAAAAAAGAAAGTAAAAATAGATAGATAGATAGATAGATAGATAGACAGACAGACAGACAGATATGTACTGTAGGCATATATACACATCCATTCGTCTCTATATATGTAAATAAATTCAGATAGCTGAAGAGTTAACTGTAGAATGATTTCTTTTAGCTTTGGATGTTTTGATATTTGAGCTCTAAAAAGCCCTAGAAATTGAGCTTCCTTGTTAGTTATTTCATTGCAAGAAAAATATACTTTCTCTAAAGAATATATAATATATGCTACTGCGAAAAAATCCCTCTGAAGTAAATATGATTTTTTTTTTGTAGTTCAATTGCAAAGAGAGAGGATCAAGTCCCAGTCAAGTTAAGTGCAGATCAGTAAATTATACCAGAGCGTGACTAATTTTTTTTCTGTAGATAGAAATCAGTTGTTGGATAATAATAATTATGAATAGATTTGTGTTTAACAGCTCTATTAAAACACTATCAATCCTCTCAATTCCTCTCCTATGTAGTGTGTAAGTACTGGTGGCAGATTACAGTTCAGAAGAGACAGAGAGCTCTGGATAAATAAGCCATGGCAGCACAGCATTTTAACATGAGGATTAAAACTGAAGATGTCTCAGCTTTGGGTTCTTGGCCAATTCTGATTTCTTATTCACCAAGTATGGAATTTGCAAACAGCAGTTGTTAGCTGAAACACAACAGGACGTAAACATCTTGAACAGAGGCCTGAATGTGGGTCTAAACTCTCTATAATGTGTATGGAAGGAGATAATGACCCAAAAATGTCATAAATGACAGCCAACACAAGTGGTTAGTGTCAGAAGTCTCCTAAGAGGCAGAAACGACGGTAAAAAGTCATAAGCCATTTTCAGACAGAGTCCTTTCTCTCTCTTTTAGGTGTTGTGGCCCTGTCTTTCAAAACCCTACATTTCCAGTTAGTGGGAAGTAATGATGATTGTCACTTTATCTACTGGCTCAGGAGTTAAAAGGTGCACAGGGTTAAAGTACATTTTCATATAAGAATATAAAATTTATATCACAATATCTGGTGGGGACAGCTCAGGAATTGCAGATTTTCTGTTTGCTATTTCCAGCTATGCTCAAAAGCCATTGAGCATCATCTCTCTCTCTTCAGCCTAGTTGTCTATGTTTAAATTTTCAAAAAGCACCTGCTTTTCACTTTAGATTATATAGGCATTTTAGACATTTGCTTTAAGGAGATTTGTATAGTAGGAGTCTAAAATTTAAGCATATCCTGGTTTCCCAGTAATATTAGCTTCCTCAGAATAGGCAACAACTGATTAGGTTTTACAAGAGTAAAAGTTTTGACCCTAAGCATCTAAAGCATGAGTAAAAAAAATAAAATGGCAGTTTTGCGCTGTCTTATATAAATGGATGGAATTGACGTTTTTAGCACTTATTTCAAAAACCTGTCTGAATCTCTGTGCTCCACGCCAGTTGCAGACATAACTCAGAGGAACTGAACAGAGCTGGAAGCGATTTCAGTGATGACAATTGCCTTACAATCAGAGCAGTTTTCCTTCGGTTACTTAAATGCCTGCTCCAATATTAAATTTTCATGGGAATTAGAGCAAATCTTAGGTTTACGGTGTGATTCTAACCTAGAACCCTCCATTTTGATTATTTCTTTTCCGTAATAAGTAATAGCACTTTCTGTTTTTTGCCTTTGTGTTACATCTTTCTCCCAGTCTGTTAATCAGAAGCCCGTAGCCATTTTCTCAGACACTGACCTTGGATTACAGATAACCAGAACTGACTGTATCAGTGGGCTTTATGTGAGTTTATTCCTGTACAAATCCCAAAGATAAGCCATGGACAAAAGATTCCTCAACCCACTAATTGTGCAGCATTCAACATCCATGAATATGACAAAGAAACATAGAACTGACCCTAGGGATAAGTAAAATACTTGGTTTTCTCTTTCTAAAACTTTCCAAAGTAAAAGGTTTCAAAAAGAAAAGAATTCAAAAATATCTTGGAATAGGATCTCAGAAGAAAGATGTTACTTTTACAGTCATGAGTTCCACACACTGTATCACTCTGAAATGACTCGCACAGCATCTGCTGTCCTGGCACAGGCTGTGAATCAGATGCTTTCAGTCAAGCATATGCTGATAGAAAAACCCACACCCGCAAGAAGACATTCATGATTACATTAGATTAACCACAGGGACACTGAAAGAGGTGTTGAACTCTAGGTAGGTATTAACAAAGTCTTTCTAACTATCACTTAGAGCTGGAGTAATGCTTTTTATTCCTAAAAATGCAGCTTCACAATTTTTCCTTTATTTTAACTAATTTCAGGACTGCAATGGGGGCTTTTTATGGTCAACTAAGAAAACAAAATAGTAAAACAAACCCATGCTGAATAACCAAGTACTTTTCTAATAATGAAAGCAAGTTACCACTTCTGCCTGAAGACCTAATCTAACAGGATTCAGAGTGTAAGAGAATGATAGATGTCCAAGAGCTCCAAAAAAGGTTCTCCCTTTTGTGGACTGTGAAATAAATTACAGGAAATTGAAACAAAAAGAGTCTTCCTGATGTAAAATAAACAAACAAAAATAATTTAGAGCAATATTCAAAAAGCTTCAATGTTCATGAATATGAGTAATTTGAAGGATTTGAGGGTTTGGATCAACATGTCCTAGAGAGATTCAGGTTTCTGTCTTTGATAGATGTTAGGCATTTCAGTTTCACTGTTGCAGACATTCACTTTTCTGCACGTATAGTTTACACAGTTACTTTTATGGTATATACATTTTATTGCAAATGCACATTCAAATTTCACCTTTTCCAGAGAATTACCTAGGGTCATAGCTTCTATTCTTGTTACAGTTTTAATTGTTTGCTTACATTCTTGTCTGAATAGTGATGCATTTTGTAAGGCTCAATATTAGCAAGACTTGATGGTATTAGTTACCAAAATTTAGAGAATTTTCTCTTATTCTGGCAATAAATTTAGGTCCAAATTCTGAAACTTTAGCTCATTTTACTCTTCTAACTGACGCTTTTTGACTACTCTCAGCCCCCTTGAAGCCCCAAAGACTCAGGGACAAATATAGATTGCTTTCATATTTGGCAAAACACTGTGACAGATCAGGCAGAGTCTGATTTCCACCACTAATATAGCTTTACAGTGCATTTTTGTCTTAAATTTAGGATAAGAATATCGATGTGTGCTAAGGCTTCAACAACATATTGAAATTTTTGTGAGATTGACCAAGCAGCTCTCTCCTACATATCAGCATGACATGCCAAATTGTGCTAAGGTGCTGGTTTTAGCCCAATACTTCAAATTAATTTTCCATTTTTTTCGTGCTATACCTCAAAATCAGGACTTTGCAGTTACTTTTTACTTAGAATAGCATTCTAGTATCAAAATATACTTTGGCTTCTACTAGTCCCCCTCCAAGGACTTCTTTGAGAAATGACAGCCCAGTAATGGGCACAGTTGCACTGCAGTTCAGAGCAGCACCCCAGGAGCTCATGCCACTGACTCACAACAGAGTACGTCCAGAACACATCAACCGAGGTGTTGTTCACAATCCAAACAAATAAGCAAGATGTAGCATACTGTGCTGCAAACACATGGTTTGTATTTATTCTGCTGTCATCTCCTAATGAAAATTAATTTAACTAATAATCAGCTTGCCGGTTCAGCCTCATTGCAATGGAGAGCAAGGAATTTTAGCCAGGAACTCTTCAATCTAAGAAAAATAAGAGCTTCTGGCAGGACCCTCTCCACAAAGTTCCCCTTTCTTTAGCATTTGTTTCAAACTTTTCTCTGAAATAATTCTACTTTTCATGCTAATTACAGCTTGCAGCTCATTATTTTCAGGGGTGTTTAAAATAGGCTGCTGTTATATAAAAGGGTCATTTTGAAGGAGGAGCTATCTTCTATGCTCCCTGCCTCACTACTCCCAGTTATTTTGTTGTCATTCTCATTGGTTGTTAGTCAAAGACAGAAAATTTGCTGCTGTTTGATCTTTTACTTGTTTGAGTTTATTCTAGTTTTTCAGGTGCTCTAAAAATGGCTTAAAGCATCTAGAGATCAGGAGAGACATCCTGTTCTGTTGCTGCTCACAGCTGTGCAAAACACAGGCAATGATCTCTCAGGTTCAGAGACCACTTGTGCCTTCTTTACCACGGCAATAGCTGTCATTTCTCTCCAATTCACTAAGTCTTCTCAGGTCTGGATTTTGACTCTTTCCAGCTTCCTAGATGAGGATATGAGGAGAAAAATCTTTTTATTTTATTCAGTTACCACCTAAACTCTGTGCGCAGGATTATGGATGCTCTATGCTCCTTTGTTCTCTGCCTTCTGTGAGTGACATAACAATGAAAAGAGATGGGCATTTAGTGTCAACAGAGGGAATGAGCTGAGCATGGAGTAGTTCAGCAGCAAATCATTAGCCTTTGGGAACAACACAGGGTCAGAGTAACATTCCATGAAAGGACTATGACCATGAGATAGGCTCTTTTAAGTCAATCTGCTGTCCCAGGGTTTACAGGAAGGTTGAGTTTCTTCTTGCTGCTCTTTTCCACCCCTTCTTATATTTGGTTTAAACTTCAGTGATGTAGGCACGATGAAATGCTTTACCACCCAGCCACTCATTCACAGTAATAACATTGTACTACAGCAACGTTATAATCCTGAATTTTCTGACAGAGAGAACTGCTTAAAACAGGACATCAAATTTCAAAGCTGACTTAACTGAGAAATGGCTTACACTCATAGTCAGGTTTTTATGTCATTAAAGTATGCATGGGCAGCAAGAGTACGAGTGGTGAGCAGTATGAAACAGAAATGGGAGGAACTGTACAGCTAGGTAGGGAGGCAGCTGCAAGATAGTGCTTATTGACAAGGCATTATGGGACTAATTCTTGCAGCCCTCCCATGGACATAAGTGGACCTGGTTGACAGTAGCCAATAATAAATGCACCTATTAAGACAAAGTGGAAGTGGACCACCTGCATGTCTTTTGTAGTGGCACAGTGGTGACAGTAAAGGTAAGCTTTCAAATATAAATTGGTAACTCTTTCTTTAAAATTAGCTATATTATTCCCCATTAAGAAAGAAAATGAGGCCTTGTGGGGAAGGTAAGAAGACAGACAGTTTTTTTAAGTGGAAATTTTCTGGGTAACTTGTAACAGAATCAGAGGAGTCCTGGATCAGGCAAAAGGATGGGGAAATCTGTGGTGGTTCCTGTTCTCTTCAAGGGGGAGAAATATTGTGGAAGGAAGGAGGGAGTAGGAGTATCCAACATCTTTTCTGAACAAAACCATTAGTTTAGATAGGCAAACTACTTGTGTGACATGTTTTCTCTTTCTTACATAAAGGTACTTGTTATTCTTTAGTCAGCTTTTTTATTCAAACTGTATGACTATGATCTTAGAGCTTTTGATATCTAATGAAGGCTTATTTGTGTTATATCCTTACGTAAGGAAAATAAGAAAATAAAAACGCCAATTAATCATCCTCAGCTTAATGTGATAAAGGTTTTTTAAATTTAGTTGATGTTATTTGGTTCTCATAAAAACAAATATCTTCACTTTTATGGTGCGTGATATAAACCTCAGTTTCTTTGGGAAAAAACCTGTCTGGATTACTGAATTACCAGGCTCAGAGCCATACCGAGAGTCTTTAAATAGATACTCCTGATTCTGTGTCTTCATTTCCTCTGACTTGAGCAGTTTTGGTCAAAAGTCTTAAAATTTGATGGACTAAGGCTTGGAGGAGGACCATTGATCTAATAGTCAACCCTCCAAAATTGATTAAACACTGGTAGAATTGATCAAGCTTTCAAAAGACTTAGTGAGGTTATTTCAAACAATGTGACTGGGCACATACAACAGCTGTTTGTGACAAACACAATATAAAAGAAAATGCATTACAAAATTTGACTAGCATCAATCTGCAGCAATTCAATAGGCATTTTCTTATTTCCTTAGGCCACAGTGCTGTTGGTGTGCAAAATTTCATGAAAATGTTGTATTTTTTACTCATATTTCTAGCTGCTAACAAGTTTCTAAGTAGCCAAGAGCACTATTGATGTTTTTCATGTGTCTGAAAAATTATTTGATTTAGAACTGGATACTTCTTATGGAAATGTAATAATAGCAATAGCACAGAAATATAGTATCAGCTGCCCTGAAATGGATAGCAACTTTACGTCAAGCTGCTTTTCTGTCTGTATTCCTGAAACTATAGAAGAAAGCAAGAGTCTGCCTTTTGAATACCACTGCTTTTGAACACCTCCGCTGTGTCCTGCTTTGCTCCATCTAGAGATGTGAATTCACTTCTGACTCTTTCCACAGCTATTCTGTATTAGTTCAATCATTATTTGAACTCATTCTATCCGAACTGGAGCCTCCTACCCATTGAGCGAATGCTCTAGTCACCACAGCATGGGATATGTTGTGTCCTTGGCTGCAATTCCTTCACACTTGTTGTTGAATATGTTTTTCACCGCATGCTATTCTTCTGTCTGAGCAGTTAAGATTCCAAACTTGTAGCTTAAACAATTTCAATTCCTGCTCTAGACAATGACAGGTCTTTAGGTAAACAAGAATAACACCAAGAAAAAAGGTGTTAGACCATTAGGTGTTTGGTAGGAGACCTTGCTTCATTTTCCTCAGGCAGATAAGGAATTTTAGCTAGGACTCCCAATACAACTGCTTCAGCCCCTAAGCTTGTCAGCTCCATCCTTGGTGAAACTGGCCCCTTCATTCCTGTATTCTGTTTAGCTATGAGACAATTGACACTTTCCATTCACAAAATGCTATTTTGGAATTGAATTTCATTAACAACAACAAACTCTATTCTAGCTAAACAAAAGGACTTTTTTTTGTTTGCATGTTTTGTTTCACTTCTTTGGCTGTCTGATCCCTCCTAACCAACCAACCCACCAAAACAACTAACCTTTTTCCTGCAGTCTTTGACATAACCATTTTATTTTAGTCACGGTACATCCTCAGGTCTGTATACACCATATCCAGGCTGAAGTGCTCCAAGATGATGTAGCTGTGTCTATAACAGATAAAATCTAGAAAGCACTGACCGATGAAGAATGGATTAATTTGCTCACATTTAGGTAGCTCATGGTAGCATTAGAAGGTGAATTGAGCTCTCACTTTTTGCAGCTTGGTGCATCCTGTGGCTTCATCCCAGCTTAACTGTTCATGTTAAGAACTGCTCTTGCCCGAGTAACATTAATATAAAGTCTTTTTACTAATGTTTCTGGGACCTGGCATTACAAAGAATTACAAAGAATAGCACTTTAAGAAGTCATGCACATTGCATTCACTACAAATGAGACAGTTTAGAAATATGTCCATATTCTCGGAGTAACACTTCACCACAGGAAACAGAGAAAGAAAGAATGCAAATACATTGTAAAAGATATTCTGTAGCTGTGTATTTGAAAGATATTCTAAGACACTGACTTGTGTTAGTAAGGAAACAGTTCCTGTGATCACCTCCATATAATTGTGTAGCTGAACCAGCATGGTCCGGCTGAATAACCTGTGCAATGCAAAGGACCTTCCTCCATTTGTAGCTGGGTCACCTGCCTTGTGCTCACAGCTCCATAGCTTTTTACTTCAGCAGTGATTTCCAAAAGCCTCAGGGGCAGTATTTTCCCCTTGTTTCATGCTGTTCTTCTCATGCACATATTTCTCACTGCTTTGCACTTTTGCTCCCATAGGCTTTCATAAGAAGAAATTAACACCAATGTAAGAATCACTCCTTCTCCATGCCCACCTCATCTTGTAGCTTTTAGTTTGTTAAAAAAGTCTAAAACTTAGTGTATAACAAAATAGATAGTATTCATTAAATAATTATTGAATATTACCCAATAATATACATGCACAAAAGCTTAGCAACCAGCCAGCATGCAGTGCCTGTGCCTCAGTAAGCATACTCCAATCAGCATTAATAACATTATAAATGGGAACAACTAACAGGGGATTTGAACAGGTCAAGTGGAAATTGTATATTGCTAGGTGAAAAGCATGACAAAAATGATCATTGTAGTCATCTTCAGCTTCTTCACCTGCTGCAATGGAAGCGCCTTGCTCAGAGAATGCTTGTCTGTGGACCCCACCACTGCTCTTTCTGCCTGACCTTTCCTTCCACCCCCCACCTCTTTGTATATCCCCTAAGGTAACTTTGAAGTCATACTCAACCACTACCTACAGGCTCCAAAAATAAACATTGTGGATGGAAACCTTTCTCAAGATCCTTTGTGCAGCAGTCCTACTAATGAAAATTCTTAATCTTGTCAAGAGGCCACCAGATATGGGGAGTTGCTTGCTGTAGTAAACTGATGTCTGTAAATGATGCTTTCTGCTTGTAGCGCCCCTGGGTATGTTGAGTCTCAAAAGACACAGTTTAAGCTGGAGGTAAGAATATATTGAAACAAAATATCTTTCCAAAGAAGGGAAGGGAGGAGTGAAAAGAAGAAAAAGGTTTTTTTTTCTTCAAGTAGATCATTGCCTTCATTTCATGTGATTTTCATTTTATGTTTTGGCATCAATCTCGTTGTTTTACACCATGCGAGTTCCAGATACACTAGGGTGTCTCAGATGACACTAGATACCTGCATTTAGGCACTTTAACTTGAGTTGCTCTGTACTTTAGCTGGGAACATGTATTGCTCCACAAGCTCCACCAGCTATATTGACTGCAATGTGCAAACTCTCAACATGTTTGTAGACACCTTCATATAGAAACCTTTAGGAGGTTTAAGTGTGAGCTGAATCCCACCTGCAGTACAGTATTCAGTTACCTAAACATAGACACCTAGTGCCTCTGAGGCACAACAAGGTATCTGAAAAAGCTGCCTGGAGTGACAATTAGAAGACAGTGTGGAAGGGGTGGCTGAAGGCCACATGGGAGCCTTGCACAATTCTCATGAGATGCTTACATTTAAGAAACCAGAAAGATTCTACATTGTGTGTGCTTAAACCAGAATTCAACTTCATCTTCTGTGATGTACTGGGCACTTTCTACCTGGTTGATTTGCCTGTCACTGGTTTCCATTAATCTAACCCTTCCCCACCCGCTGTATATTTCCATTATCTTTTTATTAGTATGTTCCATAAACAACCCTTCTTATCCCTCTACCAGTTCTCTACAGGGTTCCCCTGTACTCTAGCCAATGGGGATTTTTTCCTCCATGCCTTATCCTGTTACTATCATCTCATTTGTAAATAAAAATAATTTGCTATTACTTACATGAACGACTCATGGTTGTCTCTCAATACCATATAACTGTCTTTCTGCTCAAATTAAAATTGTAATGTGTTTGACGTTTTCTCATCATGTAGCTAGGAGCTTGGATTCAACAAAAATTTGTTTCTTATTCCAAGCTTTCTCCTACCTCGTTTTCTTAAAAGTGTACTAGTTACTGTACTGAGTGATTATGCAGCCCAGTTATTTGAGCATCTTATTCATCTCTGAATTTAATGTTTTTAGATGCAAACTATGCTTCAATTTTGCATATTTTCTCTACAAAACATCTCTTAGATACAGTTTTTCATCTCCATCTATGTATACATCTATGCATACTCTCACATTTTATTAGAACAGCCTTTTCTCTGAACTTAGCAGATGCTATACTGTGGCTACAGGCATCCTCTTCATATCTAGCTCATTTGAGCTTGTTATCCCTTTCTTTAAATGACTACTCTATATCTCTCTCACACTTCACATGCGATTTCAGAAACTGCCTTTTCAAGGCATCCCAGTCACACCCATCATGTCCTAGTCACAAGCAGAAAGTGGACTCTTGCCTCTGGTAGGTCTGTGGTGTCAGGCTCCCCTGCCCATGCTTTACATTTTCAGACAGGTGTCATCAGACTTTTTATCACTTTCACAGCTGGGAGGATACCTCTGTAAGCATCAACAGAGCTAGCTACCTTCAGAGACGTGGTTGAAAAACTGTTCATTACTGTGATGCCTACAAAAATATACAACAGTGAGAGGCTACTGTGCTGCTGCTGCCAGGGCTGGCTATGTCTACTGATATTATCTCGTGGTTTCTTTGTGCTCCTTATATGTGTCTATGCTTGCTTAGAAATGTAAGCTCTTTACAGCAGGCATCATCCCCTTGCATTCTGCAGCAAATCAAGTCCCATTCCACAGTAACCCTATGCTTATACAAATAATAATTATAATACCTGAGTCTGTGTATCTTAGAGACGTTCCAAAGCTTCCTCTATCCTCATGTTGAACTGTAGCAGATTGTAATGCATTTCCCTACTGCCAGGTAGCAGTGGTTGTGCTGGCATATGAGTAAAACGCAATTTAGAAGATCTCTGTTTCACCCAGGGATCTAGCAATGGAATGCTATCCAGGCAATTATTTTAATTGGAGATAATCACTTGGGAAATGGATGGATGAATTAATCAATTCCAGTTAATTGAGATAATGACATTATTTATGCTGGTCACCTTTTTTTACCACCATCTGTATGAAGCTTTCTAACTGCAAGGCCAAATTCTTCCATGATACAGATCCACTGAGGCTACTGCAATTAAAGCAAGCATGAATCTAGTGCATTGTAAGTATAGAATAAATTGCCTCACTTACTTATTTTTGGAGAAACCATGTGTGCAGCTGACCTGGGAATACTACAAATTACTCTCTTTATTCTACTGTTGCTATCCTGTTATTAGTAGTGTTGCAACAGGAGGTGTTCTTGGCACTTGTTCTAACAGAAATATATAACTTTTGTTTTGTTTGCATACTTATGCAGCTCATTACTATGTGAAAAACAATCTGCAGCTTAGCATTTGTTAATGGAATATGGAACAAGGAAACAGCAGATGGAGTATTGGGATACTGAATACCTAATAAGTTTGATCCTGAAAGGCCTTGTGTGATTTTTCAGCTCAAGATGGTTGTTAAATTCCACTGCAAAGCTGAGCAGAAACCATGCCTGTATTCAAGCAGTGAAGGCACAGTCCTCCACACCAAACAGACTTAAGGGTCAAGCATTCTCTGCACCTGATCACCTCTTAAAGGGAAGCAAAAGACAAAATTTTGCTTGGTGATTAATTCTTTGGTTTCTTTTACTGTTCAGAGAGGAGCTCTGAAAATAGGATGGCTCATTCTCTTTCAAGTGATTGAAGATAACCTTTGCTGTGATATTCTCCTACCTCTTTCTGTCTTCAGCTGAAGAGAAATAGAGTTCTGAATGTCATCCTCTGCTCACCTGTATGTCTAATACTGACTGGTGCCCACGAGGTTTGCCAATCTGAAGACAAGTAAGCAGGGCTATAACCACTTTGTACCAAGATGCATCTTCATTTAATGTGTTATAGCACCTTTATATCTCTCAGAATAAGATTTTGGGGCAAAATCATTTCTGTGTAATCTGTTTGTCCATCCTCATCTCCGTGTCAGACTGAGTGGCTCTTCAAGTCTGATAGACCCAAATCTTTTGTCTTGCAAAGATAAAGATTAAATCATTCTATGACACTCGTTAGATCAGGATACATTGAGCCATGGATACATCTGAGACTGCAGCATGGATTAGACATATCTGCCAGGCTGCAGTGAGCTAGCTCAGATTTTAAGAGCCTTTTCTGCAGCAGAGTGACTGTTCGACTCATTTAACACAGACTTGTTTAATAAATCATAACCTTTCAAACTTCTGGAAAATGGTGAGGTGTGGCAAACGAGTTAACAGTCTTAAGATCATTACAACTGAATCCTAAATAGCTACAGTACAGTTTACTGCAAATACTACATGAGATGAGAACATGACAGGTAAGAAATCTTCATGTTTTCAACAGCAAGTGAAAGTACCACTGCAGCAAACTGATTTTTTTGGGGGGAAAAAAAGGTTGGGAAATGTTAAGGCAGGCATCAAACCTGGAATTTCTCATGGGCTTTTGGCTGCTTCATTGCAGGAGCCCCCTTGAACTCAAGCATGGTGTCTTGTGTGACCACAAAGGGGAAAGCATCATTTGTGATAAGTCAGTGCCTTGGGGTTGCCTTATTTTTGCACCAGGCTGAATTCAATTCTCTTGCCTCTCCCAGAGACCTTCCAGCAAAGACAACATCTTTGACCCACAGCATGAGCAGCTCTGAAGGGAGAGAATGTTTTCATTTAAATGGGACCCAACAGGCTCCTGTGCGTGTGTCTTTTCTTTTCATATTCATACTGATCCTCCACCCAGTATGGCTTAGGGACAGGACACTGTAAGAGGCTACCTGAGTCACTGCATGCAGGCCCTAACCTCTGTGCTAACAAAGAAATAACAGCTATGTCAGGGGGACCACACAACATCATTATCCCACATATTTACAAATGCCATGGGCCAAGAAATGCTACCAAAAGACTATGGTGTGCCACAGGAAGAAAGCAGGAAGAAGTGACAGCATTATTTGCATACCAGATTCTTGGACCTTTGTCAAAAAAATTCCAAGATGACGATGCTCCTGCCTATGAAAAAAGGAAATTCTGCCTCTGCAGAAATTCTTCCTAATTAGGAGAAAAAATTCCGCTGGACCTCATACCTGATAGTTGGTTTAACACATGTTGAGCTGGGTAAGGAGCTGAACACCTGTAGGTATTTAATATTACTAAGATTTAAGCAGAATTAAGTCCTACAAATGCTTGTAGTTTTGAAATTATTTAAAGTTATAGAAGTTTTTATTTATAAAGAATCAGTATATCTCATCTTAATCTTTGCTTGACCAAACTAAACAAATCAAACTCATTCAGTGTCTCATAATACATTTCCAAAATCCTTTTAGCACTCTGTTGGCATCTTGTTTCCAGTTTTAGTTCATTTCAGTGTTGGTGACTACAAAAGTCTGAACTATTTAAAATGAAGTTTTATCAATGTTTTTTATAGCAGTACTAATAATTTCCTGGCTCTGCTAAAAATTGCTTTAAAGAAGCCAAGATACAGTTTTAACAATGACTTTAATGAGTTCAGGATTTCACTCCCACATTCATAGAAAACCTTCTTTCTTACCTACTTGTGGTATGTGAAGCACATCCTAGAGTTTAATGCCAAAGCCTTTCTCGTAGGAGTGTCTTCTTCCAACAAGTGTTGTTGAATGAGGCATGGGTTGGATACTACAACCAAACAGAAAACTGCATACCTGCATCTTGAAATAAAATAAATTTCTATTAGCTTTTCCTCCACTCAGCTCATTAACCTTGATGAAGCAAACATGTACATTCAAATGAAAAAAAAAAATACTGAAAAATTCAATTCAAATAAAACAATCAAAACTTCTCAATCATAATTATATGTTTCAAACACGATTCTGTGGTTCAGAAACTAATTCACAATTAAAAGTGCTTACATAAGCCACTGATGTTCTGACATTCCATAAAGTATAATTTTGATTCTGAATGCAAAGGACTGAATGAGTTACTGTCATCTTTAGTATGAGATGACACTATTTGTTTCATTTTAGATCTAGAAATAAATAAATCTGTAATGCAAATAAAGCCCAAACTCAAAAAACAGGATCTCAACTATACAGGGCTTTCAAGTTTCCTCAAGCACCACTGGAATATTGTGAAATGTGAGTGAAATGCTTATATGTTTGTTTGTTTCCCCCTTGTGTAGTTTACAGAGTTTCTTTAGGAAATCAGCATTTAATTTCTAGCAAAATGAGACTCCTAAAGAAAGGAGATGCCTTCATTGTGCGCTCCATCAGCCGCACAAGTAAACACGGAACCCATGGAAGGGCTGTGACACGCATCTCAGCCGCTGGCTGCTGCGCTCAGCTATGTCCTGTCTCCATGGAAACATTTCAGCAGACACGGTACCTACTGGTGACCGAACAAAGATTTTCCTATTGCTCTGAAGAAGAGGCAAAATGTAAGCTGCACTGAATATAGCATCTTTCCTTGACCCTGGATCTGTAAGCATTAGCAGGCCAGAGACATCACGTCTCTTTTCTTTTTTTTCCCCCTGAAAAACAAGCAGCAATTGGGGAAGAAAGGGGATTGGTAGTTTTTTAACAATATATATATATATATTTACAGCAGGATGTAAAATCTCGAAGTCAAATTCAAAGTCACAGCTCTTCTTTTAAAGAAACAAAGAGAAGCCTTCAAATCAGCCACTCATAGAGTTGAGAGAAGGGTGTTTTAAATTGCAAGACTGTGCTTACTGAAATTAAGATTGTAAGAGAAAAATAAGAATAGTGAATATATCATTATATGAAGGAACAGTAACCTCCATTTTCATTTCGGTTACTTTGAGCTGAATAATTGTATAGCCAAGGAAAAGTCTTTTTCCAACATTAAAGTGACAGGAGTGGTTAGTGCTTTTGAATAATGTGTTCAGTTTAAGATAGCATACAGCTGCTTTAGAAGAGTAGGAAAAAACAATCTATATCAGATCAGGAAAAATATAGGAAGAAAGAGGCCAGCCAAAATAATCTTGTCTTTTGTTCCAAGTTATAAAACAAATAAGTCAGACTTGAAGCATACTTAGTTTAGCCTTTAAGATGACTCCTTTAGGGACT
The DNA here is from genome assembly GCF_047370975.1 of Nipponia nippon. Lineage (NCBI taxonomy): Eukaryota > Metazoa > Chordata > Aves > Pelecaniformes > Threskiornithidae > Nipponia > Nipponia nippon. The sequence continues at coordinate 113,904,136 of NW_028262358.1, read as the reverse complement.
TCCAAGTTTGAATGAGATGAAACTAATTAATACCCGGGATTTTCTGCACATTCCTCTCGAAGCCCTGTGCTGGTCACATGAGATGTAGCATTAATTCTCCTTTTTCCTGTATCTTCCACTCACATATGAAAAGCATATGCAACCACAAGAGGAATTCAAAATCACTGGTAAATAAGACAGGGGCAAATATCTCTGTCTTCAGTTTCTGAGTACCATTTGAATAGGGAAATGATGATAAAATAAAAATTTCCACAGTGCTCTCATCCTTCTGTATAGGAAGGATATCAATATCATCTGTATTCTGATATAGATGCCAGTAGTATGCCTGCTGTGCTTCCTGTATATTTTCACTAACACAAAATAAACCTTGCTAAGTGGCAAGGACAAATCATTAGTTTGATTACCTCTAACAGTCTGCAACCTCTGCATATAAAAAACATCCCGCAATTAAAATTGTCAAGCATGACAGAACATGTTTTATTTATTTTTTAAAATAATTATCTCACTGATATTTTCAGCTTTGTTTACCACAACATTGGTATTTTAGCAATTTATGATGATTATAGTTTCTTCTAATTATAATAGAGATTTTACTTGAAGTTCTCTGCTCAAGTGATTTAGAGCAAAAGCTGATGTAGACTGCAGCTGATGTTAGATTGTTCTCATCCACAAACTTCAAACTATAGTGCTGATATTCTTTCTGAAGAACCAGTGTTTTGTTATTTTTTCTTAGGAGACGAGAACAATTTCAGACTTCCTGAACTAAATGATTATAATGGATGTGTGATAATAAAAGCTGGGTGTGCCTGTGCTCCCTCCTGGGCAGGCAGGAGCTGGCTCAGAGCTGCACTGGTGGGTGGTGGTACAGCTTGAACTGTCAAGTCCTGCTGAAGGTTTCTTATCTGTAACTTAATGCCGCAGATGCTGTGACTTTGCATCAAACCTGTGTCCTCTGTCTGGTCATTTCAGATGGCATGGATTTGTGAGCATCTGCTTGCAGAAGACCATGTCGATGGAGCAGGATACAAGAGCACAGTCAGCTGCTTCACACACCTAAAAGGAAAAGGAAATCCTTTAAAATTCAAAGTGAAAGCATGTTTTCTTAGTACACCTCACCTTACCTGGGATCCTGAGGAAAATTAGATTTGGCTAAGGCCAGAACTTGGTGAGGATGCTCACATTTAGCTTTTAAGAAAAATTAGGGATAATGTTCATTTTTTTAATGTAAAAAAATGCAATCCTTTCATAAAAGACCTCCAGCTGTGTTTAGCTATAGCTCTGTTAGGAAGCCATTTCCTTCAAGAATGACTTTGGTGTGCTTCCTCACCTCATGGTGGATTTATTGCTGCCTTCGTGACCTGGAAAATACATTGCATTAATTCCCTTGACCAAACAGAATGGTCCCTAGTTTCTACTGTCTATAGACCATGAAAGGCAGAAATGAATAAGAAAACCTGCTGCTTAAAGCAATCTTGCCAATAATGACTGTGGAGTATAATACTTATTTCTAAGAGTAGAATAACCATTTTCATTAATATTGTATAAATTTTCCTTTCTGTGCCTACACAACAGTTACTAATTATGTGCTCCGTTGTTATGTCCCTCCAAATTGGGTTTAATTCTTAAAAATGCTATGCCTGTTGTTACCACTATATGAATAATTTTACATCCCTATATTTTGCTACAATCCAATGGAGAGAAAGTGAGGAAAAAAAGATTCTCTTGCTCCCACTTTTGGAACTCTCAAAGAAAACCAAAATGTTTGCTTTTATTTCTGAATAGGGAAATTATCTTCATGGCATTTAGAACACTATGAAAAGAGGCATATACTTGCAAAATATATATCCAAAAGAGAAAGAAAAAAAGTATTTCATTTCTTTATTATGTCATGGTTGGTACTGAAATTTGAAAATTAACTGTGCATATAGCAAAAATTGAGAGTTTCCATTTCAATGAGCAGTAATATTTTTGAAAAAGACATAATTTTTCTTTTTTTTTTTTTAAAAAAAGAAAATATGTCCTTTTGCATTTCCATTTTGATATTTTCTTTTTTTTTTTTTCAGTAAAATGGAAAAAACTAGCAAGACAAAGTGGAAGAAGAGTAAAAAATTGAAAGCAAAGTGGAATTATAGATCAAAATGACAGAAAAATTAAGTATGTTCATTTGAAACATCTGTATGTTCCTGAATTTTATTTTTCCAATGAAATTAGTTTGATAAAATTAAGTTTAATATTTTCTTTCCAAACATGTTGATTTTGATAGAAATACCTTTTTGTATAAATCTTCTAAAATCAAAATTCTTTCATAATTTCTAATTCTTCTGGAGTTTACCACATCCTGATATAAGGAGAAAAAAATGTAAATGGAATTAAAAACCATTAAGCAGCTTTTTTATTTTTTATAAAAAACTTATTCATATCTGTTTAGTATATTTTTCCCCCTAAACTCAACAGTTATTTAACCACTAAAGTAGAAATATTTTCTGTAAAGTAGAAACACTTTCGATAGACCATAGAAGGTGTTCATTAGTTAGAATTTACATGAAGCTAGTTAACTCATTACACTTTGCTGACCATATTTTTTTAAAATTGTCATTATTTATTTAACCTTAAAAGTATGTGGTTTGCTTGATAGTCACATAGTCATTTAGAGAACAGGAGAGAAGATTTTAAATGCTGTTTTTCTAAACAATCACCATAAACACTAAGCTACTTAAATATTTAACTGCTACTTCTTGTTAAAAAAACTCCAAAACTTTAAAATAACAAGTAACCTTAATGCATATACAAAAAGCATCTGGTGTGTTACTGATCAAACAGTAAGAAGCACAGCCTTGAACTTCCACTAGGACACAACGATTTTTTAAGGTTTGTATTTTAACTTTCCAACAGAAAGAAGAAAAAACTGTTTTTAGGTTCAGGCCGTTTCATAAAATTAACATGTCCTTTTCCAAGTCTTTCTAAAGGCAAGAGTCGTGGAATATGAATTTTCTAAGATTTCTTAAAAATAAGCAACAAAAATTTGTTAAATGTAGGTTTCTCCCTGCGCTATGGAAAGGCTGCTACTTTTTTTATATTTCCCTCATTTCTTATCTTGCTTTGCCAACAACTAGAACAACTAGTATTTCTACAATTGTACACTGTAATTCCCAGTCTTCATGTACTCATCTCTTCACCTCACCTGTGTCATTTCCTTCCTGACTGAATTCTTTGGGTGTTTTTTGAGTGCAGGATAAGTTTCTTAAATTTGGGCACCTATTCCCAAGTTATTGAAAAAACCAAAGCTCTTCTTCACTCTATCAAAACCATTTTTATTTAACTTTGGTAACTACTCACAAGTCTGTAGCATTCATACTCTATTTCAGCTCAAGACAGAAAAATGTTTAAAGGCAGAATTGATTGAATATTTTTCTTAAAATTATTTTATACTGAAATGATTCATCTTCTGGGGAAATGCTGTGACATTTTCCCAAGAATTATATGTGGTATTGATCTGAAAGAGAAAATTCCACTACATGTATAATGTATTAAATATTTATTGGATTCCAGTGTGTATGTATACATAACAAGTATAAATAGACATCACCTTATACTATCTGAGAGGAGCAGACATCAAAGATTTGAAGGTCCCCAGCAGGGCAAAGAAAGCTTTTTTCTGGCCTGTGGCTGTAGATGAAGCTACAATTTTGTTGTCCTGTAAATCTGTTTAGCCACCTACAGCAAACACTGCTGTTATTTTTGGATTTGCCTTAACTCTTAATGACAAACACTTTTTCATATGCAAGCATTCTGCACATACAAGTTTAACTGGTTGATTATAATGTTATCATCAGTTTATGGGGGATTATGACAGAACTGTGAGAAATATGATTTGGAAAAGATGTACAAGGCATTACTGGCTGATAGGAAGCTAGAATATTTATAAATATTGCATATGATACTTTGAACAATGTTGAAGTACCTAAAGTAGGTTTAAAGCCTTTTTCTAAAAATATATCAAACAGAAAATGATTGATGCAATATGTTTCAAAGATGCTGTACCCGAGTTTGGAGACAAAGACTAGTCTAGATTCACGTAACCTGGTAGAACTCTATTGACTTCCAGAACACCTTGACTACATATCTCAAGGTTCTGTAGAGTTTTAAACATTTATCTTCTACAGGGGAAAAATACTATCTTTCCATTATTCCTTCATTGTCACTGAGGCGTTAGAACATCGTTGAAAACCTCAGTGTTCAAAAAGTATTTGCTAATAAAGATGGCAGTTTTTATCTGCTAGTAACCTGAAATTTAAATTAACAAAAAATATTTCAACCACTATTCTTTTTTTTTTTTTTTTTAAATCAGCAGACCAAATATAATTATATTCCCTGGTTTTCAAAATTTTTGAATGTATAGTTCTTTGCTTCTGAAGTACACTGAAATTTAATTTCCTCTTCCATTTCTTATTTTAGAATTTCTTTTGAAATGAAGCTTGGTACATTTTATCTTTTCATGTACATCCCGAGCTGAGGTAATATGAGGCAGAATTGAGCACTATCCTAAAATAAACAAGTGTTCTTCTTAATGTCTCTTTTGTCCTCTGTCTCTTTATTTCGCTGAACCTGGAAACAATCATGTATGAATGAGATACAGTCTAATGAACTTTTTAGTACTCAGAATTAAAATTAAAAAGAAAAGAAAAATACTAGTTAAGACAGTCCAGTTCAGAATTGAGATTGACATACACTGTGAATAAGCAAAGACTGTTCTGTCATTTTTTGTAGATTCTTTGCTCTGTTGATTAATTTCAAGAGTATCTTGGTTAAATCCCAGAACTATTTCATGGTTATTCTTTCATGACATTATGCATACCTGTTATCTGAGCAGTTAGTGCTCTCTTTCCTCTTCTGATCAATCACTCTGATAAGAATTTGCAGTTGAGCTGATCCTGGATTGTCTAACTTAACCTTTATCAAATGGAGCCACCTTCAGGAAGGTCTGAAGATCTGTGATTCTTTGTCATTCCACGTGTCCAGAGAAGCACCCTGACATCTTCAGTTGTGAGAAACATTCAGGGACTTAAAACAAAAGAAAACAATACAACACAGTTGCTAATCCATAACCATATTTCAGCATTTCATGTATCATAACTCTGTGTTTATATGCATTATAGGATTTTTAAATTAAAATTCCACACTTTGTTATTCCTTATTACCCAGGCTTTGCTTGTACAAGCATAAAAATAAATTCTTGAAGGAAATGGGATATAATACTAGACTTACACAAAAGGAAATTAAAAAATGTAGTTTTTTAAATGAGATGTCAGGATTGTTTTTACAATAAGAGCTTTTATGTTTTTACAGGCAGAAATACTGAAATGGTATTCCACCTCTGCATAAATAACATACAGAAAATATTATGTTGATGGAGACACAGTTATTAATTATTTAATAGATGAATTTCTTCATACAGTCCAGCTGCTCTTGTACTTCACAGAACAATCTCAATATTTAGATAGAATTTGCCTAAAAGAATAATTGTCATTAGCTCTTCCTTAATGGTTAGCTGTGAATGGTTTGTTATGCCACTGAGTATCATCATTGGATAGTGACTAAGGGCTATTTATCATGTAAAAACTTTCCCTGTTCACAGTTGATTTCCTTGGAACAAATGACTGCTTCATGAAAACCTTTCATATTTGTCTTTCCAAGTAAACATAATTAAAACTAGGAAAAAGATTGTTCCACAAAGAAGGGGCTGAGAGGCATTGATGGGATAATACATGGTACCCTTCATTAGCCACAAGAATTTCATTCTTTTTCTGTAGTTAAAATTAAAGAAAAACAATTTTTTCTTTATTTTTACCAAAAAAGGACTGTGACTGCCTTCCTCTAGCTCTAAATTTAAAAAAGAAAAACGCGTGTCTTCCAATAGCTTTAATCCTTTGTTTGATGCCTGTATGCTGCAAGTCAGCACAAGTTGGCATAATGTAAATAAGAGCTGAAAAAGATGGAAAGAACAAGAATGGGGAAAAAAGGTATCTAACCATAGATATGGAAAAACAGTGTCTCAGTCATTGTAAATGTGGCAAACAATAGGATCAGTGGAAGACTTACAGCAATCCTGTAAATTAGAGGCCATCGATATAGTCTGATTTCTTGTAACTGCAAGGAAATGGAGGAAGCAACCTGATCATCATGAATTTCTCAGTACTGTAAAACTGTTGGAATTAAGAATACAGGAATACGGGAAAAAATGTCTTGGTTTAGCAGAATACGGACCAGGGAATAGAGTGGAATTTTTGAGTGATTTCCCAGAAATGATGGCCAAAAGGAATATCTGGTTGATATTCTCTGCTGTTCTTTGTATTTCTGTTGTTTTATAAGGATGCTACAATGGACAAGACCTCATTGTGTTAATCCCCATAGAAAGAGAACAAAAAGATGTTCTATATCTCTGGGTGCTTACAAACAAAATGTAGCTGAAAAACAAAGAGTAAGTACAAGCAGAAAGATGACTGAGTCTAGTGAAATACTGAAATAAAGTTAACCAGATATAAACAACAAAAACGACAGTGACCTATGTAGGGTGTGGATTGCCTGTTGCTATATGACCTGGGCACACATTCTCTGTAGAGCTGTACTGTGTGAAATCTCATACTAGGACCTTTAGCAGTCATTTCCAATGGAGGTGGTCAAACTCGAAGGAAGGACCATTAATATCAGCACTGTCTAGCTTCCATATCAATTAAAGGTAATTAAAAAGGGAGAAAAGAATTTCTCAAAATCTTTCTTTAATTGATCAAAGAACAACAGATAGGTCTAAAAGCAACAGTTCCTTGTAGAGACAAGATGATATGAGGGAACAGAATAAAACTGAACAGATGAGAACAGTGCCTTTAGTACCAGAATGAGAGAAGTATAACCAAAATATTTCATGCATACTTTGCTATTATACTGAAATGCTCATACAGTGCCACTCAAGAGATAGATATCATATCTGAAACAACTACAAATATAAATGCAGATTTAATACCTAAGTACTTCAGAAAGTTATTATCTGTGTATACAAAAAATTGATCAGAAATTTGGTGTCATCTCTTTGTCATGCAGTATAAAAAAATATTCCAAAGGATTATGGAATAAGGACCAATAAAAGTCTCATCATTCTTTAAAAATGTTACTGTTCTTACATTTCCTTCCATGTCAAGCATTTCCATTTCGTTATCATTGTATGTTTCATACAGATAGATCTCTTGAAATGGTTATGAGCTGTATTACAGGTTTTAATGAGTCATTTCCATACCTCTTTCCATTACCTGAGAAAAGAAGTAACAGCAAGTGTTCCACAACAGTTCCATCAAATACTGCAAACCTTTCAGCAGAGGTCATGATGATAAGGTGAACATGGATGTAATCCAATCCAGAAAGTAAGAAAAATAAATTCACTAAGTGTCCCAAATATCAGTCTGAAATGGACAGTGAATTAGTTCATCTTGTGTGTCTTCTTTGCCTTGTTAAGTATTTAATTTTGTATTACGTTGCTTTTTAGCTTTCTTCCTGAAATATACTATCAAATTATTTTATTCTTTTGGCAGAACATGATTTTCTCCTGTTACTTGCACTTGAACTGTACGAGTACCTTAATTAACCTCTTGCTAAGTAAAGATGCTTTTCTTTCCTGATCAAGATTTCATTTACCTTCTACCCACAACGGAAAAAGGAAAATTCTGACTTTAAAATTGATGGTCTTGTTATTGCTAGCAAAAAAAAAAAAAGTCAAAATAATAGATTTTTTTTTTCATTTCAAACTATTTTCTATGTTTTCTTCTTTACACCTTCCAACGTGCCACTGAAGGATACTCTCATGTCTTATGATACGATTAACCAGAAGTAATTTCATACAACACATTATTTCATAACACATATTGACACTATAGTTATTCTGATATTTCTTTTTGACAAGTGTCTTGCCCATGGATGGTGACTCACTAAAAAGAAAGCACAGTCAGATAAAAACAAAGCAGTATCTAATGTATGAATGAGCAATGAATTGAACAGAATTCATTGAAGACAGACCTTCAGAAAAAACAGCACATATAATGACATAACTTATGTTACACATTATGTTCCAAGAGAACACATCACACATTACTGGGGTCTGAAATGTTACATGAAAAGAATGAACTCCCACCAACTCTTTTCTCCAATGGAAAGTATATCTGTGCATGCATCACCCTGCCTAGAGATTTAAGCCTGGTTTATTAGCAGAATTCTGTCCATCTGCCTCACCTAGTATGGGCCATTGATTAAGCTCCTCTTCTGCAATATGGTCTCTAGAATTCTTTTCCATCCTACCAGACTGAGATCACAGGGTTGGGTCCATTCACTACACATAAATAAATTAAAGACCTCTGAATCTTCATAGGTTCTTTAAAATATCACAGTTCTTCCTTGTCACCCTCACAGACAACTTTGCAGAGGGCTACTTTCAAAAGCATCATGAACAAGAGCAAACTGAGTTATTTAGTATATCTTGTACTGTGCCTTAGTGAAAGTAAATATATTTGCCAAAGTTTCTGCTGTCAAGATGGGTGAAAGTATTCCACGTAAAGGCACTTTGTGCTTCTCAACCTTCAGGTTTTTGCACATGAGATAGAGATATATTAAAACAACTGATTCGGTGAATTTCCACCTGCCTCTTTCCCTCCGCATCCCTTCTCCAAGCTCCAGAGCATTACCGTTCAAGAGCAAGTGAACCTCAGTTGGCTTAAGGTAATTACTTTAGATCTGAGTCATGAAAATGTACATAAAGTCTGGAAGAGGATCTCATGTCCTCCTGACTTTGGCTTAGATACCCACATTCTGGCCAGGACACAGTTCAGCACCAAAATGTTTTTGTGCATCCGGCCCATATGTGCTTTTTGATAGAGCTGTCAGTGCTTCAGCTGGAAGGCAACTGGAATTTTGAGATGACTGATGATGTGATAAAATGAATTTTGCAGTTTAGCAGCTTAGAAATTCATCAGTTTCCTGCAAAAAAAAAAAACCATACAATTTTCTATGTATCACTTGCAGTTAAATAGGAAATGGAGACATCATGGGAAACTGGTCAACTGAAAATTGTATAAACAATACTAAATGTTAGCCATGCTGCTTTCAAAACAAAGGTAACTGCTTACCTTGACTGGGTAACCTGTGACTAATAAAGACCTAGTAAGGTGAAGCACAATGGGCTCAACACAACACGTAAAGTAGTATCCTGCTTTATGGATGATGGAAATTGCTTGCCCAGTTGAGAATACACAGTACCTATCTCCTACTTTCACACCTTTCTGCCCTTGTTGCTGCTGAGGGACTCAAGAAAGGAAAGGATACACAGGAAACTGATTTATCAGATGCCTAATTAGGGCAGACTAGATCCCTTCCTTGGTCACACCTGAAATTTTGAGCTAAATCCTGAGGGTTAATTAAATAGTAAGGCTACATAACTGATTTGTTCCTTAGTTAAATTCTCTGAGGAGATGTCATGAGAATTCCAGAGATTTGGTCTTTTAATTACAAAAGCTTAGGAATAATGTGGCATATAGTTCTCACAGAATCATCTCAAATGAGGTATCTATCTGCCTTATTTTCTTCAAGATATTGGTCATATTCCATGAGTTTTTTCATCTGAGTCCTTCATAAAATGTGATGTTCTTTCTACATTTGTTGTTCCCCAGCCTTAGGCACACGATGTCCTTCCTGTCTTTCTCTGCATGTATATTTACTCTACAGCAATCAATCAAAGAATCAAGTAATAAAGTCTTTCTTAAAACCCCAGAATATCAGTACAAAAGGCCACCAAAAAAACTTACTAGATAAAATGAGTAGGTGTAATTTCTCTATCTGACAAGCTATTTAGCTAACCTGACCTTTATTAGAAGTAAATGATCATAACAGCTAGAGGAAGCCTGAAAAAATGTAATTAAAAAAATCAAATAGGGTATGTAAGAAAGTAACAGGTGAACACCATCTCTGCTGAAGTCATCAGCACTTCCAAACACTTTTTTTCCTTTGTAAACAATCTGAAATGAAGATGTACAGGAAAATGCACTATTCAGCATGTAACAAATTACTAAAACAGTCCTGAAAGGTCAACATTTTATAGTTCTGTGTGTTGTAGTTTCTGGCAAGGAGAAGGTCCATTTTAAATAGAACTCCTAATACTTATCATGCATAACCCTGAGTACAAAAGCAATAATATTTCTTACCATAAAATTCATATAGTCCTGGGGTGGGGGAGGATGCTGGTGGTGATCCTGAATCAGACGTTACATAAACCTGAGTATTTCTGTATATGATTTATATCTTTGTATTATAATTCCCCTAGAAAACTACTATCCAGTCCAAAATGTAAATGGGAGAAAAGAGTAACATTCATATATATATGAAATAATGAATATGATGTGTATATATGCATGTACATGTATAAGCCTATATCTAAGATATAGATATATCCAAGATACAGACTTTTATATATTTTTTTCACTTATGTACATGCTCATTTATGTTGATCATGTGTGTGTATATATACACGTGTCCACGCACATACATATACCTATATATACTTACCACATAAGCACAAAATAGTTGAGGCTGGAACAGAGGTCATCTTTTTCAACTCTCCTTCTCAAGCAGGGCCTCCCACAGCCAGTTCTTCAGGATCATGTCCAGATGGCTTTTGAATACCTCCAAGAATGGAGATTCCACCACCTCCCTGGATAACCTGTGCCAGCACTTGGTCACCCTCACAGTGAAATACTGTTTCCTGATGTTTAGAAAGAATCTCCTGTGTTTCAGTTTGTGCCCATTGCCTCTGGTCCTGTCACTGAGCACCACTGAAAAGAGCCTGGCTCCATCTTTTTTGCACCCTCCCTTCAGGTATTTATATATGTTGATGAGATCCCCTGTGAGCCTTCTCTTCTCTAGGCTGAACAGTCCCAGATCTATCAGCCTTTCCTCATAGGAGAGGTGTTCCATCTCTTAATCTTCTTTGTGGTCCTTCATTGGACTCCCTCCAGTATGTCCATGTCTCTTCTTGTACTGAGGAGCCCAGAACTGAACACAATACTCCAGGTGTGGCCTCACCAGTGCTGAGTAGAGGGGAAGGATCACCTTCTTCAACCTGCTGGCAATCCTCTGCCAAATGCAGCCCAGGATAACATTTGTCTTCTTTACTGCAAGGGCACATTGCTGGCTCACGTAAGTATACACATACTTACATACGTATGTCCTCATTTATCCTGTTCTTGGTAGAAAGGAAAAAAAAAAAAGGATTAAAAAAAAGATTTCAAATCTTACATGGAACAATGTGCAGTATTTTTCTCTTCTTGAGATACAGCATTGTTTGGTATGCCCTTACTGTTTTCAAAGTGCCAGTTCTTGTATAGAGATACATATACCCTGGTTTTATGTCACCAAATTTTTACTCACTGACGGTATCAAGTTTAATAGCAGCTTTAATATTCAGTTTCAGTAAAACAGGCTAAAATATCCTTTGGGGAATGAAAATCTAAAGGGAATAGTATGTAACTACCAAATTTTCAATCTTGCTGGAACTTGGAACTCAGCCCAGATTTATAGTGATTAATTCTCTGAATCTAAAAGTGCCTAAGTTTCACTTCAACTAAAATTAAGGATTGAGGTTCTCAATGGCACTTAGGAGCTTGCATCCAGTTTAAATTAAATGTAAATGGGAGTTAGGAGCCTAAGCGACTTTGTGAGCCTGTGGGTAGGTACATAACGTAGAGACCAAGAAGGTGAAATCCCTCTCTACCTGTCTGATGCCCCAGCACCAAAGATGCTGTATTTATATTAAAAGACTTAGCAGACTGAAGTTCTACTGCACCTTATATTTCGAGACATGCCAGCACCTCAGTTTATTCAAGGTTTAAAAAACCTGCATGTGTTTCTATCAAAATTCCCCACTTAGACTACTTCTGTGCAAGCTGTCAGTGCAAAGCCCCTCAGTCTGGTAAGTGAAACATGAACCAAGGAGAAAAAGACCTAAATTTTAGACTCTTCTCAGCAGGAGGGCCTTTGAACCCTGATCTTCTGCTCCCTGGGAAAGTTCACCAGGACTACGACTAGAGACATTAATAAGAAAAAAAAGCTTGATTCAAAGATGGTGTCAAGAAAGATGGCTCTTGTTTTTTTAGATAATGATTGACTAGAGGAGCCTGCAGAGGAGGGACACTGGATTTTAAACTTCTTTTGTACACTTGGACTTTTCACACCCACTGCCCCTAGGAGCCATGATACTGTCCAAATTCACCCGTTAGTCTTGTATGGGACCTCTGCAGCCCCCTTGGGACACCCGTGCAGAAAGGAATGAAAGACACCTGGAGACAGGGAGAGACTAGGCAAGGGTTAGCCTAGCTCTGCAAACAAAGGGTGGTAGTACATCTTGTCTTGCAATCCTGAATTACAATCTCTCTTTAAGGAACAGAACCTAAGACTTTCTCACCACCAACCACCCCTTAGTAGCTGCAACTGGACTTAGCATCAGACTTTTTCCTTTTCTTCAAGGAGAAAAACCTCACAATTTGTGCTAAGTGGTAGCCTCTAAAGATCTGAGAAAATGTTATAATCCTAGGTTTTCTGTAAGCCTGATAGTTGATGCTATGATGAACTCCACCTCTGTATAGTGAAGTTGTAGATTTACAAAATTCCAGGCTGAGGTGAGTCTAGATCTCACTTCTGCTTTTTGCCAGGGTATTCTAACCAGAGGATTTTTATTTAAAAAATAGTGTCTGCTGCTGAAATTCCATACACAACTAAGTTCTAAGGTGATTTCTAACTGATGTATTTCACTGCACCTCAGGTAACACTCAAATCTAAGCAAGTGGCGGATTTCCAGATACAATCCTCTCATCTATTCTTATTCCACACCTACCTACTTAGTATATAGATCTTATTTATCCTCTTCAATAAATGTTTAACTTTCCCCACTGACTATGGAAGACTCAAAAACCTGACACAAAATTTTAGTACCAGTCCAAAAACCAGATGTTTCATTTTCAGCTGTGGTAATACTCAATGAGTGAAAATCTGAACTGAAAAACTTTTACTATATGTGGAAACTTTCTCATATGTGACATGAAATGATGGTCTTAGCTGAGTTCCTGGAAATTACACCTGCTCAAAAGTAATACAACATTTGTTTCCCTTCTTCATAACTCTGTAAGAAAGGCCTATTCATTTTGCAAGTCTCACAGAAAGATCAAGGGTGGATTGGACTTAAGAGCTGTTTTTCAGATGAGGAGATGAGACTTAAGGAAAACAGATAAAAAATATTCAGAAGCTAATGTTTTCAGACTAGAACCATTCACAAACAGTAATCTTCCTTATTAACTCCCTTTGTAGTTCAGGTTTGTGTTTAATTCAGTTGAATGCAAGGTGAATGCTTTTGTTTTATTCTTTTGACGTTTATGGTTTTAACAAATGAAGATCTGTCATGTGTTCTTTGAGCCAAGTACAGTGCTGTGCTGGTTTTGGCTGGGATAGAGTTAATTTTCTTCATAGCAGCTAGTATGGGGCTATGTTTTGGATTTGTGCTGAAAACAGTGTTGATAACACAGGGATGTTTTTGTTACTACTGAGCAGTGCTTACACAGAGTCAAGGCCTTCTCTGCTCCTCACCCCACCCCACCAGTGAGTAGGCTAGGACTGCACAAGGAGTTGGGAGAGGACATGGCTGGGACAGCTGAGCCCAACTGACCAAAGGGATATTCCACACCATGTGACATCATGCTCAGCATATAAAGCTGGGGGAAGAAGAAGGAAAGGGGGGATGTTGAGAGTGATGGTGTTTGTCTTCCCAAGTAATGGTTACGTGTGATGGAGCCCTGCTTTCCTGGAGATGGCTGAACACCTGCCTGCTGATGGGAAGTAATGAATGAATTCCTTGCTTTGCTTTGCTTGCATGAACAGCTTTTGCTTTACCTATTAAACTGTAAAACCCACGAGTTTTCTCACTTTTACCCTTCTGATTCTCTCCCCCATCCCACCTGGGGGGAGCGAGAGAGCAGCTGTGTGGTGCTTAGTTGCTGGCTGGTGTTAGATCATGACAAGTGCCCACGGTGTAGAGGTGTGTAAGTTAATTAGTTTGCATGGTGTAAAGTCACGTGAACCTAAACATCTGCTTTGTTTCTATTTGCCATACTACAAAGTATTCACAAAGTGACCAGCCGTGTCTCATGCCAGGCATTTCTTTCAAGTGACCTTATGGATTTTGCCCTGTGCAGAGTACATGATGAAGGAAGGACAAAGAATCTGTGTGGTTGCAGTAGAGCTGGAAACAATGCCCGTGGCTGTCCAAATAAGATTGGCTGAACTTAATGGATGAAACAAATTTACAAATTTTTCTCCCACTTCTGGCTGAAAACTGTAATATGGAGAGTTCCCACAGGATGGATATGCTGATTTTTATGAATTCCAAAGTACAGCTCCAATGAGAATTCATAGCAACAACCCAAGCTGAAGTAAACTGGGTAGTCAAAGTATCAGTATAAACTCCCACTAGGTTGCACACAGCACATTACAACACATAAGTGTGGAAGATAAATGAATTCCAGCATCACAGACTGTTGCTCTAGGCCAAAGCCCTGTATTCCTAGAGACCTTGTGTACAATATGTATTTCACAGGACAGACAACATGCCAGATCTCTGGCCATCATCATTAGTATCTTCTTGCAGCTATGGGCAGGGGAAAAAAACCCTCTTGAATAATGTTACCTTTTCAAGATACAAGGAGGGGGGAACATCAAAAGTTCAGTGGGACATCCCAGCCCAGTTTAGTGCCCCCGAGTAAGTATCTAAGTGTACCGATTCTAGCAGGTAGAAAATGGAAATGAATGCAGATACCTCAAAAATAGTCTCTTTTATCAGTTATTAAATAAGGTGTAGGTGTTTCAATATCTAAAATACCCCTAGTGAGTCATAAGAGTAAATCTACTCACAGGCAATCGTATAGCCACAGTAACCAAAGCAGCAACAGTGAAATAGCAGCAGACTGCCAGAAATGCAGAGTAACATGTTTCCCAGGATCTCTTGTACCAGTGCTGGCATCCTGAAAAGCAGGGTTTCTGCTATTGTAAAGGGACAATATAGACCTGTGGCTACCTCTGAACTTTGATCAGTCTGTAAACAGAATTCAGTTTCTATCCCTCAGTTCTGTAACAACATTAAGCTCTGGTCATTCCTTTAGCTTTGCCCCTTCCCTCCACACAGACAGCTCAGTCCTGTCTAAGCTCTTGCTCTTGATCTTTAGAACGACAAAATTCAGCTTGATCTGTTGTGCTGAGAAGCTTAAATTACTGGTGAGCACTTTTTTTTTCACCCCAACTGAATCTAACAGTTCTTTTATTCACTGCACAACACTTTTTCTTTTTTCTTTCTTTTTTTTTTTTGGTCATAAAGCATAGCAGCTTTGACAACTACATAATATCCCTAAGTGTTTAAAAGTGCTTATTACAGACTTCCTTTGGGAATTGCCAAGTTTTATTCTTACTAGTCACTTATTGTCTTTAAACATTCAGTATCTTTTGATGAAAAGGGAGTCTTTCAGGTAATGGGAGAAAAAAAATGTTCTCCAGCTTTCTTTGCAGCTTTCTCTGATTCATCAAGACACCATTACAACTTTTGATTTCAAATGTTCGAAATTAGTTCTTGCTGCCATCAGAAATAAAAAACAAGGATTCACGTTACTAAACTTTACTAATATGATCAAGAATTCCACAACAGGACCTTCATTTTTAAACCAAGCTCAGGAGGCTTAGAAGAACCAGCTTCTCATATGTCCTATGCTTCTCCCCCCAGTCATTTTAGTGACTCACATCCACCACATTCCCAGGTCCTTTTCTGCAGATTTGCCACTGAGACGGTCAGCTCACAGCCTGTATCAGAGCATAGGGTGGTCCCAGCCCAGGTGCAGGACTTTACCTCTGGGTCTGTTGAACTTTGTGTGGTTCTTGCTGGCCATTCCTCCAGCTTGCTGAGGTTCATCTGAATGACACCCATGTCCTCCAGTGTATCACTCGCTCCCGCAGGAAGGAATGCTGGAAATGGTTTCTTACTTGTTTGAAAAAGACCAGGTTTTTAGTATTGAGGGCAGAAGGTTCTGTTTGTCTGTATAGGCAGGTCTTGTCTTATGGAATGATTAATAGGTCGCTTCATTAAATAAGTCTTTTCTTGTTTGTGATTTGTTCATGTACTGCTTTTGTAAAATTCAGAAGTAGGGACTGTTAAGAGCAGCCAAATCAACAAACTTTAAGACGCAGGAGCATTCCTTCCCAGTTGGCATGCTGGATGTGCGGCAGATGCTTTTTCCCATGCCCAGCTGTAGCCAACAGTGATACTGAATGTATAATTCAAGGATCCAAATACGCCTTAGAAAGTTTTACCCAAGGACTGACCAGCCTATGCCTTTCAGTGGATATCAGAATAGAGATCTGCAGAACCAATCGGTGCATTTGCAGAAGAAACACAGCACTGTGCATGGAATCCTAAAAGCGTTAGCTTCCCAGCAAAGGCTAGTCAGTAGAGGCGCATTGCTGAAACAACCATTGCTATTTCTACTGTGATGGATATACACAGCTAGTTAAAGGATCCTTGTGCACTACCTACTATATTGTGCATATTGCCTTATATTATCTGCTTACATCTGCTAGAACTGTCAAATATTCATTTCTGTGGCATGCTTTTGTGCTGATTATTTAACTATTAACTCTTATAAACCTATTTTTAAAATGTTTTCGAATTTACAATTCTTTAAAATCTCCCACTGAAAATAAATAGCTCATTATCATGCTTGAAGAAACCTCAGTGAAAGCAGTGACACAAGGACTTTAAGTTTAGCCAGGATTTCAGTTGCTCCCTAAAATGAAACAATAGTCTTCCACCTACAGACATAACTGAAGTGACATATCATTCCATCTTAAATGTTTAATGACTATCTTTAAGAAGCACACTCTTTGTAACAGAGCTTCACTATTTAGATCATCTAGGATATATGCAATCTATGAAGATTAAATGGAATTTTAAAACTTGAAATCTAGGAGTCTCACTAAGCATTTAGTCTGTAGTTTTATAATCTTTTCAATAATACACTTTTTTTGTAATTCTGATTTCCTGAATAATAACCTTATTTTGTGATACAGAGAAGTGTGTCATTTACTAGACCAAAACCAGTAATAATTGTTATTATTATCTGAATATATTAGAAGTCAGCTTAGATTCATATAAACACGAAAATTGTCTCTATTTTCATTGGAGTACCATGTCACAAAGTAACAACTCAGGTAAAATTGCAAATACTCAATAGAAATAATGGTGTGAGTAATATGGAAGGTTTTGGTCATCGCACTGAAGTTAGCAGAAAGCTGTTGGCACAGCTGGGTGGCTGTTGTGTTTCTTGGAACAGTAGCAGGAGGAATGATGTGCTTTTGACACAGAGGCCTTTTTTTTATTAATTAGGTAATGAGCAAAACGGTACTGTGCTGTCTCAATCTGTAGCACTATTAACTTTGTTCAAAGGAATGTGATGATGTTTTGACACTGTGATGAGCATGTCTCAATACAGCATATATCAAGGATTTGTGATGACACCAGTCATGATCAGCCAAGTCACTGTGACCCTAAAAGGCTTTGATAAAATATTTGGAAAGTCATTGTGACCCTTTTGATATTTTAAATACGTGGAAATATAAGGCAATTGAAGTTTAAGCACACAGAAAAGAAGACAAACTGTATTGCATAGCATGTAGACATGTACAAACTGCATAAAGGCATGCATTAGAGGTCTTGTAATATCAAAAGGAATTTTTGACAAATAGTTCTTTAATATTTTTAACAGATACTTTTGGCAATACTTACATTTAACACCTGTTAGTCATTTTATTTTGCTGTCTTAAAGAAGTTACGAGTGTAAAACAGAAAACAAACAGGCATTAAGGTTTTGTTTTTCAGGAGCGACAAAAATAATTATCTTTGCCACTGATTCAGTGAAATTAGTCTTGCAGCTTGGACTCATGAATACTCTTCCCAGTAACCAAAGAGAAATGGAACTCATGAAACTTAGTGAAACTTAGTAAAACTTAGAAAATGCTTTTGTTTCATTAGATTGTTTCTGTTCATACTGATTAACTATCAAAATTTTTCTGATGAAGTTTACTTGGGTTATCTGAGTAAAACCCCTAATTCTTTAGCAAAACACTTCAAAAAAGAATGAACCAGGGAACTGGTTAATTAAAACCATTAACAACTCCACAGTATTCAGATAAATAGCAAAGGGGGTTCCACTTGTGAAAATAACTTTAACATGCCATCTTAACACACCTCTTAAAAGTAAAGCACACATTGTTGCCTCATTCTACTTCTTCAGGGACTATGCAATAGTGATCTAAGTACCCTGACAGTGAGCAGCTTTCACAGAGTTATTTTTTAGGAATTATACAGGGTAAAGTACAATCAACTATTTTATCTATAGTGGCACTTAATAAAACACAGGTTTATTTCAAGCTCCATTTTCTGCAGTACAGCTTGTCAGTCATGTTAGATTATAGTACTCTTGAAAATGTCAAACAGAAATTTGAATATGCCTGAGGCATGTCACATGCTAAAAGGTTTCCATTATGAGCCTTTTGAAATAGCTGGGTTTTTTTCTTAGAACAAAATTTAGCTATTGCTTTAAGACTTCAAAATGCCCTTTTTAATCCTGAAATTATAGATAGTCAGCTGTGCCATAGCTGCACATTCCTTCCCCTGTTCTGAGGATTAAAATGAACATATTTTGTATAAGTAATTACCTATTTCTATGAAAATACTATGCATTTCTTAATGTGAAATGGAGTGCAAGCATCAGCTTCTATTGTCACTTCAGATTATCTCACATTCATTGACTCGTGATAATCTGATGAACTATGGTATACGATATCCACCATCTGCGAAGCTATTGCACTTATTCAAAATGCTGCCTGCTCTTCTCTTTCATCCAGGAAATATATTCCTTCTATTGTCAGTACATCTTGACAGTTGTACAAATAAGTCAGATGAGTTTTGGGAACTTTTTGTTCAATCACTTTGCTTTTGCAGAATCTTTGAAATCTCTTGGGTATCCAGATTTTAGGAACCAAACCTCTTGGCTGGATTTAGAAGAAAGCTCAGCTATTACCACAGCGTGCTGGAATTTCCATGCTCTCACAGGCTTAGGACTAGACTGCAGGTGCTTTAGTTTATTAGAGCTAGGTGTGTTAAAAACAGCTCCCAGCATTTTAAAACAAAATCCCTTGTCCAGTTCCTACTCAAGGCAGTATCCACTAATCTATTAATTGCAATTAAACTCTTTGTCATTTTTTTTTCCACCTTTTTGCCTTACCTTGTTGCCCTTGACGTCTCTTGCACATCTTGACTCCAGCTGAGCTTTTGCTTTTGTTGGGGCATTCAGCCTTGAGGTGAATTAAATCCATGGTTGTGCTTAAATATAAAAAAAAATTAATGAGCAACGCATTGGTCAGAGTCCTACCACCATAAATGGTTCTACAAGGAGTCCGCAAAGATACATCATGAGCCAATTCCTTATACACACTTACACCTGCACCAATCATGTGAGTATCAGCATCAGGCACCTCAACCCCGTGTTGGGTCCATCCCCCAGCCCAGTTCTGCTGCCCAAAAGTGGCCCCTGAGTGCTTGCATTCCAGGATTCCTACAAGACAATGCCTTGTCTGTTTCCTACCTCATCACTAAAGGAAACTTCACTCCTTTACATGAAGTCATTCTGTCTCTGACATTCTGCTTCCAGCCAGTTTAGCCCGTTCTGTAGTTGGGCCTTCTTTCCCTCCATGCCAGATTATTCCTTGGTCACAAATTAGCATTGGTGAGCAGTTATAACCTGAATTTCCCCTTCACTTTCCTAACAACTGCTCTCCAGCCTTCTTCAGCCTGGAGAAGAGACATCTAGTGGGTGGGGTCTTAATGGCAGCCTTCCAATACCTATAAGGACATTATCAGGAAGATGGAGCTAGGCTCTTCACAGCAGTGCATCGTGGGAGGATGAGTGACAATGGGCGTAAATTGAAACAAGAGAGGTTCAGACTGGATATAAGGAAAAGCCCATGAGGTCAGTCAAGCAATGAAACAGGTTGTCCAAAGAGGTTGTTCGGTCTCCATCTTTGGAAGTTTTCAAGATCCGATGGGATAAAAACTTAAGCAACCTGGTCTGATCTCACAGCTGACTGTGCTGTGAATAGGAGGTTGGACTAGAGACCTCCAGAGGTCACTTTCAATATAAAATATGTTATAATAGCCAGTGAGTGTTCAGATCTACACATAAATCCAGCAGCTGCTGACAAGGAAGAAAGAAGATGCTTTGGAAAGACCGAAATTGGTGTGCACAGTCTCTGGGAGCCTCAGGATTGTTCCCAGATAAGTAGGGACAAAATATTTTCCGAGCCTAAAAAGACCTTTTTCATGACAGTCATTTTATACATCTTCATGACATTTAATCAGTTTATTTATCTTTTGGTTGTATAAAGAACTGTAAGTCTTCTACTCCATAGAGCAGCATTCCTTCTTTTCCTATTGCAATACCAAAATAGCCTCTTTGTAACACTATTTCTATGCTGTATGTTCCTGTAGCTTTCTTTTTTCTTCTTCTTTCACATCACTGCAATGAAGAGTATGAAGGCTAGTCTTTATTTTCATGCATCCCAGCATGAAAACTAGTCTTTATTTTCTTTATGTTTTTCACACAGAATGAACTTATTTTAGTTACATTTATTTTCTCATGCTTTATTCATGGAGGAAAACATCTGTCTTAAAACTGAAGTGTGTCTTGGTCACAGTTTTGATGCTTAAGTAAACAGCTTAAGAAAGAGACAGTCTTTTGGTAGGAAGGTTAAATTTGCAGAGTTGGCCTGAATGAAGGTAAGGAAAAGTATGTTTGTGCAACTGTTCAAGTCGTGTGATGGTATAAACCTGACCATACCAAGTTTGGTTTTGTTTGGGTTTTTTTTTGTAGCAATAAGAAGATAAAGTAGAGGGGGGGGAAATTTTAGTTAGAGAGGCAAATATCCAGGGAGGCTCCAATCCAAACTCTAATTATGAGCAAGGAAAGACTAACTTTACCTTAAAAGTAAAATAAAACAACAGATTATGCACCTCATTATAACATTTGAACATGTCCCTGCAGGAAAAGAAGACAAGAGAGTAAAAGATGACCCTTGAGGTCCTGTATGACAAAAATCTTTACTAGAAATGTATATCTAAGGTGGGGGGCACAAAGAAAGTCTTGATGCCCTGGAAGAAATGGGTGATATGGATGGTATGAGTGAAAATTATTTGGAAAACAATTTGGATTTAAGAAGATTGTCTCATTTTCACAAAGCTGCCTGAGCTCAGTTTATATACACATAAACCCAAACATTAATATTTATTTTCCCCTTGGTGGAAATGAAAAATTCAAATCACTCTTGTTACTATCTTTTAAGTTTTTAATATCCCAGCAAGACTGTTAAGTAAGCTGCTAGATCAAAATATTGATCACTAATGTTCTGTTTTCATTTTGTTCTTTCTTAGATAATAACTGCATATTCATTTCTTAAAGCTTCCCCATGTTTAATGTTAAACAACATCAGACCATGGACTTTTATTCTTCCGTCTGCACTACCTTACCGTACAAAATTCTAAAGCCAGCCAGATCCAGGAAGGAGTGTAGGTCTCTCAGAAGGTTCCTGGTGGATTTCATGCTTCATGGCTCATATTTGAGCTAATTAGGTGTATTCTTGCACCTGAGGTTGATGTCCCTGGTCTCTGAATATTCTGCAACGTAGACATCAGCATCCAGGGTAAGGACTGCAGCTTCTTATCATACAGTAAGTAAACATTTTGAAAGTGCCATTCTTCAGAAATTTTAACTACATCTTAAATTAGGTTTGTCAGACAAGTAAGATGAATCATCTTCTTGTTTCTATTTGCCTACATTTCCTGCAGAAAGGGCCTGGATGACTTAAAGTAGAGACCTATTTTTAGAGTTAAAGTTGGATGCAATAAATCCAGCCCTTGCAGTTTTATCTTTATCTTGTCTTTATCCAAGAGGCAAGATATCCAGCTCCTAACTTGAGTTCGACTTTCATCTATAAACTAGGTAGAGCAGTGTGGGCTTTTTAAATACATTAAGATCCTTGAATGAAAGGTACTACAGAAGTGCAAAACTATTATCATCCTTGACTACATATCAGCAGCTCCTCATAACATATTTGCTATGTTATTATTTCTAATGTCATTGCTCTTTTAGTCTCAGATGACATCTTTGATGCTAATGTGATTTACTGTCTAATGTTATTTTATTTAATATGCATGTCTCTGTGCTACCTTTTTAAAATAACTGATTGATTTCATGGTGTTCTTTGCTCAGAGTTCTCTTGTCAATAGTTAAACTATTAACTTTCCCAACCTGATTCATTTTATGAGAAATATTTTTCTAAATTCTTTCTTCATGCCTGTCTGTGTTGACCTGTTAAGACAATCTATATTACCATCAAAGTATATTCTGAAAAGTCTGTCATGACTTCAGGCTAGACAGGGACAGAAGTCACAGTGAGCAGAAACAGTCTTTCACTATATCTTCAACTAGATATTCCAACTTGCCTCGAAACTGAATTTATGCCAGATAAGAAAAAGGGCTGAACATCTTGAAATGCTTTCAGGGCACAAAGAATGCCCTGTAAGGACAGAGTATTCACTTCAATATTTTGCCCTGGTGCTCATTTCTCATAGCATTTATTGATTTTTATGTAACTTTTAAAATATTCTCACAGTAACTGATATTTGAAAGCTAAAAGAACGATGGTTTTATCCAAATATATCAGTAATTTTCAATATTTTTAATGTATGGGACCCTAGCTATTTTCAGGCAAGCTATGAGTATTTATAGAGACTCCACATACACAGGATCCTCTATAACATATGCTAATTTTTTCCTTTTGATATTAGTTCTGAACCCCATCAAAAAATATTTCACAAAGTATCAGGGATATATAAATCCAAAGCTGTAAATGACAAAGCTGTATTTATGATTGTTGTTAAGAATTTGACAATATACAGTCATTATCAAAGTCAACATCCGAACCTAACCTGAAGACACATTACTCACATTTTACATGTGGAAGGAACTAGATAGAGCAATGGAATCTGGTAATACCTCAATTGCAGCATTTATTGTCCTTTCGGATGAAATAGTTACAAATACACCATGAGTGGATGAATGAATGCTGAAATCTCTTGGCTATATTTGAGCACCTGTTGAGCTCCAGAATGACTAAGTATGATTCATTGTCTAAAAAAACCCCCATCCAATACAGAAAGAGTGTCTCCAGGAAAAACAGCAACTAAGCAAAAAGAAAATGCAATGTTTTGGATACTGCTTATGTCCTAAAATAATGCAGTACCCAATATTTTGCCTTCAGTGGAGCAAGTCAGGAGCTAGATGAGCCAACGAGAAATCTTTCATTCAGACTGGCTTTGATTGTTCAGGATGCTGACGAGGTCAAACATGCTCACTTGCCCAGACTTTCAAGAGCGCTGAATGATGGCAGACACATTCTTATGGTGGACACATTCATTGACACCTTTTCAACGTGGAAAGAGCTACATGCAGTTCTGATTATGAAATGCTGTATAAATCTGTAAAGATATTGGGACCTGGAGTCACAGCAGGGAGTATCAAGGAGGAAAAATATCTAGTTCTATGTCAATAGACATTTGCAGAACAGTATGGCAGTCTCTACAGTTTGTTAATATTTTGAGAAAATGTATAAGAGAAAGATACTGTACAGTTTGGAAGTAGTGTAGTTGTCCTGGTTTCAGCTGGGAGAGAGTTAATTTTCTTCTTAGTAGCTGGTATAGTGCTGTGGTTTGAATTTAGTGTCAGAATAATGTTGATAACACACTGACGTTTTGGTTGTTGCTGAGTAGAGTTTACACTAGGCAAGGACTTTTCAGCTTCCCATGCTCTGCCAGGGGCACAAGAAGCTGGGAGGGGGCACAGCCAGGACAGCTGGCCCAGACTGGCCCAAGGGCTATTCCATACCATATGACACCATGCTCAGTATATAAGCTGGGGGAAGAAGAAGAAAGGGGTGGATGTTGGAAGTTATGGTGTTTGTCTTCCCAAGTAACCATTATGCGTGATGGAGCCCTGCTCTCCTGGAGATGGCTGAACACCTGCCTGCCAGTGGGAAGTAGTGAATTAATTCCTTGCTTTGCTTTGGTTGTGTGTGTGGCTTTTCTTTACCTATTAAACTGTCTTTATCTCAACCCAGGAGTTTTCTCACTTTTATTCTTCCGATTCTCTCCCCCATCCCACCGGGTGGGAGTGAGCGAGCAGCTGTGTGGTGCTTAGTTTCTGGCTGGGATTAAACCACAACAGTAGCACAGAAGCCAAAGGCTTAGGTCTTTAAAATTAGTCTCAATGATTAATTTCCAAGCATCAGGGCCTGGTTCCATCCCACCTAACTTTAAGCTTTTTAAAATAGTGCCTTAATAAGTATTATAATTTCTTATAGGTTACCCCTAAACTCAGTGAGAAAAGGGGAAACATTTCAGCTGCCTTCTGGATATTACCAGCCTGCTTTGCTGTCTGCTGCATAAGCACAGGATCATCATTTGGGATGCTAATTGAGGTTTCTGATATAAGAGTGTAACACTGGGTAGATTAATCCAGATTTTTGTTGCCACTATGGATTTTATACCTACATGTCACATAGCTACCTATGCTTCATATATAGCATACAGAAAGAGGTAATGTCTCAGAAGGGCAGTTCAAAAATAACACAGGTTATGTAAGGAACTGCCAAACAGCAATGAAAGTGCATAAAACCACACTAGAGGAGATGGTGATGGTGCCACCACAACCCAAAGATGAGAGACCCCATCTCTATTCCCAGCTTGAGAAGACTCAAGCACACATCCTCTGCTTCCTGGCAGAATGTGCCATCCATCAGGGTGCAGAAAAGGTAGGGGGGCTGGGGAAAGGGGGCTTCATCCAGGTTCTCATGTCTTGGAGTCAACAGAAAGTCAAGCCAGGAAAACTTCATGCCAGAAGAGCAAGAAGTGGATCAAAAATGATGGGTGGGAAAGGGTTTCTGCTTCCTCCAACTGTCCTCCAGAACTTTGCAGAACTTTATTAATTAAACCAGAGTCCAAAAAAAGATTCTGCAATGAAGAATTATGCTGATAGCATAGGGACACAGGGACCTCCTCATCCTTTTGGTATACAGCAGCCATTTTTCAGTGCTCTCAAATCACAGGGGGCTCGAGTTGTGAGGAACTGAAGATTGGCAGCATTTGCCAACACTGTGCCTTAAGTCTGATTGATGTTTCCTTCACTTCAGAAATAAAGGGAATTTAACAGTGATAAATGGTGACAATGTATCAAGGTCTGATTTTTTTTATGGAATTCTCTTTGTTCTGTAGAATATTGAGGGAAAAACTGCAACTATAGAGGTTTTAAACCTTGCCTGTAGTGAACAGCCTTTTTGAATATTAATGAGAACACATGCACAAAATAAAATTTGAGGCAGAAGTTACAACTGGGCTAAAATGAAAGAAAATAATTCTTTTGCTACAAACAATGAACAAGCTGACCATCTTCCATCTTCTTATAATAAATAAATCAAATAAGCAAATGTAATAGATGACTGATTTAAAAAATATTATTTAGGAATAAGTAGAAAACACAGATAAATAAATTTATATTATACAAAGTGATATATTACTCCTACTAGCAAAATGAACCATGAGAAAGAGTTTACTGCAAAAACCAGGTTCATATGCTAAGCAAGAATCATGACATTGAATCAGGACAGCAATGGCACATTGCACATAGCGGCAAACTTGCTTGTGGTAGTGTCACAGGTTAGGGTAGCTATATGAGTGACACCAGCTCATTTAGTTTCTTTGCTTTTCCTACAGCTATAGAGCCTGGGATTCCAGGTGGCTATCTTGTGAAACTACCAAGAATATCAATTCCATGGAGCAGCTGCAGAGAGCCCTGGGACTACATATCCTTTCAGAAGAGCTGGAATCACTTTTTTTTGTGAAATTTCATAAATTTTTATTTCAGTCTGATTTGAACTGGACAGGTAGTCCTACTTTCTGGCCAGCTATAGCCTGTAATGGCACTTTGGAATACATCAATATTTTCTTTGCTTTTTACCGGTACAGGTAACATAGGGTTTTGAAGGATATGAAGGATAATGTAGGTTAAACAGATTATTCCCATGCCATTTATTTAATAATATCCTGTAAAAAGGTTTGATTTATTATAGAGATACTGCACAGTCTTATTCATTTATTTTATTTATACCATTTTGTTAATCCTTGGCTACTGTGGATGAATACAAAAGGTAGTTTGGGCATCTGTATTTTAATGTTGACATGATTACATGTGACTACAGTGAGTGAAGTCAAGGGAAAAATGTTGTTGATATTAAACAAAAGAGAAATTCCTCTAGCAACATCTGGGATAAAGTGAAGATTGCATAACTTAGAGCTGCCCACAGTCACATTGAATTTTCATTCTGTCTGCTAAAAACACTTGATCACCTTGTACTGAAGTTTATGAATCCTGCTGGCTCTGTAGAGTTGCTATAGAAATATTTAGACATTTGTCAGCATGCTTCATGGAGCCCAAGTTCTAAATCCGACAGAGACCCTCCCACCATGATTACCATCTTCTGCAACTCATCATAATACAGACAACCAGATATTTTTTATTACTTTGTAACTGCTGATGCAGTTTCATGTGTTATGTTCATGCAGATGTCAATAGCTGCACTGAAACTTGGCTTTCTAGAGCACACCCATTTATGTTTTGCAATATTAAGCGATACTTCCCTGGCTTTGGCCCAATAAGTTGTGTTTTTATAGGGAAAATCCCATTTTCCTGTATTTTTTTTTATGAAAGTACACAGTTTCTGAAAATAGTGCTGTACCATGAAATAAAAAGAAAGGGAGAAGTATAAAGGAGGGAAAAATAAATATTTCATGAGCTGAAAACACATGAAATTTTGAATAAAGACATTTTGCTTTGAAAAAAGTACCCTGAAAATAAATCTGAGCAACTATTTTGTAGGGTAAAACCAGGCACTTTATTGATGCTATTAAAATAATTTTTCCATGGTCCTTGGTTGAAGAGCTAATTTCTTCCTTTCTAGGGAACAGTGAGCAATGGGGCAGAAAGGAAGGATGGACACGGACAAAATTCAGTGATGCAAAGCATGCTGTGCATAATGCTTTATACTTTGGTGGGTTGTGTAGCTTGTCAGTTTATGGCATGAGAGCAAAACTGAATCCCTCAGTGGACACTGGAGAGACGTTGTTCCTTTTATATATCTTAGCAAAACACTTTGAAAAAAAAAAACCAAAACAGAGGTACTCCAAGAGCCACTGAAGTTAATCATGAGAACTGTATGAACAGTTAGTCTGCTCCAACCAATCTGCTCCAGACCCACTCTTAAAGCTGTTGGCCTCGCTGTGTCAGGAAAAAGCAGATATATCCACTCCTGCATGGGAACTGAAGACTGCATGACGGCGGGGACTCATATTGTTATTCTTTTCCTCACATCACTGAAGAGGAGATGGAAAGCCTTTGAGCTGACTAAAGGTGCAAAGAGGCAACAGATTTACACATCAGGGAAGGACAGAAATCCCAGGACGGTTGCTGGGTGGTTTTACTTGTGAGGTAGTTTTACTTACTCTAACATGAAATTAGAATAGTCAAGGCTAGAGGTGCTTCTGCAAAGCAGGTTTGTATTAAAAGGACAAAAAACCCTAGCAATTGTAGTCAGTGACGTAATGTGTTCATAGTTGACTCAGTTCTCTCCACATTTCTCATAAAACATGCCAAAATTAACTTTTTTTGTGAAAAACTCAAATCTGTTAAACGCTAGTTATATATTCTAACCCTGGGGCTGGGAAATGTCCAATAATGAACAGGTTAGGGGGAAGTTAACAAGAACGTTTCCTTAATGACCAGTTGCCTCAGTCCTCTATTTCTTCAGCAGTTATTCGTAGTCAAGGAGCCAGCTTTGTTCAGTGTCTGATCAGCAAAACACAGACATAAGTCTTCTGCATTACGTGAGAACCAGTTTCTCACTGATGTTGAATGTACAGTACCCTTAGGTACTCTTCTAGTGGCTACAAAAGGAGGACTAGGAGCAGGGATGATAAATCTCATTACTCTTTCTAGATGGAAGATCAACGAGATTAGAGTCAAGCTTACTGAGAGAGATCTGCTAACCCACATGCTGTCTCAGGGGCTCTGGAGCACCTGAAATGGCCCTCGGTGCCTTCATGTGAACCAGTCTCCTCTCCAGACACTTGGCACATTTGTAAACACCGACATTTAGACACCTCCATTTAGCTGTGTTAGACTAAACTACCTGCTTCAACATAGGAGCTTAATGCTTTTGTAAATATTTGACAGCATCTCTCTGGGCCTTCAGCAGCCTCCCAGTAGGACTGAGACCCTCCACACATCCAGCCTCAGGGAAGTGAATATGCTACAGCAGTTGAATTGAGCCTCTTACAGCTGGTTGGCTGAAATATTCACTGACCCCATTAGCTGTACTGACCATTGACTGATCACTTATGAATGCTGATGTCTTCTTCTAGTTGTCAAAACACACATCTATAATGCTATGTGAAATGCCCTAGGACATGAGAGCTATCTGGATTGAACTGGCATATATGACACATGACTTGTGGGAAATCAACTGGAAGTCAGGTGAGCTACCTGATGCAGAGCAAGTGACACAATGCAACTGTGTATGGGCTGCTGAATCATGCTTTCAGGTGGCTTCATGGGGAGCTAAACCCCATGAGACTTGGTGAGGAAGAAAACAATGACATTATTATTCAAATATCTTGTGGTGTCCTTTCATGGTTATTGGAAAATTAGACTTTGATCAGCAGTCTGTGAAAGCATCCTCATTTTAGGTGCATAGTTTGGTACAAAACATTGGTATCTCTGAGTAACAAAGAATTTTTATAAGGAACTGCATGATCTTTTATTTAAAATTTTTAGTCCACATTGATATTACCATGAAGGGATTCTGTCTAAAAATATATTTCAAAGTTTCTATTGTGGCTTATTCAGAATGGCAAAATTAATGAGATCAGCAATACATACTGCAGGATGGAAAATCTTTTATTGAAATGAAAATTAATAATTTTTTCTTTTCAAGTAAGTGTTCGAGAAAGTCTTTGACTTACTCCTTTTGTATATGTTAAGCTCACCAGAAAGCAGAAAAAGCCTTTGGTCAAAAACTCTGGGTCAAATACAACTCAGAGTGTTATATAAAAAGGTAATACCCACTTACTCCCTCTTTCTTCTGTAGTTCACCTGCATTTTGCCTAGAGGCCTGATCTCAAGTTATTTGTTTTTTTGCTTTTTGAATCTGTGTCTAGATGTGTCTAGATGAATCTATTATGTTTTTTTTAATTTTTGAACTAGTATGCATTGTTCAGATAAATTGAGTTGTTTTCCTGTTTAATATTTTAGGATTTTTTTTTTTTTAATGTTCTCAGAGCCCTCTAGGCACTGGAGCAAATTGATGAAAAGTAAATTATTAACGTACATTCAGTCAGGCATATCTAATCAGCCCAATTTAAAGTCATTATGTCTTATATAAACAAGTACTCTATATATATAAATATTTACCGTAACAGTTTATGGAGTGACTAGGATGCAAAATACCCCGTCTGATTTAAAGACTATCTGAAATGGTGTATACAACTCCAGCTGCTGTCAGCTCAAGGTCTCTAGAAAGGGAACAATGAATAGGTGGAGAACAGATTTATTTATGGTAAATTGGGTTGTGGTGGCTCAGAAAGGTTGTAATGATCTGTTGTGATAATGAGGTTAAACAGCTTATTCCTCTCAGGGCATTTCATTTCTAATTTGACCCTTATCAACCACTTTTTCCAAAATGTACTTAATGACTGGGTGAGAAGCTAGAGAGCATGTAGGGCTTCTTCCTCATTTGTTAAACTTTACTTGTGACTAACACTGGGTCAAATAAATGGAAAGAAATGAACTGTGTGATAGGATTGTGGAAAGATGCCAGTATTTTAAAATTTGGAAAAAATTTCTCATTGATGTATTCTAGGAAAGCATACCAGTGCCAACATTTTGTCCTTAGAACAATATTGCAAGGAAACATGAATACAGATGTAAAACTACTAATAGTTTCTTTGAGGTCTTCTTCAAAAACCATATTTTTTCAGAACAAGAGGTTTAAACCTGTAGTAGAAAGGATTTTATGCTAATAAGATCTTCCAAGGAAGGAAACCAAAGTTAATAGAAGCTATAACAAGTTAATTCTGGAATCCCCTTCTATTTCTCTGTGTGAAATTCACTACTTTTCATTTTCATATATCAGCTTCAAAACTGAAACAGAAATAACAAATATGTTTGTTTTGTGGTTTGCGAGAATCCCTCTTGAATCCCTTTTTTCCCAATTCCATTTTGGTTTCTTTTTTCTTACCTTTATTTTCTCCTAGACAAGGGATGGAAAAGTTTTAGGGAAAAAAAAAAGGAAATTTGTAGCAAATTTTGAAATATTTTTTATAATTTTCAAACTGACAAAAAGTTGAAAATTATTGAAATGGAATACCTAATTTATAAAATTATTTCTTCAATAAATATACAGTTTTCAGTCAAACCCTGCTTTTTCTTCTTTCTATGATCATTTACCTCTCTTGAAATACCTAAGAACTTACCATTATTTAAATATTCCTAAAGCAAAATCTAACACAGAAACAGAATGAGAAATCATTATTAAAAATAAATGTATATACTGGTCTAAAAATGAAGCTTTAAAAACCTCTTTTCAAAGAGTCTAGAAACCTGAGAAAGACAGACATTTGTGGAATATTGCTAATATCTCTGCAACCATAAGTTTTATGCATCATTTAAATCAAGATATCAAAAAGATTTTATGCTAAAGTATAAAATAGTAAAAAAGGATGTAAACCCTCAGATTTATGAGAGATTGCTAACATGACGGAACTGAAAGGCTGGCAAAACATCAACAGCTATCCTTTGCTTTCCAAGTGCTATTAAAAAGATAGAGCAAATGACATGCCTAAATAAAACCAGCATACACCAGAAGGAAGACCTCCACCACTTAGGATATGATTATGTTTTACATTAAATGACTTTGCTCAGTCAATAAGGAAAAAGCTTTTCATGCTGAAACGTGGCAGCGGTTAATCAAAATATTGGCAAGCTCTCAGACTGAACTATCAGCTTCGTATGCAAATTGTAGGAGAGTATAATTATTAAAAGACATTTTTCAAAGATACTAATGAAAATAATATTCTTATATGTCTGTTCTTCTCATTAATGGGACATGACATACATTTCTGCAACTGTCTTCAAGGTTTAGTTGGGATTGTGTGGTTAAACCTGAAGGTTCTAATTATAATATTTTCTCTTCCCTGTATTTTCATATCCAGGTACTTGATTTTAACTTCATTTTTAAGTACTCTATTTGTATTATAAGTAATTGTTGATTGAAAATAAAATTGTTAGTAACTAGTATCCCAATTTAAGCAAACATTTTTGTAATTTTTTTTTAAGATAACATCAGCAAATCGTACTTAAGTGTTTGAAGTCCTAAATTCCTTTCCATGGTCATCTTTGTACCATTTGCCTGTAAAAAAAGAATAAAACTTCTGATGCTTTTCACACAATACCTGTTAACTGAGTTAACTGAGTTGAGGTGCCAAAGCGCGTCCAAAGACGGGCAACGAAGCTGGAGAAGGGACTAGGGAACAAGTCTTATGAAGAGCGGCTGAGGGAGCTCCGGTTGTTTAGTCTGGAGAAAAGGAGGCTGAGGGGAGACCTTTTTGCTCTCTACAATTTCCCGAAAGGAGGCTGTAGTGAGGTGGGGGTCAGTCTCTTCTCCCAAGTAATAAGACAAGAGGAAACGGCCTCAAGTTGCGGCAGGGGAGGTTTAGGTTGGATATTAGGAAAAACTTCTTCACTGAAAGAGTAGTCAGGCACTGGAACAGGCTGCCCAGGGAAGTGGTTGATTCTCCATCCCTGGAGGTATTCAAAAGACATGTGGATGTGGTGCTTAGGGACAGGGTTTACAGGTAGAACAGGCAGTTAGGTTAACAGGTTGGACTCGATGATCTCAGAAGTCCTTTACAACCTTAAGGATTCTAAGGATTCTATGATATGGAAGCAATAGTATTTTAGACACCTTATACCATAGAAGAAAAGAAGTTGGCTTTGGATTTCATGTTATGAGAAAGAAAATACACATCCTAGAAATTTTTAGAGTGGTTGTGAAGGACTCCTCTCACCTAAAAATCCTGTCTAAGAATTATTTTTCTAGATTAATAAGGCCTTTCCTATGGAATGTGGAGAAATGGATGTAGCTCTGGAGTGAGATTCATGCCATTTGCCTTAGCTACCTATTTAATCTTCCTCTAGAAATGTCAATCATCCTCCTCTAGAAAGTTCCCAAATTATGTGGCTTAGACTTGGTTAGTTGAAATTATTTTATTTACTGCTTTTCATTTTTATATTGTTTTGTTGTTTTGGTTTGGGTTTTTTTAAAGAAAGAACTGAGAAAAGATGGCTATGAGATATAAAGATGACAGCGTTTTTTCTTCACAAAATAAATTAGTGGCATTACTAAGATTTAGCCAATGTTGGGAAGTAAATTGGTTTAGTGATTGGCAGTTTATGGAATTGAAAGGGATTTCTAAACACCATTATATTATATATTGTATTATATTATACAATATATGTATATTTTTTGGTGGATGTTTTGCTGAATTCTAAATTTACATGTGACCATGTTTTAAATTAGTGCTTCAATGACAATAAAAATCATGTTGTGATATTTATAGGAGAATGGCTGGCTGTGAAGAGGTTCCTGAATTTTTCCTTGGCCAAGCAGAGTTAACAAACTGCCACACCTACAAGAGATTTGAGACTTGAAAGGAGATACTTGGAAGGGAAAATATCAATTGTTTCTGAAGCCAGACCAGGTAACAGGAAAGCGTAACGGAGACAGTATTTCAGATGTCTTTGAAGTCTTATAACGGTAGAATTTCCTCATTAACCTATGAAGTTCAACTTGAGCAAGTAAACAGCTGCTCTGAAAGCTTTCAAAGACAAACATATCTCTCAACCAACAGTAAAAAGACTTTAAACAATTCTTTCAGGACTATTTTATTAGGCACCCAAAGCTTACATAAATATTAGAGACCTGTGAAAAGTGACTGGGTCCCATGTGTAATTTCCTGCAAATTCATGAGTGTTACAAACTACCCAGAAATCACAGATCAGAAGCAGAATAAGTGCTAGCTCTGTTTGTTCACCAAATAAGATACCTGAGAGACAGATATAACATAAGGCTTGACACTAAACATTTTGGAGTGAGTAAGTCATTTCTGCTAGACCAAGTAGGCTGTGTGCCTGTGGAATAATAAAAAGTGCTGCAGTTTCTTTCCTCATATTTCTGGGTCTTGTTTATTAACAAAACATGAGAAAGAATTAAACATTAGATTGGCAAAACTGAGTTTCTAATTGCCTTGAGAATTTGTGCATCAATCTTTTACCAAGAGAATTATTATAATCTCAGTCAATTCTTTCAGGTTGCTTGGACAGAGCATTCAGTGTCTTAAAACAAGTCACTCTGACAAGCACTGCAAAATTAAACACCGCACAAAAATGAGCCACTGTCCTGAGGGGAAAAATGTAATTTCATAATTTCAAATTTAAAGCTACATCTCATTGCCTTGGAAAAAGACAGGTCTGTGGGTCCTTAATGGGTGAAACAAACAACAAAAGAAAGTTAATATTAGAAGTTCTTTGGAAGGCTAAAGGCCAGTTTAGATTAACTGCAAAAGCTTTATTGTTTAGGCAGGGTCCCAAGAAAATATGATCCATGTAAGTCTCACTTTAAAAATGCCCTCTTTATCATATTTTCTTTCCCAGAATAAACAATTAAACTTACCCTTGTAATCCAG
Source organism: Nipponia nippon (assembly GCF_047370975.1). Classification (NCBI taxonomy): domain Eukaryota; kingdom Metazoa; phylum Chordata; class Aves; order Pelecaniformes; family Threskiornithidae; genus Nipponia; species Nipponia nippon. The sequence goes on along the minus strand of NW_028262358.1, from coordinate 113,870,058 downwards.
GTACTGGGAGCCACCTGCTGAAAATATTTGAGCAAATCTGACAGGAGAGGTAAGAAAGGTTTTTTACCTGTGGGTTGTATTGAGTTTTCATTCTCTCTGAATTATTGAAAGGAGTGTTTCGAGGTTTCTGCCTCAAAAGATCAGAAAGCTGACAGTGAAAGTGGAGGCAGCGCATTCATTACCATATTTTTGTGAGGTTGTTTGCTCTTGTATTCTTCCTGCAGTTCCTGAGGTGCATGGATGAAACACCAATATGATTCTCTGCTCATCCATACCTTTTTGCAGTGCCAGCCCTAGAGGAATATGCAAAAAAACTTTCACAGCCGTTGTACATATCAGGCTGCAGTAGCTCTATTTTTTTTCCACATCCCTATTTTATACCAGTGACAAAGGTGTGGGAATGGAAGAGAGGATAAGAACTAGGGTAGTGGCAGGAAACATATTCCCTTCCATACACACTGTAAACATGCATAAAAACTGGGAAGAATTAGGTCTTACAGTGGTAATTCTTCCATCTATAAGAAGAAAAGACAATCCAGTATCTGGGCTGTGAAAGGATTACATGTAAGTTTTATACATTTTATACATTTATACATTAACTTGAGAATTATTAACATTTTTTGGACCCAAAAGACTTTTAGTTATTAGAGTTGAATAAAATGTACTAACATTTGGTCTCACTCCAAGTTATTGGGAAAGTGGTTACTTGTCCAATAGCTTCAGCTGAGATACAGACTAGCAGATCACAACTTATTCTATTAAAATGGGCTGGATGAACTCAGTGTATTTCCTGAGGAGGCTGATTGATTGTTGCTAGCGAGCCAAAGGACAGATCCTAAAGGAGACTTGGAGCCACACTGTGTTGCCCTATTTGTTATAGAGACTGAGGGTGCACAGAGTCTCCGGCTAAACAGAAGTGGAGACTATGCAGAAACGACATGGGACCTTATGCTGTGCCAGCTAGTACTAATGTGATAGTTTCCTTTGCCCAGAAAATTTGTAGCTCACTTTCCCAGGGCACCAGATCTGAATTTTAAAAGCTAATTTTAGGGGCTCAGTTCCAGTGGGCATCCAACAAGCTCCCAGTGCAGGACAGCAGATCACAAACAGCTCATTCAGAGCCTGGACTTCCCTGACAGGAGAGAGAGATTGTTGCCAAAGAGTAAAACTAGTAAATGCCAAATAGTGAATGCTTGAGGAACATAAGCCTCTCTACACAGGACGGTGAACTAATGTCAGTGCTCTCGTCCTCCTCCTGCACACCTGGTATTTCCCCTAGAGCAAATGTCATACATTGCTGAAGACCAAGTTTTCTAAATAAAAGAGAAAGAAGTGTTAACAAATTATCTGAAAGACAACTTTCCTTATTTTTTTTTCTTTTTGCTTTCTCCTATATTTTCAGACAACTATTCCCTAACTGTATTCCCTTCTCCAAATACTTGAATACCTGCACTTATAGCAGGACTTGTGTGGCATTAGTTGAAGGAAAAAATAATCATTCAACCAGTCCATGCTGGGGAATTTGCATCATCCACCAATGAAGATGGTTATAACCTCCAAACCCGTGAGTTGAGATAAATTTCTCTCTATTGTCTCTATTATAGTTACAAAACTTCCCAAACTTGGTATACCCAATTAATAGTTCTCTTTGCATTGAAAAAGGCTACATAAAATGTTCTTTACTTGCTGTGGAAGCTTTGTCTCATGATAACTTGCATTTGACTGTGAGGAAGCAATCAATCAAAAATTAATCTCTAACAGCAATAGATTAGTGGAGGCAAATTAAATGAAAACAAGTTCCCTTTGAGAGGAAAAAAACTACTAAAAATGCAGCTTTTGAGGCAGAACAAGAAACATTAGTAGCTGGCAAACAGTATTCTCATTTTAAGAGAATATATTTTGTAAAATGTTTGAGAAGTCTAGCAATTATCTTTTTCTGTCTTAACACAGCAACATATGCTACAGGATGTAATGCAAGGGTGATGCCTAGGTAAGCTATAATCAGTGTCAGAATTTGGTATAAATGTGAATGCTAGAGCATTGTCTCCCTTGCAGTTATTATTGTGACAAGATTTCAATGCAAAAGTTCTATATATAATTGGAAAAATATGTAATAATTCTACTTCCTAGATGTAATTCTTTTCAAGGATTTTTATATTTCCTGAACACCTTGCAAGATAGTCATTGGTTTCCTGATGAGGCACAGAGGAGTTCAACTTTAAAAACAAATGTTCATACTTTTAGATTTAGTTTATAAATCATAGAATCATTAAGGCTGGAAAGGACCTCTGAGAACATCGAATCCAACCTGTTAACCTAACCGCCTGTTCTACCTCTAAACCCTGTCCCTAAGCGCCACATCCACACGTCTTTTGAATACTTCCAGGGACTATGATTGCACCACTTCCCTGGGCAGTCTGTTCCAATACCTAATCACTCTTTCTGTGAAGAAATTTTTCCTAATATCTAATCTAAATCTCTCCTGGTGCAACTTGAGCCCATTTCCTCTCGTCCTAACGCTTGTTACTTGGGAGAAAAGACAGACCCTCACCTTGCTACAACCTCCTTTCAGGGAGTTGTAGAGAGTAATAAGGTCTCCCCTCAGCCTCCTCTTCCCCAGACTAAACAACCCCAGCTCCCTCAGCCACTCCTCATAAGACTTGTGCTCTAGACCCTTCACCAACTTTGTTACCCTTCTCTGGACATGCTTGAGCACCTCAATGTCTGTCTTGTAGTGAGGGGCCCAAAACTGAACACAGGACTCGAGGTGCAGCCTCATCAGTACCGAGTACAGGGGCACTATCACCTCCCTGGTCCTTCTGGCCACACTATTCCTGATACAAGCCAGGATGCCATTGGCCCTCTTGGCCACCTGAGCACACTGATGGCTCATGTTCAGGCGGCTGTCAACCAACACCCCCAGGTCCTTTCCTGCCAGGCAGCTCTCCAGCCACTCCTCCCCAAGCCTGTAGCGTTGCATGGGGTTGTTGTGACCCAAGTGCAGGACCCGGCACTTTGCCTTGTTGAACCTCATACAGTTGGCCCTGGCCCATCAATCCAGCCTGTCCAGGTCCGTCTGTAGGGCCTTCGTGCCCTCCAGCAGATCGACACTTCCACCCAACTTGGTGTCATCTGCAAACTTACTGAGGGTGCACTCAATCCCCTCATCCAGATCATCGATAAAGATATTGAACAGGACTGGCCCCAATACTGAGCCCTGAGGAACACCACTTGTGACCAGCTGCCAACTGGATTTAACTTCATTCACCACCACTCTCTGGGCTCAGCCATTTAGCCAGTTTTTAACCCAGCGCAGAGTGCACTTATCCAAGCCATGAGCAGTCAATTTCTCCAGGAGAATGCTGTGGGAGACAGTGTCAAAGGCCTTACTAAAGTCCAAATAGACAACATCCACAGCCTTCCCCTCATCCACTAAGCGGGTCACCTTGTCATAGAAGGAGATCAGGTTGGTCACGCAGGACCTTCCCTTCATGAACCCATGCTGTCTGGGCCTGATCCCCCAGTTGTCCTTCACATGCCGCATAATGGCACTCCAGATGATCTGCTCCATGACCTTCCCTGGCACCGAGGTCAGGCTGACAGTTCCCTGGATCCTTCTTCCGACCCTTCTTGTAGAGGGGTGTCACATTAGCTAACTTCCAGTTATCTGGGACCTCCCCAGGTGACCAGGACTGCTGATAAATGATGGTAAGTGGCTTGGCGAGCTCCTCCGCCAGCTCCCTCAGTATCCTTGGGTGGACCCCATCTGGCCCCATAGACTTGTGAGCATCCAGGTGGAGGAGCAGGTCGCTAACTGTTACCTCTTTGATTACTGGGGCTTCATTCTGCTTCCTATCTCCATGTCCCAGCTCAGGGGCCTGAATATCCTGAGGATGACCAGTCTGACTCTTAAAGACTGAGGCAAAGAAGGCATTAAGTACCTCAGCCTTCTCCGCATCCTTTGTGGCGATGTTTCCCTCTGTATCCAACAAAGGATGGAGATTCTCCTTGGTCCTCCTTTTGTCGCTGATATATTTGTAAAAACATATATATTTTATATATATGTACTTTATAATAAATACCTTCTTAGAATCCAATAGACAAATAAACACCTTATAAATACTAATTCATGCTAAAAAAAAAGTAGCATACATCTGTATGGTGAATAAAAAGAGGAAGCTTATTCTCTTTTATTATTCTTTAACTACCCTGTTGCCCCTCCTGGCTGATCTAGGAGATGTAGTGAGTTTTAAGATATATTTTCAGGCTGTCCTTAAAGCATTCTATGCTTTTTTGCTCAGTCTTTAATAATACTGATAGACTGTGGGCTACTCAGTCCTCTTGAGTCGGAGGACCATGACTACAGGAACAGTGATTTTTCATTTGTGGACACTGAAATTGTAAGGGACTGGTTGTATTAGTTAAAAGTTCATAAGTCCATTGGGCCTGATGGGATTCATCCCAGAGTACTGAATCAGCTAGCGGAAGTTACAGCAGGACCCTTCTCAATCATCTACCAAAGGTCTTGAGAGTCTGGGGAGGTCTGCAGCCACATTCTGGGGTGCATGAAACACATTATAACCAGCCAGTAAAGAGAGGTGATTATCCAGCTGTATTTAGTGTTGGTATGACCTCACCTTGAGTACTGTGTGCAGTTCTGGGCCCCACAGTTTAAGAATAATGTGAAGGTACTTAAATGCATCCAGACAAGGGCAACAAAGCTGGTGAAAGGGCTGGAAGGGATGTCCTGTGAGGAGCGGCTAAGGACTTTGGGTTTGTCTAGTTTGGAGAAAAGGAGGCTGAGGGGCGACCTCCTTGCTTTCTACAGCTTTCTGAGGAGGGGAAGTGGAGAGGGAGGTGCTGATCTCTTCTCCCTGGTATCCAGTGATAGGACACGTGGGAATGGTTCAAAGCTGCGCCAGGGGAGATTCAGACTGGACATTAGGAAGCATTTCTTTACTGAGAGGGTGGTCAAACACTTGAACAGGCTTCCTAGAGAGGCTGGCAATGTCCCGCACCGGTCAATGCTTAAGAGACATTTGGACAATGCCCTTAATAACATTCTTTAACTTTTGGTCAGCCCTGAATTGGTCAGGCAGTTGGACTAGATGATTGTTGTAGGTCCCTTCCAACTGAAATACTCTACTCTACTCTACCCTACTCTGTTCACTCATGTTTGCCAATTGGCCTTTGCCGGAAACAAGGTGATTGTAAAAATTCTTTCTGGGACCATGGACACTTCTAATTATATGCTATTGATCTTCTTTAGTGTTTGGGACAGAGTTATGCCATTAGACATGCAGTTCTGATGCATGGTGATTTACAGAAGCTGTGGGATACGTAATTTTAGGGAAAGATTAAGGTTACCTGTTTGTCTCTTTTCAGGAAAAGACCATAGTAGGTCATCACAGAAACTGTACTTTATCAATACGTACAAACCATGCAGGCAGTAAAAATTATCTTGCTCTTGATAATACCAAAAAATACAAAGCTGTAGAGGAAGCCAGGCAGATATCAACAGTATCTCTTTAGTTTGTCTCATACTCCAAACAGAATGAGTAATATCCCATGTTAAGACCTTGGTTCTCTACAGGAGATTTTAGATCCAGCCAAAAAAGGCCCAGTATCTGCCATGAGGCAGAGCTTGAAGGCTTCTCTTCGAAACAATGGCAAAATACTCTGGATTTAGAATCAGCTGCCTGAAGTAACGTGATTTCTGTTGTTACTAATGTATATACTGTTTACTCATATACATCAAGCCGTAAGGTGTACATGGCTTGTTTAGTTTTTAAGTCAACAATACCAAGTCATAATCAGTTCTTAGATAAGAAAAGCAGCATGAAAAGTTAATTATTCATGCATGCTAATAAGTTTAGAAATTGGTCGAAAACAATACTTCCTTTATGTAGTACTGGAAAACATTTTTTTCTGAAATGTTTTATCTGTAGAAACTCCGAGACCCAAGAAACAGAACTTCAAAGATACTTAGGTGCCTAATCAACCAGTCAGCCGCCTGAGAGAGGCAGAAGCTCTTAAGATCTTCCTCTCACTGAAAGTTAAGTGTCTAAAAGTTAGCATCTAGTTTAAGCAAACCATGATAGATCTTTCCATTGCCAATGGAGGTAATGAGATAGATACCCCTGGAGGGTTGTTCATCTTACCTGTCAGACAGATCTTTCTCAGTACGGGAGGAGTCTTCCTGTGGAGTCTTTTATTTATTTTTCCCCTTCATTGACTATAAAGGAAACTTTTTAGCAGATAGATTAATTGACTCAAACCTTGAACCAGCCTAATTAACGCCAGGTCTCACTAAATTAAATGTTTTGTCCAATTCCTAGGTGTCTTGGAAAAAATTAAAACCTCACTTCCATGTCGATATGCAAGCAGTGTGTGGAGACTTAACTACAGAAGACAAGTTTTCTCAGAGAGGGAAGCAGGACTTGCCAAAACAAACCAGGAATTAAATGAAGAGTAAAATGATACAACTTTGGTAAATATGCAACTAGCGGCATCTGAAATGTTATCCTCTCTTTTGACCCCCGCTCATAATATTTTGCTTTTTGTCAATGCCCCAATGAGTGTAAGAAAGACCTGTGTTCAATGCTCTACTCTAAACAAGGAACAACAAAGCTGTTATCATGACTGTCAAGACTACTGTAAAGAATGTATCCAGTTCTGGCAAGACCTATGCATAGCTGGAAGATTAAGTCCACAGTTTCACATTTTCCCAGGTAATTGATTAATTACCTTGCGTTTCATCAGTATTTTGGAAAAATAATCAGTTATTTCTTACTATCCTGGTTTTCCTCCATGTGATCTCAGATTTCATTGAGGAATCAATTTAATCAAAAACTAATCTCTCAAAGCAGTAGATAAGAACAAGCAAATAGGAAACATGTCAAATATATTCAAGAAATGAGAATTTTACTGAAATTAAATTTGTCCTGAACAGCAGGAGATCTCTTCATGAAATCATTTTTTTTCCCATATTTAAAAATAATCTATGCATAAATTGGTCTGTATTACATTCTGGAAAAAAATGCATCTTGTTGCATCTTTAATGAGATTCCTGCTAACTTTCACAATATCACATTTTTGCAAGAAGCACAGAAATGCAATTCAGCTTATGCAACATTCAAGAAACATCAATATCAGATTGAACAAATGAATAAGTTTATAATAAAGAGATCTGACCTCAAATTAGTGAAAATGAATATAGTGTTTAGAGTTATTTGAAAGCATGTCTCTTTCCAAATGTTTGGTGTAGTTAGTGATCTTTTTATTGATAGTACTGATGGTTTGAGAATATATTTATTTCTGTGTGACAATTACAAATAGTTGATTTGGATTAACACCGGTGGGCAGCTGAGCCACTTCCCCCCACCAGCCCCAATGGAACAGAGGAAGAGGAAAGAAAGAACAAAAGCAAGAAAACTTGGGGTTCAAGATAAAAAAAAAAAAAATTGTTTAATAAGTGAAGGATAAGTGGGATAGGAGAGAAGAAAACAAAACAAGTGATGCAAAGGCAATCATTCACCATCTTCTGTGGGTAGACTGATGTGCAGCCAGTTCCCGAGTAAAAGATGGCTAACCCTTGTAAAACCCCCTCTTTTCCTTTTTATTGTGCACGTCTTAGTCTATTACTGCAGGGGGCAGAGTGAGAAGCAAAGAAGGACTTGATGCTGTGCAAACACTGTTGAGCAAAAACTATAACATGTTATCAGTACTATTCTGGTCAAAAATCTAAAACATAGCACCATACTCAGGGTTTAGGACTACTATATATGATAATGACTTTGAAACAAAGGACAGTGCAATACAAAACATGAATCCATCCAGAAATTACTTCAATATAAGGTTATCACTATTTGTGATTGGTTTGACAATATGCAAACTGATTCCCAAAGCATCAAATATCAACAGATCAATTTATTTTAATATAAATATAAGTATGAATATGAATATGAATATAAATATAAATATTACAAAATTGACATTACAAAGAACCCTTTTTTATGTCAAGTATCTGTTACGGAAGATTTTATAACCAGTCAAAAATACTATTTTAACTTGCCACTTGGAACTTAAAATTATGAAAAAGTTGGGGTTTAATCTAAAAAATATAATTATTCTTTGAAGGATGACAAGATAAACTGCATGAAAAACACACCAGTTTGGTTAAGTGTAACAGTGATCTGTGTCTGACAACATTTAGACCAAACTATAACTATCAAGAAAATTTGGCAAGTTTTTAGGGTATCTGTAAGTTTTCTGTGATATCAAGTAAAAGTTTTATGTTTGTGTTTCACAACAGAAGCAGACTGTTTAAAACAGCTTTTGGTTTAGGTGTATATAAATATTTTCCCAGAGAAAATTTGACATCTAACACGACAAAAATTGCCAAGACCGACATATTCTTCCCTGTATGGAAAAATCCCCTATGGCTCCTATAGAAGAGCTGAAGAAAAACTACATAGCCCTGGTATCATCAAAACAAGTGGTTAGATCATTGGTGGAGCAACGAAATCCATGTCAGTGTTGGATGCGTGCCTCACAGTTGATTGCTGTTGAATTGTGAGCTTACCACTGAAGTTTCTCATGTCTGAGGCATTCAGAAAGCATCTCTTCAAGGACCTGTGTGGATTATCTGATGTTTATAAATTCACACTGGAGACACCCTACAAAGAGCTGGGATTTTCTGAGGGCTCCTTCTTTGCCTTGACCTTTTTCCCTAAATCTTACTTGAGACACCTACTGCTGTAGCGTATGTGGAATAAATTGGCCCACAGGGTAACAGATTTACTAGGAAAATTGACTTCCTCCCAGCCAAACCCAGTACACCTAGTGAGGGAACAAACAGGCAAACACATGTACAATATGATCCCTAAGCTAAGCTAAACATTGCTTTGCCTGTCTAGGTTCAGAATGAGATGTCTAAAATTTCCTAAAGTCTAAACCTTTCACTAGCTTTATATAAGCTACACGAAGTGGTAAACAGCAGACTGAGAAGGCATCCAGGAGAAAATGGGTTTATCTGTCCTAATTTATAAATCTAAATGTTAGACTTATAAATCTGCACTAGCTATTTAAGCTTTCTCTGTAGTCAGTGGAGAAAAATAATTATGTCCAGATGGCAACTTATTTTATCCAAAGATAAGTTTCTGTGATAGATCTAAGGCCTACTAAAATCAGCAGAAAAAAATCCCTCTGGATTCAATTATCTTTGTCTCTGGTGTTAACAAATAGATTAAAATTATTTTACATGCAGAATGGAGAGAAATAAATGTATCTTGTTGCCTTGTGAGTTTTCAGTGCCATACACAGTTATTTGAGCAGTAAATGTAAAGAAACAATACAAAAATTTTGCAGATGTATATACAGAACAAAGAACGTATTCAAAAACAAAATGGGAACCAGTGAGAAGGCTTTTCTGATACTCTAGAAGCCTGTTTTTTAGAGAACTGAAGACAACAGGTTGATTAACACAGTGCTTGTAACTATTACAATAACATATTGCATATCCTGCAAACTTTTAATACCTGAAAGTACAAAGAAAAAGTGTAATACTGGATGATAAAATCAACAAGATCTCTCTGTTGGGATTTAATGCCTATAAAACAGATATAATTTATTTTTTCCTCCTTCAGTAAAGGTTTTGTGATTTGAAAAAGTGTAATGTTCTGACATTTGTATTAAAATCAAAAAGGTGACCCTGTGATTAAGTAAGTTGAATAGCCAACCTGACAGAAATGCAATAAGCCTCTTGTGGTTGTTGTCACGTTGGGAAAAGTACAATTTATAATCTCAGCAAAGATACGAGCAAAAGTAAGGTCTATCATTCGTCTTCAGTAAACATGTGGCAGATATAATAGGGGCTATGATCAATGTACTAAAATAATAATTATTTTCTTATGTTAAAGCCAACCTAATTGATCATATTATTTTATTTTACATATCTATAACTGATAAAGCAAGTCATAGGATTTGGAAGTGTAATTTCAGATCTGACAATCAAATAACTGATGATTAAGAATGAAGTATGTAGGCTATGAATAACTTCATAATATTTTATTACAAAGTTAGATTCAGATCGAACACAACTAAATAAACATGCTACATTGTTAGGTACATCTCTGACCAGACACTGGAAAATTTGTCATGGAAGTCTCAGGCTTATCAGAACAGAAAGTGAGGCATAAGATAACTATATTTAAACAGGTACAACACATGGTAATAGACAAAACTGGTTAGCAACTTCTTAATGGTCACCATGCATGACACAGCCTGGCAAAGTGGATGTCCTGGTGTCAATAAACACTACCTCAGGGAACGCAGCAGGCATATCTCCTTCTTATGTATCTTTTACGTCTTATATTATGTACTTCATGCATTTATTTATTTGAAATTTCCCAGTCTAGATTTATTTAATTAATTAGAGCACTGAATACTTATATCCTGTATTGGGAGGTTGGACTAGACGATCTCTAGAGGTCCTTTCCCACCCAAACCATTCTATGATTCTATGATTCTATTTTAGATCAACTTATTTATTTACTTTCTGCTTCCTTACTGCTTCTTAGCGCTCCATTAAAGGTGCAACATAACCTTGCAAGTGACCTTGTTTTACAAAACTAAAAGCATTTCTAGAAAAAGACCCAAACTTCCTAATTAATTAATCTTTCTTTTTTAACCACCACAATTTTTCTCTAAGGTAAGAATGTAACTTCCAACATCCACATACTCATATATTAATCCACTTGTGTCAAGAAAACTTTTCCTCCTTCTTTTACAGAACTGAAGTGTCAAAAACATCAACAATAGCAGAGTCATTCTAGGGAATCTTTGCATGTTTTGCCAAAGGTAATTAAACTGTCCGGCTTCAGCCTGTATGTCCTAGTGACGATGTTTCACTTGATTTTCCACAGAAAACTGTATCTGACAAACTGCTTGGAGGGAGCATTCCCTTAGGTGCAACACACATCTCCATCCCCATATACCTGCAGGAAAAACAGCAGAAGCCATGAGGACTCTGAAGATGCACCTGGACATTTGCTCTACACATTACACATGCTGATGGCGTCCCTAAAAATTTCAAGTGACCCCATACTTTTTAGGTATAGATCTCCAGACTAAATCAGAGATCCTTCAGGTTTGCCCTTTGCCACTGAGTAGGGACGAAGAAACATCTAAATGGAGATGTTTTTTCATAACTTTGTGGTTTTTTGAATTATTACAACCCATGTTAAAATAAAGAAGATCATTTGATTGCCTATTTTAGATAATATCTTCTGACATTGACATTTTCCACTTTTTCATGTGCTAGTAACATCAAAAAGCAATTTACTGAATATTAAAAACTACAAAATGAAAAAACAAACCTATGAAAGAAAAGGTAAATAAAGGTCTCAACCTGGAATTTTTATCCTTGCAAGCTATTTTTTCTTATCTTTATAGTCATTTTGAGATGCAGATAGAGTTTTCTAAGACCTTATGTAAGGCAATGAGTTGGACAAAGTGGAAAAGACAGTAAAAGGAGGGTTTTTATCAGTAGCTGGGAAATGAGACTCGATGACTGGATCTTTTCAGGTTGGTATAGACCAAAGTCAAGCTGTCCAGCTGCGTAACAGACATAGCAATATTCTGTATTATGTCTTAAATCTGATAAACAATGTTCACAGTCTACTGATTAATTAAAACTGCTGACAGTCATTAAAATCCAGGAGAGGCAAAGGTTTTCTGAATCAATGCAATTTCTTGCATACCCAAATTTGAATACAGGGGTGCATGCTGATTTGTAATGCTTACACACATGGTTAAAAATTAACACTAAACTTCCAATATGTTTGGGTATAAACACATGGAACTGTTTTTATGTATGTGGATGAAAATAATAATTACACATATAAACTATTAATATATATAATCATGCACATAAAAATGTATTTATAGTTTTTATACATATATGCCCAACTATAATTACAGAATTCGCAAACTCGTGTCAGTGCTGTCATGTTGTTGCTGGACTGGATTTACAGTATTTGTAACGGTGAAAAATGAGACTAGACCTTGGTTTTGAGGATCACATCATTGGAGTTTGTTGTAAATCCTGAAACACTCTACTTTGATTGTTTAACTTTATGTGCATCAAGACCTGACTAACTGAGGATGTGATAAGAAGCCTGTTGCAGGATAAGGAGCAGAGGACAAAATAATCCTCAGGGGCGGTCCTGACTATTGCACCATCTTTACACAATTGTAAGTGGAATAAGAGACTGTTATGAAATACTGGCCTGCCTTTCAGCCAGGAAATGAATCTTTTTGAATGATCCAAGAATTAAATTAATTGTTTGCATGCACTGGGTATCACAGATTTTTTTATTAGCTACATGGTTGTCAGACACTAAATAAAACTTAAAAAAGTATTGATCAAATAATTTGACATACTCCCAGGGGTTTAGTTATGCTTCTTTCCACCTTTCTTTCAGACTGACTGATCCGAGTGTGAGTAGTGTTGGGGCTCCTCCACTAATAAACTATTTGCTAGCACTCCTTTAACAGATGCTGTTGTTCCCTTTAAGCCAGTGTTTGTTAATTACCAGAGTTAAATGGAAATGTGCTGTCATCCCAGAAGTTGCAGATACAGCAGCTGAAGGACAGCAGCTTCTTTGGAAGAGCTGCAAAATTAAGATCTTGGCTACTTTAGAATCATAGAATCATTAAGGTTGGAAAAGACCCTTAAGATCATCGAGTCCAACTGTTAACCTAGCACTGCCAAGTCCACCACTAAACCATGTCCTCAAGCACCACGTCTACACGTCTTTTAAATACCTCCAGGGATGGAGAATCAACCACTTCCCTGGGCAGCCTGTTCCAATGCCTAATCACTCTTTCTGTGAAGAAATTTTTCCTAATATCTAATCTAAATCTCTCCTGGTGCAACTTGAGCCCATTTCCTCTCGTCCTAACGCTTGTTACTTGGGAGAAGAGACAGACCCTCACCTTGCTACAACCTCCTTTCAGGGAGTTGTAGAGAGTAATAAGGTCTCCCCTCAGCCTCCTCTTCTCCAGACTAAACAACCCCAGCTCCCTCAGCCACTCCTCATAAGACTTGTGCTCTAGACCCTTCACCAACTTTGTTACCCTTCTCTGGACATGCTTGAGCACCTTGATGCCCTTCTTATAGTGAGGCGCCCAAAACTGAACACAGGACTCGAGGTGCAGCCTCACCAGTGCCAAATACAGGGGCACTATCACCTCCCTGGTCCTTCTGGCCACACTATTCCTGATACAAGCCAGGATGCCATTGGCCCTCTTGGCCACCTGAGCACACTGATGGCTCATGTTCAGGCGGCTGTCAACCAACACCCCCAGGTCCTTTCCTGCCAGGCAGCTCTCCAGCCACTCCTCCCCAAGCCTGTAGCGTTGCATGGGGTTGTTGTGACCCAAGTGCAGGACCCGGCACTTTGCCTTGTTGAACCTCATACAGTTGGCCCTGGCCCATCAATCCAGCCTGTCCAGGTCCGTCTGTAGGGCCTTCGTGCCCTCCAGCAGATCGACACTTCCACCCAACTTGGTGTCATCTGCAAACTTACTGAGGGTGCACTCAATCCCCTCATCCAGATCATCAATGAAGATATTGAACAGGACCGGCCCCAGAACTGAGCCCTGAGGAACACCACTCGTGACCGGCCGCCAACTGGATTTGACTCCATTCACCACCACTCTCTGGGCTCGGCCGTCCAGCCAGTTTTTAACCCAGCATAGAGTGCACTTACCCAAGCCGTGAGCAGCCAGCTTCTCCAGGAGAATGCTGTGGGAGACAGTGTCAAAGGCCTTACTAAAGTCCAAATAGACAACATCCACAGCCTTCCCCTCATCCACTAAGCGGGTCACCTTGTCATAGAAGGAGACCAGGAAATTACTTAGACACATGGTCAGGTACATCTAACTGAAGCATAGTTAAAAGCATTCAAGCACTGTTCAGATATATATTTGCACTGAAGCTGTAAAGAGAAGACAGACTGGGAGAAATGCACATTGTGGTTAATTATTGCATCCACACTAAGTGCAGATAATAAAATCTGCACTGACTTCAACAAAACAAAAATCTAGGGGAAAAAGTGCATATACTAGAAAACATTTGAAGTAAACTCTAAGCAGGTGGACTACATAGCAATAAGGCATCAGCACTTGACATTAGTTACACCTACTTGAGTTTTCCTTAGAATATTTTCACCTTCCCCTCTCCCAGGATCCACCAAAAAAGTTCTTGAATTTTGCTCATCATTAACTTCTTGTTTCAAAAAACCCTGTCATTTCCTTAGTGCTTTTTGTTCAGTGTATAACAAAATAGGGATTTTGCACTCATGTTTGTAAAGGGCATAGTGTTAGATGAGCACAACACAAATTCACATTTATCAATGGTTCTTAATATAGTTTATAGGCAATTTGTTCTCTGCAAGATCCTCCAACACCAGAGGCCAAAGGAAGCTGTTGTTGGTAAAGCTGAAATATGCTTAGACACAGCAAGGTCAGATATTGCTGGCAGCACATTTCTTCCCAAGTACTGTTGCTAGCAAGCTAGAAAAAGTTGGAGAACACCAACTGAAACAGAAAACTAATTTTTTAAACTGTAAGGTCCTCTGTTTCAGTACCTATTTCAGGATCCCTTCCAACTTATGGACAATCACGACAAAGAAAGGCAAAGAATTTGTTCAAGGTCTCAAACCCTAATTATGAGACCAGTCTTCTGCTGATTAAATGTGATCCAATTTTGTCATCTTCATCTAGACACATATTTGCTATCTAGTAGTTTAGAAGTACAACCACAACATTACAGAATTAATGACTGAAGGATCTTTGATGAATTCATAATATGGTACACAGCTGGTGTTTGGCAGTGAGTTATTTTGTTCTGTCTGATCATATATAACATAACACACTGAGTGCAGAGGGAAAAAACCCACAAACTTTGCATCTTTAAAACATTTTACTGATATTTGGTGTAGAGGGCATTAGTTTTTGAGCCTGCTATTCAAATTCACTCAAAAATAAAATGCAGAGTCTTTATCTTTTCTCCTTCACAGCATGACCATACATTTGCCACTTGACAGGCAAATTAAAAGCAGTATCTCATTTATATGCTTTAGCAAAGGTATGTAAGCCACTGGGCTGTCTCAGAATAACAGGAAATAGAAACTCGACTGCCGTGATCACAATAGAAAAACAACAGGTTGAAGTCTGGTCTAATGTCACAGTACCAGGAAATATTTAATTCCATAGAGTTTAAACACCTGTGCTGCTGTAGGGGGCTATTAATGCCTTTTCATTACTGCTGACTGCATTCAGCAAACTTTCAAGTGTCTGTAGATCACCTCATTAAAATGCAGACCAGGACTACAGACCTTTGCAAGATGGATAAAGAGGAGGCACAGATTAAAAAAAAAAAAAAGAAAAAAAAAGTGATTGATGGCATGGGTAACACAGGTATTATAGTAGCAGCTGAAGAGAACAAGAATTTGTTTGAAATAAAAGCATGCTACTGCTTTCAGTACTGTGAAGGAATATAGAAAAGAGCAGAACTTCTTTTATTTGTTTTTTGTTTTTTTTTTTTAAATAGAACACAGATATCTTCCTTCCTCTGGTCCTAATAAAGAATATTCACCACACGGATGCATCTAAAGATGGATTTAGGTAATTACAGCTTTAGGAAGGCTGTTATCTTGTATGCACATATAGCTAACCTATGCTAGAATTTTACATGGGATGCACAACTGCACATAAAAATTATTAAGGCAATTTAAGTCTTCACTAAGATGTCATTAGAGCAGTTAATGAAATAATTGCCTGTTTAGCTCTCCTCCCTGTTGGCCATTTGCGTGCGATGTTGTACAGAGAGCCCTCTGCCCTGCCCTTCTTCTCGAGGCAAGATTGCTGTGACCCACAGTACAAACTTATGTGCAGGTGTGCTGTGCCTGTCACTTTCTTCTAATTTGACTAGTCAGATGAACAGAAGAGAGAAAGCTATTGTTACCCTTCTACATAGGAGGAAAACAGAAGCACAGAAATATTAATTTTCACAAGAAAACTTTGGCTGGCAGGAACTAAATACAGATCATGAGACCCTGATACCCCAGCTCCCCTGCAGGACCATTCTCTCTGCTGGTCCCCATAAGTTCTAAGATGCTTTGATGTGCTGCTCTTGCTAAGGGAAATAACGAAACAACATTAATATACATTGAACAAATTTATTCTGGGTTCAGTAGGGTTCAAGCATGAAATAAACTTCCACAGGAGTTCAGAGCTGAATCCAGTAAAGCTTTTATGCAAGGCTATAAGGACCACCCCCCCCCCCAAAAAAAAAAAGGCTTTTGATACTAGAATAACTGGCCTTTCCAAGATCTTCAAGATTTTTCTATTTTTTTTTCCTACTTCCATTGCTTCCCAAAAGTGGTATAATGAGGTCTCTGATCAAAGCAATTAAGGCTTCTAATTAATAGGGGAAAATCACATTTACATATGGTATCATTCCCAATTTCAATTAATTGCTCTAGACAAGAATTTATTCCAAATTTTCTTCCTGACAAGCTGCAAAAGTCTTTACTAATTAGTCACTTTTTCAAACATGAAATCTTGACAGAAAAAGAGAACTGGTATTATTCTAGCACGAGATAGCAACCAAAGTTTAAAGGAAAGAATGTACACATGACAAATCCTTCATATCTGTGAGTGAGTTTAGCTATCAGTAACAATTCTATCATTTTTCAGGTAATGCTTGAACTGAGAACCTGGATCTGCCCCTGGAAACCACAATGTTTTGTCCTGGTAATTTAAAACAGAAGTTGTACTATCTATATTTATATAGTTACCTACATCATCACACTTATTTACTTGCCATGAGGTCCCTGGAAACATTCTAAAACCATTTTCCCACAAAATAGGATCAGCTCTCTGCACCTGTAGACAAGCTGCCTTTACAGGAAGTTGTTTGTAAATAAGACATGCTCATATTTTGAGATATCATCCTTTCTGCTTAACAAAATGAACATGTGACATGCAAAGATGAATTTGCTATTGGTTTTGGTTCTTTTTTCATCAAGAAAACTGCAATTAACTGCCCACCAATCATAAATCTCCCTGCATATTTAGGCAATCCTTATTCATGGACAGAATTTCACTGGGAGGCAGACCAATGTAATAAATACACTTTTCTGGCACTGCGTATTCAAGACTAACAGACTCATTCACATAACTTAGGTCCTGAGCTTGCAATTAACCAAATCTGATTGAAGTCCCATTATTTTCTAGCTGTGCAGTTTCTCAAAGAAAGACTGATTAATGGTGATCTGTGATATATTTTTACTTCTGATTCATGTTCAGCCCTGGATAAAACTCACTAGAAGCTGTTACTAAGCAATGGTTGTAGAAGACTGAGTAGAAGTTAAGGATCTGTCTGCTTTTAAAACCCTCACAAAGCATCCATCACATCTCTGACACCTGAATATTCTTTGACAATCTGCCCCTAAGCATGTAACTCTTCCTTGATTAACAGACTACAACTAGTTTTCTGATCAAAGATAATCACCCTAAATCACCCTAAATTGAACCATAGTCAGTGGTGAGAATAGGATAACACCTAAAATGAGATTAATCTACGACTGCCCTATTTA
This sequence comes from Nipponia nippon, assembly GCF_047370975.1. Taxonomy (NCBI): domain Eukaryota; kingdom Metazoa; phylum Chordata; class Aves; order Pelecaniformes; family Threskiornithidae; genus Nipponia; species Nipponia nippon. The sequence goes on along the minus strand of NW_028262358.1, from coordinate 113,852,389 downwards.
GATTAAGGGAGGTTCATGTGGTCAGTTTAGGCTTTGGCCTTAATATTACATAAGATAAATTTTGATTTGAGACTACATCTGTGCCACTACTGTATCCATACACTAAATAGTGCCAACCATCTGGACTGTTTAATTATTACAACAGTCCCTGGCACAGCATCATCCCTGGGCAAATCACACGTTCCCAAATGGTCTCTGGAAAGATTCTGGGCTACGATGGGCCAGGAACTATCCTTAATAGAAATTCTGCATGCAGCATATCTGTTCTGGAGGGTAAAAGAATTTACTAGCATGGATGTGGCCCGCCTATGCCAGCTGGGCCAGGGAATGGGTCCCAGCACTGCTCAGCTCACTAGTATAGATGTAACCTCAGCCTACAAGGCAGTTCTAAAGAAGGACTTAAATGACCCCCCAAGCTGAGTACCACAACAATAACCTCCCTTGGCCTGCTCATGACACTCTTCCTCATGCAGCCCAAAATGCTGTTGAATGTCTTTGCCATGAAATCACACTGATGGCTCTTGGTCACCATTTTGTCAATCACGATCCCCAAGTACTTTTCTGCAAAGCTGCTTTCCAACTAGTTGGCCCCCAGCCTGTCCCAGTTCCTGGGGTTATTCCTTCCTAGGTGCAGGATTTTGCACTTCCCTTTATTTCATGAGGTTCAGGTTTGTCTAATCCTCCAGCCTGTCAAGGTCCCTCTGAGTGGCAGCAAAACCCTCTGGTGTATCAACAGCTCCTCTGAGTTCTGTATCATTTGCAAAATTGCTGAGGTGCATTCTGTCCCACCCTCCAGGTCATTAATGAAGATGTTAAATAGTACTGGCTCCAGTATTGACCCCTCAGGTGCACCACTAGTGACTAGACTCCAGCTGGACTTTATGCTGTTGATCACAACCTTTGAGCCCAGGAGTTCAGTCTACCTCACTGTCCACTTACCTAGTCTGCACTTCATCAGTTTGTCAGTGAGGATGTTAAGGGAAACAGCATCAAAAAGCTTAATACAGTGAAGATAAAACATCCACTTCTTTCCCCTCCTCCACCAAGCCAGTCATTTCATCATAAAGAGCTATCAGTTTGGTTAAGCATGATTTCCCTTTCATATATCCATGCTGATTACTGCCAGTCATCTCCTAGTCCCTTGTATATCTGCTCCATCACCTTCCCAGGGATCAGTTTGAGGCTGATGAGCCTGTAGTTCCCCGGATAGCATTCAGAAAACTTTGCTTCTGGATGAACACTCACCCCCTGTGAAAAGGGGCCTTCTACTTGGGTCATTATCTGCTCACGCCATCCATCTATCCACTTACCCATCAAACTTTTACAGTGATTTTTGAAACTGTTTTTGGCACAGTTGACAAAAGGGTAGTAATCCACACCATATTAAGTTATTATAAGTTGCATGGAAATCAGCTCTGTTAATGTCTTTGTTTAAAGAATTGCTACTGAGGCTGGCAGAACCTGACCCATCAGTCTGGGCCTTGTCGTTCCAAAGTAGCTATTGGACATGCCAAATAATGTCAGACAGCACACCAGAGAAGGCAGGCAGCAGATAAGGGGGAGACAGGTATATTATGAGGAAAAATTATAGGTATGAGTTTGTCATTAGAATTACAGAGGAGTTTGTGTTACAGCAGTGAGGAATATAGGGCACATAGGACACAGTGCCCATGCATATATAGGCCATGAGGCACAACTAGCACTGATTCTCATAGAACAAATTGTTTTGATAAAAGTGGATGATGCCAATATATTTGTGCTGCAGTGAATGTTAGTACCTGCTCAGTACAGATCCTTCAGCAGACAAAAGCATCACACTGCCTAATTTCTCAATCTCTATTTGTTTGCTGCCTTACTGCAGAACTGGGTGACTTTGAGCACGGCTAAATGTAAAACTAGGTGTCAAAAGTGGGCTTTCAACTCTAACAGTGAAATGTTTTGAGAGTTCACATGCATCCAAATTTAGGAATTCATGTTAAAAAAAAGCTCATGGAGTACAACTTTGGGCATAGAAATGTGACATTCACTTAAGTTTTATTGTATAAGCCTTTATCTTTTGTCTTCTCTTTTTTTTTTTAATCTCACCTCAATATCATCAATCACAATAGATTGATAATTTGAGTGAAAATGTCTACTAAATAGATTTGGAAGTGGACTTCATAAACCTCATGCCACTGACATCTAGTTTTAAATTGTTTAAAACAAAAGAGCCAGACTAAAACCATTGAACTTTAGCAAATATATTACAGTAGGTAAGAAAGAAATTTGGAAAACTTTGTTTTCCTTTCATAAAGGTATACACAAGTTAAAGCACAACTTTAAAAAGTGTAATTTAGTTCTTCTAGTTGTTCATTAGCTAAAATTTGATTGCTGGCTATATCAGACAGTTTAATGCCTTTTAATTTTTCAGTATCTCTCACAAGGGATGAAATCTCCCTTCCTCCCTTCAAAGTAAACAGCTTCTCTTATATCCATCCACAAATGCACTTCATAAGACAGAGAGGTCTGAGCTGCATAATGCCACACTGCAAGCCACTTAGGGGCAATCAATTAGTATAGATGGTTCAAGGGACTGTATTATATCTGCGTATCTTCTACTATATCTACTAAGTACTTTCTTCCCAGCTTGCACAGTTCTGTTTCTGTGCTGGAAAATTTCAACATGCAAAATTGCTGCTGCAATCCAAGGAAGTCTTGCTTATGGAAAGCCTGATCAGGCCCTGCACACAAGGATAATAACACATCATAATAACATACTACATACATAACAGTAGTGTTGTACTAATAGTAACTAGTTCAGACCATATTTACAACAGTCTCTGAAACAAGGATTAAAATGCAATTTTGATAGTTGCCAAGTTCTTGGCATGCAGTTGTATTGTACTTTGGAACTATCAAGCTCACGTACAATTAATAATTTTAAATTTCTAGCACTTACTTTCTTTGATGTTCAGAATTTTGAGAAAAAGAGGAGGAAGAAGACAACCCTTACTTTTCTCTTCAGCAATTTTCCCTGTCTCTTTTCCTTCTTTTATTTCATACATTCTTGCTGGCCTTTTAGACCTGGTTCACTGCACCTGACAATGTTCCTCAGGATGATGCTGTCAGCTGGAAAAAAAAGAGAGGCTAGGAGGTGAATGCAAACAAATCACATTTGTTTGCATGGCTTTTAAAATGTGAATGACCTTCTTTTTCTTGTCTTACTTGTAAGGCTTGGAAATCAAAAGTGAAGACATGCATGTAGCAATGTGAAGGAGGAAAAATATTGTAGGTACAGGCGTAACTAATCAAAGAGCCTGTCTGTTGCTGACACCAGCTGGCAATAAGTGTAGAAATAGTGTTTAAAGCACTAAAAATTCTGAAATAACTATGCAGGTATACAAATTAGTTCTTAGTAGTTAGAGAATATTTCTGATGCAGAACAAGAATTCATTCCTAATCAATGCTGCAATAACTAAGGGATGCCAGGATACAACCTGACCCAGTAGAGGGTTTGAAAATGTCTCTGTATAAGGGCACAGTCTTGGGACCAGAGGTAAATAATAGCCTGTTATCAGAGGATACAGAACAGGTTATCTTAAGCCACAGAATTTTAAATCAATTATATTAGAACATCTGTCCTAGGATTTATTTCTTCCCAGATTGTCTATAAATGGGGATGTGTTTTGTCCAGCAACAGGAAGCATCATCTTCTACATTTGTTTTACACTGTTTAACTAAAGTAATTGGAAAATATTATCCACCATATGCTGCTTCGTTTCAGTGAATTATAAAATGTACAGAAGCACAGGCATAGCAATGATTAATAGTTAGCCTTGTTTCAATGAACACAGATCCTGGCATGCTGAAATAGAATGATATCAATGCTGCCTGGCTAGGATTCCTTACAGCATTAACACCAGTGCAGGAGTAGGATGTTATTAACACCTCAGAGGAGGAACTAGATTTCTCTTTTGGTAGTAGAGGTAATCCTGAAATAATATCTCCGTATTTACCAGCATATGTAAAACTAGCTGTTTGTCTTCTGTTCTACCCTTGGCTTTTGCTTCACAGTGAAGTTTAATGATTATCTACCATGGCCTCTTCACTGTGGTTCTGTAACCTGTTCCTTTATTTTGACATGAATATTCTGAGGCATTTGACTGAGACTATCTTACAACTGATAAAGCCTGTCTTTATGTCTGTGGCTCTTCACATCATGACTCAGTGGCCAAACAGGATTTGTCTTATCTTTCTTAGGCATTGTCCTATGCTCCCTTTCAATTAATTTGAAAAAAGAGGCTTTGGCCAGCAACTAATCCCTCTACTGCCTTTGGGAAGCACACAATAGGGATGTAGAGGAGTTTCATTCCCATTATATTTTGAGCTCTATTAACCAGCCAGTTATTTATCAGTTTAAGATTTATATATCTACTTTCACATGGTGCTAAACTAATTTGAATGTTGTGTGAACGTCTAGCAGAAGTGCAGGTGTGTCTCACCATCTCCACTCCTCATCCCATTTGGCTGGTGGGCACATTGTTCACACGAGACTTGTTTCATTAATGAAGTCAAGAAAAGCAAATACTTATTTAGGAAGGATATGAAAGCGCTTACATCTAAACATAACTGGAAAGTATAGATTAAAACTTCAAAAGAAAAATTCTGTTTATCTGTAGAAAAATAATGGTAGTCCATTGTTTGCCCAACTTCAACAGGAACTCAGAGCATCTGACACCTATTTGCAGTCTGATCTAGACAATTAGAAGTGAAGGCATCCAGTGTAATACAATTGTATTGTCAAATATCTATTTGGGCACTGTATATAAGTAATTATATGTATATTTGTGTATTTAAATATAATATGTATAATTTAAAAAACCTGTACAGTGTTCTTTTCAAAAATACTGGTCTACAATGTTGTCTGTAGAAAGACATGTCTACTGCATAAGTATTTTTGACAACATTTTTATTTTTCTTCTTCAGATTCTTCAGAAGAAAAGAACAGAGCAGCTCTTTCTGCTGTTTTGAGCCCTTTCCTAATATCCATTTCAAGTCAGATATGTTATTTACCCTTTCTCTAAGAAGCTTTTACAACCTTGTCTCCCTTAATAAAGCAAAACAAAAGACATTACCAGAGCAAACTAGAAAGACTGAGAAGTGGGGATGACATCTGGTCACTGTCTAATTTTCATGTGGTTGTACCAGAAATTTTTTGTCACAACTGACATATTGTTTGTGTTAGGTTGCAGCGAAAAGCTAACAGAAGGAAGGTGGGAAATGAAAGTTAGGAAACAGCCAGCCAGCCACACATAGAGAAAACTAGTCCCATTCCTCAAGATCCAAACAAGTAAAACCTGTCTATCCAGACTTAAAACACATGAAAATTGAAACAGGGACCTTAATCATTCCTCTTTTATAGAACTAAAAACCAATATGCTCTTCTGTAATTGCCTTAAAAAAATCTCTGCTATCTTTAAGTTTGAGAGAATAAATTGCTTCAGAGCTCTCTGCCCTCTTCCTTTTTTATAGTTTGTTCTTTTATTTTTTCACTTATGACTGCAGACTTCAAGTGCTGTGAAATACGTGACTCTGAAAGTGACAGGGGAATAATTTCTTTGGTTATTGGCTTAAGAGAGAAAAAAAATAAGAGCACTGAGAGTCAAGGCTAGCTCCCTGTTTCAGGGGACTGCTTTTCCCTGTAGTACAAGTAATATTTTTATGAGCTTTATTTCTTTTCCAAAAGAGTACAAGGGGTCAGCAGAAACCAGTAGCTAATGTTGCATTTCAAAACCTTATGCTTCCTGTGCTAAAGATTCATCATTTCTGTGGAAACTTTGGTTCCCTCTAGCAACATTATACATCACTCTGGCTAACACTGCAGCAAACTGCCAAAGGTACTGAAAAAATGCAGCATTAAGGGTGCTGTATATTCATACCTTTTGCTATGGGGAAAGTCGATGCTGACAACTCTTCTTTCAGAGGCTAGAAATTCCTCTGAAAACACTTTCAGTGCAGGTCTCCAAAGACCATGCAATTGCTTATATCTTCGATAGATTTGAGAGTGATGCATATTCCCACTAGCAGGTCAGGAGAGGAAGCAATGCTGTATTTTCTAGGGTAACTGGTAACAGTGTGCTGATTGCTTCTGATCACATGAGGAGATACAAGACCTGATCTGTGACACAATTTAGCAACAAGCAAAAAATGTGACTATGTATTGCCAGAAAAGTAAAGGCTTTAACTCTCCACGCACACACATGCACTCACCTCTCATATTTGAGCTATACAGCTCAGGGGAAAAGTGATGATTGAGTACAGGAGGTAGGAGTCCTCAGACTGATCCTGACTAACATTTCTGCAGTATGAGCATCGGGGTGAATAACAGCAAAGCTGGACTTGGATGTCAGAGTCCAGCTTCACAGGCAGAGTGATGGCACCATGACAGCCCCTCTAGCTTCAGATTTCTTGTGTCAGCTTCTCTAATCTTTCTGCACAAAAGCACTAGGTCTGGAAGTATGAGTTAAAATGAGAAAACATCCCATCACCATTCCTTGCACGCCCAAGCGTATGTTCAGGTGCTTGCCATTTTATATCACATCTTGGTATCTGAGTAGCTCAAACTAATCCATAATTTTGAGGTAGCAGCAGAGTTCCCCATGACTGGTTCAGATGATCGTATGTTTCAGCTGATCGTTTGTTCTCTTGTGATTTCTAAGTAACATTTATCTTGATATCCCTTTGGCAATCCTGCTCTTTCTATCCAGTGTGATTTTATGTAGGCTTGCACAGGCATATAGTCTTCTACATCTGATCTCTGATGATTAACCATGCCTTCGTTTGCATTTTACTTGTATCAGGACAATGTATGAATTTCTACTTTGTCCAAATAAGATTATGAAATTGTGCAGTACCAGAGATACAATGTAGTTATATTAATAATGTGTGTGTGCTGGGAGTGGGGATGGTATTAAAATAATTCTCCCTATGGAAAACAGATCATAATTGTGAGGCTTCTTGTCTATCTCTGATTTTTTTCTTGTCTCCCTTTGCTAGACTTAAAGGTGGCAAAAGGCAAATTCACAAACATGAAATATATATTATTCTCTTGCACTTTCTTGTTGAAATTGACAAATTTACAAGTGATAAATCACCTTATTTTGGTATTCCACTGGAGAATTAGACTATTAAACAGGCCTTTTACTGTACTGAGAGAACTTCTGGCTAGTCTGGGAAACAGGAAAAATTGGAGGAAACGATACAAGGAAATAAATATATATGTGTGCCTGTGTACATATAAATATATGGTGTATGTATTTTATACATGTTTAAAAAAAAAAAAAGTAAAAAACTTTTGGTTCTGATTCAGATCCTGGTCCTTTCTGTTTCAGGCAGTCAGGGAGATGTTAGTAATACTGCATATTAATGCTATAGATTTTAATGGAAAGCAGCCTGGTTTAAGCAGATACTGTTGTTTTCCAAGAGTACAAGCATCTACTATTTCATGAATAAATGGTACTTTTCAGGTCATTATCACCATCTCTTCTTAATTACTGAGACTCCTGTTAGTCAGTCCTGTTAATTGCCTATGTGTATGCTCTTCATAAAAGGCAAATCCAGTGTTGCCAAGTGTCCTTGGGATTTTGCCAGCTCTTTTCTGTTCCCATTCAGTCCCACCCAGCTATGAAGGATGTAGATGGTCTTAGCAGATACAGGTCTCTCCTCAGTGGCATCAATTACTGAGCTACTGTGCTCCCTGGAGTTGCATTTTCTTTTTTGCTGACTGACAAGAAAAGTCTTGGCTTGCTTTAGCCTCTTGATTCATTGATCATAAATTTGAGTACTCAAGGCATCATGGGCCTGTACCTCATTATTAGAGACACAGTAGTGATACCTGTAATAACATATATTCACCTAATAAGGCTGAGCATACGCAGAATTGAATAAACAGATGCAAAGAGTAATCTGAAGAAGTTTCTGGTAATTGGTTATAGCTGTCTTCTTATTCTTTCTCTCCTCCTACTCTACAGCAGGTAATATAATTTTATTCATATTCCAGGCAGATAATAAAGATTGTGAAAATAGCTGAACTGGACGAGATTTTTTTTTTTTAAAATTAAAGGCTGTTGCAAAGTTCCTTTTGCCTGGAAATCACTTTTAATGTTGCTATGTGTGCATATTATTTACAGCATATTTGTTTCAAGAAGTAAAAAGTTTATATTGCTCTATAAGTACATCCTAAGACACTGTGCTATTTGTCACAAATAGGTGCTGTCAAGAAAGGCATATTAACACAAAAGAACAGGACCAGTTGTGCTAAATCTTTTGTGCTATGTGTATGTCCTGTCATTTGTTATGGACAAATAATAACAGTACAAAAGTGCAACTCTAGCAGACAGCGATGAACTGTCAGGGCTGAAGACACTGTGAATGAATGAACTCCTGCTTGTTTTCTGGAGTTACTTCTGTGTATACTGCCATTATATTAGTTTTGCTGAACAAGTCTGACATAAAGATTGATGTAACTTACTGGCTGTAGAGCCCCTATGAAAAGCTGTTCTCAGTCTCTTTCAGGAGGAAGCTTCTATTCCAGCGAATTGCTCCATATATTTGGTGAGGTGTGACATACGCTTTACTGAGGTCTGATGTACATCTGCATGTTTCTCCAGGTTCATTCCTTTAATGCCTTATTTCAGAAGAACTGCATTTTATTTGCTGTTCAAAGTCCTAGAGAAGATTAAAGAAATGTAAAGGCTGGTTCTTCAAGCACATACTCATTTTAAGAATGAAAATAATTTCCTCTGCCTTCAATGGCGCTATTCACATACCTAATGTCAAATGTACTCTTGCTCATCTGGGCCTTTTTGTGAGCATTCCTCAATTTTCATTGACGTTAGCATGAACTGTTATATTACATTTGATAAAGCTTTGGATAAAGCCTTTCATATACATACAAGGAAATTAATGTCTACTAATTGCAAAGCTTTTAAAGTACCATACAGGCTCATAGTACTCTTACAGTTCATCTACCTTGAGTTAATTGTCAGTCTCAGTAAATTTATATTAAAAGCTTGGTACAAATAATGAGTCAAACAGTAGGATTTTTACCTGAGGAAAGAGTGTGGAATTAAGTCCAAATTTAGATTCCCCATCTCTGGGAGAAGCAATTCCAATGTATGTCTCAAACTGCCTGAAAAGCAGGAGGAATTTAAACTGTGTTTCATTTGTTAAATCTGAGAAGAGGTGAAATCTTATTAAGTTTTGATTGATATTACACTTCTCAGTTCATCTTAGGTTAGTTTTGCTGAGTTAGAAAACTCACACTTTGCAACTTGATTTTATTATCAGTGTAACACCACAGGGCAGTCATCTTTTATACTGACATTATTAAAAAATGGAATGTGATGAATTGTGAAGTAATGAGAATTTGTAATTACTTTGATTTATTTGAATCCATTTATTTGGACCTAGCTAGCTACTGGTGGAATTCTATATCAGTCAGGTACATGATCACAGAAATAGACAGAAACTGTTGAGATAAATAATTGATAAGATAATAAAACAGAAGAAATCTGAAAAGGAGACTTGACAAAGATATATATTGCAACAGTTTATAGTTGTGTATACCTTGAAAAAAGCCTTGTATAAAGGACAAGATTTCCACTTGTTTGAAGAGATATAACAGAGAAACCTGCTAATTTATGAAAAAGTGCTACAAGCACAATTTTTTCTTATAATATTGTATTAAATACATGACAAGGAGACAATAACTGGTTGAAATAAGCAAGCCAGCCCTATGTAAAGGAAGCCAGCAAAGGATTCTCTAGAAAAAGGCAAATGATCTCATACATTCCATAGCAGGAAAATACTGTACAGTGATCTGTGCTTATCAAGTAAGACTCAGTTATTCTGGCTTCACAACCCATTTGGAAACAGAACCACCACAAGTCAGAAGCTCTTTTAATAATGTTAACTTACTTTAGCAACACGTTTTTCTCACTGAATCTACAATTGTTTTAAATCACAAAGGAACCATTTTGTTAATATTATTGTTGTGAAATTTTAATATTTAGGCAGTAGCACTGAAATGTAGGCATTTGCTATCATAGGCATTTAATGTTTTCTCTCAGCAATTTTAGATATATGCGTGTTGTTTCTTCTTAAAATTAGCAGTGAAGAATGAAAAATAATGTTTAATGTTGATAGGAAATCTGACAGGTTTTTTATGAATTCTCATACAAGTTTTTCTACACAATAAACAAAGTAAGATTTTAGCGTGAATAACAGCAATATTTCTCCATAGGTTTTTTAATGACATGCCATAAAAAGGGAGACAAATGACTACAGCATAAGAGGCACCAATATGAAACTGTCTGTGTGTGAATAATTTCCCATAAAATGTTGCATCACCTGGTCAATATTTTTTGAGGTTTTTTTCTGGCAGTTTGAATCTTCTGGCAGCATGAATTCAGCTTTCAGTAATGTGGTCTTTCTACTAAGTTTTAGGTAACTATGTTCAACAGTGTTCATGCCACCTACAGATTATTTATCATTGATTAATCACTGTTTTTTATTGTAAAAGGCATGATTACAATTTAAACATTGTTAAACATATCTCACATCTCCTTGGGGTTAACTTAGATACTTATGTAGTACATGCACTGGGCAGTACATTTAGCTCCCAACAGAGTAATAAAGATGCAACATTTCACAAATTCCTTCTCCTGCTTAGATACTTTTTTCGTACTTGCAAATTAATTTTCCTTTAATGAGCAAAAGACTGATTGTGGGGAGGGTGGGAGGAACTAAGATATGCCCAATTAGAGACATTTATCAGATATATTCCTTCAGTTTTTCATTTGATGCCCTTTGAACTACATTTAGAAAATCTAAGGAAAAGTCTAAACTTAATGCTATAATAATCTCTTTGGAAATACCTTGCATCACATAAAATATAACTCTAACAATTTTTTAAAAAGCAAGATGAAAGTTATAAATGGAAAATCTATAGCGTTGCTCCAGCAAAATGTTGTCTTTTATCTTTTTCAACTATTCCCCTTTTTACTCTTCAATAAGAAAATTAAAACATCAGAGACGTAAAGACTGATTCTACAGTCTACTTCAGATGGTAATGTACTTCAGAACATGTTTAGCATTAGTCACATATCCTTAGTTTCCAGTGAAATTCAATCTAATGTTTAAAATTCCACACATATCTAAATGCTTTGCTAAATCTAGGGACAGACACATGCAAACCATAAAATTTGTGTGGTTCTTAGCGGAAATTCTTATGCTTACTTGTATCTTTACCTCTTGTGTATTGTACAATACGTAAGTATTATATTTTAACAGTCTATTGATTTTTTAATGGAGATTACTCATTTCTTGTTTATTTCAGCCATTTGTTTCTTCAGTGTGCTTGTAGCAGAAATGAGAAAGACAAACAGTAAATTAAACCCCCTCCTTTCTACAGCGACTTTCAACCTTACCTTACTTAGCTGCTTCTGAAAATCCCACTGACTGTCTCATATTAAAACCTGATCATTGGTGTAAAGCATATATTACACAAGATCTTTGAAAACCCAAGACACCTGCCATATATCTTTAAAATTATTGGGATCTGATTACAGAAGTTTGAAATCAGTATGCTCCTTTTAAAGCACCTTGGAAATTTCATCACAACTAATTTCCAGTTGTTATTTTAAGATCTTTACTTTTGAGCAATTCTGCATGTTTGACATATAGGGAAAACATAGGCATTTTAAATAAATCAACTTTTTTTTCCAAAAAATTCCATACTCATCTATACTTCTGAAGCCCTGGCTGAAAGATGCATATTTCTGCTTTTGCAGATGAAGGTTTTAGGCCTCACTGTCTAATCTAATTTCTGCAAATTTCCCTGTACCTGAGTTGAGCTCCGGTTATTTTAGAGACTCTTATGTAGACACCCATTTAGTCTTACAACAAATTCACTTCATTACACTGGAAGATTAAACAAAAAGAGATACATATAGTTTCTTTACAAGTTCATGAACTTGGTGTCACGTTAGTCACACGATGTCACTTTAGTCTGTCGTATGCTAGTCTTTCTTTACACTTGTGTATAAATACATACGTAAGAGGTTGTTTATTTGAAGAAAGAGGTAACTGTCAGGAAAAAAATGGCTGATTGCTCCCAGAGAACATCAGTGCATCATAGAGGCAACGGTCTACGCTCCTATATGCCACATATTGCCCTTCAGAGCAAGCGGAGGGTCCATGAAGCTCCTTTGTCACTGGCCTGTTCTTCAGTCAGTGTTTATTGTTGAGAGGAGCACAGACTGAAAACGCCTTCGTATTTCTTACAACACCAGTGACACATTTCCTGACTGTTCCACCTCAGGCAGGCACCTAATCACAGTATAAGGACTGGAGAAAAGTATAACAGTTTCAATCTGAGGCACAACTTACTTTTTGCATGACCTTCAATAAGCTCTTTAAGATAATAAGCCATATATTTGTCAGAAAAATTGAATGCTTTATGCACCAATGAGGTATTTGGAGAATTATAGTAATGGAAACAGAATAAATATGTAAACCTTAGACAGAAACTTAAATTTTTGCTTTATTTCAATAGTCTAAATAGTTACAATCTCAGAATAACAACATGCTGAAATAAATTTGAAACGATGATAAGCATCTACTGTGATGTAGGTGTTTATATGCAGGGTTTGAATATTTTGGCTGCACAAAAAAGCCATGTGTCCTCGTTTTGGCTGTGGTAGAGTTAGTTTTCTTCACAATACCTAGTATGGGGCAATGATAACATTGGTTATCTATTTCTTACGATCATCACTGCCATAATACTTCTTAAAATTCAGAAGGGAAGAGATTAATGTCTTTGACTGTTCATTGTCACAAATGTACGTAGAAAGAGAATCGAGTTCCGCGTGGATCCTGACTTGTCATGCGTATATATTGCAAATACAGATATATTTGTAAAGGCACAGAGGGTTTGAAAAGATTCCTCTTAGAAGCTTAGCACTTGAGTTATGACAGGTGAAACAGTTCAAAGAAGACACCTCCTTTAGATCCGTACAGATTCAGTATGAAGGGCTGGACTGAGATCTCAAAAAACCCAAGAGCTAGCTTGATCCAGCTTCCACTGAAATATGTCAGAATGCCTGGAATACATTGGGTCTTAAATGCAGCTGGGTTTGGCTTTGCTAAGGAGCAACAGATGTAGACAAGCCATAGGTGAAATTAAAAAAAAAAAAAAAAAAATAACACTATGAAAAAAGGAGACCGTGTTAAGACCCATTTGGCATCATGAGTACTCTACCATCGTTATGGCATTCAGTTGCCCGAACATAGGCATTCCGTACAATTTAATCTCCTAGAGTCCTGCAAGGATTTTCCCAGGCCCCTCCAAGCCCCTTCTAGTCTGACAGAAGTGATGCGCATAGCATTAGGTGCCTATTTTTACACAAATCAAATTAACCCCAAGGGTAAGATTAATTTAACGTACCTCTGGGCATTTTAACATTCGGCAACGAGTCTAACCTGGTCACCTTGACAATAGTTGGTAGAGAAATAGGGAACTCAGGTGGGAGACTCATACCATCTGAAGATATGTATTTTAGAAGGGTGGGAAGAATTCCCTTTCTCTCTCCAGGGACTGCTGAGGGAACGCAAATCCCTAAATTAGAGAAATTTTACATAGCTAAATTTAGGTGAGATTGTCCTCTCCCTGGGAGACTGATAAACTAGTATTCTCATCTAATCTAATCTGTTCGACAGGGGGCTTCTGCCTTCCCTGGTGGTCTAGTGGCTAGGATTCGGCGCTCTCACCGCCGCGGCCCGGGTTCGATTCCCGGCCAGGGAAGCAGTCCTGCGTTAGAGCCCCGTGGCTGGGGCATGAGGAAGGTGCTCAGGGTGGTATCCACTCTCTGTTACTAAAGTCCCTTCCCAGCAACGTTCCCGGTTTATACTACGTGCCTAAACCAGCTTTATATCCTTTATATGTCTTCCCCCATTCTGTGGGCTTCCACCACTCCCCCAAATGCTGTTTCTGAGAGCAGCCTGACTTGGGCCCCATCACACAGGAAGCAGAACGTTTAAGCACTAGGGTGCCAACAAGCAGTTTGCTGTGGGTCATTGTTGCATCTGCCTGGTGAAGCTCACCCAGGGCGTGCCGGCTACATTAATTCCTACAACGTACAACTCCCATCATGGGTTATTTTTCCTGCAAGGATAAACCTCGTTAAGGCACACACTGGATGTCTCTGTCCTTCTGCATTACCCACCAAGAACACCCAGGTACTTCAGCAAAGACAATCCTGTGAAAGGATTTGACCAAGCTCAAGGGAGGAGCAACCCACACCACCTTCCCACAGCCACTTCCCTATGTGCACTTGTGCTGGTTTTGGCTGGGGTAGAGTTAATTTTCTTCACGGTAGCTAGTATGGGGCAATGTTTTGGATTTGTGCTGGAAACAGTGTTGATAACACAGGGATGTTTTCGTTACCGCTGAGCAGTGCTTACACAGAGTCAAGGCCCTTTCTGCTTCTCACACCACCCCACCAGCGAGCAGGCCGGGGGTGTGCAGGAAGCTGGGAGGGGACACAAACTGACCAAAGGGATATTCCGTACCGTATGACGTCATGCTCAGCATGTAAAGCTGGGGGAAGAAGAAGGAAGCGGGGGACGTTCGGAGTGATGGCATTTGTCTTCCCAAGTAACTGTTACGCGTGATGGAGCCCTGCTTTCCTGGAGATGGGTGAACGCCTGCCTGCCGGTGGGAAGTAGTGAATGAATTCCTTATCTTGCTTTGCTTGCGTGTGCGGCTTTTGCTTCACCTATTAAACTGTCTTTATCTCAGCCCACGAGTTTTCTCGCTTTTACTCTCTTGATTCTCTCCCCCATCCCACCGGGGGGAAATGAGCGAGCAGCGGCGTGGGGCTTAGCTGCCTACGGGGTTAAACCAAGACAGTACTACAGGGACCTTATCTCCTCCCACAGCATGTAGGGGTTTTATTTGGGCAGGACCAGGATGGTTAGCAGATCCTCTGATATTAACCAGCCAAAGTGACTTCCACTAAATTTATATCCCAGTGCTTAACATGCCCCATTGCCCAATGCTTTCAACATAGTCTTTAACAGTCCATTATATCTCTCCATTTTTCCAGAGGCTTGTATGTGATAGGTGGATGTGATATGCCCAGTCAATGCCATGTTTCTTGGCCCAGGAGGTTATGAGGGTATTTCAGAAACAAGTCCCATCATCTGACTCAATTCTTTCTGGGGTACCATGTCACAACAAATTTGCCTTTCAAGGCCTAAGATGGTGTTTTGGGCAATGGCACGGTTTACAGGCTATGTTTCTAGCCACTCGGCAGTTGCTTCCACCATGATGAGTGTGTAGTGCTTGCCTTGGTGCATTCATGACAGTGGTCCAATATAGTCAATTTGCCAGGCCTTGCCATAATGAAAACCTAGCCACCACCCTCTATTCCAGGGAGACTTTACTCATGTGGCTCACTTGACTGCAGCACATGTTTCACATTCATGGGTTACCTGTGTGTTGGCCTCCATGGTCAGGTCCACCCCTTGACCACGAGCCCATCTGTATGTTGCATTTCTCCCTAGATGTCCTGATGTTTCATAGGCCCATCGAGCTACAAACACCTCACTCATGCTCCCAGTCCAGATCCGCCTGAGCCACTTCAATTTTGACAGCCTGTTCATTGTTTCAATGTTTGTCATTGACGTGTTTTTTGGGCATGTGAGTATCTACATGACGTACCTTTAGCTGTACATCATGATACATCATGGTACGTAATGATAAACCAGTATTCTAATGAACTGTTAGGTATATTGACTGTTTTTCATATCTCCCTCCTTTTCTTGGTCTGTTTATTTGGCTTATAAATTTACAATTTGGAAGACAAACTGATCTTTCCCTCTTTATCATGTTTGTGCTTTATGACTCCTTCGTAGATGGTTTGCAGTCAAGAACCATTTACAATTAATGAATTAAATGTCAGTTTTCATGCTTCAGCAGTCCCTATTCCACATTTTGAAACAAACTATGTCAAGATGAAACTGAACTTTGAGTGGGACGTGGCCTTAGGTTCCGAGATTAGGGCTTGAACTGTGCCATGACATTGTGAAGGCTGTCTATATGGAGGCGGGCCTCACCTTTCTTTTTTTTTCCTGAATCTCAGGGCATAGGATGATTTTCCAAAAACATCAACACTTCCAACATTCTTCTGCTTTTATAAGCTAATCACCCATACTGTTACACCTTTGCTAAAAATGTACTCTCTTAATTTTAGTTCCTTTTTTTATTCTGGAGTCCTTGGTGGCTTATTTGTGACTGGAATAAATGGGACCAGCTCCCATTTCAGCACTCAGTTCACTCACCAGTGAATTTTATTGCTCAAAATTTTTGGCCAACACTACATAACATAAGCATCTGGTTTTGCTATTCTTTTGTGCAATTCATAGTGTTGGAAGAAGTTACAGAATTTTACTTCTGTATTTATTGTCATATTTTAAAAACTTAAGATTTACACAAAAATAATTTATATTTTCTGTTGTTTTCCCCAATCATGGTATTATTCCATTTCTGTATTTCTATCATGGCACAATGGTAGAAATAATCCATATAATTAAATTGACTTGAACAAAGGCTTTTAAACTACTAGCTTGTTAATTTTTTTGAGTTATATCAGTTATTGTCATTCATACAATCTAATACCTCTTCCTGAAAACTTTTCTTTCTTAAACACCATGGCTACAAATTCTTCAGCATCTGTTTTGGTTTAGCTTTTCTAATAGGTATGATATTTGTTTTTTCAGGTTTTTTTTAACAATATCTTTTTTATTTTAAACCTTTCATGCTTGTTCATTGGAGATAACTAGTCTTCTTTCTTTTTAAGGTTTTGTCTATATGTTATATATAGCAACTGAGGGAAGACCCACACTGTCCACCAATCTTTGAGCTTTCCATTGTCACTCCAGTTCCATAGTTTCTCCACTTCTGTGAGTCAATCTAAAGCTAGTCTCCACTGCAAGAGCAGCACTTAACATTATTACTTGTCTTCCATTACTAGATTGTAAAATTTCTTTGGAAAACTTTTGCATATCATCCATGGAATAACAAAATAAGGTGTGAGCATTCTGCTGTCTTTTATATTATTAAAAATTCTCTGCTTTCTTCTGTAGTTCTCCATTATCCTTCCATAAAGTGCTCTGGTAAAGAGCATCAAAGCATCAAAATGAGTACAGTTAATGATGACTAGCAATTTATTCTCAAGCTTTCTATAGGATTCAAAATACAATCTTCCTCCTCTGAAATGTCATACTTTTAATTTTTGTTTCTTGTCTTTAGTTTCTTCCACTGTGTACAATAATCTGGCTAAGAATTCTCTGATACTGTCAGTAAAGCTGTGCTGTGACAGTAATTGCAGTTTGACAAGTATTTTTTCTTCAGCAGTTAGACAATTAAAACCACTGTAGTTCCTACTTTCTCTTCTTTTCAAGCATTATTTCAGAAATGGTGTAGACAGTCATATTTTGGTCACCTTTAGAAGTTTCGTGCACTTTATTAATAGCAGGTGATTTCAGGTTCTTAGGAGCATTTGCACTTTTCTTTGTAGTGCATAACTCTTTGCAGGTAAAAAGATTTGGGGAGCAATGCAATGTCTATAAAGATAGTCCTGATCTGTTCAGAAACTCTTGAAAAAATATCCATTTTATGCATTAATTGTCAGTGTAAGCATATTCTCCTATTCTTTTTTGATGCTAATAATCATTTGCTTTGCCACCCATAAAGTTTTTCATGTTTCTGTTACTTTAATATTAACTTTTTAGGCTGCATCTTCTGATTTATTAATTTCATCACTCCATTTCCTCTCACTATTATATCTGTGTTTTCTACACTGAACTTGAGAGATTCCATTTTTTTGTCTCCATTATTTTTCACGTGCCTGAATTATGTTTTCCAGAAACCTTATGTTTTGTCAGTTTTAAAAATTCTTCTTCTCTTTATATTTGTCAAATGAATTGCTAAGTTTAAATTTCTTCTCTTCTTGCTAGTATCTTATTATGAGTTTCTCTGCTGGAGCATATGATCTAATTATGATTGTCTGCTATCAAAAACAGCCACCGTATGTCACTCACTTCACATAACTATACAACTTTTGGTTGTCACATCCATCTTCTCCAGTCTCAGTAGGCTCATTCTTCTTTGTTGCTTTTCCCCTGGACTGCTTCTTTTACATTTTTATGAGCACATTTGTGAGCGCATTCAGTCCCTAGAACAGTGGTTACCCTATTTTTGTGATATAAAGAGGCATTTTATAAAACTTTCAATGTGTAGAGGAGTTAATTATTGTATTTTATGGGACCTACTTATTATTCAAAGCTTATTCATATGCATTATGTTTGTAAGAAATCAAATATGCTGACTAGGCCATTTCTCTGGTACACAAAACCAAACAAGGCATATAAAAGATTGTTTTACAAGCAGCAGTCTATTTTAACTTACTGTCTAGAAATTTCCTATTATTTTAACATTTGGACATAAAATTGTTTTGTTCCAACTTTTCCACACTATGATAATAGGGTAATGTTTGTGTAATAGGAGCTCGCACAGTTCATACAGAAACCACAAAACATTTCATTAAGATAGAATATCAGAAGGTAAACCAGCTGTTAAGAGATGGCCCTGGAGCTGATTCCAAAACACAGAAGACTGAAAAAGATCAAGGCACTTATGAAACTATATGGTTCACTAGTCAAGGCATTTCACCAACAGCTTGTAAACCTAATAAAATGCATATGGAGTTACGTGGTCAAATATGAACTTATCACAGTTCACCTGATGTGGTGTCTTGGTTTAACCCCGTAGGCAGCTAAGCCCCACGCCGCTGCTCGCTCATTTCCCCCCGGTGGGATGGGGGAGAGAATCAAGAGAGTAAAAGCGAGAAAACTCGTGGGCTGAGATAAAGACAGTTTAATAGGTGAAGCAAAAGCCGCACACGCAAGCAAAGCAAGATAAGGAATTCATTCACTACTTCCCACCGGCAGGCAGGCGTTCACCCATCTCCAGGAAAGCAGGGCTCCATCACGCGTAACAGTTACTTGGGAAGACAAATGCCATCACTCCGAACGTCCCCCGCTTCCTTCTTCTTCCCCCAGCTTTACATGCTGAGCATGACGTCATACGGTACGGAATATCCCTTTGGTCAGTTTGTGTCCCCTCCCAGCTTCCTGCACACCCCCGGCCTGCTCGCTGGTGGGGTGGTGTGAGAAGCAGAAAGGGCCTTGACTCTGTGTAAGCACTGCTCAGCGGTAACGAAAACATCCCTGTGTTATCAACACTGTTTCCAGCACAAATCCAAAACATTGCCCCATACTAGCTACCGTGAAGAAAATTAACTCTACCCCAGCCAAAACCAGCACAAGTGCACATAGGGAAGTGGCTGTGGGAAGGTGGTGTGGGTTGCTCCTCCCTTGAGCTTGGTCAAATCCTTTCACAGGATTGTCTTTGCTGAAGTACCTGGGTGTTCTTGGTGGGTAATGCAGAAGGACAGAGACATCCAGTGTGTGCCTTAACGAGGTTTATCCTTGCAGGAAAAATAACCCATGATGGGAGTTGTACGTTGTAGGAATTAATGTAGCCGGCACGCCCTGGGTGAGCTTCACCAGGCAGATGCAACAATGACCCACAGCAAACTGCTTGTTGGCACCCTAGTGCTTAAACGTTCTGCTTCCTGTGTGATGGGGCCCAAGTCAGGCTGCTCTCAGAAACAGCATTTGGGGGAGTGGTGGAAGCCCACAGAATGGGGGAAGACATATAAAGGATATAAAGCTGGTTTAGGCACGTAGTATAAACCGGGAACGTTGCTGGGAAGGGACTTTAGTAACAGAGAGTGGATACCACCCTGAGCACCTTCCTCATGCCCCAGCCACGGGGCTCTAACGCAGGACTGCTTCCCTGGCCGGGAATCGAACCCGGGCCGCGGCGGTGAGAGCGCCGAATCCTAGCCACTAGACCACCAGGGAAGGCAGAAGCCCCCTGTCGAACAGATTAGATTAGATGAGAATACTAGTTTATCAGTCTCCCAGGGAGAGGACAATCTCACCTAAATTTAGCTATGTAAAATTTCTCTAATTTAGGGATTTGCGTTCCCTCAGCAGTCCCTGGAGAGAGAAAGGGAATTCTTCCCACCCTTCTAAAATACATATCTTCAGATGGTATGAGTCTCCCACCTGAGTTCCCTATTTCTCTACCAACTATTGTCAAGGTGACCAGGTTAGACTCGTTGCCGAATGTTAAAATGCCCAGAGGTACGTTAAATTAATCTTACCCTTGGGGTTAATTTGATTTGTGTAAAAATAGGCACCTAATGCTATGCGCATCACTTCTGTCAGACTAGAAGGGGCTTGGAGGGGCCTGGGAAAATCCTTGCAGGACTCTAGGAGATTAAATTGTACGGAATGCCTATGTTCGGGCAACTGAATGCCATAACGATGGTAGAGTACTCATGATGCCAAATGGGTCTTAACACGGTCTCCTTTTTTCATAGTGTTATTTTTTTTTTTTTTTTTTTAATTTCACCTATGGCTTGTCTACATCTGTTGCTCCTTAGCAAAGCCAAACCCAGCTGCATTTAAGACCCAATGTATTCCAGGCATTCTGACATATTTCAGTGGAAGCTGGATCAAGCTAGCTCTTGGGTTTTTTGAGATCTCAGTCCAGCCCTTCATACTGAATCTGTACGGATCTAAAGGAGGTGTCTTCTTTGAACTGTTTCACCTGTCATAACTCAAGTGCTAAGCTTCTAAGAGGAATCTTTTCAAACCCTCTGTGCCTTTACAAATATATCTGTATTTGCAATATATACGCATGACAAGTCAGGATCCACGCGGAACTCGATTCTCTTTCTACGTACATTTGTGACAATGAACAGTCAAAGACATTAATCTCTTCCCTTCTGAATTTTAAGAAGTATTATGGCAGTGATGATCGTAAGAAATAGATAACCAATGTTTTCCCTCCCTCCTATCAGTCAACATGCTCTCTTCCAGAATGAGTTTTAGCAGACATTGAATATATTTTCTCAAATGGAGCAATTTGTCTGTTTCTCGCATGCTGATTAAAGAAAATTAAAAACATTTCACATGTAACACTAATCCCTTACAGATTTGTTTGAGATGTATTTTGGTAATTTAGTCGTAGTTTGATAAATGTGTAACCATTAGTATATTACAAAGGTCACCAATATATCATTCATGCACTGATTGATTTAAGCTCTTTTTCTCTTTTCTACATTATGCCATAGATAAAAAACTTTTTTTGGCTTGAGAAACTGTTTCTGAATACAGGAATTTCTCGTTCATAATTTTTTCAAGTATAATTCTACCAAGCATTGGAACGCAAAAGGGAAAAAAAGGCTAAAAGGATTACAGACTGAAACTCAAGCTATGTCAGTCATTGATCTGTGAAAAATTAAAAACCAGTTTCATTTTGCAAAGAAGCTAATACTCTCAGGAAGACTTCATCTATTCAAGTTCCTGTGCATCCTTTATATAAACCCACAGACATACTTCCAAGATATGCAAACAAGTATATGTAGTTCATTAGAAGTTTCCTTAGAATTTTTTTCCCAATTAACAGGAGAATTTAAATTAGAAAAGTTATTTATCTTTAATTCTTCAGTTCTAGATATGTAAATACTATTCAGAATAATTTTCATAAAAGGCTGGTTAGGCATGTTGGAATGAATCAATTTTAAAAGAATAACAAAAGAAAGAATAGTTTATAGCTGGAAACATGCTGTGAAGAGTTCAATAGAGAATTATGTTGCACTGATCTGGGGAGGGAAAATGATGCTAAATGGCTTCTCCAGTGTTTAACTTCCGTGACATAAGAATACTAACCCAAACTAAACTATGTAATTGATCTATCTACAAAAGAAAACCTGGGGCAGACAAGAAGAGAGATTTGTACTGTGCAATAGTGACTACTGCAAAACCTCACTAATTTAGAGAGTCCACAAATCCAGCACTGGGAGTAGGGAACTGTCTCAACAGGGTTCAAGAGATGTTTAGCAAGATAGTGCTAGGTTTTAAGTATCTTCTTTACTGCTGCAAGAGGAAGCAGTGATTAGGGATCTCTCAGGAAATGTGTGATGGGGGTTTAATCCCAGTAGGGTCAAGGCAGGAATGAAGCAGGATCTGTAACTTCCTTGATGAGTGTTTTAATCATTGAGTGTATTGGACAAAATAGGTCACCTTCACTCTAGTCATGTGTGTGGAGCCTGTTAGCCATGGATGCTTTGAGAACCTTTCTGCACTGAATCTCTCAGCAGATTTGGGCAGAAAAAATACTGTTTGTAGTTTTGAAGAGGTAGGCATGAAGCTGATGTACACCATCAAAACCAAGGTGTTTATAACACTTTCATCTAATACTTTTGAAACTGGAGACCTGCTGCTTCTAGAACTGAACAGTAACTGCAAAGGATTTTGTGCATCTAAGTTATAGATACAGAAGTCTAAAATGGCAGCTGAAAAACTCAAGATAACCTTGTGAATCTAGTTTCACAAAGAGTAGATTTGATGGTGATCCCTAACTATACTGAATTCCATTATTTGCATAGAATCCAAGATACCAAAAATAAATGTATGCAGTATGACCGAACTACTTTATAGAAAGTCCTGTAGGAAGCACTCGCTGCAGTACTCACTGTAATCAGTGAAGGATTCAATTCATAAATCGGAGTGCTAAAAGTAGCTCTCCTCACATCACTGTCTACAGACACTGTAACCATTGCAGTCAAAAGAGATCTGAGGCTTTGTTCAGTTGCCCACAAATGAGTGTTTAGTGGAATTTGAGATACTCTAAGGTATACTGTTTGTCTTTCAGTTGCTGGTCCCAAAGGATGCAAATGTCCTGTACTAGATCCACCAGCCTCACAAGGATGTCTTGGTTGTTCTAGAGCATGTCATAAAGAATTAAGTGCCTATAGGTGGGCAATTGAATCAAAGATCTAGGTATTTACATCAGGGTCAACTTCTAGCAGAGTTCTAAGTTACACTGATTGTAGTAATTATATATTAATTGACTCCATGGGGATTTAGATATGTGGCATACCTACAGGTACCTATACATACAGAATTTTGAACTGAATTCTGCCACTGAAGCCTGATGCTGAACATAAGTGTAAAGGACATCATTTAAATATCACATTGTAGATGAAATCTTTTCTTTTTAAGAAGAATGTTGCTATAACCCTTTTTTTTTTCCTAAGCCTCTAAAGACACACAACAGTTGTATCAGACAAAAATATTAAGCATGAAGTTCAAAAGACGTGTCTATGAAAAGAAGGATATAATTTTTAAAATGCCTGTGTTCATTTATATCTGATGTAGGAATAAAAAGGAATACCTAATGAAGTGATGATTCGGCTAAATTTAGTCAACTTTGTTTATGCCAGCATAAGTTCTACAGAGCTTTCATTGACCTAAATGCATGTGAGCATATCAGTTATTCACTGGGGATCGCACTGCAGTCTTTTTTTCTGTCTCTGAATCCTGAAGCACTGCATAAATTAAAAGAACATGTGCTGAAGGATTTTTGAATTAAGACTCTCTTAAAAACAAGTTGACTGATTTGTCAGGCTTGCAAGATAAAATAAGATTGCCTTTCCATCCTAACCAAAGTTTGCTATTATTGCATAATTATTGTGTAAGGGAAGGAGAACTTCAAGATGATGTACAGTATTCATGAGCAGAGTGTTTTGATATATGGCAGTCATTTGTGGCACTATCATCTGTTTGACTTTCTAAGTTCACACATTATTCCACCCTTTACATGTTGAACTTGTGCAGTCACAGCCTTGTGTTTGTAGTGCATTTCAGCAGACTTATGAAAAATTTGGAAAAGCATGAACAATTTTTTTTTTTTCCAGAAGCAATTAATTTTGATTCTATCATTCTACCTTCTGTGATGCAGAGGATATATGTGTTTTACAGACAGATGCATTTTATGTGTATTGTGATTATAAAAGAACTAATTGATAAAGGAGGTTGTACTGATAAATAAAACTAATACAAATTAATCTCAAAACTGAAAATGTGTGAATTTTGTAATTGCTATTTCTGAAGATTTTGAAAAAGATAGGAATAAAAATAGTAATCATCAGAATATCTTTCTACAATGACAAAGACTTTGGACAAGATTTTCAAAATGTCTTCAACATTTTAAGACAAAGAGTTATTGGAAAATTGCACATGAAAAGTAGTAAACAGAGTGCTCCTCATGTTGATAACAGTTTATTTTAACTCCTTGTAAGAATACAATATAAATATTGTATATTTCATCATATTTGTATGATGACAGATGAGACTACTTGTTTTTATTAGGTTATGTGATTAAAAAGCTAGTCACAGTGAAAACAAAGACTCAACAAATATCCAAGGAACTATGACAGACCAAGGCACCCAACAAGTAACTGGATCAGTGAATATGGAGCACACCAAGTCAGCTACTCCTAAGATTGTCAAAGTAGAACAATTAGAACATTGTCCCTTGTCCCACCTGCCAAGATGACTCAAGGAAAGAAGTTCTCTTCCTCGAATGCCATACAAACTAAGGGGGATTATTTTTGAAAGGGGTACAGGACTTATTTTGGGATGCAGGCAGAAGAGGATTTTGAGGCGGAGCAGAGAGAATCTGAAGGTGGTATAAAACTATGGTGTATCCTCAGGGGACTGTGGGAATGTGCAAAACATTTAGGGGAAGGATCAAAAGTAGGGGAAGGGAGGGATCAAGTTGGGTCAGGGAGAAAAAAGGGAATAAAAAGGGCAAGTCATTTGTAAGCAGAAGCCTAGCAAACTGGTGGTTGATTACCACAGCCTGTTGTAACTTCTTATTAAATCCATTCTAAGTATTTTCTGTGTGAGTCACTCCCTGAACCTGTGTGTGCCAACTGCTCATGAACTTCAGGGTGGACCAGCCAGTGAGTAGGAAGAGATCCATATAGGGAAACACCCAAAGCCTCAGTCGGTGTGTGGGAATGGGCCACAGATATTGCATGAGTTTAAAATCTGTGCTAGTATTCAAGGAACACACAGATGTGTGTTTATGAATCAAGAGCGAAGGCATGCATATATCCTGACACCAATCCCAATTGCCCTGGGAGGAGGAACAGGATGAGGCCATCTGTGATGTTCATGTCTGTGAGAGTGCTGTGGGTGTCTATGTGGGTGCTGATAAAGGCACTGACCTCTCTCTGTGCTGGTTTGTGTGTTTGGCCATGTGTGCATGTGTGTGAGCACATGCACCAGCTGGGAATACATGCTCAGCCTCACTCTGGCACACAGGGGACGTGGACCTGCAGCAGCCTCCCTTCTATCACAGTGGGATGAGAGGAACCCCATGAGGATTCATATAACCATATGATTATAATATATGACTAAATATACTATACCATTAGCCTGCTTCCACAAGGTGCTGTGTAGCCTCAGCTCCACTGGCTTAATCTTAAATTCAACATTTAACTCCACCTATCAAGGAAATGCTAAGTAGTCATAGCTAGGGAAATAATAGCAACTGAAAACTGGCTCACCGCAAACCGAAGATTTTATTCCTTTCCTTTTCTGAGAAGAGCATGATTAAAAGCTTAACAAATCAATACATTTCACTGCCAAGGATGTTGGCAATGAACAGGCATTGAAGCAATGAGAAGATAGTCATGTGGTTCTAATGGTCACCCAGGACATGACTGTGTGTTGGTTACTTAGATGAATAGCACAAGCTGTTGGAGAGCAAAGGACCTGAGAGCCAGCCTGTGTGAGAGAACTTGTGCCTCTGCAGCTATCTCTCATGATGGCTCTCCATTTTAGTTTTAAAATCATTGTGCTTTTTCATGCTGCAAAGAGGGTGGGGATTAAAAAAAATGAGGGTGTCTCCATCATTGCATCTCTGAAACAAGATTACAGAGGGTTATTTTTTGCACAGAGTGACCAGGCAGAACAAACCCTGCTATTTCAATGCACATCTGTTACTGACTCCAAAAAAAGAATATCATCTAGGCAGCTCACACTACTGCGTTGAAGGCTTTAAATTCTTTATTAAAGTCTGTCATCAAAGTCTTGTCTTAACCCATTCCTGCTTAACTGGGGGGACCAGATGGGATCATATGTTTCAGATATTCCCAGCATGTGCAGTACTGCCAGAATTAACAAATGTGTACCATTTCTGCAGTTACACTGTTGACAGAAAACTGACACTCTTGCTAGAGACATTGCAGAAAGTGCTCTTGGAATTAACTTATTGACAGATACTTATCAATTAAAAACAATAACAGCAACATGTCAGAAAGTGATGCACTGCTGACAGTCTGCTACTTGAGCTTTAACTGAGAGATGAACTCTGTAAAGCTTTGTAGTATACATACATAGCAGGTTAGAAGGACCCATTTCTTTGATCTACTTAGCTACTTGCATGCATGTCTGGGAGGAGATGCTAAGTTTGGTGTGAATTTCTTCTACTTCAGCACTCAAAAGTAAAGGTCGCATATTACTTATTTTCTGTTTTTCTCTACTCTATGTTTTACCCTGAGTTTTAATGCATCTCTTGCAAAACTATCACTGCTGATGCCTCTGAGTTAGATTTTAGGATGAATTATTAAAAACTTAGCAGACTTTTTCCCCTCAAACTTCAACAGTCCATCAGATTCTTCCATCACCATTTCCCACGTCATGAAGCTAAGATTTTTGAAACTCTTCAAAATTATGTTATCATGCCTCTAAGAATCCAGCCTGATTTGTCCATTTATCTGCTTTCTTTCCTGATTTGTCTTGATCTGCAGTTTCCTTCTCTGGTTTCAAAACTGGTGTAGCTATTAGTATAGCAAAATTATAGAGGCTAACTCAAAAAACACAGTTACATATGCTCTAGGATCAAATTAGCTCAGTGAAATCAGTAGTTCACATCACTTGTCCTTAGGATAATGCTTTGGGACAGGATTAAGCAAAGTGGAAAGGAAAGTAATGTGTGTGTTATATACAACTAGGAATGTCGCTTATGTGCAGGAAATACCACCAGTAGACTACAGGTTTATTGTCTGAATACAGTCATAGAGGCCATAAAAGCTGATGGAGTAATGTACAAGTAGGGTCACAATTCCTTCAGGCCCGTAATCCCTGTTTATGGAGCACAAAGTAGCTGCAAGGCATGCTATGCTGGAACCATAATGCAGGTCCATCACTACACTATGGACCGAGGCAGGACTCCTTTTCCTTTCATTCCCATGTATCCCCTGGTTATTTGGGCTGCCAACAGAAACATCTATGTGCCCAGTTTCAGATATCCAAGCAGTCCTATGAAATGCAAAGTTGCTGAATAAAAGTTTTCTGGAAGCAAGGCAGAAGTCATGACTGAGAATACAGCACAGCACAAGCACCTAAGAATGAGGAACAGAAAGGGAAGATGAAGGAAAAATACCCCAGAATGCTCACATACATTCAAGGTATTTTGAAATAAATGAAAATTAAAAGCTGCACAGTAATTCACCCTGCCCAGATGAAAGATTTACATTTAAAAAGCACGTCAGTAATGCTCTCTGCAATAACTCCATGCCTCAGCATTTAACCTTGGCAATACGCTCTCTGTCTCAGATAATAGCAACATAAATAATCTCCTACAGTTGTTAGCAGCAAAATGGCTTGTTATTCTCTCAGATTAGTGGGAGTTTCAACATTTTTACATAAACCTAAATCAGAACCTTGAAAGTTCGTGAAGGGCAAATTTGGTGCATCAGTGGGACCATTTATTGGTTGTTATAAAAAAAAAAAAAAGCTTTGAACAAAAGAGAAATTAGGTTAAAGTTAATTAAAAATTACTCTTTCTGTTGTTAAAACACAAATCCAGTTAAAATTTTGCATTATCATGAATTGTAAATTACCAGGATTTGATGAAGAGCCCTATCCACCATGAATTTAAAAGGTAGAAAATTAGACTTAATGCAATTGAAAAACATAAGCTCTTAATTCTTTACTATTATAAACTAAAACTAGGATAAAACTTCCAATTTTCTGACTTAGAAGACAGACAAAGAATACAACTTCATCAAATATCCTTTAACTTCCCAATGTATTCCACAGACAGTTATCTACTGACTTCAAATTGAGTAATATCCATTAATATATGGAGGGAAATCTTAAACTCAGAATCTGAGACACATTGTGGATACACTGGATATTGTAAAACTGCTTTGCATTCTATAAAAATATGCCCTGTATTTCACTACTATTTTATTGAGCTTTACTAAATCTAGAACAGATTGAACTCATCAGGATACTTAGATGTGTGCACGTGCATGTATATCTCATATTAGCTGTTGATCAGGAAGGTGGAGTGGGCAATGATCAAGTATCAATAGCTGTTAAAAGACACTCCACCCACAGACCAAGAAGTTAATGAGTTTGGTGAATCATTGCATTGATGTGCTAGATTCTTGGTAACCAACTCTTGGCTCTTAAACAGTTCTTCTCCTCATCTCCCACATAGATCACCTGGGTTTTCAGTTTTCACTACAGTAAAAGACAAAGTGAGAAGTTAGACCTCTCAAGAGGGAAGCAAACACTGGAAGAGATCTAACAAAATGTAAAGTGTTTTTCCCAAGCCCACTCTGAGGATATGCAAGACAGCTAAAACCTTTATCAGCCTGTATTGATGTTGCCAACTCTAAGGTAGGATTTACAGCAGGTAATAATTCTGAAAGCCACAATCTGCATCAGAGTTAAGCAACGAGCACAGGGAAGAATATCATCCTCCTTTACTGAAAAGTTCAGTTTTCTAAAGTGCACTGCTAGCTACGTTTATTCTGCCTAGAGAGAGTATGAGAGAAAAATATGTGGCAAATGCTAGTTAAGTTGCTTAAAGAACTACTGGCAGGAACTCAGATGCTATGATGAGGACTGCAGAACAAGAGGCAATACAGAAACAGCAACAAAACTAATCTTCAGTACATGGCCTATCAGTGACAGGAAAGGGGAAAAAAGGGTATTGTATTAGTGAAAATTAATTTCATGATTAATGGGATTCAGTATCTATTTTGCTTTTGGTCTAGTTGTGTTGATTAATGTTATCAAATCTTTCTGTTCAAACACTGTGGCTGGATTCTCCCTGTGCACAGTTAAATCATAAAAGGGCCCATGCTCACTTTAATCCTTGTATCTTGCCAGCATGGTATGAACGATAGTGAAAATGGCACTACGGGTTGTTTTATTGATATTTTAATTGCAGTAATATACTTCTACTGTCATAAAATTTTACATAGAATTTAAACTCAGTGGAGCAATAAGATATAAACTGGTCAAAGGAGGAGATTTATAAGTAAATTCAGCAGTGAACTGGTAGATTAATGAAAAACAAAACATTCTGGTTGCAACATTAATCTCTGAAATGGCATTAATAATGTTTTAGAGGAAAAAATGATATTTTATATTATAATCAAAATTTCATTAGCATTTCAATAAACTGAAAGTCAGTGCTTTGCACTCCAGAAAAACTAATCACTTATAAGGTCCACAGTAGGTCTGCAGGCTATTTGGTTCATTTATTCTAAATGTGCATTTTAATGTTCCATTTTGCCTTCAGAAAAAATGAAAATTTTAAGATTAATCTATGCTGTTTGAGGGTGCTATATATATGGAGGAAAAAGGAACACCTTAAAATGTCCATCTCCCAGCTACTACGCTTGAAAGCAGGACCCCCATTTTGTTTTTTTCTTTAAGTAAAGTACCTATGCATATTTGAGAGCAAAGAGTAAAGGAGAGACTCCTGACTGAGAGTCCCCAGATTGGTGGTCCAGCATTACTCGGTTATTTTTTTCTGTTTAACTCAGTTTTAGTTATCCTTTTCAGCCTTCAAATCACCAGTTAACCCTTAAAAATCAATCAAGGTCCTACCAACAAATAAACATCTGCTATTGCATATTCAAATCCAAACAGATTTACCTTTAAAGTCAGCAGAGGGAAACAGACATTTCTGATGGTGATTCATTTAATCTAGCAAATGTCTGAAGTTAGATGAGAGGCAGCTCATTTCTGAACCTATACCATGTAATCTGAGACACCCCAGTATCAGTGAGGACATGTGAGGAAGTCCTCTTTAAAAGCTGATTCCTGCCCTTGAGATAATCATCTTTCCTCTCTCAGCTGGCTGAAGATATCCACATCATAGAGCCTTAATTTCGATAGATAATTGCCCTCCCCTCTGACTCCCTGCAAAACATCTTGCATAAATGCTCCTGTGTGTTCCTATGCGCTTCCCTTGTGTACCCTGTTAATGCAGAGAGTCCTCAGGCAGACACAAGTGCTTTCCAACAGCGTAACAGCCCAAAGGAATGTACTGATCCACCATTTGGGGAAACGAGGCCAGCACACAACCGCCACACATGCTTGATGGAGAAAGAGAAAGGCTCACCAGGCTCCATCCAGGTAATGTCCCTAATCAGGAAATCATTGAAGGATGTGATTTGAGTCAGAGGCCTAAGTACTTACTGAAGTTCACCAAATTAAGGCCAGTGTATCTGAGATAATTTTTTTTCTAGATTAAGTGCACTTTATGGAAAGAATGAAAACAATGTGGATCAGGAAATTATTTATGGAGCAGGATGCGTTTAGGATACCTCTTGTCTCTGTCATGATCAGAGTGAGAGGCTTACACTGAAAGACGCCTCTGTCACTCAGACATGTAAGAAATCCTCCTCCCCCCACTCCTTTCTTCCATATTTTTCTTTTCACTTTTCTATTTCATAACACATATTATTAAACAAAAAAAATGCAGTGTTCTAAAAATCTTTCTATTTATTCTTCCTGTTTCTTTCCTGCTTCTCCCTTTGCCTGCGTTACATAAAGTCTGTTAACCTGGTTCATGTTTCTACTATTTTTTCTATGTTTGAATTGTGTGTAGTTCCCTCCAAGCTAGAGAAGTTACAAGGTGGCAGGGATGAAATCGGTCCTGTTTGATTTATGTGGAAGAAATAAAAATTGCACTTCCGTAACTGTAATTTTTCTCTTGCAGCTCTGTGAACCCCTAAAGAAACACATCACTCAAGTTACTAGTTTTTAGTAAACAAGTAGCTGGATGTTGTTGTACTTATTCCTTCCTGATAATTCTGTAGCATCTGCTATAATGATGTAGAAGAAAAATAAAAACTTCTGTATTCTCAAGAATCATTTAGATCTTTAGTAAAAATTAATACATATCTTTCCTATGGATTTTAGGAGGGAGTACATTGCATGAAATCTCATGTAAGATAGCTCTGAGACTCTATAACATTATGCTTAGTGCCAGTTTTATCATATTATCCAGGATTTAGTTATGGAAACGTCCACATTATTTATAGAAAATAATCCTGATTTACAAAAGCAGAGCTGGTGGACATTGCATGTTTTCACACAGGTAATTTGCAATGAACATTTTTTTTTTTTTCCTGGGAATCTTTTGCGGCAAAACCAAACTGTTTTTGAAACTTCTTACCTCCATGTAAAAAAAAAAAGGAGGGGGGGGGCAGTAAATACACGCTTTCGTGTGTCTGAGCTATGCTGCATACAAGAGACTTCAGGCTGAGAGGAGTCAGCCCATGAGAATGCCTGCCAAGGGGAGACCCCCAATTAGTTCTAGCAGCTTGATGAGTTACTGCCCTCACCCAGACCCTGTGGAAGTCACCTCCTCCTGATCCTATGAATGGTTCCTACACTGCTGCAGTCAAAATAAGCTGACCTAGCAAAGACCTGTTTATTTTTTAAGCCTCTTCTGACTGAAGCACTTAAAGGCATGCTGATACAAACAGTTCAGCTCTTGGTTCAGCAGAGGTAGCAATAGGAGGCAAGGGGGCAGTGAGGAGGAGGAGAGGGCAACAGCAATCAGCAGAGGAAGGCTGGAGTTTGCAGCTTCTGGTGGCAGCATATTTGCAACCCAATGAGTTTACTCTTTAGGGGAGTAGCTACCTCTAAACCTCTGCACCCTCGTGTCACTACAAATATAATCGCTAGTCTTGCACTATGCAGTTTTCTGCAGCTAACCAAAGCTGTATAAATTAATATTAATCACTTACCATCTACTTTCTACTCAAGAGGCATGTAGAGTTAAAGGTTGTTTCTCTTTCATTAAATTAAAATCCAAAACTATGTCCTGTGCTGCTAGATAAAACTATTTTCTTCCCTCAAAAATAAATGTGGCAACCAAAAATACCTTTAATTATCTCACCCACTGACCCCTAATTGCTATCTTTGTGAATTTATGGTCAAGCAAACATTTAATTTAATTTAATGGAGAGGTGCATGCTTACTTCAGAAAACTGAATATATTATAGGTTGCCAGATGATAAATTTGATAACACAGCTGCTGTGTTCTACTCAAATGAGTGAAGAAAACTACCATGAGGGTTTTTACTATATGATTTCTCCCGGTGTCAGATGGGTCTGTGGAAATAAATTTCATTTCAGTTCCACAAAGATTTTATTTGATCTAACTTATTAATCAAAATTGCAAATATTCTTTCTTATTATTTCTGTCTTCAGTCAGGCTGCATTTCACTCCATTGGCAGATTTAAATTTTTACTAATCCTAGTTTTCTAATGCCCCATGATATTCTTAACACTCTTGATCTACTGTGCTGTTCAGATTTTTTTGTTTTACTTGGAAAATGACTGAAGAGAACTGGATATGGGTTCACAAAGAAGTAAATGCATACCCAGCCACAGCCTGCAGGATGGTACCTTAAGTTGCAAAGAGATATTTTCTAAAATTTTGTCTTATTTTTAAGGAGGGATTGGCTCTGAGCTACTGTCTCCACCTTTTGCATCAACATCTGACAATCTTTTAAACCCAGACCTTTTCACAGCTCTTCTCGGGAACTTGTCACGCCAGGTGACAAGAGATGCAGGATTTCGACATTTCTTACTCTTTGGAACAGGCTGTTCTGACTTTCATGTGCAGACCTGGCTGGGACAGGGCAATGCGATCATGCTCAGGAGCTCAGTCTACATTAGAAAAGAGCAACGCATTAAGAGCAGAAGGAACATATGTCAACAAGACTGTACTGGCACTGTGCTTGGTGCAGCAGCCGCGCAAACAGTAATAGGCAGCAAAAATGGGGGCAGGAGGGATAATAAGGTATTTGTTTGATATTGCAACACCTGAGTAAAGCAACTGTAGCCCTGCCCTCTCTTACAAGTTGTGTCTACGTTGTGGGCAGCAGAGATCACGCTGAAAGTCACAGCCGCCGGTGCACGCTGTGGGCCTGCGGCTCCCCAGCGCTGGGAGCCATGAGGGCTCCCCCAGTGAGTCAGAGCCCGGCAGCCAGGGCCCGTCCCACCCATAGCCAGGAACGGGGCACTGGTGGCAACCCCAGCCCCGGGCATCAGGTACCTTCCCAGGAATGGGACAAGGCTGGGCTGGGACTTGGGCCTGTGGGTAGGCCTGGCTCAGTGGAGGGCAGTGCAGGGTAGGGCAGGCCCGGCCTGTGGGGATCTGTAAACTGGCCCAGCTGCAGCATTGCTGGGGCAGGGGCTGACAGCCCTAGGGGCTGACATGGGGTCCTGGGGCAGCTGATTCAAGCAGTTGCTATTTCAGTGAAAATTCCTGCATGAGCAGGTGCTGGTGAGCTGTATTTTTTCAGTTGGATTTAAAACTTCTTCTGGTGATTCTTTGATTTGGGAGAGGTTTTTCCTATTGTGTAAACGAAGAGCCCAATGGGGGAATCTCTGTAACTTCCTATGAATGCAGGCAATGAAAATCTGATTTAATTGTTGTTGGTCTCTTGTTTTAGCTTTACTCCTTTATACATTGTTTCAGCAGTACTCCTTTATATATAAAAAATGCAACTCTCAGACATAGCTGCAGATGTGGCTGAATTATAGTTTTTAGAAGTAAATTATATTATTGCATACACATTATTAGCATTTTCGGTAATGAGGCAATATCTTTTTTTCACTGTGCTTTAGATTTTACTAATTAAAGTTTGCTTTAACACTTGAACTTTTTATTAGCACAGGCTATATGCACTTACACCAAATGTATAGTCTGTATCACCATGCAAGAGCTATACTTTTTAAAATAGTTATATGAAATATAATTAAGAAAACACATTGCTTTAATTAGAGAAAACTAAATATCTAGGGAGTACAGATTGTATTGAAGTCACATCAGAATTGCTTCTTACCATTATGAAATTATTTTTTCATAATTTAGGATAAAGTGTACTTTGCTCAGAGACTGTAGAACTAGTTCTGATCAATTTACTTTCCCTGAGTTTCTTTGACTGGAACTCTAACTTTCTTTGATGTTCAAAATACATTTTTCTTTCTAGCATCAGCTTCTGCATTTGTTGCACCTTGAAGGGAATTGCTCACATCCTAAAGAAAAAGGCCATTTGGACAGACTATGACACTGCACTTATAGCTTGTAAACTAAATGCACAGGCTATAATTTTTCCTGAGTTTTGTGTAAATGTCCCAGTTTTTGAGAACTTAAACAGTCTGTGAACCCTTTGACATCAGTTGACCTTCTGACCATGCATTTGCCTAAAAACTGTTGAATAATTTACCATAAGTAGTACTTAGTATGAGTTTTGATGTTGTATTGCAGTAGACATACCCCAAAGAAATCTATTATTGGACACATTAATAATTAATCTCGAGCTTTGACTATTAATTTTTGTTCAATTCTTTGCCCAGTATGGGGGGAAGGATGTTCCTACTGCAATATGAGATCATCACAAGTTCCAGTGTATGTCATCACTGAAGGGCCAGTTGCAACTCAATCCTTTTCTGGATAATTTGATTACATTCACTGAGGGATCTATCTTTGTCAGTACAATTATTCTGTATCAAAATAATGCATGTGTCAGAGAGAGTTCCTTAGAAACTTTGAACAGAAAAAGCTGGTAATAATGTGTATTGTCTTTATTGCATCTTAAGCTTAAACTGCCTCCTCCAGGGATCACAGCTAACTGTTCCCAGTCCCTCAGCTCTGGGTGTTTATTTTGATATTAAACTCAATTTGTATTGCTTGTACTATAGGACTGCTTAGGTATTTTGATAGATAAACTCCATTTCCATAGGAAACAGTTGAGGCTTTTATTCCCTGAAAGGCCACAGATGTGATCTTTTTTATTAATATTATGTAAATTGTTATTAATATCCATTAGACAGATGAGGATTCTGATATCAGGAATTTTGGTACTTGGCAAAGAAAGAGGCTTTACTATAAATCAAAGGACTGAAAAAAAGCCATATCCTTTATTTTGGATCCCTAGATTTTTAGCTATGACAAGTAGCTTTCCTAACAAATGAATACATGATCCTGGAGTTTCTTCCCAATGTTTGGCTGAGACGATGCTAGTTCTGGTGAAAGGTAGTCAGAACATAGGAAGCTCATATTTTGATGGATTGTAACAACTTTCTTTCTTCTTTTAATCTTTCTTCTTTCTACTTTTCGTTCTCAGCTACTGCAAATTAAAGCACATTGTTAATAATTACCACTGCTATCCTTGTAGTCAGCATAGCTGTCCCCAAAATGAGGACAGAATAATCACCGGTGTCCTGAAAAAAGTTAATGGACTGCATAACTCCCTGCTTTTTTTCCAGGTAATAAAATTAAACCATCTCTCTGATATTGCTGGTCCTTTGAACAGTTTCTGTAACTGGCACAGGTGCTATCACATCACAAGTGGGAGTGAGAAGCCGATTACTGAAGAGGTGGCACATACACAAGTCGTTACAGAATCCTAGGGTTTCAGAGTTTTAAGTGAAAGTTATGTTCTGAAGTATAATTATGTAGCATCATAAAAATAATCAGCAATTATGAAGAAATTTTCAGGGATGTGTAATACCATTCTATGCAGTATAATGTTCTGTTTATTTGTTGTTTATCAGCATTAAATATTAAAATATTATCTATAGAAGCTATTCCTGTCTAAGCAATGTTAGCGTTAGAACAGTATTGTTTGCACGTGTGAGAAGAGCTTAGGGGTAAAAAAATTGGCTATGGTTCCTTCTGGACTACAAGACTTATCCAAATGATCATCTAGTGACATCTCTGGAGAACTGGCTAAACAGTATAACTCTGCAAGGGCTTTGACCTTGCTGAGGCAGACCTCTGGATAAAAAGTAATAACAAAAGTTGTAAATTGTTAGTAATTGGAGAAGAGCTAGCTTTGCGAAATTCTAATGAATATAAATATAATTAAGCTTCTTAGAGACAGAGACTGACTGCGAATTTCTAATAAGTATAAACATAATAAAGTCTCTTTAGATAGCATCATCCCTAACAGTGTTAGCCACTATGTCTCATGTGAATAGCACGAATATCAGGAACATTTGTGCCGAAAAGATTGTTCTCATAGCCTGCTATAAAATCTGTTAGGATCACAAAATATAGTTGAGGTAATGGTTCATTTATCAAAACTGAACTGGAACTTGAAGCTTATTGAATGAGAAATCATGTATGATTTAAAACCCAGAATGGAAAATCATGAGCTCTGACTTCTGTTAGCCAATGCTATAATAAGTTCTCCATACCTTATTTTCCTAATTTTGTGTGGTGGTGGGGTAGTAATACTATTGCATCCTATGCATCCTATAGCACTACAAAATTAGAATATGTGGATCAGTGTAACTGAATTTATTAAGAATCTTAAATGTAAGATACTAAGGTCATTATAAGGACAGTGGTCAAGATTATACATGTGTTTTATGAGTAGAAACTTACATACATTCTTAGGGGAGAATAGGAATTTAGGACCTAGGTTCACAAAAGGATTTTATTTTGGATTTATATTCTCACATGAATAGTTAGATTGATTACAACATCTGTGTTTTAGAATTTTGAAATATAATTCAATAAAGTTCAGAACGAGGAGAGTATTTTCACTGTATTTGCTGCTGTGCATCTGTACTGTGAAAGAAATGTTCCTAAGTTAAACATAAGCTTTGAGCAGGAAACTCTCCCTTTATTTTTATTTTTCCAAAAGGAAAGGATATGTCCTTCCTGAACTTTAAGAGGTATAAAATAGAAAAGAAGAAGAAAAATCAGCGTTCTATAAACTTTCTATTCTTAATGGGACACAGTGAATTGTTTTTATTTTATGATTGATGTAGTTGAAGGAAGATGGGCAGTTATACCACTACAGTTTCAACTAGATCTGAGCATTTAAATGAGCTAGATGCTGAGATCTAAATGAACATTTATTTCATGCAGCATTTCTTGAATCAAAATACAATCCTGCCAGATTTCAAATGGGAATGTGTTTTGATGGAATGTTTATTTCAACATTTGACAAGAAAACAAAAGTAACAAATTTTCATCTCTTATTTAGCTTTGAAACCCATGTTTGTGTTTTTTTGAGATGAAAAAATAACATATTGGGTTTTTTATATAAAATATAGTATTTATGTATCTCAGTGATGCAAATTTTAATTCAAAATGGTAAAGTCAAAATATGCTAAATTGAAGAATACAAATCAGTGGCAGCAGAATTCCTTTTCTAAAGGAGATCTTAAGAGTCTTCCTTAACTGTGTGACCCATCGCATTGTCTGTTGGGTTTGCCAAATGCAGGACACCAGTGCACACTCCGTAGGTAGCGCAGGAATATGTAGGCAGACCTTCTAGTATCTCTGTGTGAAGTAAGTACTTCTGAGGGATGGCAGACTAGCTACAAATTAGTGCTCTGTCTATTCTAGAGCTCCAAAGACTGTCAAGATCATGTTTAATTTGTCTAGGAAATAAAATGCATAGGGAGTTTTCCACATCAAAGCAAGTTTTAAATGTTCTCTTTAATTTCCAAGTTAAAAAAAAAAAAAGATATTAAGTTTTTTCATTAAAAAAAAAGAAAACATTAACAGCTACTTAGACTCGGTTTTGACCTGTCCGAAGAGAAAAATCATATGTCTTCCTTAGAAATTATTTGTGTGCATATTTTGTGAAAGCATTGAGTCCTCATGGAACTGATAAATTGAGTATACACAAACAGCCTTGAAATAAATTTAGAAAAGAACTATCTATGTGTTTATTACTGCATAGATTGCTTGCTGCCAGTAAGCAAGTTTTTAGATAAAAGAGGTTCCAATGAGGGTTAAAACTAATTGGTTTTTGTTTGTTTGTTTGTTTTTTCATTGTAAATCCTTAGACGCTGGAAAAGATTGCTTTAGTCAATTTGCTGAAGCAGGCTTTCATTAGACATATACTGAGCAGTGCTTTAATCAGTACATGAATCCACCAATTTCAGATAATTAATGCTAATCATTATTTCTCAGCATAAAAGGACTTGAGCAAGGATTTTTGTCAACAGCATAAAACACAAAGGCACAAGGCCTTACAGGCACAATGCAACCTCATCCTCATCCATGGAGCCTACCTGTTCACTGGGCTAAACTTGTGCTAGATGTACCAGAGGACGTAGACTAACTAAAATTACATACCGGGAATTCTGGATCTTGGCCACCTTGACAGAAATCTCTTGCCCAGAAGTAGGCAACCATCTGCATTTCTATAGCAAGAAAACAGGACAGGGAGAACCTCTATCTCTTCTTCTAACTGGCACAGCATGGCTTGCCTTCAGGCAGCTATGCTTACTCCCTCCTTATCAAAACAGGATAACTGCATCCAGTTTGCTTTTCTTTGGATGCTCCTTCGTCCCTCCTCACCCCTGAACTTTCACAAAGCATTCTCTGGAAGCACATGAGTTCAGACAGGCCACAGTTGTGCCATGCAGTCTGCTAGTTAATTCACCAGTATGTTTTGTGTTCTAATACAGATGTGGCTACAGGCTCCCTTTTCATAAAGGCTGAGGTGCCTCAAAAATGTTGTCCAAAATACTCCAGCCGTTAAAAAAAAAACAGGAACTGATCAGAAACTGAAATCTGTTCTCTTCTGGCATATAGCAATGAGGCATTAGGACTAGAAAGTCCTTACTGTTTTATGAAGTGTTGGCTACCTTATTTGAAGATACACTAATTATTTCTTAGAACATTTGCTTGAAAAGAAAAATGGTGAGTGTGATGATACCTTCATTAGCCCTGAGAGAACTGAAATACACAGCTCTGCCTCTTTTAAAGGGTAGGCTTCCCTCAGGTCATTCTGAAATGAGAAAACAGAGAGGGTTATCCTGTCTCCCTCCCACTAAAAATGGTCAGTTGTACAGCAAAGAGAATTACTCATATGTGTGACACAGGGAAAAAAAAAAAGTGTTGCTGCGCAGTGGGACATTAAGATTGCAACAGGACAACTGTGAACTAACCAACCGTTCTTGAATACAGCCTTACCCCTTACTCATACTGCAGACATTCTAAAGCCAAAATAGGAGACTCCAAGCACACCTTGTACCTTGTTGCAGACCTTGTTCATAAGGTTTGGGCTATAATCCTGTCTAAATGGTTCTGCAGTGTCCTCATCTGACCCAAATGATAGTCTTTTGGTTAGGATTATTACCTGTGACTGAAGTATTTTGCATTTGAGTCCCTTCAAGGCTGAAGACGGAATTCAACCTGTCTCTTTTTCTTCAGCATAAGTGCTTTAAATCATAGTTTATGATATAAAAAGTGGGAGCAGTATATTTATGTTGCTTTAAAATTAGATCCCTGCAGTGCATTTTGCAGCCAGCTTAATCATATGAGGGTTTGCTAACATTTTCTACAAACTCTCTCTAGAAGAGGTCTCAGCAGACTTGGGTAAATAAATGCCTAGTTACTAGACATGTCTAGTCCAGGAAGCTGGGTTATTGAAAGCAGGTCTTTGAAAACGAATATGCCGGAGATTAAACTGCAAATAATTTTTCACATGTTTGAGATTTAAATTAGAGTCTGCTTTTATACGTCTCTGCTTCTATGCGAAACAGATGGCATTAGTCTAACAATAATATACAGGACATGGTCTCCCTCCCTTGTTAAGTCATTTAAAAAAAATACAGTTACAGAATCCAAAGATTGGCAAATGTTGCCTCAAAATGTTTTTTGGTGCTGCTCCACAGGACATGAAGCATTCTTCACCCAGATGTCTGATCTTAAGGCATTTTTTAGTTAAGGACATAAGAATCCCCTTCCTGGATCAGATCAGTAACTCATGCTGTCTGCCAGGGAGCAGTGTTAGATGCACAATGTTGCATCTGACAAATTAATGCAAAAACATTATCAATGCAAAACCACGCAGATTTTGGCTCTATAGTAATCTGTCTAAAATAGTATTCTTGCGGTTTAAAATCCTGGAGATCTGAACTTTCATATCCCTTTTATGTATAGTCTTATACACACTTCATTTTTAATTATCCACTTTATAAAATATAAACCAAGAGTCTCTGAGCAAAATAGCATCCTCCCCAGAATCAGCTTTCTTTCTGTAAGATGGAGTAATCATTCTCTCCACTGCAAAAATGACTGGCTGAAATGCTGTGGCCAGTGAAAAGCTGGGAGTCAGAATAGATAGCCACTGTGATGTTTTCTGGCTTAAAATCTATGATACACAATACTATAAGCATACATTTATGATCCTAAACTACCTGAAATCCATGTGGGCTTAGCTAAATGAATACACAGGCTTTACACTGTATGTTGCCTTGCGTTTTGCAAAGTTCAGCTGGCAAAATATAACAGGATGAATTTAAGAATTTATTAGGCATATCTGAATGGAGAGAACATTACATTTTTGAAGTAGAATGTGGAGCTTTAGCCACCTGTCTCCAATTATACTCAGTGTGACTGCGAGATTAATATGCCATCTAGCTCACTGTGAAAATATGTCCCATAGCATCTCCTTTCAGTTCAGGAGCACTAATGCTAATAACAGCCCAACAGAGAATCAATTTTATTTTGATACTTTCAGTGATTAAATATTTTATATAGAGCTCCGGCAGCATTGTTAAAAATTCTCAAACACAAAATTGGAGTTGAAAACATGTACTGGCACTGAGAAAAAGTGCATGTGAAACTGGTCGTGTTAATTTAATAACTAGCACAAATGGTAGCCAAGAGAACCACAGTCACCTGACAAATTCATATGAAGCAGAATGTGAAATCAAAGAACTAACTGTGAAATAACTATAGCTGTGAAATAACTATGCTGACAAGTATTGAATTTAAGTTAAATGAGCAGACTGCAAATTTTTTTTAATTATTATTTTAAGTGCATGGCATGCTTTAAACATCTTTTGACCTTTAAAAATATACACAAAATCAGCCAGTACTTTGGTAAGTACTGTACACGAACTTTTGTAAATGGTATAATGTCAGACATGTTTTTTAGACTTCCTCCATTCTTATTCTGAGTTGCAAGGCTCCAAAGCTGTAACACACTTAATAAATCAAGTGCAAGTCATAACCAAAGTTATGCACAGACTTTCCAGTTGATAGTTAAGTATTATTTCTGCAAACTCACACCTTGAAAGTAAAAAGATTAGCAAAATTGGACCATCTTAAATAAAGTTAGCTAAGGAGACACTGCTGAAGGTGTCATTATTATATTTAGAGTGTTTAAATATGAATTGCCATTTTAAGTTCCAGGTGTTTCATTCCAAACAGGTCCTTCTTCATTAAATATAGCTGACTAAGATTTTATATGTTTTTTCACAAGTGCTCTTGTTTGAATTCCTTTCTAGAAAAAAGGCCTAAATAGTCTCTGAAAGCAGAATAATTTGACTGAAGAGAAGTAGCCATTGGATCCTACTCAGGAATTTTTACCTTACATTTTTCATGAAAGATTCTGATCCTAAATAGGGCAGAGTTAGGACTGTCTTTATTGCCTCATACAGTAATATACTTTAGAAATGTTAATTCTGGGGAATGTTAAGACAAGAATTAGACTTTTTCATAGTAGGGATCTTTGTATTATCTTTACCTCAATACACATTTTTTTCAGATAATACTACCTAACAATCAATACATGGAAGAAATCTACCAGTCTGCATTTGGTATACAAAACATTCGAGGTATTAATTGTATAAAAGTATGTATATTAGAAAAAAGTCACTTTGTATTTTATTACTTGTCATTTCTGTTCCTTAATGTTTAAATATTTAATCAGTTATTGCCTTTGGAAAAGTAACATCTCCCATTTTCAAATGGGGAAAATGAGACATGCAGAACTGAATCCTTAAGTGTTTTTAAAGTACAAATTCAACTTCAGATCTTGAGATACCCTGCTCCAGTTCTGGAAACAGCAAAGAGGATCATAAATTACTTTGGTATGTTGTTGAGAATTATAATATGTAACCTCCCTAGGTGGTGCAGAAAGATTGTGACAGAGATAGAAACAGACCTCATGTCTCTTCCATGCCTTTACATCATGCTTCATCCTTCAGTGCCATACTCTGAATAAAACAATAAATTTCACTTGGAAGGAAGATGAATGGTCTATTTGCACTACCATCATTTTGCAGAACACCACAACCCTGTTGCCATTCCCTATTAAAAACAAAGGCTGTCATCTATGCCAGGACATTATTCGAACAAATGGATCCGAAAGATCATGTGTATAAAATATAATTCAATGTAGCAGAGTTTAAATCATTGAAAACACCGAAATACAGAGGACCCTGTACGGATGTCTAGCACATCTGTGTTTCCATCTTGATGAAGCAAGGACCTTTGCCATATCTTCTAACTGCTAATGGGGCTGTAGAATTGCTCTTAGTGCATGCCTCAGCATTTTGTTTTAATTCGCCTTTGTGCTTGTTGGACTTCTTGTATTGCTAATCCACTGCCCTCTCCCCTGCTCACTCAGCCAGCTTTACTCTTATCAGTCGTCACCTGAATTTTGTGCAGAATCATCAGTACTGGAGAGTTTCTGAGATTGCCATTGAGACACAGCGAAGGGACTTTTTCTTCCTGTGCACCTGCTGCACATTTCTTTGCCTTTCTTTACAGAAGTTTTATATTAATTCTGGGGGATACTGACACACACGCCAGTTAAACGACATGGTATTTTTTTTTTCAGAAAACATTCCACTGTTGTGATGGGCTATGGGTTTTTATTATTATCTTTTCAATACCAAGTGCTCAAACAGAGGAAAAACTGTTGCTGTGATCTTCTCTCTTACGTTCTTTAGCATTGTACCATTATTTGGTTTGTGAAAAAGAGTAAGATTCCCCTGGCATCTGTACCACTCTTGTACTTGAAAACTCAGATAATAATCCTGAGTCTGGCCTAATGTAGTACAGCCATGCCCAAGTCAATTCACTTATGCTTCT
The DNA here is from genome assembly GCF_047370975.1 of Nipponia nippon. Classification (NCBI taxonomy): domain Eukaryota; kingdom Metazoa; phylum Chordata; class Aves; order Pelecaniformes; family Threskiornithidae; genus Nipponia; species Nipponia nippon. The sequence goes on along the minus strand of NW_028262358.1, from coordinate 113,809,164 downwards.
CCTCCTGTAAAACTTAGAGAGGCACATGTTTCTCTGTTAATTCGTTTGATATACAGGAATACAGTAGAGTATCTCTGTGCCACAGACGCTGAATGAGGTCTACGTCACTACTCTCTTACTGGAATTAAACCAGCAAATGTTATTGATACTGACCCTTCCTAGACAACAAACAGATACGCTATTCATCATCCTTCAGTTCACACCATTTTCCCATGCCCTTTTTCAGCTCCATCTCAATCTCATATGCTATTTCTAATTTTACTTTTGAACGAATAATGGGAACCAAAAATTCGGATCATGTCTGCTTTAAATATTTATGAGTTATGACAATATAAGGCTTTGTTTTGCATAAAGCACATAGAAAAGCCGCCTTTAAGTAAAACTCAAAGCCAGATTTAGATGAGAGTCCGTATTGCTGGCATCTTTGCTGTATGTCAAACCTACCTTTGCAATCAGCCATAGGGACTCAGCTGGGGCTGATAGGGTTTGCCCTGTGCTTTAGATTGCAGTCATGGACATGTTTATATGCAACATGCTTGGGCTTGCAGATATTTGGGAAGTAGCTGGCTCACATACTTCCAAAAAACTGTTTCCTTTCCAGTGATGTCATGCCACCAAAGCCAGGCAGAGAAGCTGTACAGGTTCCTTCACCGAATGGCCTTCTCTCTTCCACTACAGGAAAGGATGGGCTCTGTAGACAGGCTGAACTCAAACAGCCTGACTGTATGTATAAACTTATGTCTGGCAGCACTGACCTGTTAGAGAAGAATACACAGTAATTTCTTTCTTTGAGGGTCTTTTACTAGAATATTAAAGTGTACAGTATAATACATTTTTCCAGATTGCCAAGAAGTAGGAACAAAAAACATTAAACATTTCATGTTTTGCCTTTCTTTTTTTTCTGAACTTACTTTTGCTTTAAATTTCAACCAATTTTAGCATTTACCTGGAAAAAATGTTGGAAAAAGCATGGACTTATATTTAACATTTAAGACTTTCCAGTTTTTAAAGGGGGGAACAGCCAATCCAAAAACTGTGTGTAAGGTTTTCACTGTTATCTTCAGACTTCAGCAGTCACTGCCATGCCACCTCTGGTTGTGCAGTCTCATCTGCAGACCGCAGAAATGTCTGCAGTCCAGACACTTCAAGAGAGTTTCAGTAGAGCTGGTTCTGGGAAATGGAAACAAAGCAGTTGTATCAGCATGGTGTTACACCCAAGAAAAATTTGTAAAAACTACTTCTAGCACCATGGCACTGTGTGGATGTCAAAGCGTGGTTGATTTGATTTTGTTGGAGCAACACTCCATTGTGCTATATAGACATATTTCATTCTAACTAACTGAACAATAGTATAAAAAGAGCAATCTGACCATTTCTTTACCTTAAATTAGGGTAAATTACAGGGCTACAGAGAAAAAGTTGATTTTTTTTTTATCATCTTCTTCAATATTATGCACTTTCACAGCCCTCCTATTTTAATAAAAATAGTTCCCTATTGCTAGCATCTATGATCAGTCATTCAGAGTATTTTCACACAAGGAAAACAGGTAAAAAAAATAGTAACCTTTTCAATAACACAGATGGCACTCTCATTCAGGTTATTTTTGGTAATACCATAATCCTAACTGATTTAAGTCTCATTTAGACATAAATATAAAATGAAATAGCAGATACTTTAATGTCTGGAGAAAGTATCAGCTGTCCAATGGATATTTATATAATAGGCAATGAATGTCGAAATCTCTGCCAATTTAGGTTTTTCTGAATTTCTGGGCTTTTAGCCATTTGCTGCTTGCTGCTTTCTTTGCTTCTTGCTGTGAAGTTGTATGTGCCTCACAGTTAGGAAGGATGGGAAGGTGCACTTACAAGTACTGTGTCTGCCGGTTTTGAATCTGTAGTTAAAATAAATAACAATTTTTTTCTTCCTCAGTAAGTGAAATACTAGTAAAGATACAGTTGTCTTATCAAATCTAAAAATAAGAAAGAAAAATGTCAAAGCGTACTGTTGTAAGTTTTGGTGAGAATAGAAGCCCATCTAATTAAAGAGGAAACCTCACTGCTGCAGAGGTCAGCATTAATAACTGTCAAGTAAATTCACATATAAAAGGAAACTGTCAGGTCAGAGTTGGCCGCTGTGCATGCCTCCGCATCACTGACATGCTGACAATAGAACAAGAACAGTTCTTTTTTAACCTTAATTCAACCCAACTTACATCAGTATATTCAGGTGTATTGATAAGACTTAGTGTCTCATTGCTTCAACGTGAAATAAATATTGTGCTTCATGAAACACCTCTGTATAATATTATGTCTAGAGATTTACATATTTTCTAGGCTCAGTCACCAGATCCAGGCTGGAATTACAAAATGGATTGTATCATCTCTATGTCAAGGGGTCAGCAACATCAAAATCCATTGTCACCTACTCTCTTTATTTTTCTCTAAAAAAGAAAAAGATACAGAATAAAGCAAAATTCCTAGACAAAATTAGGTGAAAATAGCCAAATGAGCAAACATATATCATAATAACATACACAAAACGAGTTAAATACAGAGGTAGATGACTTGAATCCATGGTAGACAGACAGCCACTCTGTCCCCTGTTGGATGTTGTTCTTGGTCTCACACTCACATGTGAATAAAGAATCACTGGCTCCTTTAATTTTGTCTAGGTATTTTCTGATTTGCATATAGGCTCTTCTTCCATGTTTAGTGGGTGACCTGCACTGGTACTTTGGCAATTAAAGTCTTGCTATTGTACTACTTTAAGTTCTTTTGTCAAGAATCATTTCTAAGATGTTTTCATTTTTGAAAACATAATGTAATTCAGTAATTAACTGAAAATAGTTTAAAATGTAGACATGGGACTTAAACACTGATTCTGAAACACAATTAATTCTCACAGTGACTAATTTTCTATCTACAATGAAGATTTTGAAAAAAAGAAGTTTAAACAGAACAATAAGGGCCAATTTTATGAAAGCACAACAGGTAACAAATGTTAAAAGTCTACTGGAGCAGGATACCTTGCGGTGTGTAATGGAGTTCGCTCTGTAAGCACATTAGAGTCTATATTCACAGGATTTTCAGCTTCTTCAGAAAAACAGGCAGGTTTTGACACATTGTATTTTCAAGTTCTCTGGTTTGCAAACATGAAGAGGGCCTTTGGATACGGAATTTAAAATTAATGGTATTGAATGAACTGGATAACATAGCACCTCAACAAGGAGAGATTTGTAATAATGGTTGATACTCCAACAGAAAAACTATAATGGAATCTAGTGTTTGAAAAATGAAGCTTAAGAAATTCAAATTAATATTGAAACATAAAAGTTTGAACAAGGATAATTAATTGCAAAAACTAACCCTACACCATTTGTTGTAGCTTTAAACCAAGACTGAATGTCTTTCAAAAGTCTATGATGTAGATCTTATTGAAATTACATGTCTGAGATTGATATTCATCACAGTTCTGCCTTAAGAAGTCTAAGAACCAGCCATTAGTACTTACATTGTTTTATAATTTCAGTAATAAAAACTGCCATCAATATTTTGATTTATGGGGCAGCAAAAACTCCATTAATAAAATAACATAGTTACAAATGCAAGTACTTAGAGTTACAAAATGTCAAAATCCAGTTTGCCAACACAGAGATACATAAATTGGGCAAATCCAGCTATATTTTTGTGTTAGCAGTCAATGACATATACCTAACGCTAACTGACACAGCGGAATATTACACAGCTTTTCCTAAAGGCGGCAATGGAGATTTATTAAAAATGTCTTGACATACTTTTTTTTTTTTTTATATGGAGCATGTATTATAATTTTGTGAATTTCATTTTAGACATGTCAATCATTTCTTTTTGTTGAAACTTCAAAAGTAATTATGGAAAGTTTCAGCTCACATCATTAAGGTGGACAAAGATAGAAACAGTTGAAAATGCTTTCTAACAGTGGAAAATCTTGATCAGTCGTTTCTTTAGATAACCTCAGCTGCAAGTTTTTGTTATTTAATATCTATAGAAATTTGCCTTAATAAATACTGAAAAATTACTATGTATATTTTAGCCCTCCGTGTTTGCCCATTTCGAGAGGGCTTTATCTTAACCACCGTCAGCTCTCGTTAGGCATCTAGTCTAAGCAAGTCATATAATCTCCCTCAACAGTCAGTGATAAGATGTAGGTGTCTCCAATGAGTGATTTTTCCCATCGAAGTCCAGAGATCAGGATGGCACATATATAGCTTCTAGAAGTGCTTCTCCCTGGTTGACTGTAAAAACAGCATTGGTGATGAGCTTAAATTAATTTTTTGGCTTTTAAATTGCTAGAGATGTGAAATTCCAACAGTTTATGATCTCTCTTAACAAACCATTAGTAAGAAATATCTTGCAGATCATAATTCAGACCTTCAACATGTGTTTATGTGAATAAATTCTAATTCATGCAAATGCTTATGTATATGAGCAGTGGCAATGGAACTGGTTCCTTCAGCAGTGAAATGACACTGGTGGATGACAGAGCTGAGACTGTAGCACCAACCAGTGCTAATCTGTCCTCTCAGTAATCAGACCCAACTACAAGTCTTATGACAGAGATCAGTGTCTTCTTATAATAACAACTTAAGATTTTATGTGCATGCTTCTCTATGAAATAAAGTGGTAATACAGCACTGAGTCTGTTTTATAACAACTTCAATAATAATTGCCAACATCGGTTACACAGTGGGTTGTTTGGTTTGCTTGTAGCATATTGAGCCAGAAGCCCTTCTGAAGTCAAAGTAATTAACTTTACAGTGTTTTCAATCTACCTGTGCTGCTTTGAGTTATCCTGCAATTTTGTTGATAAAATAAGTATTTGTGTTCCCTAATTAGATTGGAAAAACAATTGATGGAGTCCTTAGTTTATTATACTAGCAGCTGCACATGCAAATGTGCATTTGTGTAAGATGTCCTCCAAACTTGTTATAGCACTAAATATATACTCACTGTCATCTAAATTCCCCGTTCACAGCTGCTTTATAGTGCCAGTTCACCTATTAGCATCCTCAATTGTGCATAAACAGAATAACAGGTGTAACATTGTAAATGGTAATTTAGGAAACTTCTAACATGTTTTGTAAACGGCAAACACTGTAATGATAGAAGTCATTCACGGAGTAGATAATGAGGGAAAAGAAGAGGCATGTTAGCTTTGGTACTGCAAAAGTACTATTTCACTTACTGGATGTGAGTCCAAGATATACATAAAAACCTGTCCGCATTGAAGGCAATGGTAAAGCTGTTGTACTCTAAAATCTGTCAGTAAATCAAGTAAAAATGATGATTCAAATAAATCAGCAAAGTACAGAAAAGTAAAGAAGGAGTAAGATGCAAATTTTTCAATAAGATTAGAGCAGAAATTACCAAACTGAAGTTTAGCCAGCCACAAACTTAAGATTTAATTCAGTCATCTAGTATTTCTCTCTAATCAATGAAAGGAGATAAACATTTGCAAAGAACAAGTCACCTACCTTAATAGGAGGGAAGAGACACTTCTCGCCCTACACTGACTAGAAGAGTCTAACTTAAACTGAATACCTATCTTTGAAATGGCTACTTCATTTCTTCGTCATCAGAACTTATTCCTACTGATGGGACAGGATCTGTCAACCATGCACAACAGATGGTCTGAATTTCTTATCACTCCCTTGAATTTAGATCTCGTCATAGCTACCAAAGGTTTAGGTGCCCCAAGGAATATGGCCTAACTTCTGATCAGGGTCAGTACTCTGAAGCAAAGTTTAGCCCAGCGTGATGTGGAGAGAAGGTGTTTGCCTTGAGTAACCTGCTGGAGGGCTGGCTTTAGTAAGAAGTCTCAGGGCTTGCTGCACCACACCAAACCACAGAGGAAGGCAGTACCTGTTCCTTCCCTCCAAACACTGCCTTTCCTCTGTGCTGTGTGCCAGATAAGCTCGAGATGTTTCAGGAAGCAATGGGAACAACTGTGGTTTTTTGTTTGTGAATAAGTGCTGTGCTTTTTCTTGTATGTGTGCGAAAGCACTGCTCAGCATTAAATGAAGTATCTACTGATATTCATAGAAGCTCTGAAAATGAACTGTGACTACCTTTCCTCTGCTAGCATGTTTTGGTAGCTACTAAATGAACCTTATTTTTTTACTTAAACCTTATCTTTAAAGTTTACTTTTACTCTGTAAATGTGTTTTGCTGTCATAAATTCCAAAAGCCTGGGAATCCACCCACCTCAGACAGTTGTCTAGAAGGTGATAAAAACTCAAAGTATGTGCTGTCTTGACAGCATCAGCTGAAAATAAGAAATATCATCTGTGATCATTCCTGGGCCCTTGTCATTAGGCTGTAGGTCTGACAGGCTACCCTGTGAGTGACTGGTTCACTTCTCTGATGTTCCCCCAGGAAAGACCAAATATGCTATTTCCTTGTCATCTGTGTTAAACTTAGTGAAGAACATTGATACTGCAAATGCATCTGAAGTTCATGTGGGTATATACAATACACCTGTACCAGATAGCTTTTTTTCCCTGAAGATAATTCTTGGCATTTATTTTCTCAAAAAATTATTTCCCCTGTGTGAAATTAGGTGAGATGACGCATGAGTGATCACACAGAGGGAGATACTGAGATTTTAAGTAGCAAATATATCTTTGGCAACAAAATAATTCAGAATAGAAAAGATTTACTACATCTTGTGTTGTTGTGAGTGAGGGACTTACAGAAACAGATTCTGGGGATGAAAAAATAAGGAAGTGTGTGATTTGTATTTATTTACATGGGATGATTACAGGGATAATGTGAATTACCTTGATGGGCTGGCAGTCACCTTAGCAGATCTGATGAGTCGTCTGTGTGGTACCATGTTGAATCACTATGTATTGTTAGCTGCCCCTGCAATCACAGAAAGACTTATTGAAAAGAAGTAGATTATGTAAGAAAAGTAACTAAATCCCCATCAGAATTCTGCCTGAGACAGAGTAAATTCAGCCTGCATGCTCACCGTTTGGAAAAGTCATGAGTAACTGACAGCCCAGGCATAGAATGCAACATTCGGGTGCCTCAGGGGTCCCCTGTTGGGGATAAAACTGTTGTAGAGAGCTCAGCTGCTCAGTGTCATGTAGTGTGAAGTGCAAGTTGGCTAGCACTATCGGAGCAGTGAAACTGCCCTCTTTACAAATCCACTCTGCTCTATATACAGCACAGCAGAGTCGCAAGCAGGAACGATGTTCACTTGTAACAGTCAGCAAACAAAATACAGCAAACAGTACCATTTATGGCATGTGTTATAACCCAGTTTAATGCACTACTAAATTGTCCACTGAAAAAGAGCAAGCACAGTTTTTATTTTTTTATCATTAAAGGTGGATTATTGGTTAACTGAGATGTTGGCATGGAGTCCAGTGGCTGAATTTAGACTAATTTTCAGTGGAAACAGAGTCACAGAGGAAAACAAGTTACATGAAAACTGTAGGCATACCTGCAGCCTTCTATTCCAGGAAATCAATGATTCCTATTGAATTCAAATGTTTTTATTATTATCCTTTGAGCAAAGATTTGGTACAAGATTAAGTAGTTTTACAGGTGATGACTCAATTTCTATGAGGGTAAATTTGCATTCTGATAGTGAAGTCAATATAGTCAAGATAATTTACCTGATCTCAGGACAAGACCCCCAGTCAATACGAAATTCAAGACCCCAGTGAAATTAAATTAAAATTTTAATTTTATTTAAATATTTAAATATTGAAATTAAAATTTTAATTTAATTTAAATATTTAATTAAAATTAAATAAACAATAAATTATTTCAGTGGAGGCAGCACCTGATTCTTTAATGAAACTTCAGGCCCACAGTATCAGGCTTTTCTGTTCTTTGGTTCCAAAATAACTTTGCACAGGCTCTCAGAATAAAATCTTTAAAATCTTAGTTATAATACAGTGAGATTGGAAATCTAAAGGAGTTTTGTCTGAGTTTGAATTTGCGATATTGCCTTTAACATATATGTTTATCCCCTATACTATTTTATTTTCCTTCTTTTTTAGGTATTGACTCACTGTTACTTGACTGTTGAACAAAACTACCCTAAAGGTTTTGCACATTGGTAAAAATCAATTATATTATTCTGGCTTCTCTACTAGTGAGCTCAGTTGTTACAACAACCAAACTTTTACCACTTTCATAACATCAGTCCTTTTAATTTCTGCAGTTATAAAAAGAAATCCATTTAAACTGTAAAAAAAAAAATCTATAATTTCCAATATTTAGAGCCATATAGTTCACCTTCAGCAATAATGACCCTGCTCAGTAACTTGCTTAAAGTCTTCTAAGAGTCAAAGTGTTCTTCCAACGGCTACTGAAGTCTTAGCACATAAAGTATCTGCAACTCATTACTGGTCCTACATGCTCACTGATCAAGGAATGCTTCAGAGATTACAACTAAAATAAAAAATTACTGTAGTTTTGAAGCCAGAAGATGGCACACAGTAGAACCCAGTTTGGCAAAGAGGGGGTTTTATTATTATTTTGATTGCACTCAGGAATACAGTTAATGAGGCAGTTTTGTGTCGGGGGGTCATGTGATGCTCATATTTTTATGTATAGCTTTTCCTGGCTGGGAAACTTTCAATTTCCTTCCAGGTCTTTCATTTTCTTGACATTATTGCAAAAAGTAGTTTCGCTTGCTAAGTATTTGAAGTATCCTCCTTTTAGGAATAATATACCATATGATTTCTCATTGAAAGAGCATAAAACATTTTGTGTGACAAAGGCTAGGAGACTTGGCTAGAAGACAGAGGACTGTATTGTTCATCAGTGAAGTCTTGTGTAAGATTTTGTAGAGTCATTAGGTCCAGATAAAGTAAAAAACTTGGATTGGATATCCTTCCATTCACTGCCAGCACCCCCATGGAGCGTAAACCAAAGTTTGGTGATTCCATATCTGCATTCCCTGAACACGGTCTGGGGAGAATTAGACATTTTAAAGTACAACTGCATTGAAGGACATGGAATGAGCTGATAAAAATTGTCGACACAACAGTATTTCTGAGAATCACAACCCTGTGAACTTGTGTACCTGAAATGGTTGGGAAACTAAGGAAGCTATCTGCCCAGTTCTCTTTCTGGAGGAGATGGAAACATTTCAGAAGGAACATCATGAAGAAGCTCCTGTAATATTTAATTGCATTGCACTAGATTGGATTCCAGTCTAGATCTACACTAAATGAAGCAAGGGCACAGGCCCAAGCAGTAACATACGATTGTCCATATTGCTTAATTTTCGCCCAGTTCCTCTCACAGTTTTGACCTATGGCTGCTGGCATTCATACTTGGTTGTACTCATTTGTGAAGCCATTTGAAACTGATGGGTGTGAAATGACTGAATATATATTGGTATATTGTAAGGAGTATGTAGCTTTAAACATTTGAAAATATATTGAACTTTATTGCTGGCGGATTAATAATCAATCCAAAATCTATAAAGCTATAAACTATACTGTGCTGGTATAACAGCACAGTATAGATATATATATGCAGGAACTCTGTGTTGGCCATTGGTGATAGCAGGCAGGAACAAGCAGCTTTCACAATTTTTTGTGAAGACGATTTTATACTAATGTGAACGTAATACAGTTTAAAACTTGCTTTGACTTTTAAACCTCACAAAACACACAAAGCAAGGTTGAACAAGACAATTTCAATAATTTAAAGTCAGCAATGTGCACTTCTTTATTAGTTTGTGTCAATATAAACTCAGAGAAATTTATTGTTTGTATAGAGACAAGAAAAAGATATAACAAAAAAGAAGTGATTCAACAAGTATAATGAAGACAATACGTGGAAAGCCTGCTGAAAATAATAGACTTCCAAATAGCAATCAGTCCCTCTGTAGTTTCACTCTTTCTGTTTCTTCTTGATTAGCTTATCATACAAGACTTTGAAAAACAAAGAAAATCAGCAAAAAAATGGAATTTAAGTGAAAGCACTGTCAGAAGCCACAATCTCTCATAAACGGTTCTCTAGAGGTAGCGAGGGCCAGATTGTACATGAAAGATGATGAGACCAGACCTGGAAAGGGGATGACAAATGTAAATTGCGCTGCATGTCACTCCCTGCCCAGAAGTTATGAGCATGCTAAAAACACACATGCAAGACTTGTGTGGGTGGGGAAAGACAAGGGCGATGGAGCCCGGAAAAAGCAGAAAAATTTCCAGTCTGATTTCTGCTGTTCATGTTTACTGGGATTCCACCTGTCATTCCCCAAACTTTCCTGTCTAAAGTCATAAATTCCTTTGTCTAACAAATAGGAAATCACTGTGGAAAAAGGATGCCATCCGCAGGGAACTGCAGGACTCACCCATACTTTTACTGCTGGGTTTACATCACGGTTTGCATCAATGTGTTCTGTGTCATGATCAATAAGCTGAAAGACAGTTATAGGCAGGGCGCTGCATACATGCCTGTTAAAAAAGTTTGCTCTTAACTGTTTGAGAACTGAAAACTATACTTAGCATATGCAGCTCTTAGGAGAGAGTATCCTGTGTGTACTGGTTGACAGGGATTTTTCATTCTCATTGGAGACCTCTTGAGAGCTTGCAACTTTATACCTAGTACAGCCCACTTCTGTCTAGTAACAAGGAAAAATCTCACGAGTAAAGAATGCATTTTTATTACAAGGAAAATGGATCCCAGGTGTAGTTTTCTCAAGCAACAGCGGTTGTCTGTGAGCAGCACCACTGTATTTGCAGGTTTACATGCTCAAGGAAAAGCCTGCTTCAGCTTTCTTTTCCTCACCCTCTATAATGCATATTTAAGTCTATCATGCATATTTAAGTCTATCATATAACACCAGTCTCATGCTGCCTACTATACTCTGCCTTAGCTGTGCTCTCTTATCCTGAGAAAATGCAGATCTCGGAGGTGGATGGATTGCTACATTAGGTACTGTAAGAAGAGCATGCTAGGAAGTTGGGAACTGCTGCTCCACGTAGCAGGGAGCTACCCCAGTTGTCTGATCAACTGTAACTGCCTGTTCAACATCTTCCTCAAGGCTGGTTCCTGGCACAGTTAATTGTCTCTGATAAGAATCTGGATAACTCTGAAATGGTACTCAAGTCTCATTTTAGGTGCCTGTGAATCTATGCTTTATGCCTGGGAGCCTGAATCAGTACCCAAATTAACCAGTGAATATGTTACAGTTTTGCGTTAATTGTTTGTTTTCTGTTTTCCTTCATGTCCCTGTGTATGGACAAGGAGTAACACCCTAAAGAGGTGTTCGGGGGAAAAAAACAGTTTCGTACTCAGTGACATCAGTCATTCCATTTTTAATTTGGCATCAGACACATGCCAGGGCATAACAAGAGCAATGGAGGAATCCCACAGTATCATCCTCTGAGTTACAGCTTTCCTGCTGCAGTGTGGTCACCACATTGCAACACTAGTCTATTATACGTGTAAGTTTTCCAAGCCATGGAAATGTTCAGCTGTGTGACTTACATATGGGATCAAATTCATTTTTTCAGCGCTGGCCTGGTGGGTACTAAAGGATAAAGATATGACGAGATGATCTTGCAGTCATTATAGGCACTTGAACATTTTTTCCTCCGTTTTTTTTATATGGGGAAAGAAAAAGATTTTTTTTTAAACATTAACGTACTAAAGATGTGATGAAGTAATTGAAAAAAGAGTAAGATAGGATGTATGCTTCCCACTGAGTATATTTTGTTTACAGGTTGGAAACAATTAGGCTTTTAACAGTTTCTAAATATGCTAAGAAATTCCTCAGAATCTGCTGCCAGTTGTTGACTACAACCACTTGGCCAAACATACAGACAGATGGATAGGCTTTGTAATACCTTCAAGAAGCATTTCATGATGATTCCCACCAAGAATAGGAAAAAGAATCATATTTTAAATAGTTTAACATTTTATGGTTTCATTCTTCTTGTCACAGTCCTGGCAGCATCAGGATGAAGGAAAAACATTTTTTGACTGTGCCCTTGTCTATCAGTCTTGACTCTCTTGTCTATCCATTGAACTTTGAATGGTTTCCTCTATTGTGTTTTAATCAAAGAATGCATAGTTGCTTCTTCTCTTCACTCATCCTTCATGTTATCTTCTTTTTGCCTCCTGTACATGGTTTCTTAAGCTGAAGGCTGTGATATTTAGTGAACAACCTCACTTTTTTGCTGACAGACAGATCAGACTTGCTGCAATCTTTCCAAATGCACTGCTTCCTCATTTGTATGCACCACAGCCATCCCTTTCTCTGCAGACTAGATCAATCTCAGTATTAGGGAGATTATACCACTGTCAGTAAGCCTTCAGCTTTTTCCTCACATTGCTGTAGCACAAGGCTACATATTGAAGACTAGATGAGCTTGACATTTCATTTCACCCATTCAATATACCAAAAAGTAATTTTGCTTGAAGAAAAAATGATTCTGATAGAACATTATGTAGTTATTTGAAACAGTCCCTCTTCTTTGTGATCTAGTTAAAGCAAAGGTTCTTCTTGAGTACAGGTGTCATCACCCAAGAACTCATTTAATGTTTAGCCAAAACCTACCTGCAAATATTATGAAGGCCTGTGGGAAACATTTGGTAGAGAAATGAAAAAAATGGGGAAATGGAGTCAAGTTTTCTGAGTTTTGATCCTAGCTATGATTCACACTGAGTGTGGCTTAATCTGTCACAAAATATTTCTTTCTCTCCACCTGTAACAGTGGTGAGAACCTTGTAAGCCTTTTATTGATTTTTGATGAAAGCTTGCCAAATATTTTGAGGTTGATGATGTTTTAAAAAATAAAAAGCTATGTAAACTTACCTGATTTGTCTTCCTAGCAAAGCTGCATAAACACTTCAAGCTTTGAGTATTGTGCTGCATAAGATTTGGAACAGATGATACAAAACATAAATTTTAAAAGAAACTTCAGATTTTAAAAAATATTTTTTTTCAAAATAAACCTCACATTTATTCAAGAGCTGCATATTAGATAGGAGTGTAGCTCAGTAGCTTAGTGATGGCTTAGAAGTTGCTGGATTTTTTTTTGTTTTCTCTAATGTAAATCTTCCATCCCTGAAAAAAAAATTCTAAATATTAGTAGTCTCAGCTATGTATTTAGGTAAAAAACCAAGCAAAAAATAGAGGAAGAGCAATGAGAAGATTTGCCCAAGGTAACATATAGTCTGGATGATTTCCAGTACGGTTGAAAAAGAATCCAGGATGTGATCAGGAGTGAAAGCAGCACTTAATTTACAGATATTCACTCTATAAGGCAAGATTCTTGATTTCTTTGACTTTCTCAAAGCATTTCTAATGCCTTAATTTGCTCACTTGGCTTTACCATTATGTTCTTTTTTTTGAAAAGTAGAAGAAAAAGCGATGCACCTAAAGCCTCTTAGAGCATTTCTGGCTGCATGTCTTCCAATCGTATGTAACCTTTGTTTATAAGTGGCACAGTTGCTGCTTTCAATGTGCCTATTTGGGTAAGAATTGCCAAACCGGACTGCAGATCCAGGATCTGGCACTAGATTTTGCATGCTTACTTACTTTGTGTGACTGTGAATGGATATGAAATACATCCAGAAATGTGGGGTAAATCATGGTGGCCTATGGAACGGGGAGAGCAAATGTACAGTTAGAATTGTCCTAAAAGTCAGAGGATGCCAACATGATGTTAATGAAAAATTGTGATGGACAGAGTCCTAGCCCTAGATTGCTGTTTGGTGGCTTGCTTCTTTGTATTGTGATTAGCATTATTAAATGTCCATATGTTTCTCATCAAGAGTGTTACTAGGCAGGGGGAACATATACCTCCATTCAGATTCATGGTAAGGAATATTATCTTTTGCTTTGGGATGTGTTGGTTTCTCGCCCCTGCCTTTCTCTCTCCTTTCTTTTTCATTCTCCATTTCTCAACTTCTGTTAGTGCTGTCTCCCCCCCCAGCGCTTCCTTCTCTAAAACAATTCTCCAGCCCTTTGGATATTCCTCCTATTTCTTGTTGATTTGTGTAAGGGCAACGTCTTTGTAATGGTCAATGGTGAAATTCATTGCCAGAGATTATAACGGAGGCCACAGAAATATGTGAGCCAGATGTCTGACCTCCAGAGCTCCTGTTATGTGAAGGGTTTGGGGTTTTATTGCTTTGTTTTGCAGCAGTAGAAAGATTTTCATTTGTGAGGAAAGTGCTGAAAGAAATGGGAAAATTTAATCTTATCTTCACCACTGGAATTGCCGGTAAATATGAATAGGATTAGAGCCCTGTGACAACAAGAAAATTACCCTGTTTCTGTGACTGTCCACATCTGAGCATGAAATATGCAATGAAGCAGAGCAGTAACCACCAAGGAGGTTCAGGGACAGCCCTGGGAAGGCTGTTTTAGCACACGAAGACAAAGCAGAGGCTGTTCCTTTTTGCACAGCTGGAGGCCAAAGTGGTCACAGTAGCAAACCCCAAACCATATTTACAAGCACAAAGCAAGAAATGTGTTTAAGTGGAGACCAGGCTGGGTCGCCAGAGAGATGAGCTTTCTTCCCATGCGCTTGGTCTTACCTGCTGGGTCATCCTAGGCAAGGCACAGCACTCCCTTGCACTTCTCTTCCTATTGACTGCACGTAATATGATTACTTTAGGATTATGTGATTTCTTATTTTGAAAAGCTGCGTTATTTGCTATTATTTGTGAAATTATCTTCAGTTTACGCATGCAAATAACTCTGCTTGCTCTTCCACTATTTTTTCCTCAATATTTGTGATGTATATGTAGATTAAATACTCCAGTCAGCTAATGAAAGGGGAAAAAACTGAGGCTGTAGACATTAGGAAAGACAGTTGGTGAGGAAATTTTTGAAAAGTTTGGTTTCTGTGCCAGTTTTTGCTTTTTTGCTTATTTTTATAGATTAGAATTTGATCTAAGAACAGCTGACTGGGCACTAGGTATTTATTTTTTAATTACACACACCTATTTCCTTGAAGATAGAACTGCTCATTCAACAGCTTGCACTTGCCATTTCTCATTTTTCCCAGCAAGAGATTCACAAAAGCATTCAACACAGTCATATGTCTTCCAAATCTGCAGCACTTTGCAAGAGCCCGGTTTGACTGTCAGGGATTTGAGAAGAATTCTCAATTTGCAGTCCTGAGCTGGAATGTCAGAGATTCTAAACCAGGATTTGCTCTTTAGATTGATGATTATAACTGGCTGGAGGAAGCTGGGGAAATCTGACCAGTCATTGTCTGAATTTAATTACTTCCACTCTGACAGTTAAAGGAGGATTTTTTAATTGCAGATTTTTTTTTCTATTGACATTATGACCCATGATAATAAAGCTACTCTTAGCAGATAGAAAAAGATGTCAGAAAGAAAGCAAAAAATGAATCTAAAGGAATAATAGCAAGTTAAGAAGACTTCTGAGTTAATGTGTTACATAGGTCTAACTGTCTGAATAATGGGAGAGCATTGGTTATTTTCCACAGTACACAGTTGCAACAATGACATGAAAACAAAGAAAGGTCAGTCAGTTGAATTCTTCTTCACATTAGTGACTTCTCATTTGTGTGAGAGTTCCCATCCAAATGAACAGGAAACATCCTGATTTACCTATTGTCAGTATCTAATAATAGTGCTTGAGATTTGACCTGAGCTTCACTTTTCCTTCTTTCCACAAGCATTCAACTCTTACTTGGATTTTGCTCAGAGCATGATCCTTTGAAACTAGTGATGCTGAATGCCTTCTCCTGTTCCCCTTTTAAACCATGGCTACTTGGGTACACAAGTATTTGCCCAAGCTATTAGACAAATACAACTAGGACATTTTCAGTTTAAGTGTACATAATACATTTGGCTTATATGAGCCATTTCAAACAAACCAGAAGAATTAATGGAGTTGCAATTGTCAATAAAGCCATTAGCTTCAGGGGAAGTACTCACTGAAGCGGGATGTGTTTTGGATTCCACTGAGGTTTTCAAAGGGAAGATATGAGCAGCTTGGCTTTCACTGAAAGAACCCTCCTGATACTCACCAGCTCCCAAAGCTGCACATATTAAACTTGTAGTTTGAAGTACTTCAAAGCTTCAGGGCTACTTTGAGAAAAGCACATACTGGGTGTCAATAAGTTATGCTATAGTTATTAATGTGTTTTAAGTTTTGAACATATACCAGAGATATGAAATCATACAAAATCTTTTTAAAAATTACAGACTGTGCTCCCGCACCTATGCAGAGCAGTCCTTGCCTTTGGTCCACATGTAATTGATTTCTTTAACTTCTTTAACATACGTAAGTGCTAGTCAGCCTAAGAAAAGTTTGCAGATTTGAATCTGATGGGTTTGCAGAAGAACAAAATCTTCACTTGCTTTACTTGCAAATGAAAGAGGATTTATATCCACATGCTCATCCTATTTCCTTCGTTAGCTTTGGTTTGCTTATTTATATATTAACTTACAGGTGATCCCTACGTGGGTTTGTAATAGAATCAGAGAATCATAGAATTGTTTAGGTTGGAAAAGACCCTTAAGATCATGGAGTCCAACCGTTAACCTAGCACTGCCAAGTCCATCACTATACCATGTCCTCAAGCACCACATCTATCAGTTCTTTAAATACCTCTAGGGATGGAGAGTCGACCACTTCCCTGGGCAGCTTGTTCCAATGCTTGACCACCCTTTCGGTGAAGAAGTTTTTCCTAATATCTAACCTAAACCTCCCCTGGCGCAGCTTGAGGCCATTTCCTCTCGTCCTATCACTTGTTACTAGAGAGAAGAGACCGACACCCACCTCACTACAACCTCCTTTCAGGGAGTTGTAGAGAGCAATAAGGTCTCCCCTCAGCCTCCTCTTCTCCAGACTAAACAACCCCAGCTCCCTCAGCCGCTCCTCATAAGACTTGTGCTCTAGACCCTTCACCAACTTCGTTGCCCTTCTTTGGACACACTCCAGCACCTCGATGTCCTTCTTGTAGTGAGGGGCCCAAAACTGAACACAGTACTCGAGGTGTGGCCTCACCAGTGCCGAATACAGGGGCACTATCACCTCCCTGGTCCTGCTGGCCACACTATTCTTGATACAAGCCAGGATGCCATTGGCCCTCTTGGCCACCTGAGCACACTGCTGGCTCATGTTCAGTCGGCTGTCAACCAACACCCCCAGGTCCTTTTCCACTGGGCAGCTCTCCAGCCACTCCTCCCCAAGCCTGTAGCGTTGCATGGGGTTGTTGTGTTCAAAGTGCAGGACCCGGCACTTTGCCTTGTTGAACCTCATACAATTGGCCCTGGCCCATCGATCCAGCCTGTCCAGGTCCCTCTGCAGGGCCTTACTACCCTCCAGCAGATCGAGACTTTCACCCAACTTGGTGTCATCTGCAAAGTTACTGAGGGTGCACTCGATCCCCTCATCCAGATCATCAATGAAGATGTTGAACAGGACCGGCCCCAATACTGAGCCCTGGGGAACACCACTCATGACCGGCCACCAACTGGATTTAACTCCATTCACCACCACTCCCTGGGCTCGGCCGTCCAGCCAGTTTTTAACCCAGCGTAGAGTGCACCCATCCAAGCCGTGAGCAGCCAGCTTCTCCAGGAGAATGCTGTATGTCATTGATGAAGATATTAGAATCATAGAAAGTTAATATTAATAGTAATATTAATATTAATATTAAACAGTACTGGTCCCAATACAGACCCCTGAGGGACACTACTCATCACTGAGCACTGATGTTAACACTGTTAGTCCCCAGGTAACTTCATGAAGGTTGATGTGCAATGCACCCTGACTCCTGAGATTACAAATCTTGCTCTGAAGAGGGCGACAGGAAGGATTTGTTTGCCCCTCAAAATTGTCTCACTGAGTTCACAGTAAAGTGAAGGAAAAGCACATCACATTTACCAAAGTTCAACTTCAGAATTGTTCAGTGATTGAAGAGATTTTTTAAAAGAACATTTCCATTCTAGCAAGACAAAGCAGTCTTCAGTTCCTCATTAAAAATCGGACAGCAAGTTGCTAAAGACACTCTGAGGCTCTTTTGCACGTGAGCTAGCACAGCGGAGCTCGCGACTGCATTTTCCTCAGACTGTGGACTAATATCTGAGGAAATGAAAAAAAAAAAGGCATACAGAGCTTACCTGGTGAGAAGGTGTTGTGATATTTCAGTATTCATGTATCATTAAAAGTATGCACATATCAAAATTAGTCTCTCACCACTAATTGTTCATGGACCATGGACCATGTTATTAAGCAAATTAATGACAAAGTTGTCACATAGAGTGTGGGTTTTTTTAACATGGGTTTTCTTAGTTTGGGTGCTTATACTATCAAAAATGCTACTGACTTTGCCTTAGAGCTAAAAGGTACTACGAAAGTAGACATTGCTATTTGCCTCAGCAGTTCTTGCTGTAAATTACCAAACTCAGTCTTTCTTTGACAATGAATTGGCTCCCTAAAAATCTGTGTGGTGGCTGTGCCTGTTACCAAAGTTAAACACTTTCATTTCATAACGCTTACAGAGAAAACAAAATAAAACAAAAATAAACATGTAGAGAGACTGAAGTTATGGGAAAGAAAAGTCAGCTGACCTCCATGCAGACATTAAGTCAAAATCTAGACAGACAGAGAAAACAGACAAAAAGAAAGTTGTGATAATTATCCAGCCTGTTTCTTGGATATCCTGAGCACACTGGGAGTTCACAGTGTGTTTAGCCCATTCATAGAAAGAGCAGTTCCTCCAGATCTGGCACTGAGCAGAGCTCAAGAGAGGTGACATCCATTACCTTTCTCCATAGTAAGGGGATTTCTTCTTTTCTGGGGAAAATGTTCTCCAGCTCTCCTCCCTTGCCCTGGAGGAAGCAGGTTCAGCGCAGCAGTGGCAGGTTTCCACACTTGCTGTGCTCTGTTGCTTTCCCAGTTCATGAACCTTCACTTTTCAGAGTGATACACAAATTTGCAACTTCTCATGTACCCCCTGCAATATCTAATAAGAGCTGACTCCTGCCCAAGACACCTCTGACAAGGACGTATTCAAAGTTCAGTGGTGCTTTGGTGTAAACACCAGGAGAGGATAAAACAGAGCTGCCCCACTCAGGATCAGATCAAGAAACAAATTGTAGGTTTGATTGCTGTTTGATTCCTGATTTTTTTTTTTTTTTCATGAAAGTCAGGACGTAGGATGTGGCTCACCTCAGACGTCCATATGGAACAGGATCAATGCTGACAAGCACTGGCCATGCTCTGTAGAAGTCAGACCGAGAGCACTGCTGCTATTATTTGAGATTTATCAGATAGTATTTTGAGAATGGCAGTAAAGCTGTATAGTCTCATTAAACTTCTTCCTGTGATACAACAGCAGACAACAATGCTTCTTCCTTCATAGAGGGAGAAAAGGAAACTGGAACATTAGGTAGTGCCTGGGAGAAGTATGTTTGCATCATAATAGTTTCATAAGTAGTATAATTTTATTTTGTACGGTAAACTTCACCATGTCACAACACAAGACCTTTATGATGCAATGACAAATTCTCAAGCCTATAAATACTCAAATAATATTTGTTGTAACAGAGCTCCTCCTAGGTAGGAGCAGAGAGCAATTGTACGTTCAGGGCAGATGGATTATGATCTCCAGTATTGTGAAGGGAAAAGGGAGGTTTGTAAAGATGAAAAAATAAAAATAAAAAAAAATCCAAACAACTTATTATTATTGCTGCTATGGAAACTGAACAAAGAACAATAACTACTTGCCAATTTCTTCTGGCTCCTACAGTGAATAAACCTAAAATGCTGAGATTTAAAGGACAAGAATTGCTGTCAATAACTAAATATTTTGCTATTCTGGCATTTACCAGCACATTACCTTGGAGTTGTTTAGTTTCTAAACCTTTGTGATTTTTTTTTCTGAAGGGCAATGCATTGTAAGTACATGAAGCATGCTGTTAGGAAAAGGCAATTATTTTTACATGGGGAAATCAATTAAATAGTTGATGTGGTCCTGAAATTAGGGATGTATTCACTGCATTTTATTTATATCTATAAAGGACAATGCTTTTATAAAAAGAAGAAACATGTTAAATTTGCAGGCGTGCCTAGCCCTGCACAGCACCTGGGAACTTATAAGGAATGAAACATCATTGTTTAGATGTTTATTGCCACGCAGTTATAATATGCTCATTGCAGTTGTATCTGTGTCAGAGGCTACTGCTGAGACTTGCTTCTCACCCACACGTATTTCATCTCTGAAAGGGAGAAGCAGTCATTGTATTTCTGCCCAGTAATAACTTGTCATGCAATATTTTTTTAATAACCTGCACTTTGGACTTCATCTGGAAATGAAGGTGCAGCTATTTTAGGACATAGAGTATGACTTTCAGTATGGTTTCACCATGTTTTCCCACTCAGAAAACAGTAACTGAATCCTAAAGTTACTGGAATGAAATGGCAGCATTCATCACTCAGTTTGCAACAATTTGTTAGTTGTTAAAATTTAGAATAGCGTAGGCAAAATTAACCACAGGGAAGCTTGCATCTGTGGGGAAAAAAATATCTAGAGTCTTCTGGCAACAAAAAGGTGAGAGAAGTCACTTCTGTTCTCCTTTGCCTGGAATTACAGTGGGCGTTCTGGTTGAAAAACATCTCTTCCGTAAGAGATGGACATCTTCCTTTATCCAAGTGCCTCAAAACACTCTCTACTGTCAGCCAGCATCATCTTCATCTTACCCAGTCTGTGTTTAAGGCATATGGTATTCTTCCAACTAATTCTTTCTGCCAGATGTTAACTTGACTATCCTCCTATGTGCAAGAAAATGAGATATAGTTTAAATACCCCTCAGCAGTAATTTATCTTACAACATCTTGGTGACATGAATATTCTTGCTGCGGGAGTGGAGAAAGAAAAGTGATGGGGTAGAATGGGTGCTGAACGTCTTTTAAACCTGAAGGACCCCTTAATTATGAACCATAAGAAATATTAAATAGTTGTCCAATATCATTTTTAAGGATCTCTTCAAGCAGAATAGATTAAAAAAAAAAATCAAAGTCTGAATTCTGAACAACTTGAATAAAAAATAATCATGGAAATCACAGATGGTAGCGGAGGCAACTCACCATCAGCAACGCTCCCTAGAAAGAGTTAGTGATTTTCCTACAGTATCATTTCTAAATTGTCTTGCAAGTGCACCTCAGCCATAACGAGTGTGATAATCTGGAGGAGGAGATGCTATCATTCGAAACAGTAGCAGCTATAAATACCAAACCCCTCAAAATTAACACCTAAATTCCCAAGCATTTCCAATCCAATTAGGCTCTTTCCTGCTGAAGAGTTTCATGAATTCATTTCAGCCAGTCATTTACAGGACCCTCTGCAGCTTCTAATACAACCTTTAATGCAAAGCTTTCCTGAATATAATATAAATACAATACAGTATCACTAGTTGTTACCTTGTGCTTTTATTACATACTTATTTTTAAGATAGCAACTCTAAGGTATTTTCCTGTCAAGAGTGCATAATTCTGGAAATCCCTTGCTATTATAGCATATACCATCAGAAAGCTGTGCTTTGAATTAGAAGGAGTTTCCAAATGTGGTTTTCTTCATCATTTTCCCAGTATAGCAGTGAATGCAAATGACACATCTGGCTGGGTTTTTTCACCTTGCAAGCCAGTTATGACACAAATCTGCCTCTCATTTGTCATTCTATGTCCATAGACAATAGTAAGCCAGTCAGTCAAATGTGGAAATTTAAATTATCTCTAAAATCATATAATTGTAGCATTACAGAACTGCAGGAGTAGGCGGATACAACCATGAATTTCAAATTAAAGAACAGGTTAATTACCTTATTATTTTACTATACCTGCAAAGCCCATACAGTACCTCTCTGCCATATATAAAGTTATATTTTAAACAAATTCTCTCGTGTATCTTGTCTTTTCTTTGTTTTCTATTTCTTAGTAAATCCAGTTCATTCTATTTTTACATGATAGCAATAGAATACACTAATATCATATCTGTAATTAATGACTGATATATGTAACATATGGGGTCAGGCCAAACAAACAGTATGATTTACTGATGCAAGTAATAGTGGATGTGCACTAAATAAAGACTCTTTCTTGGCTTTACTTGAATAAGTAGGGCTAGTCTTAAAATACCCAATCTTTTATTTGTGAGGTAAGTAGGGAGAGTGAAGGGGGGAATCTCTGCATTCAGCAGAGATATTTGCAACCCAAATCAGCTTAGTTTTGCCGTGCCGTGAGTGCAGGGGAATTGATAATCTCTGGAGTCCTAAACATAGCTCCACTAAATTTGCCTATGATTCTATCAAGACTAATCATAATTTTGTCTACTACAGAACATGTTCGTCACATGCAAGCAGCTCACTCACACTTAGAAAATTGCAGGTGGATTTTTGGCTTTATGAAGATGAAGGGTAAAATGCTTGTTATTTTTAGAGAAGGCAAGATTACACCCTGCATTTTTAGATGTTTGCAGAATAAAGACTTCAGGAATGTTGGTCTGCAGGAAGTGATTTCCCTTAGGCCAAATTTCCTTTAAAAGCATATCATAGCTTGAAGTGTAGTCACAGCTTACACTGGCAAAGTTGTGGTTTTGAGGTTATCATTAGTACCAGACTTCCTGATTGAAATGACCTATTAAATTTAGTCTCCTTAGTATAAGATCTAATAAGAAAGTAAAAGAAAAGTAAGATTAAGTGATATATTATCCCAGAAGAAAAAAAAAAAAGTATTATTTTAAATATCTGTATTAATTTTTACTTTTATAAATATCTTATAACATTATTGCCTTATCATCTTAAACATATTTAAATTCTTTTTCTAGCCATTAACTAACTTGGTCTGTGCTTAACAGTGTTTCAATTGTTCATATCTTCAAGTTTTATGTTTAATGAATGTTGTTTCTAGAGACTGGGTATATATTTGTCAGCTAGTAGTCAGGAGCAGGATTTAGTTTGGTGTTAAAATACTACAATTTGGTGTTTGTATGTCAGTGTGTACAGATGCAGGATGGTCTTCTGTGGCAGCTGGAGGCTATATCAGATCTCCTGGCACATCTAAAGTCAAAATCTAAGAGTAGGTTAAGACATTGCGTGATTATTCCTCATTCCAGTGCACCATGAACAAAGCTGTTCTTTAAAACGGGTTTGAGATTATGCTAACATACTGCACGAGTTGATGTTAGAAGTTTTGAATTAGTGTGTTTGAAATGCGATGCATTTCCTACCCCAGAAAAGAAGGATTCATAAACAGTAATAACCTAGAATTGGCATTCCTTCCTCCAAAACCAAAAATAATGTGAAATGAAGCAATGGTGACACTTTCAGTTAGAAGTGTTCAATAACTAGTTTAAATGCCACCCCCATTTGCTGGAAGACCCATCCTTCCCTCTGTAACAGATATAGTGGAATCATGGAGGAAAATATTGATGAAGAGTTCTTAAAAGGGTTAAAAAAAATTTAGCCACAACATTTTCCAATGAAAAATGGGAGCTTTTGCATGAACATTTCTATTTTGGTTATATCTTCTAGAGAGAATAGGCAATACAAATAATTCTAATTTTGTTCTGACATGAAACATATTTGACCTTGTTGCTTCTTGACTTCTCCATTCTGACATTTCAAACTTTTTTCAAATGAAATGTTTGATAAATGTGAATCAGTTTCTTTCCATTTTTCTTGTCCTAACAAAATTAGATTCTTTAAATTTTTCTTCCCTTTAAGGGCAAAAGCTTCAAAATTCTGGTGCTTGCTACAGAAAGAGGATTCCACTTAAACAAACGTTCTTTAAATCTGCGGATCTGTCATTCAACAGTACCAAAACCTATGTGAAATTGTCTTTGCAAAAGAGTGTGCTGTTCTGTGTACTCTGTGACATCTGGTTCCCTGGCACTCCCAATTCTTCTCTGTGTTTATGCTCACACTAGTAAACTGAACAAGGAATGGGCCGGAGCTCTGCCATGTAATCATCCATACTCTTAAATTGTTATGGTCTATGGCATGGTTTTGGCTCCAGCTTACTAATGCTCCCTCAGGCATTGCCTGGGCATGCTTCAGGGTTAGCACCTGCCAGGAGCATGCACAACAGAAAGTTGGGATTTGAACCCTCTGTTTTATGGGAATAAGGAAGATCAGCTGTAAGGACATGGACTGCATCATGATCAAGAATGTGCCTGATCTATTTTATTTGCGCAGATATAGCAAACGAGAAGAGAAGGAAGACCCTCTCTTGGAAATGTCTTTGTAGAAAAATAATGTTCACTAGATAAAAACTGTACTTCTGTCACAAGACTCACAAATATTTCATTAACAGCTGTCTAATTTTTTATAAGATGAAACTGAATAGCACTACAGCAGCTTCTGTTCTCATGCCACATTCCCTCGCTGGGGCCTGAAAGAACTGAAGAATATTCAAGCTACTTGTTAGTGGGATCAGAAGAAGACATATATTCTTCTGGGTGTACGTGAAGTCAAAAACCCAAAATGGTACGAGGGGTATGTGTGCTATTAGAGCCTTGTTTTGCCACGTCAAGCAGGTAAGAAAAAAATGGGAATCAAGAGAACAAAAAGATATTGTTATATTTTAAGTAATTATCTCTTGTGGGTTTTTTTGCTTTTAGTTCTTCCTAGGTACTAATCCTTCAGCTATATTCCTTGTTTTTTCTTTCTCCTACCTGTTGATTTGGCCTTTATCTTTTGGAGGGAAGTTAAGCAATAGTTGGTCTCTTACTGGCAAGCATGAAAGCTTGGCATTTTATCATCAGTATTCACTGCACTATCCAGATAAGAATTCGTTCTGAATATAACCCTGTGTGAGGAGATTTACTGCAAATTACTGCTCTCTGCACAAGGCTACAAATGCCATTAAGATACTTGGGGGCTCAAAGATAATGCTCAGCACTCTGCAGCCAACATGTAAGGGTCAGCTAGATAAGTGAAAGGCAGATTGTTTTACATCACACTGATAATTTCCATTTCATTTGGCATTTTGTCCCTGCTGAATTACATACTTAATCTAAATCATCTGAGAAACTTTTTCATTAAGTTTTTTGCATCCAAATAAAAAATAATTAAAATAATTTCTATGCAAAAGAGTGGAAAACTTTTAGTTTGTATTGAACAGACCATGCTAATGTAAATAACAACAGTGAAAAGATCTCTCTAAATTGTCTTTCCTTCCTCTCAAAGTGCAAGCAGTCACAACATCAGCACATTTTACTTGCAGATTCCTCACACAGATCTTAGCGCTGTTCAATAGTATTTGGCTCCAAAAAGGATCAAAGTAGTGCATCACCATCCATTTCCTTTCACTAGGTTACTCAAGGTTGCCGTTGTATAAGATGAAAGCTCTGATGTTGTACAAGATGAAAGCCCTGACTCTCCTTTGCCCCAGTAAGTTCAGCCTACATATGTCATATATAAAATCAAATGGCAGTGTGGAGGGTAAATAGATTTGCATACTAAAGCACTTCAATCACTAATATACGCAGTTTTATTAATTACATGACTTCCCTGTGCTGTGGTAGAGATGCAGTGAGGGAGAGGAGCCAGCTGGGTTAACATAGAGGCTCCTACACGACCTCCTTGTTCCATGTGAGAGATGATGCAATCCTGCAGGGAGGCTTGGTGGTGAGCGTAGTGGTTCCTGCTGTGCTATGCATAATCCTGGTGCAGGGTCGTGAAGCTTCCCTGGGCTCTTTTCTGCTCCATGGGTTCCCCAGAGGATGGAGATCTGGTCCCAGATCCTGGTGCATGGTTCTGGGACTTCCCTCCCTGGAGTCATTTCAGTCACTTTTGGTTGTCCCAGTACTCTTCAGTGTCCTTAGCTGTAGGACTAGTGAAAGAACACTTCGCTAATGATCAGATCATTTGGGTTTTGATTTGTTGTTGGTTTATGATTTGCTTCACTATTGTTGGCGCTCACAATCTGCTTGTTCTGGACACTTTGGGTGGGAGTCCTTGATGATCTGCAAGTTGTTTTCCTAACTTGGCCATCTATTTCCTTGACCACACCAAAACCATCCTCTTGTCTGAGACAGGGGGTTGATCATGTTTTCATCTACTTCTGCTACAGCAAGAAGTTGATTAAAGGTCACATCAGAACAACCCTATTACAAGCTGCACCCATTGGGAACGGTAGTGACTCCTAGATCTCAAGGAAAGAACGCCTGAAAACATACAGATATCCACAAATGCAGAAAAACCTGGCAGCTCCATTTCTATATTCTCATATCTTAACCTTAACGACAATTCTTACACACCTAACTTGTGAAGAATGAGGATGTCACTGACTGGGATTCAACATAGAAATATATTTTACCCTGCTCTAGAAGGAGATTCAGAAATTCAGCCCAGACTATATTAAATTGTATGTTTTCACTCTGTGCTTGACTTTCAAATTCTAATGCCTTAAGAAGAGAGAGTTGTAACCAAGGAAACATGAAGCAGTATTTCTCTTATTATTCAGTAAATTTGACACAAATTACAGAAAGCATCTATCCATTAGCACTCTAAAGCTAGAACATTGTCCTGCTTTTCCCATAATTTCTCTCTGTCTTTGATAAATGACTTATAGCTTCAATGTCAGATATCATGGATATACAGACCATGGTAGAAGAAATTAGAAAAAAAAAAAGCAATTCTTTTCCTTGGCATATATGAAAAGAGATTTATGATTTCTGTTTCCTCTGTAGATGAAATGTTTTTTGCAGAGCTATAGTATATTACCCAGCAGTTCCCTCAGCAAAGGGTCGTAAGGGGGTTCAAAGATTTCAGAATGTTATGATTATCTCTGTTTTTAATTATTAACAGTTTTGACAGCTTTCAGACATAGCTAATTCTAAGAAAGTGCTGATAAGAATAGAAATGATGTTCTGATTAATGCACGTAATCAGGACTGAGAAGACCAAAGTTAATCCTATAAGTTGGCAGCAGAATTCTCTGTTCTGTTTAAAGCATTGTTCAAGATTTCTTAAAGTTATTTAGGCCTCAGGTGGGCTGAGTATTGAAGAAAGTATGAACATGGCTTTATAGTGAAGGAGAGAAGGTGATTAGAACTAGTTAATTAGTCCCAAATAAACTCTTTGGCTTCCACTGCAGAAGTAAAAAAAAACATCCTGCATGACTTATCAGTGTAACACTGAATTTTCCAGTGTTTGGGGTTATGTTTTGGGTTTTTTTCTTTCTCTGTCCACAGCCATGTAAAGTGTACCAACTAAAATATTCTTCACAAACTGGAAGGGTTATCCTTGTTGCTGTCGATGATGCATATACAGTCTGGGTTGCAGACAAGAGTCATCCAAATGCCACTTGCAATGAAGCCTTTCTGTGAAATCTGTTAATAATTTGAGAGTAAAATCAAGGTGTCGAATTGTGAAGGTGCAAGCAGCAATCAAGTTATTCAGTGCCTTTTACTATGAGTATATGATTTATTATATCTGTCAAAGTACCAAAGCAATTGGTGATTAGTGGAAAAAGGAGGAAGACAGACTTGGTGCACATAGAAATTCAGATTAGATCAAAGCCTTCTGGTATAGCTATACCAGATGGGTAATATGATATGATTTATGAACTGTTAATTAAATCTACCTTCTCTGTGTCAGATTAAATATATGAGTATAAATATCTTTATCTACACTGATAGCAGATAGCCAAGCCATAGCTTATATGATGACTGTGCATGGCATACTCATGAAAAACTAGACTCAAACAACTAAACACTTTGTAAATATGTCAATAAAAGACAATCACAAGCAGAATAAATTCCCACTTGTCAACTATTCCTACATAAAATTGAGCATAAGATCGATAAATAGTCCTTGCATTTTCTATAATCATGTAATGAAAATACTTTTATAAAAAAATTCGAAGTATTTTATGAAGGTAGAACCATCTATGGTAATTGCTAGAGTAATATGAATTCCTTGATTCTAATAGGCTGCTAAAGTTACCAAAGGTAATTTTGTTATTTGCTAATAATTTAAAAAGTATAACATATCTAATTTTTATTACTGTATTATGATCGATCTTAAGGTTATGATGTATAAAATATGGGAACTAGTTTTGCCCAGCAAATAAAAGCCATATCTGTGACATTCAATTCTATATATTGTAATCTAAGCAATCAATTTTGTAAAATGAGTTGGGCAAGGATGCATTTCTCATCACTTGATCTATAGAAGAAAACAACTTTCACCATGTGTTGTGATCTTTGTGCTTTGAGCTTTAGCAGCTCCAGATAGAAATTCAGTATTGTTACAACAAATACTATATTTTCTTCTACATAGTCTTATCATCTGGTCCACAACTTCTAGTGTGCATAACATCATTAGACTCCATTACAAGAAGCAGGAAAATGGAGCAGTAGAATATTTTAATAGTTAATATGCAGAAGAATATTACAAAAAGTTAGATTTTTGTGCCTCTGTAAATGCACACTAAATCTTGATTTTCTTATTTGCTTGAGTAATTCAATTTTACTCTTTATGACAGTTCAGATAGCTAAGGTGACTTCTTTTTGCTATAGTATTCTGTAATTGCATAGCACCTCTCCTCTAGAAGGGTAGCTACATGTCATAGTTAAGTATTGTTTATATTTCTGTCTTCTTTTCTTTC
Organism: Nipponia nippon; assembly: GCF_047370975.1. Classification (NCBI taxonomy): domain Eukaryota; kingdom Metazoa; phylum Chordata; class Aves; order Pelecaniformes; family Threskiornithidae; genus Nipponia; species Nipponia nippon. The sequence goes on along the minus strand of NW_028262358.1, from coordinate 113,780,538 downwards.
CTTTACCGTTCAGTCACACCATCTTGGTCTCTATTTCTTGTTTTCTACTATGTTACATCCTCTTCAGCACTATGGAAGGCCTAATGCTGATGACATTGCAATTGTACTATTTGTCAACAGAGAATAATAGTGAAAATGGGAAGGATTCTTAATAAGTGTCTTATTATCCCTTGAGAAAAGGGAACAGGTGAAATTTAGGAAGCATTCTACATTTCCGATATTACTAACATTATATTTCTGTGAAGGAAACTCAAAATACTATACTTCACAATATTCACTGGTTGCAGTGCTATCACAATTTCTTTTGTAATAAAGGACAAGTTATCACCCCAAAGTAATCAGATGATTAATTCTGGAAAAAGAATACAGGAAGGAATGGAAAGTTCTTGTCTATGTTACAAAACTTTTACCACATCTGCACAACGTTGCCATCCATCACATCAGTTTCACTTGATTCTTTGTGCTTTTGGTTGGATTTTTTTTGCCTGACTTGAATCTCTTGCTCTCTATACAAAACAGAGAGACAACAGAGTTAATTCAGTTGTCTGAACATAAGCATTCGTGTCTATTTGAGATAGCCTGGAGAAGCCTCAAGCTGCTGCTACAGAAGGATGCAATTCTCCGCCAATTCGTTTGTTGTATTTGTCAACCCCATGCAGATGTTTGGACAAAGTAGGACATCCCAAATGGTGCTAGACATCCTGTGTTTAGGCATCTGAATTAAGACCACACATATACACATTTTCAGAATAGAAATCATCCCATTCGTTTGAGCCGTGTAACTCACAACGATGAAACACATGGAAAGGAGGTACCTTTTCTCTGCATTTAGTAGAGGGATTCTTGGGTCTTCATTCAGTTCACTTCTGTGGCTATGCTTGCCACTAAATATGTGTTCATCATAACAGACAAAAATGGAAAAATTCATTCAGACAGTATGTCTTGGTTTCAGCTGGGATAGTTAATTTTCTGTGCAGTGCTTAGTTGCCAACTGGCGTTATACTACAACACAGTAATATTTCATAATATGGACTTGAAAACTGAACCCAAACCAGAAGCCTCCCCATTGCCCACACTCCCTGAAAGTGTTAGTAGTGGTTAAGGCTATCTTCCCATTGTAAAACCTGGATCTTCAACTAGGAGAAAGCCACTGGAGAAAATTTAGGAACCATGAGGTCTCATCACTTTTGTGGGATAGTCTTTAAAAGAGGACAGGAATACTTTTTGTACTGTTATTACTATTACCAGATATGCTAACACAGAAGATAATGCACTTTGGAGAAGAAACCTCTATTGGATAATTTTGCAAATATGTTAATAAAATATACAAAAAGTTATTTTGCATGAAAGACTGTGGCACTGAAGTCCCAGCAAATAAGTATTACCAAAATCTTTCATCACTTCCTGAAATTACCTAAACTCCTTCAATGTGTTCCTTTCTTGTGGAACACAACAAAAAATTGCCAAAGTCCTGAAACCTGTTTCATGATGAGGCCATTATTGGAATTTCAAGAAGTTACGGTGTTGGACTTCTCGTGTGACTGCCCTAACCTCCAGCCTCCAGAGCCGGTCTGACGCCCCATCTCAGAATGTAACTGTCTTCCCCAGCAGCTCCAGAGTAAGGCAAGGCTCCAGTACAGTCACTGCAGGTAAATGCTATAATAATTCATCTTTTAGGTAATATAAAAGGAACCCAAATACCTTTTTTGCTGGTTTTGGAAGGAACATTCCGTCTATGAATATTAAATCCTACGAATCCTGGTTTACACTACTAAAGAAAGTTTGTTTCAGTACAAAACACATTTTTAAAAAAGCACATGCACTTGTCGAAGTACTGCATCTTTTCAAGACATTTCCCCCCTTACCCTTCTTTGCACAGACATTTGCTATGATCTTTGTATGGAAAATCAAACAGAAAGCAATAGGTCTTGAATAGGACGTGAATTCTGTAGGAATATCTGTTATTTCTTTCTTATATCTGGATTCTCAAACGTTGCTATTGGAGAATAATTTTAAAATCCCTTATCTTAAATATTGTAATCTGTTGTTACATATTTATAATAAGGAGTATTCATGAAAAAAATGCAAAATATTTTTGAAAATTCATCATATCAGAGAGGATCATTATGCTGAATCCAAAGCAATTACTCAAACAGCTAATAATCCATTGTTTATTAGTACAACATGTTTTTTTCAAGCATCTGGATGTGGGTGTTAAATCTCTAACAGCTGTTTGTGATTCCCTGCTGTATTCCTCTATTTTTATTATTGTAATCCATGTATCTCTTGAATATTAGAAGCATTTTAATACATAGAGTTACCAAGCAACTGCTCGAGAGCTTTATTATATGCACGTTTCTTGCATGCTTCATGAGACTGCTCTGTGAACAGAATTATCAAAGCAAGAGAACAGAAGAGTAAACTGGAGAAGGAGATCAGCTAAAGGAGACAGCAATTTTAGAGGACTAATTCTATGAAATTCACTCTCATAAACCTCAAAGGGTGTAGAGGCTGTTAGCTTTCTACAGCTCCAGGCTTCCCACTTTGCCATGTGACTCTGGCTGCAACCTTCTTACCACAAATAAGTTTTTCAAGGACTAAAGTCCTTCTGTCTTGGCCCTGAAACTATGCCTGTGTGGACCATGTTCTTGAACATACAACCTTAAGTACAAATCTAATGACCCCAGCATAAAAAGCAGCTTAAAATGACAGAATTTGTATGTGACGGTAGTACTCATAAAATGAGGTGTGAGTATCCCTTATTTTATTTACAGTCTAGTTTTTGTGTCCTTTAGGTGCATCTCCACATATTTTTAGGCCTTTTCTCCAATAACAAATAGAGCTCGAAGCTTACATCTTTTATAAAAGCTGGATATTTTCTGTAATCACATGATTTCTTAAAGCTGCAGTGTTTGGAGGGAAGCAACTACATATATTTGATATACACTAGTCAGTATACTTTGGCTATGGTTAGACTGGTTATGGTTAGATTCTAAGGAACTGGCATGCCATGGTGTTTTTAGAAAACTGAAGTTTATCTACCTGCTAACACTGGAACTTTAACAAAAATACAATTTAATAAGAGATATGAGGAGAAGATGGCAAATAATATTCCCTTCTGGAAGATAAACTATTTCTGAGAATGATGATACCAAACAGGACTACAGCATAAAAAAAGTGAATATATGAGACAGGAAACCTTGTTCATTGAAAGGATTTTGGTTTAAACACTAAGTACTTGTTAAGGCAACATGATTTTTTCAGTCTAGAAAGTACAAACTGTGTTTCTTTGCTTCTGTGCTTTTAACTCCATGTGTGGTATAGAATTGTAGCATGAATTCTCTGTAATATTTTTTTCTAGAAATAACACCCACAAGAGGATCTGCAGGAGTTAGCACACCTCCTGCAAACCTTGTCTTCAGGCAAAATTAATAAATCTTTCTGGATAAGAGCTGACATGGAATAGAGCCATGTGTCTTGTCACTGTAACCTCTAGAACTCCAGCTTCCAGGAACACTGCTTACTGCCATGATAACAGGTCTGTTACCCACAGGCTGTTGTCTTGGGCTTTGCTCAGTGGGTATGCTGCTAGCCTGGGAAGCAATATAACTGCATTTACATGCTACTATGCTTGTACTCATAATTAATAGTCCAAGCAGAGCAAGCTCCAGTGTCTAATCTGCAAGCTCTAATCTGCAAGGATAAACTGTCTCTGGATAAATGAGAATTTGTCAATTATAAATGCTACAGTATGCTTTCACATAGTTAATCATATGGGAGGTAAACGTGCTGAAAAGCTGTAACATCCATATTTCCCATTAAAAGGATGATCACCTTAAAGTTAGCCAAAGTAAAAAGGTCTACAGGATATCGTACAGTTTGAAAAAAATAACTGTATGGTATTAGCAGGCAGTAGTTTTCTGATAGTTTTTCCAAACTATAGTTCAGGGTCAAATTGTTTTCAGATTATCTGGACTGTGAATTCACATAAAAAATTGTGGCAATCCTTTCCTGAGCAACTCAGATCTGAGACCTACCCTAGTGGTTGTCATAAATTGCCACCAGGGAGAAGGAGGACTGAAGAAAAGACTGGATGGCTTTCTCCAGCCCATCTAAAACCACTGTGGGAATCAGAGCAACAGCTGACCATGAGACTACAGCATGTTTCACATGACATAAAGAACATAATAGACCCTGTAGACTCACACTGGGAGCTTTTAATTTCTAAGCGGTTTATCACAACATGCAAAGCCTAGTTTTATGTTGCAAGGACACGAAGATTTGCTTACAGGGGTGGTTTATTTGGTCCATTAGTAACTGGCCACACAATTTCAGACATTAGCATCCTGCCTTTCTACTGCCAAGCAGCTGTAAAGTTCTACCTGCACCTGTGGGTCATAAAGCATTAACCCTTCAGGCATCATCTGAAAGACTCATCTTTGCTAATAAAAAGGTCCACTGATTTTTGAAGATAGGCCAGCAAAAGGCAGTACTGGAAGGGCACAAAGCATTATAATCATCATGCTGATGCAGACATCTTCTCTGGAATTACACTCACTGGCCTTCCTCCAGCACCCTGAGGAATTATGCAGGATAATAAAGATGGTCTGGACTTCATTTCTTAAGGCTGCTCCATTTTAGCTGGAGAAGGAACATGGCAGTGTAGATAGAATATGCTTCTACCAAACTGGTTTTTGTGCAATATCTAGAAAAAGAAACCAGCTTTGTGTTTCCTTTTGCATAATACGTTAACACCCTGTCACCTATAAATACTCAGACTCAACTTCCTGTCAAATTCCATTTGTATTTCTATTTAATGTTTTCTTTCCCTCCTTTCAGCACACGTTTGATACTCCTTGCTTTTTTACTGGCTTCTTGAGAGCTTGTCTACACATGAAATTAATTCAGCAACTCCTTCTGAATATTCCTGTTTTTAAATAAATGTATCTTATTCACATTTAGGTTGATTTGATTTCTGGACTAATCTGAATAAGTGACAAAATACTCTAATGATGATTTTGAAACATATTGGTATTCAGGAATATCTGCTACAGATTAGATTCATTCTCTACCTTAATCCAAAGTGGCTTTTTAGCTCTACTCTTAAAATAAAGTCTATTGCTATTACGACTCATCCTGGTGAAAGGAGACTATGCTTGATGCTGAAATTATAATTAAATGAATAATAACATAATGTAATGTAATGTAACGTAACGTAACGTAACGTAACGTAACGTAACGTAACGTAACGTAACATAACGTAACGTAACGTAATATAATGTAATGTAATGTAATGTAATATAATATAATATAATATAATATAATATAATATAATATAATATGATTAATATAATACAATACAATACATAAGTGCTAACATTGTCCTACCATAGCGATCTTTTTAAATTCTACTTTAATCATATTTGATATAATCCCCAGAAGCTGTGAATTGTCCTGGGAACAGAAGGTTGCTCATCTGATAGATTTCCTACTTTTTGCATGGATGGAATGAACATTGCAATACAGAAGTGTCCAAGGAACTTCTACAGTGAACACTATTAATTTGATTAGTATGATCTACTTAATTAATTTTGTTTCATCTATTCGTTCTACCTCTGGTCACTTTGAGCCACTAACATAGGGGTCCACACATCATTCTATTGACTATGGATGGAGTCTGGAGGGTTTGATTCAGGAGAAATTGTCTCTCTCAATCTCTGCCCTTTTTTATCATGCAGGCTGCTGCATCCGTACACCTGCTCAGCTCTGGTGGATTGCCCTTATTATCAGGATATTGAATCCACAGCTGTCTTTTCCTCCTCCACGGTGTCTTTAGATATCTGCACTGCAGAACTAGGCATGTCCTAGGAGGGACGCTGAGCGCTGAGACCCTTTTCCTACACCGCAGCACTGTTCATTTCCCAGCCTTTTTCTGGAAATCTCCAACAACATGTCTCCAAGACAAATCCTAGGACAATCTTGGGGGCAGTTTACCCCAAGTTTTGTTCCCTCTGCCCTACCCATTTCCCCATCCACAAGCACCCCTTACTCTCGCTCATGCTGGGGTAGCGGGCAGGCTGCCCCATACCTGCTGTTCCTAGTTGTGCTGCAGGCACTCTGAACCAGGAGAAAAACTCTATAAAAACCTTGTCTCTGGGCCACAGGGCCACCAAATGCAGACACATGGCCTACTGCGATGCTATATGGTCATCTGCAGTTTGCCGTAGAGGGAGCTGGGTCAGGACCATGGGGTTTTGTTAAATAAATGAGTTTAATTTACTCTTTATTCTTACTCCTTCATCATCACGCCCCTAAAAAAGGAAGTCATTATTATTATCCACTCCTCCCAGTGAAACATTTCTTAGAACTGGCCTTTAAGAGACAGCAAATTACCTCAGTGCAATATTATATAAATTGTTGATGTCATTCCTGAAAATCTTAACATATCTTTTTGTTTGAAAAGTACGTATGTATATGTATATTACAGCTGAGAAAACCTACTGCTTAGCAAATAAAAGCATACTGTCAATGACAAACTTGTCAAAATCCCAATTTGATACAGGCTTTTACGATGGTACATTTTTCTACCAGGTTTTATATGCCACCAGTGTAATTGCTGAGAGTAGACAGATTTTGGGGGTTTACACAGGTTAATTTACCTTATGACATTGTATGATTGCTTTGGAACACAGCAATATATCTACTATACCCAGTGTTTAGGTCCTAGGCACTAACAACATTATTTAAAGCAAGGCCCTGTCACAAGGATTCTGCACTCACTCTTAGCCCTATATAAGGCAGGAGGAGCAAGATCTCTAGCTTCAGAAGATTTTTATTTAGCAAAAGAAAGAAAAAGAAATCACTTTTTTATTCTACACTTTTTATTCTGTTTCTGCTATTTACACATCAATCTTTGAGTTAGGATACAGACCAGAATAAAGATTTCTTACATATTAAATGTAGTGAGATCTGAGATTAACCTGATTTCTGAAGGGAGATGATTCAGTAGCTGTTGTTTTATTATCAGTAACTTCAGGCATCTGCCTCTGATCTCTCCCTAGGCCTGGGATTATTACAGTTATTTTCTGCATTGATGGAGGAGGAAAAGAAAAAGAGGAGCAAACGTCAACACAGTGATGTCTTTAAAAGGTCAAAATGAAACATGAAGTTAGATCTTCCATGGGAGAAGAGAGCAGTGCACTAAAAAGGGAATGACCATCCCTGAGGACGTGTCCTGGTATTTCTGCACCAGGGCAACAGCAAGTAGTTCTTACTGTGCTTGCCAGCAAGGACACAGTTTCCAACATGGTGTCTTTAGAGGCAATGAAACGCCAGTCTGTGTCCTCTACATGGACTCCGCAGCACTGCCTGGCTGCCAGTGGCTCTTGCACTGTCCCTTAGGCATGGAGATATGACAGGTCCAGTCTCCTAAAAATCTGCTAGGCAGTTTCCAAGTTAGAGCCCATTGACAACAGAACTCAAGGCTCTTTTTTCTTGTACAAAGACAAAATAAATATCTGAGATGTATCTGGCTTTGCTTTATAATATCTAATTTGACTGGAAAGCAAGTCACTTGTAAATACGGACAATATTTGACTTATTTTTAATATTTTTTTCTAATCAATATCCCAAGGCATATTCTGAGGATTTTTGTTAATACTGACTTCAAGCATTTAAAAGATGTGACTCTTATGCCAAATATTATTTCATGTAATATAGTGAATAGACTGTACTAGGACTAGATCTCTAAAGGATATGCAGAGTTTCTCTTTAAAAATCCGGTGCTATTCCACAGCAATTAACTGTCATTTCTACTCACATTATGATGGAGTCTGGTTTATAGGAATCTCAAAGCAGTCTGAATCCCACAGGATGCCATTAAGGAGCTTGCAGAAGATCTGTCAACAGCTAATCAACACCACCTCACCTATCTACCACCTAAAACTCATTATGATCACTTGTGAACGACATTGTAATATTAGCTGCAGGGTGATAAACCACAAAAAAATGACACCAAAATAGATGTTAGTCACAGGAAAATGTAAACAAAAAAAAGTGCTTTCCCTGATTCTTCTTTTTTGTAATTTCTTTTTGTTAGCACTGAGCACCATCTGCTGGATAGTGCCAGCTTGCACTAATACTCATCCCCGGGGTGAAGAACAGGTTATTCACACACACACAAGCTCAGTGAGGCAGGTCTTGGCCCCACATACAAAAACAACATGTGTTTTACATAAATATCCTCCCAATCCTCATAAAATGTAGGCAACTGTCGTATGTTTTATCATTTATTTCTGAACACGAGAGACACTCAATATGTCAAGAGTTGCATACTGTGGTTGAAGTGCTAAAATAAATTAGTGGTCAGTTGTACAGCTGCATGCTTGTGTATCAGGCACTAATCTGCTATTACCACAGGGCAAGCACTGTCCAGAAAATGCCTGTGGAAGGACAAGCTCTAATCCTACTTATCAGCATCATCTTTACTTAGCACTAGAAGACACAGATGTAAAAATAGGTTTTTAACCTTCCACATTTGTTTTAGGCTTATTACCCTGCCTTGTAATGTAGAAGCCATACTCCAGCATGTTTGCTCTTTAGGAAATCCCAGCAGAATTTCTCCAAAAGGTCTGGTTTCACCAACTCCGATACTTCCCCATTAGAGACCATTAGACTTTTATGATGAAAACGCAATCTCATCTCATCTTGTAATTCCCAAGACCCCTACTTTAGATGTCTTACTAACTATGTGCATGTAAATTGCTACATTAAAGAAGTGTTACTACTGGTCTTTATTTGCTGCTTCTTGATTTTTCTTACATTAATTCTGTAAAGATTAGTTTTATGGCAGGCATTTCATGCAAATCATTGGGGAAAAAATATTTTTATTATCTGTGCTGAGTCACTAACGTACAATTATAATCCGTGTGGACCTGAGTACAGTTATAAAGAGGACTGTACCAAATGTTTTTGATGAGCACAAAAGTAGCCTTGATTGATCTATACCTTGAAGAGGAAATAAGATGAAGGAGGAAGGCTGTCTTCCAGAAATGCCTTTTTTTTGACACAAAACACCTGATTTCTCCCTGTAAATTGAGGCAGCATGGAGGTGTTGTTGAGGGCAAAGGCAAGACTAAGTTGTACAGAGGGAGAAAGCAAAATAGAGCCTGTCTAGAACCACATTTAAGAATAGTTCTATCCATGTGCCCCAAAATTCAAGCTGTTTACACCATGAAAGACACATGTCAAACAGAAATCACCTCAGGAAAATTTCCATTTTTTACTTTTCCTTTGGTGGCATGGGATATGTAGACCAAATGGAATATTGTCCTGGTTTCAGCTGGGATAGAGTTAATTTTCTTCTTAGTAGCTGGTATAGTGCTGTGTTTTGGATTTAGTACAAGAATAATGTTGATAACACACTGATGTTTTAGTTGTTGCTAAGTAGTGGTTACACCAGTCAAGGACTTTTCAGCTTCCCATGCTCTGCATGGCGTACAAGAAGCTGGGAGGGGGCACAGCCAGGGGGCCTGACCCACATTGGCCACAGGGCTATTCCACACCATATGACGTCATGCTCAGTATATAACTGGGGCGAGTTGGCCGGGGGGGAAGGGATTGCTCCTCAGGAACAGGCTGGGCATCAGTCAGGGGGTGGTGAGCAATTGTGTCGTATATCACTTGCTTGGTACATTATTATTGTATTTTATTATTATTATTATTATTACTACCACTACTACTATCATTCTATTTTATTTTACTTCAATTATTAAACTGTTCTTATCTCAACCCAGGAGTTGTCGGACTTTCACCCTTCCAATTCTCTCCCCCACCCCACTGGGGGGGAGTGAGTGAGCGGCTGTGTGGTTCATAGTTGCTGGCTGGGGTTAAACCACGACAAATATACAGTCTACAAAGCTTACAGTAAATAAATTCCTTCTACTTTGGATTTTATTGTGAATATATCAAGAACATAGGACTCTAGATAATAGTATATATCTGCAAAAGGTAGAGCAAGAGCCATCATTATGAATGCCAAAATATTTTCGTCCTAAAACATCCTCTTAAATTCCTTAGAGGCTTTGCTTTCTGGAATGAAAAATTGTTGTGTTTTTTGTTTTTTGTTTTTTTTTCTCTTAGTTCCAGTGTGACTATTCTAGGATTCCAAATGATAATATTAAGGGGTTTATAAGCACAGCATCACATTGCTGGGGGACAGAATAAAAAAGTGGGAAATTATTTTATGTCATTAATATTCAAAAAATGAAATCAGTAGCACTAGAGTTATTAGTGTATTCCAGATGGCACAGTGCAATTGCCACTGTGCTCCAATAGAAGTGGAAACAAAAATACTAAGGTTTATGGGAAGATGAAGGAACCAATGCTCTTACTGCCTGAGAAGACTGTTGTAATTTCTGTTAACATTAAAACGCATTTACTGAGATAGAATGAGAGTGTCATGGAATAATTTAGGTTGAAATGGATCTTTGGAAGTCATGTGATCCAACTCCCCACTCAAAGTAGTGCCAATCTCAAAGTTGAATCCAACTTTGAAATCACAAGGCTGCTCTGGGTTTTGCCACATCAAATTTTGTGTCTCATTAAGGATGGAGATTCCACAGCCTCTCTGGGCAACCCATTCCAGTGTTTCATCAGTCTTATTGTAGCAATTGGTTTTGTCTTACTACTTAATTGGAATTTTAACTGCTGTTTGTGCCCATTGCCCCTACCATTGGAGGCTGTGCATGTCCAAGAGGAATCTGGCTCCATTTTCTCTATAAACAGCTACTAAATAGCTGAAAAAAAGCAATTGCATCCTCCTTTGCCTGCTCTTCTTCAGGCTAGATGAACCCATCCCACTACAACTGTCTTCATATAATCATAGAATCATAGAATGTCCTGAGCTGGAAGGGACCCACAAGGATCATTGAGTCCAACTCCTCTCCCTGCACAGGACAACCCCAAAATTCACACCGTATGTCTGAGGGCGTTGTCCAAATGCTTCTTGAATATTGTCAGGCTTGGCGCCGTGGTTACCTCCCAGGGGAGCTTGTTGCAGTGCTCCACCACCCTCTGGGGGAAGAACATTTTTCTAATATGCAACCTAAACCTCCCCTGGCATATCTTCCTGCCGTTCCCTCAGGTCCCATCATTGGGTGTCAGGGAGAAGATATCAGTGCCTGCCCCTCCTCTTCCTCTTGTGAGGAAGCTGTAGACCACAATGAGCTCTCCCCTCAGTCTCCTCTTCTCCAGGCTGAACAGACCAAGTGACTTCAGCCGCTCCTTGTACGGCTTCCCCTCTAAACCCTTCACCATCTTCATGGCTCTCCTCTGCACACTCTCTAGTAACTTCATATCCTTTTTGTACTGTGGCACCCAAAACTGCACACCGTACTCAAGATGAGGCCGTACAAGTGCAGAGTAGAGCGGGACAATCACCTCCCTCGACCCACTAGCAATACAGTGCTTGATGCACCCCAGGACACGGTTGGCCCTCTTGGCTGCCAGGGCACACTGTTGGCTCATGTTCAACTTGCCGTCACCCAGAACCCCCAGATCCCTCTCCACAGGGCTGCTCTCCAGCTTCTCGTTCCCCAGTCTGTATGTACATCCAGGGCTGCCATGTCCCAGGCACGAAATCCAGCACTTGCACTTGTTAAGCTTCATATGGTTGGTGATTGCCCAGCTCTCTAATTTGTCCCAATCTCTCTGCAGGGCCTCTCTGCCCTCAAGAGTGTCAACAGCTCCTCCCAATTTTGTGACATCAGCAAACTTAGGTAACAAACCTTCAAGCGCTGCATCCAAGTCATTTATGAAGATATTAAAGAGCCCTGGCCCCAAGATGGATCCCTGCAGAACCCCGCTAGTGACTGGTTGCCAGCCCGATCTAACCTCATTTAGTATAACCCTTTGAGTCCGACCCATCAGCCAATTGCTCACCCATCGGATTATGTGTTTATCCAGCTGTATGCTGGACATTTTGTCCAGGAGGATACAGTGAGAGACAGTATCGAAAGCTTGGCGGTCCCAGAGCCCATCATTGGTGTTGAAGACCAAGGCGAAGAAAGCATTAAACGTCTCTGCTTTGTCTGTGTCCCTGTTTGTGAGGTGATCATGCTCATCAAGTAACAGGCCAATGTTATTTCTGGCCTGCCTTTTGCTATTAACATATTCTAAAAAGCCCTTTTTATTGTCCTTCACAGTACTGGCCAGATTCAGCTCTAATTGACCTTTGGCTGCACATATTTCCTCCCTACAGTGGCGAACAGCATCTCTGTAGTCCTCCCGTGTCACCTGACCTTGCTTCCACTAGCCATACATTTTCTTTTTTTGCCTTAGTTCTAGAAGAAAAACCCTACTCAGCCAAGCCAGCCTTCTACCTCACCCGCTTGACTTCTGACATTTTGGAATTGCCTGCTCCTGTGCTCTTAGGAGGTGATACTTAAAAAATGATCAGCACTGATGGACCCCAGCACCTTCAAAAGCTTTTTCCAAGGGGACCTTACTAAGTAGTTGCCTGAGCAGCCTGAAGTCAGCTCTCCTCATATCCAGAGTTGAGGTCTTGCTGGCAGTTTTCCTCCTGTTAGCATAGATTTTAAACTTGACCGCTTCGTGGTTGCTGTGGCCAAGGCAGCCACCAATCGCCGCTTCATCCACGAGACCCTCTCTGTTAGTAAGCAGCAAATCAAGGAAGGCACTTTCATGTCATGTACTCCAGTCCCTGATCATCTTAATGGCCCTCTGCCGTACTCATTTCAATTAATTGCTGTCGTACTGGGGAGCATAAAATTGGACTTAGTACTTTAGATGCACTTACAAGTGCTATGCGGAATAGATAGCAATAGTCACGTCCTCCTTCCTGTTGGCTGTAGTCTTACTAATACAGTCCAGTACATTCTTAGGCTTCACTGCAACACATAAAAATCAGTTGCATATAAACCTAACACTGGTGGTACTTTGTTGCTGTAATATAATTGTAATGTTGTTGTGTTGGGTTGTAAGTGAATTTCCAGAGAAAAACTGTAGTTAACTGCAATTATTATTTAATTAATAATCTTATCATGTAAGCCATGTTATTTATTCTTAAGATAATATCTTAATGAAATTCTATAAGCTGGAGAATCCCTCCTATGAGCTGTACAGCAAAATATCATGTGGGCAGATGCGGACCAAATGTAACTGCGGTAGAAGCACACACCACTTTGCACTTCGGTAGTTAGTTTTATCCAACACTAATGAAGCTTTGTGGAACTCCTACAGAGCAGGTAATTATTACATCCATTACGCAGAGGGGAGGAACTGAAGCATAAATAAGCAACAGAACTAATTTTAAAGTCTGCAGTGATGGCCTAAATGACCTCTTACTGCGTGTGAGTTTTAGAAATGATTTAATTAGAGGGTAACTAGGTCAAGGCCAAGTGCTTTTGAAAATCTCGTGCTACCTTTTCTAACTCAAGGTCAAGCGGAGAACAGAAGTCAAGAGAAGGCCCTCCTTCTAATCCTTTAATTTATTTTGAGTGCATATCATACTCATAAACAGTGAATCAGATTCCTCCTTCCCAGGTGCTAACCTTCTCATCAGGAGCAACACAGAGTAAAAAAGGGGAAAAATGGTTAGTTCCACAGTTCTGGGGGAGAAAAATAGCTAGCTAGATAAATGGATGCAATAGTAGATAGATTCTTGAAACCATTTCAGTAATTCAGATGTTCAGTGCTTTGTCCACAGTATGTCAGTGTCCAGGACACTCTTCACCCATTTCAAAAAGAATATTTTCCATGAACCCCATTTTTATCAGGGCAACCTGTTAAACTACCCTTTTAACAATATTTTTTCATAGCATGATTAGACAGTTTGCTTACTTCCAAATCCTGAAATGTCTTTCAGAAGAGGTAGGGATTTTGTCTTTTTATTTAAGAGTATGAAAACTTGTCAAAAGTGAAATAAAAGATCTCAAAAATGTTCCTGGGTGAGCAGGGAAATTTTGTTTAACTGTTTGTTTGGACAACATTTCAAGAATAATCTTGAAGACCTTAAAATTAGGGTTGCTAATTATGTCACAACAAAAATTAATACTCTTGAAAATGTTGACTTTAAAGTAATGTAATTGAAAAACTCGGAAATATCTATACAACTGATGAGTGCCACAAGATGGCACTGTTTTATGCCACCTGATTTATTTTATGTGGTGTCCTAAAACAACAGGTTAACAGAGATTATAAAAAGATTACAGGATGCATATACAGGCTTATAAAAAAAGATAGTAATAAATGAACAACAAATATAAAAATTTAGCTAAACAGTAGATTCAGTAGAAATAGGGTAGAACTCATTCAGCAATGGCACATCTGCCCCTGTGTTATCAGGAGGCAGAGAGGGGCTGGAAGTAAATTCAGCTGGTGTGGTTCAGATTAAGCAAGAATGCATCACTATGATTACCTAGAATTTAAACTTTCATCGTAAGTCTTCAGGTTCAGGAAATAATATTTAACTGTCCCCACAGTGTTTCTCAATCTTTTTTCTTTTCTTTGAAAGACAAAATTTATCTACATTGATTTTTATGGTCAGAAACAAGCTATGTTACAAGAGAAAGGAGTTCTGGAGCATGGCAACTTGTGCAGAATGTGTGCATTATTAACATTATTCGCAGTCCTAAAAATAATTTTACCCAAGCTTCCCAGAACAACTGCATGACACAAAGTAGCGAGTTTTGATCCTGGGGAACAGGAATTTGTTTCATGTTGGGAGAAAGGAGGATCAAAAGAGCTTCTCAGGCACACCCAATACACTCAGTTTGGTATTACTGGTTGAAACTTAAGACAGTTGATGCTTATTCAGACCTTGTGGCTCTTCTATTAGTGGGTTGCTCCATAAAGCTCAGGTAGCTTTCTTCTCAACATTCCTGCATGAATGTCAAGATCAATTTTACCTGGGAGGGTATGTCCTACACCTTCTCTGCATTCTTCAGGGAACAGGTTCCCAAAGGCATTCATTCCCACTGACTTCAGTGGGAAAATGTAGGCCATTAAATGTCTGTCTGATTGGCAGACTTAAGTTCAACATACAAGTCCTGCTGGGGAGCATGTCACACAATTAATATACAGCCTGTCTTTATATCGATACAGGTGAGGGGAAACTTTCTTACTTGTGGGAAAATGTCTAACTACAATATTTTTTTGGCATATCTTTGAAAGACAGGCCCAGGACATTTGTCTCTGAGTTTTGCGTTGCAACTCATCACAAGTAGATTTGTGTCTTTATGTAAAGCCAAAGATAATAGGAAAGTCCCTGATGAATTTCAAGGAATCTCTGAAATTCATCCCTTTTTGGATTGTTCAAATATTGCCATTATTTTTTCTATGCCTGTACTTGGAACATGCAAGAAAAGAAAATGTTTAGATACAAAATAACATTGCATGTACAGCAATATTACCTCAACAAAGAAACATCAAACTTAATAAGCATTGCAAGAAGCCTTTCTAAAAAGTATTCATTTGTTCATTTTCCATCCTCTTCTTAAGAGAATCATAGAATCATAGAATCATTTAGGTTGGAAAGGACCCTTAAGTTCATCGAGTCCGACCGTTAACCTAACACTACTAAGTCCGTCACTAAACCATGTCCCTAAACGCCACATCTACAGGTCTTTTGAATACCTCCAGGGATGGGGACTCAACCACTCCTCTGGGTAGCCAGTTCCAGTGCTTGATAACGTTTTTGGTGAAGAAACTTCTTCTGTTGTCCAGTCTAAACCTCCCCTGGCGCAACTTGAGGCCATTTCCTCTCGTCCTATCACTTGTTACTTAGGAAAAGAGATCGACACCCACACCACTACCCACCATGGTGAAGTGCACTGGGATAGTCAATCTTAAAAAACTGTGACTCCATTGATCAAAGGTCCATTCATCCCTACTATAGGAAAAAAAACTTTGCAGCTATTATTTTATCAGCCTTCATGGAAGAGAAAAGCAGAAAAAAAGGGGAGTAGGATGAGGGATTTGGGGTATTTTAATCTATTCAATTCAGGAAATTAATAATAAAGGTGAATCTTGGCAAAGGGTTTCTCAGCTCAGATCTTTATGAGTTTGCTGGGAAGGGAGGAGAGACAGGATGGGGGAAAAAGCAGACATAGTGTTTGGAAGATTGGCTCAGGACCCTGAAATATGTGTTTGTAGTGAGTTCCTATTTTGCAGATAGTCCAGTCTTGTCATGTCTCTAAGCAACAAGATCTATATTATGCACTTGCATTAACACAGAGTAAATTGCCTCAAATGTGAATAAATTTTAAGCCAGATCCGAATCTTTATTTAGTGATTGCTTTATTATCACAGTAAGTGGGGGAATAAATATTGCCATGGATTTAAGACCCTCATAAAGCATATTATTTTCCAGTATTCATATGAGAATAATATCTAGGAATTATTTATATTCAGAGTTCTGACTAATGCTCAAAATTACTGTGTGGGCAAGGTCTTCACCTCTACTATTCACCTCTTGATATTTTCCAGAGGTCAGTGATGGCAGTATGTAGAAATCTCTGGATTACGGGGTATTCACTTGTGTTATACTGTTATGTAAAACATGCACCTTTTCCAATGCTTGTGTTCTGTATGACATTAAAGGTTATAAATAAAATAGTAAAAAATGCATGTCTCTTGAGCATAAACTATATCTAGAAATAACTTGGGCTGAACTATTAAAAAAAAAAATCTTTTGTCATTCTATTAGAAGCAGACTTCTAAATTTCCACATGCAAACATGAAGTATGTTACCTGTATTCCAGGTATTATAAAACATGGCACAAATTAGATTTAAATCTTTCCAATAATACATGACATTCATCATAAAATGTACAGACAACATGAGATGGTATCTTAAAATGGGAAATTAATGTTTTGGATATTAGAAACAAAGGATGTATTTATGGGACTCGAAAATGGACCTTTTTTGCATTTTTGTACTCTGCTTTAAGGTCACTAAAATGTTTCAAAATGACTGAATAAGTCTACCATAAGTGATCAAATGTTATGGCAGAGAAACAACAGACAATATAACACAAACAATGGAGGATAGTAATGGGCCAAATGCCACATTAAAAAGGTGTGAATTTGGCCATCATGATAAAGTTGATGCTATTGAAGAAAGAATATTGGTTATGGGAGATTCATTTATTCATTAAACATTCCAAAGTAGATGTATAGCAACACCAGGCTTAGGGAAGAGTGGCTGGAGAGCTCCCTGGTGGAAAAGGACCTGGGGTGTTGGCTGACAGCTGCCTGAACATGAGCCATCAGTGTGCTCAGGTGGCCAAGAGGGCCAATGGCATCCTGGCCTGTATCAAGAATAGTGTGGTCAGCAGGACCAGGGAGGTGATAGTGCCCCTGTACTCGGCACTGGTGAGGCCACACCTCGAGTACTGTGTTCAGTTTTGGGCCCCTCACTACAACAAGGACATTGAGGTGCTGGAGCATGTCCAAAGAAGGGCAATGAAGTTGGTGAAGGGTCTAGAGCACAAATCTTATGAGGAGCGGCTGAGGGAGCTGCGGTTGTTTAGTCTGGAGAAGAGGAGGCTGAGGGGAGACCTTATTGCTCTCTACAACTCCCTGAAAGGAGGTTGTAGTGAGGTGGGTGTCAGTCTCTTCTCTCTAGTAACAAGTGATAGGACGAGAGGAAATGGCCTCAAGCTGCGCCAGGGGAGGTTTAGATTGGATATTAGGAAAAACTTCTTCACCGAAAGAGTAGTCAAGCACTGGAACAGGCTGCTGACGGAAGTGGTTGAGTCGCCATTCCTGGATGTATTTAAAAGATGTATAGACGTGGTGCTTGAGGACATGGTTTAGTGGTGGACTTGTCAGTGTTAGGTTAACAGTTGGACTTGATGATCCTAAGGGTCTTTTTCAACCTTAACGATCCTATTTTTCTATTCTATCTATTTAACATGCTGACCTGCTAACATTTGAAGCTAACGTGCAATTGATACAAATTGATATATGATCTTACATACAGAACAATGCAAATTAATTATGTTGGACAGGAACCTGGAGAAGGTTCAGTGCATTTATCTCACTTGATAAAGTCTCTTCCATTGACAGTCTTTTCTGAACTGAATAGTCTTGTTAAATAATTCTAAAAATAAACTTTACTTTAGACGATTGCTTAGACTTTATAAAATATTATTTCTTCTTTACAGTACTGAGTGGCACAATATAGGAATGGGATTCAAATCCAAATTTGGACATCCTCAGCTCAATTCAGTCGTTGCAAAAATTGCCATCTGCTGCTATTTAAGAAATGACATAGGACTTGTGGAAGACTTGTGTTTTTGTAGTGGTTTTTGGGGGCAAGATATGATGCTCTGGGGCATCTCATACATCATTACTCACCTATATGCAGGGGCCAAATCAAGCTTTAGGTTTTGTTGACTACAACAAGATCTTTAGACACCGAGTACACATACAGACTCGTACAGGTAGAAACCTAAATGTAGGTGACTCCTTCTGGAGCTGAATCCCACCCTAGATATCTTTTTACAAGGACAGTAGAGAGCTGCTGTGGTTACTCACACGTTGGCATCTAGGATTGTTTGATATGTCTTAGTGTTTGACCTTGTCCCTACCTGCCACTCCAAAATGGCTTAGATAACCTATGCTGTATTTGGCAAACCTCTTCAGTTCTTTCAAATACCCAAGACATCTCAAAAAGCAGTGGATGCTTATGTGCGAGCAAGTGAACGGAGGATATTTTGTGTTTATGAATCCCTTTACAACACAAAAATGGCTCAGCAAGCACCCAACACCTATAATTTTCCCTGGCACTAAGTAGCTTTAAGATCCAATCCTATTGTTTTTCCCCCCCTTCCTTTGTGGAATGTCTTACATAGTCTGGTCTCTGCTTTCAGATAGTTTAAATGGTATTCATCTGAACTATTTTAGACATCTTCATCTGATCAGGTCTCCATAGACTAATTTTATAGTCTCCATAGACTAATTTTATAGTCTACAACACATTTCTAGACTGCAATTAAAGTATGTGGCTAAAATAGGTCAGATGAATCACATGCACATTTCTCTTCATTGTCTATAAAGTATGGCTAGCTCAGATGTAGACATCTAAAGTTAGGTCAGATGAATCATATAGTATGGTATCCCTCAAGGATGGAGTTGGAGGGAGGAGTTACATTCCTTCTGAAATGACTTGTTACCACGTTGTCTGGGGTTGTTAGAAGTCAGAAAGATTAATTGTACTTACATATTTGTATAAAGTATGATTGTCATTTCACATGTTCTTATTAAGTCTCATCATATGAAGAGTTTCACACTGAGAAAATAGGGATATGATTATCAATACTTGACTGCGCATTTTTTTGATCACCCAAGAATTTTAAACTGGTTTGGATTAAAAACAGGAAGACAATCATACTTTCACAGAATTAGTCTTGAACATATGACACAAAATTTATGTTGGCTTTATGTCTTTCTGCCATCTTTATGCTGAACATGGGAGAACGGCAAGCATTTGATGCAGCATAAAGTGGATCAGATAGACAATGACTTACTATGCATAAAACCTACCACTGTAAGGTCCATGCCTCACATAAATTACTCATTAAAAGAGACTTGAATTTACACAGCTAGTTTATACTAGAATAATTATTATTATCATATGTTCATTATATTTTGATCTGGTGCTAAGAGTCCTAAACCTAAATTTACTATATCCTGTAAACAAAGACTGAGAGTTGAATAAAGCCTTGCTGGGATGAATATTTTACTAAATGCTTGGTTCAGCACAGAAGAATCCCCTTCGTTTTTGCCCCAATTAATTAAATCTTCAGTTGTGCCAGTCCAATTCCTTGTGAAATTGGATTGTAAGAAGATCAGTCAAACCATGGGAGTTAAAAATAACTGGCATAATCTGAAAGTCCAGCAATCAGGAGGAGAAGAGGGAGTAGAAAGCAGGAAGGAGGAGGATGAGTAGGCTTCACTGTCAAACTGGCTTCAGTGTCAAGAAAATGCCACATTTACTACTAGGCAGCTAATAACTGCATATGACCATGACAAAAGCACATTATGTTTCTAAAATGCAAGGGGCTGAACAACCATGTAATGACAGGAAAGTTGAAACACCTTCCTGATGGAATTGAAGACCAAGAAATCTGTAAAGAAGGAAAAGAGATGGAGGACTGAATCTGAATATCCTTCAAAGGCAGTTCTGAAGAACTGTACCAGTTCAGATGAGTACCGGCTCTTGTGCAGCCTGAAGATTTAATATTGAAGGAGGTACATACATATCCTTAGCCAGAGGACTGTGAAGCATCTATAAGTTAGTCAGATGAGGGATGAGAGAAACCTTTAGAATCTAATATTACATAAATACATGTGTTCCTATATTTACATTAAAACTGTGTTTTATAAGCTTTTATGTCAGTATTGTTTATATTTGCTCATATGCCTTCATAATGAGGAGACTGCTCTCTTTGGCAGCTGCCAGTTGGGTGACCTGGTTCTGTTCCCCATCCCATAAGCCTGGACCTTGGAAGCGTCGGACATCATAGTAATGGATCAAAGTTTAACACCTTGCTCTTTCACGTGAATTGAAAACAGAGAGACCCAGAAAATGAAGTTTCATAGAAAGGAAAGAAAGTGAGACAGAGAAAATAACCTGTGTTTCGCAGTAGTCAGGGAAGTGTGAAACTTTATTAGAAGTGATTTTATGTGGCTTAGGACTTTTTTTTGGCTTTACTTTTAAAGAACATTAGTGCTTATTGTAATATGGCTTTTTCGTTGCACCTCCATGCATTCTCTATCATGTCTAACTCCTGTATCTCTGGGAAAGTTATTAATATGGCAATTTTTTAACGGTCTTGAATTTTGCACACTAGATTTTCCATGAAAAACCAAGGGAACAAAGAAAAAAAACCACTAAGCAAGTATACAAATGAAAGATGGTCTCTATAAAAAAAATCATCTTGAAATAAGCCAGCAGACATCCCAGGGGTGTTCTTTTACAAATATTGTTGCAGTTGGAATGAATACCTCCTGCAGCCTAAGCCTGCGACCATAACTGGTCTGACTTTGTTACAAGGCATCCCAACAGGGAAAAAAAAAAAAAAAGAAAAAAAATAGAAAAAAAATGTTGCAACATTTTAAAGACGTGCAATGACTCTTGAGGGCTATACTCATTGACTGTGACACAAAAATCTAATGTTCCTAGCGTCACTTCCTCCAATCAGCACTTCAGTATGTGCAGTAATTTTTTTTTTTTTTTATAGAAGATCCTATTTCACTAGAACTTCTGTAAGGGCTTTTTAGAACTGGTTGCATCGCAGCTGCCAAGACCCATATTTGCCACTTCCTTTGAATGGCTAAGCCTTCTCTTAAGTGACCTCTCTGGTCGCAGTTGGGACACCAGCCCTACACTTTGTTACTTTTCTTTTAGCATGCTTATAAACAAAAGCTAACTGAAAGTGTATACCTATAAAGAAGAAAAGCCGTACAAGGCTTGATCAAGAACCGACCTGTATGTTTACAAATGTCTACAAACATTTGACTTGTGATAGATCCCATGTTACATCTGTATGTCTGTAGTGCCATATATGGATCTCTGAGGCAAAAAGCAATGAAATGTCCCAGCAGACATTGCTGGACTGCCAGAAATGCCAGCCTCTGATGAAGATTGGGAACAGACCTGTACTAAAAAGGGTCCCTGGATTTTTAAATAACTGTTAAGAAAAATAATTACTATTTTCTGACAAAACCAGTGAGAAGACAGAATTTAGGAGCTTTGCTTTTCTTAGAAAACTTTTTGCTCTAGCCTAGTATATACTAGTTTCTATTAAAATTAAAATTTCTTACAGGCGTAGAGTTGCAAAATAATTCAAATATCACGGTAGGGGGGTCTGGCCCTTGCAGGGCTGTGGCTGACTCTGGTCCCCCACCCCAGGCTCTGGCACTGGGAGGCTGTGCTGGAGGAATGAGGGCACCCTCTGTTCTCCACAGCCCTGTCCAGCCCCTGCTCCTGCTGCTCCCTGAGCATCATTTGAAGCGCAGAAATTCCCAGCCCTTCCCAAGGTGTCTTCTGCAGAAAATGAACGGGACAAGCTCAACAGTCCACATCCTTTGCATGGCAGCTCCAAGGGCAGCTTCGATCACAAGGAGTGGCCAGGCTGGCAGGTAGAGCTCTGCTCTTGTGCCTTGCCCTTAGTGTGCATCAGGAATGTGTTGACAGTTTGTGCCCCTCACATGACTGAAGCAGAGTAACTATTTCTGCTTCCTAGAATGGGCTTAATTTGTGAAATAAGGGTGTAGATCATAGAATCATAGAATGCTTTGGGGTGGAAGGGACCTTTGAAGGTCGTCTAGTCCATCCCACCTGCAATTGGCAGGGACATCTACAACTAGATCAGGTTGCTCAGAGCCCCATCCAGCCTGTCCTTAAATGTTTCCAAGGATGGGGCATCTACCACCTCTTTGGGCAACCCGTTCCAGTGTTTCATCACCCTCATTGTGAAAAATTTCTTCCTTATATCTAGTCTGAATCTACCCTCTCTTAGTTTAAAACCATTACCCCTTGGCTTATCGCAACAGGCCCTTGCTCTAAAATGGCAGAAATTTTAAGCAAAGGCTCAAATCAAAGCTGTAGGAAACACTACTGATGAAACGTTATCTGTGAAATAAAGTGGGGATTTTGAGAACTCCTTTCCAGATTAAGCCATCGTATTTCAGCCTCAGCCCCGATTACCACAACTTGCATTCATCACTACAAGCATCATCTATATGTTTTGAGATGACAGCTGCTATAGAAAGGTAGATTTCTATAATCATGTTACATTTTTGTCAAATAGATTGTAAGATTTCTTCTTTCTTTTTCTTTCATAATACGTATTATTGCTATAGCTATACCAATATTTCCAGCCCATTACTGCTGTTCTTAGCAACTTATCCAGGCCACCACAACCATTATGCCTTACTGAAGAGCACAGAGTGCAGCACAGTCCTAACGCGTCCAGCTGTGAATGGGAAAACAGGGATGAAGAGTCACATTTTTCCTTACTGCATGCAGGTCATCTCTCTGTAATTAAAGCTATCAGAGATTTTCTTCATTAGATTCTCCCTTGTCTCCCTAAAGTTCCACTCCCAAACTTCATTAAAACTCAATCTGTGCAATGTTTTTCTGTGCAAGGTGTAGAAAGTCTCCCTTGAGAACAATTGTTTGTGAAGTGATGGAGTTTTGCTGCTCTGTAAAATAGTCCTAATATTTCTGTATATATACAAACACAGGTTACATTTTACACATGCGAGTACTTCACAAGCAGTTCCTTTAATTTTGTTTGAGCTATATCAGCTTATGCTAACATAAACTGGCCCTCAACAGCTATAGGACTGTGTAGGTACAGTATTATAAACCTTGTAAGACTTCAAAGATGAATTCTCATTACTAAAGTTTTTTAGGTTCTATTATATGCAAAAGAAAAAGTTTCAGCCTGAAGGAAAGGAAATCAGAATGCTCAGGTTTATTTAAGAAAATCTAATACCACTGTTCATTTTCAGCTCTTACTTTACAACGTCATTCTTCATGTTTTCTATATAAATCTCCTCTTGGTATGTTTGTGGCTTTTCACAAACATTGCAGTCTAAAAGTTCAGTGCCAGCTAACTTTGTCTTCTATCACTTTTTTCAATGACAAGAATGTGCGCACATGTGTTTCCTGCTCGAGGTGAGGTTCATATTTACAGGATATGGAAAGTTAGCATGACAAAAGTAATGACTCTGTAGAAGGAAATTCACTTTCGTTAACACGCATCCTATTTACTCTACTGTCACCTCGCATGATATGCCGCATGCCATTTCAGACACCAAAATGCTTTCGGTGAAAACTTCCTGCACAGAAAATGGAAACTTTGACAAAAAAACAACAATAACAAAAAAGAAATGGCTGAGTTTACCCTGGAAAAAATATATCAGTTAGATCCTTTCCTGATACACCCATTCAGCTTCCATTGAGTCCACTGGTCACATATGAAAGTCATCCCAGAAGATGATTTTGAATTATTTGGTTTAAAAAAAAATTGCTGAAAGAAAACTTTTATTTTTTTTACCCTCTGCATCGCACTCACTGAGAGGCCTGGCTGTCTTCAAAACTGTTTTCCAAAATATTTTCATTATGGGTGAAGCTTAATTCTTCTGGCAGTGGCTGAGGAAGGATTCCCAGTCAGCAGAAAAACATCCAGGGAAATTGGACAATGATCCTCAGCAGCTAATCCTAACCTATAGGTTTACTGTGGGATGAAGAAGGAAAGGAGTAAGTTTGTATTCATAAATCCTCAAAAAATGAAGCCATAGACCCAGTCACCAAGTTAGAAACACCACATTCAAGCCAGTGTCTGGATTTGCAACGACAGGAGAACTGCAAGGCTGGCTGATACTCTGTCTACAGGAGGGCACCACAAGAACGAGTCATTTAAAGGAAATCATTTTCCATGCACTTAACACTACTACAAGCCCTCTGCACTTAAAAACTGGGCTCCACATGATTGCAACTCAAAGCACTGAAATTAGTATAAAACTAGGAGAAATTCCCATGAATTAGTGCAAAGATTTTTTTTAATCTTTTTTTAGGGTTACTATAACAATAATGGGGAAAAAACTTTATTTGAATGTTGTCAGAAATTACATGCTTTGCATTTTTGTTTTAAAAATGGAATATTTTGGATGCTGATTTCACTCAAGATTATAATCACCTGCAACAGTTCTTTTGCAAAGGCTATAACACTAAAATTTAAGAGGATGGAATTTACCCATATGAGAAATTATATTCTGTGAAGCAAAATTTGACCATAAGTCAGCTCATATGAATGACTGAATTGAGAGTCATGGAATAATATTCTTCTCTGCTCTGTGATGCATGAATTTAATTTTGCGCAGTGATATGGATCACTGAAAATGATCATTTCCAGGGTTATGGAAGAGCTTGCTGCTGATTGGAAATCATAGAGTGCAACTGAATTTAGGTACAAAAAGGCTGAAAATCAGTTTAAAGATCTGAAGTTTTAGCTTTTGAGAAAAAATGTGCGAATGGTTCACTAGTTACTAAAATATACCAAGTGTTACAACAGCAAGAGCACGTAGACGTTACTTGTGTAATAAAAATATGGGTGGTAACAAATTATATTACTGTGAAGAACAGATGAGGAGAGACTGAAACCTGATGCTGCCTTTGAACTTTAAAATTTTGACTTAATAAGCTCTGTACTGGTGCTGCTTAGCAAAGAGCTGTCACGAAGGGCAGATTTGTTTCACAGCAGAGTTGCTTTATTAAAAATCCTCAGCATTTCCATAAAGTACTGATTCAGAAACAGAAGGAGGAGTTACACTGAACTTGACTGCTGACCTGACAGTGAGAATGGAGTTATTGTACCCAGAACTGAATATGCATATCTACGCTTCTTCTCGCTGAGCTTCACATGGCAGTTACCCTTGGAGAGGGAGGAACCCTTTAGAGATTTGAAAGTTGCTGACGGCCAGACATTGAAACCCTGAAGCTGAACCCTAAAGTCAGTAGGTATCATAGCCGTTAAGACGTTAAAATACAACTTTTAACCTTCTCCCTTTTTTCTTGATTTGCTGTAGGGTAATCAATGGACTGCAAGCCATGTGCAGCAGCATGGCCCATGTAGTCATCTTTGTGCTATTCAGCAAACTGCAAGCTAGATGTGCTCAATTAATAGTGAAGATTGTCAGGGAAGCAGAGCTGGAAATGCTTATTTGGTACTACATGAATTGAACCTGCTTGTTTGAATAAACCACTAATTACCTCATTGACTCTTTTGCATTAAGCCTCCTCTTTATACTGTGCTTTACTTGGTGGGAAGGAGTCAGTACCGTTCAGTACAAAACATGATACAAACTAATGGTTGGGAAGGAAAAGCTCTAATGGCACATTATGTGTTGTTCATTGCATGGCTTTCCCTATTACTGCTGAACTTTCAGGATAAAGAAAATATCACCTGTAATCATCAGTTGCAAAAATAAAACACACAGAAAGGAAATTCATTCCTTCCTCTGGAACCTCAGCAAAAGGCAGAGCTCCTTTCTGCTCTGCATGCAGTACTAGGAAGACCAGCATCCACCTAAAAGTCTCACATTTTTTTCAGATTTTAACTGAATTTCAAACTCTGTGATGAAGATAGATAGATCTGATTATGATTTGATCCAGTAATGATGGCAAGAAAAGGTATCTTATTTGTTTTCTCCCCTGCCATCTTTGAGACATAGAAGCTGTCTTATCCAGGAAATTTTTTAATGTTTTTTCAACTTTCATCCATGGTTTTCTTCTGTCTTCGTCCCGACAGAAGCTGTGGCACAGTTAGACATTTTCTTGTTAAGGGTGCACTGAGATACAGCTCTCAGTTCAGTGCTACAGTTCCTTTTAAAAATGACACCTGCAGCAGTAAGCCGTGTCTCGTAAGCAAAGAAAAGTAGAAAATGCACTGAAAGACTTAAAGCAGAGAATATGCTCCATTGCTGTTATGAAACCTATAAAGAGCCGACAAAAAGCTTTTTATGAGTTTCATTTTTCTTATGCAAAATTAATTGTTCTACAATTCAATGCTCAGTTGTTCCTTCTAACAACTGAATGAACATAATTTTTGTCATAGGAGAAACAGCTTTCTGTTGCCACCTATTAATAAGCTAGAAGACTGTTTGCATATCATGTTGTCAGAGAAATACTTTGTTATGCACTGCAGTGACAAAGCTGAAATAACTGCCCAAGGTAGACCTGCAGGATGTCTAACTAGGGCTGTTACAAGAAGCCATGCCAATGCAACGAGACACTCTTTCTGCCTCCTAGAAACTTCTTGTCACTACTGGTAAGTGAGGAGCTCTGCTCCCTAGAATAAAAGCTCAAGGCAACATCATGATGTGAGATGGCTTTGGGGTGAATGAATCCCAAAAGACATAACAGGGAGAGGGACAGGGGATTAGGAGAGGTGGCGATATTGGGTAAACAGAAGAAAGTGAGATGGAATAACATTTATTTCCTATTCATAGCAGTTGATGGGAAAAACGAGGCAAAGACTTACTGTCTATTGTATATCGCTATTAGGGGGGAACTAACAGCAGCTCATGAGAAGGTCATCAAGAAGACAGGGCCAGGCTCTTCAGACTCATATATGGCAGGAGGAGGAGATACAATGCACGTAAGTTGAAAAAAGGGAGGTTCAGACTAGATGTAAGGACAAGCCTTTTCACCACAAGGACAGTCAGCAGTAGAAGAGCTTGCCCAGAGAGGTTTTGTAGTTTCCATTCTTGGGAGCTTTCAAGACCCAGCTGGATAAACACCAGAATAACTTGGTCTGATCTCACAACTGACCATGCTTTGAGCAAGAGGTTGGACTAGAAACTCACTGAGGTCCCTTCCAACATGAATTATTTTATGATCCTGTGATCCTATGATTGTTCAATTTATTGTGAAAACAAGTCTTTTTCCACCTATACAAATGAACTTTCCATTTATCCTTATAATTGACTCGGCATTAATTACTGTTCATTAGAAACATCTGCTTGACTGCTGATTGTTGACTTTTAAAAATTACTGCTGTATTTATCTTTCAGATTAGTAATATTTTATTTCATTTACATATAGACTCAATGCTTGCAAGAAGAGATGTAATGGTTATTTAGAGAACAGAGGAGAATCTGTTTAGCTTTCCTAGTTTAGATGCCAGGAAAGGACTACCTAGTTTACTAAAAATAAGGACATTTACCTTTTCTTAAGTAGTTTTAACATCATCTAGCAGGATGATGGTATATGGGCTATGATTTTCTGTCTTATTACAGTTGGAAAAAAGAATAACGCTTTTTTGGGAAGTGAGGAAAGCATTATCTCAATGTTCCTAACACTTCTATTGCTGTGCTGTTTGTATTACAAACCAGACAAATCATAGTCTAAGCTTGGAATGCCTAGATTGTAGAGGACTTAAAATGTTTTCATGGTGGCACCAGCTCAAATGGAGTCTTTAACAGTGCTGTTAACTTAAATTTTCTTTGAACTTTTGACTAAAAGAGAGAAGCACTCCTTTTTAAAGAGGTACCATTCTTGATTTTTCGGCTTTTAGGTGAAAAAAAATAATGGAATGTGGGGCTTTTTTGTCAGATGACTAAAACATGTAAGACAATTTTAAATCATGGAATGGTTTGGGTTGGAAGTGACCTTAAAGATCATCTAGTTCCAACCCCCCTGCCATGGGCAGGGACACCTTCCACTAGACCAGGTTGCTCAAAGCCCCATCCTACCTGGCCTTGAACACTGCCAGGGACAGGGCATCCACAGCTTCTCTGGGCAATCTATGCAGTGCCTCACCACCCTCACAGTGAAGAATTTCTTCCTTATATCTAAGCTAAATCTACCGTCTTTCAGTTTAAAGCCATTACCCCTTGTCCTATCACTACACACCCTTGTAAAAAGTCCCTCTCCAGCTTTCCTGTAGGCCCCCTTCAGGTACTGGAAGGCTGCTATAAGGTCTCTCCAGAGCCTTCTCTTCTCCAGGCTGAACAACCGCAACTCAGCCTTTGCTCATAGGAGAGGTGCTCCAGCCCTCTGATCATCTTCATGACCCTCCTCTGGACTTGCTCCAACAGATCCATGTCCTTCTTATGCTGGGGACCCCAGAGGTGGATGCAGGACTCCAGGTAGGGTCTCATGAGAGTGGAGTAGAGAGGTAGGAGAATAAAACTTATTTATCCTCCTTGTTCTTAAATAAAAATGGAAAAGAAAACAGAGAGGAGTCAGTCTTCTACTGCCTTGCATGTAGGATAGGTCCTCTACAATTTGTGAAATATGGGTGAAGAGAAAAAAGAACCCTGCAGGAAAAATCATTAGATTTACAGCTAGTGATTTATATCTACCTTGAGATTTATTTTGACAGAGGAAACAACAGATAAATCCAAGTGACTTTAATAAAAAACTTATAGCATGTGCTTTAAGTTTTTTGCTATATCAGAAAAGCCAAATAATTATAGAAGAGAGAACCCGGTTTTGAATTCCTTAAGTCTGCTGAGCGCTAGGCAGACACGCGCTCCAGGAACAACCTGCCCATCTCTCTCCATGTTGTGCTGGAATTTGTCACATTTACTCATGTCTTCTTGCAGAGTTGACAGGGTGAGCATATCATAATCTGGTTCAGTCAAAATGAGGTGACCCGGGAAAGACCTGCTACTTAAACTGTTTAATCTAACCTGTCTCATTTTGACTATATTAGCAAATCATGCTAGCAAATCTTAGGGCACAATAAACACAGGCAAGAAGTTGACAAACAGCTGGGAGTGGTAATGTCCTTTACCAACACAGTGGAACTGAGAAGGCAACATCCACAACATCCATAACATTCATAACATAATGCTTCTACAAAGGAGAGCCTGGACCCTGCAAATCCTTTCCAAATACTCCATGCAAGACAGGGTATTAGATCTTATTTGATATATTCTTTAAATAATTGTGCCGCATACATAAAACATGTATTAAATACAGCATTTAAAGTTGCAAAGTTAAGATTTCAAGAATTAGGAAATATCAGAATCAACATTTTAATATAACTTTCATGTAGTCCAGTTGGGCACCTGCCCTGCTTCCTGGCTGAGTCAGAGCCTTTGTGTGTTGGTTTATAAAGATCAGGCATTCATGTATATGGAGTTTGCAAAAATATCATAATGTATATGTATTGGGATCCACACTGAGACTGTATAGGCAATTTAAATCCTGGCTTTTCTTGTTACAAAAGCTAATAATCTAATTTAGCAATCCAACTGTCGTGGTTTAACCCCAGCCAGCAACTAAGCACCACCCAGCCGCTCACTCACTCCCCCACCGGTGGGATGGGGAAGAGAACTGGAAGGGCAAAAGGGGAAAACTCGTGGGTTGAGATAAGAACAGTTTAATAACTAAAGTAAAATAAAAATAGAACAGTAGTAATAGTAATAATAACAATAATAATAAAACCAAATAATAATAATACAATAGTAATACAAAGCAAGTGATACACTGTACACAATTGCTCACCACCTGCCGATCAATGCCCAGCACGTCCCCCAAGCAGCGATCATTGCCTTCCCCCCCCCGGCCAACTCCCCGCGCTCATATACTGAGCATGATGTCATGTGGTATGGAATAGCCCCTTGGACAGTTTGGGTCAGCTGTCCTGGCTGTGCCTCCTCCCAACTTCTTGTGCACCTGGCAGAGCATGGGAAGCTGAAAAGTCCTTGACCAGTGTGAGCGCCACTTAGCAACTACTTAGCACTACTTAGCACTGCTTAGCAAGAACCAGAGCATCAGTGTGCTATCGACATTGTTCTCATCCTAAACCCAAAACACAGCCCCATACCAGCTCACAAGAAGAAAATTAACTCTATCCCAGCTGAAACCAGGACACCAACCGTTACTTTAACACAATTGTGTAATTTCCTGTAACAATCGCTCATCACTTCATACATCATCAAATTGGAGTCCTGACCTTTTAACTCTCTAAAAAAGATTTCAGTCAAACTCAAGTTCACTGACTGCCATGTAGTAATGGGGCAAAATCAGATGACTGAAATTTCCATTCTCGTCAGCTATGTCCTCCTCTCCTTTGATGGAACCTGTTGTACTCAAGGAAAGCTCTACTGGTTATCTCATGAAGCACATAGCGAATATTGTGTTGGTCAGTACCATGTATAAAGGTAAATTGAAAAAGGGTCCTAGGCCACCTGAAAACTTCAGTGGCTCAGGAGTTGCTTCAGAAGCTGTTCAACCACTCTTGCTACATGTATACTTAATTCTGATACAAGGACTGGAAAAGTGACTGAGGATCATTTCAGTTGTCCGATTTGAATTTATTCTGGGTATAACTGAGTCCTACTGGTCAACAGTGGAAGATTATTGTCTTACAATAGCTATCATGTTCACTGAGGACTAGCTGGTAGGGTTCTGGTTCCCTCTACCAGCTATGCTGCTACAAAAAATTTCATGTATTGTTGTTGCTTTAGAAGGAACTATGTAGGCCTGGCTGTTAGAGTATTCAGGTTCAGTGATTTTGATCCAGGCTGAAAGCTCTTGAAGAACACAAGTAAAAAAAAAAAGGAATTAATTATTTTTATAAACATTCTGCAGTTATGAGGGTATTATATGCAGTACGTTTCTATAAACAGCTTTGTCCCAGCTGAACTCCTTACATCTTCTCAAAACAAACAAAAAAGGTTTTGATAATAATAGAATACACTGAAAATACACAGGTTTCTGTAAACCTTCTTCTACAGCAAATGCAAACAAATCATTCACACATACCCACTAAAACCAGAAGATAGCTTTCTGAAAAATGTCTTTTCAATGATATTTGCACACAATACGATAGAAACTCCCTATATATCACTTAAACTTAGTGTTTGCTGTAGATACTGTGTTAGCTTATCAAGTTATCAAGTCAGCATGCATAGACATGGTCAGCGTTTGGAGCCTCTGCTCTTCCTCTTCCCTCCATAAGTTCTGTGTGAGTTTGGGCAAAAACACAGCATTTTCAAGTCAGAAAATAACAAAGCAGAATCAGGACCGTGGTGTGGGATAATCATTACTTCACAGGACACAGCTTGGGTTGCTATTGCTTTCCATTTTGGAGTGAAAGTATGTGAATCGTGTCAGATAAACATTTTAGCTGGGTAGATACATTGAAGGAAACATTTAATAGATTATTTTTAAAAAATATATGACTCACATAGATTCCTAGTCATCTATCTATAGCTCTGAACGATGGAAGTTATCCATCTTGAATTCTCATTATTCTTGCAGTATTGGTTACCTCATTTGCATAAAATGAATAGAATAAATTGTTACGAATCCAAAAATATACGGTTGCCAGGATACATCTTGCTAGATGCAAATGAAAATGGGTTTGTGCCGACCAGCTTAAAATAGTTTGGTACTTAGACATTTTCCTATTAACATTAATAGTGACAAATGAAACATTATATATCCAGTGAGGTATTGAATTTATTACTATTTGTTTTTCAACAGGAATATTATTTCAAGCAAATCTGAACTAATTTTTGTACAATGTAATTCCACTAAAATACCCTGCAGTTTCATTGTAGAAGCAGCATACAGAATGAATAAATATTCCATGTTTGCTTCTTGATAAACTTTTGAATTCAAAAGGTAAGTTTCCTGTTAATTGTTTTTATGATTTTCAGTGCTACAGCATTACCAACAAGCACCTATCAGTGTATAGGAACACTATTATTATGCTTTATCCATGTATATGTGGATAAGGTAGTTACAATTGAGAAATGTACCCAAAAAAAGGTCCTAGGGGTCTAACCACATTCCTACACAATTACATAGCCAAGTCCCATTATTTAATGTATATTATTCTGATTTGCTAAAAAATTACAAAAATATAATTATTTTTATTTTAAGCAATATATTTTATAAATCTCGACTATTTTTAAGCAGTATGCATGCATATTGATATCTTTAAAAGCCTATACCAGAAGCTTAATCATATCACTTTCCTGAGTAAAGTTGTTTAATTTGTGTAAGACTGGCAATGAAAATGAGTCTGCATTGAATGCCTAATGAAGATAATTAATGTATAAAATAAATACATTTTTATCGTGTGCCATTCAAAGTGTGTACATGTATTTTAAAGGGGATTATATTTCCTACATATTAACTTCCAAACAGGTAGATAAACACAGGTCAGATTTCCAGATGTATTCAGTCAAGACTTCTGTATTTTTGGTGAGTTGTGTAGCTGCTCTAATCTGCCATGACTGGTCCCTTGCCAGCAAAGGGCTGGCTGCCCATGCTTCTTCCAATGTCATGCATCAGTTGAGACAAGAAATAAACTGGGGGGTTACAGCAATAAAAGCTCAATGTATGCTGAGAAAGAAAGCTCTTCAATTTGAAGATATCTACAACAATTGAGATGCAGAAGTTTTCTCTGCCCCCTTACTAATGGTTGTTTCTCTGAGAGGAGCGAAAAATACCAACAAAACCACAGCAGCATAATTCTCTCATAGGAAACAATTTCAGACACAATTCAGAGTTGTAAAATGATAGATTAACTCCCTCCTCTCCTCTTTTGGTTTATTATGTCTCAAAAGTTACTGGCTTTACTCCTAATTTTCAGTGGTATAACTGAGAAGAAAATTATGTCCCTAAATTCCAAAATAGCACTGAGGTTTGTCTTCACCAGTGATGAGCAGCTACAATTCCAAACAATATCAGTGGTACCGTGAATTATGCAAGTGATGACAGGATCGTACTGAATATTCATATAATTTACTTCCTAGAATACATTATCCTTTTTTTCTGTGTTAAACACAAAAATAAAGTACTTCCAGACTGAGGAGATGATTAAGGGGCTGATTCAATAGCCACTGAAATTGAAGACACTTTCCTTTGAATTTGGTAATCTCTGAGCTGGGCTCTAAACCTTTATTTTCTGAGAATGCTCTTTGTACTAACCTTCATTTCAGTCTGCACAGAGCTAAAATGAGCATTAAGAAAGATGTCCTTTTATTCCACAAATCAACTCCTACATGTAATACTTGAGAAAACTGCTGGATAAATACATTAGTTCTGCTTAGCAAGTTAAACATCAAAGGCTGAAAACTTATATTCCCATCTGTTCTGAGGCTGTTGGTTGCATCCAGATGATTGTTAGCGCAATTCTGCATGAAGCCATGAGTTTCAAGACTTGCAAGGCACCATACTCTCTACAGAAGACAACACTGTTCCATGTAGATAAAAATTCAAATATTTGCCAAGATTGTAGATGTTTTCTTTAGAAAAAAAATTCTCTATGTCACCATTCAAATTACAGCAGACGTTAAGGCCAGCATCTAAAAAATTTGGGAGATTGCTGCTACGCCCCAGTTGAGCCATGGCAACTGGTTGTGTATACCTTGTCATAACTGTGAAATAAAATGTGTTAAATTCCCCTGTGATTGGAGATTGCAAATCAATTTGGATGGAATTCAGTGCAAGATTCAGATTCCTAAATTTTAGATATCTGTATGCAGGTGTCTTCAGCTAGCTGTGTAAATTTCCACTATACTGAAGACAGATTCACTTGTGTAGCAATGGGCACTCTGAGCTATCTGAGCTACTGTACGGGACCTACAGGAGACCTGATGCTTCTGGAAAAGCAGTAGAAAACAAGGCAAGATACCCAAGGGCATCTTAAAAAGCCCTGAATGTTTCTGCTCACCCCACCTGTCGATCAATGGAGCCTGGGTAGCATTGAGCTGTGATAACACAGCCTCTTAGCAGCTCGTCCATTGCATTGCCCACCAGACAATTGATTGCAGGCATCTGCCTACTTCTTGTGATGTGTGAGACACTCATATGAAAGTACCAGACCTGCACCCTATTACTGACTGTAATGGGAGATTAGACACCTAATTAATGTCTAAGAACATGCAGGTGTCTGTATACTCAAATTTAGAGGCACAATTCACCTGCGTATATGCAAGCACATCCTTTCACCTGAGAAAGTTTAGGGTGTTAGAAGTACTGGGATGGAGCTGGTAGAGATGAGAGAACTTTATGGGAATCCTGCACCTCTTCAAAGCAAAAACTGAGTGCTATGTGAGATCCCTCATGGAGTCCAAGTGATTAGAGATTACTCTATTGAGGAATCTGAACCCTACACCATGTGCCTCAAACTGAATGTGTCACACCAGCACTGGGGTAACAGTTTCCCACAGAGAGTTGCTGTAGCTTGGCTAATATGCAAGTAGCTGGTTAAACAATTATTTCCTGGTCTCTAACGTCATTGTCCGAAGCCGAGAATCTGAAATCTATCACTCGCCTGCCATTCCCCCTACAGGCTGTTCAACTTCAGTCTTATGGCAGTATGTGACGCTAAAGCTATGTAGATGTTCTACAGTTCATCGATATATAACGGTCCCTTTGTTTTG
Source organism: Nipponia nippon (assembly GCF_047370975.1). Lineage (NCBI taxonomy): Eukaryota > Metazoa > Chordata > Aves > Pelecaniformes > Threskiornithidae > Nipponia > Nipponia nippon. The sequence goes on along the minus strand of NW_028262358.1, from coordinate 113,745,585 downwards.
GCAGGATTTAAAAGTTGGACTTTTCTAACTCCTAAATACTACCCATATCCAGAATAAAAATATTCTTCTGGATAAATCCCTGATGCATTCTGTGCAGACGATCTGAGAGCATACATAACATGCACTAATAAAGTCAAAATATTTCCAAATGATGGGTGACAGCTGCCTCTTCTTTTGTAAAAGCATTCAGTTAAAGACATGTCCATTATACAGCAGTCAGAAGGCATGCCCCAGAAAAATAAGTAAAAGGGGACATTTAGCTGCTGGCTGGGAATCTGAGGTTCATTTCTCCCTCCTGGTTCAAGTTTTCCATGTGACTGTTCTTCCCGCTTGAAAGTGGAGCAATGCTATTTACTTCTTTTAAAAGGTACTTTGAGACTTCTAGATAAAAAAATGCAAGCCAGCAGCTTAGTGTTCCACTAAGCTGGGTGCTGTAAGGGTAGCTATATTAAACATGTGCTACAGTAACAGACACCAAGCCTTTTAATAGACTAAGTATGTCACTTGAATTATTTTCTAACTAGAAAATTTGGAATTTTCAGACCAGTGAAGAAAAATTCAAGGACATCTGGATACATCCTGGGTAAAGGCAAGAAGTTGAAGTGTGTAAGCGATGCTGCTGTGGGATGCTTGCTCAGTGGGAGTGACAGGGCAGAGGGTCAAGTCAGCAGCAGACCCTACATGCTCGCAGCTCTACCAAACTTCTCGGCTTCACAGCGCTTCAAAACTTGCCTTATTCATGAGAATCACACCTCTCCGTGCGCACAGGCCCTTTCTTCAAGGCGTCTGCCCCAGGCAGAACGCAGCTGTGAACTCTCAGGTTCGCTGGGACAGTGCTGTAATGGCTTTGTGGTCAGCATCAGGGCTTCTCACATGTAAAGCATTCAGCAAGCAAAACCCTGGTACGAACAAATAACAAGATATTTCTATGCTGTACTTCCAATATTGTTACTTGTACGCTTTTTTCTTTTTTTTTTTTTCTTTCTTTCTTCCTGTAAATGACTCATAGACTGGCTTTTGGGGAAGGGGGAAACCAAGTGCCGCGCAGCCACTCTTGCAACTTTAACCTTATTTAACCCTCAAGGCAGCAAGAGGAAGTACAAAGTATTTTCACGAGCTGTGAATGGGCTCAGATCTGGTTTTGACGTCTTGAGGAAGTACTGCCTTCTGCAAAGCCAGAAATGCAGAAAACATGTATTTGTAGTCCCACTGAACTCATTTACACACACACACTCCCGACCGCCCCCCCCCCCCCAAAAAAAAAAAAAAAAGAGCCCATCAGCTGGGAGGAGAGGGGATGGGATCCCTGCAAAACGGGGCGGGTTTGGGTCAGGGCCCGTGTCCCCGAGCGGGGTGCAGCACGGGTGACAGCGGCACGGGTCCCGGCCCTTATTTCTAAGCTGACACCCCAGGCCCCCCCACCCGCCGGACCGGGGAGCCTGAGGGTCCCCGCGTACGGTCTGTGCGGAGCTGGGGAACCCCCGTTCCCCTCCCTCAGCGCCGCGCTTCCCCTTCCCCATCTGCCGCCCTCCCCAGGACCCCTCCACCCGCTCCGGCCCCAAGAGCGGCGGAGGGCGCCCGGCCCCCCCTCGGCCCGCGGCGGCGGGAGGCGGGTCCGAGGGAGCCGCGCCCGCCCGGGGCCGGCTGCCGGCGGGAGCCGCACGCAGCCACCGCGGGGCGGGCCTGCGAGCGTCGCGCTGTGCCGGGGCGGGCTGGGCCGCGCAGCGCAGCGCCGCCGGCTGTCTCTGAGGCGCGGGGGATGGACGCGGGTCCCTGCAGCGGCGAGCGGCGACGGGCGGCTCAGGTAAGCGGGGGCGGAGGCACGGCGCGGCCGGGTGCCGCTCGTTCCCTCAGCGCCCCCCGCATCAACCCCGCCGGCGGCGGGGCGGGGACGGGGCTTTGCAGCCCTTCTCCTCCCCGAGGGCTCCCCTCGCCCCCGCGCCGTCTCCGCTGAGCCCTCGCTGCCGCCTTTGTGGCCGCTCCTCGGTCCGGGGTCACCCCTCCCCGGCCGGCCCGGGCCGCAGGCGGCGCGGCCGCCCCTGCCCCTCGCACCGCCGCCGCGGGGGCGGCCTGGCGGCGGGGCGGGGGGGACAGGCGGTGGCGGGGGGGACGCCGGGGGACGCGGCCAACTGTTGCCTGGGAGAGCGTCGGCCCCAGACCGTTGCCAGCTCCTGTAGCAGCGCGGCGGTGAGGGCTCGCTTCGCCTCGGCTACCGGCTGCCTTTGGGAAAGGCATCGGTTGCGGTGCGAGCCCCCGCGGAGATTCCCCCGTTGGCCTTGCCCCAGGCGGGGGAGACGCTTCCCCACCCTGGGCCCGGGCACAGGCCCTGCAGGGTGGAAATTTCTGGCTTTTGGTGAATGCCGGAGCCGCCGCAGGGGAGGGCAGCGCCGGTGCGGGGACCTGTCTCTGCCTGCACCCGGGCCCAGGGAAGCCTGGCTTAACTCTTAACGCTGGCCGAGGATCTAATTCAGACAACACGTCGTAGTGCCTTACTGGAGTAAGTACGCCTCTGCTGTAGTGGGGGGAGAGAAGGGGATTAAGCTCACAACTTCGATTATACCGACAACTTTCTGTTCCAGCTGCTGGTGGTTGTTGGATGCAGGGTGCTATAAACACGGTGTTTCCAGAGGGATGTACCTAGGCATGAGATGAAAAACACGATCTGTAATACTGCATTCATCTCGTTTGAATCTCGGTCCATGCTGAGATGTGTTCCAGTGAACAGATACGAGACTTGCATCTATTCTTCCTATTATTGTTTTTCCCTAATTTAATTTCAAGACCGTTTAGGTTTAATTTTATTTATCTGGGTTTTGTTATGCTAAGGTCTCGGTAATATATGACGCCACTGTGTAAAATCGAATGCTCCATAATTCGCTGGCAACACAGCAACTTCACATGCTTTCAGTGGTGTTGCTAATAACTCGCCGAGGGTGGTGATGTGGGTTGGCTTCCAGCCTGTTCCTGGTAGTCTTTGACTGCCATACAGCCGATCTTTGCACTCTGTTTTTTACCAGCTCCTAAAGGCAGTTTGTATGTGTATGGCGAGAGGATAAGTTAAGGGGGACAGGGATGTGTTTCCTTTCCTTCTGCTGTACTCACCATCTGCAAGGTCAGAAAAAAATGAAAATGACTTTGGCTGTGAACTCTAAGGTGGGGAGATCTGGAATGAAATGCTGTCGTGACATGAGGTTGCCTTGTGGGCAAAGAATTTCACATGCTCAGCAGTACTCTACAAAAATACCCCAACTCATATTACACAGGGAAGAACCAAGATACTTCCTTTTTCTCTGTTATGCTAACTTTTATATTTTTACAACATGTAAGGAGGACTTGTACATCAGCAATGTACTTCTTTATTTTTTTAAGGAATAAACTTTGTAATTTCTTATGTTTGATTCTCCTTTCTACTCTCCTGTAATACCCCTACCCCCCCACCTCACCAGGCCCGAATTAAAAACTAATGATAAAGCCCTACTACTCATGAATTTAGCTTTCCTAGGGGAGACTTTGAGAAAACGTTTTAATGAAATGAAATTACAGATTATGGGAATAGCATGAAGGGTTTGACTTAACTTCATAAAAAGCATAAAGTAGCAACTGAGAATAAAATTCTTCAACTTGAATTTGAACCACTGTCGTATAGTCTATCTGGTCCTTAAGGTTTCACTTAAATGTGAAATATGGCAAGTATAAGTGAGACTCTCTGGGTTACTTATATGGTTACTTAATGACTGCCCAATATTTTTTTTATATTCTGCTCTGTACTTTTTCACGACCCTCCTGTGCTGTTTTTGCAGTGATGCTTCGTTTTTTTCTGTGAACTTCTTTATTAAAAACAGAAAATAAACAAACCACAAGTGATTAAAAAGACAATGTATGCTAATAATTAGAATAAAAAATACTTGGTTAATTCACAAAGGAAAAATGGTGATCATCTTGGATACTACTGCATAGTTACTGTCAGCAGATGTCATTTTGCCATAATGGTGAGTCTGTTAGTGAATTTTACAATGCTGGGAAGATAATTCATTGTTAGTGGGCTTAGCTTGTCTTCATGACATCATTTTTTGACACTGTTTTGTCAGGCTGAAATACCTTGTCCACAGCAGTCTTACAAAGACATTGAGGATTTCCATGTGCAGTATGTTGCAGACTTCCATGTTATGTGTTATACAAAATCAGAGCTTAAAATGTGTGTCAAAAATAGTAGATGTTTTTTAGATAAATAACAATTCCCATACCTTAACAGAAATAATATTTTATAGGTGTACAGGTACTATAAATAAGTAAGACCTCTTTAATTGGTCACATTTATATGTATTTCCAAATACTCTTTTAATTGGAGTTTTTAGAGAAACTGTAGAAGAGTTTTGTAGACCCACTGGCATTCTTTAGCACTAGGTGCATAATGCATGCAGTAGCACATGAACTTCATCATTCAGTTCACATTTTATGCAAAACAGGAAAATATTGTTCTATATCCAAAACCTGTATGCAATCCAGACATCGTTAGGTCTCCTGTTAAATCCCTGGAGACAAACTGAGCATATCAATGTGACCTATAACATCAGTGGACAGGGGAATATGCATATTAATAATATATGTTGATTTGAAGCAGCCAAAACCTCTTAGTGTTTCCTCCGTACCGAATTCAGTATGTATTTGGATCTGTTTCAGTATTATCAATCATTCTTCTAGCAGTGCTTTCTGCTCATGTTATCTGGGAATGCAAAACAGTAACATTAAATCAGAGAAAACAGTTTGAGAGGCATGAATTAAAATATTTAATATATGGGGCAGCTTGAGAGTTGCAAAAAATGCAGTCATAAATTTGAATTTTATTGTTTAAATTAAAATTGTAATAGAAGCTGCTATGCACTCATGTGTGAATGATGATGAGAGCAACGTGAATGATGTGAGATGTACAGGTCCTAATTCTTGTGAAGTACTGAATTTACCATTCTTCTACTTTCACAGAATTCTACTTCACACTTCCAATTAAAATGAAAAACGTGTCTTATTTTGTGTTTTTATATACTGCTTGATACAAGTTCTAGATTTAAACTGGTAGCAGTGGTTACTTCTACAGGAAAAATAGCGGTAATAAATATAGGATGAATACCTTTTAGGACAGATATGACCCAGTGCAGTACTGACACACAGGTGCTTGAAAGATTTTTATTTATTCTTGTGGATTTTAAATGTTCAGAAATAATCTCATGGTTGGTATCTTCATGTTTACATTAAGTTAAATATCTGTCAGTCTTACTTTAATTCAGGAATGGCTACTTTTGCATGCTAATGGCTGAAATATTCTTGTCTAATTTATGAACTTGTCAATAGACTACATTAACCAGCGCTCTATGGGACTTCTTTGTGCATTTTATCCTTTTTTTTCCTGTCTGTGATGATACTTGTGTAGGGCTGTTCATATTGGCAATGTACAGGTTGACTTTTAACATCATGGTTTGAGTGAATGGTGGTGCCAAAGGTGAAGCTTATGCATAAGTCTGAGGCTTATTTTTGAGTAAATCTGTGTAAGGAATTTGTTAAGTTTGTAAAATGTGAAAAGTTCGTTTTGAAGGTTCCAGTAGCAGTGCAACTTGTGGTGTTATGTGTGCCTGTAGCAAGTGCTGGGCTGGTTTGGCTGAAGTTTTAATAAATGTAATTCATGAATGTATGTCCCTCAGACCTGTTGAAGAGCATCGATACGGCATGGGAGTTGTCATGTCTGGAATATGTCATGGAGCATACTGGGATGTTGAGTTTGGTCCCCTGTTTGTCTGTGGTGAGCTCTGGATGACTGAGTCATATCTGGGCATTGGAGTTTGCACAATTTAATAACACTGTGGAGATGGTTTGGTGTTTTTAAGGATGTGTAGATTTATACTGACATTTTAGATAACAGCCATTCTGTATTCTCCTATAGCTCTCTGATGCACATAGGTTTAACTTAAAATATAAGTAGTTGTTAGAAGCTTTTTTTATATATAATTTATGGGATTTTGGTGGGGAAATTCTTCTCCCTGTTGTATTACAGCCAGAATTCATAAATTATTTGAGTGACCTATTTTACAATTAGATGCCTCAAAGCTAGGGTTGATGTTCTTATAACTCAGGTCTGAAAGCACACTCTTGTTTGTATTTTTTACTGTGAAGAAAATCAGATGCACAGAGCTTCATTTCTACATCCATCCAGAGCTGTTACCACTGTGACTGTTCTGGAGAGTGGCATCTCTCTCCTGCCTAACTGCCTTTGGCAGCTGGAGATGGGAATGTTCCCTCAGGATTTGAAAAGCTTGTTTTGCAAAGAAGTAAGTATGTGTAAGCTATTTACTCAAACTCAAGGAAGAAGCATTTGCAATGATGTTTATCTCTCCCTCTTCTCCTTATATTCGATGGTGCATTAGTTGCATCCCTTAACTCCTGAAGTGTGAAGCTTGATTCTCTGTGCCCTTTTCAGCTTGAAGTAACTTGAGCTCACATCTCCCTCTTCCCAGAAGAGTGCAACAAGCAGCATGTGGTAAGCTGTCCTTCATTTCACCTGCAAGTGTGTTACTTTGAAAGAAGTAATTAATTAGGCCAGAGGGAGAGTGACTCCTGCCCTGTGATCAAGGCATTCAGCTGAGGTGAGGGAAATCTGGTTTGTATGGGTGTTTCATTCTTTCATCCAGTAAATATTTTTCCATTTCATAGCTTCAGCAGGAGTAGTCTAGGACAGACTACAATCTGTGGGTTAGGGCACTACCCTGGCATGCAGAGGTGTGGTTGTGAGCCAGCCTCTTCGGCTGGAAAGAGCCTACTGCCCACTTTTACTTCCTCTGTGGTTGCTTTCCTGATGCTCTTAAATTGCTCGATGGTGCTTGTGGGCATGCTCCGGCCTTCTCATCCGAAACTTCAAAATTTCATGACGCCTCTCCTCATCAGCTTGTGAAAGGGATGACTTTGTATCTTGCTCCTGGGGAGGCCTGAAGGTTTTACAACACTGTTTAATAACATAGGTACCTCTTGAGCTTTCAGGATAGGTGATGTTTAAGGTACAGCCTTGACAACTTTGTTTCCTATTAGGTTAGTTGGCTTCCTGCTTACTCTCCCAGTTATCTGATTTCCATTTTATACCCAAATTTACTGTAGCCATGCTCAAAATTCTCCTGTGAGTCCATTTTGTGCTTCTAGTCTCATGTGGACTAGTAAATCTAAGAAAAGTGTAGATTTTGGGGGGATGAAGGCCAGAATTTGGCAAGACTGAGGTTGCCTTCAGGAGACGGTCTTTATTTTGGGGTTAGGACACGATTTGAGCCTGGTTTGATTCAGCTGTCCAGCATAGGCATCTCGTCCTTGCTGAGATGTTTTATGACATCAACTGCATCTATGCTTGGCTAGCAGATGTAAGATGGCCAGAAGACCCATGACCTGCTTGGAGTAGCACCAACTGGGAAGGTGGGATATTTTAAGACAGCTCGGTACTGTTTGCCTCTGCAACTGAACTGAGCCCAGTAGTGTCCTAAGAGTATTGTTGTCTAGGCTGAATGTGGTTAGACTGAGAAGCGGGAGGAAGGGGTTGTTTTCTTGTTTTTCAAAGACATTTCAAAGAAAACCTGCTTTCTGTTTTATATTCTTTATTGCGAGTGTATTTGGTACCTAGCCCAATCGTTATAATTTCCATTTTGCAACCTCCCCAGATTAAGTCTGGGAGGTTAGCTTGAGTTAATGGCTTTCTGGGAAAGGGAGGGAGAAAGTTCATCTTCTGGTTTCTCTCATGCATATTAATAGCAGTGTGGAGTTCTGGGGCAAAAATTCATTACTGGCTGTTGTTAGCTGGTACAGAAATGCTGAGTGATGGTGCCACTTACGGAGCTGAATTGGTTTTGGAGAATAAGGAAGATTCTCTCTGGTAACTGATCCATATGATTCTATCTCCAGTAAATTGATTTCAGAATTGTGTTTAAATAGCCTCCGTGAGAGATGTGCAGTGGTATTTATCTGGTACAGATGATTTGCTGGTCCTAATTTTTTGGAGGGAGTTCATCTAATGCTGTGGAAATTGGGGGAGGGAGGCAATGGTGAGGGGAAAATTTTATAATAATATTCCTTAGAGTTGTTCAAACCTGTTTAGAAGACTAGATTGTTAAATTTATGTTTAATTTCCAGGAACAGTCTAATTTTGTCTCAGTTAGACTTTTTCCCACCCACATATACACGGTCTGACTCCTTGTACTGTATTGCTTTGTGATTGCACAGTGTTTTGCTTCAAGGATCATCTGTAGACTGTTGGTGACTCCTTCAGATAAAGATTTCATGACGGATAGAGACATCTTTGGAAGCTTCTGGAAATGTCTGTAATCATTTCCCTAATAATTGATGGCAGCAGAGGAAATGGGAGCTGATATTCTGTAACCATTTTTCCTATGTTTTTATTATTAAAGCATAAATACGTTGTAGGACTGGAACACTTCCCTCACCCTCACAAGGCTGTGCTGCAGCGGAGCTCTGTAATACCAATTACTGCAGGGATGGTTTGCTATTCCAAATGAGATCATGATGGGGATGCTGGAAAATGAGTCTCTCTCAAAATGTGTTTCATGCTCTGAATACTTGAGAGATTTTGTTAAGAGTGCGATACTTAGGTTTACGGGGTTTATGTTTTTAGTTAGAGGAGGTGTTAAAAAAATCACTTACTATTTTGTATCAACATCTCTTGTATTCAAGAGGAAAATAGAAAATATTTCCTGATCTTGAAGTATTCTGGGAATATGTTGCCTGTAGAACTGATGCGTGTTTCCGCAACTAGATAATCTTACTACTTTTATTTTTTTCCCAAAAGAAGGGTAGAGAGCACACATATTAGAAGCCTTAGAAGTATAGATAATCTGCTTGTCCATTTTTATACTGTGAGAGAAAAAATGATTGGGGTCTGACTACTTACGCCTTTGTTTTACTGAGGTTTTGATTCATTATGGCACAGACAGTATCATGTTGTCCTTTACTGAACTAAAAGTAAATCCGCCAAAAAAAATCCCCTTTTGTTCTGCTGCTGAGGAACACTGTGGGCTGCCAAATCCTGGCAGTCTGAGTCACCACAATCGTAATAAAGTGTTTGTACTTTTGTGGTTGCTGTTATTCAGTGTCTTCTAATTTATTCATAAGGCAAAGGGACACCTACAGGTTAAAATACTACTTTTTAAAGAAATATTCCATGTTTATACTGGAATAACATTTGTCAAAAGAGAATTAAATAAACACTGGTAACGCTTCAAAACTTCCAGGAGCAAATGGTAATCTTTAACAATAAGAAATAGATATATACATATATTTAACAAGTTCCATTTTCTGTGTAAGACCAATGTTGGACTTCAAAAAAATTATGGGATAATTTTAAACTCCTTACTGAACTCTGATGTTTTGGCCATCTGATCTGACCTGATAATGATCTGATAATCAGGGAGACAGTTTCCTTCCTTAAAAAAAAAAAAAAAAAATGTTTTAAGGACAGAGACTCTGACCCTGGAAACGCTTATCTGTATTTTAACTTTGATGTGTGGGCTGTGACCCAGGAAACATAACTCATGTAATTGAATTCAGTTGTTTTCAGGATCACTCCTAAACAAAGCAGTCAAATACTAAGTTGTAATATTCAAATAAAACTCAGAATGATTGCACATAAGCAACTGAGGGAAAGCAAGGTGGTTCTGAATCAACGATGGGTACCTGTAAGGCTGACAAATACGTTCCCTGACTCCACAGAAGAGGTGTGCGGGTGTCCTGCGGGTGGCTGTGTGCACACTGTGGCGGTCTGGCTGATGCGCCGTCGTCACCCACGTCACCCGTGCTTGGGTGGGAGGTGGGAGTTCTTAAAAATTATTGGTCCCATCACCTGTGCGTGGAGAGGAGATGGGTTTCCTTATAATTTCTCAATTCTTCAGCTATTTATGGGTAGGGGTCCTCATGATTTAGGCTTTGAACTCTAATATCGGTTATTAAGGCAGAAACAATGATTTCCTTCTTTCTATTGATAAAAGAACAACAAGGCTTTTATTCCTTTTTTGCCTGATACATAGGAAATTCTGTATGTTATTTACCTTTCCCTGCTGTTGAGCTAATGAAATTTCCACAGTTCTCTCAAAAAAGCCAAATTTGGTAAGTCAGATCATTAGTAACTTTCCCTGACTCCATCCTGTAAAGCTGCTGAACAAAAGGAAGGTGGACTGAGCTGGGTGTGGATGGTGGGCATCAGGGAGATGTGGGACGCGTATGGAAATACATGTAGCAGAAAGTACTATAATTTTAATTGCTGCTCTGAGTCATACTATCACTACAGCTGTTTTCCAAAGAAGAGGTTCTCATGCTATCAACAGGACATTCACACAAAGAAAGGAGATGGTAGATAAGCAAATGCAAATGTATTGCATGCCCTCTATCCTTTAGTTTTTAATACATTCACTAGTGACGAGTTCAGCGTGAAACACTTGGTGACATGCAATTATATATGCATTAAGTAAACGGCAGTTGTTTCACGGTATCCCTCTCTCGGGGTGCATATTCTTAATGCACTGAGGTAGGGATGAGTGAGTAGTACAGCTCTGAGCTTCTCAATTCATGTGGCAATGCGGTCCCGCTCAGGGTGCTGACTTCCTTTCTCCTTTTTTTTTGCCCTTAAAAGGAGAAGAGTGCTGCCATATGACTCCCTTTAGAGAGAGTCACAAGACGAGGACTGGGCGGGCGGTTATTCAGGTAGTTTTGTCTTGTACACGATACGAGACATTCTGCTTTCTGTGTTTAACGTGATGTTACTAGCAGAGTATGTGGTAGTATTTCCTTCAACTGACACTGAAGTAAAACATTTCATTCTTCTAATAACTACTACTTTTTTTGTTGTTGTTGTTTGGTGTTTTTTTTTTTTTTGTATGGATAAGAGATTCTGAAGGGAAGTTGGATATAAATGAGTTTGGAAAGAAGATAAAAATCCCAGTTCTCGGGGATTAGGCTGTCCTCCAAACCTGCAGACACTTTCCTGCTGGTGGTTAAAGAATGACTGTGTGTGGTATTCTCCCATCTAGTGCCAGTGACTGTAGGTAGGCATGCCTAAGTTTACTGCTTGATTTTGCACTGTTAAAAAGTTTCATCTCCAGTTTTTCAGAGAACAGACTATTGAGGTGATTCTCTGAAGACTTGCCCAGAAATCAAATCTGGACATCTCGGTGCCTTTCCATGACTGGAGAAGTCCTTGAGCCCACTTGCTCTGCAGTCTTACAGTGACTTTCAGTGCACAGTGAAGCAAGAGTTGCCTGACTTCCTTTCACATATTCTGACAAAAAGCATAGCTCTGCCACTGATGAGGGTCACATTTTCCCCATAGAGCAAAGGCAATTAACAGCTCTAAGTAAGTTCCACCCAGCTTCTGCCATGGGTTACTAGGTCGTGTTCGATGGGCTCCTGATTCGACGTTGGAATGTGCTGGATGGTCTCAAACTGTCAGCTTCAACCATGCTGCCTGCTGATGTCCTCCATGTGCGTTTAAAACTGTCTCTGAGTCAATAATTCATAGTATTGATCATCAGGGCTTTAGTCAGCCCTGTATGTTCCATTTACTTACTGATGCTGTGCAAGGATTTGACATGGGGGCATGTAAATCAGCTGTCTCTCTTCTTGTTCAGTCCAACACAAGATGTTTTAGAAATCACAGCAGAATGGATCTACCTGTGGAAACAAGACTTTTTTCTTTGACAACTGTGAATAGTGAAGATCTTTGATGTAAACATTTACTTTCTTATGAAATGAAGCATTTTGTCGAGGAGTCCAAAGGGAGCTGGAGAAAATGAAGATCTTAATAATGAGCAGTCATTTCCTAGCATCATCCTTTTCTAGTGTCACCATAGGTATCCTGGGAACAGAGCAAAAGGACCATACTAATTCTGGATCTGAAGTCACAATTTCTTTTTTTTTCAAGCTGTTTTTTTTGTCTTCCACATCAGAATAGGATGTAGGCCAAGATCTGTGAGAAACAGATGTCTGTCTCATGCCAGCAGTGTTGTCATCTCTGGGATTTAATAAATTTGTTACTTTGCTTACGTGGGAGTTTTTGTTGTGCTGCAGGTTTTGGTTGTTTTTCTTGGCAGATCTTATAGTGAGTTTTCTAGTTAATTGGAGCGACGATCTTTAGGAGAGTGTTGATGTCATGTCACTGTTGGGGTAGATGTGTCATCTTTTCATTTTTTTGGAAGATAGAAATTGTACCTATAGTTTAAGGGACTGCGATTAAAGTATTCCCAGGTAACTGGGGGTATGGGAGTTCATCACCTGGGACTATTAGGTCAGAGCAGATGGTTATTAGGTGGACTCACTGGACCAGATTGGCAGCTAGTACTCAAACAGCTATAAATGATTGGTCAAGTTTTTACAGAATAATATGCAGTTTTGTCAATACCACTGCAGTTTTGTCAATACCACTGCCTTTTTAAGACTGCTTCAAGGTGAGCAGAGTTGGGAATGGAGAAGTGCATAGTAAGATGATCTGTAGGTAGGCGGTTGTGAAAGGGATGTGTGTTTTTGTACTGTCAGTGTAATTTTTCGTTCCCTGTGACACTGCATAACAAAAGTTTTAAACACAGTAATTCGTGCTAATTATAATAGTTACATCCAATTTGCACCAGGGCAGTTGTGTTTTCCTTTGGAAATTTTTTATATGCCTCTGTTGTGTTTACAAAGACTTGTTGCTTGTGTTTCTTTTTGTGCAAATTAAGGGTTAATGTTTTTGATTCAGGTTTGCGTGATTATTAAGTAAGTAAGTTGGGATTTCTGATTTAGAAGAAAGAAATGAATTTGTGAAGACGTAGACGAGTTTGTGAATTATTGAAAAAACACAGCAAATATGTTCCTGAAAAACTGATCTTGTAAAGTGTTTGAATTTCTTCTTTGCCCACCACCCTGATGTGGGCAAAGTTGGGAGAAGCAGAGTCTCAGCTGCTGTGCACTGGGATGCTGTCAGTACAGCTATGCCCATTTTATACCAGCTGACAGTCTGGACTAATATTCTATTGGCAGCAATCAGGCTTGCTGAAATGAAGGAGTCAGATGCTCGTCTTCAGTCTGTCTGAACACATTAAAAAAGTCTAAAAGGTAGAGAGTGCAAATTTTCATGTGCTGCATATAATACATGTAGAAACACAAATGCTCAACTGTTACATGTTTGTTTGGTTCTGTTCTCCTGATTTGAAAGCAACAACCACCTAGGTGAAGATGTGATGTTAAAGCCAGAAGCTATAATGCCTGGAAAAGGTGACCTGTTAATTCTGAAATGCCTTGGCCACTTATGGAATTAATTTCTAAAAATGATGTTCTCCAGAAGCAACTGGGTACTATAATCATGATGCATATTCATAGTAGGAACTAAATAAGGAATGGGTATGGCATGTGACTGTACTGTTACATTTTTAGTGCTGTTCGTGACACAGTTTTGTCCTATGCCAACTAACAGTCTCCCAGAAAATGCCTAAGCATAGTTCTGGGGTTAGGAGAGATGGTGGACCATTTCCAAAAGACTGTTTGGATCTGGCCAGGCTGTGTTGAAGGGATAGCATTTTAGTTGTACAGCCACGAGCTGTACCATGCTCTCTGGTTCCAAGCCCAGAGCGTGGCTATGTGCCCTGGTCTGTTTTATTTTCTGACATATATGTGGCAACAGATCCTGCTTTCCAGGAAGCTGGGATTCAGCAGCTTCTATGGGAAGGCAATGGCAGGGTTGTCTTTGTCTTCTTAGAAGGGTAGGAGAAAAAATTCTGTCAAACCTGAAAGTGAGAAGCCATGTCTGGAAAGCTGGAAAAATAATCCAGAGCAACTTAAAATCATAGAATAATTGAGTTTCATATTGTTTTTATAAGAAAATCCCCAGGGAATACACAGGTATAATTAGCCCTTTTGAAAGTATTAGTTTTTAAAAAATATATATTCATGAAGAATTATGGCCTGGCATTTTAAATCAAAATGAATAAATGAAATGTAAGCAGATGGCATCTACAGTGTCCTCAACCAGAGGATGTATATCCTGGCAGTAGTGTAAAATTTATCCTTGACCTAAGCTTTGCATTCTGTTAACTAAAGGAGCAGTAGCAACCTGCTAGCGCAAACCTGAGTTGGCATGATCTTTAGGTTTTCCGTGGGGAATCCCTGTCTCAAGCAGATGTTTCAGCCTTTTTCTAATTGTCTGATTGCCTCCTGTCAAGGAGGTGCAAGTCTAACTTTATATTTAGCAAAAACTGTAGGGCGTGGGTTGTTTTTGTGGTTGATTGGGGTTTTTTGTTTGTTTGTTTTTGTTTTTGTTTTTTATCAAGCAGTGTTAAAGCTATTGGTATCCTGAAGACTTAACAGAGTCTGGTCCAACACACAACTTATGGGTTGACTCTAGTCTGTGGAGCACTTCTATGTCTCACAACCTCTCTTCTATAGGAGATAACGAATAGCTGTTGGGATGGCGTAGGCTGCCTGGTGAACTGGCCACATACCCCTCCACTTGGAAGTGGTCCAGTGATCAGAAACTGAGCTCCTGGTCCCCATGGGGACAGTGACGGGCCAAGTGCCATTCCCACGCTGGGAATTCTGGTGCAGTTTGTGGTTTGAGGGTTGCATCGGGAGAGAATCAAAACTTGGGTCAGGATGCTCTAAGGATGAACTGCCCTGGATTACCTGTATTCCCATCGATGTCTCTCACATCTTTCTGCATAGTATTTAAATAGTACCAGCTTGGTAGTAAAAGCTTTAATGAGCCTGTGCTTTTTCAGTGCATACATTGATAAGTGTGTTCTGCTGCTGCTGCTCCTTTTTTTCTGTATCTTAAATCAGAATGCAGACTTGTAACTTCATTTTGGAACATGTTCTTTCTACTTTTTGAGTAAAGGTCTTCTAAAATGTGAAATAATATTGTGGTTGCATAGTTAGGATTCAGAGTCTGGCCTCTGACGCACACTTCATCTTATTTAACACTTCTGTTTCGCCTTTGAACTACAACATTATGTAGTCCATTCTGTAATGCAACTTCACTTAACTCTTTATTTGCAAGTAGAATTAATTTCACATCTTTGCTATTTATGCTTTGTTGAATACTGATCGCACAGCCTTAATGATTTCTTACACAGCAGGAAACTTTCAAAGTAGCAGCTGTGTTTTGCCTTAAGTCAAATTGGTTGTGGACTACAACTGCTCAAATCCCTGAGTGGATAATAAGCTTTACTCCCAGCAGGTCCCCCAGACTGCTATGCTGAGGGTACCGAACTGACTTCTGTATTTCATTGTATAAATGCATTTTAACTATGGATAAATTGACTTACTGAGAGTTACCAAAACAGTAAAAGAGAATTTTCTCTTCTGCATTAATATGTGATGGTTTGCCTCCTTGTTGACATCCTTGCCTTAAAGAAGCATTAAGGATTTTGCTAAGGTTTCCAGAGTGTCTTATTTGTTTCTTTCCAGTTTTATCACGCTGGTGTTTAAGAAACAATCACTTTCCTGTCTTGCCAACTCACGGATTCTACTGAGGAGAAGAGTGGTTGCTTATAAACATGTTTCTTCACCCTATGTTTAGGTCAGAGTGTTGTAGGGAGTATCTTGGTATTTAGTTATTTTATAAACATTTTAAAGTGTTGTCCCTCTTGATTCCCCCTGCCTTTCATATGGAAGACTCCGATAGCAATCTTGGACTATTTTTCTCCACTTTTAAAGGAATATTCTGTTTTAAAGACCAAAACTGGAAATTTGAAGCTCTTCCAGTCGGAGTAGTTTATCCTTTTTCTCTCCCATGGCACTTGCTTTCTCAGTCCAAGTGTCTTACCTTAGTGAACTTGCCTTGCAGCCCGTTCCACACAATTATTGCTTGCAGAACAAGAAGTGCTCCCTGGCATCAGTTTGTAGTCCTTTTTTAATGCCCATTTCATACCCCTTTGTCATATTAGCTCTACAAATTGGACTGACATAATTTTTACATCCCATTCGAGATTATTTTAGTTTGATTCTGCTATAGACTGAAAGAAATTTGGATATCTGGGATAAATTTTTAAAAAGGTTAGAAAGGAAACTTCCAGAATGTAATGTGTGTGGTGTTAAAATTCTAATTCAGTGCTAGCTACTACTTAAGTTGTGCTTGGGATAGCTATTCTGTATAAGTTGCACAGTTTTTGTAATTTCATGATTCAGCCGAAGAGGAGATACTCCTTTATAGTTGCTGTTTTTTTGTTTCCAAAATTTAGTTTTTCTTTATAAAAATGCCTTTGGATTTCTGAAGTAACTGTGTTATCATCTACTTCCCAGCCACAGTCTGGAAGCTTTTTGTTGAGTATATTTTGCACCTGTTGCGTGAGAGCTTATTGTTGCCAGCACTGTTAATTTTCTCCAAATAAGCCAAGTTATGTAACAGAACAACCTGGTCTAAGATAAAAATATGGAAATTATAAATATAATTCAAGAAAATTCTCATTTACCTTTCTTTTGGTCTATGTTAGATCTCAAGATTTTTAATTAACCTCACTAGGCTTATGTGCTCTGATGAACATACATTTTTTAAAAACAATCCAATTGTTTTGTTTTGCAATATACAAATTCTAGAGTTTCTATCAAATATATTTTATGTTCTGTTCTTGCATCTACTTCACAACTTTTATGCTATTTCATTTCTTATAGCAATCTTTTATTTTTTTTATTCCATAGAGTTTTAGCTTGGAGGTTTTTTTCTGTCCCACTTGCAATCAGTGTAAAGGTTTCTGGCAATTTTTTTACCATAATTAAACTTGTGAGTCTTGTTCTATAATTAATTAGTTTTCCTGAAAACCATTTCTGTTCAAATACTTATGTCGAATTTGGTGAGATACATCCTGTGCATTTGAAAGGAATGTAGTAGTTGTTCGCTCTCAGATTATGAACTTTGTAGTTCCATTTAGTACTTCCAGAAAGAAGTGGAAATTTAGTGCCTTTTTCCCCTTACTAAGATCTGTTTACTTCTGTTTTCTTTCTTATGATAATGGGTCGTGAATTCAATTAAACTGTGTTGACTGTGGCTTCAGTGACTAAAAACTTCTTATCTTTTCACATTGATGAACTCCTTCTGGAGTGGATCAAATAAATCATGGCTCATATTATTACAGTTCTGCAGGTACCTGCTTTGGTATGAGATTTTTAATTGATTAATTAATTTATTTAAGGTGTTTAGCTAACAAATACTTTCCTCCTGTTTTTCAAACTGACTTAAAGTCTTTTTTCATGTCATGACATTCCTCCAGAGCCGGTTGATGTTATGTCAGCATAGTCTGTACTAGTCTTTCCCTTTCAAAGTTGAATTCTACGTTTTTATTTCTGTTGATCATCTACATTTCACAGTCCTCTTTCTTTACCTGCACTGTTTCCGTTTCTGTTCTTTTCGGTCTCTTCTTCCCACCTGTAATCCTTTCTCATCATTTTCATCCATTCTCTTCTACCACTGTTCACTTTCTCTCATTCCTGGTAGTAAATCTGCTTTCATTTCTGTTTAAGGTGAATCTTGCTGTGTTGTTGCTTAACCACTCTTTCCAGTTGACCTTAATTACATGAAGCTTGTAAAATACCTAAACGCTTCATAGCTTGGGAGTTAACGTGGCCCAATAAATGGGATACCCCTTCGAAACTTTCTCACAGATGCTTGTTTAATTAGTGCTGAGGTTCAGACTTGTCATTTTAGTTGTTGTTGGGTCAAGAGGGAGGGGGTCATGTCTTCATATATCTTCAACCAGTAAATGCTGTAGAAAGCGATGGTATCTAGAGCTGGTTTTTGCAACTCAGTAGGGCTGGAGAGTCAGAAGTTGCCTCTTACTTAGTCATCACCACTCCATAGGAAATGGTTGTTTTCCGGGTTCTGTGAGGTGCTTCCAGTCCTTTCCCTGTCCCAAGGCGTTCCTGCTTTGGACACTCTCTGATGCCTCCTTCCCGGCTTCTTTCCCACATAAGCTGCATCACTCTCCGGAGTTAACGAAGTGTCCTAAACATGATAACAGTAGTTCACTATGCCGATGCGCTCTACTGTGGGATTAATTGACCTTTTGCTCTGGGTGTAACGCACAGTAGAAGGTACCTTGCAGCAGCACTCATTGCTTTAAAAAAAGAAAGGGAAATTACTATGTTTTGAAGGCATTTAAGTAACTTTTCTGATTTTTACTTAGTCATTAAAACAGTTTCATTAATAACAATTCTTTTAAACGAATTTTAAAATCCACAGATTGCAGCCTCTATGTAATTATCGGGAAGGCTCTGGATCATCTTGAAAAAGGTAAGAGTCAACTTCGGTACTTTCTGTCGTGCACAGAACAGCTGTCTAGCAGATTTGAACGTCATAAATGATAAATGAATACTCAGCCTCCCTTGAATGGCAGCCTGTTATGTAGTTTTACTGTTGCACCTAACTGGTGCTTTCAAAATGCTATCTAGGCATAATATTCTCGCCTTGAGGTTTTTATTTGTTTGCTTTTCTTATTATAGAACAACAACTGAGAATTCTTCTTCCCATGTACTTTTTTCATTTACTCCACTGTTTGTTTTGAATCATTTCACTGTTATTGTTCTGGTCTGTGTAAACCCTTGGGACAGAATTGGCCTAGGCAGAGAACAGGATTTGTTCTCATCCCTTTTGAAGTCCTAATTCTGCAATTTTTTTATTTTTTTTTAAGGCCTTCTACTGCCTTTTTTTTTTCCCAAATCTTGACCAGGGTCCCATCAAACTCTCTGAAATATAAGTTCTAAACACCCTCTGTTGCTACAGAACTGGAGAGAATTTGCAGCCAGCACCAAAATAAAGCAATGCTGAAAATAGACTTTTTTTCCCCCCTAGAGAAAGGGAGTTCCCTGACTTGACCAGCTACTAATTGGTACAAAGGTTTGTTTACACAGAGGAGCTATTCCTAATTAGTTCCCTATGTGGGTGCTCTACTTGAGAAATTAGTATTACATTCCGATTTAATTTAATCTGCTTTTATAATGAATTGTTATAATTTGCAGTAAGGAACGTATTTTTAGCAGAAAAAAAATCTGCACTGCACCACCCCCGAGTTTCAAAAGATAATTCCTCTTTAGGCAGTGATCAAGCACTCTTATTATTTTGAAATTAAATGAATAAAAATCCATCGTTAGGTTAGAACCAAGTTTTAGTCATATCTTTATAAATATAGCTGCAGAAATACAACCACGCATTTTTCAAAGCCAGAACTTAATTCGGCTGATTTATGGACCTGATGACTTGACCTCTGTTTTTCTGTAGTCATGAGGACAGTGAACCAGAATATTTGGGAAGAAAAATGTTTGTGGAGTTATATTAGCATTGTTGAGGTTATGGTTGGAACGGAAGTTCACTTCCAAGCTTTTCTTTTTCTTAAGTTGGCTTCACCTTTGTTCTGGGAGCAAACTTGCGTTGCTCTAAGTTCTTTTATTTAGAGAGTTGAAAAAGTGACGTAAGAGCCAGACCTTAAGAATAGCTGTCCCTAAAAATCCTTATGAGGGACCTGGTCCCCTTGCTTTTCTCTCAGCCTCCCCCTCAACACTTGCAGAATGAAATGATCACTATTAGGCATTTAAATTACATTCTTTATTTCAGTAGTTTCAAAAGATTGGGAAATTCATTTCTGAACTTAGAACTGCTTTAACCAGACCCCTTTAAACGTAAATGTTGTTTTAAATAAATGGAGCCATTATAATAAATTACTCAATATTTTGGAAGTGGGTTTGCATTTTCATTATTTCATCATTGTTTCTTTTAATTCTTAATATAATGAATACCAGTACCAGTGCAAATTATTTTTCTGTGGCTGTACCAGTCTCGGCAACAGCTCATTATAAAATCTAAATTAAATTGAATCTGTTCTGCAGAATTATATGGGATTAAAAAATCAGTTTAAGTACCTGATCATTTCAACTCGGCAGCATTTTTGAATGGTATTACTTTAAAAGTTTTTTGAAAGTTCCAAATTTCACTTTTAAAAGAATAATTTCAGTTTTCCACAGATATAATCTGGTATATTTCCTTTTTAAGCTAGAAAGTTTCATCTGAAAATTGAGAAAGGGAAAAGCCCAGTGATCCCAAGTGTAATCTTGAATGTTTTTCGTGACAGACGGACATTGAATGTTTAGCATCACCTCTTTGGATTTTTGAATGTGAATTGGAACCACTGTTATTTCTAGGTAAGACATAACCAAGTGTTTGTGTTAAGTACCCTCTTTCTTTTATACATGAATTGTGAGAAGGCTATAGAGTGCAATATGCTGGACTTTACTTTGTACAGAGTGTTTATGTCTTTGTTGAATGAGTACAATGTTATTTGAGATTTTAAATAACAACAGTTCAGTTGTCCTAAATTTTTATATTCCTTGAGAGAAACAGCATCAGCAGCTCTATATGGTCTATCTATGTATGGGCTTTAATTTTATGATCAAGTATGTAGTTGTTTGATTACCTTGTTGCCATTCAAAGTGGTATTTTAGTTCTGTCTGCCCCTTCTCTTGCATCAATGCCTGTACTCATCTGGGATGTGCTGGTTTGGGGAGTTTGCTGCTGAAAATCTACGGGACTGCAAAGACTTCTCGGAGGATTAATTTTCTGTTTAGACCTCTGCATCAGCTCACTGTGGACTCAAACAACTACTGGTGTCAACACAAGGAAATCAGTGCCAGTACTTGCAGCAACAAATTCTTGTATTGGCTTTAAACATGTCACTTCTCTCTGCTCCAAGGAAAGGTTTGATACATGAGGAAGACTACGAAGGGGTTGTGAACAGCTGCAGACTTCAATATCTGAGGAGGAAGCAGAGGGTGATAGAGAAGAGCTAGAAGATTTCGATCTGTAGATGTAATTACAAGAGCATTTGTCACTGAAGATTACCTTCTTCCTCATAGTGAAATACTGGAGGTTGTCCCAATTTGGCTACTCGTGTTTACCACATAGATTATAGGGAACAGAAGGGAGATCTCAGTATCGCACTTCACATGCAGCCAAGTTGTGGTTAGCATCGCACCGGAGCTCCGAGGCTACAAGTCGCAGACGACCGTTCTGGTGGTTCTGACCTAAACATGCTGCTATTTTCCAGCCCTTTCTGGACTGCTGGGAAACGTGAAGCAAACATGACATTTGAGCTGGGCAGTTGCAGCATGTAACGCTTAAAATCTGAAAGGGAATAATATCTTACTTTATTGTGGGAAGTAAGGCTATGCGAGATGGTAGCTTTCATCCAGTGGTTTCTCAGAGAGATGGAAGCCGTCAAATATGGATAGGGCTCTTTAAGCTAACCCTATGTTAGTAACAGTGAATGCTGTCACTAATTTAGCTGCCATGAGGGGCATCCAAAAAGCGATCCTGTGGGCAAAGAACCACAAAAGCCTCAATTTATTACAGATAAAACCAAGCCCAACATGGCAGCAGCCTGACTGGCTTTCTATCAAAGCAGGTTTGCAGTACTCAAGTGAACCCAGGGATCTCGGTGGCAGTCTATCAAAGTAAAGGTGTTTGCTAATTATGTGGATGTTTGTTCAAAAGAAATAGAGCCACCTGCAGAGGAGTTTGGAAGGTGTAGAGATCCATTAATTTAAAGCTACAAAGGATTCTAGTGAAAGTGGAACCGGCATAGTTGAAAGACAGCAGTATTCCTGTTTCGTTTCACTGTATGGGCGAACACACCCAGGTCCAAGGGAGGAGGTGGATGTGAGGGGTGGAAGGAAGGACTTACTAAGATTAAAGGCTATAATCATAGCTTTGACAATTTCTGCAGTGTAGGAAATTATTCTTCTCTACCTTGTAAACTAATGATGTGATGCTTGTAAGGAGTGTATACTTAACCAGTGAAGCTGCTTTGTGTATTTTATTTTTACACTTTTTCTCCTTTAAACGGCCTTCCAGCCTTCTATTTTGTTACAATCTTATGGAATGTAAAATAAGAATTATGTACATGACATACTTTTAAAATGTTTTAAAGATGGCATTTCAGCTAAAATTTAAGGCCCATTCTACTTTTTCAATGAAGGATGGTCTTTCTGAGCTGAGAGGATCTCAACAATGAGTGCTCAGGATGGGCTTATCCACCCTAGTGGGGGAGACTGAGATGAGCTGAAGGGAGATCTTAGAGACAGGACAAGTAGAGTGAAAAGGAAAAAATAGTAGGAATGGAGACAAACACTCTAACATGTCAGAAGAAACAGGAAATTATGGGAAACACGAGTGTGAAGTGAGGAAATAGAGATTTGCTAAGTTATAGATTCTTTTAAATTTAGTCCTTAGAAAGTTAATATTACTACAGTGTAGTTCACTGCTTTTATTAATTCCAGTGGTAGGAAATAATAAACTGGTAGGAACTACAACTGATAGGAAAATCTTTTAATACTTTTTTTACCTGATGTATTTTTGAAGTCCTGACTATTTGCTATTAGAGACCTTTTACAGATATTTAGACAAATTTATTTTTTCAAAATGAAGCCCTTAAATATGCCTTTAATGACCTTAAAGATTGACTCTTTCAGAAGACTATGAAAAATTCGTACTGCAGAAGCATCTAAACATTTTTTTTAAAAGAAAAAGTTCTGAAAATCAAATATTAACATGACAGTGACAAGCCAATAATAATTTCTAAATACTAATGCAGCAGAAGCAATTCTTTGTGCTCATAGCTGTGAGCTGTTTGAGCTGTGCTGAGAGTCTTACACGATAAGGTTTTTCATTTTTCCTAGAGAAAGACTGAATTCTTAGGCTGCTTTTTAAATGACCAGTATCCCTTACAACTGTTTCGAAAAGTATGACATGAAATATTGTTTTAATTCTCCAGAATTTGGATTTTCTTATCAGATTAAATATTTGTATAACTGTTTGCAGAAATGGTTTTGTGCATACATATGCACGTGTATGGTGATCTATTAATGTTGGTTTTTAAGTGACCTTAGGTGCAGGAGAATGTGGGGTGGGAAGAGAGTAAACTAGTTCTCATTTTCAATTTCCTGTTTTCTAAAAATACATAGGAAAGTTTCTTAATTAAACAATACGATAGTAAACATAAGTTGAAAGATGACCTATGACGACATTATTCAGGTCTTCAGATGGTAAGTATATTCTTAAAATAGTAACTGGTTGACAAGAAATAGGCATCATTTTCTACCAAAACTAACGTGAGCTGTTAAGATGAAGATAGCAATGCAGGGAGAGCAACATCAAACGTTTAACCTAATTCAGACAATTGAGTTGGATGGCTATAGTACATTTGGGAAGCTTCACTAACTGCATAAGGAGTCCAGATTGATGCTTAGGTGCCAGAATTAATATCTAAAGCAGGATCTCTGGAGTGAATTTGTACTTCACATGCAAATGTGTCCTTGGGTATCACCTCAGGTATGGTATCTTTGACTTTTCAGCTACCATGGTAAAATGAGGAGCAGTGTGGCTGTAGAAATTCAGAATGCATTTTAGAATTTTTTAGAAAATAATTCAAAGTTCAGAAACAAGATGATAATATTTCATGTCTGTTAACTGTGCAGTCTTTGAAAGATTGTTCTTTTTTGTAATCACAGAATATCTTGTACAGGCGTGTTCTGTACCATTGCAAGGAGTACCATGTAATGAAGTTTTCAACACAGATTACTAGTTAATTCATTGCCAGGTATTTTACAGATATAATACATAAACATGTTTCAGGGAGAAGTGTGAAGAAAGGTACTGTGATAACTGCAGTTTGTTGCCTTGCATTGTTGGCCAGATGTGTTTTCCAAAGAAAACTCTCAATCTGGAATTCAGTTTTAGGCCTGATTTTGGTCTGTAGTGGTAGACTGTGACTCAGTCACAGCCTAAAATCAAAATGCTTTTCCTGAATTTTGCATCCTCAAAGGAGGATGGTTTCCCAGCAGGTGTTAATGATGAGGTGTTTGCTAATTTACAGCAGTGAAACTTCATGAAGTTCTTGAAATCAAGGGTAGAATTTTTCAAAAGTAGCAAAAGGTACAGACTCTATTGACTTCTGAAACAAAGGCTCTAATTTTTCACCAACAGCAAGAAGTAAGGCCTTGTATTATCTTTTTTTAAATAAAAAACTCTTTCAAAGAGATTTTTTTTCATGAAAAAAAATTGCATACTTTTTTTTTCCCCGATGTTCACCTTCATTAACACAACTTGCTGACTTCCTTCCTCAGCTGCAGTTCTTCCTACACTCAGAGGTCAGAAAAGAGCAAGATCAACAAGCCACACATCTGGCTGTCTCTCTTTCCAACTGGAACAAAGAAACAATTTTTTAATGGCTTTTTGAGTTAATTGTAAACAATTTGGTTTTGGAGTAGCTGACTTGCAGCGAATGTTTGTCGTAGGCGGATGTAGGGAAAAAAGACTATGTCCTAATGCAATTCCTCTGTGGCTGGTGAGGGAAAAAAAATCACTTTTAAAAAAAAAAAAAAGGAATCTCTTGATCCTTCTAGCATTGAAGTATGCTCAGAATTTGAGTGCATATATAGGACATTTCACAAGCTTAAAATATATGCTTTGAAGAGGCAGAGAGACAGAAGTAGTTGCTCCTTTCATTTTCGTATGCTTTTTTATACAGTAATACTGATTTTTTTCCCATTTTCAGTAGCTGTTTATGTATGTACAAATTGACAGTGATAAAAGACCAGAGATAAACAAGGGAGAGAACTATTTTAAAATGAGAGTTCTATTCTAATACTTTTTTCTTGGATTTCTACTGTTCCTAAATGCTTTGTTCCAGTAAACATTTCTCAAAAAAATGTATTTTCATTAATCCTTAAGTAACATTTTGAAAACTAATTCTTAAATAATTAGTGAAACAATACTTTTCTTACTTTCCCAATTACTGTAATTTTTTCCATGCCTTCTAGCATCACGTAGCATCAGTTTATCTAATCTATTAGATTTACTTTTTTTTTTTGTTTTATCTAAAGTAAAGTAAACATCTGGTGTGACTTTTAGTACTTTCACACTTTACAACAGGAGATACTAGAATTGTTGATGTACAGCACTTCTGAAACCTCAGCTACTTTTAAAATACCTTATTATACCTTTATGTGTCTAATTTGAGCTCATATTACTCTGCTATTTTGGTTGCTTTTTTTAAGATGTCTGTCATGATAGCTTCATTCCTAACCTGGCCATTCTGCTAAATATTTACAAATGTCTTGATGTGAAAAGTAAATTGGTAATTCTGGTTTATTAGTACATTTGACTATTTGGAATGATGCCTAAATTTCTGACAAACTTGAATAAAATGAATCATCCAAAGTAAATGTTTTCCATCAATTTGTTTGTAGGAAGTAAAATGCACTGTACTATGATTTTTTTTTTTTTTTTTTTTTTTTTTTGGTCAAATTTAGGTGTTTGAGTTGATAATGCCACTTAGTGGATAACAGGCTTAACTGCAGCCTGTTTTCAAAACCCAATCAGGGAGCAGACAGCTATCTTGATTTATATCAGAGTTCTCCTCCTGGCTAGAATCTGGCTAGAATATGCTCATCGTAGCATGTTTTCAAAGAACCTTTTATTATCAACCCCGTTTTAGGAAGTTTATGATAGCCAATTCCGAAACTGAATTCTTAAAATATTTATTAAAATAGGTACTTTTGCCACGAAAGGTTGGACCAGATGATCCTTGAGGTCCCTTCCAATCTGGTATTCTATGATTCTGTGAATGTGTAGGAATCATTTACTACAGAGTTTTAAACTTTTTCTAGGAAAACAAGGATCTTCCTATTTGTATATTTAATTTGATTGGAAAGATGAAACAACAATCTTGGTCTTCTTGCACTGGTTCTTTAGTTTAATGAAATGTAATTGGCAGTATGGTGATAATTTTGGTGGTTGAGGGAATGCTTGGTTTTAGCACTTAAGGTTGGAAGATTGGTGGCTGGGCAAACTCTGAACCTGAACAAGCCAATTCTTCAAGAACTGAATGGAAGAGGACCTGACTGAAAGTAGTTAGTGCATTTTCCTGGATGACATTGCAGAAGGCGTACGTAAAAGGGGAATATAGGACTGGGCTGGGTCCTGCTTTGGTTGGACTTGTATAGACTTCAAATCATTCTGCTTTGGAATATCAGAAAGGTGAGATAGATGCCAAACGTCTATTCCACCACTGTCATTTACAATTATTACTTCTTGAATGTATTCTTTTCATAAAGACTCTTCTTTGCAAAGTAGTTTGGATGGAAGTGTTAATAACTTAGTGTATTTGATATAAAACTTAAATATCTAAAAATTCAAACGTTTTGTCTGAGACCAATGTATTTATGCATATATATATAATGTTGTATATATATTTTTTTCTAATATTAAAAAAAAATGCTATAATAAAATAATACTATCCCCTGCAATTTAATGGCTTTTTAATGGAAAAGGTTTTTTGCACTGTTGAAACATACATTGATTTAGGTCTTTCCATTCCTTTTCAGTCTTTAAACTGTGTTCTTTGAACTCTTTTTTCCCCTAAGTAAATGTCCATCAGTTCCCATCAACCCCGATAATCTTCAGTCACTGAGCATTTTTTACTTAATCTCTCGGGCTTTTCTGAAGTTTTCAGTTACGCTGTTTTTATTAGTAAGTCAGTTGAATAAAGTGCACCTAAAATAATCATTGTCTCAAAGAAAAGGAAGAAAACATAATTAAATTTCCAGCCATGTTTCAGTGCTGTATTACAAGATTGTTTTATTAACGATGAATATTAACACTTTTTTTCAGAATATTTCAGAAAAATTCTATCTTCCATTTGTTAATCATGAAATTGGGAATAATTAAGGTTTTTTTTCTGCCCCGTCCCATCCTTCAGAGAAGTCACGTCATCTAAGTCGTAAGCTAAGAGGAACCCAAGTTTTAAGACCCTATTAGTGCTGAAACCACACAGGGTTTTTCCTCCCCCTCACTCTGTACACTGTGCTGTTGTACAACTGCTTGTGTCTGTGGACACCTAGGGTACCTGGCTTCGAGTCAGCAAACAGAAAATTTAGTTAAGCCGATGATTTTAATCTTGATTTCTATTATTGTGTTACAGTTTTAATCTTAATTTATCTATTTTTTTTTTCTTGTAACAAGCAACTGTTTCTCAGTTCTTGGCTAAACATGCTGATTTGCAGTTCTCTGTGGACATGTGTATATGTACATACATTATGTACGTTTGTGTGTGTGCATGTGTAATTTTTACACAATTTAAGTTTTTTAACAAGCTACACGTCTGTTTCTAAAAATATTTTTAAATCAACTATTTAAATAGTTGTTTATAATTTGACATTTTGTTAGAAAGTAATGAATGATGCCTTTATGAGGGTGTATTCTTTTACATTGGATTTTTGTCACATCTGTTGAAGTGTGAATGGGGAGGTAGGTACAACTCAAAATGGAACCAACAAGGCTTTTAGATCCTTTTCATGTAAAAACCCAAACCTTAAATTTTGCTCTAAACCTAAACCTAGTGTCTTTTCTATAGTTCCTAGTTCTAAAAGGCTTGATTTGCCTTTCAAACAGGAGTATTCAACAGAGGCAATAAGAAAATATTGGATGTAACTACCATGCTCCATTTTTTGATTGCAGATAATTGGTGTTGTGAAGCTAGCGTATCTCATCCCGCGTATCTGGGTTTTAGTCAGAGACTACAAAAGGAAAACCAGATTTCTTCTCTCTCAACTTTTAGTCTGCTGCTTAACTTCAAAAGAAATAATGCTAATTGAAACTTCTTGAATAAGGGCAAATAAAAATGGTATTTCTGTTCACATGGAGAAAACAGGACTGCTGCCAGGGGCTGGCGTAGCCTGTGTTAGTTGCCGGGCTGGGATGCCCTGCTAAGGACGCTCACCAGCCTCGGGACTTCACTCTCTGCTAAGCCCGGTTCCCCACGCGCTGTTTAACGTTCCAATAGAAATGATAGTTTTCATAATTTTAGATGCAGTTGTAGTTACTTTTAAACTAAAGTCCGAGTTTCAGTGGGAGGAAAGGGAAAGCGATATAATGTTCTTTTAATATTGTTACCTGTTCTGAAATGTGGTTATTAAAATATTATCTAGATTAATTTGGCTTTAGTTAGAAAAGTAAGGGTAAAGGAGAAACTTATCCACTGATGCTGGAGCTGTAGTCCCTGCAAAAATTCAGTTTGAAGCGAGCATCTCCTGCAGAAGCAAGTTAGCAGTGATGATTCAGTGCATATAGGAGCTAACGGTTCGATCTAGTCGTGGCATTTTACTTAGGCATAAAGGTAACGAGCATTTCAGATGAGTTAACCAATTTTTATTTAGAGCATAAATTTTTTTCTGCTTTGTGTCGAAACCTCTGGCGCTGATGGCCGGGGCCGGGCCGGGGGTGATGCGGTGCGGGGGCGGTGCGGGGGGCAGCAGAGGGCAGCCCGGCCCCTCGCAGGGGTTGCCCCTCGCAGGGGTTGCCCCTCGCAGGGGTTGCCCCTCGCAGGGGTTGCCCCGTGGCCCTGCTGAGCGAGCACATGTCTGCGGGCTGCTCTGCCGGTTCTACATGTCTCCTTCACAGGAAATCCACCCAGCAGCGTTGTAGGGTTGTCAAAACAACTGTACAATGTCCACTTTTGTGCATATGTTTAACTTTGCTCGCATGGTTGAACAATACTCTTGTTTTCTTTGTATAATGGGCCTCTATAGGCTTGTGCATCTTGTAATGGGAAGGGAACGAACTGTGGCATACGTGGGCTTGTGATTAATCGCCATCCAAATTTGTCAATTAGCTAAAAATAGATTTTATAGTCAAATAGGAGTAGGATATGAAGTCACTACTGTGCATCAATTTTATTGTCTTAATAAAAAGTTATTGTGCAAATTTCATTGCTAAATTAGGAATAGCTTCCAGTAGTGATTTGAATTAATTACTGCGGAGCCTGTCAGGGTCACTATGTTATTTTAATTTTCATTTACACTTACAAGAAATCTAATTTTTAATTAAAAGGATGGTTTTAATTCAGCACCATCCACAGTACTCCTTCCTTGTTTGTCATCTTAGGCAAATAGCAGACTTGTTAATATACCAAAAAAAGCTGCAATGGTTTTTAGCAGCTCATATTGGGGCGTAAAAGCTTGTTTGGCATTCTGTGTAGGTAAAACACATTCTTTGGAAATAGATTTACTAGGGAATGTGCTCCTTAAACTATTAGGCACAATGCAAAATTCAGAATCTCTTTATGTTTACATCAAGAGGGCTAACGTGCTTCTCTATTAACTAAATGCAGTTTTCAAGGCAGGCTATTTGCAGAAAAATGCCATGGACCCAATCTGCCCCTATACATTTTAATGAATTGAGTATTTAATGTGAAAGAATAGGAATTAATAAAACAGTATCAGAGGGGATTAAAAAATGACACAAAGCTAATTAAGAAAAAGGAGGAGTTTTACTGGAATTTGTACTTCTCTGTAACTCCTGCATAATTACGGATTAGACTAGTGTTTTGGAGAAAATCTGTTCTTGTTCAATGTTCAGTCCCCTCGTCCCTTAACTTGACTATGAGAGCAATCTTTGAAAAATTCGGGAGTTCAGCAACTTTCTAACCTGCTTTATGTTTAATTTATAGTCCAGTATAATGATTAAATATTTTTTCCTCAGTCTTTCTGCTTACCGGTTGATCTGCATTGGTGGGTTTGATTTGTTTTTTTCCTTGAGTGGAGTATTTTACATTTGTATTTACTGAATTTCTTCTGGATAGTATCTCCAGTTTATCAAAGTTTTGAATTATGATCCTGTTTTCCAGAACATTTTAATTCCCTTCTAGCTTAGTGCATATTTTAAAAGGGTATTTTTCTTCTTCTCTGTCTGTCACTAATTAAAAGTATTGAACAAAACCAGATCTATACAACAGATACCAGATACTGTTTAAAAATACCATCCTCTTTTTTGCTAGTAAACCACTGAATTTATAGTAATGACTAGCATTTTCTTTTTTCTCATCTCCAGTCATTTGTCAAAGCTTCCTCCTTCATATATTTCTTTACTTCCTTCAATTCTTCCATATGCTTATACAGGCATATTGATTTCGAAGTCTCTATTTTGTCCATTGGAATAACCTGTTGTATATTTTCTTAACTGTTGAGTTTCCTGCACTCCCTTATCCCTTAAATCAATTTTCCAAGAGACCTGTTCGTCCACATAATCTGAGATTACTGAAATTGCTTTTTTGAAATCATGATCTTTACTTTGATGTTTTCTTCTTGTTTAGTAACCTCTGCTGTTTTTAATTAATTTCTCCTGTATTTCCATTCTTATATTCAGTTAATTCTCCCCATAAGTATCAAACAAGACTAAAATAGCCGTTCTTCTGGCAAACTCCTCTGTGTTCTAGACAGAATATTTATCACTCCAGGAGCTTGTACAGATACATGGTTAATTAACTCTCCTGAAGCTTCTTCCCCAATTCCGTTACTCAGATGCCTCCATAGTTCAGCAAAACCTTCTTTACCACCTTCTTGGGATTAGGTGGTCTCTCAGATTGCTGTCGTAGGATGATACCTGTTCTTTCCTCCTTTACCCTCACCCAGAGACACATAGGAAGTTTTTCTTTTACCTTTTTCTGAAAATTTAAATTAAAAAAAAAGTATATATTATCCTCCAGTCTATTTACAGTGGTTTTTTGAATATTTTTTTTCCTAGTGAAACTCTTGCTATTTCCATGAACAGCAACGTAATGCCAATTGGTCAGCAAGTTTTCTTATTTTGTGTAATGAGAGATTAAATAAGACTACTATTACACAAATGGAAGTATTTTAAACTAATAGCAACTAATCCCTACAGAGATCCACATTTCATCTTTAATTCCTCGAATCTTGAGCTATCGACACATATAGTCAGCCACAGCTATCTTAGTTCCACTAATGTCAATATGTTTCTTTGATCAGAATTAATTGTCTGCTTAGTATTTTAAGATATTGTTTGACTTCTCTCCCCTTTTCCAGAAAAGAATACTTGTAAAGACTGCTTCAGATCCATATCTTATAGATTATTACTCTCCAAACCAGAAATACAAATTTAGCTGGCAAAATGCATTATGTCTTACATACTGGCACATTCAGAGCAGATCACTAGCAAATATGCAATAAGAAATCCAGTCACTGTAGGATTTATGTCTGGCTTGGCTGAGATTAGATGTACTGTTTTGGTATTTATGTATTAAAAAGAGAAGTAAAATAGATAAAGAACAAAGTTAACATGCAAAGACTTATTCGCATTATCAACTGGCAAAAGAAATAACTTGAAAATAAAATCACTCCAAGGAAAGTCTTTACCATAGTTGCACAAAGAACTAGAATATGATGGTTTTCATCTTGTTTTTTCAGACACTTGCATGGGATTTTCTGTGAGTATAGTACAAAATACTCTGTGTGGCATAGTCAGAAGGCTGAATAATTTGCAGTCGTTGGCCCAGCAACATTTTTTTCTGCTTCTGACTTTTCGCCCGAGAGTCCTGTTTCTGATTCTGTATCTAAGAATGTATATGATCTAGAATAGATTTTTCACTTATTATATCACAAACATTGAATCTAGATACCTTTTCAAATGCCCAAATCCTTAGATTTCCAAAATGGAGTGTGTTCTAAGATGGTTTATTTCCTTTTTCACTGTGATTTTGGTGAGAAGACAAGGAAACTTTTAGAGGAAGATGATGATGTGGCTGCTCTTCTCTTACAAGAGTTTGGAAGAACTAAGTCAAAATCCACCTGGAAAAAAATGAAGTGGTTTTGTTTTGAAGGAAGAGGCATTTAAACTAGCCAAACCTGTTGTGTTTCTGTTAAAGGTATCTCTCTCCTGTGTGTCAGTTTGCTAAACATTAGTATCCCGCTTTGCTTACCTAATAGTGTCAATTGATAGAGGCTCCGCTTATTGTGTACAGTGAAATTGTGTCCCTGTTTTGTGTATAAGCATCTGTGCATGCGATGCCGTACTCAAACTAGGTTTCTGTAGTTACTATACACTCAGGTGGAAGGATCAAAGTGCACCACTGTTTTCTTAATTTCAAATATAATTTTATTCTAATTACTTAATTGGCTTCCATTCTGCTTTTTTTTCTTTATTATTATTATGACCTATGAATCAGAATCTAGATATTTTGGTTGCCTGGTTTTCATCCTTTCATGATGGCTTTTCTGATATTATGCACTTTGAAAATAAATAGGAGTTCTGTTCAAATTATGTTCAGGTGTGAGGGTTGGCATATAGAAAAATCCCCCCCTTGAATAAGTTGTAAGTTCATCTGAGGTAATCCTTTTTTTTTTACCTTTTGATTTTAGTGAAACCATGAGCCAAGCTCTTTAATCCTTGGGGCTACGGGTACTAATATTGTTGGCCAGCTCTTTTAACATTTATGATTAATGAAAAATATATTTGTCATTACAAACCATTTATTAACTCCCTTTGACTTGCCGCACATTTTTTGTAGGTTTTAATTGTGTCCTACAATCTGCATATCAGTTAACAGCAAAAGCTCTTCGCTTGAAGTGTTGCTTATCTAGGAGTTATAATAAAATAATTGTTCAAAGCAGAAATGATTCTTTTATCTGGGATTACTTTCACCTTGAGCAACTTTCTTCTCTTATTCCACTTTTCACTTCTTTACATCTGTTTTTTGGGTTTGAGTTTTGTTGGGGTGGTTTTTGTCTGTTTGTTCTTCACCTGCATAAGAAATGTGTGGCACTGCTTTTTCTTCCCTTCTGTGTGTAGGTTGCTTCTTGATCCATCTTGTTATGTGAGTATGTTACTTATAAAAATCTTATAAATACAGTATTTAGAGGCCAACATTGGGGATAATTTGATTTTCTTCTGGAAAATTAATATGGCTTGCCCTCTGAAGAGAACTTGGGTGTGTTCTTCCCTTATCTCTGCCTTGTAGAGAATACTGTAGGTATTTCACTGTGAAATATCTTTGGTCTTTTTTTGCAGTTAGCATCTCAAACACAAATGTATGACTATTTTTACATTTTTTTTCTTAAGATAACAATACACAGTTCAAAACTAACATCTATTGCACAACTGAGACTATTCAACATCAGTTGTTATACTTCTCTTCATCAATGCAACTACAGTTTATAAAATTTAAACATTTATCAGTAAAACAACTGAAGATAATGGTACTACCATATCCATGAAAATATTCTTAACTATAAGAAAATTGGAGCGATGATTAAAAAAAAAACCCTACTGTGGAGTTTGATGGGGGTAAATATAAGGTATTGTATAGAAGAGGAGGCTGAGGGGTGACCTCATTGCTCTCTACAACTACCTGAAAGGAGGTTGTAGTGAGGTGGGGGTCAGTCTCTTCTCCCTAGTAACAAGCGATAGGACAAGAGGAAACGGCCTCAAGCTGCGCCAGGGGAAGTTTAGGTTGGATATTAGGAAAAACTTCTTCACTGAAAGGGCAGTGAGGCATTGGAACAGGCTGCCCAGGGAAGTGGTTGAGTCTCCATCCCTGGAGGTATTTAAAAGCCGGGTAGACGTGGTGCTCGAGGACATGGTATAGTGGTGGAGTTGGCAGTGCTAGATTAATGGTTGGACTCTATGATCTTAAGGGTCTTTTCCAACCTTAACGATTCTATGGTTCTGTGATTCTATAGAAGCGGGACTAATGAACTGCCAAAATGCAGAAAGGAAAGCAATGGGTAAAATAAAACTATGCAAATAATATTTGAGGGATGAGTAAAGCACAGTTTTCTGCAAGACATAATTCCTTCCTGATATTTGGCACCATACTTGGATGCATTTGGAGCACTGTACCTAGAGTTGAGTGGTCCCCTGGAATCTGGAGCCCTTGGGGAGATTGCAGAGAAAGGCAGTGAAACTGGTCAGGTATGATAAAATATCCTGCACTTCTGCTGTTTCCTTATAAGCACCTCAACAAACTTTATAGGTGAAAATGACAATGATTTGGAATTGTGTGTTTGGTCTGAGAGATCTTGAGTTCAGATGCTGGCATTTTTTTGAAACCACAGTTAATTGTTAATGCACTAAGGTCAGTTCCACTGCTTTAATGATGCTAATATGCTTAGCACAGTACAATTCCCTCAGACTGTGGACTGGATGCCTGTCTCTATCCAGGTAGATGTGCCATTACACGTTGTCTTTCCTAATCATTCATTGCCACTCCTGAACTAGGGAGTCTGTGTTTCTCCTAAAACTCCCAATGGAGCTGCTCATGAGAACACCCCCTGCCCCACTTTGTTAGGATGATCTAAATGAGTTTAAGCAATAAGTATTTGCTGATCCAGCTCATTTTGACAAAAGCCTTTTAGACGATGTTTATGTAAGCAGGCAAATTTAGGAAATAGTATCTGGCAAAGGAGCACTGGTAAGCAGCAAAGGGTTGAGCTGGTGAATGTCTCCTTTTTCACTAACGTGAGGTTTAAATGCTTTGTCTGTCTGTTATACTTTCAGTGTAGCTACAGTGATGCTGGTGGTTTTGAGTTGGTGCTGGTTGAATTAGTCCAGTAAAGGAAGAAGAAATAAATTAGTACTTCTGTAGCAATTTATATAGTACTATAGCTATCATTTAAAAATAATACAAAACTCCAGACTTCAAAATTACATAATTGCTTAAAACAGTGTGTAAGCAAAGATTTTAAAGAAGAGTTAAATAACAGAATATTTAGCTTTGGGCATGCAATATTTAGTTGACAATACCCAGTTTGCGAACATTTACTAAATTTTCAAAACTGTATTTCAGTATATAATAAATATGTATTTCAGTGTATTTTCAATATATGTATATAAAATCCATGTCAGGTTTGAAGGGTTGCATTTTGATTTGTTTTGGAGGGGTAGTATTTTATTTATGACAATCCAAAAATAAACTGATGGTTTTAGTGGAGAAGAAGGAATTTATTTTCCCATCCTAGATAATGCCTCTAGAATGTCAAAATTAAATTAATGAAATTTTAGGAACAAAGTGATGTGTTAGAAAACCAGCCTGGGTTATTTTGTTCAAAGCTCAACATTTCTAAATATGCAACTGGATAATGGTATATAATATGCATAATGCTAAATGTACCTTCTTGTTCATTACTGTTCTTGCAGTTTATTTATCTCTGTGTGCCACTAATTAAATGTTCAGTATCAAAAATCGACTAATAGCTTTAAACTGTCAGCAGCAGCTTAGAAAGTATTTTCTATAACCTTATGTAATAGCTTAGAGTAAACTTTAATGGCTTGGAAAAGAGTAGAAATCATGGAATTGTGAACATCGTCATGTCAACATGTCATCGTTTTTAAAGCGTACTGGGAAAAGCTGAAATTTTAAGGGATTTGGACACTCAAGAGCACCTGCTATCATTTATTAGTATTGCAACAGCACTATTTTTATATATGCATTTGGTCTCATGTCAACATTTAAACAGATTTAACAGTAAGTAAAATAAAATGCTTTCCAATTTAATGGGATGGAATTTTATGCTCTTAAGTTAAACCTTTCTGATTTGCCTCTGTGCATCAGCTGTTTATTTGCATATCTGTTGCAACTGCAGTATATATACTGACATGCTCAGAATTTATGTCATTGGTTTGGAATACATTATCAGAGTTTCCAGGGAAAGACAGTTTGGAAGATCCAAGTGCTAGGAAGCAGCAAGCTATAAAGAAAAAAATAATTCCATCTGGGACAAGGAAACATATTTATTAGCACTTCCATTAAGGTGAAGGTTGGCCTTTTAATACAGAGTTAAAAACTTAGTGTTGAATGATGAGTTATAGTTTAAAGTAAAAGTTTCTTGGGACTAGATCTTGCTTTCAGTTTTATTTTTTAGAAAACCATGAAGGCGTTATTTCAAATCATAAAGAAGTAAAGCATGTTTAGCAGCTGCCTGAACCATATCGTCTAGATGTTGATGGCGAATATCACTGTGTTTGGGTTGAGGTACATTGGAAATAGATGGTGTCAAACCAGAGCCTTCGAGATCATTGGAAAATGCAGACTGACCATGAAAATGGCTATAAAGTTTGTGACAAGGTTCTTGTTGCTTACTTGTGACCTAAATAGCTGAATCAGTTTCTACACAGGGATTGAAGGAGAGGGGAATAAAATGAGAAACAAGCTAAGAAATACAGTAAAAGTTCAGGAGAAATACTCATACGTAGAAATCTCTAGAGCTGTGATGTGCTGTACTTCTGTAAGAAGGATCAGAAACCAGAGCTTGGGCACATGACTCAAGCTACTCAATGCAAATGAGGGAGCGTATCCTCAGGTTTTTGGCAAAGAGAGCAGCTTTCTCGCTGTTCGAAGCCTGATATCAACTAAACCCCTCTCTGGCTGCATTGCTAACTTTGGCAGTAGAAGAAATGGTTGGATATTCTCTGAAGATTGAAGGCAATGAGGTAAGATATGGCTTAAAACAAGCTGAAAGTGAAGAATCCAAGCTGAGTCAGTAATTTATCTGGTGATAGTATTTCATAATAATATAAATTGTGTCTTTCAAGGTTATGAAAAGGAAAATAAGTGTATGCACATTATCTTGTCCCTCTTACATGATGCTGATAAAATGTATTATACCAGTGTGATGAAAATGTTAAATTATTGAAGATACAAGTTTTAATGCTGTATAAAATGTATTTTGCTTTGTTTGCATGTTTTTCCCCTTTGTAGGCTAATAAGAAAGGCAGGCTCAGTTCATAGAGTGCAGATCTTGTTCTGAAAGTAAAATTGTAAATTTTTTTCCTGCATATAAATGGATGTAACTTCATGAATAATGGAGAGTGTTTCTTCATGTTTCAATATTGTATATGCAAGATCTTGCTAATTGTAAAGGGCTTGGCAGTCTGCTCACTGGATTTGTTCTGGAGAGAAAATTTTGAAGAAGTATTTAATGCAAAACAAAGCCATTTTTCTAACAAAAACCTGGTTTACATGAAGCTGCATGCCCTGAATGGGTTATGGATTAAATTTATATCATTTTATGGAACAACTATGACTGCTTTGAAATCTCCAAGCCTTACATTACCTTCCTAGGTTTTCCTGCTATAGAAATATATTCCCTACATGCATATAGAAATTAGGGTTGATGATACTTTTTTCTTCTGTAATGCTTGGGGGAAAATTTGAAAACAACTTTGTCTCCTCATACGGAGTGTCAGCCACGTACATGCTTAGAATAATTTTTTTGTGGTCTGATTTCTTCAGTGGGAAAAGCGTTAGACTGAAAATAGATCAGCATCAGATGTAAGCCCCAAGAGCCATGGTTTAGAGTACTGAGAATATTTATCTTTGAGGCAAAAACTAGTTTTCAATCTGAGTTTTAAATCTAAAATTACATTTTTCTACATCCCTCCAGGCAGACCTCTTTATCCTTATATGTGCTTTTCATGGTTTAATTTTTCTGTCTTCTGAGAAAAAGTTTAAGTTTGCCCAAGAAAGCTATACTTTTACATAGTTTTAAAATAATGTATCTTCCTAAGGACAATACTGGTAAAAAAAACTTCTCTTCAAATCTCCTTCCTTCTTGTCTTTCATAGAGACTTGCTTTTTTTGAGAATTGGTCACTTTTCCTTTTGGGATTTTTTCATAACTCAAAATGCAAAGGTTTCCAAGATAATAAAAGACAGGAATAACGGATAAAAAGATAGAGTTTGAACCTCTTCTTTTTTTTTTTTATCTTCTTTTTTTCAAAAATGCATACATACATTTTTAAAAGTTAAAAGGAGCAAGCTTTTAACTTTTCTTTCTGGTAGATTTTTATAGTAATATTTTATAAAACTGTACTGATTAGAAACAATTAGATTTTTTTTTTTCCTTAAATTGAGTTATTTTCATGAAGTAACATGGATTTATGCTAAAGAAGTCAAGGATTAAGACGTCATTTTTTACTCTGGAATGGTATTCAGTAATCTTGAGTCCAGCAGTTTAGAGGATTTACAAATACAGCTATAGTTCTGAGTTTTTTTCTCTTGCTAAGTAAATGAACTCATAAATATCTGTCTATACTTCGTGATGTTATACTGATGTTTAAATTCCAATTTGTTGAATAGAATTATTTCTGTATTTATCCAAGGTCTTACTCTCTCTGTCCCCATGCATTAATATCACAGAATTGACCACCAAAATGTTTCTTATGGTCCAGAACTTGCCATAATGTTTAATATATGATGCAGACTGTGTCAAGCCCTTAGTTGTAGTATTCTAAGTTTATGTATATAACTGTTTATGATTTTGTTGCATTTACTAGGTTTGCTGGGATGGGTAATCTTCTTAAGGTCCTTACCAGGGAAATTGAAAACTATCCACATTTTTTCCTGGATTTTGAAAGTAAGTTCAAACAATTACAAGACAATGAGAGAATCTTTTCCCTGACTTAACAGCAAACTGAGGAAAAACTTTTAAAATCTGATTGCTTGCAGTGTGTATTTTCCAGCCCAGCCAATCTGTCCAAGTCCTTGTCTCTAAAATAATTTGTTCACTCAGGACTCCTTTTCTCTTCCTTTTCTATTTTTCAGGAACCAAATGGGAAATCTTTTAAAAGTTCTCACTTGCACAGAGCTTGATCAGGGGCCAAATTTTTTCCTTGACTTTGAAAGTGAGCAAAGCTTCTTGCCTGGCTTGCCTTCTTTGCTTATTATTTCCTAATAAACTGCATGTGCTTACGCATCATAAAACAATTCAAAAGGGATTTGCAAACAAATCAAATTACACTTCAGTGGAATATTGCTTTTTAATATTTATAAAACCATACAAAATTACTTAAATTCATTCTGAGCATAAAAGGGGGAAAAAATGATAGATATGCAAGTAAAACCTTACCTTGAATTAGTTTCAAAACATTTGTGAGCCATTGTTAAATTTACGTATGGATGAACTTAACCTCAGCTTCTTTAACAAAATGGGGTTAAAAAAAAGTTTTTTTATGTTGCTTCCTTGAATGGAAATACATATTGGAAATAAAAATAAAAAGCTGAAAAAATATAAACAGTGGAGGTGGCACTATTTTTGCCTGGTTCAGTGATGATTTAACTGGGATTATTATAGTTTCTAAAAAGTAGTGAAGTGGTCAAAGTGTATGTGCTTGATTGCATCTCTCTTAATTGCATGGTTATCAGTTTGCAAAACAGTGTTTCGTGTTATAATTTCCTTGTCACATCTATATCTGATTCAAAGCTATTTCACTTTTGCTGGTTACAGTTTCCCTGCATGTACTTCTAGACATTGTCTTGAAAGCTGGTCATCAAATCCTTAAATATGGGTTTAATCTTACTTCACTACTTACGTGAAACGCTTTTTATTTAAAATGCTAACAGCGTGTGATGTTTTGTCTCTTAATACTTTTACTCTAAAAAAAACAAAACAAAACAAAACAAAACCAAAAAAAGCAACAAAAATTTTGAGAGAAGCCAGTGTTTTAAAATAACTTTGTTTTGAAGCATGTTTTAAGAGAGAATTTCAGGTGATTAGACACACATTTTATCACATTGAAATAGTTTTCTCGAATAATTTATTCCTGCATTATTTTTCTGAACAAAAGTTACTGACATTATATGAGACTGTATGTGTGTACGCACTCTGAAGCACTGGTTCAAGTCATTTAAATACATACTTAAATCTCATTAAATTGTTCAAACATGCTTTCTTGGATGACAGCTAGAGTGTATGACTATAACTTTGCACATATCTTAATCTTCTCATCTAGATCTTATTTACCTCATTATGAAGAATCAGTTTTAAATCATGGAAGAAAGTTAATTGGTTAGTT
This sequence comes from Nipponia nippon, assembly GCF_047370975.1. Taxonomy (NCBI): domain Eukaryota; kingdom Metazoa; phylum Chordata; class Aves; order Pelecaniformes; family Threskiornithidae; genus Nipponia; species Nipponia nippon. The sequence continues at coordinate 113,705,901 of NW_028262358.1, read as the reverse complement.
TGGGTTTAGGAGAAGTTACTGTGAGCTGTAGTTGGAGTTTAGGAGAAGGTACTGTGAGCCATGTATCTCTTTTTCTCTTCTCTCTATATAATTTGAGAATTTTATTGTAAACCTGGAATAACAAACCTTTATCCAAACCATCACGTAATTTTTTTTCTATCAAACTTTTGAAGGCTTTGGTAGCACTCTAGAGCTTTGCCAAGCTATTATGAAGGTTTTCAGCTGCTCTGAGCTTCCAGGTTTAATCAGCCCCGTTGTTTCTTACCATCCAGGACACTACTCCTGACCCAGGCTGCAGACTTGACAGGAAAGAGGTGGTCTGGCAGTGGGAAGCCTTGATGGAGCAGAGGTGGTGGTGAGAGGGGAAAATATCTGTTTTATTGCCTTGGCAGTGAAGGTTGGTTTTTTTTCCAGAAGTGCATTGCCAAGAACTGAATGGGGTGAAGCACCGTCCCCCATGGGAGGTGACCAGTGGTTAGTGCAAGCACATGGCCACGCTAGTCAGGCACATCTACCTAGAGAGGAAAAAAACTATCATCTCCAAATTTCAGTGAGTTTGACACTCCTGAGCAAAAGGTTAAAATGTTTTACTTGTGAAATAAAGTCCTGGAGGTTTCTATGGCACAAAATCTGTATTGTGTCAAAGGGATGTGACTGAAGATGCCTGTAGTTGCGTGCTTTGGTCTCTAATTATCCATCGTATGGTGTAAAAGGACACTCTTAGTGGACATAGATAAGAGCCTACTTGTGTGCTCGCTGGACGTGTGACTTACTGCGGCCTGAGTTTTCAGTTCGAGTTCGTGGATGAAAATGGTCGCTACAGTTGGCCATTCAGAGGATGAGGGGTATGTTGAGTTGATGTGTTTACTGTATTTCATTATTTGCATCAACATATTGCTTTCTAGTTTTTGTGCACTTTTTCATTAGCTGTAAGCTGAAATCTCAAATCTGTCAGCACTACTTCTGAAATGTTCACAGAGTTTTTGGATATTCCTGCCCTGGTGTTTTTTTTACTGCTCTTCATTTGGTATGTATTTTACCTGAAAGGAGGGTGCATGACATACTTCTTCCTGCTATGTGTACCATGTGCCACACAAATATTGCTTAAAAAACCAGAAACAACCTTTTTCCTCATATATACATATCATTCTGTCTCCATGCCTCAAAAATCAGAGGCTTTTTGGCCTGATGTTGGTCAAAAGTAATGCAAGTGTTTACATAAAGAAACTGGGAAAAGAACATTAAGGTGTTATCTTCATTTCACAGTCGATTTAATCTGTGCTGCTCCAAAGGGGTCATCCCATGGGTGATGCTTTCCCACATAGTCTCATATTGCACCCATCGTGGATGATAGCTATGTGGGAAAAGGAACTTGTTAAGAACTAGCTGTTCAGAAAAACCCCACCGAACTGCCACCTCACCTCTCTGCCCCACCTACTAAGTACTCTTCCAGTCAGGTCAGGGTAATGTGGATGATGGCGTGGTTGGAAGCGCCTCAGCAGTGGCACGTAAATAGGAAGAGAAATGCAGGAGAGGATGGCAAGCAGTTGTACAGATTTAGGTATCTTAGGTCAGTCATGAAGCTACACAGTAAGATCAGTGTGGTAGGTTTTTATTTTATTGTTTTCCCTTATTATCCTTAATTACTACACATTTTATAGCCAATGTGTTGTAAGGATGAGTTATTCTGTGCAGCAAAAATGAATTTATTTTCTTGTGAATTATTGTTCTCCAGGGCAGAATTCTGTTTTGATGAAAAATTTGAGGAAGACAATCTTGTATTGCATCTCTTGAAAAATTCCATTATGGATTTTTGTTTGTTTTTAAAATAGACAAGTCGCTTTTCATCAGTTGCATGCTCACTTTTCTCTTACATATTTTTCACCAACCTGATTTTTTCGTATATAGTCTTAGTCCCTCCAATACATCTCTTTATTCTAGGCAATTCTTGAGGTCTTGAAAAATGGGCAAGTAGAAACAGGAACACTTAGAAAAATTAAGTTTTCTCACCTAATTCAAAGTTGTAGTTTTTTTTCAAATTCTGCCTTGTGCTATATTTGAAAATGGCAAAGAATCATGAAAGAAAAAAAAGTAAGTTTCAAAATTTCACCTTCCAGGGTTGTTTTTTTTTTTTTAATAGATATTTTCATTTTTCCCTAGAAAAGTTTAGGCTACAAAAAAAATTGTTTAAAATCATCTCTTCACACACACCCCGCTCCCCTCTTTTCCTGCAGCTGTCTACATCATCAGTTGCAATTCTTATGACACCTTTTACTGGCATTATTCTTCATTCCAAGCTGGGAACCAAGTTTCGTAACTCCATAATCATACTTGAAAAAGCTTGAATCCAGCATTAATTTCAGTTAATGTTGTATAGCAAAAGCAGTTCTGTATGCTCTCTGGTAATCATTTTAGAGTTAGGCAGTTACTCTGGATCTGTGCAAGGAGAAGCAATTTGAAGATCCATTCAGTCCAGCCTTGAAAGCAAACAGGGACAAATGGGAACTGTGGTAACTTAAGCGAGTGTTAGGAAGATGAGTGTTCTCCTATGCAGGTGAAAAAGCCTTTTCTTTGCGGTGAAATACAAACTATATGCATTCAGCCAAATTGCTCTTTTTTGCGGTCTACTGAAAGGTTTACATAAAGAAAAAGAATCTCTTCATTCCCGAAAAGTGAACCGTATTGCTGTTTTACACTTGTATCTCAGTGTAGGTATTCTTATTCAAACTGCTACGTATTGGATTTGATTATATACCACTTACTTGGCCTTAATTCCTTCTTAGCTCTCAACCCAAAAATAATGTTAGGAGGAGTGAGCGCATGGCAAATCTTTAGAGTCTGTGGATTTCAGGATTTTACGAGCCCATAGGGTGAATTCTCTTGAAATGGATTTTGTCAGTTCAAGAATTGTTTCGTTCTTTAGATGTTCCCCTTGTTTAAATTAGTCACAGGTAAATGAACTCTTGGTATTTGAGGCTCTTTCCATAGCAGCTTACGAGTGCTCTTTTTTACAGAAAATCTATTGTCAAATTATTGCTGCCTATAGAGGGCCTTTTTCAGGCAAAGTAAACAAATATTTCCACATGACTTCTTGGAAATAATTTGAAGGTTGAGGTAACAACAATTTGCTTTGAATCTAAAAGACTAAAGTTTATAGATTATTGGGAGGAGATGTCCTTAAGTGACACCTTCAGTCCCATCTTCTCCTCAGATACAAATACATTTTATAAGACCAAACTCTCTAACCGTAACCTGAGCAGGTTCCCCTTTTTCCTAAATGTTAGCTTGGTGGGCTCGTTACCTGATCCTAGTTTAATCCCATCCCCCCAAGAATCAAGGATACTTGTTTTCTAGGATTACCCCCCCTCCCATCCCCAGAAATATTAATGAAATTTTCAGTTATCAGTGTTCATGTATGATTAAAAGTGTCTATTATTAGAACATATCTGGCAGCAGAGCAGCTGCCCACTTTTTGTGTAATAGGATATTAATTAATACCCTCGCTCCACAGGCAGCAAGGCTGGAGATGTAATCTGTGTCCAGCCTGTGGGAGATTAAACTCCTGTGCTGCAGAGCGTGCTCTAAGCAAGAAATTACGGCACAGTTGGAGAGAGGCTGTCCACTCTGCATCCGCCATGGAGCTGAAGCCTGGCACTGATATCCCTGGCACAGCACCGTGCCCGTAGCAAGTATGAACAATTTAGGGAGCTTCACTTAGTTCTGGCTGGTTTAGGAAGGACAAAATACAAAAATCCAGTGTAGACTGGAATTTTGGCTTATATCATGGATAGTGTACTGTTTCTACGTAATACCATTCATTTTAATGTATGGAGTGTAGTAGGCTCTAATACCCTCTGAAATGTTTTATTCTCTGTAGTTGTAATGCCTTTTATGCCAAGGGCATAAACTAGCTTTTCGTCTAATTGTGTCCCAGATTGGATTAGGAAAAATCATTGCCATGGTGACAAACCTGAAATAGGACTTTAGCATGATACTGTAATATATATATATATACACACACACACATACACATATACTGCTCTCTTACTTGCTGTCAGTGGCTGGTGGAATTATTGGCCATGTTCAGCAGTGAACAGGACAAGAAAAGCTGAAAGCAGAGCCTATAAAACATCTTGTTTTACTCACTATTATTTTGCTAGAGTGCTGAGGCCAGGTGATTATGGTGTTTTTGACAAATATGATTCCACATTCAATGAAATGCAGGCACTAACCAGCTTCAGTGGGAATCCTCTTAACTTGCCATCAGTTTGACTGAGGGTGGAATAAAGTTCTGTGCTTTTGGTCTGCATTTCAGATACAGAAAGGGTGTATGGGTTGGAAGCACTTCTTTTAGTACTGTCTTGTTATCTCTTCATTAAAATTAATTATTGAGATATTGTTATACTTCATAAAAATTAACTACTGAGATATTGTTATGCTTGATTTTGTGTTGGTAAAGGCTTCATATCCACTCTTTTTATATTTAATCTTGTCCTATAACTACTACTGTCTTACCTACATAGCAGTTTCTATGCTTTTTCTAAGGCACACTGGGTGAAGAATACGGTAGATACGTTGTGCTGTTAGGGTTTTTTTGAAACAAATGACAGGTATTTTTCTAAGAAAAAAAATTTATTATTCCACCCTCCCACCCCCCCATGCATTTGAAATATTTAATGCAGCCACAAATGGAATGTAGTTGGTCCAGCTTTCTCCTTTTTATTATGAAATCTGAAGCCCCATCCAAAACATGGAATAGAGCATGTATAAAGGTGAAAGAGAGCATTTGCTCATGGAATGGATGAATTATCATATTCTGGTTATTTCTGATGGAGTCAATGGAATTGCATTTCTCTCCAGAGCTAAAATTTTTGCTTTCTAAATTAAAATTTGCTGGTAGAATCTGTATATGGAAGAGTCAAACCTGGTTTGACTCTTGAAATAATTTGATAGGGGATTCATTTACTTGTTAGGTTTAGGGTTCACATTGGAAACACTCAGGCAAAGGGAGAGGTAGAATGGCTTCCAATTTTGTCTTATTAAAGACCATGTACTCTGAGTGCTAATCATGAGTACTCTAAAAACTCAGACTTGAAATGCAGTAAGTCGGGTGATTATGGTAACTTACTCTTGAGAGAGCTTGCATTCAATCTAGATTAGTCAGTGGCTATGATTTTATTTATAAATGGGCTCAAGTTGCTTAAGTGTATGCCGGTTCTCTGCCAGTCCGGGGATAAGAGGTGAGCACTGCCAAGCAGTGATTCCACACTGTGATTCAGGAATGGCATTTTTTTTACTCAGAACAGAGAAACAAGCTTTGGTATTGTTAGAATAGAAAACCAATTTAAAAAGCCAAAATCTGCTATGAAGAAGTCTGTACTCCTTTTAGTTGTTGTTGCTATTATTATTGTTGTTGACAGCAAGGTGAAATCTTTTTCAAAGTGATAAATTACAGGTATTTTAGTTGACCATTTTTGGCAGGATCTTCATGTAAAATCTCTTCTGAAACATGGCCATAGTCTTATCAGAACATCTGTTTGCATAACATATATTTCATAAGTAAGATGCATGTTTTTTTAGAAAAGCCTGAATCATCCTCCCTACCTTTATTTTTAAGCGAAACACTTTAAGCATAAATATAAACCGCTTCTGCAAACGCAAGCTAAGCCTGTTGCTCTGTAGCCTTTGCAGCCCTCTTCCTCTCCCTTCTCTTTGTTTCCCTCTTCCACCCACCTCCCTTCCTCCTACTCCTACTTCCCATGTGCTGGAATACTACAGAAAGCTCAATGGGTTTCAAATATTCAACATTCCCCCAACTTCCAAAAGATGAACTGGGAAAATTTGGAAAAGACTTAACAGTAAAGGGTGTTACTAAAGGCCATTTTGAAGTCCCAAAGTGCTGAGCAGCCTATGGTGTTTACATTTCTATTAGGGGCTAATATTTTTTAAAGCAAATAAATTGTAAAAAGTTACATAGAACTACCTTATTAACCAACCCATGCTTCAGGTGACCTGAACATGCAGATTTTACACTCATGAACTGTACTAATAAATTACTTTATTCTCTTTTGTGTCTTAATATTTACTGAAACTTATTTTAATTTACTTTTATTTAACTATTAAAATATAGATATTGATTTATAGGTGACTCCTACCTTCCCCCTACTCTGTTGTTCTATGGTATGTAACTGTTCAGCAAGATTACCACTTTCTTCTTTAAACTCAGAAGCATATACTGTTTTGTTTCTTTATCACAAGGTGACAGACCCCTTAGGGTGTATACCTGAGATTTCTTGCAGCTTGGGGAAAGAACCAGTCAGTAACACTGTAAACTTAATGTGACTAATAGGTTGGTTCAACAGCTGTGTCCCAGCTGGGATTTTCCTGTTTGGGATAGTTTTTGCCTTTGGTGCTACTTTTTGGAGCACAGTGGAATTTTTTAGTTACGTGAAGTATTTTGGATATAAAACTCAGCTGAGTAAGCCCAGCTTATTTTTACTCATTCGCTCTTTTAAACAAGATTAGGGAAAATTTCCAGAATAAAAGGAAAGTCAAATCAGTATTGTTTCATGTGCCCAGTCTCATAGGACTCATGGTGACATATGAATACAGAAAAGATTTTAAGTATTAATTGCTTCAGAGCTATGGACACATAAGTCTCAGCCATTTGTGTCTGGTTGGTGCAAGGTCCATAGATAACCTGACACATTTTAACAAATTATCCTAACCTGAAACGTCATGGAGAAGGGCTTTGAGAGCGCCTGCTCTTTCCGTACTCCAAGGTGAACCGGATCATTTGTTTCTAATGGGAGTGGGTAAATTAATCCTGTACTGATATATGGGTGGAGAACTGTGTCTCATTTCTTAAGGAGAATGAGAGGACTAAATAGAAAAAGTATTTTTAATATTTCTTGTCTGTTAATGTAGAGATGTGTACAGTAGCTCTTCCTAATTGGTGAGTTTTGAACTGAAGGTATCTCATTGCTTTTAATTCAAGCAAGTAGTCCTTAAGTCCTAAGATTCACCTGCAAAGTATTTTTTTCTTCCATAAAAATTAAAATTCTGTCTTTACAAGCTAATACAAATTTAAGAAAAAAAAAATTGTGTCTCTGTAGAAATCTGCTGGGACAATGTGATTGTTTCTACAAATACTGACTACAATTCTATATATAGGTCATCCAGTCTTTAGTCGGTGCCAGTCATCTTTATGTTTTAAGGCAAAAGAAGGCAGAAGATCTCTACCTTGTCTAATGTGTCAGTGTTCTAGGGATAGCATCACTCCCTGGTATCACACTGTTGTGAAAATCCCATCGGATGGGATTTGAATGGGAAAATTGATCTACTTTCAAATGCCATTTCTCTGAACAATAAAGGTCTACAGGTCACTCCCACACTGAAAACAAACTGATCGTTGACAGAACTGGATTTGTTTTAGTAGCAGGAATGATCTCTGACATACATAAGAAAAATGTTTATTTTTAACAGTACTGTATCTGTATTTTACAAAAGGAGAAATAAATTACCCTGGTTAAGGAAGCCTGGAGGAAAGTCAAAGTGGCATAATATCCCACTGCTCCATCCACTCAAAAGCCTGATTTTATCCCCAAGCTGCAAGAAAAGTGGACAATCCTTTGTAGTTGAGCTGTGGAGCTCATGAATGAGAGGGACATTTTTACTGAAGGACTGATGCATTATCCTGTTTTCTAATAACATTGCTTTATGATACTGCTTCACTTTGAAATGCTACATTTTGAGAAGAGGCATTATGAGCCAAAGCGTACAAAAACTGTACTGTTTTTTCCTTCCTTGCTATACAAAGCAAAAACTTGGATGTTAGCAGAATGGCAGTGCAGTATAAATGTGTATTTAAAAAAAAAAACACATAAGAATGGAGTTACACATAGCCAAGCTGGATATAACGTTGCTAAGTAGAACTGAGTAATTTTGCCATTTGTATTGCAGCTACCTTTTGACTTTGTGCATTTTGCTTTTCTGTTTCTTAGATGCACAGCCCACAGATGGAGAAAGGGAGGTATGGAATCAGATCAGTGCAGTTTTACAGGACTCGGAAAGTATGCTTGCAGACCTTCAGGCTTACAAAGGAGCTGGTCAAGAAATTAGAGATGTATGTTTGTTACTGACAGTTCTTTGGAAGCAAAGTCAAGCAAAACTCAGTGTGTTCCTTGCTTCTGTTCTGTATCCAAGCACACTCTATGAAATGATACGAAAATCTTCATTACAGTTGTATTTAGGAAATATATTACAGATTAGGTATAACGTTGAATATAAAGCTCTAATGTCAAATCATTAAATGATGGCTGTTGGAACTTCTTTTAGGTTTACTATTACTAATTAGTAATTTTTTTTTCACTTTGAGAAACACCATTTCGTATACCTCATTTCATATATAGAAGTCAAAGTTGAGGACATAGAAGAAATAATACTCAGATGTCAGAAATATACTACAAAAAAAGTTGAAAATAGTTGTTCTTCTGTCTAAGTGAAACAATAAAACACAGTAAATTATAACCTTACATCTACTTTGCAGGCATCTTATTCTATGAAACTGGTCCCGAAGTACAGTTCTGAACTGTACTAACTTAGAATTTGGCTCAACTGACCAAACCTTTCCCTGCATCAGCTTTGCAGTTACTGTTAGTGTGAGCTGTTGGTTACTTAAGAACCTGAATATGTTGAAGATTTCAAGAGCATCAGAATCTTAAAAAAAAAAAACCAAACTATTTCTATAACCAGTAATCATACAAAAGCTTTTCTCTGATGTTTCTGCCATATTTTTCCCCAAATAATGTGATAAAACATATTCCTGTATGTCAATGGTGCATTTGCATGAATAATTTTAAATGACTGTGTTACAGGGGGAGAGGGAAGGTGGAAAAAAATGGTATTTTGGGGGCTCATTAATTTCCTATTCCTGTGCAATGTAATTTCTCGTAATTGTTCTATGTTTTACCATACTTTCTAAAATAGTGAACTAGAAAACTTCCAAACCATCTTTTGCTTGTTATTTATGGATCACAGTTCTATACAGTAATATTTTCATTCCAGGCAATACAAAACCCCAATGATATCCAGTTGCAAGAAAAAGCATGGAATTCAGTATGTCCTCTGGTTGTAAGGCTGAAGCGCTTTTATGAGTTTTCACTCAGATTAGGTGAGCCCTGTTTTAGTATGTCTGTTTATTAGGCTACTTTTTATATAAAGAAATGGGAAATTTCTTCTTCCGTGAACTTTTAAAGGGTTATTATTCTTTCTGTTTGATATCTACAGACATTTAATTGCAATTACATTTATCGAGGCATATTTTTAATCTTCATTTAATTTCAAAATTATCATAGTTTGTTAGTTTTTCACTTAAAATAAATCTGCATTATCTAAACAGAATACAAGCAAAGAATGTGATAAAACTGTATAAAGTTTTTCTCTGGTGCCTGCCACTCTTCTGCACTTCACTGGTCCAGAGGAGAGCCACAAAGGTGGTAAAGGGTTTAGAGGGAAAGCCATAGGAGCAGCTGCTGAAGTCACTTGGTCTGTTCAGCCTGGAGAAGAGGAGACTGAGGGGAGACCTCATCGTGGCCTACAGCTTCCTCACAGGGGAAGGAGGAGGGGCAGGCACTGATCTCTTCTCCCTGATGACCAATGATAGGACCTGAGGGAACGGCAGGAAGATATGCCAGGGGAGGTTTAGGTTGGACATTAAGAAAAGCTTCTTCACCCAAAGGGTGATGGAGCACTGGAACAGGCTTCACCGGGAGGTAACCACGGCGCCAAGCATGACAATATTCAAGAAGCACTTGGACAACACCCTCAAACATATGGTGTGAATTTTGGGGTTGTCCTGTGCAGGGACAGGAGTTGGACTTGATGATCCTTATGGGTCCCTTCCAACTTAGGACATTCTATGATATTGTACTAAAGCAATTTATTTTTTGTAATTTGGATCCTTCACAGTTTTAAAAGGAATGTAAACCAATAATATTTTGAGACTTTTTAAAAACAGGGATGACAGGGGAAGAGGGGTTATCAATAAACTCTCTCACAGGGTGAAAATCCAGAGCTTGTCATGTTTTACACTGGCTTTGTCATCCCTACAAACCCAAAAAGTTGATGTAATTACTCCTTGAATTAGGACTCTGGAAGAGAACCGGTGTGCAAAAATTTATGTATGAAGTGGGAGAGCTCCCAGTGCAAGGGAATTCTTCTACCCCGTCATGCTTACTAAGTCTTTCACTTTTTCAGTTATGCTAGTAATTATAGCCGCGGGAGCTGAATTACATTGCTATCAGTGCCTAAGAGTACACTTTTAGTAACAGAGATGCCAGAATAATCTATACTGAGCTGATGGCTAATGGGGGAAGATGAAAGAGTTGAATATCTGAATGCAAGAAAAATGCTTTCTCTAGAATTTTTGATGGGGAACCGAGATAAAGGGTGATAAAAAGGGAAGAGAGCTCAGTGATACAGAATGGAGAGAAAATGGCAGAGAGCCTGAAGAGGGAGTTGTCTTTGACTAATGTTTCTCACCTTAGAATAGTAAGAAAAAGCATTTCTATTTCTTCAAGCAAAGTATATTTAGATAGTTACTTAAAACTTTGTCATAATGCGGACTGAATAGAATTTGTGCTTCTGATTTTTATTCAGAGAAAGCCCTGCAGAGCTTATTGGAGTCCTTGACCTGCCCACCTTATACTCCAACTCAGCACCTGGAACGGGAACAAGCTCTAGCAAAAGAGTTTGCAGAAATCTTACATTTTACTCTGCGTTTTGATGAACTTAAGGTTAATAAAATCTTTTTAATACATGCTGATTTTTTTTTCTATGTATTTTGAACTGAAACATTATTTCCTATTTGTCTTCCTCTAAGATGAGAAACCCAGCAATTCAGAATGACTTCAGTTATTATAGGCGGACAATAAGTCGCAACAGAATAAACAACATGCATGTAAGTAAATAAAATCTGATCTGTTGTTCACACTGAGGTATTTATCAGTGTGCATTTATACCATTTGTGGTAATATTTTTTCTTTTGATTTGCTAGCTGTCACGTTCTCTCCTTCCCACTGAGAGTTAATCAGCAGTCCGGATGAAGTGATTAGAGTGGAACTATTCATGCAACAATCTGATTGCTGACATGAGCATGTACTGTATCTTTTTCTTGCTGCTAGCAAGATTTTCAAGAGTTTTACTGACTATTTTTTCTCTTGTTTTTATCAGCTAGACATTGAGAATGAAGTAAACAATGAAATGGCCAATAGGATGTCCCTGTTCTATGCAGAAGCCACACCAATGCTGAAAACACTCAGTAATGCAACTACGCATTTTGTATCAGAAGTAGGTAATGGGGGAGAAAAGGTCTAATACAGAAATTCTTGATTTTAATTTTACAAGATGGTTTACTGAACAATGGCTGTTTTTAACCCTTCTAGAACAAAACGTTACCAATTGAAAATACAACGGACTGTCTAAGTACTATGGCTAGTGTATGTAAAGTCATGTTGGAAACACCGTAAGTTTTACCTTAAATCTTGTTTTTCTTGTATGAGAGAATTTGTATTGTATTTTAAGTAGCCACCTGGGATAAACACATTTTTTTCCAAATTAGTTCCTGTATGTTTGCATTAAGTTGTTGTCACATTTGTATGCAAAGCATGACCTGGTAGCAGAAAGCCTTGCCCTCCTGTTTTAACCACCTTATGATATTCTTCATGAATCAGCATTGAGTTTTGTTAGGGAGAGCTCACATGGTCAGCCTGTATGTCAACAAAGTTTAAAATACAAGTGTAATCTTACGCACTCATAGGATTCAGTGTCTTTGTCTTGTCTAACCAGGGCCATTGGCCAGCTACTGCCTCTTGACTGCCCATGCTGCTCAGTTATTAGCACACTTGGGGGCAAGATTTTGGCTTTTCCAAGTAGCACTTTCACAAATGATACACAGGGGACTATTTTGAGGATCATTTGAGTAGATCTTTTTTGGATGTAGCCGTCTTACTCTGGATATGGGAAACTTCAACTGTATGGAAACTGTACAGTTGTTTTCTCAGCTGCTAGCATAGGTGTAGCCAGTGGGGTTACTATTGTTTAGCTCTGAGTTTAGTCAAGTATTGTTTACGTTAGATGGCTCTTTGAGTGGAAAACAGATACAAGATAGAGTCAAGGTAGTCTTCCTGTCTTTGAATTGTTTGTTCATGGTGCCATGGAAAGAGTAGAATTCCTGAGGTTATTGTGTTTGTTTATGAAAATTCTGGAGAAGTGTATGTAGGTGGTGGGACTCATCTCACAATCCTGGGACATCATAGAAGTAGTCATTGAAAAGTAACCTTATGTGTCAGCTCATTTTTTGGCACAAGTAGAGAAACAGAAAGTTGTGAGTCATCTACCAGAAGATTATCTGGAATTTCATTCTAATTGGGGGATAATCAAGCATTTTCACATCAAAATGTCTGTAGCCTTTAAATCTGTTCATGTTGTGATGCTGTGTTAATTAAACAGAAGAATAAAAGTTTGAAGTTACTGCAAGCTGAGAGGTAGTATAGTACAGATTTTAGTATTTTTAATGATACGTTTAAGTGAGAAAATCAAGTTTTACATTGAAAAGCAATGAATGACAGTAGACAAATCTATGTATTATCTACTCAAAATAATACTTATTAGAAAAATTGTGATAATTTATGTTTTTCAGGATTTCTGTTTTTCTCTGCTGTAGTTCATTTTTCATTTCCTGATGATGGTTTCAGGGATTAGAGCCAATAGGGGCTGTCTTAACTGTGCCATCCATATTCTTCTTTTGGAATTGAAAAGTCAAAGAAAAACTCTTTGGAATGAGTTCAGTCCAATCCTATCTAGTGGGCTTCCACATTTTAGACACTCAGTGAACCTGGGTTGTTGAAGTTGCCTATGGACTTAGAAGAGAGAGAGAGAGAGAGAGAGAGAGCAATGACTATGATCCACCTAGGTGAAGCCCTAAACTTACTAGCTGCTGAAATTAGATCCCACGTAAGTGTTAACTGTTTCAAAGTAGGAATTTAAGCAAAAAAGAGTAGCTTTTCTTTGAGTTCCTGATATGTTGTGTTTCTGAGATTAAACAGAACTATGATCAGTCTCCATCATTTTTCATGAACGATGGAAGTCTTCTGTGAAGCCATCATAGACGTTTTGGTGAAGTGAGGATCTGAACTGTGAAGGGGTGTTAGAAGGGGTTAAGACTCATCTTCAACCTTAAAATACAATGTTCAGATTTAACGCACTCATAGTCTAGTTTGCAGAGTTGTCCAGTAAAAAGTCAAGATTGTATGTTTCTTTTGTTCTGTTTTCCAGAGAATACAGGAGTAGATTCACTAGTGAAGAGACCCTTATGTTCTGCATGCGAGTAATGGTGGGAGTTATTATTCTGTATGATCACGTTCATCCTGTGGGAGCTTTCTCAAAGACATCAAAGATTGATGTAAGAGTGACTTTTCTTTAATACTCTGTAGGCTTGAGAATACTAGTCTGCAGCTTTTTGTCAGCCCAAGCTTATGACTTTGTATAAATCATTTTAATTGCTTTTGAATGGCAAAATTTAGAATTTATCTTCACATGCATACTTGAATATATCAGCATGTTTGAAATTAAAATAAGGATCAGTCTTTTTTTCTTTGTATTTTCTTCCAGACACAGATACTTATTTGTCTTTGTTAGCTCTGCTTTCCTGCCAACTGTATGGTTACACTAAAATAATTTTGTATTACACCTACCATGGAATAAGTTCTGTGGTCGTATTTTGTTATTAATCATGTAATTTATTTATGCTGAAATGCTCATCTTTGGCAGTAGTTCTGTTGTAAATAAGCAGATATTCGACATTGTCTCTGCTTTGTCCGAGATCTGAAGTAGCAGAACAGAAATGTTATTATTGTAATGTTGATAATGAGCCTTCGGTTTTAGCTTTGGCATGACCAGTTTCAGGGAAATCAACCTTATTTTTTCATCTGAGATATTGCAAGCACAAACAAAAATGTGCTCTTATTTTTGCTACGTGTTTTTACAGACCTAAATCTCATTCACCATGTTTTTCAGCAGAAATAAGCTGTAATTCACGAAGAAAGATGCTAAGTCTTTCCCTTTACAAGAGAGCCTACTTCAAAGGAAAAGAATACATATGTATATACATTATTGCACTCCATGACAGTGAGTCTTCGTTAGCATTTTTCATCTGCAGATATCAGTATTTTACCACATCTCCTCTTTGACTCTGTTTTACAGAGGGAAAGATATGTCACAAAGAGGTGAATTGATTTGCTGAAGGTCATGCAGCAGATAGAGCCCGGGAATTGAATGCAGACTTCCTGACTTCTAATTCAGTCTCTTGCCTACCGAGACAGCACAAATAAAATTTTGATAGGACCAAATACACAATGTGTGTACTTTGTTTCTCACGTTTATCCTAAAGCCCTGTAATCTTACAAGATAGTTAGCTAGATGTAAATGGGAGGCAGGAGATGTATGACTTAGTTTTTAAAAATGAGTACATGGTCCCAAATCTTAATTCACCTAATTAGTTTAGTGATTCTTCTCTAATAAAAAAAATCTTATAATATTTCAGATTATGAGTTTATTTTACTGTGAAAAACAATTCTTTTCTCCAAACTAGTTGCTTCTTGGGAGCAATGTCAAGAGAATTTCAGGGGCAGTGGAACAAATTACCCTTTCCTTACTCTTTCAAGACTGGAGACTGTATTTCAAGCTGTTAATTACAGGCTCCTAGCTTAAATGTCCTAACAGCTTCTCTTTTTTAACTGTTTTAGGGATTCTGATTCTAACAGGAATGGAAAAGAATGGTTTGAATTTTTATCCCCTTTGAGTTTGTCTGATCTTATCTGGTGGGGCATGTAAACCTGTACTGAGTGATGTGAATATAATCTTCACTTTCTCTAGTTCAGGAAAAGTAACTGTGTTACTTCAAAACATGTGCTGCTACCCTGAGAATTTCATCTGATCTGCTATTTGCAGAGCTAGTTTTATCTTCAGGTAGAAATGAGCCAACTGAGCAGTGATCAGTGATTGTTAGCCTGGTCATTGTGCAGGAGGCTGAGTTCCATTTTCCGTATCATTTTTATTGGCAAATACATGGACCATGACTTCAGTTAAGTATTTCATCATCCACTTCCAGAATAAGGCAGACTTGTACTTTAGCTGCAAAGAAAATACTGGCATATAGATTTAGCACTTCAGTGTGGCTTGGAAAATTAGAAGTTTCAAATCTTGACTCTGCCATGTCTTTATCTGTCATTTTAAATAAGATGGAATTCATCTAGACTAATTTCTGGATAGCTTTTAGATGTCTTCATAGCAATGGGAAGAAATAGGTACTTCTGGAGCACAATTCACTACATATGAAAGTATATTCTGAATAGGTTAGCGGAATTTCCTATTTCTCTCTGTTGACCAGGTAGGGGGTCTGTATAGCCTGTCAAATGAGTTCTACCTCTGCTTTCTCAGCTTCATTTCCCCTTTTGTAAATTTGGGCAGAGTTTCAGCTTGTTTTTTACAGTCTCCATTAAAGTGTTCATTTAACGTGGTGTTTAAAATCAACATCATGGACTTCTTGTCTCAGATTAAATTTGTAACCACTAGTTATAAACCAAATCATAAGTTATCACCAGTTAGGTTTATAACTAAAAACTGAATACTGAAAATTACTTCCTTGTGTGCAAGCATAAAAATAAAAGTCAAAGTTGAAACATCTCTTCTGAAAGTTGTTAACCATGATGAGATGGAAATCTCTTCCAAAATCTCTTTTCTCTAGCTTATATCAGCTGTTCTTGATATTTTTTTTAAGTTGGAATTGGAGAAATCACGTGCAACTTAAAATGTATACATCTGATATATCAATTTACTATCTACAAACGCTTATTAAAGTAGACGTTGTTTTCTCAAAAGTTAGGTTTTTAACTTAAGATAATTTATAATAAGTTATAATGCTTTTATTGTGTCATATAAAGCAGCATTAACACTCAGTAGGAAAAAAAACCTGCCTGTCTTTGGTGAAATTTTTCCTTGTTTTCAGCTAGTACAATTCATATGTTATTGTTCAATAGTGGCATGCTTCTGTTCCCAGATGAAGGGATGCATAAAAGTTTTAAAGGAACAACCACCTGACACTGTGGAAGGACTTCTGAATGCTCTCAGGTATGTGTGGAATAACTGTTTGATTCAACCTTAACAAATTCCTCTTATTTTTCTCCCAATCTGTTTGTATTTAAGACCTTTCACCTTAGAAGCTTGATTTATTAAGAAAATTGTCCTTTCAGGTTTGTCTTCATCAGCTGGGGTTTTCTTAAGTAATATTAATTTCTTTCAATTCCATTTCACTTTGATAAGCAATGACTATAAATATTGGAAGTCATAATGTCCTTCTTCAGAGTTACTTAGGGTTCATTTTATTGCCTAAAACTTAGCCATCTAAAAGGTAAACAATACATCAAAGGTAAACAATATATCTAAGCTAAGATTTGTTATATAAAATAGCCCAGCAACTAGAACATTTTAGAAGCAAAGAGTAGAATTTCTGTTTCTCAAACCCTTGCTTACTTCCCTTTTCTCTTTCCCTGTGATTTAATAAGACTTTCTTTTTTTTGTTTAATTTTACTAATACTGATACAACTTCAAAAAACAGCAATCTAAATCTCAACCCTGTAGCTAAGTGTTCAAGGTGCTCCCTTGGGAAGCAAGACACAATGGTCTGACACTTCTCTGAATCTGAGAAGGGAGTCTTAGTACCAAGTTTTTCAGAGCTGTATTGAATTCTGTAGCTGTTGAATGTTTGGATAGAGTTAGAACTGCAGCCGTAACCACCTCCATATTTGCTTAGCATGTCTTTTGAATTAAAATTGGTGTGGAGTTAAATCCTACAGGTATCACGTGTGTTTTGAGTTTATGGGATGATTGGTCTCCCTGCAAACATAAGCTGTGGAAAATGTTTGGGCTTAAATGGAAAAAAACACACTAAAGCTCTTCAGTCCACCCAAGATATTCCTAAAAGTGTAACTCAGCACCAAACTCACTCTGCTAGTTACAAAATTAAAAAAAAAAATAGAAAACCCTGTATGTGACGGTACATTGTAAGATGTAAAGGTATAGGACATTTAAGAAAGCTGCTTAAAAATAGCCTTATAGATTATGCCAAAGTGCAATCTACATTCCTAAATTCTGTTAGTATTTACCCTATTTCTTCTGTCTTTCCATGTTTTTTTACTTCTTTTGAGGCTTTTAACTGGGAAAAAAAAGATAATTTTGACCCAAAATTTTGACAATGTCATAGATGGATGGAAAACAGTATTTAGCCAGGATTTATCCACAATTCTCCACCTATTAACAGGGAATAATTTATTGCAGGGGTATTTAGAGAATAAAGAGCACCAGACTATTAGCAGTTAAATTCCAGTGATAGGTGACTAGAGGAACATGTAAGTTCCTCCTTTGTGTAGCTGAACTGCACTGATTTCAAAAACAGGCACTGAAGTTTTCAGACTTTTCTAATCCTTGTTCATTTTATAAAATATTGTTTTAACTTGTAATTTCTAGGTTCACTACAAAACACCTGAATGATGAATCTACTTCAAAACAAATTCGAGCTATGCTGCAGTAGTATCCTGAGACAAGTAGATGTTTGTATTGATCACAGAAGATGTGTATGTTTACATAATTTAATACAGTTTGATGTCAATACTTGTGTGTATTTACATAACCATTTTCTTCACATTGCTAAAATATATGAATCTGTTCATAACCTGACTGACTTTATATAGTGCAGCCTAAGTTTTTATGCTAGCCTTTATCTTTTAGCTCCTAAAATACTTTTTTACTTAGATACTTCAGCTACAACAGTTTATCTGTGCATTTTAATGCTTAAACACCTTCTCTATCAGAGAAGTACGTAGTAGTGAAGACAAAATGGAAATCAAATAAACTGAAATGTCAAAGATACCACAGAAAAGGAACTTTAGAGAAGGAGAAAGTTAATATAAGAGAAAGTAAAATTCATTGGATATATTTTAGGAACGTGCACAGTTTTTTAGTCAGTCAGTTTTAGGATCTCATCAAACCTGTATGAATAGGAGAATACCTGAATGTTCATCACTCTCATAAAATACGTTGTCTTTCCTGTAATAAGTGGAATTCCACCTAATTTTCAGGATTGTGTGCTGGCTGACATCCAAAAACGTATTGCAAAGAGGTCATTTTACCTCTTGTATTAAGTATAACCCGTACCTTTCAACCACTGAGAAAATTAATATCCTTTTTCAGATTCAATATAAATAAACAGAAAATGTGTTTTAAGACCATTGCTAGATTTTGAAAATTCTGTATAATTTTATTAGATCTAGAAAGGAAAGAGAAAATACTAATGCCTTGACTTCACTAGAAAGGGTTTGTCAGTGTAAATATATCATGATGAACATTATCTTTCAGACAGCTCTACCCGGTAAGTAATTTTTTTACTGATATAAACCGGTATAAAGCAGAACACGCTTATGTAGCAGCAAACTTCCCTAGTGTCAAATTGGCCTCATCAGACTTGGAATGATATAAATAAGTTTTAAGAGCTGAGTTGTTCTTAGGTACTCCGTCAAGTTCCTTGATAGTATCATACATTAGATGATCCAGAATCAACACAGAAATACATATCAGCTGACTGCTCTTCGTTGGTTTTTGAGATGTGATTGATGCTTCAAGGAGCTGAGTTCCTTGCTGAGTTGTTTGTTCTTACTTTCTAGTAATTTTTCCAGTAAATGGAATAGAAATACTTTGCCAAAAGCAGCAAAGTGCTCATGCTCTCTTAAGTGTGTCTTCTGGGTGGTCTGCAGTTGCTGTACATATTCTTGCAGAGGTCACGTTCTGAAAATGTGTTTGATTTTGTGTACTTTGCTTGCATGTGTGTGTGAAAACTCCAGTGCTTGTGCACAGATTCAGATTTTTATTTGCTTATTCCTGTGTACGTAAATCAGGGTTTGTGTGCTGTCACTGGAATTTTCATGCATATCACTTCTAAAAACATTACCTTAAGACTTTGAAGATGCATTTGGTCTGCTGAAACTCTGCTGCACTGTGACAGATTCAGTCGTTGAACTCAGTCCTTAAACAGTATTAATATCATGAGTTCTTTGGAGCAGGAATTGCCTTAGAGTTTATTTCTGAGCAGAACGACCACTGTGAGGTTTCTCGAGCCTGATCAGAACCCATAGGCACCAACACCAATCACCAATTTGTCGTGATACTGGACAGCACCACAGCTCCAGTATTCATGTCACACATCTGCAGTGGTAGCAGCAGATCACTATGTTGTCAGGAACAGAATTGGAAATTACGCTAGTTTTTTTCTTTTTCTGGAAGCAGTGATCGCACTGCTTTTTCACAGTAGTAAATCCACTGTTTACAAACTCCATTTTTAATGGGGGGACATTTACAAATGTATATTAGGGGAAATCCTGCTTTGTTCATAGTCACTTCCAGTTAGGTGAATCTAGGTGGATGACAGGTCATTCTGTTGAGCTTTGGTAACTGAAGTTAATACATGCTTTACCTGCAATTATTTGTCAAACAATGAAGTCTTATCTTTAAGTAGCCCAAAGGAAAGCTATTTGTCACTTGCATAATAAAAATGTGACCCTTAAAGCATTCTGTGAGTTGTCATGTGCTGTTTGCCAAAGTCACTGAATTTCTTTGCCTGCTATTATGTTTTTGTACAGAAGTTCATTTGAAATAATAAAAAGTTGGTACAGTAAGCATTGGGACTGTCTGTATTTAGAGACAACGTAAACAGATTGCGAAGTATTGGATTAAAGTTTTGGATCTGAGATATAGTAGGCTCACCTTTATGTCTCCAGTTTGTAGTTTATTTAAAAAGCATTTAAAATGCTTCACTTGCATGCCGTAACAATATAACCTCACGTCACTTAAACAATTCCTGGGTTTTTCTGATGATTCTTGGCACTTGTCTGTCATCTTGACCAGTGGAAATTGTTGATACTGCTTTACAGAGTAGAGGGCATGAATCCCTTCTATGACTTTTATATCTTCACATTAGGCATCCTAGGCTGTGGTGGCCCTCTCAGGTTGCATTTACAATCAATAAGGTCACCAGAGGATGATTCATTTAATCTTAAGTGCAAATGAATTGCTTTAGCAAGAAGAGCTATATAGACTAATGGTCAAAGTTATTGATCTCCATTTTGTCAGTGTTTCTTCTTATTTTGGCTCATCATTATGTAAGAATACATGTTTGTAGTATGATAAATATTTAAGCCTCATAATGACAGCATTTCAGAATGTGCATAAATGAGTGTGACTAGTTTGGGTCAGAAGAGCCCTAAAAATTTGCTTGTTTTGTAGTGGAAGAAAATATTATTTTAGGGTGGTATGAATTGGAAAGACTAGAATTTGCTGCTGCAAACGAATGGGTTTGAAACAGAATTTATGACTTCTAAGCTTCCTGCTGCTACTAAGTGGTTGTCACAAAGGATAGTTACTAACATTGTATTTACTGGTATGTGATAGACAACATCACTCAGATAAATTATCTAATGTTTTCCATGTCTACTGAAGTTTACAAAGCAAGAAGTCTTCTCTATGTTGCTTTCTGTATTGTATTTCAGATAAATTTAAACTCGAAGTAAGACATAAGTAGTATATAAGATGACTTGTGTTCTTACATTTGCTCTGAATTAAACAAAGTTTTCATAAATTTCATAAATTCTTCATATCAAATGACCTCACTTCGCCCTCCCCCATTTACTTCTTGAGAAGTTTAATGGAATCAATGTATTCCTACAAAAATACAGTGCCAGTTAGGTGGATGCACATCTGGGGAATACTGCATCACTTTTTCATGCCACATCTGATTTTGGCCAAAACTAGTATAGATTCTTCTCTGTCTAATTCTCAGTCTGTCAAGGTCCCTCTGAATGGCAGGACAACCATCTGGTGTATCAACAGCTCCTCCCAGTTTCGTATCATCTGCAGAATTCCTGTGGGTGTATTCTGTCCCACCTTCCAGGTCATTAATGAAGAAGTTAAACAGTATTGGTCCCAGTATCAGCCACTGGGGTATGCCACTAGACTGGCCTCTAGATGGATTTTATGCCTCTAATCACAACCCCTTTGAGCCTGGCAGTTCAGCTAGTTCTCAATATACCTCACTGTCTATCTCATCCGTATTTCATCACTTTGTCTATGAGGATGTTATGGGAGGCAATGTCAAAAGCCTTGCTGAAGTCAAGATAAACAAGCCTTCAGTGACACCAGCCAGCTCTCAGCATTTGTGGTGCATCCTATCAGGTCCCATAGACTTGTGTATGTCCAGTTTGTTTAAATGTTTCCTAACCTGATCCTTCTTTGCCAAGAGTAAGTCCTCCTTGCTCCAGACTTTCTCTGGTCTCAGGGGCCTGGGATTCCCAAAGGAAAATTTTACCATTAAAGACTGAGGCAAAGAAGGCACTGAGTTCCTTGACCTTTTCTGCATTCTTTGTCACCAGGTCCCATACCCCATTTAGCAGCAGGCACACATTTTCCATAGCTTTCCTGTTGCTGCTGATATACCTGTACAGTCCCTTTTTATTAGCCTTCACATCCTTCACCAGATTTAACTTCAGAATGGCTTGGCTTTCCTAACCCCAACCATGCATGCTCAGACAGTGTCTTTCTATTCGTCCTGGGTCTCTTGTCCCTGCTCCCACATCCTGCATGCTGCCTCTTTATGTTTGAGTTCAGTCAGAAGCTCTGTGCTCATCTATGCAGGACTCCTGCCATCTCTGCTTGGTTTCGTGCTTATCAGGAAGGACCGTTCTTGAGCTTGGAGAAGGTGATCCTTGAAAATAAACCAGCTCTCCTGGGCTTCTCTTCTCTCCAGGACTGTATCCCATGCAATTCTTTCAGTCAGATACCTGAACAAGCCAGATTAAAATTCCCGAATTAAAACTTTCCTGTAAATCATCTTGTGGCTGTATAGTCAGGAATATGCTTTTAAAATTGTGTGTGTTCTAGGGCTATTAGAAGTACATGATTCTATGAACATCAAAAGTCAAGAAATATAAAATCTTGCATATCCAACAATTTGTCAACAGTTGCAAATAGTTGGAAGAGGTGGGGTTTGGTTTTGTTTTGTTTTCTGTAAAACGTAGGACACAAATTACTATTCTCTTGCCTGAGATGAATTCTCTAATTCAAAATTACAGAATCTGTGAATTCACACAGTGAAGCAGATTAGATAATGCAATGGAAGCCAGTGAGTTGAAACAGTGACATGAATTTGGTTTGCCAATAAAAGAATGAAACCCATTTTCGTTAAAAAGCTGTTATAACAGATCTAGTATTTTAACTTAGTAGTCTGTAATGCTTCCTGCTACATACTAATAAAGGTGAATTCCTGACTGCCATGTAATCCAAATTCTGCAAACGCAGAATTCTCTTTCACACCGATTTGACACAAATATAACTCAATTGATTTAAATAGAGCTGTTTCTGATTGACACGGGTGTAAATTATACCCTTTGTCTTTTCTCACTCGTGGCCTTTGACCTAGTTGCTTATTACTGAGCAAATGGAGTCTTCTGCTAGTGCAGATCAATGACGTAAGATGATAATCTTGCAGAGATCTCTTGTGCTTGACTGCTTTGAAATGAAAACTAAAATGAACAGTGCAGTATGTGTTCTAGAAAATCAATAACTATATAGTTAAAAAGTAGACAAACCAAGTGCTAATCCCTAGTTTAAGAGGAAGGTATGTCATGATTTTTCAACAGATCTTAATTTTGGGTCCAGCTGGAATTAATATAACTCTCTTCTCTTGGATATTTGGGCTGTGACAATTAAATGTGTAGACTTGGGTATTAAGAACTTGACATATCTCTTGACATTTTAAAATTGCTAACAGAACTTAAAGGTTAGAATATTTGTATGTGGCTTGGATCAAAATTGCTATTACAGCTCGTGGTTGTTCTCATTCTGATTCTGCATTCACTTCAGTGAAATCCTAGGGTTTAAAGACATTTTCGATGGATTTTAGTGATGTGTCAAACAGCTACTCTCTTACTGCCTTGAAAATTGTGGAAGAGTGTGTCTATCTCCTCTAGACGCACAAAAGAAGTTGGAAGAGGACAATGGAAGATGATTGACCTCAACTGGTTTAGATCTTCCACAATGAAAAGAGGACAAAGCACGAGACTTGACATGGATGCAGTCACCGTGCGGTTCAGAAATTACCCTGTCCTATGGGTTGTGTGACATGGCAATGTCTGAAGGTCAGATCATGTTAGATGGACAGGGAACTTCTGCAGGGCTTTGACCAGGAAAGGATTCTACCCAAAATGAAGGAACTTGTCTCTTTACAGACACGATTTTAGGATGCCATGGTAGGAGGAAGCTTAAGGGCTCTTACTAACCTTGCCTCCCTTTCTGTGGCAGTAGCACAGCACTATGCAGAGCCTCACTTTCCACTCCAGTGGCGGCCTGAGCGCCCACCTCATGCTGTAACCTCTGCTCTTTGATGCTTGGCTTTATCCTGTAATGTAAAGCAGCATGTGAGGGAATACAAGGTGGCTCACCTTAGTGTACCTGTATGCAGCCTCCATCTGCCTTCTGCTCTTGTAAATGGAGTCTTCCCAGTGAATTCAGAGAGGTGGGTAATGTTTCTAAGAAGGTTGTTGAAAAAAGTGATCTTATACTGTTTTTTAAACAGTATTACTATTTGACAATTTCAGATATATCTCTAAATTTAATGGTATGGGTTTATATGATTTTAATTTTTTTCCGCTAGAATTTTCTATGCAGTTCCTATTTGTGTCTTTATAAACTCATAATAAAGAAATGTCTGACAGTGAAATACATTCCATGATTTTTTGTGTTTGATTTAGTCTAGGGTGGCTGGGAAAAAAAGTTAAAATCCATTTCATGTCGTTGTCTTTTTTTTTTTTTTTGTATTGTACACAAGGCTGTGATTAATTATAGGCACTTTAACTATTAAACTCAGACTTAAGTAGCATGCAGCGTCTGAACTCAAAGACTTTTTAATAGAAGCCTTCCCAAACAGAATTCCTTACAGTGGACTTGAATTAGGATTCTTAGATGAACACCACCGAACCAGTATACATGGTCCTAGTTACTGAGATACTGTATATATCAATATAAGACTGAACCAAGTATTACATCTCTATGAAAATTTTTAATTTGGAGAAAGAAAAGTTGTGCTATCTAGCCACCCTAATTAAAAGATTTTGTGGAGGTTTTTGTTATATGTATCAGATGAAGTGTACATATTTGTTCTTCTGATTAATTTTGGATTACGCATACTCAGGTATACACTCATAATAATATCTATGATATTTATACAACGAAAGGTTATTTGTAACCACTGACTTAGCCAATTCTTTGCAGCTGTGTTTTAAAACTACAGGATGAATGCCACATTTGTTTTACACAGCCTGTCAAAGTAACATTTGCTTTATTAAATTTGGAAGCTTAAAAAGCTAATGAAGATTCCTTTTGTTTGGTGGTTTCACATTCACATTGAGACCCACTATTCTGATTATATGCTGTACAACTGTAATTACTTTAATTGAGATATGCAAACAAGACCAATTTTTTTTCTTTATTTTTGTCATTCATGGTATAATTGGCCAGATTTTTCAATAATACAGTCCAGTGTAGGTTAAATGAAGTCAGCAAAAGTACTCAAATGTGTGCTATCTGAAAATCAGTTTAAATTATTTTGTTGAAAAATGTTACTTCTGAGACAAGATTGTTTTTCAAACAAGTATCAGTAGTCCTCCTTATTATATGTCTTTTCTTAATAGAAACTGGGAGTTTACTGTTACAGATATTACCTGAGTATGCAAGTAGTTTGAACCAAGAGGCACAGTGTAAATGAGCTGAGAAAGGACACAATAATTTTGGTAGAGTTTGACACAGGTGCCCAAGCCACTGATTACTGTTCATGTTGGAAAGTTTGAGATTCCTCAAATTCTTTCATACTTCTGAAATAAAAAAAAAATGTCTGTCCTCTCTAATCCCAAGAACAATTGGAAATGCCATACTTAATAAAAATCAGCCAAATAAAGACTAACAAGCAAACATTTGTGGTTTTTACCTCTGAGAGGTACAGGCTTCAATTTAATCCAGATTATTTTCATACCAGGTAGTAGTGGGGCCATTTCTGTGTAAAACAAAAGGCCCATGAAATAGCAGGGGTTTGGCCTCATGTGGAAAGTCAGTCTGGGATTTTGTGTGCATTTGGAAAGTTCATTTCTCCTGGGGTGTTCATTCAATTGTATCACAATTGTATTAGAAACTTCTGCTGGAAGAATTCTCTGAGACATCTTCTATTGACTTCATGGGTCAAGAAGCATAAAAATGAAAGATAGCGTTCCAGACTTTGCAGTGACAGGTCATTTACCTCCCTGATCTTGAAAGCAGAATGAAAATAATTCATGGTCAGAGTACTGGCATCAGAGCTGCTAAAAGGATATCCTCTCACCTTCTTTTTAATGGCTTTTTTTTTTTTTGTCATCTTTTTTCAAAATTAGAAAATATATTTTTGCCTCCATTTGAAGCAGATGAACTCTTCCACAGCTTTGTTCATCTTGACTGGATATGCTGTTTGAAGCATAGACTTCTGAGTTCTGCCTGCCGCAGACATCTTGAAAATACAGGTGGCAGGTGTTGTAACCTCAGTTTTCATTTGGCATTTCAAGGGACACCACTTGCAACACTGATGGGCTTTGCCTGAGGTAGCAAGTTATGTCCTACGTGCAGTCCTCCAAAGACTATGGAAAGACAGACCACTAAGGACCCTCATTCTTTCTTCAACTCCTATTCTTTCTTCAACTTGGGGGTGGACCGAATCACACCCAGAAATGCCTCTCTCTGTCCACTGTGGACTGTGGAGATCCTGGATCATTACCTTGGATGAAATGCCAACTCTTGCACTGGTCCTCAGAAAGGGCAACTGCACATTGAAGTGTTCCCACTACCTGAAAGTTTTTGCTTTGAGCAGTGTCTACTGCTGTCCTGTGCAGGGATTTCTGCAACAGCGAAAGAGAGGCAACAGAAGCAGCAATATAAAATCGATGACTTGGGTTTCATTCTCATTTAATTAATCAGATTAATCAGATCTTTGAGGATCTGATTCAAAGCCTGTTCAAGTCATTAGCCTTAAAATGGCCAAGCTGAAAACAAAAAAAACCCACAAACTAAACCTTCATTCTTACAAGTTGTAACTTTTTCTTCATGTGCGCTAATAAATCATCTTTTCTGTCTAGTAGCACTCCAGTACCTGACAGCATCACCAGCGATGCTAATTTCCACAACAGGGTTCAGCAGTTCAACCTTACTGGGTTACTAGGAACTGCTTTTGACTTGCTCTCTGGGCTCTTCCATCTGTATCCACTTTGAATAAATGTCCTCTAAATACCATGTAAGATATGAGACCTTACATTTGCCAAAACATGAGTTTCATGCTCTGCCACAGTAATGGTGTTACCCAAAATTTCCTTAGTCATGTCTGGGTATGAATCTGCAAACTCATTGTACATTGTAATTACAAGAATCTTCACAGTTATCTTTTATTACCATAAATAACTGTTTAATTGGAAATATTCAATAGATACTCAAAGAAAGCATTTGCATCAGCAGCAGTACGCAACAACTAATAAAATCACAGAGCTGTTTTATCACATACATTCTCAAAAAAGTCTCTACTTTCAAAACTGCAGCATTTACTAAAATAAAACTGAAGAATAAATAAAACCTAAATAATATATATTATCATATTCTGGAGGTTTGCTTGCATTTTAAAATAAATGTCTCCACCATTTTGTGCCCATTAATATTTTTGCTTTCTTTGAGATATGAGATATGATTGCCGATAGGGTGTGCTTATTCTAGAGCACACAGAGGAAAGATCTGCTCCTGAAACCACTCCAAGAGTTTTGCTCATCCAGGCAAAGAATAATAAATATTCACCTCAGCTGGAGCTCTCAGCATCAGAACAAACCACTGTTCAATAACAGCTTTCAAAGATATGTTGATATTTTGCATTTGAATCTGTTGGAGAAAATTACAAACCGCTGAGGGCAAACAACTATTGTAAAAGAATTCAAATTTAAGTTGAGCAGAAAGACTGCATGAATCTTGGCTGACTTGGGTTCAGGTTTAAACTGACTTTTAATGATTACCTTTATTTCAAAGACAGATCAAAAGCAAGTAAAGTTATAGCTCTTTCTCATTTAAAGTTTATTGTGATGATACAAGTGAGAATTTGTCCGAGTAAAGTTGAGGGACTGGGTCATTTACCGAGATTGAATTTGCTTTCACTGTTTATATTTTTCCCTGAATTAGACTTGGAAACTATAAATTGTTTTGACCTGCAAACACTCTGAAAACCATGGGCAAAAAAACCTCTGCTGGCATAACCCTGTTAATGTAGGCGTCCTAGACATGAAAAATAGCTTTTTATCACAGATATGGTATGTTGCATGAGGCATAAGTCTGTAATGTGCTATTTATACATCATCAAATGGAAGACAGCATAGGGAAGGACAGAACGTGGCCCTTATTTTAATCTTGTTAGGCATTTTAATTTTTCTTGGTTTTCATTGCGAGGTAGATTTCTCCTTTATTACCAGTGCTACTCTGGCAACATTTTTTCCCTGTACTTATATTTCATAGAATTTTTTTTGCTTCTAGTCAGATCTGCTTTTGTCTTATAGGGAAAGAAAATAAAAAGGCCAGTCTGTTATCTCACATTTCAGTTAAGACTAACATATATTTGCTTAGGGGTAAAAAAGGTTGAAGAAAAAAGGGAAATGTCAAAAATGAATAATAAATGGCGTATAAACAGAAGCAGATTTTCTGTGATATGTTACCCCTGATAAACTTGATAATGTTTCCCAAATGTGTTGCCTTGGTTCAGATCCAAATCTACTGGTCAGGTTTTATGTGCTATTTTTAATTTTACTGCTTAAAAAACTTTACATCATCTTGTAGGAATTCCCTCCTACTGTATAGCTGTATCTAGTTATTTGTAGGTTAAAATTCATCTTAATATAGATTCATATAAAACATGTGCTACCACAGAGGCAGCAAAAAGACAGATCTGGGTGGGTAAAACAAGCTGGATTTGCAAGGAAGCTCTTTTTTCTTTTTAATGAAATATGTTTTCCTTTGAGGTCACTCCGCTGTTTGATATTGTAGACTCCAAGGTCTTTCCATTCAGTAAACTTTCCTTGCCCTTTAAACAGTGAAATCAGAACGTGAGAGGCAAATGCAAACAACCAGGGACAGGGGGACCTGGAAATGTTTAGGATCACAAAAAGCCTCTAGAACTAGGCAGTGAAATCAAGAGGTATTGTAAAGCAATTCAGCTCTTCAGAATACTTAAAAACAGAAATTGTCTCTTATAGGTCCTGCTCCACTGACTTAGTGAAGTTACTCTACTCTAGATTGATATTAGTGGAGATATTTTTAGAGAAACAGTCTTTCTCAACATGAAATATTAAAGATGTGGAAGCATTAAAATGGACTGAGAAAAGAAAGGAATGATGTTTCCAACGGCACATAGCACTGACAATACCGATATGAGAAAACACAGCCCTAGTAATGGAAAAGCTTTGCAGTTTTACTTGCTGATCAGTCCATTAGCTAGTGTTTTTTCACCATTATCCCGTAGCAAGTAGTGGATATGCTGCAAGCAATATCCTTAAATATTGAGTTCATGCTTCAGTGCCCCAGCCTTAGCTAAATTCAATATTTTGGAGTAGGTTGGGCCTGATGAACTTCATCATAAGGTATTTGATGAACTGGCTTAGCACAGACTGTAATTATATGTGGTTACTTCTATAGGGGAGGTGAGGCAAGTGTCTGCCCTTAAAAATCAGGAAGGGATGTGAAAATAAGAGCTCAGTTGGATTCAGACCATGTCAAAGCAGTATAGTTTCCTTAATAGAGAAGAAGAAGTAGCAGAGGAGAAGCAGCAATATCAAGTCGTTTGCCTCCATGAGGCTTTTGATATTACCCCACACTGATTGCCTGTAGGTAGCTAAAGAAACATGGTCTAGATAAACCTGTTACAGGGTGAATAAAAGCCCTTTCTTGAATGCAGACACTCCAGCTGTACAACCGTATGGGGCCAGGGCACGGGTGTGAGCACTGGGAGTCTCTCAGTGCCTGGCATGCTTCAGTCCCACCCCATACCCCAGTACCCAAGAAGGCCCACCTACAGCTTGATCCTTTGCTCTCTCAGTTGTGACAATGCTGTTTTGGAGGCAGAGAAAGAGTAAGGGTATGGCTGTAGCCAGATCATGCCAGTCAGCCCACCAGCCAGGGACTAGACCTGTTCAATTTATTAGTAGCAATGTAACGTTTTTATGTAGGCGCTTTGAATCTTACTCCAGATAACTGTGGGTCAAGAAGACAGATGTTGGATGGGGAAAAAAAAATGGTTCATCAAACATTTGTTATGTATTACATTATAACTTTTGTGTAGTTATTCCTTTAAACAAACACCAAAATATGTTTGTATTAAGGAAAGTGTTAAATTTTATTAGGTGGTATTATATAAAACTGTAGCCAGCTGATGAAATACAAACTCTGCCATGCAGTCTAAAATATGAGGGACTTACATGTCATCTCTCATCCCCTGCTGAAACACCATAATTGATTTTGAATGTAAGAATTTATCCTGATTGAAGTTTGTGAACATTAAGGCAAAATACTAACATTCTAACAATAATATTTTTAAAGCTTCAATGGAAATTAATGGGTAAGATATCCTTGCTCTGGCTCTCACTAGGAAAGCCACCTTTTTGCCTTTGTTTTTCAGTTCATATAATAGGGATAATTATGCAAGCCTAGATCATTTAATCAGTGGGTTAATAGGGCTTGCATGAGTACACTGGAGTCAGAGATTACATTTGTTTTTCTTCCTTATTTGAGTGTCCTTTAAGTATAAAAGTGGTTTGCTAAAGCCATGAATTATAATTAATATAATCTGAGAAATTTGAAGTGTAGCATAATTGAACATGGGTAAAATGTTACTCTCGCTCTCTTATTCCTGCTATGTAATTATTATCAGCAGATAGTCAAAATAAGTAAGAAACGAACAAAAGAAAATCTCATAGTTATAATGACAGATTTAATAACCATGGGTGCCAAACAACAGCTGAATTTTTCAAACCGTTCTTTATCTCAGTTCTGTCACTCTTTGATCTTACCTGGGGAAGAAAAGACCCGTCTCTCTTTTCAGCATAAGCTGTTGAGCACAGTGTTTTGGAAGCAAACTTAAATCCAGTATTACACGTTTTGTGTTTTCTTTGGGATTTTTTTATATGCCTGTAGAATAAAACCAGGGTGCGTGAGTTACTGCTGACATAGGCTAAATGCTGAGCCGTGGACTTCCCCACCCTGTGGTTCACTTTGCTGCCAGAAGCCGAGGGTCTCAGGATCTGTTTAGAGAAGCTCCCAGTCCCGGCCGGGGCTGATGTAATGGTGTGTTCCTGCGGACTGCAGGCTGGTTTGAGAGAGATACTGTTTGTGTGCTGAGAGGTGGGAGTCTGAGCTCTGCTACATCCTGCAAAGAGGCCAAAGAAGGAAGCAGGACCCAGCAGCAGTAAGAATAAAAAGAGAAAAATGGGCTGTGTGTAGGATTGGAGGGAAAAAAAGGCAGCAAAAACACAAAAAGCCCTCTGAATGAGTTGGAAGAGAGAACAATACAGCTTTATACAAACCACGCTCCATGGAGAATGATGTGTGTGCGGCTCAGAAAAAGGGTTTCCTCACTCAGACGTCTATGTAAACATGGCTCAGGAGCCCAAGTCTCTTCTTTTGCCTACTGTTTATGTTCTAGTGTAATTCTATTAGTTTAAATGACATCAGAAGGTAATTCTTCAAAAAAAAAAAAAAAAAAAAGGCTTCCTTTAATCTAAATGCTAGGAAAAGAAATTATTATCCCTCTGGTAAAAGCCTAAGAGAAGAAATCTCACATGTTAGATATACATAATACTGCTCCATTCATAGTGGGAAAGGAACAGGGAAACTATATAGGCCTTATATCCTGTTGAAGTATAGAAGGGCACAGGTATATCTTTGGGGTGCCTGTCTGTAAAAGCAGATTAATATAAAGCCTAAATATAAGAGAGAATGATATCTAGAGAAGGCAGCTGAGATCTCTGGTGAGCCGAACCCTTCCACAAGGTTTCCACCTGAGTAAGGACTACTCGAAGACTTAGGAAAGACCTCAGTGTTGGGTTTAACTGTGGATGTACAACATGAGAGACATTAAGCCTTCTAAGCATATTATTTAGGTTGTGATTTTCGCTTGTGAGAGCAGATTTTTTGTTTGTTTTGTCTCCTACCTTGTTTGAAAAGGCAGAAACTGCATGCTGTAGGTGAAACAATTGTAGGACACAAGGGTTACTACAGATGTTATCTGCAGTAATCATTGGCAGCAGGTTGAGTATCTGCTCACCGACTTGTAGAACAGCCTTCTCTCTGGTTTGCCCTAATACTTAATTACAACCAAACTGGAAAGGCAACCCAAAATTCGCATAGGTAGGGCACAGGATCAAAATGGTCCACTCAGAAGTCAGCGTGGAAATAAAATAAACTTCAAAGGGGGAACCGCAATCCTGTAATCCACCTACAAGGGCCATTTATATTATCTAAGTACAGTACTTTTCTCCTATCCTATTTAATCCTATTTTCAGTGAATTCCCCATTTGTCAAGGTTATTTTGAACTCTATTTCTGGCCTTCAGTGTCTTACCAGGGTGCAATTGCAGGGTGCCTTTACAATGTCTGTGGCTGAAAAGGGCATCTCGCCCACCCGCCCCCAGCTCTGTTCGTGCATTCCCACCCTATTCCTTGTTCTGAGCCAGGTGTCATGATGCTTCGCAGTTTACAATATGCAGGTGAAAACTAATTCTTTCAGGGCTTTTAGGTCAGATTAGTTCCAACCGCTACATGAATGACTGTGTCGAAGGAAAAGAGTGGCCTGAGGAAACCAGGACCATTTTTCAGTAGCAAGCTGTACCTGAGTCTTTTTGTTACACTCTTACACATTTGTTACACTTTCCCACATTGGTATTAGCTACAAATGTAATGAAAGTATTATCATCTAGCCCATTGTCCATGATTTTTATAAATATATTGAAGAACAGTGGGCATTAGGACAGGCCTTTGCAAATCTCCTTTTGATACACATGTTCCTTCTGGCAATGAACTACTGATGACTCTACATATGTTTTTCCTGTATGAGGTTAAGTGAATTATTTTGGTTTAACCTGGATATTTTTTTTCCATTTTTGTAGACAGGTTTGTCTATACAGCCATGTTCATGCTAAGTTGGTAGTTTGTAAGGTCTCTACTAGATGAATGTATTTTAAGTAAATACTTCCCCTTGAACATCCAGATGTTAGACTAGAGGGGTAATTCTTAAGCCTTCACTCCTATCTGGAATTGATGCTTCTGATATGGACAAGCATAGGATGTGCAGTTTTAGAGTGTCCATGGACAGGAGTTTTACAGATGCAGAGATTTTAAATCAAGAAATTCTCAGTACCAAATATGAGGAATATATTCCGTCATCAGTCTTCAAGGATGCTGTGTCTAATTTTTAGGAACTTTTTCTTCACATTATGTCAAACCATCTCCTGAATTGACACAAATCAGAATAGCTGTATTTAATGAGCAGCTCTAATTTATCCAAGCAGAGGATGTGGCCTTACCAAGCACTGCATTCTGAGGCAAAATACTGGCAATTTACACTTCAACGCTGTTTAACTTCATTGTCTGTGTGGAAGCATGGGCTGCTATTTTTGGTGTTTAGTTACAAAACTAAAACCAAGGCAAAAATAGTAGAAGACAGGGAAGATTTCAATGTGAGCTGAGGATAAAAGGCAATTTTTACCTAACAGAGAGGCCACAGCACCTACAGAACTGCCAACACTAGAAACAGTGATGACTGGGACCCCTGGGCACCAGCAGCATCTTCATCAGTGCCAGGAAAGCAAAGCAGTTTGCAAATTATACAGAATCTGCAGGACAGGTTTCGGTTGTACTAGTTTTGTGCAAAGCGTGGAGGATTTTAGATGTATTGGTCTCTGAGGTCAAGTATTAGTTGCTGCAGACTTAAGGTGTGCTTGCACACTCTGTGGTCTGGTCCTCAGAGTAAGAATGGTAAAATAAGGGATAGGTACATCGCACAGAGTTCCCGAACAGGAAAATCATTTCATCATCGTGTCCTATTCTACCAGTCTTTTCCAGGGTGTACAACAAATTCAGGAAGTTTTGTCATTCCCATGAAAAAGAGCTGTAGTAGCATGATAGTGCCACTCTTTTGAAGAGAGAGGATTTATCTGGCTCTGATGGGATTTTTTATTCAATTCTCAAATTAAAAACATTAGAGTAAACAAAGAAAAAGAAGGAAGTAGATGAGAGATATGTGCAACTTCACTACAAGAAAGCAAGGCTTTTACCTGAGGAGACCCTGGTTTTGGAGGGAAGAGAGCTTACGTGTATGGGTGTAAGCCAAGCTATGATCTTTGGCTGGCATGTTCTATTTTCAAGCATAGACATAGCCTGAGGTCATCAGACACATATTTCCTACTTCCTTAATATCCAGTCTGCAGATTAAGTCGAGGAAATGTGAGTTGCATTCACCACCTCTTCTCTTGCAAATGAGATGTGTGCATGGTGGGACAGGACAGTTGTGGCTTTTTTTGCAAACACAATAGCCTGTGGCTGGATCTAAGATGAGGGCGAGTGACGTGGCAGAGTTTGCATCCATATACAGCAGACCCCACGGTAATAATTAAGCAATATATTTGGGTGTGTCTGCCATAATTTTTTAATTTAAATCAGGGGAATGGAGTTTTTGAAGCAACTCTCTCGCCCATGTGGTGGAGCTGTCTTGGAGCACATGAAGCAACTCCTTTCACCTGATACTAAACCAGGAGAGATGTGCTCCAGAAGTTCACTTCACGTCTCTAGGTGCTAATGAACATTCAGTCCACGACACCAGAATAGATCTGGAGTTAGGTAAAACATCCAAAGTATGTGTACAGGGGACATTAAGTCCTCAGCACCAAGATTTTTGCTCTACAGATCCATTCCTCTTGGGCCACACACCTTCTCAAATTTTACATAACCCAAGGATGATCAGCTAACATTTTTTGACTTCATGCTTTGGATCTGTTTAGTACAGACATTATGACTGGGAAAGAGCCAGATTCATTGTTATTTAATGCTAGTCAGAGCTTTAGTATACACTTCTTTACTGCAGTGCTGTTTACCACAATCAGCAGGACATGGTGATAAAAGGCTCAGTGTCTTACCTGATTTCCCAGCAATCATAGGAAGATGTAACTTGCATCACTTCTCACCTTAAGAAAATATTTGTATCAAGCTGACCAGAGCTGCAGCATCTCAAACAAGAACCAGCAAAAGAAAAACCTCCCAGAAAACTAAACTGAAAATTAGCAAAGCCCACCTTCCCTCCAACCAACTGAACTCCTGCCTGCAAACATCAGTTAGTAAAGCACACTGGTGTCCAGCATCTTATTTCAAAAATAATTTGAGAAAAATAATCTTCCCTTTTAAAACCTTACTGTTCCAATGTTGCATAATAAAACATAATCCAGAAGTCCCATAAAAGTTAGAATTCATAGAAAACTGAACTGAATTTTTACCTGTGTGTTGAGAGGTGCTTCCATTGCAGGCAATTTCACCCATGTAAGTGAGCTGGGATCCAGTTTAGGATGATCATCCCAAGGTGCAAAGAGTAACTGGAGGAAAGAAAATTATCTCTCTGCTTTTTCCCACGTTCATTTTCTTGTTCCTAGCAGTGGCTTGTAATAATTTCCAAGTGTGGGACTCTGATAGGATGAAACAGTTGAGAAGTTTTTTGCTGTCAGCAGCAACCTGAACTAATTCTGCTTTATTAGCATTATGCAGGATAATTTCTTGCAGAACTGTGAAGGCTTTCTTGGGAATATTTGTGACAAAACCTGCTGGAAGTTGGTTTCATCATGAAATAAAGATGCTTTCCAAATTCTCTTCTGGATCTTCTCTGTCAGAAATATTTAACAGAGAATTATAATCTCATTAGGCAATCTCAGTAACCCAAAATTAATATATGTGTATAGAAAATTGCTCATAGCAATGCTTTTTGTTAATAAAAACAGTAGGGAACTTAACTGAGTTAAAGTTTCAACACATGGACAGAGACTGTATATAGAAAGATCAGGTACTGTAATTTATGGAATCCTGTTATCAGGGCAATTTAAAATAAATATTGTGATACAGCTAACTTTTATCAGTGCAGATAGCCGAACATTAATGGCACAATGTTATGTAATATGGTAGTGTTCCTCAGAAAATGGGATAAATGTTGTACAATTCCCCTATGTGAATAGTTTCATTAAAATCATCAGAAACACATGTATGACAAAGCAAGCAGGTTTTTAATTTTAGTTTAAGACTTTGACTATGCCCAGCAGTGCCTCTCTGAGTCACAGTTGAGGAGAGGTATTTCCCGGATTTCTCTTCAGCTTTATTCACTGATCCAAGCCAAATTCTCTGGACTGAATCCAGCAGCTTTACACAAGTGGAAGTTCCACCTGCTAGAAATGTCAAGATCACCTGTGATTTCAAAGCAAAACATATGTGCTTGCAAACAATTGTGCTACACCACCCCTGCAGCCTTATTAAAGCTGGTATCAAAAATGCAGAAATCACAGTACCAGAAAGTGAGCAAGTTAAAGAGGGGTGTGGGAGGGAGCCTCTAAGGTAACAGAGAACTTTGCCTGGGTCTCAAAACAATCTCTATTCTCTAATCACAGTAAAATACAAAATGTTGAAACCATTTATTAATTAGATTAGAACTACTCCTACTTTCTGCAAAGTATCACAGAAAAATTTTCATAATACCACCAGTTCATGCCTTAAACTGAGCAGACGAGAGTGTTTGCATCAACTGAATTAATCTAACAGCATGGTGGAAACACCAGCAATCGTTTGAGAATGGGCACAAACCTTACTGGCAATCTGAAGTCATCTGTCGCAAGTTATAGAAATAAAGGAATTGGGGTTGTTTTGTTTTGTTTTGTTTATTAGATAAGTCCATACGGCTTGCAGCTGGATTATTCAATGAGAAGGGTAACATTTGGTACACAACACCAACCAGAGCTTGAATTTTCTGAAGGTCTCTCTAACATTGTATCAAATCCAAATTTTTGTAATTTAAAATAGTATCACCGCTGCCTAAAATGGCTTTACTGTAGTGCTTTTTAAATGACCTGTTTAGGTGCTGACAAAATCTAAATAAACTCTGTTCATTAGCAGTACGAAGTGCTTCATGAAATTAGTAAGAACAGGTCTGTGTGTTTTGTGAGGTCAGGAAATTGCCAGTCTTAAGAAGCAAAACAATCCAAAAGCTGATAATCAGGTTTACCTTTTTACCTTTACAGGCCACAGCAGTTCACCTCAACTTTCTATCTTGTTGTTTTTCCAGTCCATCTAGCTATCCTTTATATTAATGCTTTCTTGTTCAGCCTCATAGTATTATTATTCAGCTTAATGGCATGCATTCTTCATTGCTCACCTGAAGTCTGAATTTATAAAACTGTCAGCTGTATAACACTGTGGACTCAAAGGCCTCTATATTAATCAGTTTTGCTGTGTTTCACTGAAGTACTAGTTTTTGTGTGTTGACTAGTAACATAGGGAACACTAGACACATCAATCAAGGTCTATCAGGAGCAAGCTCAGAAGGTTTCTCCTTGCTTCCTCAAACTTCTTTTTATGTCTCTGAATCACCATTTACAGGTGCAACGACTCCACTGTATGTGCACATCAACGATAAAACATTTAGTCCTCTCTGTGATTTATCCCTGAAACACACAAAAAAAAACCCCAAAATTACCTATGCTCAATAACTGCACTTGCAGGGAAAGCACACCCTTATGCACATGCATAAAAAAGGCCATGGCTGTGATATTTCTATACCTGTCTTAATGACAACAGATATAAATTTTTTAAATTTTGTACATATAACACTCCGTTAAATTCAGTTCTTTTTAAAGATCATTCATTCTTTATTCAGTTCTTACCCCCTCCCAAGCCCAATTAATTACACTATTATCTCTTCTATAATATTTGTACTTAATCCTTCATGATCCTTCTTGTCTCATTATCTGAAATATAATAGAAAGTTAGTGAAAAAATCCAGGTTAAACTGCAGGGAATTTCCTGCTTTCTAATCAGAGATCTTTTTTTAGCTTACAAAGTGGCACTACTGCTGTGCTGCCAGAAGTTTAAAAAAAAAAGCTTAATTTTTTTCTTAGTTAGTAAGTATGAGTTTGAAGCACATCTCCAAGAGGACTTTAGAGCATCTTAGACTTTAGACAATTCTGAGGGAAGTGATTGAATCACGGAGTTAAATGCTTATATCACTGGAGAGCTAAACAAGCTGCTGTAAAGGTGCTTAATGGATGTTTCCTCATATAGAAGTAACTAGATGGAAAAGTCTTGACCTGCCAAGCAGGTTAGATAGGTTTTACCTTTTTGAACAACCACCATGTGCACAAGCAAAAATCCTCCTGGGCTGAAACTTGTGAAGGGCTGAATTCAGCTGTCCAGTGAAGGATGGAGCAGGAGGAATCCACCTCTTGTACTCCTGTTCCTCTCTAAATGTCTCCCTCTGGGAACCTTGAGGAATATATCATAGCATCGTAGAATCATAGAACGGTTTGGGTTGGAAGGGACCTTAAAGATTATCTAATTCCAGTCCCCCTGCCATGGGCAGGGACACCTTCCACTAGACCAGGTTGCTCAAAGCCCCGTCCAACCTGGCCTTGAACACTGCCAGGGATGGGGCATCCACAGCTTCTCTGGGCAACCTGTTCCAGGGCCTCACCACCCTCATAGCGAAGAAACAGACTCCTTAACAGTTGTGCAATGGTCACATCTGATGGCAATTATGGCCACAAAGCACAGAGTACCTAAAGCGATAGAGGACTGAATAGGGCGTTCAGTGCCTTAGGTGGCTAAAAGCGTGATGGGGGTGATGGCAGCCAAGACCCTGGAACACGGATCGCTGAAAGGTCTGCAGCCTTGGGTGCCCTCGCCACACACACATGGAGCAATGTGATACCCAGACAGCAATGTCACACACACAGAGCAATGCCACGCATGCACAGCAATGCAATAAGCAGCACTGCAATACACATGCAGCGGTGCAACACCCACGCAGCGGTGCTACCCACACACATACACCCACTGCCTGCCCGCTCGGCCGTGTCACAGCTCAGGCTGTAGCACTCAGTAGGTGTCTGTCTGTCTGTCCCCTCCATAGCATCCCTCAGCACCCAGCCCCCGCCGGGCACCCCCCAGCCTCCTGGCCCCACGGCAGTGGCCCCGGGGGAGCGAAGAGCCGGGGAGAGCGGGGGGCCCAGGGCGAGATAATGGGTGCAGTGTGTCGGGCCATAAACCACGCAGTGTTGGGGAGGACATAGGGAAGTCACGTCGGTTTCTGCTCATCCATCACCTGTCAGGGCTCTGCTCCAGCAGCCCCGAGATGAAAGAGCCCAGCTTTGTCCATTGTCTCTCCCGCTGGTTGCTCTGGAAGCCTTCCTGCTCCAGAGCCTTGATGTTAATCCCAGTGAACCAGGGGGCCATCAGGCCAACACGCTGGCAATTTAGTAAAAAAATCATTTTGGGGTAGACGCTCCACTGAGTTATCTTCCCTATCGTGTTGCTCCGTGTCTTTGCAAGCCGCGCTAATCTTTTTCCCATCAGCGACAGGGCTCCAGGGACTCGCTCACGTGTGCCCGCAGCCCTCCACCCCCCTGTGGGATCATTGAAATTATGGACTGTGAAAAGCTACACATAACTTCCTGCAAGGTTAGGAGGGGGCAAATTTTAAGTCTCTAAACTCACAGCAAATGGTCCCTTTCTGAGCAGGCATACATGAGAAATGAATGTCATGTCCTCACTACATGACCCATGTAGTTTGCCTCTTTACCTTTCTTATTTTCCTCTTTACATTTCTTATTTTCCTCTTTACATTTGTAACTCTTACTAAACACTTTTATCATGCTTATTTAAAATAAGAAAACCCCACTCTGCCTCACAGCATCTTTTTTTCCTAGGGCATACAATTTCCCTCCTTACCTGATGTTTAAAACTAAAAGCTTCACAACTTTATCTTTATCTTGGGAATCCTAATTAAAAAATAGAAATAATCTCTCAACTTTCGAGAACCAAAGCTCAGTGTTATGGAGAAGCTGTAGTTGCATAAATGCTAACCTCCGTCTTGGTAAGCAGTTTAGGGCTTTTTCTTGTCTCTTCTTTGCAGATGAAGACATTTACCATAGCTACATTACAGATGAATACCAATGTGCTAGTTTTTTGTTATCTGTCAAGCAGATAATAAACTTGAAAATCATCTATTAGGCGTATACTAGTAAAGCGTCAGGAGCTGTATCTGAACACTGAAGTTTGGTTAGACCTGAGTCTGTCAGAGGCATCTTCAATTCTGCAGGAACATGTTGTCCCAGTTGCAATTTGAACACAGGCAACCTGTTTTGGAAGCACCAACAGTGGTGACGAGTGGTGTCCCTCAGGGGTCCGTACTGGGACCAGTACTGTTTAATATCTTCATCAATGACATAGACAGTGGGATCGAGTGCAGGTTTGCAGATGACACCAAGCTGAGTGGTGCGGTTGACACACCCGAGGGACGGGATGCCAAGCAGAGGGACCTGGACAAGCTTGAGAAGTGGGCCCACGTGAACCTCATGAGGTTCAACAAGGACAAGTGCAAGGTCCTGCACCTTGGTCAGGACAACCCCCGGTACCAATACAGGCTGAGGGATGAAGTGATTGAGAGCAACCCTGCAGAGAAGGACGTGGGGGTACCGGTGGATGTAAAGCTGGACATGAGCCAGCAATGTGCTGTCGCAGCCCAGAAGGCCAACCGTATCCTGGGCTGCATCAAAAGAAGCATGGCCAGCAGGTCAAGGGAGGTGATTCTGCCGCTCTACTCTGCTCCAGTGAGACCCCACCTGGAGTACTGCATTCAGCTCTGGGGCCCCCAACATAAGAAGGACATGGACCTGTTGGAGCAGGTCCAGAGGAGGGCCATGAAGATGATCAGAGGGATGGAGCACCTTTTCTATGTGGACAGGCTGAGAGAGTTGGGGTTGTTCAGTGTGGAGAAGAGCAGGCTCTGGGGACACCTTATTGTGGCCCTTCAATACTTGAAGGGGGCTTATAAGAAAGATGGGGACAGACTTTTTAGCAGGGCCTGTTGTGATAGGACAAGGTGTAATGGTTTTAAACTGAAAGAGGGTAGATTCAGACTAGATATAAAGAAGACATTTTTTACAACGAGGGTGGTGAAACACTGGACCAGGTTGCCCAGAGAGATGGTAGATGCCCCATCCCTGGAAACATTGAAGGTCAGGTTGGATGGGGCTCTGAGCAACCTGATCTAGTTGAAGATGTCCCTGCTTACTGCAGGGAGGGTTGACTAGATGATCTTTAAAGGTCCCTTGCAACCCAAACTGTTCTATGATTCTATGATTCTAAGAGCTTAGTTCTGTGGACTTGGTTAGCTCATGCTGGTTGACCTAGGAGTCCAAGGAACGGGCTTTGGCATGGTTTAATTTCTAAATATAGACACCTGGTACTGCAAAAGAGAAAAAAAAACAGGGGAGCTAGACATCCTTGATGAGATGTAAGGGCAGTGGGTGTGACACCATGTGTTGTGGGCACGGTCAGTGTTCCCGCCTAGGAGCAGGCACTAGAGACAGGTCCTCAAAACTGCCTGTCAGGCATGACCATTGCGTGACCATTGCAGGGCTCCTTTGGGCTTCTGGGATCCACAGCTCCAAGAAATGCACATGAGCAGGGAGGGGACAGAAAGTGAGGCTTCAAAAAGTCCTTTGATATAACACTGTATGAAAAGTGAAGGCTATTTGCGAAAATCATGCCTTCATATAAGGTCTTGAACTGTCTTAAATGGAAAGGCATAAAGCTCTCGGAGGGCTAAGAGTTCTGGAAATAAAATAAAATCATGTTTTCAATAGACATTACTGCTGCATATTATCAGTATGGTATGGTAGCAGAACTGGAATTTAAATGGTATGAAAAGAAGCAAATGTATTTTTCACACTGACATTAGCCTCTCAATATTATTTCTTCACCAGTCAAAACAGAGTGGTCCTGTCTCACTTAGTGAAGCCATTTTGCAGTAACAATGGCAAAGGAGTTCTTGGTTAGTGATTCTTTGGATTGATTTTGTTGTTGTTGTTGTTCTCAAAATATGCTAGCTTTGCCATAACTCTACTCCTTCTGGAGTTTTTCCAGTGACTTTGGTTTGTGCAAAATTCACTTAATGACATGCTTTTTGAAATCCCACCTTAGAATGTCCATTTAGAATCTATTGGAACTTTCAGATTTTAATGGGAAACCGTCAATAAGGTTGACAGAATGCTAGTAATGCATATATAATAAGGGAATATGATTTTCTTTTTAATCAGTTTTTACAGGAAGTAGGGAAGAACGGACTTGCAAAGAGATTTCTACACTGCGAGTTATCTCAGTGCAAACTAACCCTGCCAAACGAAATTTTGGGGATTAGTGCACAGGAGGTCTAGGTGCACCGACATCACAGAGACACATGCACTGTACTGTTGTATTTGCATGCTGCTAGCTTGAATTAAGCTCAAGATGAGATTTTATCTCTCTTGGATGCAGGCCCATAAGAATGCTCAATTCCCTTAGAATACTGAGGCTGAACTGCATTAAAAATAAGCTGCAAATATCAAAACAGGAACAAATTTGAACAAATCTAAGTCACACTGAAGTGCCACACTTGAAGCATATCTTTCAGGGAAGGAATTTTGAAAGCAATGATCCAGCATGTCTTACACTGCAACACCTGGTGGCCCGTAGAAACTTCCCCTGTCCTAGCATTTGTGTTCATAAGCTTTCGATGATCACTGTAGCATAGCATATTTACCTGATTTCCTTAGCAATACCATTTTGAGAGTGTTCAGTGGCTTCTGCCCCCGAGAGCACCCAAAATACCAATTGCCTACTAGTGTTCTTATGCCCGGCGCCCAACTAGCTTGTATTATCTAAAAGCAAAACATTTCTTGTGGATAGACACCATGTGCCATTTTCTGCAGTAGCAAAAAAAAAAAACAAACAACCCAACAGAACAAAACCACCTCCAAAACCCAGAAAGGCCACTTTCCTCAACAATGTACGAAGCTTGTTTGTGTGCATAAGCATAAAAAAATATTATTTAAAAGCTAAGCTGTGCTGCATACTGAATAGGAGAGAACCAGATTGAGACATCTTACTGCGATGGGGCTGCACTGGTCTGCAAACAATCTCTTC
Source organism: Nipponia nippon (assembly GCF_047370975.1). Classification (NCBI taxonomy): domain Eukaryota; kingdom Metazoa; phylum Chordata; class Aves; order Pelecaniformes; family Threskiornithidae; genus Nipponia; species Nipponia nippon. The sequence goes on along the minus strand of NW_028262358.1, from coordinate 113,663,446 downwards.
ATCCTCTTGTCAAGAGCATGGTGGCCATGCAGAGGAGTTCTGGTGAGAAACAAGCTCTTCTGGAGTGAGGTACAAGCTCCTAGGGTGGAGGGAGAGTTTAGGAACAGAGCCACTGTATAGACAAAGTCAAGGTAGTGCTCAGCATATCACTGCAGCTGTTCTGACAGTTGAATGATGTCTTTTTTAAGTCAGGAGATATTTGCTAGTGCTTTTTCTACCGTACTGACATTTGACATGGCATTTCAGAAGTGCATGAGCAACTCTGATGAACCTGACTACTGCTTTCCCTATATCCCCTGTGACCGTAGTTTCACAAGTTACCACATGTCAGGTGAGTGGCAGTTGCTGGCTCTGTGTGGTGCTTTTAGTTTGTAGCAAATGTAGATAAAATGAGTCACATCAGACCTCAGCGAAAAAGGTAACACTTTTATATTATCCTTGGCAGTAGCAATAGGCTACGATTAAGTGTGCAGTGAGCTGCTGTGGTTCAGCTGATGCATGGTAACTCATTAATATTCAATAACTTGATCATCTGTCAGAGCCCTCAGTTTTCTTTAGCTCCTTTTAAAAGTCTTAGGCAGGTATTATGCCTTGGGAAGGACCTTCCACCTTGGACAGGTGTGATTTTCCCAGGAGTTTAAGCCTGTAGCAGCTCGGGGATGTTCTGCCTTTGAGACTCTGTTGAGAATCACATATAAGTAAGACAAAAATTCAAATCCTACCCTGGCCTCTGGCTGGTACAGTAAATCTGTAAAAATCACTCCAGCTGAGAGGTATGGATCCACATAGACCAATGCAGAATGTAAATCACATAATCCTGAGAAAACTGCCTGGGCCGCATAGGAGAGGATCTGTAGCATGCACAGAATACACGAGGGACATGTGCAAAGGCAGACTCTTCCCCCCACAGGTAATCTGTGGGAGTTAACATTTGGTTTGTGAGAGATTTAACTACTGCCTTCTTGCCCCTCAGACTTTTTGGTAGTGGCGGGGGGGAAGATGCAAGCTGCTTCTTGCAGCATAAAAGAACAACAGAGCTGGGTGGCCCAGGCAAAAATAAGTTTTATGAAGCAGATTTTTAAAAGTAGGCATTTAAAACCAGGGTATTGTACCCTTTCTGTCAGCTAAAGTGGCTTTTTATGGATATCAGCTCATGATGCTTGACTGAAGGTATGCCAGGAATGCTGGATAGGTCAGCTGGGTGCTGAACTGGCATGTCCTGAAGGAGTGAGACATGATCCAAGAGCAATGCCAACATTAAAACATGTGTGAGAGTGTGTCAGGACAGAAAATGATCAATACCTGCTACTTTTCATAGTCCTCAGTTCTGCACAACAGCAGTGAGCAGTCCATAAGATGTTTTATTGATAACACCATGGGCTGTGAGAAAAACTCCATGGATAAAGATTTTCAGGTTTGCTTTATGGCCTTTCCAATAAGGAGTAATCTTTTTTTCAATAAGATAAGAATTATCAGCAATCCTTTAAATTACAACAAATGGCTGAAATATACCTTAGCTAATTTATCTTTAATAGGAAAGTAATTACAAAGCCAATACATACCTATTGATTGCTACAATTACATTTACTGGACTTCATCATCTACCTACAGTTTCATGCACACAGTCTACTAAATCTTTCAATTCATATTTTTTATCTTATTAAGGTTAAAGGCATCGCTGCGTACAGGAATCCATTTTCAGTTGTTTAGAATTTTTTTTATTTTCTGGGCTGTTATTTTTTAAGCCAAGCATCTGCTTTGTGTGGAATTCTGTGCATATGCATAGAAAATTTTGTCCAAAACTCTTCAGCTCTTTCAGAAAACTAGTACATCACTTTTGAGAAAAGTATATGATTTTGTTCATGTTACAGAGATTATTTACTTTAAGTAATCCAATTACCCACATGCCATGGGGCTTTAAATTTGGCAGGAAGAGATTGTGCCTTTTACAGCATCTCAGCCCTCATCTTCCCACAGCAGCACAACATGTCACCCCTTTCTCTCTGTAAAGTCATTCCTTTTTCTCATTTCTTTGTCTGCACTTTTACAGACCCACCAGTTCTCAGGCCAAGTTTCTTTTTTGTGCCTGAGCAGGAGGTTTGGCCAGAGACCTCCCAAAGCCTCCTCCTGGGTGGCTGGTTTGACCTCTGATTCTCCATGCAGCCTCAGGTCCTCACAGGCACTACTCTTCACATCCTGCTCACATTTTCCTCCCAGTCTCCTGCTACGTGCTTTTTTTTTTTTTTTCCCCTCCCACAAAAACCCAGTGTCAAGTTCAACCCCTCATTTCATATTTCTAAAGCTTTGCTCTTCTAAACTTCACTGTGAATTCCTTTTCCCTACATTTTTTTCTTGTTTTTACTGGGATCTTTTCCTTTTCTGAAGCACGTTTAACCCTGTCTAGATGCTTCTAAATTCCTGTAGTACCACACTAAAAATACAGCCTTTCCCCTACAGAGGACCAAAAAGATTATAGAGACCAGAGAAGCTCCTTGCAACTTCACCCACACACCTGTGCAAGGGTGAGGCTCCGTTTGCTTCCTCAAGGCTCACTCCTCATGACCTCATTCAAAATCCTGACTCAGATAAAACTCCCCTTGGAATCGATGGCTATATAGACTAATTAAGAACTTCTGGACTGGAACCAAACATCTTGTTGGAAGCCTAATTAGGGATGATTATCAGTTGATTGTCTACAGTAAATAAAATAGACCTTCTTCATTTTCTTTTCTGCTCTTCTTGGAAAGTTGAGAGTGACTGCAGGAAAAATGTTTGTATTGCTGTTGTGTTTTGTGCACTGCTGTATGTAGGTGTCTGCTCTTTGTGAGTGTTCAATACTGTACAAATCTTCTTGCTAAAAAAAAAAAAAACAAACAAACAAATAAAAAAATACCCTTGTGCTAAAATTCAGAAAATTCTTTCAGTGAATGTGCCTGGGCTCATTTCTCAGGAGACAGGGTATAAACACCATTGCTTTACCCAGTTCAAAGTTCTTTTGAAAGGAGCGATAGAAAAATGATTATATGAATCCTGCATGAGACTGTAAGTAAGTCTGGTCTTATGCTTCATTCCCATTACTTTTTCAATGCTTTGAATTCTATAACAGGCTGTTGGCTTTAACTTCCCAGTGGGATCTGATCAAGCCACAGTCCAAGCATCACCAAAGTAACACTGAAAAACTCACAGGGAATTTCAATAAGGATTGAAACAGTTTATGTATATTGTGGGGTTTGTTAGATTCTGGAAAATAAGATTTCATTGTGAATTAAAAAATGGCAACATAAACAGCCATATGTACAGCATTCAATAATAGATGTGTACAATATGGTATAGTTCCTGTAAGCCCAGGAATTCTGTATCTAGCACTGGGATTATTATTTAAGAAAACTGATGCATTTCAGTAACAGAAAAAGAAATTAATTTGTGCTTAAGCTGATGTTGTAGAGGTCTGACTGCTGATGCCAGGCAAGCTAGCTTGAGTATTTACACTACAATCTGAAATACATGGATTGTGTGACAAATTTTCAATCAATGATACCAAAACGTTAAAAACTGTCATTTATAACTTTTTTTCTCCCTCCATGACCTGTAAAATTTCATTCATGCTGACATTTACAGACAGCAGTTCTCCAAAAATAAGCACAGAATAGTAGGGCTTTTGTGCAATATTTCAGATGTGGGTAATCTTTCTCTGACTCCATTTCTTTCCTTGACCAGGTGGGGGTGTTCTTGGCATAACATTTCTCAAGAATAGGATCCAAAAATATATGGCAATTCTCTGCTGACATCTGGGAAGAGTTGGTTTTAGTCTATGTTCCAGCTCTGACAGCAAGCAGATGGGATCACCATTTTGACTGGATCACAGAAATGGTCTCATTCTGAGAGTCCTATTACATCAAAATCCACAGCAACGAGTCTGGGCCAAGGAGTTCTGGAGCAATGCATTATAATTAATATAATCATTGGACAAAGTGTGGAATAATTATCCTAACAAAAATGTTCTGTTTAGTGTTTAAATTTCTAGCTGGGGGAAGATTTGGGGAAAAAAAAAAAAAAGTTTGGAGGTTTTTTGCTTTTGTTAAAACTATGGAACAAAATAAGAATTCTGCAAATCATTTTCTGTAGTCTATAAAACGTTAGCCTTTTTTCTGAATTCAGTTGTTTATCCTATCTCTGTGAGTTACTAAGTAGCTCCAGAACTGTATTAATCTTAACTTAAAGTTTATATGGATGTATATAGACTTTTATGCTTTAGTGCCTTTGTATCTAAAAAGAGAAAGGAGTAGTAGTTTACAATGACCCTGTTAGACGGTGAAGAGTTTTACAACATGAAAAACAGTATAAGATTTCAAGTCACACAGAAAAGCTGCAACCAAGCCAGGAAATGAAACTAGGGTAGTGCCAAATATAAGACCATCTTTCCTATTTTATTGTCACTCTTAAAGCTTACTAAAAATAGGAGTTAAGTAAGAAGCTCAAAGAATTGGTCCAATTGTTCCAGTACTAAGAAGAACTGAGTGTCAAGAAAATTCATTCAAATTTTGCAGATCTTTACTTTAGAGCTGTGGACTTTCTCTTGAAGGTGACTTCTGCTTCCCAAAAATGAAAGTGCTGTCACCTGAAATAGCTGCTCCTTGGTCACACAAGTGGGATACTCAAGAATCAACAGTCATCACCATCATCATTGTAAAAGGTGAGCATTCCCCAGCTCAAGGGGTATCAGTCCATGAAAATGTGATGTAAAATTAATAAGGAGGATAACAATATGGATGGAAGGAATCACTATTTTCCTCTTACAAACAGGAAAAGTTGTAGCTGAAGTTGCTTTCCCAAAATTACCCCATAAAGTTAGATTTCATGTTGCCTTTGTCCCACAGAGTGATCTGCCCACTAGCCTGTACTGACTTTTGTTAAACCAAAAGGCATGTATCTTCAAGAACACTTCTGTACTCACTGTCATCTTATTAAACATCATCACCTTGACAGAAGGCATGTTTCAGCTTTTATTAAACTCACAAGCCAATGTTACCCAGGAGATAATATCATAGGTCCATATACATACATTCACAGCATGTGATGCTCCCTGCAGAGTGAGGTCTGTGAGATTACACTGCATTTGTGCATATGCAGGAATCTATGCACATAGGTCTGCCCATCATTTCCATCTACATCCCAATAACTTCTGAATCACTTAACTAGTTTCAACCCAGTATAACAGAAGTTAGCAGGAATTAAATATCCAGTTTTGTAGGAATAGGTGGCTGAGCAGGAGAGAGAGATGTCATTAGTGGTCTAATCGAGTCAGACCTTTTCTGATCACAAGGTTGCAGCATGCACTCCACCCACTGGAGAATTCACACAGAAGACAGCTATTATGGCTGCCCCAACCACAGGAAAAGTTTTAATTAGTACTCACACCAGAGAATCCAACCACAAGACTCAAATCCATAAAAAAAAAACAAGCTTCATTAGCTCTGCTGCAGATGGAGCTGCTTCTCTCTCCAGGAACCACTCTTTACCTTATTTGTGGCAATTTCACCAGACTTTTCATCTTCCATTTCATTTGAGCTAATCTTTCTCCATCGCAGCTGGCCCGCTGAGCTCTGAGAAACAGCTGTATGAGGTCCCTGACCGCTGCTTGGTGAACTCATTTTGTGGCATTTCAGTGCTAGTGCTGTGCTGCACCATTCCTCCACATCCACTGCCTTTCCAGTCTCTGAGTACTTTGAGCTATGACAATGCAGCTGTGGATCAATGAAGGTTTCACAGAGAGCCGTCTTACATTTATGAAGGGGAAAAAATGTCTGCAACTCCTCTATTTGTCATCTTTTTCCAAAAAGACCACCTCCAGTTTCCCAATGTTGGCTAATGAAGCCAGTGAGTTGGTTTTGGAACAAACGCGTTTTGTCCCTAAACTAACTCCAGTCGTCTGAACAAGCTTGGTACAACCTCCTTTTATCAGTAAAGTGTTTTTCATGCCTCTATAAAACTCGGATTTTTCCTGTCTTTGTGAATTGGCTAGAGGATCACCCTCTACAGAGAAAGGCAGGCAGCTCTGTAGAGAGACATTCATGCCAACTATTGTTTAGGACATTTTATAGGCACTCTTTGGCAGTGCTTATATGTTTTACTGATGGGGTGGGGGGGGGAGTCTAGATAAGTAGATTAGATTAGATATCTAAACTTGAACATGGTTGAAAATGTGTTACAAAATCTTATTCAAAGTATATGGACTATAATCATGAACATAACATAAAGCAGAGCACAATATCCAATTGAGAAAGGAGCCCTGGAAGTTAAGTGATTTTTTGATGACAGCCCAATCCTCATTTGGAATAAACTGACATCAGCAGCCAACAAAATCAATAAGATCATGTTAACAAAACACCAGCTAAGGATGTGGACTTAAAATAACATTATTTTATTTTCATTAAATAGAAAATGCTAGGGGGGCAGTTGTGCTCTTGAGAAGAGCCAAGCAAGTTGCTGTACTTTCTCTATGCCCATCTCCTCTACCAGTAGGGGAAGAAATGCTGAAACACATCAGTCTTGTGAAGCTTAGCATACTGGAGAAGAAAAAAATTTCTAAAGAGAAAATCTGTTTTGTTGATTAAGGGCAGTTCTAACACCAACTCAAATGGGCAAGATGCCAGTGAAGTCAGCCTGTTTCCACCCCAGATGGGAACTCCTCATTCACTTTGCCAAGAGTGGGCAATGAGATACAGTCCCACATGATGACCATGGGCTCACAGAGATTTTAGCTGGCCCTTCACATTTAATTTGTAGTGTTCTCTACCTGTGCAAGAAGGGAAACCTTTAAGCTGTCATCCTTCGGTTCAAATCAGATGTGCCGCTTTAACTAGTAGGTTCTTAAAAGCCTGCAAATGCTCAGGCACTTAACGTAAGTTACAAGGAAATGGAAACACAAGAACTAATGTTTTTTGGAAGTTATATCTTACCCTTATGGGATCATGGGACAACTTAATCTAATCAATCCTTTACACCTCTAATTATAATAAATCCTATTTTATATTAGCATATAAGGCTTTTTGATTCAGATTACTTTCCTCATCATTACAAAAATTCTATATTAGGACTTCCTTATCCGTCTTTAATATAAAATTCTGCAGTACTTTACAAGTACATAACAGTACCACTCTAGATTGGGAGACAGACTATAGGAGAAAAAACTATAACATACTGAGATTGCCAATACATTTCAGAAGACTGTCTATCCCCAAACAATTTTGGCTGCAGATTAATATCTTTTTGCTTTTGAAAATATGCCTTGGGATATGCAAAGTCATCAGTCACATTTTTATATGGTCACCCAAAGGCAAGAGCAGAGAGGGCTTTCACAAAATTTAGGGAAAATCTCATCAGACTTTTCTGAAAGATTTCTCCTCTAGGTACAGTTCTAGAAGTCCTTGTTGTAATTTATAGATCTGAGAGGACTGGTCAATATAGTGGAACATATTCTATGATGTGTGATGCATGCTCTTCTTTCATAAAGTCAGCTAAATGAAAGGTGGAACAAGAGCTACCACAGTAGCCCACCAGGAATCCTTCATGAGCTATCCAGAGGTATACTTCTTATCTTTTATAGCTTATTATAAAATATCTCTTATTTTCTGAAAATCTCAGAATACCAGAATTTCTCCTTTTAACATCTTCATGTGAATGTCAAGAAGGAAAGGGCCACTACTGACAGATAAATGATAATATTTTTCTACCTCCGATGGCTACTCATATACCTCCCAAAATCAATTGCACAGTTTTGGCAAAATGCCAGGCATTTCTGTTCCATTACAGTGCAGCACTGGCAAAAAGCCAAGGAATCAGCAGTTTTGGTTTCCATGAGGAAAAAATTCTTCCCAGAGATTTTGGATGTGATGGGATTTTAATGTGATCCAGGATGTTTCTTATGTCAGTGAGTCTTTTCTAGGTGGCGAAAGGAAGCATTACAAAGAGGAAGGCCCTAAAACCTGGCATTCAGGGTGTTTTTTGAGGTATCTCTACCCCTGCGTTTGGTGTGTTGCCCCTCACTGCATGCAAGGAAACTGTATTCTGTTAATGATATCCATAACTGAGGACTTCATAGAGTTGTGACAAATACAGTTGATTGCTTTTCTCAGGCTTTGCTTGCTCTGTTTTTCAAGTGCAGACCAGCTGCTGGAAAATGGTATATCAATTCTTGCTGTAAGCCACAGCTCTTAGTACTGAGGTGCTACTTCAGCCTTCTCTGAGAACATCAGTTTCCCCAAACTGAAACCATTGACACCGTACGGGGGCATTTGATTCATTTTCCTTTTGTATTTTAAGCAGTATCTGTTAACATCTGAATTATTCTCTGCTTCCTGCAATGCTCCCTAAGATAAGAGTTGTTCAGGAATGTACATTTGTGGTAATTAAACCATCATGAAACTTCCAATGTCAGGAAATATGTGGTTCTCCCCTCTTTTTTTCCCTTCTCTTTTTTTTTCCCCTCTTGCCAGCTACTTGTCTGTTTATAGAAATACACCTCACCATTTACTTCAGAGGCAGAGACATGGAGAAGCAGATATTTAGAGGAAGTCCATTTGCTTGACAAAAACATCCATTACCTTTATCACCAGTGGAGACCAAAAAAGAATCAATTACAATACTTCAGTTGGGAATGACTAATTGAATTGTGAAATATACTGACACTCTGAAGTCACTGTGGTAAGCTAAATACCGATACTCGTAAAAGACAGGAAATGTTGTAGATAAGGTGCTGATTCACATGATTTGAGACTAGAATGCATTTTCAGCTTGTGTTGGTGCTCTAAACTTGTCTAATTTTCACCATGTCTTACTAATCAAGGGTCAGGGAATTAGCTCAGAAGAGAGAACTGCAGAGGATTTGCACCTGCTTGGTTGAACTAGCTCTGAGTGCTAAATACACCACATCCCATCCTACAGTCAGAGATCAGCTGTCAACTCCTTATTCAATCATAGAACCACTTAAATTAGTCATTTGACTGGCTTTAGTGGTGCATCTGTCATAAGTAATCGATTATCCTCCTCCACACGTGCTAGCACCTTCAAATCCTGCAGGTGATGGCAGAGAACACAGGCAAGAGTATTGCTGGGTGGCCTCACTGGGGGTGTGCTCTGGGTCCTCATCCTGCAGCTGTTTAACTGTGTCGTGTATTATTGTACCTTGAATAGCTCCACTGAACATCCCTGGGGACCAGAACTATTTGTGCTGTGAAATTGGCAGGAAGATCCTTGACGTGTCTTTAGCTGGGGCCAACCTCCCTATCCCAAATGCCTCAGAAACAGTTCAGAAGATATCACGGGGCAAATACCATTTCCAGTAGGCACTTTGGGTGAATGTCCTCCATTTAGGTATTCACACTGAGTGCAATGTTCTCAATGCAGGTTTTACTGTGTCATTTGACCTCAGTGACAGAGAACAATATGGGCCACATTTAATTTACTAGTGCAGACATTGTTTCCTTGTTGCAACAAATAACTGTTCAACATAAAATACTGGACCTCAGGAAGTCTAACCCAAGAAATTGAAATTACATATATATATATACACTGCAAAATTAATTGAATAATATGTTAATACTATTCAGTTAATTCAGATATAAAAAGCTGCACATGGATATAATACAATTATTACGCTGACTTAACAACAAGCATGTGGTTCATTATTGAAGGAGACTTGCATGTGCTCAGGGGATCCTCTTTTTCGCATTCCCCCTGAGCTCCAGGAAGGAAGGGGTGACCTTCCTGCCCTGGTGGAATCCACCCTACAGACACAACCAAATCAAAAGGTAGCTTTTATTTCTAGGGCTTTCTGAAAAGCTTCTGAAGAGGAAAATGCTTTGGTCTTTGCAGTGTCCTAGGGGCCTGATTCAAGCACTTTGTGAGCAAAGAGAATTGCTGAGTTTGCTACAGAAGTTGAAATCTCAGTGCCATTGAAATAAATGCCACCGTCCCCTTGATCTACTGAAGTTAGGATTTCGGTCCATAATATTGAAGAAATCTACCTTCATATCTCTCAACTTTAGCTCTTTGAAATAACAGTAGTTCAGCAACATACTTCAGTGGTAACGTACTCAATGCTTTTTTTTTTTCCACAAAGGAAATAAAAGCACATTCTACAGGTACACTTAATGGAAACTGGTTACTAATTGATTTTTCTAATATATTTTATTTAAATGCTAAAAGGGCTGGCCTTCTTTACAAAATAAAGTATTAGATTCTCTGGATTCTCCCTCCTAAATTGACTCGGTCTCATTTGTATTTAAGCCATTCGTGATTCATCATGGTGTCAGGAAGGAATGCCCGTGTTAGAACTGATCTGGTTATTCACCATAGCACGAGAAAAAAATGTCAGGAAAGAAATGTGTGTTTATGACCTGTGATCTGAAGAAGAGTGGAAAGGTTTGAGGAGTAGAAAGTAAGAGATTGTTTCCACTACTAAGCTCAAGGTGGAGGTGGAGGGAAGGGAGGAAGAGGAGGAGAGGTAAAAAGGGTAAGTTGCTGCATATTTTTAGTGCATATTTACATTGCTAGATGCTTTGATAGGGACTTCTCATGAGAAATTGTATTTTAGGTAAAATCTATTAGTGTGGAATAACTGGCACAAGAACCTTTCCTTTTTCAGGCAGGGTCACAGTGTCATTTTACATACTGAACATTAAAGAACATGTACATGACCCAGTGGAGGTCATGATGCTATTGAGTGGGACTCAGCACTAATTCTGTGTCAAACACTGCTCTGTGTGTCCATAAGTTAGATGGAAAAATAACAAGAGAAGAAACAGCTGAAGTCGAAGTAACTTGCCTACGGACAGACAACAGCAAGTTGGCAGGACCGGGGATTAAACCTGGTTTTCTGACTCTTAATCCCATGCCCTTCTTGTTCAGTGATAACGGGCAGAAGTGTAAAATGAAACAGAAATTGTAACAAACTTCTATATCTCTCTGTGCCCTCCTCTTTCCATTTCCTTGCCTCCCTATTGGCTTAAGGTGAAGTTTTTACTTAGAAAATTACTTCCTATCCAAACTGATTCCTTAAACCTAATAAAATAAGCTTTGAATCAAACATGATATGATTTTATGTAGATAACTTGAGTAGTTATTTCTGCTTGTGTATAAGATGCAATGTGTTCATTAATATATGGACAAAGCTAAGAGGAAAAAATGTAGCTTCAGAAAAATAGCTTAAAGAATACAGACTTGTTAAATGGAGATGCTAGGTCATTTGCGTACACAAACGCAGGGGACGTATAGCAACTCTGTATTTTAGAAACAGGTTTTCACATATGGTTTGGATGCATAAATTCACGTGTCTTAAAGTTCTTGAAATTCAGCAAGGTTAGAAAATTTTGATGTCATTCTGAAAAATCAGATTTTTTTACAAGGAAGTTCTCAAAGTGTATACAGGAACAAGTGCACATTTTTTCAGTCATGTCACACACAAAAAATGGCATGCACTCCAATCTCATTTCCAAGGGTTTACACCACATATTTTCAGTGCACCTGTTATGCAAATAAAAATTGCACTGCCAACTGAAATTTTATCTGACCATGTCCACATTCTGTAGTAAAAGTTGTCTTGCTACTGAACAGTCAAGCACTAGAGCCTGAGGATGGTACTGAAGAAATGCTAACAGAGATCCTTGCTTTTCCCATATTTTCAGTTAAGTAGAGTATGAGCTTCTCGGATGAACTTAATTTTGTACAGAAAGGCAGTCATGAATATAGATGCACTGTGGGAAAAGGAGTCAGGCCAATGAACTGGAATGAGATGGCCAGGAATGCAAACTGTAATTCCTGCAAACTCTTTTGGCAGCATCTAGTTATAAGTTTATCACAAGAAAATAATGATGTTTGCCACAGGGAAGTCTGTTTTTTTGTGTTCTCTTCCTGTAAATCCTTATGCTAGCATCAATTCGCAGCACTTCCATTTCCTGAAAAATTACCTTTAGTAATCTCATCTGGGAATTGTACCCATGTTGCTGTCAATATATTTTATATTGTCTATAAGTGATGGCAAATGTGCAGTGTGCAGAGACCCCAACAACTGCTTAGAGCCTTGACAACTGCAAAACAAAGATGTTCTGTGCTGGCCTAAGCTTGCGAGAATGAGAGAAGTGCAGGAGCCAACCGCATACTTTGGGTGTTTTCCAACTCTGGCAGGAAAACCTTTTTTTTTTTCTTTTTTGGTAACAAATGGCACTAATGAGAACAATGAATTTCAGTAATCAGGTTGAGAGGCTTAAACAAACAACCTAACTAGAACAATGAAAGATGAAGATGGGAATACAGATTATTGTAAGTTTATTGTCATTGTAGACTGATAACGGTTTAGTGGGCTATCTGGCATTATTCTAATTCATTTCATCACAAGCTTCATTCCAGAGCTGCCCATTTCTCTATCTGCTGTTCAGATTTAGAAACAGATAAGCTGTATAACAGAACTGGAAGAAAGTAAATCTGAGAGCTGCTGGGGGGCGAATTGACTGCACAGGAAGTAAATTCCATGTTCAGTCAAAGAACAGCTGTAGTTTTTACAGGAAGGGAGCTCAGTCCACAAGTTAATGTCTCTAAGCTTTTGGAGAACAGTGCTCAAATTCTTGCTCTGCTGCACATTTTGTGTATGAACCTCAGTTTCCCATTAGCTAAAAACTACAGTAAAAGACAGAAAAAATTCTGTCTTGCAGGAGTGATACAAAGCTTATAACATGCTCCGATAAGAGGTAATGAGTTCATTTAAATGTCTTTTGAACCACTGTAATATTTTGCTAATTACCCTACTAATTGGCTGAAACCTGAAGGATGCCCAGTGGAAAGCCTGCCTTTGCATGCAGGCTTGTGGTTTTTGATGAGGAACCAGGTTTTTCTTTCTCTGGTGACACTCGTTCAATGGTTCTTTGCATGTGAAGTCGCTATACCTTTTCCAAGTTGGCCCTTTTTTTGCTGTATAGTCAGTCACAGCAAACATGTTTGCAAAGAGATTTCATTTTTAGAAGAGTTAGTAGAGGAACTAGGAGGAACACTTCCACTGAAGTGGGGACAACTTCATTTTATTCTTCAGGATAGAGACTGCTGTGATCATAAAAGACAGCTTTGCTGATAAATGTCTTCAGAAACAAGTGGAGATTCTTTTTATGCTTTCAAGTTTCCACAGCAGTGTACAGGATGGGTTAAGTGATGGGTAAAGGTAAGAGTGGTGTTAGACTGGAAGAGTGCTGCTTAAAGACCATTGATTGCAATTTATCTATATTTAAGTTGAGAAAACAGAAGGTATATCTCAAATATTAATTATTTTGTATTTGTTAATTACTTCAAAGTGTCTTCAGAAGGGTTCAATTTACTAAAGCAAAAACAGTTTGGAGAACCTGATAGAGAGGAGGGATTGGACAGGAAATTTAAGCTGATTTTGCTTTAACGTATATTTGCTGCGTACCTAAACCTTCCAATGATTCACATCCAAGTCTCTAAATTGTTTATATAAAAAAAAAAGCCTGGTTACATTAAGAAATAAAGTGACAGTTAGGGAAAAAAAACCCCAATGATATCCAATATATAGAAATACCTGTGCATGTAACTTGGAGGTTAAAATATATACTGAAAAGAGGATGTGAGAAGCTAAAAATACTGAGGGAAAATGTTAGCATGATAAAATGCAGTTTTTTAATGTATATTGGAATAAAAGTATGTCTTAACGTAGAATTGTCCTGATTTTGGAAATAAATCATCAAATTCTTATTAGAAGACACAAAATAGTTAAAATGCATAAAATAGCTGGATTCCTAGAAACAAAATACAGATTATGTACTTCTACCATATAACAACAGCAAATTTATTTCTGGCTTGTCATGGTCTGAAGGAAATATAAAGCAACTTTAAGTAGAATTAAACACTTTTAATTCAGTGGACACAGGTGGTTTGCTCACAAATTGCTCTAGGAAATCGTTAGTCCTCATTTTTAACAAATTCTGGAATATCATGAAAATTCCAGAAGACTGAAAATGAACTTACGGTGTGCCAATATTCCAGAAAGTATGACAAGATGACTGGAGTGAGTGTAGGTCAATCAGTCTGACATCTGTTCCAGAAAATGTAACAGAAAAGCTGGGAAGAGAATCAGCTGAGAAATAATTAAAGGATGGAAATAAAATTAATTCCAGACAACGTGGTTTTATGAAAAGCAGATCATGTCAAAGAAATCTCACTTTATTCTTTGATGAAATTGCAAGCTTGTTTGAGTAATCTGATTTTTGTAAAATATTTGTATTTAGCAGCACAGGATGTTCTCATTTAAACATTGGCATCCTGTACTATTAGGAAAGCAAATGTTTTATGAATTAAGAACTGGTTAAGTGATAGATCTTAAAAAGAGATTGTCTCTAGGAAATTATCAACAGCTGAACATACTTATAATGGAGTTTCATGGGGATCAGTAGCAGACCTGATACCATTCAACGACTTCACTGATTATTTTTGAAAGTAAATAGTAAATCACTTATGATAACATTTGTAATTAAAAGGGGGGGAAAAAAGGCCTTAGTAAAATAGTAAATAAGGATAAAGAAATAAGGCAGGATGATCTGGATCTTTTCATAAACAGGACTCTGAAAAAGACGTAGGGATCAAAGTGAAGGAGCAACCTGATGTGAGGTCTCAGCATGGTAAAAGTGCTGATAATTAGCTCTAATTGTAGCCTGCCTGCAAATGCAACTACGTTGTTCTCTGGATTCAGCCTCTTCAGCCTGCAATCAGCTCTGGTGTCTCTGTACTGCACTTCTCTACCCTTCCTCTTCTGCTGGTTAGTATAAACTGAGACAGCTCAGATGCCTTGGATGCCTCTGCCAGCATGATGTAGTTTTGCCCTTGATCACAATCACAGTACTTTCACAGGCAGAACGTAATGGGTATTAAATAACCCTTCAATCTAGGAGGAAGGAAGTAACAAGAACCAATGGCTGGAAGTTGAAGACATGCACATTTGAGTTAAAATGTATTATAGTTAGTATATGCACATCACTGGAAGAAATTATCAAGGGAACAGACAGTTTTAGTCATTTCTGTGCCTTTGGAAGCATATAATTTTGTGAAAGGGGATGGTAATTTCCATGAGACCTAGGTGAACAACACCATATAACTTTCTCATTATTGCTTTTAAGAACAGTGACCTGGTAGCAATTTTTGTTTACTGCTCAGAATGATCAGCTTGCTAACACTGATTTTAGACTGGAAGAAGTTGAAATCTCATACTCACAGGCAGAAGAGCATAATATGTACAGAAGAATTTGTAAACCAAAAGAAAGTTCATAACAGAAAGTGCTAACAAGACAAATCTGAAACTGTGCTCTCAGGCAACAAGCCTGCCCGTTGAAAAAAAGAAGTCCTAGAATGGTGCACAGTTAATGCTTTTCAGATGACAGAAAGGGTATGACCTTGAGAGGTCATCCTCTATCTTAAGTCAAGATCAACTGCACTGAAAGCTGATTAAGAGAAAAATGAAATGCCAGTAATGTTAAGCTCACAGGTATAAAAAATGTCCTTGCTGCAACAACATAAATGGCTTCTAATCCAACTGAATTCCCTCCTAACCCAGGCATCTCAGAGAAATAACAGCAGCTTCTCATACAACATGTGAATGTGTGACCCTTCCAGAAGAATCCTTAAAATTCCCCAAATGTGCTGTTTTGTCAGAGACTGCAGACTACAAAATCAGAAGGCACTGCAGCTAAATCTGTGTGCTTGTAAGCTAGCTTGGGTCAAGGATTAAAGAGTGTCCTGACCCTGATTCAGCCCAGCTAGTGTGGAAGTGCTGAACAGGTTGTATTTCAAGAGCAGCAGAACAATGAGATCAATTACAAGTGACTGAACTTCTCAGCATACACAAGGCTCCTTATTCGGCAATATGCTCTTTTAAGTTCAGATTTATAGGAGGATTCTGTAGTCAGTTCCCTAACCTGCCTATAACCCTCCTTCTGTCCACTGCTGAAACAATAATAAACCTTCAGAACTCCAGTTCCCGTAGAATCACTTATCCTATCTGAGGATAGTATACTGAAGGATCTTTAAATTGAAGGTTATTGATTTGGAAAACCACAGTAGGTTGCAATTAAAGAGTGATATTGAAATATTTTCTTGGTAAAATGACCTTAAAAATCCCACCTTTTTCAGTATTTTTTAGTTGGTGTATGTTTGTAGTAAATATTCTTCAGTACAATTTCATTTAGGGAATATTGTAAACAGGGATAACTAGGGGGAGCATGCCGTAGGCAGTGTTCATTTTCCATTATGAATTATTTTGGGATGTAGACTAATGCTCTCCCATTAATGATTTTCAAAGTTGAATACAAGAAATATCAGAAGAGATATCCTCCATCCTTCTATGTAAAACAATGTAAGAATTAAAGGAGTTCTGATACAGCTGCTTTGGGAAATATCTGAACTGTTATTTGTGTAAGACAACGATTTACACAGTCTACTCAAATTATATGTTACAAACCCCAGCCAAAGACCCTTAGCACAAGCTAAAGAAATGTAGAATTTGACTAAATTAGATCAATTTAAATAAGCAAGACTTGACCTAAAAATAGTAATACCATAGGCCCTGTCCGCTCCCACTTGCTATCAACCATAGTGGTATCAGCTGAGAATAATCTATTTGGCTCCATGCGTTTGAATTTGCAAAGATTAAAAAATTGAAATTATTTTTTTACATTTTATAGTTATTACTATAAAGGCACTTGCATTGGCACGAGGGATTTGGTGGGAAGAAGAAGTCGGGGTAGGGAGAGAGCAGGATTAGCCTGTCAGCTCAAGTGTAAATTAGCTCCAAGTGGCTGTGAAACTTCACCTGGAGTCTCTCTGGTCAGGTTAGTCTGCACTGGAGCCCAAACTCCCTGATGGCCTGGCTCTTGTCCTGAGCAAACAGAGCAGGTCTCTGAGCAGGGGCCCTAGCTTATGCAGGAGCTCTAGACATACACCTGCTATAGGCATGGTTGGCTCAGGCCCAGTCTTAATCTTGAACTGCTCAATCAAGCAGTGCAGACATCATGGTGCTTCACAGACACTCTCCTTGGGCTGTGTGTTATGCAAACAGGCAATGAAAAGATTGTGCCTGACCCAGTTTTAAGGATCTTAAAAAACAAGTCTAAAGTGAAAGACAGGAGGTGGCAGAAACCAACAGATGCAGCACAAACAGTGAGATGCGTGGGAATTGCCACGGGAACGCCAGATCACTTGTCTTTCCATTAACAGCTATTTATACACAAGGTGAGAACCTAGCTTTGACAGTTAAACATACAGCATGCAAATCACTTTTCAAACTCAGCTCACATAGATGGCGTTGTCATTTTCTCCTGAGACCCAGGGCAGTACAGCAGCAGCTTGTGTCTCCATAGTGCTTTCTCTAATGGACATCACAAGCATTCTCCCTTTGGGATAATGTCCACATGTCCTATCATTTGCTTTGCAGTGCCAACGACACTAATGGCGCTCAATAAACAACTCTGCAGCTACAAGCTGGACGCAGTTTGTAATGATCTATGGGCACTGCTTGATGAGAACTGGTAAGAAGGTTATGCATTTACTATCCAAATTCCATAGCTGGATGATCAGGAGGACGGACAACAGCCGAAATAACCACTCCCCAGCAACTGTGGTGGATTACTTCTGCTCCTTTGTGGGCTCACCAGACTGTCTTCCCCAGGATAATAAACACAGGTGGAGGAGATCAAATTGATAAAGATGGAGGAGAAGAATTTAAATAGTCTCTCTGAAGGGAAAGATGCATTGCTTTTGCTCAAGTAAAGAAAAACCTCGAGCCTCATGTATCAAACGAGACGAATATGCAAAAGATCTCATGTAGAAGACAGAAGCATTTTTGTAGACTTACGTTATATTAACCCTTTCCCTTGTTACACTGTGTTACTTATGTGGAGATTCAACTACTCTTTGCTTTAAGAAAACTGTGTTGGCTCATCAATGGCAGGCCCTGAAGGGGAGCCTTGGAGCTGACTCAGGATGTGTTCAGTAAATGTATTTCTCAGTCCTCTGCAGTGTGGATTGAATTTACCACTCTGCTCCTCTTCACAGAGGTTACCCAAAATATATTCCTTAATAATTACTACTCATGTTTTACTATAAGCACAAGTTTATATTGTTATAACTTTCTGAGGAGTTATTCTACCAAAAACTCACATACAGATTCAATTACACAAGTGCACAATATCAGCATATTCTTGTGTCTACACTAGCAAACTTTATCTAAACACCTCTATACTGGCACTTCTTCATTGCCTTGAATTGTAGCCATACTGTGCTGAATGCAACACTATATGCTATGCTGCTGTCTTTCTTGCCTGAGGCAAGAATTAACCCTGAATTTTTAACTTGAACCATTAAAAGCCAAAGGTGATGAAACTGCAGAATGACAGCTTTCCCCCTGTTCCTCCAACTGTCTGTATCGCACTTAGCTTTATAGAAGTCTTTGAACTTATGAGGTCTTTTTGGTGTAATGCTCAAGTAAAAAGAGAAGAGGCTTCAGCTGTGAGTTTCCTTGCATCTGCGGACTTCAACAGTCTTGAATGTTTAAACTTTACTAAAAGTTATGTTGTTGATTCACTTGGTATTTTTTAAGTGTAAATGTAAGCACAGTAATAAGATCTTGTCATAGAACATTTGTATTTTCAGTGTAGGCTTAGGGCTTTCGTACTAAGGTGTAACCATTGCAAAACCAAAAGATAACTGCTGGCTCAGAAGATGAAGGACTGGATATCAAGTAGGAGGCCATTGGCCAGCAGAACATAAGAAAAGAATTAACACATTTTGAGAGGAGAGCTGCTGGCCTCTGGGGGATGATAGAGAGTTCAGTTTTTCTGTCAGTGCGCCAACTCACTGACTGTCCTCGTTTCAGCTGGGATAGAGTTGATTTTCTTCCTAGTAGCTGGTATGGTGCTGTGTTTTGGATTTAGGAAAAGAATAATGTTGATAACGCACTGATGTTTTAGTTGTTGCTAAATAGTGCTCACACTAGTCAAGGACTTTTTAGCTTCCCATACTCTGCCAGGTGCACAAGAAACTGGGAGGGTGCACGGCCAGGACAGCTGACCCAGACTGGCCGAAGGGCTATGCCATACCATATGACATCATGGTCAGTATATAAACCAGGGGGAGTTGGCCAGGGTCAGCAATCGCTGCTCAGGGACTGGCTGGGCATCGGTTGGTGGGTGGTAAGTGGTTGTATAACTTGTTTTTCCTGGGTTTTGTTTCTCTCTCTCATTGTTTTCCTTTTCATTACTACTATTCTTATTGTTGTATTTGTATTTTATTTTATTTCAATTATTAAACTGTTCTTAACCTATGGATTTTCTTACTTTTGCTCTTTAGATTCTCTCCCTCCTCCCAGTGGGGGGGAGGATGAGCAAGCGGCTGTGTGGTGCTTAGTTGACAACTGGGGCTAAACCACGACACTGACCTACAGATTGGCTCCAGACCTGGAGACCATTTGCCCAGTTATCAGCCCAGAAATGAATGCTTCAGTAACTGAGCATGTGAAATAGGGAAGAAAGAAATGTGCTAATGAGGTTTTATATAGAATTTTGTGAGTGGAATATAAAAATAATTAAATAATGCACCTAAAGTGGTAGGACCTGGGAGGGGAGAAAAAAAATTTTGTCTGGGTTTGGAAAGTGCTAAAGTTAAGAATTTAGAAAGTAGCAGTCATTAAATAAATAAATAATGAGGCCCACATAAATTCATGGTCCAAGAGATGAAAAATGAATAAACTTTCCAGACTTACATCATCAAGAATACTAAAGTGAGCGTTAGTAATTATTAAATATACTTGCTGATTAATTGATGGCCTGTTTGGTTCTGTTTATTTGGGAATGTGTCTTATTCTAAATCTGAATAAGGTGTCATATCCACATGGGGACTGTGCAGCCCATGCAGAGGTGTTGCCTCAGTTTGCAGCTGTATAATTGCATCAGTTTGTGATTTCTAAGCAAATTAGTTCCTTATGGGAGGAGTAATTACCCAGTGAACAGAGGTGGAGCATCAGCCCATGCATTGTGTGCCCAAAGTCTGAGAGAAAAGGCATATAGTCTTGCTTATTTCTACACACAGTATGTAAATCTTTATAAGTCATGTAAAAATGTGTGGAAGCTCTTTTTTCCTCCATTGCCTGAGTCACTGAAAAATACAATTTTGAGAAGTACAATAATACAGAAAGTTTCCCTGCTATCTGGAGAATTGAAGAATCGAGGAGAAAAGTGGAGTGTAGACTCATGAATGAATAAACTGAGAGGCAGAATATGCTAGGAATATAAGAAAGGTAGAATATGCCAGTTCTGTTGGCACAGGAAGGACTAAACACCAGTTTCCTCAGTGAGTGGAGGGTGCTGCAGTAGATGTGTCATGAATGTAGGCTGGCCATTGCTACACCTTCAGGGCTTCATTCAGTAGTAACCTGCAGCATTGATGTGCTCAGTAAATGGATCCTGGATGATGCTTTCCTCAGCCTTTTGGGGGCTGCATTAGCGTCTTCAGGTCTTCTTTTCTGTCACCCCAGCTTCTTCTGAAGTTATGACAGCATTTGCTGCCTTAAGTGCTGCAGTCACCTCTGCCATGGCCTGTTCTGGTACCCAGTGAGTCCTAGTTAGAGGACTGAGCATAAACCTGTTTTATCTGTGAGTAATGACACAACAGGCCAAGCCACGTATCCAGGGCAGCAGAGCAAGAAGTTGGCTTGCACGAAGTTGGCTTGCACATTTGGGACGATATTCTCCTTTCCTCCCTGCATTTAGAGTAGAGACTCAGCTTTAGAGAGAGGGACTCACTAGCTTGGTTTTAGGCAGTCTTTTCCCTCTGCATTTCTGCAATACCACAATATAGGAAGAGAGGAATAAGGAGAAGGAAATATGAAAATTTTGAGCACATCCAGAAACAAAGCAATTCTTGAAGGCTGCATAAAATATGAATGTGTAAACAAAGCGAAAGAACTCAAACACCTGCAGTGACAAAGGCTCTTTTGCAAAAATACTTTTCAATATTTAAATAACCATTTCTCGTAGCCTTTGGGATAACAATACAGCTTGATTGCTGGCCGTTCCTACAATGGAAAGTTAAGGGGCATCCAGTATAATTTTACTGTAATAAATAGAATCTGAAAAAAACAAACTGTAAGGCTGCAAAAGCAGACTATTCTCCTGAACTGCTTTGCCCTCTGAAATATTTTGATGGCATGACATACAATGTTTATTGTTTTACATGTCTTTATAGCCTTCAGCCTCTCTTTCTGTCAACACATTACTTCTCAGCTTCATTGGGCTCTTCTCTCTTCTCTGGTGCCGTGGGAACATAAAGTAAATGATTCTACTGTTCTCAGCTAGAAATTGTTTTTCATTATAATTTCAAGAGGGGCTTTGAAGTATCTACTTAGGCTCTCACAACTAATAAGAGACAAGGCAGTTGCTATGCTACTTGTTGATTAAATGAAAAACAGACCTGATAACATGTGAAATCTTTCTAAGGGAGGTGTTTCCCTTATGGAGATGAGTACCGAGCAGTTAAGACCTGAATTGCAAAGTTGTATGCCTAAGGTTAAATGCCTAAATGGTTACTTTAAGTTCCCAAAGTGATGAGCTGGCTATCTGGAGCCAGAGTGTCAGCTGGTGTAAATCATCATTTACACTAGCTAAGCATTTGGGCATGAGGGGCTTTGAGGCCATAATGTCCATGTTTATTCCAATCATTAAAAATCCTAATTTTTCAATGAAGAACTACCTGAAAAAAAAAGTATTTTTCTGAGGTGCAATGCGACAGAAACTTCTAATGACACGCAGGAGAAGAGAAGATCCTCAGCTCTGCCAAAACCAGGGTAGTATATTTAAGGCCATAAATAACATGTAGTTTCATACCTGTAACTCACAGTTTGAAAATGAGTTTCTAGGGAAAGCTCTGAAATACAATTTATGTTTCTGAAATACAATATAGATGTCTAAATTCAGGACAGCAGTCTAATCAAAATCCCTGAATCTGTTTAGACATTGGAAGTCTCTTAAGTATGCTGTACCCCTTAAGTCAGACTTAACACATTCTGAGAGCATGGAGTTCAGAATCAAATATAAGTCACAATGACTCCCACTGTGAAACACAACAAAAAGAAGTGCTAGAACAGTTTATTCATTAAAGGTGTTGCACAGGGAATAGAATATGTATAATTTAAAATTTCATACTGAAAACTACAATTTTATTTTTTCCTCTTACTCTTGCAAATGGGCAACTCTGCAGCAAAGACATAAGAGCCATGAGACCAGAGAAAGAACAGGTAAGAGAAAGCATAATTTTGTAGTCCAGTGACTTAAACACTGTTGGGAGAGAGCAGAAATGGTTCTGCTCTGTACATAATTTCCTTTAGGTGTGTTTGTCTGTTTAAATTGAAATGCAGAAGCAACCCACAGCAGCAGAACAGAAAATGCTGTTACACCTTGTCTTACTTTCTGTACTTTTGTTACCACACTTGTTAGCTGGACTGTGGTTACCATGTGAACTGCTTGAGGAGTGATGAATGTACCTATAAGCTTACGGTTATCCTCTTAGAGTAGAGGAGACCTGAGTTTAGCTCCCTTAAGCTAAGAAGGGCTTTCTTCTGTTCCAGTTATTGGCAGCAAAACACCTGACTTTGTACCTGCTCACAAATCAAGAGAGATAGCAAGGGTCTGCATTCTGGCTTAACTGAGGAGCACGCATCAACTATACATATACATTGGATGTCAAAGCTCAAGACAGAGAGAGATACACAATTTCAGATACATTTCTATCTCCAGCTGGAAGAACAAGCCGGTTGCTGTTGGCACCCTTCTGTCCCATGTGTGAGTGGCTGGTGTGTTTTCCACTTCTACTCCAAGGAGTCTAGATTTTAGGTGACACATTACTGCCTGTTGCAACATATATCTTTATTTGGGATTCTACACAGAGGCCATCAAAATGTGTTATCTACCATATTTATTTCATGCATATGGTATGTTAACATTTCAGTGATTGCCTTAAAAATATACACTAGGTGAAGAAGTAACAGCTCACTATCAATGTGTTGTTAGACAGTAACATTGGTCTTTTTCTGAATATAGCAGTTTCTGAAAGCAAAGATACTTAAGATGTTAGAATAATAGGAAACTTATTCTATTAATTCATGCTTTCTGGAGAGGAGCTGAAGTAGGGAGATTCTCCTAGGGCAGAAGTGTCCACAGATATTTTCCATTTTATACCTTTATTTCACCTTTCTTTTCATTTTCTATTTTATATTATGATGTAGGCTTGTTTTATTTTGGGTTTGGTTTTTTTTGCATTGAATAGCTTCCTTTTTTTAAAACATGCACATCCTTTAACAGTTAGATACAGAGAGAGAGATCAGTAATTTCAAGCTCATAAAAGGAAATTATATGCAGGGATAATCTTTTGTTTATTGTTTCAGATTTTCACTTGGCAATTTCATCCAATCCGTGCACTGAAAAAAGAAATCTTGTATTTCCAAAACAAACAAAAATTCCAGTTGCATGGTAACCAGCCCACATACTAAGCCCTAGAAATATCAGATCCAGAGGGCTCAGGACTTTGCCAAAGAATCAAAGTGCTTTTAACTGATTTCTTCATATGATAATAACTGCAACAGGGATTTTAACCACTGCGCTACACAAAATTATCCTGTAGCTAAATTCTTTACTGTCACTGAAGTCAAGGGAGTTACACTATTGTAGAAGAGATTTCTAGCTCTTCCCAAGCAGTTTGTCCTTGTGCAGCCTGCAGAGGGGAGTTTGCCTCTATCAGAGCAGTGAAGTTTCACCAGGCAACATACTCTGTGTCAAAAAGGAACTTTACTTTAAAGACACTGTGGACTTTAGATCCACAAAGTAAGAGGGCACAAGAATGAAGGGCATGGGGGGAGCCAGGAAGACCCCTCAATGTTTGCCATCCTTCTAATATTACAGAAGAAAAAAAGAAAGACACAGCTGCACGATTTTCCTCTGGGCATTTCACATTAACCTGATAGTGTCAAAGACTGTAGTTACTTTGGCTGCCTTGATGATGTGGAACCAGTCGAGATGTATTTCAAGAAGCTGGAAGGAAGTCCTCAAACTGGTATAAATGCCTTGCTAAGGATCATAATGTAGGGAACTATGGTCAGAAAGATCATCGCTGCTCTCTTGAGCAAGGAGAAGAGGGTCCCAAAACAAAAATTTCTTCCTCATAGTACAGCTTATAATGCACTTTCATGAAGGACAAGCTAACAAAGTTTCTTATGCATAGCATGTAGTTTCTCCACAATCATGAACTTAAGTAGAAGTGAGCTGATGTCAAAGTACTCTGATATATTCTTGATTTTCTGCCTAACATTGAATGTACCTCAGACTGGGGCTTTCACCTCAATGTTTCATCCAGTTATAGTTTTTGATTCACTTAAATCCTCAACCTTTAATCCATGGACAATGGCTGGTAAGACATTGGTGTAATGAGTAGCATCTATGGCAATGTAGATATTGTGTATTGAAATCAGTATTGTATGTTCAACAGATGCAGCTGGAAATACCTGCCATAATACAAAATTTCAAATAAGGTAATGATCACCATCATTGCTGAATTCATGTTTGAGTGGGAAGGTGTCGTGGTTTAACCCCAGCCAGCAACTAAGCACCACGCAGCCGCTCGCTCACTCCCCACCAGTGGGATGGGGCAGAGAATCAGAAGGGTAAAAGGGAGAAAACTCGTGGGTTGAGATAAGAACAGTTTAATAATTGAAGTAAAATAAATTAGAACAGTTAAATAAGCAAAGTAAAAACCGTGCACGCAAACAAAGTAAAGCAAGGAATTCATTCACTACTTCCCATGGGCAGGCAGGTCTTCAGCCATCCCCAGGAAAGCAGGGCTCCATCACGCGTAACAGTTACTTGGGAAGACAAACGCCATCATACCCAATGTCCCCTTCTTCCTCCCCCAGCTTATATACTGAGCATGACGTCATATGGTATGGAATAGCCCTTGGGCCAGTCTGGGTCAGCACCCCGCTAGCTGTGCCCCCTCCCAGCTTCTTGTGCCCCTGGCAGAGCAGAGGAAGCTGAAAAGTCCTTGAGCAGTGTGAGCGCCACTTAGCACCTATTTAGCAACAGCTTAGCACTACTTAGCAAGAACCAAAGCATCAGTGCATCATCGACATTGTTTTCATCCTAAACCCAAAACACAGCCCCATACTGGCTACCAAGACGAAAATTAACTCTATCCCAGCTGAAACCAGGACAGAAGGGAACACCTGATTTTCACTGCCAAAGTTTTAAGACTGTTTTGATTCCAAAGTTGTTTCATTTTGAACAATGGAGTCCAAGTGCCATGTTTCAGCTGTATTTTCAGCCTGAACACACACACAGTATATTCAAGGGGTACATTTCTTCACAAGTCTATGAACTCCAGAAGAGAACTGTTAATCTTTGGGAGGACTGGCAATTCTTTAGACCGACAGTGGTGAATCTTTGCTGAAATGAGCCATATTTCATTCACACATATTAGTTTGCTCTCTACATGCCGCCAGTTCTTTGACCAACACTCGGTCCTCAGATTTGCTACAGTTCAGTCTGACGCATGTGCTTGTTGCAGCCCAGCCCATGTGGTGTTTCTCATTGCCCCTCCATCTCTTCTTCCTGTGCCAAGTCTTTTACTCACTGTATTTTTGACTCTGTGGATGTGACAGAAAGCATCTCTTTTCACATCTTCAGGTCTGTAAATTCATCTCTTGATTTAGGTGTCTTCTTTCTTGCTAACCGCAAAAGCACTGACTTTCCCTCGTCCCAGTAACACAGCTAGGCTTGCCCAATCTGAACCCAAATCTACATGGCACAAGGGCAATCCTCTCTTGCTCTGTGGTTGTCACTGAAGGATCTATCCTACCTGTGCTCTCCAGGGTAGACTACCAGACTTCTAATGGTCCAGTTTCAACTCGTATGGTTGCTTGACCTGAAAAATACATGGATGAAACAGACACTCTTTGATCTAGGTATGGTACCCTTGGAGCAGATCTGCTGCTGGAATGAGATTCCAGAGAAGCAGCTGTAGTCTAGTATGTAGGATTTTTTGGACTAAAGACAGAGAGCTTTGTTAATAACTCAGCAAGACAGACTTGTCCATCTTCTAATTGGCTGACAACTTCAGGCCCTGAGTACTCTGTTATTCATACTGGGACGAGCACAACTGGAAAAGATCTGTATTGGCTACAGCCTTCATAGTTGGTTTATTCTGTCACAAGTGGTTGAATTAATCTGTCTTTTTGCACACAAAACGTTTGCAAGTGGCTTGTGGGCTGCAGAACCTCTGAATCAAACCATGCATCTGTCTCAGTCTGAGTGGCTCCATCTTTATGAACAGACGGTGTAAAGTTCTGTGTTACTTTCTCAAGATAATATCAGACTTGAGGTTCAGAAGGCCTACAACCTTCTGTATTGTCTCCGTCTTTAAACCTGAGTCGGAGATAAAACAACATATGTGATACTAGGCAAAAATATTCTGTTCCACGAAAGTGTCTATACTCTTAGTAGTTGTGAGTGACCAATCTGTTGTAATGGATAACTGTATCTGATTATAATGAGTCCTTCTCTAAGACTTACCTTACTTGAGTCTTTGCCTTTGGCCATTTTGTTTCAGAATTATGGTCTGAGTTGAACCTCACTTAAAACCAGTAGCCTATAAGGTCTGTTAGATAATATGAAGTTAAACACTTTGCAACCAGATGGCCAAATCTGTAGAAAACCTCCTGCAAAGTATATGCATCAAAACCAATGCCCTTGTGATGTTCATGTTGACAAAGAATTTGGGGGAATTCTGCCTTAGGAGAGATATATGTGTGCACAGGGCACCAAGGTGGGAAAAACAACACTGAGGAAAGAAACACTAGTCACTCTCCAAACAAGTGTTGAGAACCTGACCCTTAAAACAAACAAACAAACAGAGCTTATCAAGAATGATTTTTTGGGGTAAAGTGCTGGCTGAAAGAGGCATGAAACTGTTCTAACAGGAAGAAGTGTCCTCTTGTTTGCTTCCTCCTAAGTTCAGTTAAACAGGGCTTTGTATAGTCTTTGTAAATAAAAGAGATTGGCGAAATGCCTGATTTTAGCACTCGTATCTCCTCCAAACTGAAACAAGCTTCAAGGCTCATTTGTTTTGCTAACCAGGAAGGTCAAAGGAGGCACTGTAGAAAGTCCATTATGGAAGTGAATTGAGAAGAGACATGAAATCCTCGAGCATCAAACAGAAAAGGATATATCTGAATTATCCCTGTGGAAAATTCTGGCACTGGGGAACAGAGCAATGAAAGAGCAGGAAAGCCACGGAGGCAGTGGGAGGACAGGCAGAAAATGTCTGCAGCTATATATGAAATTATGTGGAAAACAAGGGAAGAGGGGAGGTCGTGGTAGTCTAGAAGAGAAATTATGCCAAACAAGCAATACGTCTGGGCAGCAGGGATGATGAAGAAGAGACTAATTTTTTAAGTATTGTAGAGAAAGAAGCAGCAGGACATTAGGGTGGGAAAAGGGGTGAAAGAAATGAAAGATGACATGAAGGTTGAGAGCCTGAAAAGAGAAAAAAAATGTTTCAACCTCCAAAGATCCGACCCTGATTATGCAGCTGTCAGCCCTGCCCCTTTAATTAAGTAATTGATTAATTAAAATAAAGCACTTAATCTCTCCATTTACATATTATGCCTCCCACTAACCAGTGCTGACTGCAGGGCCTTCGTCAGAAAGCTCCTTCCTATTTGAATTCATGTTGGTTCCCAAACATATTACTTTGTAAATAGGAAATGACAACATTGGCTCAGTGCCCCAGTATCGTCACAGCATTGCCATATGTCAGTATCATGCTAAACATAGTAAGCAGAAGACCCAACAATATAATTATTGAGGACATCTGTCAGCAGCACAAGCTACATCTGGGATTAGTAGCTGTAATACTGGAAAGACCTATAAGAAGCAGAGAGGAAAGTCCTTTTGTGTTGGCTTGGATTTTCAAGAATAGGAGCCAGATCCTCAGCTGGTGTAAATTTAAGCCATTCAAAGAAGCTAATGAACCCAGCATCAGCTGATACTAGCTAAGAATCTGACAATGAAAACAAGGCCAATGTCATTAAGTATGAGATTTAATATTTTCTGTGTAAAGGTAGAGTGCCTCAAAACAATCTGAGTTTACAACATGGAAGATCACTTATTAGTGGAACCAGCAGGTATAGACTGTCTTTTGTCTCAGATCTGAAAGATTGTGGACAAGTTCAGAAAGCTCCTGTAGATCATTAAAAATTCTGTTTAATGTTCTTTGTGTATCAAGCATGCAGTACTGTAATTTTATATTTCAAATAAAGTATTGGTAGGAAAAAAAAGAATCTTTTGGGCACATTTAACACTCACTAAAGATGCTTCATCCACAGCAGAGTTTATCTTGTAGTCTGCAAAGGCAGACTGTCTGGTGAAACCAGTGACACATACAGATTATACCTATTTATTAATCTGAGGGCAAGCTCCTGTTGGGAAGCAAGTAGCTGTGTTAGTGAAATGCTGCATTTGAGTTAATATCCCCTGCAGAAATCATATAGCCATGTTTGTGCCATGCTGTGCTCATTCTAACATACCATAACTCTCAGCAAGACTTAATATTTCAAACACCAGGTTGCTCTAATATTGGTTACACAGTATCTGGGCTGGAGGTTATCCACATTTAAATACATGGCAGAAAGTCTTCACTCCGTGTGTCTGTATACAAGCCCTGAGGATTTTCAGTCAGTTCACAGCCCTATTGTTTAAGCACCAAGTACACGATGTGGAGTTGCATCACCGTCTTCCACAGAGAAGCCAAAGAGATTACACCTAAGAAACTTTGACAAGCAGATTTTGAGCAATAAGAAGAAAAGTTGCTTTCCAAAGAAAGTGCCTTGTGATGTATTAGATGAGAAATAAAGGAGAAGAAAGGTTAATCTCCCCCGATAAAAGCTTTTCCTGCATGTGTCACATAAAACTTTTCACTCATTTACACTGCAGATTAATGAACAAGAGCATCTTTGCCTCTCAGTCAGGTTTGTAGTCAAGAGAAAATGAGCTTGTATACTGAATTCTCACCACTTTTTAAAATTTTTACTTTGAAAGATTTTTTTGAGGCCTAAATCCACAATCTATATATACCAAAGGATTACAATAAATGCAGTAGATTACAGAATTGACAGAATGTAGATTATATTTTTTATTAAATCTGGGAAAAATCCTTCCTAATGTCAATACACTGAGAGTTTTGAGGAATCTAAGAGAGGTATGCCTCTTTACCTCACTCATTCAGCAGGAGGTTCACTGAGAAACTTATGCTTATGGGTGTATATATGTGTACCCATATATGAGCTAAGTGTTTAAACTCTTCCTGTAGTCAATGAAGATATGGTCCATAAAGCCTGTAGGTCTAGAGAGTGATTCAGCTGACTAAAGGGTCTGCTTTAACTTTGATGCTTTGAATTGCCTTCCTGAGGTGTTTATTGCTCTCCCCTGACTGTAGAGGAAGCATATGGAGCCTAATGTCCTAACTGAATTCCACTATACATTCCTGCTTCTCCCCAACAACATACCCTTTCCAGGCTGGCAAACAAGGCAGCCAATTAACTGAGGTTAAAACTATTGGTTATTATGATGAGAGATGAAAAAATGAATTCAGAAGAAAAAGAATGTGATACAAACCTGTGACTGCACCCAAACCATCAAAATATTTTCATTTACGTAACATGTAAAGAACATTTTCTTTCCAAGATTCAGTTGTGCCTTTTCTACACAGGACAGGAGAGAAAAGAGACATGAGCACTGAAATGAAGAGGAGCAAGAGAACTGAACGTACATTTGCAAGTATCTTGCTGCTGTTGGTACTCTTCAGTGGGCTGAACACTGCTTGAACTTTGTGTGAGTGATTATTAAACCACATTAAACCACATGATTATTGATTGACTGCATGTACTCTTCTGTCAAAGGCAGGGTCTGAATGAGCAGTTGTTTTGTTTAATTCCATTTTCTTAATAAAACAGAAAAAAGTCCTCTAAAATCATTTCAGGCCTCTGGCCTCACATCAGTTCATCCTCTCCTCTTCAAATGACAGAGGAACTGAGAAAAATTTTCTCTCAGGTTGAAAAATAACAAAAGAACCCCAAAACTCGACACATTATTTAGATAGCAATGGACAATTTCAAAAAAATAAAAATGGAAATTTCATATTGTTTCATTTTCAGGAATTTTTTTCTTCAGATAACTGAGGTTAGCTAGTTTTATTTTGGTATTAAAATTCAAGACTATACAAATGGCTCAAGCCAATGGCCGGACCCTGAAAACACAAATTTATCTACATCAGTAAACCTAACCACCTCATTGACATTACTTACATTTGGAAAATCTCTGTCTTCAATAATAGTTTGTAGGATCCGTTTCAAAGTGGGGCTGAAGTGAGACTCAGATACACACCCTTAGCTTGGGGGTAGATTTCACTATAACTGTTGAGGGAAAACACCCAGTTCAGAAAACTATTCTGTTTCTTTCTAAAAATAAAAGACAGTTTAAGAAACAGAGAAGTACAGAACGAATAATTTATTCTTGGCTGATTGCAGATCTGTAGTGAATTTTGATGACTGAGTTGAAAATAGTGCTTGGATGGAAAGGAGTCTATAATGGAAACCATGCAGCAATTTTAACACTACCAGCAGCATCAGTGAGTTAGTGCTCTACCCAGAAAGCTCGTGAGAATATCAGTCATATGGGGAACTATGCACCTATTGAAGTTGTTCACCAAAAGATTAACTTCAAAATCTATAGGCTTAGTTTCATCAGTTTAACTGTGTTTGAATGATCTGTGAATTTTAGGGTAATGTGTATTTAACATGCATCTCTACAGGAACTATTGGACCCATACAGCTTGTCTTTATTTGTAGTGCTATAGACCTTATGAGCATTCACTTAGGTGTAGCATATTTATTTTTTTAATGGGCTAATGCTTGTTCTTTCAGGAGAGTTTCTCTATATACAAAGCAATTACTTAAACCAGTGCTTGTTTAGCTCACCTAACCAGAGCAGTCACGTAATCTTTAGGCCTTTTCATATCTTGCCAGCATTTTTATTAATGGAATAGGGTTGTTCCTGTCTTAAATATTCTTTTGCAAATGTTTCCAGGCAGAACAAGAATGTGAATAACGTAGTGTTCAGCAATGAGTTTTGAACAGATTCTTATTCTCCTGTCTGTTTTTTGATAAGGGAAATGGAGTAGCCATCACATAGACCACATTTATACCATTGCACTTGATTTTTGTTTAAGGCAGTTAGCTAATATTTGGGTTCTGGCAGGGAGGATTTGAGGAAGAAATGGAGGATGGAGTCAGGAGTTTTCTTTGTTCATATTTCCAAAGCGCTCCCCAATGCACTATTCTTATTTTTTCTTTGGGATCATGCTGAAATGCATGGCAGAATTTTACCTTCCATCTTACTTTCTCAATGTCCTGTTACAATGTTTTGCTGCTTGGATTTCTTCCTCTCTTCCCGCTCAGGAGGGCACGTGCATGCACACACATTCACACAAATATATCAAGCAACAAAGAGCACTTAGATACCAACCTTTGTTAAACCTCAAACTGTACATCCTAATTCACGCCTAGAGTCTCACACACAACAGCTGCTTTTCAGCTACCAGTTTCACAAAGGCATTTCATGACTCCTTATGGTAGCTCTTTTGTTACAGAATTAATTCAGTTTCACACAACCCTCAGGATAATGGCATTTACTAAAAATAAGTGAATAAATAGCATCATTATTCTATTTCTGTATTTGTAAAAATCAGGGACTGACTCTCATTTTGGTCAAAATCATAACAATTCTCCTGACATCAGAGGAACTACCTTCATGTCAAACTACTGTAAGCTAATAAAGAATTTGGCCAGACCATTTCATATTGTACGGGAAACATTGTTTATGATTAAGCTTGTAAAAATGAAGCAGTCACAACCCGTTTTCTACTGTACATCCAGTAATCAGACTCACCCCTGCCGCATCTAAGTTCCTGCTGGGGCGTACTTGGACATGACTAACATCTATTACATATTTGTTTATTCCTCTCCTTCCCAAGCAATAATCATGTGCAATGACCAATGGAGTATTTAGAATACACCCTATATACTTATACTAGTTAAGGTAAGGTCAAAGATGTGCAGATTGCTTTTGCAGCAGGAGGTGGTGAGGTTTGTTGTAACTCTTTGTTCCCGTGGGAATTTATTTCCCACTTTGGGTCAACTCTGAGGGAACTCTGTCTCTTGCCCTGACACACTTACAAATGTTTTACCAAAGCAGCTGCTCTGGCTGGGAAAATTTTAATGTGCTGGTTTTGTGTGTGCTTTCCTCTCAGGATGCTACCAGTGGGCTCTCTTTGCCTTTACTTTTTCCTCCTTCACACAAAATGAGGTCTCTACTTAATTTTGCACTTCCCACTTTTAAAGTAAGCTTAAATCCTTCAAATTGCACAAGTGAAAATGTCTTTAATACTGCACTGTACTGCACCCCCTCCAAAGTACTGCTGTTTTCTACCTCATTAATAGAGATGATGTTTTCAGAAAGCACCACTTGGAGTTTTACATTTGTTGTAAACTAACCATCCAAAGGCATTAAATGCAGAGGAACATAAAAATATTTCATGGTGGGAAAGTAGTGAGAAGGAAAGCAAACAATGCAGAAAAAATAAATATATAGGGGAAATTCACCATAGTGGAAGAAAGACATTGAAAAAAAAAGGGTGCTTAAAAATAGAAGAACATTCCACATTTGAAAAGTACAGCAATTGTGATAAAAGCTCATAAAAAGTAAAATATAATTACAAGGTACAGAATTTGAACAAAAGAAATGCTTGAATGGTTAACATGCTGGCTTTGCTCACTGCTAGTATTGTTATTTCAAAGTAGTGTTGAACAGTGCTACAGTCAAGTCTAGGAGGAAGATTACAAACCGTTAGAGAGCTACCCATGACACAGAATATTATTTGTCAGCAGACTGGTCCCACGGTCTGATTTTAAAAAGAGCATTTGCATATCTGTGAACATGCTTAATTTTTATAGCAACACATTGCCTTCAAATTAGATTAATTATTGCAGTGTTGTATGTTAAAAACTTGTGATCTGATTCTGCGATTAAAAAAAAAATTATATGTTGCTGCTTTAGGTACAGCAGATTCCTTTCCTTTTTTTCTACAATGAAACACTTCAGTACAATGGGTTCTGAAAACAATTTTTAATACTGACTCCTCTGCATTCTAGCTTCATTTGTGGAGGTACACAAGTAGCCATAATAACAGCCTCAAACATAACTTTCAAAACACACTGCTTTTGTGCTTCAAAAGAGATATGTCCCCATTTCTTTGTTATATGCCTTTTCTCAAGCCTTTTATTCTTCACAAAGAAACACAGAGCTGACCTGACAAAAACACTTTTCTTGACAGAGTAATCAAAATTATCCTGCCTGAGTAAATCTGAGAGCTCTTTTCCTGATAGTGCCACCTGGGAGAATAAAGGCATATATTTTGTTTGTATCTCTTGGAAAAATGTGGACTAGACTGTAATAGAAGGTCATTATATTTAGACCTAGAATCTTATCAGTCTTCTGATCTTCAAGAGACAGATAGCTCTCATCTCAGATGGAGACCCATTGAATTCCTTGAATGTACATAAGGGCCTTGAGGGCTATAATCGTAAGGGGGACCTAGATGCCCACCTGCTTCACCCAAAATATCCCAACACCTGCTACCCTGGAAGGCAATGCACTCCTTGGGTTTTGACACCCTCCAGGTGTCCATACTGCTTGAAGGGTCAAAGCTGGTAAGTGTGCTATGAACTTATTTCCCAGAGTATCCCCAGAAAGAAAAAAAAAATGGTATAGCCCTTTTTTCACTTATTCCCCCAGAAAGAAAAACATGCTCTGTGATGTAGAGGGCTCACTCTCATCTGCTTTATTGCATTCCTATTACTAGATAAAGGCATAAAAAGCAGTTCTTTAGAACTGCCTCTTTCCACCAGCACATGGCTAAAGAAAGTGGAACTCAGCACAAGAGGGGCAGATAGACATTTCTGAGGGAATGTAACTACTACAAGTCTTTATACTGAAAAAACCACAAACTAAATTCAACCAAGTAAAATCCCCCTTACCAAGAAAAGCAGCTCACATGTCTTTGCAGCACCTTGTCAGAATTTATGCTGCACCCTTATCCCCTCATCCTGGTCCTATGTTCATCCATATGATACTCAGGTCATCCAAACCTATCTGGAGCAGCATACCTTTGTTTTCTTTGTGTGGAAACCAAGGATGGGAGGGAAGAGTAATCAAGTTTCAGCAAGGCGAAGGCACACAGTTGAGATGGGGATCAGACAAAGTCTAGACAGATTCCTTAGCTGTTTTTTTTTTTTAAGATTCTTTAATACAAACCATTTGGTCTTTATAAAACATCCAAAATGTGTATGTATTAATATTCTTTGGGTGAAGCATCAAAAAAATCTCTGCTTCAGAGTCTGCTGTTCTGTTCTGAGTCTGTTATTGTAATACATGCAACATCTTCTCCTGTTTCTTATATTATTTAAATACAAACATTAAAAACATTCAAAAAGACTAATTGGAAAAATACATGTCTGAAAAATGTTTTTAACTCATTTGAAGGAGACTGAGAGTAATGTTATGTGTACTTATTTATAAGACTTCAGTAAACGAAGGACTTGACTTTCAGATGGTGACTTTCTCTTTCACATCCTTCATTGCCTTGTATAAACTTGCATAAATCTTGCATAAATCTTGTATAAATCTTGCACTTTAGGAGGGACAGAAGTTCCTGGAGCTGGACTCATGCAGTATGATGGTAGTCTCTGTGCCATACACAACTGCTGCTGGCAACCTTCCCTGCACAAATCAGACAACAGCCCCATGGTAATGTGGAAAGCAGTAGAGCTGATCAGTAGTACTTTGGTCAGCTGGTTTAACAATGCTGCCTTTAAATCCTGTATTGTTAAACCAGTTATGTATTAAAAAAGGCTCTACGAAGACAAGCCTGAAAGATAATGACTTGGATAATGGGTCAATAGTGCCAGAGATCTTGAGAGACATGAGTCTAAGTCTGGAAGTTATACACATTCCTGGTATTTTCTCATCTCAGTGGCACAGTAAAGCTGCTTAAATAAAATGGAGTGGGGGAAATCAGCCATACCAGATGATTCATGTATGCTTCTGCCTCCACTCAACTCGTATTTTAAACAACATCTCATTGAAGTTTATAATCAAATGCTTATATATTTTTCTTTATGCTATTGGTAAGCAATGGTCCCTTTGTCTACAGTCTGTCTCATAAATATAAAGTCAACTGTTATTTCAACTTGTATTAGATCTAGGTATAGGACACCTTTGTTAACCTAAATAGTATAAAATTCTCCTAGTTATTACTAATTTTCTTAGAACCCTGCAGTTAAATTTACATTGGCAAGTTCATAGATTGCTCTTTGCCAAGAGAAAACTCATATGGAAAAAGACATTTCACATCCACATAGCTGATGAATATGTCTGATAAAGCAATTCAATAATATGTTACCTTTAAAATATGTATGTTTTTATTCTGTAAGTGATAGCAAAGTTTAGGTAGTTTTAGCAACAAATCTCCTAAGGAAATTGGAGGTGCGGAATCAAAATGTTTTCTACTGTCATTTGTTCTATATTCTTGTCCTCTCTTCCAACAATCCAGATACCAAAATGCAGCTGTCTTGGTCTTTGTTCTTTTTTGAATTTTCCAACTTAAAATGTATCACACTTATCACAATCACTGTCCTCTTCATTTGGCAAAACGAATTTTCCCAACCCTTTTTATATTTTGTTAGAATCATGCAGAACTGTGTGATTGTGGAAATTGTATTATTATAGAAATTCAAAAGGATACATATGAGACACTTCAGTGAACAACCCACGTACACATATGGAAAACAACAAAAATGAGGGACTATCAATTAAATCTGTGCCAGGCCCCAGATGAGAGCTAAGAGTGCTCGTACCATCATTCTCTATGTAGATATTTTCTTTTTTATTCAGATCTTACAATAAAATAGATCAATAGAAGAATTGCCCAGAGGTCTTCACACTGTAAAAGACAGTTAGAAAGATGTGGATCTAGTAGACCTTCTGAATCTCTAGTTTTTAAAAAGTTTCTTTACAGCTGAAGTGTAGATCAGAAGAGAACCTGATTAAAAAATGGGATCTGAAAACAGCTGTAAACTTGTAATATGATGAGGGACCTCATTTCGAGACAACCTCAGATTGTACACAGGATGTCTGGCATAGATGTGATGAGCCCACCTTGTTGGACACTTGCAATATCTGTTGTACATTTAAGCCCAGCAAGCTCAACTCACCAAAATGCAGCACATTGACCAGTGATCCACAGGGTGACTACATTTTGTGCTTTCAATAGGCCTGGCAACCACCACCAGAACATGTGTGATGACCACACTTGTGATTTCTGAATGTCAAACAGTCTAATCAGAGCCATTATTTTGAATGGTGCATCAAGTATTTATCTTGAAATATATTTCATCTAGCAGGAGTGCTAAGAGGCTAACATACCATTAGTCCCTATGATAAATCAGCCTGTAGACTGATGTGTGCCAGTCTTGAGCTGGAGATGGCTCTGACTTTCAAGTGCTTTAACTTTCATTCTCAGACTTCTTCCATATATCATTCCACAAAGACTTGCTATGAAATTAGGGCAGTTGCCACATAATCAGGGAATTCATCAAACACATCTCATTGTCAAGGAGTTTTTCTTGATATCACCATCTTGAATTGCTCCAGTTTTATCTCCATGTAGATATAGAAATAGCTCTGTACTTCTTTGATATTTACATTATCTGGTTATTTGTGAACTATAGAACTGTCTGCCACTGTTCAAATACATATAATTTAATCAGCATTTCAAGAAATGGGCTCATTGTTTCCAAAGAACAAGCTTTACTTTTTACAATCAAATATAATACTGATAGAAATTGTTCAAATATCGGTGACTAATTCCATCATCAGTTCACATTCTGCCAAAAATAGTATAAAGTTTATTTATAGATAGTTATTTTTCACTCAGTTCTTGTAGACCAGGCGTCACATTCCTTTGTTAGTTACTACCTGTCCCGAGTATAATTTTTTTCTTATTAATCACTTTGCATGAGCAGATTCCTTTGGTCCCTTTGAGATATATGGGAGGACATTAGAAATGTGCATAATAGTTATACATACCTTTACGCTTGAATAACTGAAGGGTACTGTTTATTCTCCTGTTAAAATATTCACAGCTTTAACTGAAATACAGTTTGTATAACAGACGCGGCTCACTTACCCACCTCAGTCAACTGTTTGCCATATACTTTTGTGATTTCTCATTAGCTAGCATTCCTGCCTTCTGCCACAAACTGACTTACATTCCTCCCATCTGTTGCAAACCCAATTTAATTATCAGTCACTACTATGAACAAAACAACAAATACTTTTGTGCATGGAAGGTCTGCTCTTTCCCTCATTGTCAGAATTTTTGTGAGGTAATGTTTTCAAGTAAAGTTTTTGTAACAGATTAGTTCGAAAGATGTATTTCTGTACACATCAGGTATTTATTAATGTTAGGTTCTAGATCCAGTACAATCAATCAGTAATTTAAATGAAACTGTATTTTCATACAGATTTATTTGATTAATTTTTTATTTGAATGTTTGCAAAATGGAACATTTCTTTGGACTTTTTCTACAAGTGTAATTAAGTTAGAGATTTTACAGTTACTCAATATTGATATACTGCATGCATCACAGCATTGTCAGTTATTAAAACTATCTGAACTAGAAAAGCAAATAGAAATGAGAGATCATTTAAAAAATTAATTATTAAACTAAAGGGAAATTAATGAAAACACAACAATCAAGACATAATGTAAAAACAAAACAGAACATTTAGACAAAATTTAGAAGTGTATGAAGAACTGAAGAATCATTATGTTTAGTGGGAAAAGAAATAATCTCAAACTGATTACCACTCTTAAGAATGAAGAAGAAAAATCTTAGCTGTGTAGAAAGAAACCTCATAGTTCATTTGTAGTCTAGTTATAGTTATGATAATGGTGTTAAAAATTATTTTTACATATACTAGCCACAATTTATAAAACAAAAAAGAAGCTTTTTCCCATTTAAGATTGGAAATTTTGTAATTAGTTGTGAAAATATTAGAACTGTTTTAAAGTTGTCATGCTTTATGTGTACATCTGATGTTGGTTGGCCAGCTGGATTAATTTTGGTTTTTTTCACATATCAACATGTACTATTTGTATTGGGTTTATGTGCCAAGATTTTGGTAGTGGGGGGTGTGGCTGCAGAAGCTACCCCCATGTTGGACAGAACCAGCTCCAAGATGGACCTGCTGCTGCCAAAAGCTGAGCCCATCAGTGAATTTGGTAGCGCCTCTGTGCTAACATATTTAAGAAAGGGTAAGAAAACCTGCACAGCAGTTGTGAGAGGAGTGAGAAATTGTGAGACAAACAACCCTGCCAACACCAAGGTCAGTGAAGAAGGAGGGGGAGGAGGTGCCCCAGGTGCAGAGATTCCCCTGCAGCCCTTGGAGAAGACTGTGGTGAAGCAGGTTGTCCCTCTGCAGCACGTGGAGGACCATGCCAGAGTACATATCCACACTGTAGCCCATGGAGGACCCCATGCTGGAGCAAGCTCCTGGTAGGAGCTGCAGCTCATGGAAAGGAGCCCATGAAAGAGAAGGTTTTCTGGCAGGACCTGTGGCCCATGGGGGACCCAATCTGGAGTTCTCTGTTCCTAAAAGACTGTACCCTGTGGAAAGGACCCATGCTGGAGCAGTTCTTGAAGAACTGCAGCCCATGGGAAGGACTCACATTGGAGAAGGTCATTAAAGACTGTACCCCATGGGAGGGACCCCACTCTGGGGAAGAGTGTGAGGAGGAAGGAGTGGCTGAGAAGAAGCATTATGGACTGACTGCAACCCTCATTCCCCATTCCCCTATGCCACTTGAGGGGAGGAGAAGAGTTAGGAGGGAAGTTGAGCCTGGAAAGAAGGGAGGGGTAGGGAGAAGGTGTTTTTAGTTTTGTTCTTATTTCTCACTATCCTAGTCTGTTATTAACTGGCAATAAATTAAATTAATTTCCCTGAGTCGAGGCTGTTTTGCCTGTGATAGTAATTGCTAAATGATCTGCCTGTCCTTATCCTGACCCATGAGCTTTTCCATTGCATTTTCTCCTCCTGTCCTGTTGAGAAGAGAAGCGATAGTGGGCATCTGGCAGCACCAAGGTGAACCCGCCACACTACATCAGAATAATATTTTCTGAAAATAATTCCTATAACTGATTTGTGTGTTATGCTTAATTTCACAAAATGCATCCTTGTTTCTGTTTGCTATTACTGAGAACAAAGTCCTTCAATCTTACTTCCTCAAACCGTTCTTAATATACAGAAGGCCTTCAGTGACATCCCTAATTGATAAAGTTGCCTGACGTTGTC
Organism: Nipponia nippon; assembly: GCF_047370975.1. Classification (NCBI taxonomy): domain Eukaryota; kingdom Metazoa; phylum Chordata; class Aves; order Pelecaniformes; family Threskiornithidae; genus Nipponia; species Nipponia nippon. Next base: position 113,623,832 of record NW_028262358.1, on the reverse strand, counting down.
TTTTAGACCCTGCTTTGCTTTATCATTTGACCAAACTTCATTTGGTGTGGGATGTCGCATGTTAGCTCTCTTTCTACAACCATTCTTTTCTTTCTGGAAAATTTCACCTAACATGGTCCAAGCTTTGGCCAGGCAAATGTATTGTCTTGGCCTTGTTCAACATTCTGGTAGCCCTTGCTCTGCAATGCTCATGATCCTGCATTTTGGGGTCCCTGAGCTGGGTCAGATGTGAGTGCCAGCAATGACTGTAGGGTATCATGTGATATGCTGGACAAAAACTGAAAGAAGGAGGTAGGTGAACTCAGTATAAAGATGGAAGATGGAGATTGGAGAATGTGAGTAAATATCAGTGGCTGAGGGAAGAGAGAAGCAGATCAGATGGGAGCTAGGACTGGTTCTAGGATAACAAGAAGCACAAGTAGCTAGACAGGGCTAGGAATGATGACTGTTTTTGAGGAGTCTGCTAATGGCTAAGCAAGAGGCCTGAGGCTGAAGGTTTTTGTGGGAGGAAAAGGATGCATCTGAGTATTTTTGTTGGATATTAGCACTGGCAACTAGTTTAGCACTGGATCAAGAATGTACCTGGTGGTCCCTGCTACTGTGTTCTGGTTCACATGGTACAACACATATCATAGATTCCTTTCAGATTAAACTGGGAAATGCACTACAGAACTTCAGTTACTGTACTTCTGACTAGGCACTGCTAAGACTTTTGGCCCAGTAGGCTATCTATGGCCTTCAAGCCTAAGGATCAAGAAGGCTTGCATTCATGTTCCTAGACTTGGTCTCAAGACTGTGTACTCACTATGCATAACACTTGACCTGGATCTTCTCTGGACCTCAGGTGGCTTTAAGTCCTGGTAATTACTTTTGGGTGAGAGCATGAAATAATGTGACAGTTTGCCAGAATGATGTTTTTATAGCATCCCCGTGAGAATGTGTGATGCATATGCTAAGACATGGCACTGGGAGGCATTTGAAAAAACAAAGCTTGCAGAGATATGAGGATTGTCCTGGGTAGAGGAAGCTAAGCCTGGTGTGATTAATGGTCATATTATCTGGCTGGAACATGCTTTGCTGTGCACTGCTCTATCAGTTGTAGCTGGGTTTCCTCTGGGAGAAAGCTGGTTTGGTCATTTCAGCAAAAGACAGGAGAAATGAGCTGGCACATATCCAGTGTAAATAAATGGGGCACCAGATCTGGGAGCAGCTGCCAGACCTGGAAGGTAACTATTTGACAAATGCAGGTGCGTCCCAAAGCCAGGATGTGAAGAGGCTGGATACATGACAGGTGACTGAGAAGGATGGTGAGGGGATTGAGAAGACTGGGACAGCATCTGTAATGAATAGACAAGGAAGAGACAACCACTCATTGGGAAAAAGGCAGGGAATCTGAAACATTAATAAAGTTTTTGTAATTCTTTTCTTCATGTTCATGTTATTTTATTATTTCCCTCTAGTATATTTGCCTTCTTTATGACCTGAACTACTGCAAGCCTTTCAGTTTCTCTGTCTGTGAAGTGTTTTCCAGGTCCCTTTGTTTGAACATGCCCAAACACCACGGACACATGAATGGGTTAATCTGAAGAAAGTCTATTTGGCCTGTTATTAAATGATTTTGCATCACCTCCAAAAGTCAAATCTATCCCTGGATTTTCAGTGCTCACCTTTCAAAGCAAAAGCTTTCCATCTTCTCTGCTTTAAAATGTAAAGTCTAATTCTTTTTTCCCTTTTGAAACAACCTGTCCATATTTGTGCCTCAGGCCTCACCTCTCCATTCATGTATTGACAACCTGATCTTTCAATATCTTAGATTGCCTTTACTGGGAAGCTCAAGAGAGGAACAAAAAAGACTTGTCATCCACTGAGAATGAACTGCTTTCCTACTTCTGATCCAGTGTAGGGTAAAACCACACTAGTAGTGTTTTTGCTGCTATGAAAAGCTTACTCCACCTAGGATATCCCTAGATAAGTCTGTCAGAATATGACTTAATAGCAACTGATATACATATTAACTGATTCCTGATCAAAGCTTCAATTGAAAGAAATATTTCTATGATGATCAGTGTTTCAGCAAATAATACCCTTTAAGCTACATCTGATGTGATGCTGAGATTTGCAAACTCATCTCTAATCATTGATTGAATGAGTAGAGAAAGACACTATTTAAGCTTATTTATAAAAGTCAAGGAAGAGGACAAGCAGGCAGGATATTAAAAAGCAGTGTGAGGCAGTGAGGTGATCAGATTTCATTTGTCAATTTTTGAGTTCTTTTCGAGGCACTTGAAAATTCAGTGAAATTCCTACATGCAATTGGTCAGACTCCTCTGGAAAGTAGAGATGGAAAGGTCACCTCTTCTTTTTGAGAGAAAATGCTTTTCTTTTGTATACGAATTTCACATCTTCTTGTCTGACCTGATTTCTATATTTGACGACTGTTTGGGTTTTGGCTCTGAGGGGGTTGCATTTTGAAAGGAGAGAGATGTACAGCTTTGCAGCTCTGTCTCAAATCTACATTTCATTCGGAGAACTTCCACTGAGAACTATGATTGGATTTTCTAATACAGGTCTTGAAATGTCTATGTGTTGCACCATCTGGCCTTTATTTGTGGGTTTGTGTAATAAAATGCTTTTAAAGATCATAAAGTACAACTATAATTATTCATTTTTAATTTTAAGCTTTAGTAGAAATCAATTTATTTAGCCTTAAATAGCTTTTTGGCACAATTGCAGTATTTCTGTAAGTGATGACATTGCATGTTGCAAACCGGCTGTGCAATGCTGACTCCAGCAAGTCCAAATGCCAGCCAATACTATACACAGTAGTAGCCCTGGGACAAGGATAGCAAATAAGCACGAATCTAATTAAAGTTCCCTGATAGGATTAATCAGTTGACATTTTGCCACATAAATCAATAGCTGGATTTTCCTCCCACCAAAAAGCCTCCTTTTCCCTGAGGAAGCTATTCACTCTTAGCTAGAAAGTCAATGTTTTAGGCAGATGATTGATTCGCCCTACATTTTATGCATTCAGATTCAAAACACAAACAACAGATGGCTTTCTCTACAGTCCTAAACCTAGATTTGATTGGTGTAATCCATTCAACACTGCTGGAATTCAAACCCTGTAAACTTACAATGACCTATGGATCTCTCTTCTACTCCATCTCAAACGTAACCTGTCCAATTTAGCAGGTACAATATCAAGTGATTTAGACCTCCAAGAGGAGTACGGTAAGACAAGGACTATTCTGTTACTCTTAATAGCTGCCATGACATTGAAGCAATGGGCAAAGTAACCTCATACCATGCAGAACCTAATTAAGAGAGACCAGAAGAAACCAGGCCGCTCTCCAGATTACAGCCTTCATCAGCTGGACCTTCCAATTAGTGCATGTTACTCCGAGCTGTTACTTGTTTGAATGGAAACTCTTGGGCTGGGCCTGAGAGGATTTGGCTTTTAATTAGGTAATTATAAATCCCTAATTATAGGCTGATAATCTTTCCAATATCTCTTCTTTGGCGCCAACTAGACCAGATGACTTGGACTTATCCTCATCCTTGAGGAGAATGAGATTTTTCTTCAAGAGATAAGAGTTGTTGTCTGTAGATCATGAGTGATTTGGTGTAAAGATTACTAGTATTTCTTAAGCTGCTTAGCCAAGGCATTAAGCTTTATTTTTTTAAATTGTAAATAGTGAACATACTATAACATAGCTTCTATAGCTGAATCTGAATCTGTACAACAGCAATACCAAAATTTGTAGGAACATCAGTATCCATGCATAGTAACTGTTATATTAAACAACATGATTTTTCCATGTAGAATGTAGAATTTCACAAAATTCAACAAAAAGCTATTGTAAGAAACTACTCACAGGAAAATTAAAGAAAAAATCACGTTCACACCAAAATTGAGTTTATGTAGTATCAAATCTACTTAAGAATCAGAGTCAAATTCATGGAATAATCATGGAAACAAAAGGGAGAGGTAAGAGGGTTTTTAAAAATAATATTAAGGATTGCTCCTTAGAAAAAGTGACCTAAATTAAAGAGAACTCACGTTGAACAATTGGGCTAAATAACCCTAATATTAAATGAAATGTTTAGTTTTGGGTCACATGAACTGTTTGTTTGCATAAAAACTTGAAATATTTGTTTGGTTTTGAAAACCCTTTTTTTTTTCCTGTTCAGATTTACTCTTCAATCAATAGCTGAAAACCCTGTGATTTGTCTTGGTGAATACTTTCTCATGCAAACCTGATGTTATTCCTGCTGTAGCATAGAGTAGCTTTAGACTTATGCAAATTTGTAGGACATAGATCTTATACATCAAGGCCTCTGTCTCAATCTCTATGGCTAATCTGAGGCTTTGACTGATTTCAGCATTAATACACCCCAGCAGATTATGCTTTTTAGTTGTTCTCTCAAATACACCAAAAAAGTGCTTTCAGATGCTGAGGAGCCTAATAGGCAAAGAGATTTTGCAGTCATCTCCAAATGAAAGCTGGAGCAGGAAATGTAAACACCATAAACTGGACGTGAAGAGAAGAAGTCATAGACAAGAGACAAGGTGGAAATATACATGGAATTTACTTCATCTAAATCAGCTGTGCAACTTGAAATCAGGAAATCCAGCTCTTGACAGATACTACAGTTTTATGATCATTTTTGAATTATGGGATGAAAATGCAGAGTTAAGGTCAGCAAACAAAATAAAAAAATATTACAGAAGTAATTCACATACACTGTGGGTGTTATTTCATGTTTATAGAATCATAAAATCTTTTAGGTTGGAAGAGACCTTTAAGATCATCAAGTCTAACTGTTATCATAGAATCATAGAATCATAGAACATCCTGAGTTGGAAGGGACCCGCAAGGATCATTGAGTCCAACTCCTGTCCCTGCATAGGACAACCCCCAAAATCACACCATATGTCTGAGGGCGTTGTCCAAACGCTTCTTGAATGTTTTCAGGCTTGGCACCATGACTACCTCCTGAAGGAGCTTGTTCCAGTGCTCCACCACCCCTTGGGTGAAGAAGCTTTTCCTAATGTCCAGCCTAAACTTCCCCTGGCATATCATCCTGCCTTTCCCTCGGTTTCTATCATTGGTCATCAGGGAGAAGAGATCAGCGCCTGCCCCTCCTCCTTCCCTTGTGAGGAAGCTGTAGACCGTGATGAGGTCTCCCCTCAGTCTCCTCCAGGCTGAACAGACCAAGTGACTTCAGCCGCTCCTTGTACAGCTTCCCCTCTAAACCCTTCACCATCTTCGTGGCTCTCCTTTGGACACTCTCTAGTAGCTTCGTACCCTTTTTGTACTGTGGCACCCAAAACTTCACAGAGTACTCGAGAGTATGAGATGATGAACTCAAGATGAGAGTTATGACCTCTCTTTGGAAGCTCATCCAAATCACCAGGAAATAATTCAAATGAGGGGGTCAAATTTTTCTTTGAAGCTCCCTTTGGATTCAAATTGAATGTATGGGGATTAATTTGAAGGCAAAGTCTGGTTATAAAAACTCCATTGTATTGGTGCATGTATATATAATTCTTATGAATATGGATAGAAATCTATAGTTGTTTCACAGACAACCTAAAAAAACTTGCAGATCCCCAAAATGAATCAATTTTGGGAATAGGAATTTTTAAATTGTTAAGATTCCTTTTTAATTAGGCTTTAGCTAGGTTTCTGGGTGCCTGAATTCACCAAAACTCTCTATCCAAGTGCCACATATCTGACTTTAAAACACCACTTAAAAATCTACATTGAGCTTGTAATTTCTACTTTTTTCATACCTCTTGATGCACTGTTTTATGTTAGCATTTTATTCTGCACCTTTCTTTAAAGAACTCTAACATAAATAATGACTGGATAGGTGCAATCTATATGCCTCATTTTTTGTAATTATGTTCATTGACATGAATGGTGTGACATATGATGAATTATTTTAGATCTTTCTCTGTAAAACTTTTTTCTTCTGAAAATAGAAATTATTTTTAAATAGGTGGGCAAGATGTTAAAAGTGTTAAAATTCTTTTGTAACTCTTCTGATATCCGTCCTGATACACAGCATATGGTAGTCAAGAAGCTGGCCCATATTAAGAAGGTGCAAATTCTACAACAGTTCTCACCAAACTACTCAATGTGTTATGTGCAAGGTTGTTTCCTGATCGTTTCAGAAGCTTTCTTTTTTTTCTTTTTTTTTTTTTAATCAGTTTTGGACACACTTTCCTCTCTGGTTAACCTACCTCTTACTAGGATGAAGAAGGCATTGTCCTCTGCTGGAAGAGTTATGTGATGAGGAAACCAATTCTGCAGCAGACAAGCTTGTGGTCAATTTTCTCCCTGTGTACAGAGCAAAGAAAAAGCTTTCTGTAAAGAAGAATTTAAAATAGGGGTTTCATGAATCATTGTTTGCTGGACATGCCAGGGAAATCTAAATTAAGGAAGACATCCTTTCACTTAGTTAGGGAAAACCGCAGTTCATAATTCTTTCAGAAACACACAATGGCAAACTTTGTACTATTTAGATACTGAAAGCCAAGCCAGATTAGATTAAAAACTGGCTAGCTATATTTTATAGTTCTCCAGGAAGTGCTTTTATGAGAACTGGAGGGAAAAAAATTAACTGCAATAGAACTGATCAGGAATCTTTGACTACACGGATTTTCATTTGAAAATATTAATGTTCAAAATGTAACTTTTTATAGAAGAGGGAAGGTTTGGAAGGAATTACTTTTGGAAAGCTTCACAGTGTCAAAAAGAGATTTCAGGCTTTATTACAATTAGACAAAAATTGCAGAGATCAAGAGCCTGGCCGATGTCTCATAGTCCTGAGGCGTAGGAAAACAGGCTTCCAGTGTAAAACATGTATGACATGAAACATGAACAGAGATCTGCTATATGCTAGGTGAATGTCCTAATGAAAGGGTACATATTCAATGTTTTTCTTGCTCAAACAAAGTTATTTTTACAAGCTCAATCAACTCCCAACAGGAGAATTACACAGCTACTTCTCAATAGGCTGGTGGTGGGACATTCACCTGAAATACAGGAGGCTGCGAACTAGTTCCCTGCTCCAAGAAGGCCAGAACAGTAACTTCCTCTCTGCTGTTTCATAAAAAGAGTGAGGTAACCTAATTAATCAAACCATCATCATTATTAACTATTAGTAATAGTATAACTGAAGGTGTTAACTATGTCCAAGGCATCTGTAAACTTAATACTTTATTAGCTTACATCTTCCTAAAATAAACTGGTCTTTCACCATTCCAGCCACTTTGTTTATCTGGGAAATTGTTTATTTCTTTGTTTATGCTGTGAAGTTTGAAATGCAAGAAAGATGAACATATTTGTCTGAGGGAAAGATGTTTACCAAAATTAGCCCAAAGCAAAGCCAGAATTGGAAGGATTACATCCTGAGAACTTATGTTTCATTTACATCTAGATCTGTAACCAAACTTTACAGAGGCTCCTGGAGGAACGAACTATAAAGTCCTCAATAATGAATTAAAAGCCATCAAATTAGGGGTGTTTTAAATATGAATCAATATTATAGCAATGCAATCATAAGTCTTAGAAATTTTTGAAACATAATAAAACTATGAAATAAAGTTATCCTTTCTTTTTATTAATAGTCTTCAAATTTACTGTTATTTTACTTACATTTGAACTTCACAGTCATCATCTGAATCAGAAACAGGTATGCAGGAAGGACTGGCAGGACATGAAAAAACAAATTAAACCCATCATTATTAAATTTTGATATTCATTTTAATTTTTTATGAACTAATCTCTTACCTCCAGTCTTTAGTATTGTTCTCTGAATTGGTATAAAATTCTGAAAAACTTAGAAATGTTACTAGCTTTTTACTTGAAGTCAGGCAAAAATCTATAGCTTGGATGAAATTTTATTTTCATTGGATATGTTGGGTTCATTCACAGCTATGAATAAAAATTTGAGAAGATACGAGTCCATATGGATGAGAAACTAAGGGGTCAATATTTGCGATTTCATTACCCAGCTTTGAAAATACTGTACACCTCTAATTATTTTCCTCTGAATGTTCTTGCTTGGCAAACAGAGTAAATCTTAGACTGACAGTCCCCTACATTGAATGAATCAAGTGTAATAATTTTATTATTACATCCACAGTGGTATTAGGGTGTAAAAGAAAAAATGTTTGCAGAGAAAATTCATTGAACTGTTGTTACAGGGGAGGGAAAAACGAGGGCTTTGAGCAAGCCCTTTTTTAGTTCTCAAATAGAAGCAAGTTAAATACACTCTGAGAATATTAACTCTGTTTTAAACTTAGCTATGGTAGTCAATTAGCAAATTGGAAAGAGAAGGGCAATTATTATTGGAGAGGAATATTAGCAGAAAAAAAGTGATAAAACCTGTCAGCTCTGTGAGTTACAAATGGTGACATAAGAGCACCTGCAGAACTACAATGCAGAGAACATAAAAATGTTTGCATATGCCATGAAAATAGCATCCCTTTTTAGTTCATGATTTTTAGAGACATCACAAATGCTAATGTCAAAAGCTATCTTTTGTAGATGTTTTAATATTAAGAAGCTGAAGAAAGACTAATTATTTTGAAAAGGTTTTCTTCCATAGTACTTTACTGACTGTCTTTGTGAGTTCATTCAGATGCATAGCTGTAGTTTCATAGATGATTTTAGCTGAAGGATGTTGCATTCTGGTACACACAGGTTTAAGTCTTCTGGTTTTAAATAGTTCTTTCAGTGTTGGGGGCATTTTTTTGGTGTCTGTAGACAGGTAATGGCAGGATTTGCTAATATAGAAACTAAGAAATGATCCTGAGAGATCGTAAGATTAAGACTTTCATCATGCAGATTGAACCCTTTACTAGGAAACTATGATTTTCCAAATTCTTTTAGGCATTATGGTAAGCATTGGATTTCTCTGTGGAAACACTCAACAGCCAAACCACAGAAGCTTGCTTTAAATTCCACTGAAGCCAATTCACAGCACTGAATTGGGTCTCAAATTGGACCTAGATATAATAATCATAATTAAAAGTTGAATTCACAAACAAGGGGCAGCACATAACTTCATAACAAATAAAGGCCAGAGAAACCAAGATGAAGCAATAAAAAAGTCTGTTCTCAGCGTAGCAGTCTTGTTTCTGCAGTTCTTTTCCTACTGGTTTATATCATCCAGCTCCTGGGAAATCAGGTGCTTCCTGCCAATTGAAGATCATTAACACTCTGAAAACAAACACATGGTTTTCTGTAGATTCTTGTTAGCATAATATTAAGGCTCTTGCTTTATGGGAATACATTTTGATCTAACCTCAGACAGGCAGGCGCTTCAATATGTCTTTTTAGCTTAAAAGAGACAAATGCTTAGTTTATATCAGATCATAGAGAGATCAGGATAAGACAGAAAAGAAGAAGAGAGACAAAAATGAAATTCATTTCATATAACTTTGGACATCTGTAGTGGGAGATGTCTATATCTAAGCCAATAACCTCCCCAAGCTCCTTTTATCGTAAATGGAGAGGAAAAAGGTACTTTTGGTACTCTAAACAATTAACTCAGATGTCAGTGCTTACAGTGTAAATGTTTGCATTTATTCAGGTGAATCCAACTCTGAATTACTATACCACGTAACCTTTAAATTGTGATGTCGTGCTCTTAAGACTAAGTTGATTTCTGTGGCTTCAAATCAGCAAGGTACTTAAGCAATGGCCTAATTTTAAGCATATGAATAGTCCTATTGAAGTCAGTGGGATATTCACATATTAAAGATACACTTCAGCGCTTTACTGAATCAAGGCCTATGTGAGTAACGTGCCACATGTGTTTTTTCTTGCAATAACTCTGTTACATCACTTTACCTTTAGGCAGTAATTTCACTGTACAGTGGAATGAATGTTTTCAGAAAGCTCTCTTAAATTTTTAAGATTTTGGCATTTTTAGAGCAGATGCTAGTAAATTAGTAAGGCTTGTATTCTTTCCTATGCTTCATAATAGCACTAAAATCTAATAAAATATAATTCAGAGTTTTGGCTACTTCATTAATTGAACACTAAAGCTGTTTCCATCTCTTAGTAAGGGTTCAAAATATAATTAGAGACACGCTAACTTTTTTTCCATGTTTCATGTAAAAAAGATGAGCCCAAATAGTAACATCAGTTACAAAAGTAGTAAAGATCTTTCAACCATTTAAGTTAGATAGCTCAACACATCCATCACTCATCTATGTAATTTCCAGTCCTTAAAGGATAGATGGTCCTAACAAGTTCCAAGCGTATCTAAATTTTTCAATGATTTTGCAACTGTCCCTCATATACAATTTATACAATCTCAATGAAGAGAGTCTAAAACTGGAGCATATCTTAAACTATAGATTTTTTTTTTGTGTGGATCAGTCTCCTGGTTCAGCTGAAAGAAGAGGGCTCGGTTGCAGTGAACTGCAACCTGAAGTCGGAAATTGCAAAGAAGGAAATCCTGCCACTGAGGTGTTTGATGCTCTGTTTTGATCTCAGTGGGCATCTGAGCAGAACACAATATTCTGGGCTCAGAATCAGCATCCCTGGCCCCTCAGGATGGAGAAGCACTGCCAAGAACAGGTCATTCCAGCCATGCTGCTGCAAGGGAGGTGCAAGCTGTTCAGCTGGGTGCAAATTAAATGCAAGCCTTAGATTTCTGACAAATTCCCACCATGGCCTTTGGTAGGGTAAAAGTTTGACCTCTTCTCCAGCAGGTAAGAAACATTGTTTTGCCTGTAGTTAACTTCCATATCAGTCATCTACTCAGTACATTGAGATCTTCCCAAACAGGCCTCACTGTAAACTATTTTTATACCAAGATATCCTGTAGCAGTCTTTATAAAAATAAATGAACTAGTGACATTAAGCTGAAAGGTAAGCAAAGGTGCTGAGTGTTAAACATATTAAGAGGGGGGAAAAAATCTGTTAATCGTTTTATTAATGTTTTCTTTTCTGCAGAAATCCTTGAAAATGCTTGTAATTCTTTGCAGCTGACAGGCTGCTGATTTTGCAGAAAGAAGAGCTTTTTGAGTCCCTTAACTCCAAGTCACAGTTGTTCCTTGTTTTGACTGTTGGAGAATTAGTTCAATAACCTCCCAAATAGTAAGTGCCTATGCTCTTACAATTCAAGCATAAGAAGGTCTACATCTGAGAAAAATTACAGTCAAACAAATACTACATTGAAACACAAGCTTAATGAGTTACACTGAAGCTGTGTAAGGCACTGTCAAAGTAATTTTGCTGCCGTATGGATTTTTACAGTGCTGTTACTTCACTTGTTTTAACAGATTTAGTCCCTATTTGAAGGATTGCCCTCTTTCACACACACTAAGTGGCACTCACGCATTCCCAGGCTTGTGGGAAACAGCAGCCAAGGGTGAGACTTTGGGTCTATGATCTACTCTGTCCTTTTACTGTGCCCAAGATAAAGTCCATGAGGCCCAGTCCCCAACTGTCCACTTGGTCTAGCACTAGCGTTGTCTTGAGGACTGTCATGGTGGCACCTTTTTGAAACTCCAGTGGGGAACCTTCCACTTTTAGGCACGCCTCTGATGCACATCTCCAAGCAGACTGGATATTCCCCACTTTGGATATGCACCTACCAGCCACAGGCTCCTGGTGCCCAAGTCCACCAACATATCTCCTGCAAGATGTGTTGCAGACCAGCAGCTTTCTCAGCTAAGCTACCCTGTTCCCATACCCTCACTCACTCTTCAGAGCACTTGGGGCACCAGGTTGTCTTGGCCAACCCCGCTGCCCACACCACAACATGACACGGGAAGAGACGTGTTTCAGTTCACAAGTGGAAACAGGAGCACATGCCCTCTGCAATAGTGAACAGGAAGTTATCCAGGGACACCATTCCTACCAAATCCCTGAGGCTTTTTGGCTTTCCTAAACAGTGTGCTGAAGCACCTGATGCTTCTCCTCTAGCCAGCCCCCAAGACCGGGCTTGGCAGCTGACCCAGATCTTACTGGCAGTTGGCTATGATATGGTTTGCAAGTAACAAGAACCATTCACTATTTTGCATGATCGGACAGCTCTCCACCACTGAACCTTCTCCCGTAGCTCTGCTGCTTCTGTCCTCTCCCTTCCCTTCACCTTCCAAGGCAGTGAAAGGTGTATTGACAACTCAAAAGTGTGTAAGAGAATTTATCTTTCCCTTCCCACCAAGAGCCATTGCTTGGAAAAACAAGAAATTGCATCTAATATTCTCACAGTAAAAATGAATTTGATAAATTTAGGTTATATTTTTAAATACTTTCGGTCTTGTTCTGATTTTCTTTACATTTATATCTTACTAAATACATCTCCAAATTTTAACATGAGTGTTTTTGCTGAAGTGCGAGGCAGGCTGAGGTTCCTGTGCAAAAACACCTATGACATTTTTCACTGTTTAATGACAGAATAATTTTGGCAGCTTTTTTTCTGTGGACCAACTTCTTCCAGAGACACTGAAAGAACAGACTCCAGGGTTTCAGGTTACAGAATACTGGAATGGCCATATCACACAAACAGCCTTCATATACTTCCTAGGTTGTCTAAAAAGCAGTGGCTCTTAACATACTCTTCTTGAATGAAAAAGGCTAGATAAGCCTCAGCCTTCCTGGTGATAAAATAAACAGAAAAACTGAAAAATGAAAAAATAATGTCAAATCATGTTTATTGTGCAGTGTGAGTGTGCTTGTATTTATCTGAGGACAACATTAAACTTGGATAGTGAATTGTGTTAAGAAAACTTTTTAAAGGTAAGACACCACCATAAGGTCAAATAGTTAGAAAAATTAGAAATTTTATTTTATTTAACGGTTGGACTCGATGATCTTAAGGGTCTTTTCCAACCTTAACGATTCTATGATTTCATCCTCTAATTTCTATGAACCATATACAATAGTCAACCTTTCAAATGTACTATGGTCTCACATACATTTTTCTTGTCTCTGTCCTCATTCTTGTTATCTAAATATTATATTATTCTGTGAATCAGCTGCGGACAGGCTCTATTATCAGAGACCATGGTCTGGACTTGATGAAATAAATGATGACATGAATGATGAGATTGAAACAGACTTGCACCATCTTTCTTTTTTCTGTTTTCCTAACTTTTCTAATGTAGATTTTTTTTATTTGTTCTGAATCGAGTATCATTATGTATTATTCAATCTCAGATAAAATATATACAGTATACCAGAAAAAAAGTATTTTCCAAAAATCCTTCTTTTGCTACTTGAAGTGTAATTTCCTGGTCAATCTTAAATCCTACATTCACCATAATCTCTTCTACACTCCCAAATTTCAGAGAAATTACTGGGTTAATTCAGGTCACTGCCTTTATAAATTAAATTTGAGAGCAACGGGAGAAGTAAAGGAGTAAACAGGAATAAAGTACAGAGCAGACAGTTACAGCAACATATAGGAATTATGACCGGTTTGCCAGAAATACCAGTGTCATGTGGAGACAGGAAGAATTACCGCGGGGTACATATCCTCACATGGAGAAGAATGGAAGAAAGAGTTCTTATTTCCAGCAATGAAGAGTGGAAGACAGAATATTAAAAAAAAAAAACAACTAATTTTAACTCAGGACTGGACAAAGAGATGATCAAAGCTGCCAGCAGCCCTGAGGTAGTAACTGCATGGTTCTAGGACCATGCCATCATGTTAGTCCTACACCTGTTTTAACCCCCAACTCCCTTGTTATCCCCACACAATCTCTCTGTGCTCTGTGGAATGCATGTTTGTTTCCATGGCTAATGGGCATGGGTAAAAGCCAAACTCTGCTCCAGTTTATGTTGGCATCTCTCCACTTTGCAATGAGAATGCAAAATCACTAATAATCCTCCTATGACCTTTCTGTAGTTCACTGGACTTTTGCGGTTGAGATCTATTTGCAACTGGCACTATGGACTGAGAAGGATTTAGAAAGTTTAGCTGCTTATGGCAACTGAAGACAAAGGAAGGAAGGTGGGATTTCCCTGTGGAAATCATAATACTCAGGGTGCTTAACCTTGACACAAAACCAAAACAAAAATGTGGATGTTGGTGGTATAAAAGACATGAGCTGGGAGATGAGGCTAGCTTGGAAAGTATCATTCCTTTGGGGAGCAGATTGGGCTCAGTTTCTGTTTAGTTAATAGAGATCCATTCTAAACATGGCATTAGTGACATTCAGTAATAAAATGCTGCCAAAATGAATGTAATATGCTCTGAACATACAGTTAGAACATTCTTAACATTAAATTCAGCACAGCATTACCTCACTAGTTACAGGATATTTTGGGGCTACACATAGTCTGCCTGTACTTAGTTACAACAAGTTGAAAGTGAGATATGCCATGTATTTTGTGGTTCTTCTAGAACTTATGTAGTATGTAATGATGGCTGGAAATGGCATTCAATCTGTTCAGAGAGGGCTATGCTTTTTTGATAACCACTGCAAAAACTTCTGGGAGTGCTCTGTTTCTCAAATATAGACTGAATTTTAAATTTAGAAAGCGTTCCCTGTTGTGTTAACTCTCTTTACTTTTTTTTCAGTGAATTCAGGCAGCTTTGAGTAAAACTTCAGAGGGGAAATGTTCACTGTCCTCTTAAATCTGAAGAAATACAAGAAACAGATGACAGAATCAGAAAAAGATAAAATCTGTTGAAACTGAAGGGGATAGAAATGCCTTTATAGTATCAGCAATGGGTTTGGTTGTGAGATGAACCTGAATGTAGGATGCAACCACATCTGTTTTAGATGGTGAGCTTTAAATTATCCAGATATCAAGACTACAAGTGGCACCCCATTGTGTTAATGCTTTGACAGCCATTTGTTTACACAGGTTCCTTATAACTTCTCCACCAGTTAGGCGCAGACTTATGTGAAATGCTCTTGGGCATGTGTTCTTACACAGCCACAGAATGCGAACTCTTTCATAGGTGGGTCTCGTGGTGCTTGGGATGAGGAGAATACAATGGAGTTTCTCTCTCCTCAGTCTTCTCCTTTCTAGACTAAACCTTTTTGCTATATTTTCCCTAATATTGTTTCATTCTAAGTATCTTCTTCTTTCTCTTCTGCTGGTTTTGACTCTATCCAATTGGTCTACCTTGTTTTTATAGCAGGGTAGTCAAAACTGAACTCCAGCTGGGGCCTTATGTGTGCAGGATAAAGAATAATTACCTCCTCTGTGTTACTTGCCATAGCCTGTTAGTTGTTAAGAGCATCACATTTCTGACCTGGATTTAGTTTGTGATCCACTCTCACCTCCCTTCCTTAACCTTTTCTTTTTTCTAGCATACTGCCTAGCTAGTTATTCCTGATTTTCTCTTTGTGTGTTCAACTTCTTCTGTCAACTGTTGCCCTTTATTTTTTCCATTTCATCGTGTTGCTTTTGGACCAATTTTCCAATTTGTCAGGATTGTTTCGAACAGCAACCACAGCCTCCAATGTGCTTTCAGCTTTGTGTGACTTACAAATGGCATGGGTAGTCTCTGTACTGTTATTCATGTATTTAAGGAAAGTAAGGAATAGAAGAGGGTGCCACAGAAACGTGTTGCCAATTTGTGACATAAATGTTGACAACTTCTCTTTGAGCATGTTTTTTTCAATCAGTTGCTCATTTATCATAAAGTCATTTGTTCAAGATAATATTTCCCTCTTTGGCTTAGGAGAATGTCATGCAAGGCAATGTCAAAAAAACTTACTAAACCCAATTGGAATATGTTACTGCTTTCAGTTTATCTATCAGACCTTTCCAAAAGAAAAGAAGGTAAAATATAAATGTTTTTTACCTTCTCTTTGTTCTCCATTTGTTTCTTTTTTGCTCATTTGTGCCATCTTTCTGTTTCTTTTCCCCCTTCTCAACCTCATAACCCAGTGGATTTTGGTGAACTGGCTCAAACAGAAGTGATACTATTCAGTGAAGGAGAAAATGTGCACCGTAACACAATATAGCACTTCCATAATGGACAAGAGGAGACGAATTAAACTGATTTGTTGAAAAATAACACTGAATTCAGAGGCAAATGCTACCACCTTTAATCATAGTGCACTCTACTTCAAATACTCCTATTGACTTCAGGGAGATGGGTCTCTTGGCATGTTTTGCAAGAGCCTTGAGCAAACTGTAATGCAAAGAATCCTGAGTAAGTAATTCTGCATTTGCCCAGAGAAGTGTGGCTGTGCAAGCGTTTAAAGGGAAAGCAGACTAAGAAAAAGACACAATGTAAAATGAACGTTTCGTGATATTTAAGAATATTTGCTTTTGATTTTTGTGTTATTGTGTGGCATGTTTACATTTCGTCCAGTATATCATGTTTAGTACTGATTTACCTGTCTCATAAAAGTTGTGTCATTCCTATCTCATTCTCCCTGTCCAAGAGCAAAAGGCAAGGTGACATCCAGTGAGACAAAGAGTGTCAAATGTCCATCTGATACAGAAGAAATGCTTTCTGCAGAATGCAAAATGATTCTGTGGAAATTGCTGCCACAGAAGATCACAGTGACCAAGGCTTTTGTAGGTGATCTGACACACAGATGAATAATAAGGAGACAAACTTACAATAAATTATGATAGAAATTTTGAAAAAAAATGTTTAATTTAATGTCTCAAGATTTGGAAAAAGGACTAGTCTGGCGATTAATGAAAAGGGCAGGCTAATGCTGACTACAGAGTTTTCAAACTGTAGCTCTGGTTTAGGTGGACTTTGCGTCTAGGCTGGTATGACAATTCTGCTTCCCACATTAAGGACTATGAAGAAAATTATTAGCAAAACCATAAATGCCTCCAGTGTACAAAAATAGTAGCATAGAACCAAACTGGTTTGCATGAGTTAGGATAAGCCAGTCACCTGAGCCTCAGGCTCTGGATCCTAGTTTTGTTATTTCCTTGAAAATAGCAATGGTAGCTACTGGCTCTGTACTGGGCAGCTATGTGTGCGGCTGCAGCCCCAGCACCTCTGCCTAGCTGTAGCAGCTGCACAGGCTATTGGAGCAGCTGCATATGAGTCCTGAGTAGGAATCCTGCTCGCTGTTTTCTTGGAGAGAAATTGTCAAACAGTTTAAGATTGACCAGCAGTTCATCAGCTAAACTAGAGATTATATGGGATGATTAGCTTCCCTCATCCTCAGAAATTTGCAAGAAGAAAAAGAATAAAAAACCTATTCAATAAATCAAGACGTGACTTCTCTGAGGTTTCATTGGTGTAACTAATATCAGATTATGACTTGGTCTTTCTTGATAAAGGAACTTTTTAAAATTTCCAAGGTTATCAATGTTTCAGGTGTTGAGGAAAGGAAAAGGCCAAAGTAGCTGCAGAAATTGTCCCACATTTTGACTGCATGTGTTTTAAAACAGATTCTAAAAAAGACTTTTGCATATTTATTCTCTGTGAATAAACCTTATTTTCTACATGGCAATAACAGAAATGAACTCAAGGGAAATTACTCACATATGTCAAGAAGGTAATGTGCCCCTTCACTTTCAAAGGGTTGGCATCAGTGTAAATTATTGCTTACAGGTGTTAAGTAACCTCTTTGATGTTTTTTTTTTTTTATTGGCTGACTCACATTTCTGAGGAAGATAAAAAGCTACTGTAACAGAGCAGTTATTTAATTAAAAAGAACTAAGGACTTTCACAGTAAAGAAATGGGTGTGGATGGATGATTTTTGTTGAATTCACTTGGGCCAAGACTGAAAACGTTTTACCAGGTATTCTCTTTACCTTTCATTTCTATATTTGTATCATGTGCTTGAATGTAAATTTTATTTGAATAAAGACTATTACACTGACTTTTTTTGTCATTCGGTTAACACAAATAGTGATATTTAAAAATTGTGTAGGCACTTTCTTATGATTTTAAGTCCTTCATGCAACATAGTTTCAGACTTTCTGGTTTGAATCATGCCCTAGATACTTTGCTTTCTCCAAGCTCAGTGGAAATGAAACTTCAGTCAAACGTAATACACATGGACAAATTCCAAGAAGACTCTTGCTGCTGTATTCTCAAAGTGATCATCAAAAAGGCCCAATTTAAATAACTTCCTTTTCCTCCAAGTCCAAAATTTGTTAACATATTTGAAAGTGCAAAAAGCAAAAGCTAATTCTGTCTTGTTTAAATACCAGTAATTTCCTATTGAATTAATTGCTTTCCTTTGTAGTGAAGTAAAGATAGATAAGAAAATCACTTTATGAATTTCATACCTCCAAAATAGGCAACAATGCCTGTGATTCTTTGCGAGAAACTTTATGATGGAAAACTATAACAAATTTATTTTTGTCTCTCCCCTTCTCTAAGACAATATTCTCCTTTCCCCCAAAAAAGGATCATATAAAGTCCTGCTGCTGGTTTGCACTGCAATAAAGCACACAGACACATAGTTTTATCAACTGCTAGTATGCCTTTAACAAATCACAATTAAATATTAACAGCCCGTGGAGTAGCATGGAGGGCTCTGCAATCCTTTGAAGGCATATTTGCCAATTAAACAAAGTCTGACATTAGAGTAAAGGTGGCAAGGATCCAAACCAGAGAAATGAAAGTCAACCACTTCAGTGGCATTCATTAGCTCAACAGACATTCTTTGTGTGGCCTGTTTCTTTACTACTGCCAAATCCACACCCTGTTCAGGAACTTACCCAGGCTCAGATAAGCTTATTATGGAAATAACACTTTGTCACCCTTTACAACTTGCTTCTTGTTAAATTATCTTTTATCTTTGTAGTATTTGTCAGCTCTCCTTGGGTGCCCCTTGTGTGGCCAAATGGTATTGTGTTTGATTTGGAATAATCAGGTTCCAAAGGTTAATTGAAGTTAATAGGATAATATTTTAAAGATTCCCTCTTCCGTATCATCACATAAGTGTGGTTACGGAGAGACATTTGTGCATATACACCATGTTGTTTTGTTTGGCAATGTGTGAATGTTAGGTGCTCATTTGGGTCATCTGGTAACAGGCGCTGATGGGAGTGAGAAGGAAAATTTGGATGGGAATTCTCTAGTCTGTACATGGCCTTCCGAAATTGTTGTTGCAACTGCAAACCCTGTGCTGAAACAGCAGAAATGCTTATTGTTGCCTCTGCATACTGAGAACATGAGAGGGAAAGAAGGAGCCTTTCCACTGCTCCCTTTTCTGCTAGCTGAGAGAACAGCCAGAAAATCCTGGTGTCAGATGCTGAGCACTCTGGAGTAAGAGGCTATGCCAGCCTGAAGTGTGCATCACCCATGAAACCTGCAGATGCACGCAAACTTGTGTCCCTTTTCCTTCATTCTGCAACTTCAGAGTTACCTCACTAAAGGGCTCTTCTTCAAAGACGTGGTCTAGCCGCTATCTGTGCCTGGAAGAATATCCACACAAAGAAAATTATTTTGGCTTTTGTGCCTCAAAGAGATGAAGATGTAGCAAGAAAGAGTGGAATTTAGTCTCCTCAGAAACAGTTCAACGTGGTAAAGGCAAAACTGAATATTACCATCCCCATCAGATCAAGACAAGGATTGGGCTGTCATAGCAGGGAGTAGGAAGATGGAAGGTGCTAGGATGGAGAAAGAAAGGAGGATAACTGGGCTTGTTGGTCCTAGCCCAAGGTACAGAAGCAGCCCATATAAAGACTTTCTCCTGAAGTGGTCCTACTTCTACGACAATAGCTAACTTTGCACAAACCCTGACCCTAGCTTTAGCACAGACACCAAGAAACTTGGCCTGTGCCCATGGGTGACAAAGCAGGCACCAGGGCTGTTTTTCTGCATCTGTACGCATATTTTGCCCATGCATATCCCTGCCTGTTGTTGAAATCTACATTTCAATACAGAGTTGTCCAACCTTGTTGTGCTATACGCACAACTTTGATGACATTCTCAGCTCTGCAGTTAAATACCTGTTTTTTTTCTGGGCTGAAACACTGCATTTCATTTCACTCATCCTCCCACACAGACACAGGGAAACAAGATATCCATCAGTAAGTAACTACAAAAGACTAGAGACCCAAGTGAAGAGAGAAAAGTAATTTCTTGGGCAGATACTTACTTAAATGACCATCATATTTTGAATGGTTCTTTGTATTTGTCATATTTAAGCTTATGCCCTAGTCTGTGTTATTATAATATATATCTGTTGGTTCCCAGGATTTATAACGACAAGAAAGCTTACTGGCACAGAAATTTAGAATTTTTTTTCTATATTCTATATTTATTCGTGTATATACATCATGCATATTCACTGCAGTCACACAAACTGCATTTTCTATAGACATACAAATGTAGCTTTCACTGAAGCAAGAAAGAACAAGAATATCTTCAGAGTTGTATTGGTCTGCTTAGGCCTCATAAGCAACACTGAAATATGTCTCATTCAACAATATTACTGCTCATATCTCACATATTACTTCAGTTTCTCTTCCAGTGTTTTAAAAAAAGGCCTTATTTAGCATTCCATACACTGGAAAATTCCTCACCCAAAGCCATAGGAGTATTGGCCTGCCTGAGACAGATACTAGAAAAAGGAAATTAAAAAATAAACTTTCTTTGTAAACATCAGGAAGAAAACATCTTTTTTTCCTTGGTCCAGTAATGCAGGCTTCCTCCAAAGTTGCCAAACCAGTGCCTCAGCAGGTGTCTATCTGCCTCAAAGTTGCTGGCGCTGTGCAGATTTGCAATAACAAGGGGCTTTGCTTCTAATCTGCTGATTTTGACATCACCCTTACTGCTGATTTAATGAGCCCAGTGTCATAAATAGGATTACAGACCCAGAGGTCTAATTCTCAGCTCCTGAAGAGTAACAGTAACTATGGTAAATAATTACATCAAATCAAATAAAAATTACAGCTTTAAAATTTGAATGCCAGAAATGTTTCTTCAGTGATCTGTATGGTAGGAGTCACTTGTCTTTATCTAGCTCCCAAAGGAACAAGATGGCACCCAACGAACAAATGTCAACATCACAAATAACTCCTTTGTGAACATGGTATAGAAGGCAGCACTGAAATCAGCTGGAACCAGCTGAAACCAGTGGTTTTGCAGTGGGAACATGGCCGAACTGTGACTGTTCTGTTCCCTCAATAGCTTTTTTTTATCTTTTGGACTTGGGTAAAATCAGGATTTGGTTCTCAAAGCACAGATGTACCATGCAGTTCTCATAGAGTGTGATGGGAATTAAATAAATGCTTCAGGAAGCTAATTTTTATCAGGAGAGTTAAGGCTTGTTCTGTGCTTGCTTTATGACTCTAATTTTCAGATACTGCCTGATTACCAGGAGTTCCACATGGGGTACTTGGTCACTTGGATAATTATAATAAATATTCTGCTTTTATGTCACTATTCCCATGTAGATTTTAAATTGCGGTTTGTAAAGGAGGATATTTTATAGAAGTAGAGAGACAGTGAAGTCATTTGCTAATAACCCAGGGAGGTTAGTAGAAGACCAAAGGATGGGACTCAGGCCTCCTGTCTCTTATCTGGTATCTTCAATCACATTGTCTCTTACAATCATCAACAAATATTCAGCTGTTGTAAGTTGGGCTGTCATTAGTGAATGCGATCTGCTTTAGGATACATACATGCAAATTGTTCAGGGTGTTTTCTAGTATTCATCAGCAATGCTATGTAAATGACATTTCTAGATGTGATTAGTTCTGTATATCCCCAGATACTAATGTGCATATGTAAAATAGATGCAGCTATATATTTTAGCACACACAAACATGCAGTCATGAGCACATAAAACCACTTCCTCTCTCACACAGATATGCATACACGTATACCGCTTGTGGCAGATAAAAATAAATATGCCACAGGGAGGCTTTTTAGATGAGCAGGTATTGTGCTTCCTTTATCAGCTTGATGAATTTGGTTATAATTTGTGCAGTACTACAGAACTGTTTTGTAAATGAGATTAAATACCATAAAGATGTTTATATAGATTCTATATAAGACCAGATTCCTATGAAGGACAGCAGAGTTAAACCAAAGAAGGCAGGAAGTAGTCAAGCAGGAGAGGGAAAAAATGCAGTTAAGCAAAAGACTTGAAAAATTACACAGCAAAGGAAAGAGCAAATTGAAAGCTGCTTAGATTTACTGTAGCTGTAATGTGTGTTCTGCTTATTTACATAAGGTCTATGTGATTATTTTCTCTGCTGTTCAGTAATAGTCCTTACTGTAGTATCTGCTGCAACACATGGTACTTTTGTTATCTCGGATATGCAACCCTCTTATTAAAGAAACACACTAACCAATATGTAACATGAACTTTTGACCATTCACAATGTTTGGAGATGAAGAATTTATTCCACCGCTAGCAGATGCAAAGGGCCAAGTTCGTATTCCCATGTGTGCAGACTCCTCTGGTTTTATTTTAGGCTTTGCAAAATTTTTGTTTGTTCTTTTTTTGTTGCTGTCTGTTTGAAAATACAGGTTCTCCATTCTGGACTTTATTTTAATGCAGTTCTGAGACCAAATATTGCACTCTATTACTTGCGAAACCAAGGCCTTTTCAAGAAAAGGCTGGATTCTCTTCTGGGCCTTAATTTCCCTCAAAGGTTCTTTACTCACCCTGAATGCTTAAATCTCTGTCTTAAATGTTCTCCAAGTATCAGCCTTCAACATTCATTTGTTAAGGAAGAAGCTTTCCACTTTGTCTTTTTTCTAATGTGCTGGTAGATGGGATGTGTATCTGCTTGTTCTAGTCTATCAGGGTGGGTGCGTGTGCCTCAGAAATCCCATTTATATCATATCTGGTATTTCACTCACATACAGGAAAACCAGCACCATACTCTAACTTCTAATCCTGAGAGCGGTAGCTCTTTGGTGACCCATCTTTCATTTTACTCATTGCAGGCTCTGCCCAGTGCTGTAGACAGAAGAGGACAGGAGTCAGTGTCTCTACAGCTGCAGTCTGACACAGCACTGGATCAGTTCTGGGCCAAATAACAATTTATACGCAGTTCGACTGAACTCTTATTTTTTATATCTGTGTTACACTGGGGCTGTTACATCCCTGCTGGTCCTTTACAGAAGCATCAATTTGACTTCAGGTAAATGGCTTCTCCCCAAAGTAAAAGAAAATATCTTTCAGATTTTGGGTTCTTCCTTGTTCATTCTTTCTAAGCTTTACCATAGGTACAAATGTGTAGTACAGCATGACTCATATGAGCACTTATAAATAAAACATGGATTTTTGTATGGTAAGGTGGCTTCATAGTCTTCAGTTGATGTCATTTTTTAAGATTTTTGTAAACAGGACAAAGCTGGAGTAAGCTGGAAAGCAATTTTTTCATAGTCCAAAAAAGAAAATTATGTTCTTCTATTTGGCAAGACAACTTCCTAGAAAGAAGACGTAGGCTTCTTAGTAACGACTCACCCCTTTACTGTTTCTCTCTGGTCCCTTTTTAATTACCATTCACATCAGGGTACTTTAAATGCCCTTTATTTTAACATTTCAAAATCTTGGTGTGTCTGGACCTCTAGGGAGGAATCAATGAAATGATATTTTTCTAGTAATTTAACCAGGTAAATACCAAATACAAGCACATGAATTGAGATTAAGATTTTTGTGAGGTTTTTTGCTTTTAAATATTCACAAGTTCTCTAAACAGCTCAAGAAGTTCCCATTAAAAATCAAATCCTCGAAATAATTAGCAGATATTTGTTCCCATTGAATCGCACTTTAAAAAGTGACCTAAAAAGGTGCAGGTGTTTATTATTTTTTTCCTAATCAACATCTGATTAAACACTGGTTATTGTGGCACTAATTCCAGGGCATTAACAGGGCTCTACCTAACCATCTAGTCCATATCATAATCATTATCCTTCACCTGAGCTTTCCTTGTGTAATGACACCTACATGTACATTTTTGCTTTGAAAAGTAAAACTGTGCAGCAGTATTCTGCACTCATTCAGTTACCAGCAACTTTTACCCATAGGAAGGAGAATGAGTGTGTGCACTTCTAGATATGTTAAAAATAACATGCACATTTTTTGCTGAGAACACAGCAGCATCATATGCTTCTAGGTGGGTACTCAGTTACAGATTCATACAGAGAAAGTAATACTCTGTCTTTCAAACCATTTGTGCTTTGTTTACTCAAAAGGTCTTTTTAATTTCTTTTTTTAAGTTTTGCCTACTTATAATTTGAAATATACAGCAATTGTTGCTCAGGTCCCATAGTGGAATAAATAAAACACATCCTGTGGTGGCAGAAGACACTAAAGTTGTTTTAAGGATTTCTTCTTCGCAAAGCAATTCACATGGATATTTTAAAACAAAAAAAAATCTAGTCCTAAACCACCTTAAGACCTTTGTGCAACATCAGATGAAGGAATTTTGAATTAACCAGTGGCAGAAAAATATTAATAGGTTACCCATCCTTCCATCATGAGCGAGATCTCTTTGTATTGTCTCTCAGACTGCTCTATGTGGGAGAACAACTTTTCACACTTTCATGATTTCTTCTTGTTTCTTTTCCTTCCTAGAACGACAGGACAATGCTGGCGAAATGCTACTGAGGCACTAGAAATTAGTCAGTCCATTGTTTGAATATGAGGTTGGAAAAAACAGAGCAAGATATTGTTTAGTAGTTAGGTGGAGGAAATATTTTATCAACTGTGCAAGAAAAAATGAAAGATTTTTCCAGGAAAGACAATAGGGTAATTTTTATCAGATATAGGACAAAGCAATGGTGGGATAACCCTGGGAGATGAGAAGCATTGCAAAACCACACAAGTGTAAGTGCTGAAAAGCTGCATTTGAGAGCTCTCAGCTCTCAGTTATGAGGTCATTAGTAACTCAAAATGAAGAACTCATAATAGCTTAGAGTAAATGTTTACTATTTAACCAGCCTGTACCAGGGCTGGTCTTCAGCCAATGTGTCTGGCCACATATGTAGTATTAAACTGTCTTTTCCTTCTTGTGGCCATCTTCATGCTCTCTGTTGGGGCCTAAATCTACAGATCTCTTCTGGTATCAAACACAATAGGAAAACCAACCAGACTAATTGCTTCGTCAGCTAAGAACGGCCATGTGCCACTACCAAAGAAATCAAGAAAAAGCTAATATTCCTTCAATCGTGTCCATGTCTGAACAGGCAAGTTTTCCTATGTTGAATCAAATTTAGTCTCGGACTCCACTCCTGGTAGGGCCCTTATAACCTCCCCCCAGAACCCAAAGACTTGGGTGTACGGTGAGTGCCTGGCGCGTGATGGAAGTAACGCCACCTGATAGTGAGTTGGCCACAAGCCTCCAGCTTTTGTTCTTGATTAATGGAAACATTCTTGGCAAATAATTTTGCTTTAGTTCATCTTGCACTGGTCCAAGAATTCCAGTTCAAGTGGCACAATATGAATGCCCCCAGCCATTGCTCTTAATCATGGCCCCGCTTCCAAAAAAACAACAAAAGAGCCAGAGTCCTATTCTGTTATTCCTGGCTGGAGTGCACTGTTGGCCAGCCAGCTTTGAACACTTCAATTTCTTCAGAAAAATCTATCAAACTTCTCAATGAGTGCCCTCTAAAGTATTGGGTTTTGTTGGTTTGGGTTTTTTTAGTACTAGTAGTAGTAGTAGTAGTAGTACTATTTTCAGTGGAGGCTATTCCAGCAGAAAGGACAGTCTAGCCAACACTGTTTTCTTACAGTTTTTCTGACTGATCTTGTTCTAACTAGCATGAGCCAGGGCGACTCTAGAATGGCGGTTGCTTTTTCTTCAAAGCTTTCTTTCTAACCTACAGTGTAAAAAGCACCCTGTTCTGTTCCTTCTCTGCCTCAGTTTACTTCAACTATAAAATGGAAGTGATAATTTCTGTTGTAAAATACTTACATCTGTGGATGGAAAGCGTTACAGAAGAACTAATTACTGTTATGCTTAAACATTCCAGCATTGCGATTAAGTGATTTTTATGCCTTGATAATTATATTTCACTAGGGAAGAGTGGGCAACCATCCATCAAACTTCCTGGCTGTGACTGAAATTCTAAGCTGACTGAAATTTTGTGGTACAGTCATTGATAACCATGGTTATGAATAGCTCTGAAACAAAGCTGTGAAAGAATTCACAGCCTCTTCAGATTGACATTATTTATAGCACACCCCAGGATGAGGTAAATTTCAGTCACGTACAGCTTGTTTAAAAGCAGAGTAAATTTTTATCAGTCTCCTGAATGCTAACAGATGAAAGACTGTGTTCAAATCTTTAGGCCTTATACAGCAGATAGCATAGCAAGAGCTAATTAGTGCTGCTGGCATTTGGTGTCAAAGTTAACATGAAACAAAGCTGTTTTATGAAATTATTATTTATTGTTTTGTACAGATGGATTTGATTTGTAGTTTGGAAGTTTCACAAAGCATCTGTAGTACCCAGAGGAAAGTAAAAGGAGCAGAATAAATAGAAAGCATAATAGGTACATAGCATGGCTTTAGAAATATATCCACTTCAGACAGCTTCACTTTAAGTACAGCTTCTAAAGTCCTTATTTGGCATTCCTTCTTACTTAATCAATGTTGAGCAAGGGCCACATGATTTTACTGATAATTAGGTAGGAGCGGTTTGTTCCAGGCTTATATGGAACAGAGCCTCATTTTACAACTTCTTCCTTTCATGCCACTGGCATTTTTGAAGAACGAAGATCTCAGCAAGCCAGATGTTGCAAAATGTTGGCCAAGAAGTAGTCGTATCTTGATCTGATTACAATATAACTAAAACAGGCACTGTGTCCTGGCACCCCAACTTCCATCCATGCACATGTACACTGTTATCCCTTACTGTGACATAACAATATCAGAGCTCCCATCTCATCCAGAAAGCCCTTTTGTTGACCTTGATTTTCTTGTGGCAGAATAACACCTTTGAAAGTCTCTTTGGCAGAAAGTAGAGTACGCTTTGGTTCCCAGGAGGACAGATGCAAAAGCCAGATCAACCACTGATGATAGCAGAAGTCAAACCAGGTATTGCATGTTGATGTGAAGGAGACCAGTAGAAAGACAAAACACTTTTCTTGCAAACCAATGCCACTGCAATGTGGAGCGAAGCTGACTTTAGTATGACTAAATTTGCAGTGAAGGAATGATGCTATATATTGCATAACCTTTTACAAATGTACAGAATTGTAGTTTTCTGTGCAATAAATAATGAATGACTCAGGCCTGGAGTTATCCATTGTAACACAAAGCACTGTGTTGTTGAAAACTTGGGAAACCTTTTGTCCAGTGGTGTTGAAATTACTGCATAAAGTATCTAAGTTCCCTAGATATTGAAGAGGGAGACCTAGATGCCTAAAAACAGGATTCACCATGCCTAGCACACAGAATGGAGTGGAGTTGCAGCTAGCAAACAGAAACTGCCTGAGAGGAAAAAGCTCTATTTATTCACCTCCTCTCCCCACCTTGCCCACTGGCAGCTCTGTGGTAGGTACTTATGTGAAACAAGGATTCAGAGCCAAAAGATGCTTCCAGATTCCAGGCACCAGCTTCATACATTTCCATAGAAATGACTGGCTCACTTTCTTTCAAAATAGGCAATCAGTTCATCCTACTTTTTCCAAACTAATCTAACGGTTAAAACATTTACCTCCTCAGCCTGAAGCATTTAGAGCTGCACTTCCTGCTCCCCTACCCAGCAGGTGATGGGTAGGTGCCAGGGTGAGGGGAGCTGTGTTTGCCACTTCTTCTCCTGCACCTGGGCCACTCTGCATGGTGGAGCATAAAGCCCCATGGTGGGAGCTGCTTCTATAAGCCCACAGATAGAGGACAAGATCTGAGCAGAGTTGAAAGCCCAAGGCTTCCTTCTTTATCAGGAATGCCCTATCCACAACCTTTAGCCTCACTTGTGTATTGAAGCCCTGTCTGGTTCACATGGGCTATTAATATGGGCAGCAGGTAACTCTTAAGCATTAACTTAGGTGAACTAAGATATTTTATTGCTATCCTTTATGTGTGAGCATTTGTCATTCTATACCTCTGACTAACTTTAACAAGAGTTGAGGGATTCACATTGAGAGAAGAATTAAACTTTTTCCAATGAATGACATCAATGCAGCCCTTGGCACATTTTCACAAATCACATTTCTGTGCTACATAGTAGTACTGTATGGAGAAATAAGGGCAAGCTTTACTCCTGGAGTTCAGCTGGCTGCCCTCAAGACTCCTTGGAAATGAGCTGGATAATCCATCTCAAGAAAGAGTGCATGAAATAATAGCTGCTATAGGCAGTGAAGTTATAAAAGTTATTTATTTCTCTCATAATAACCCTAGTTGATTGGGGGGGAAAAAAAAGGAAAAAAAAAAAAGCCAACTGAAAAAGCCTCAATGCTGTACAATAAAAGGCTCACATTGTGCATTACTGTAATTTCATTTAACATCTATACACCCATATGCATTTACTGTTTTGCTGGGAGGGTTTAAATACCCTGAGCTAATTATAGGACAGTATTTTCCAAGTTAAAGGGGTTAAATTGAAAGCACTGCTAATGAGATTCTATTCCTGGCTATTAAACTGAAAGAAGAAGGGTCTATTTAATTATAACGTATGTAAAAAAAGCATAATCATCTTGTAATGTAACAGCTCTCATCTGGATTATTATTTTTGTGCACATTTATAAACACTCCCTGGCATATTATTGAATTGTTTAACATTTATGTGAATGTAGTTATTTTACAGAATAACAATATTGACACCATGGGTTAGTTGCCTTTTTATTTCACCACGAATATTTCATATCTACTTCTATCAGAAATAGAAAATAACAAAATGTGAAGAAGGTGGGAAAGACAGGAGGAACTACTAATCTTGTCTGCCAATACCTCTGTACGGTTTCATGTGGCCCTTTAAAATACTAATTCATTTCACTTTAAAGAGCCATGAAGTGTAGTGCAACTAGCAATTCTCAGCAACCTATGAGATGAATTAAAAACCAAATTATGTTTTTTTCCTCATTCTAACTCAGTTACAAAACCATTTATAGTACAGGTTGCTCTTCCAGAATGACTTGTTCAGTAAAACTCACATTTCTAAAAAACTGAGATGTGAGCAACTTTGAGAACTAATTACTGAAAATATGCCAAGAATTGCTTGGATGTCACTTACTGTAACACTTTTAGTCATCTTTTTCACAGAAGCCATGTGACTTTTCTTAATTCTTTGCCTTCCTTCAGCTGGCAAGTGCTGCTGGGAGTCATCAGGTGGCACTGGCTGTACCTGCTGCAAGGCTATCATGCATGGAAAAGTTAGCTGTGATTGAGATATGAGGCAACTGAGATGAGCCATGGAAAGGAATAAGGTGGAGAAAGCTGATCTCCATAGTTTGGCTGATATGCAGGCACCATGTGGTTAAAGGAGAGGCACAAGTAACGTGAAAGTTTCAGAGCACATCACTGAGCCACTGTGTAGGGTCTCTGGCAGATGGCTGGGGACTTCTTGCTGTGGCAGCTGTCAGCAGATAAGTTGGAGATGTTTATGCCTATGGGTTTAAGGACTAGTTTGTGAAGTTAATTGCATAACTAATAGAGGCCTTTCTTGAACTTCTTGAACACACTGAACTTCTGTGAAGTAAGCAAAGCTTTTGACTGGAGGGAAGCTGTATGCATCTCGCAGCACATCAAAGACAGAATAAAGTGTATATATAGTATGGCTGTACTGGGGCATTATATATCACTTCAAGAGGGTGAAGTATCTTAACTCTTTATCTCCTGGATTTAGAAACTAAGGTTTTACTAACCTAGATGTTCTGAAAGGTCACAAGTAATTACCAACTGTCATTAGCTCCCTGTTAACAGGTTTTTGTCATAGAATTTTCTTGACTTTACAATAGAAAGAGAATGCGAATATAAAAAGTAATTTTTTATAGTTATCTCACGGGCCTACAATTTGAACCACTATTCTGACCAGATATAATTGAAAGACACTATTAATCTTATTGGAGTGGAATAGAGATAAGGGCCATAATTTCATAAATGTGGTTGCTCACATACGTACTGGGAGGAACTATAAACAGTTGTGATTGTTCCATTATCTGGAAGTCAAGCATGTGAAAGAGAACTGATGTGTTCCTGTCCTTCTGTCTTCCACCACCTCCTAAAACATACAAGTCCACATCTTTCTATCACTATTTTCCAGCTGACTTTCATTGATTTCTTCTCTTATTAAGCCACTGATTACCATTTTAGAAGCTACTGGCATACAAGATCTTGCTCCTTCATGTCTGAGGCTCTTTGATGCTGTCCACATCTGTCACTTGCAGCAGCTGACTACTGACTGGTCACTTCGAGGTGGGATAGCTCTTTTATTATCTTGTCTGAACTTGCATATTAAGACAGGAAAAACTCTTCCTAAAGAGCCTGCCCTATGAACAGGAGCACGAGGAAGTATTACTCTAGATTAGCAAGCCTATATATTCATGTGGGGAGACTGGAAGAAGAGCTAGCTCTTGTTAGATTCAGCCCAGGTTTTCCAGATGCCACTTTATGCAAGGGAAAAGAAGGATACCTAGGATTTCCTGGTAGCTGTCTCATTTGAAACAAAAAGGTTTTTTTATGGAAGAACAAGAAATGGAGCAAGTTGCAACACAGCCCTCAGATCCTTTTAATTACATGGGAACGGAGAATACATGGTTAATATTTCCACTCGCAATCCTTTTACCTATTCTATTCCCCACCTATGTCATTTGCTTTAGTGCTCTTTACCTTGTTTTTTCATTTCTCCCAGTCTGTTCCTGCTGTCTGAACTGTCTCCCATCTTCTTGCATCTTTTCCCTCCAACCTAGCCCACAGGTTTGCATCCTTTTGTGTGATCCCCATCTTTAAAGCATTTGCATGTGGATTGTACTTTCTTTTTGAATGTAAATTGAGCATTTTTATTCTATACAGCGATCACATTTCCCCATGAAGAAAAAGAAAAAAAAGTGCTTTGCTAGAGGCACAGAATATGTC
This sequence comes from Nipponia nippon, assembly GCF_047370975.1. Lineage (NCBI taxonomy): Eukaryota > Metazoa > Chordata > Aves > Pelecaniformes > Threskiornithidae > Nipponia > Nipponia nippon. Next base: position 113,592,918 of record NW_028262358.1, on the reverse strand, counting down.
TACATTGAGCAAGTGGCATGACCAAACCTAATAGATGTGTATCTGTGGAGGAAAACAGTACCGAGGACCTGACGCCAGCAGTGAATGTATTTCAGGACCTTTACTTTAGACTAGTTCTAGACTGACTGTGCAGCTTAAATACTCATTAACTGTTGAAGTGCACTGCATGTTCTCCTGCAGTACATCTTCCAGTTTAGTTTCATCCAAAAGGAGTACAGTTTCCACACTCTGAGACCACTCAGTTATGCAAACCAAAGCACAATAATGGCGAGGATGAGGAGGCTCACTTCAAAAGCATGTTCCTGGTCCAAGCTAAAACACTAATGTAGCTGCACCTATACCAAGGACAGATTTTTCCTCTCCCTTCCCTCTTCTCCCCTAAACTTTGCTTTAGTATTCAGATGAACCTGGCACAGCCTGCTCCTATTCAATGAATATTGGATATTCCAGTGGAACACCCAGATCTTAGGGAAAAGGATAGTACATATTTCTTTTGGCAACTATGTCTATGAAGGCTCAGTGTAATAAGTTTTGTTCTGCCTAGTCTTGTTCCTGTATGGAAATGTGATTTTTTTTCATTTTTAGTTTGGCTCACGTTTCAGTAAAATAGAGAAAAGACATGGTCCTCTTAAAGTGCTTCTCTGGAACTCATGGAACCATGATTTTTTTCCCATGTGTTTACGTAAGTTGCTTAATTCATTTGGGTAAAGACATTAAAACCATTTATAAATTTATATTCTATTTCAGTAACACTAAGACACATTTTTGATTACAAAATCATAATTATTATGACTGGTCAGAAAAGATGAATGATGCTTTGCAAGCTATGTCATGGTTTTACATTTGTTATAATTGCATATTCCCTAGAATTTTGCATTCTCCTTGGGATTATGAGAGTTTGCTTCAGGTCTGACTTTCTCCCTATGGCTTTTTGAGTGACATCACTGGCTTCAAAGAAATCTTCCCAACGAGACAGCTATGTTTTTGTGAAGATGTGAGCATTCTAAGATTAAAAAAAAAGTTCATTACAAAATCAGAAACAGTGATACATACAAGGGGACTTCTGGGACCACTGAGCTTATTTTCATGCTGCTGCAGGAAAGCATTTTAGGAATAACCTTTTTCCTAAACCAATTCAGTATCAAATGTAGTTCGTCTTTTTGTTCCCATTACTGCCATTGGAAAACTGCTCTAGAATCTCACTTATTGCTGGGTGAATTAATTTTTAATCATTTATATCTAGTTGTTCTCATGCCACATTGTTCTTCCCAACCTAATATTGAATTGCTTGCTTTATTAATGGAAAACTTTGTTATTTTCTCACAGCCTTTCAGCCTTCATTTTGACAGAATAAAACAGCAAACATCACCAAATGAGGAAGAATTTACTGTATCATTTTGTAAAACAGTACAAGTACTTCCTTATCTTAGCTGATTTAACTTAGGATCTCATTTACCTTTTTCACAGGGTCAGCTTGTTGGTGATGTAATCTTTTTATCAATAAATGTATGTCTGAGTCTTCCTCCTCAGTCATTTCTAGTTGATGAATATCTGGCTTATAACAGAGATGCTTTTTATTAGTCCTTAAGATAAGTTGCAGACTGGACTATTGAATTTAGTTTATTACTCTGGTCCTTGACACAATTCTGCTATTCATCCTCCCTGGTACTAATCATTAACTCATCTACTTCCTGGGCACTGAACCCTTTGATGATGCTTCTTTCAGCACCACCCATTGCCATCTCTTTCTTTTAAACAATTCATGTCCTATTGTATAATTCCTTATTGTCTTCTTCTTTAATCTCCTACATGATACTTTTAAAAATTGCTTATAGGAGTAGAAGTGTACATTTTTTTAATCCACTGTTTCATCACACAAAGCAATCAGAACAGTATGGCATAGGCAAACCTTCGCAAATCCATGTTGCACTTGATATGATTTCTCTATTTATCTTTATCATAGAATCATAGAATCATAGAATCATAGAATCGTTAAGGTTGGAAAAGACCCTTAAGATCATAGAGTCCAAATGTTAACCTAGCACTGACAAGTCTTCACTAAACCATGTCCTTGAGCGCCACGTCTACCCGGCTTTTAAATACCTCCAGGGATGGAGACTCAACCACTTCGCTCGCCAGCCTGTTCCAGTGCCTGACTACCCTTTCAGTGAAGAAGTTTTTCCTAATGTCTAACCTAAACTTCCCCTGGCGCAGCTTGAGGCCGTTTCATCTTGTCCTATCGCTTGTTACTAGGGAGAAGAGACCAACACCCACCTCGCTACAACCTCCTTTCAGGTGGTTGTAGAGAGCAATAAGGTCTCCCCTCAGCCTCCTCTTCTCCAGACTAAACAACCCCAGTTCCCTCAGCCGCTCCTCATAAGACTTGTGCTCTAGACCCTTCACCAGCTTTGTTGCCCTTCTTTGGACACACTCCAGCACCTCAACGTCCTTCTTGTAGTGAGGTGCCCAAAACTGAACACAGTACTCGAGGTGCGGCCTCACCAATGCCAAGTAGAGGGACACTATCACCTCCCTAGTCCTGCCGGCCACGCTCTTTCTGATACAAGCCAGGATGCCATTGGCCTTCTTGGCCACCTGAGCACACTGCTGGCTCATATTCAGCTGGCTGTCAACCAACACCCCCAGGTCCTTTTCCGCCAGGCAGCTCTCCAGCCACTCCTCCCCAAGCCTGTAGCATTGCATGGGGTTGTTGTGACCCAAGTGCAGGACCTGGCACTGAGCCTTGTTGAACCTCATACGGTTGGCCCCAGGCCATCAATCCAGCCTGTCCAGGTCCCTCTGTAAGGCACTCCTACCCTCCAGCAGATCAACACTTCCACCCAACTTGCTGTCATCTGCAAACTTACTGAGGGTGCACTCGATCCCCTCATCCAGATCATCAATGAAGATATTGAACAGGACCTTCCCCAATACTGAGCCCTGGGGAAAACCACTCATGACCAGCTGCCAGCTGGATTGGACTCCATTCACCACCACTCTCTGGGCTTGGCCGTCCAGCCAGTTTTTAACCCAGTGTAGCGTGCACCCATCCAAGCCGTGAGCAGCCAGCTTCTCCAGGAGAATGCTATGGGAGACTGTGTCCAAGGCCTTACTAAAGTCCAAGTAGACAACATCCACAGCCTTCCCCTCATCCACTAAGCGGGTCACCTTGTCATAGAAGGAGACCAGGTTAGTGAAGCAGGACCTGCCTTTCATAAACCCATGCTGGCTGAGCCTGATCCCTCGGTTGTCCCACACTTGCTGCATAATGGCACTCAAGATGATCTGCTCCATGACCTTCCCCAGCACCGAGGTCAGGCTGACAGGCCTGTAGGTCTCCGGATCCTCCTTCCGACCCTTCTTGTAGAGGGGCGTCACATTTGTTAGCTTCCAGTCATCTGGGACCTCCCTGGTTGACCAGGACTGCTGATAAATGATGGAGAGTGGCTTGGCCAGCTCCTCTGCCAGCTCCCTCAGTATCCTCAGGTGGATCCCATCTGGGCCCATGGACTTGTGTGAATCCAGGTGGAGGAGCAGGTTGGTGACTGCCACATCTTCAACAACTGGGACTTCACTCTGCGTCCTATCTCCATCTCCCAGCTCAGGGGGCCTGAAAAACCCGAGGATGACTAGCTTGACTATTAAAGACTGAGGCAAAGAAGGCATTAAGTACCTCTGCCTTCTCCTCATCCTTCGTGGCAAGGTTACCTTCTGCATCCAACAAAGGAAGGAGATTCTCCATGGCCCTCCTTTTGTCACTGATATATTTATTAAAACTGTTTTTTGTTGTCTTTAACGGCAGTGGCCAGTTTAAGTTCCAGCTGCTCCTTCGCCTTTCTGATCTTCTCCCTGCATATCCTCACAACATCCTTGTAATCCCCCTGACTCGCCTGCCCCTTCTTCCAAAGGCGGTAAGCTCTCCTTTTTTTCTTGAGTTCTAGCCAAACTACAAACCTATCCAAACCATGTTCAGGTTTGATCTTGTAGCTGGGTACACAACTTTCCTCTGCTTAAATATTAAGTGCTAACTTGCTGTTCTCCAGCTATCCAGTACTACTCTCAATGACTTAAAAAAATTATTAAAAATACTTGCTACCAGATCAGCAACTTCAGAATTCTGGAAGCTTTTCACATGTTGTTGTATTAAATTCCTTGATTTCTGATTTTAAATTAATATTATAATTTCTATTTCCATGCCTATTTCTATATTTTCATTCACATTAAACCATCAGACCTCTGATTCCATATTCAGCAGAACTATGAATGTTAAAAATTAAGAAGTAACATTAATTTAGTTTTTCAGCCACATCCTGAAGTATCTCTACCTTTTAACCAATACTCACTGCATAAGAAATTCATTTTTTTAGTTGCCTTATCTTATGTATTTTCTCCTGTTTTAACTGCCATTTTTAATTGGGTTTGATTCTTGACTGTTGTCGTTATGCTTTTTCATGCCTTGGCTTCAAAATATTCTTTTCTTTACAAAGCAGTCCTTATTTTATTTTGGTTTTGTTTTGTTTTATTTTTGCATTTCTTGTACAATCTCTGCTTATTCTTACATATGTTCTGTGATTTGCTAAAGCCAGGTTTAAAAACTTAGAAGTTAGTCTTCTATACCTGTGATAGGAGCTCTTTGTAGATTTTGTACCATTAATAGAGAGAATTCCCAAGCTTATACTACAGCGAAGTCTATATGCTCATCAGTACAGCTGATTTTGTTAACTGGATAACTTAATTTGTTCTTTTGAAATTAAGTACCCTAGTTATAACCATACCCATGAGTATCTTTCCATTTCATTTAAATGAATCAGATCAGGATTGGCTAATCTCTAATTATTTTCTGTGAATATCTCTGAAGATCATGAACTTCATAAAAGTAAGGCTAAAATAATCTTACTGCTGTCTTCATGTTTATTCAATTGCTTTTTCTGTAGAGGAAAGGGCTCAGAAACAGTTGGATCTTATCATTATTAACACCATTTGTCTTCCTTGCTATACTTGGAAAGAGAAGTCATTCATGCTGCAATTCCAAATAGTATTTAATGACTTTATACATTATTCAAGTTCATCATTAGGTTTAGAGGCACAGAACTTGTGCTACAGCTCTCTCCAGGAATGATGCTGACACAGGCAGGCTTTCCTGTCTTCTCAGTGTACGTGGTTATATTCATATTTCATTAGTCTACTTTAAAGTCAATGTAAGAATGTGAATATGTTGATCTACCAATTCTCGCTTTAGTTGGTTTTCCTGAGCAACACATATCCTTAAATACCTCTCTGTTTCAGTCATGTTTCTTATTTAACAATGTCTTTCTTGTCCTATAATACTTGCTGTCAGTTCTTTTTCAGTGTTTCAAGTTTCTCCACTGGATTCTACAAACATTTCTATTATTTCCTACTGATCACACAAGTTTCTCAAATAGATGAGATGAGATAAGTTCTTTTGCTAATGATATTGCCTCAGATGAGTACTTTCCCAGCATTATTAATAGTGTTGTTTGGGTTTTTTTTCTGCTTGGTATTTATCCCCTACTTTCTGGCATTCCTTTATAAAAAGCCATAACATTGACCAGCTCCATTGCATAAATTAATGGAAAACTCATTGAGATGTAGTTTCTAGCCTGTTTGGAAAACATGCAGGTAGAGTATACGACAGGGAGGCTATAGAAAGTTGCAGTTCCTAATTTAAAGGAAGCCAAGCCCAGGGCAAAGCCTGAAGCTGCCCAAATATACACTAAGGGCCCTGACATGTGCTGAACAAAGTCCTTGCTCCTGGTCTACAAGTTGTGGAGGCGGCCTGGGGGAGGATTAGCTGCCCCAGGGGAGAATGGTGTTCCCCATGCCAGATGACCACCCTGAGGGACTTCATTGGCAGTCTCGCTGGCCTGAAGGTGCTGTTCCTGCTCAGCAGTGCTTGGTGACCTTAATGGATCAGAGAATCTGGACATACAAGATACCTAATCTAAATGGCTTCTTGCTGCATACTGTACTTCAGCACACAAGCTCTAAAATACAATACACAGAGCAATGTTAGAGAAGAAAAATGGCATCAAATGCTAGAGGCACAATCTGCCACTGCAGCCAGTCCGATGCCCAGAGTGTGGGTAGATATATTAACTTTTTCCTGTGCTTCACTCAGTGGTAAAATAGAAGTAGCTACTATGGCAACACCACATGGTACATTTGTTATCTCTGAATGAGAATGTGTTGAAGGAAGTAGCAGATCAGTTGCCATGTGTGCTTTCATTTTCTGGAATGTTTTCAAGGGAAAACATCTGTTCAGATATTTTTCCTGGGATTATGGCTTCAGTTTAAAAAAATGTGAAGAGGAAGGGATGCAATTCTTTCTCTCTCTGCACTCTTTTCTCTTCTATAAGATCACAATTTTTCTTAAGAAAGTGTATCTCTTGTATCCTATACCATGCCATTTTCCCTGAGTGGACTCTATTATTTGGATCTTCAGTAGTTTCTTTAAATGAGTAAAAAGTTAAATATTCCTTTGAATGCTTATGTAGGGATATGGTGGGTAGGTGGGAATGGAAGGTATGGCTGGGAGGTTAGCCAAAATCTTTCTGTACTAGCTGGAAGCATTATTTTAAGATGTGAACATTTTTACATACCTACTCATAACATTTCATAGAATAGATGGTCTGTGGTTAAAGTATTGACCTGGAAGTCAAGAAATATGTATTCCATTCTTGGCATAGTTACTCAGGTGTCATCTGTGATGCTAGGCATGTTCTTTAATATTTGTATGGTTCAGAACTTCCCCGTATGATATCCACATTCTTATTTTTGGATGATAAACTCTCTGATTCGTTTCACTTAACTTCAGACATCTGCAGTATAGACATTTACATCTGAACAAGCTGTCTAGACTTCCTTTATAGTCAACGGAAAAATGTAGAGACTTACGATGCCATTCATCTGAACAGTTTTAGACTTCTAGGTCAGACTAAGATAAATTGCATCCTAAAAGTGCCTTTTTCTTTCCACTGATCAAGTCACAAGCAGAAATTCGGATTGTATATATCAAAATTTGGACAGATAAATCCTACCTTTGTGAAGAGTGCTATCTCTTTCTGTGTATTAACAAAGCATCTTCACTGATGTGCCCGTTCCATCGTGGCTCTGGTTTCTGTGTGATATTTGAACACAAGCTACAATCAAAAAGTAAACTGTAGGAGGCCCCAGTGTTCTTTCTTTCTTAGAGACCAAGGCAAATTTCAATCAAACAGGCACACAAATGAGAAAACTGGTTGAGAGAAAGAAAAAAAATATGTTGGCCAGAATCCCAAGCATTAGCTTTTTTAAATACTAAAAAATAGTCATTTTATCATTGCAAAATGTTTTTAGAAATTGTCATTTGAAATAATATCTGTAGCACTGGTCAAGTATTTTAAAAGCAAAAAACCCATTTTTCTTTATGAGAAGATGCCTGTTTTTAGAAACTGAAATGTGTTCTGCTGTGAAAGGTTTTCAGTTCCATGCCAGGACATCTATCTGAAATGCAATTGACAGAATCTGATTGACAAGGGAAAAACGTTCAATTAATTTCTCTGTTCATGGGTACGTACTGCTATCTGAGATTCCCTAGTGTCCGAGATGTCCTGATGGGGCAGGTAGCTGGTACAATACAGGACCTATGAGAACTCATGTCCATCTGGGACAGCACCTGCAAACCAGGTGAAACACGCTAAACATCTAAAATGGGACTGAGATGCTTAAGTATGCACAACTGAGCTGAGCACACAGAGAAGGGATAGTCACAGTTCCTACGTTAAGCATTGCTTTTTAAATGCTTAAGTAATTAGTCCCTCTAAAAGCCAGACAAATATTGTCAGAATATTATTCAGAAGAGAAAGCTAGGTCACAGATTCTGAATTGCCTTATCTAGGTTTTATCTCTTCCAAGTGACTGTAGTAAGTTAAAAGGGTAAGATCTGGAAATCCTGCACTTTGAAAGACCAAACTTAGGATATGACTCATTTTGCGCTTCCACTTAAGTCAATGGAGAGAGGTGCTTCTAGCGTGAAATACAAAGCTTATATAGGCAGTGGAAGGTATCTTACTCTGGAAGTTCATTTATTCTTTCTGTGTCTAAGGTTAAGGTGACATCATTCCATACCTATGTTAGTAAGAACCCTCTCACAAATGAAAACACACCAATTAAGTAAGGGAATTGCATCTGAGACAATCTTAGGACAAATTGTATCCATTTCTGTCAAGTTTTTAATCAAAAGCTAAAATGTCATCCAGATGCAAAATTAAAAAGTTTCTGAAATCTCAATAATTATGAGATACACTAAACATTTACTTGCATGGTTTTGGCACATCTGATAACAAAGGCCAATTTTGTGAAGATTTTTAGCTAATTTTCAGGCTAAGGAGCTTCAAGTTTCACTTGTCACACATGTCACCACTCCAAGAAGTTTGATGTCTTTTACTGAAGAAACTAAAATAGAATTAGTGAGCAAAAACAAAAGCATAATTTAAATTCCAAGCCTTTAACTTTAATCACAATGGCTTTGTGAGTGCAGCTTCATGGTAGTTTCATTGACTTGAAAGGTATTGTAATGTAAATAACCTATGAAGAAGCCAAAGAAGTTATCTTCTAAAATAAGTATGGTCAGTTTAATAGTAACTAGAACAAGAGACAGTGAAATAAACCTGAAATAATAAGTAATAGAAATACAAAGAAAAACAGTTTTAGGGAGAAAAAATAAACCAAAGGAGCAAGAAAAAGTAGAACGGCTCCACCCTTGACTACATTCTCAGAACATTTAAGATGTCATGGGACAAGAAGAATCAAGATTTTTCATTACTGTATGAGCTGAAGGAATCTGGAAATGCATACTTACTGTCCCTAAAGGATGGGAGATAAAGAGACATTAACTGTTGCTACTAGGAAGGTCCACTGCCCTCATGGCAGTAGATGCTGCTCTGACTTCTCCCTTTGGGACAGTAGCAGCTAAGTTTGGTTTTTCAGGTTCTGGCACAGGAAAAGCTGGAAATGGGACTGTGGCTGTTTTGCCACTGTCGATAACCCACTTCCTTAAATGACTGCCTGCTTTGCTTCTGCACAGAGCCAGTCCTGGTGGGAGGGTTTAGTTCAGTCTCTGTACAGGAAATACTTTAAAAGTCCCTTGTTAGTCTTCTGCCTTTGATGTCAGTCTCAAAATTCCTACCTTTCCTGAGGACTCTTGCACACTGCTGCACATTAAAAGCTTAGCTTTCTGTCAGCCTGTGAATATCTGCAGGATCAGATCTTTTCCTGGTAATTGATAAAAGAGGAGTTTTCTCCTGAATCATTTTACATTTTTGCATACTGTGCACTGAAAGAAGCAGGAAAGATTTGCTGATGGCAATCAGGCTTGGGCTGAAAGATGCTGCGTTATCCTCTGCAAGGCTTTTGGAGTGGGTTGACATACAGAGATTCAATGCAGACTGAAGTTTCATGTCAGACGGAGATACTGTGAATCAGGTGAAAATTGGGATGGAGCCTAGACAGAACCAACATGAACTGCCTGAATAAATGGAGAGCTTCTCTCTGTAACTCATCCATATTCAGTTCTATAGATGGACTGTATAGCCTATAATAGACTTCATGTATGGGATCATGTAAAAATATCCTTGACAACAGATGGACTTTGAGTCAATGAAAGCTAATTACATTTTACAATTCTACAGACACATAAATTTGTTAGGATGAAGGAAGGATTTTGGAACCATGTTCAGTGTTTTTATTGAGTCTATATTTTGCATAGCAACCTGACAAATTATCAGGCTTATGTAAATGCTAATATTATGATTGTTTTCTTCCCTGAGAAATTCACTTTCTTCCTAACTTGATGTTGGTTCAACACATGCCTGTAATTCTCATTTATGCACTGATGTGCTGCTCTTGAAAATTAAGCAGTATTACATTACAAGTTTTAAAAGTCAGAGTGTCCATTTCTGGGGAAGTAATATTGTGTATATGGCGTATTTAGTCTCTATTAGTTTAAGTAGGATCAGTGTCCAACACTGGAAAAAAATGTCAGAATATAAGAAATGCCCTAATGGGTCAGATCAGCAGTCCTTCTAACTGAGTATTCTGCTTCCGACAGCGGCAATATGAGATGCTGTTTTGGGAGAGCACATGAGCCTGGTCACACTGTGTAGTCCATCTCCCATCAAAATTTGTTTATAAGGAATGGAGAAGACACATCTCTGCTTGGTCCTATTAGCACTGATTTATGAATCTGTTGTCCATGAATTTATCTAATCTACTTTGAACCTGCTAAAACACACAACCTCCTATGGCCATAAGTTTCAGAAGTTTAATTAGCATAAAGAAATGCTTTCTGGATAACAGTTCTACATGCCATCAGGATTTTACAGAAGTTTATTATATCCGTTCCAGCCTTTTCCTCTTGAAACAAAAGTGTTCGAACCTTTCTAATGTTTTTTTGTAAGCAATTCTTCCATCATCTACTTATTCTTTTCTGTACTCTTTCTAATTCCACTATGTCCTCCTTGAGATCACAAAACCACACAGAGCACTGAGGAGGCAGCTGCAGCAAAAGTTTTATATATATACGCAAAATGATGGCATCTGGGTGGTGTCCTTCTAATGATATCTGATGTCTTGCTGGCTATTTTTAACTGCAGCCAAACACACTTGGGAGATCCTCCTGTTTCTTGTCGTTGGCATGCTATTCAACCAACTGAAAGATCTTAATTTCATCTTCAGACTTGGAGATGTTGCTGTTCACTCCCATTTTCAGGTCATTGACAAAGAACTTGAATAAAACAGGTTCTAGAACTGATCTTTGAGGGACCATACTGTTCACTCTTCTCCAGCCTGAAAAGTAGCCATTAAGCCTTACACCTTGCTTCCTATCCTTTAATTCACTTTCAGTCCTGCAAAGAACTCCACCCTCATGACAAATGAGTTTTCTAATTAGCTTTAAGTTTCTTTAACAGTTTTTTGTCAAAACTACTTTGAAATTTCAAATACATATTGTCCATTTCATTCCCTTTATAGATTGACACCCTCATAGACGTGTTCATTGCCTGGTTGCATGCTCTGAAAAGCTTCCAGTCTAAAGAAAAGCATAACTGTTTCTGTTACCTTAAGAAGCTGAAACACAATGCTTCTCTTTAAAAATTTCCTACTTGCTCATTTGTGACTCAGTCGGGCCCATTTAATTACAGTAAGCTCTTCAAGGCAGAGCCAGGCTTTGTGCTCTCTGTTCCTACAGAACCAAAGACAAAGTTCGAACTCATGGTTGGGACTCTTGGGAACAGCAGCAGTACAACAATATCTAAATTTCATGTTAGGCTTTTTGTCAGTTGATCTCAAAGCATTCATCATTTCTCTTCCCAGGGAAGGAAAACCGAAGAGCGCAAGGCACTCAGGTGGAAGAAGCAGGAGTTGAACCCATGAACCCAGGTCACCCAAATCCTAGCTGTACTACACTGGGCTCTATCCTAAGCCCAGGGATCCTAAATGTAAAGGTGTATTAGCATTTTCACCACATCTCCTCTCCTCTCTTTCCTTTAGCAGTGAGCTGAATTACACGGCTGCACTTGAAGAATGAAAATACTCAAATTCTGTAGAAATTCAAGTCTATATGCATTTCAGATTTTTTTTTTTTCAGTTTAAGCTCATCCCATATCTTAAACAGATTTTTTTTACTTAACAAGTTCCCAATCTTTACATTTCCCCATCCTCAAGCTTCCTGTTTACTTGGCGAGCTTTCCCACCCCTAACACTGAACCAGCTTTTGACTGCTTCACACTTAATCAGCATTCCTTTATTAAAAAGCTATTAATTAGCTTCTCAGTGGCCCAATCTACTGACTATTGTGATAATTGTAAGACTTTTAGAGTTTCCTCCTCTACTTTGTTGACAGACCATTGGACTTAGAAACAGCACCACAAGGAATGCGGGCTCATCTTTGTTTCAACATACTTAAGGTGCTTTTATCTGTAGGTTTGCCTTGAACAAAATCCTGTTCAAATTGTATTAAGCCCCAGATAAACCTCTCTTTCAGATTATGGTTTCCAACTGAACTCCTGTGCACTGAAGAGAGGGCACCGAATTCTTGATTGCTTCAAGAAAACCTCTTTGAGTAATCCCTTGAGCTTGCCTACAGGGCTTGGATTTCCTAATGGATGCTTTGATGACAGGAGATAAGAGCCAAAGGTACCTTTATTCTCTTAGAAATTGCTCCAAACAAACAACCTCGATGATTAAAGCTAATAGAAATACCTGGAAGACTGATAGCTTGCAAAGCACTGCTGAGTGAATGAATAACTTCCCCTTTAGTTCCAAAAGCTAATATTTGTCCACATTTGCTGCCTTTTAAGAAAGTGCAATGTTTTTTTGTATGCAGAGTGTTGATCAGGAACAAATAGACACCATTCAGCTATTATTTGAATTTTAAACAAAGCCTCCCTACTTCAGGTATTGAGGCAGCATTCTGCATGGGCCCATTTATAATAATTCAAACATGGCACGGGGAGGGTCACTAGAGTAAAGTACATATAAGTGTGAACATGATACTCTTGTAAAAGTCTTTAATGATGTGAATGGGCAGTGCACTATGGTATTCTATACAGGGGTTTTAAATTGCACAAAGGGCCTGTAAAACTTCTATATCTGTTCCCAAGCAATACACCTATCAGAGAGTTGAACAAATGGAAACCAAACTCTGCAGCAAATAAAAGTCTTAAATTTACAATGCTGGATTATAAAACAGTGTCTTTCAACAGCAGCTCTGACTTATTTCATGTTCTGATGAAATCATTGCTTGCGAATGCCAAGAAATTCAGCTGTAAACTTTTGGCAATAAGTAGACTTTCCTTGGAACTGCTGGTTTTGAAAACATCTGTAAGTCAGGAATCCACTGCAGAACCAATAAAAGGGCTGAAGAGACCAAAACTTTCACTAACACCTCATAACACAAGCAGTGCTCCGAGTGCCACCAAACCCTGTTCCCTGGTGTGTGGGTTATGTACATACCAGAGTTCATTTCCAAAATGGGGGTTTTATGGTTCCCAGTGTCACAGAGCATGCAGTCAGGGAGTGTATCACATAACAAAGTAATCTATCAATAGAGCTGCAAATAGTTGAACATTTGGTTTTGAAGTGATGCAGCCCAGGGGTGGGGTCTTCCGATATTGAACATTCCTCAGCTTTCTTTCACACAACAAAAGCAAAACCTTAAAAGGATCTGCTCTGAGTGAGTGGTTTAAAGAATTTCCCCTTTTATAAACACATTGAGGAAGGATCCGAATTAATCTCATTTTCCTTAAAAAATAATGGAGTATGGAGTTAGGAGTCACAAGAGAAGCCAGGAGGTTTCAGGGAGTATGGGTATGGGTATGTTTTGACAGTTGAAAAGGAAATTGTGAGCTGCTGTTGACTCAGAGCTTCCTTCCCTTAGCCCAGCTCATCATCTGGCCCTTGGACTTCAGCTAAAAGGACCTACTGAAATGGAAACAGAAGTGTGAAGTGAGATTTAAAATTACGTTCAATCCTCTGACGGCAGCTTGGGTATTCAACAGCCTTTAACGTGTCTTCTCCAGAATCAGCCTTGGGAAGGAATTCTGATATGGAGAAGGCACAGATTTAATTTAACTCTTTCTCTCCCTTGTTCCACTTGTCCTCCATTCTCCCCACTACTTTGATAAAACTTGTGATCTCCCACAGAGGACGAGAGTTCCCAGACAAGCCAAGAGGGGAGCTTGAGATCCTGTGCTCTGAGCAGTGCTGCTCTGATTACATCTGAAACTTAGTGTTCAAACCCTTTCCCTGTCCTCTGCATTGCAGGGAGGGAAAAGGCTGCCTGTCCTCTCTTCTCTCTCCCAGTTGCCTGATCCCTAGCAAACCACAAGTCCCCTGCAACTGGAAACAGTGCAGCTTGTTCACTGATGCCTACCCAGCAGGAGGGCAACCATGGGTCTTTCTGCTCCCTACTCAGCGCTTGGCAGAGAAGTGAATAAAATCCATTTTTTCATTACCATTGTCACCATTTAATAAAACATGATGAAAAAAATTAAAGATCTTCTTGAAAGAAGTCAAAATAATTTTTTTCATGTTATTTTTGATAACTGGATTGATGAGGCTACTGTGTATTTGATTTTTTTTTTCTGAAACAGCCTTGATTTCATGCTGGGGGACACAATTGCTCTTTTAAAGACTTCTTTTTCACCTAAAAAACTGAGGCAATGTTTCATTTACAGCTTCCAGGAGTTCAGGTTTAGATAATCCCTCTCTTCAACCACTATGTCTTCCACAGAAAAGGGGTTATGACTTGTAACAAAGACTGTCAACTTGATAGCATCTGAGGTCTTGTGGGACTTGTGGGATGATGATAGCCTAGATGATCAACAAGATCTTTTTTCCTTTCACTGTGCTCCCAAAAGCTTTGCAGATGGATGAGAGCTCTGTGCCCCAGTCTTCTAAGGGGCACAGAGCTCCCACCCATCTGCAAAGCTTTTGGGAACACAGTCCACCAAGCCAGGCTGGAGACAGGGAGGCTGGGCGGAGAATGAGGATATGACCTCCATGGAGGTTTTGGCTAAGGCAAATCTCAGGCCCATTGCAGAAGTGTTCCCCCTTGTGTTATGCTAAAACATGGAAAATCCTTGCCTTTGGAGCATGCTCAGCATGAAAAAGCAAATCTTACTCCTCTGAATTTATGCCCTTCTGAAGGCTTGTGCTGGAGGTGTTTGAAGTAAAATCTGTGGTGGTCTTTCAATAAGGCACTTGGTCATACCAGGTTAATCTGACCCATGACTCCTTTTATCCCCAGCAGGGAAAAAATGAAATTCTGCGATGGTAAACACTATTCAGTAACTAAACATTTCAGAAGAAATCCTAATATATGTAGCATACACTGTTCAGTGACAGTAGGAGAAGTATTAAAATATTACTTTGCTGACAAGACTTTATTGTTATATGCTTTATCTTGTGCTTTCTGTTTGTTTCCAGTCTCCTGTTTTCTTTTCACTTATGTAGTGAACTAGGAGCAGTCACACTAGCCCACTGCCAGTATTTCTTAATTCTCCTTAACGAGGACAACCTCCCCACCAAGTCTGATCCTCAAAGCCTACATAGTTTGTGAGTATGAAAAAGATTGGATTAGTATTTTAAAGCTGTTGAGTTATTAGCAATATGTATACAAATAAATATGGTTTCTCACTCCATATGCTATGAATTGTGCTGTGTAAATGTTTTTTGAAACCTGCATCTCAAAACACCTTAACATTGATTGAAATAAAAAGTTATTTATAAAGGAGCAAGTTGAAACACAAAAAAACAAAGCAAGTATTTTTTGTTAGCATACTTCATTATGTAACCAAATAGAGCAATAAGGATATGATCTCAGGTCTCATGGAAATTAGCAAGTGCTAGTCAGAAAGTAATTATTCAATTCAATTTTATGATACATTTTCAGATTTCAGTATCCTCTTTCTGTTTCACATAATCAAGAAACAGAATTGCTTGTCATCCCTCAGAAACTTGACACAGAAATCATTCCACATACCAACAACCACACTAAAGAAAGTGAGAAAGAAAACGCTCTATTCTGGAATAATCAATAGCTTCCTAGTTTGGTTAATCTTCTAAAACTGGTGACTCAAACCCTTGATCTGCCCCTTTCAAGCCCAAATGTAAATGCTGATTTCCTGCATCAGGGTAGTGTGTCTGAAACCATTGCCTTGCTGGTTCTTCTGGGAGCAGACAAACAGAATTTTTTCGAAGCATGTTTGTAAAAAATAGTATGTTCTCAACATCAACAAAAGTGGAACTGTAGATCTGTAGCTACAGCTGAGCTTGGAAAAGTGTGGAAGGACCTTGTGGAGCTTGGGATTTCTAAATGTCAGAACAGAGTCCTTCAGCCCTTTGAAGACCCTGACTCATATTTGTGATGATAGTAGCAACTTCCATTACCCACTTCCTCTGGGCACGCACACCCACTCTCCTCCATGGACAGAAAGAAGATGAAAGGTGAAAGTTAATGTTCCTTGATATCATGGATATTTTTGCAGTAGTGCTTGTTCACACATACTTACAAAGAAGTATCCTTGCTTCTCTCTGACTAGTCGCGTTCCTAGACAACTGTCACAAGTACTTTGCATTCACAGCTCATCTCCTTTCTAGTTTTGCATCCACACCATGTGTAGGGTTGCTGTCATGCTGTGGTCTGTAGGTTGGAGTGGACAGCCAGAGCTAACTCACTGCCTTGTTCAAGGCCAGAAGTGTGTGCTCGGTTGGTTTCCCACATCTATAAGCCACCAGAGAGAAGGAGGTAGGGAAGAAATTATATCAATAAATCTGTGCTATCTCATACGGAGAATTTCTGATGAAACTCCAGTCCACCACAAAGAGAAGGTATCAGAGATGAATAATAAAAGAATAAGTGGGTATCTGAGTTTATTGTCATTATCCCAGCTGATCAGTGGGAATATACTAAGTCCTCAGCTTTTGACACCATTGATGTCAGCTCTTGGGAGCTGAGGTAGGCCACTGCTGAGGGCGCTTGAAAAATCCCACCCTACGAGTCAAACAAACTATATTAGTCTAGTGACCTGTGTTTGAACCCACTTGCCTTTTAAAAATAAACCACTGTACAAATCCCAAAAGGAGCATATGGTTAGTTCACATCATGGACTAATAATAGCTTACATCATCTTATTTTTAAAATCAGTCCTTTTTTGAATTATGGGAACGCCAAAAATAGTGTTGGAAAATTCCAGAGCCTACCAATCCTATAACTTAAAAGTGGCCAATCCTTTTCTTGAATGTATAAAAAAAAAAAAAAAAGAAAAAAAGAAAGAAAAAGAATCCCAACCTCTAAAACTACAACCTTTGTCTGCCAAGTTTCAGCCTGGAACACATTTTTACAGCACTTATAATCCCCTGAACAAACTAGGTTTATAATGGAAGTGCTGACAGATCTTTAGCTATTCCAGCTATCTTAATAGCTCAGCTGTATTTATTTTTCATTACATTTAAATATAATTGGTTGAGGTTTAACTCTAGTTCAATTTGATGAGAACCTTTTCATTTAAATATCAGTTCTGGGAAATGGGTCCTTTCTTGGGTGCGTTTTGGGGTTATTATGAATATAATTTGGAGGTTGCTTTTAGATTTTTCTTACTACCCCATTTGTGTGGTTTTCCTTTTAATTCAAAGTGCAAGAGGAAAAATAAGCATTCTCATGGAGCATGTGGTACTTAATTGTGGTTTGAATCCCAGTGTGAGGAATTCCACTAGAAGTTTCACACATTCTGTTTTGGTCTCAATTAAGAAATATTTGAGCTGGCTCGGCACATCAGTGGAAAAGCAATGTGCTGATGTGCATGAATCCTTGATGCTCTCCTGAACTTCTTTTGATAAGTCTGAGTAGGGGCAAAAGGAAAAGAGGCAAGGTGTGAAACCACTGTGGAAACCCAGAAATGCATGTGTCAGGGACTGCTGGTGGGATGGCTGTGAGATTAGCTTAAGTATAAGGTGTCCATACCCTCCAGAATGAAAAATACTTTTTTCTGGGTGAAATATGACCAAGATGGAAGACCTTTGAAATTGAGAATTAGGAAGCAAGAAAAAGAAGCTCAGCAGAATAGCTTTAAAATACCAAATCTAGCCAAATGTTATCCCATAGGGAAAAATACCTTCTGAAGTGAGAAATGTGGGATTTGAACTTTATGTTTAACTACCGTCATACTTAAAAGGCGATGGCAGTGGAGACGGAGACATAGTTATAAATACTATTGCTGATATTAAGTAGAAAGTAGAAGTGTAAATTTAAGGGGGAATCAGTACAATATTTTTTTTATCATTTAAAGGAACCATTTCAATGACTCAGTTCAATATTTTTCACAATACAGGATAAAGAACCACTATCACTCTTTTCTAAATGAAGACTTTAGCCTTTTTTTAAGGACTGTGGTCTTTTTCTAGATGTGACTTAGATAGGAAGTCTTAAATAGATGGATAATCTACCGGGGAATTTGTTCCAATAGCTTTGCTTCTGGTGAAGAGATTATTTCCAGTTTTTTGATCTTTTTATGCCTTTACATGAGTACAGAGTCTTCAGTATCTCTTTTCCCTATGATTACATGATTAGTGGTTATATACAATCACTATTTTGTTTGTTAGCTTACTATTCTATAAAGTAAATAAACTAAACTCCTTAAATCTCTTGCCGACAAAGGTATTTTTCCAAGCCTTGAATAATTTCTCATGGCAAGGACTAAGGTGACTTTCTTAGCTATATTATTGCATCGGATGTTCATAATGATTTGCTTATCCAAGTGATTTGTAAAGCCTTTTCAGAATCACTGCTCCCAAAGACACAATTTCATATTTTATGGTAATGGCACCATTCTTTGCTCTTTGAACATGAATCTTCCACTTGCCTGTACTGTGTCAGGAAACATGCTTGACTGCACTCACCTTATCAAGCAATCTAGATAGTGCAGTATATAGTGGGTTTTCATTATCAATTTCTGAATTATCAGCAATAATTTAATAGAATATTCTTTCAGATAATTGGAAAAATATTGAATTGCAACTGGATTAAGAACAAATCTCTATAGGAATTAACACTTTCATGATTACCCATTCACAATTAAAATGAAATATATTTGTCTACAATTTCACTTTTCTTCACATGATTAGGTGTATTTTGGGGTTAGTGGTATGTCAAAGAATGTGAAATGAGAGAGGCCATTGGGAGCTGGGTAAGTTGGGTAAATCAAGGGAGAGAAACCAACAGTATCTGGGGAAAAACAGCCAACCAACCCTATTCTTGTATGTACTCATGCAATTCCAAAGCTTGCAGGACCTTTTTGTCCACTTACAATGAGAGTATTTGGTGAAAAACTGATTGATATTCTTTTTAGTGACAGTGACTTTCCTCTCAGAGTGGCAGTGCAATTTGAGAGTGAGAAGAAATTAAATGCCAGGGTTCTTCAGCTTGGAACAGAGGTGATAGGGAGCATAAGAAAGATGTACAAAATCACAAACGATATGAAAAAGGTGAACACAAACCAACAATTACTATGTATTTGAAGAATATGAAAACTGATAGGTAAAGGGGAATTGCAGAATAACTGAACAGAAACAATAAGTCAAAAAGAAATACTTTCTCAATAGTACATGAGCAAACTGTGAGATGCATTGCCACAGAAGGGTGATTGTGGAGGCCAAATGTTTAAAAATATTAAAAATTTGATATTAACAGAAGTAGTTATTAAAAACAATCCATTTTTCTACTCAGAAATGTCTGGTAAGAATTTAGGAAAAGAGTTTCCTTCTAATCCTCTTTCTTACATCTGCCAGAGATGGGATCACAAGATAGTCTTTTGGTATGACCGTTGTGTTAATTTTTGAAGTCTTCTTATATATGAGAACTTGGTACTTAACCTTTGATGAAATCTCTTGCACTTCAGTACATCAATGAAACACATACTATACCTGACAGACATACAGAAACAGAGCCAGCTGCTCCCTGGTAATCACTAAGGTTCTGTGTTATCTAATGGAATTCAATAGGGGTTGACTCATGCACCAAAAACACTGCAAATCAGGAGATATAAAAGAGTCTGTAACCAGAGAAATTAAGCCTGGGCATCTAACATACACTGTGTAGCTCACCAAAATGCAAAATAAAGTTAAACTACAGAGCTTCCAGACTACATTATGTGTTTGGTACAGGAAAACAAAACAAAACAAAACAAAACCAAAAACACCTCAAAGCTAGTTGATAATACATAAAATACAATTTTTTACAGCGCTTGCTATCACTTTGTTGGCAGGAAGCAGAAAACATACATTAAATCATGGGCAAAGGAGGAAAGAAAACGAAGGGATGTGCAAAAGAAAATAATGAGTGGAAGGATCAGTGTTAAAGCAGAATAAGTCTGTATTGCGTCCACTACACTTATATCAGCCAGTTAGTAGCCACACAAAGAGTGAATTTAAGCAATTAGCATAGTCCTCTTTCCTTGGCTAGATTTATGTTTGTGTTCCACTCATTAATACACCCAAGATTTAGCCTGAGACATTTGTGATCTGCAGTCAGTAGTTCTGCCTGGAAAGCCAAAAATTAGCCTACCCCTTGCCAAGCCAGGAGGAGCATTGTTATGCTGATCTCAGCTGGTAGTTGCTTTTTTCATCCCTGCTGATACTTGCCCCACATCAGCTCTGGGAGAACAGCAGAAGAATCAGGAGAGTTGCATGTGGCTGGGCTGATCCAGCAAGCAGATTTCTGGGCTGGGTAGTGATGGGAGCTGTGCCTGACTCACCACGCATCCATCAATGGGGTACTGAGGCTGCCAGAGAAAGACAGAGCCTAGGGCAGGATATGTCAGATTTCTAGAACTGGAACAGAAATTTTAAGTCTTGATGTAATTCACAAAGACCATTCAGCTTAACTGTTTTTTTGTTTTGTTTTGTTTTGTTTTGTTTTCGGTTTTGTTTTTTTTTTGTGTGTGTGTGTGTTCTTTTTTTTTCTTTTCTTCGTGGTTATTAAGATAAACTGTAAGTCCAAGATTGTTTTATTGCTAGGAAAATCAAAAGAAAAAGTAAGCTTGTTTCTGGAGCCAAGAAAGATTTTTCAATGTCCTTCTCATTTCCTGTCTGGAATAGAGTCAGTCACAATATTATCACTACTTGATAACATATTAGTAAAGCTCTTTGAAAATTATAATTTCTTACATTTTGGCAGTTGGTAATATTCTGATTTAAAAAATAAACCACAATTTTTTTCCTTCTCAAAATATGCATCCCTGTGGCACCAGTAAAGTACTGTCCAAATAGATGTCAGGGGTTTTTTTTTTCTTCATTTTAAAAGCTTCCCATTGTTACAGAGTCACATGGTGCCAAATACTTCACTCAGCAGAACTACTTGTCCAGAGTTTATGACTGCAGGGCAAGTGCAGCATCTGGATTCTCCCAGGGATCCTAGATCTGCCAAGATCATAAGCAATTGACTTTCCTCATCCCAAGGAATTCTTCCCCTCCAGAACTTTTTACATCCCCAAATATATATCTTGAGACATCCAGGAGAACACCTGGGATGATTGCCGTAGAACTGTGAAATCCGTAATATGTCTCCATTGCATTTTGAGTCACCCTGTCTAAGACCAAATTTCTGCTCCAGCCAGTCCCCATGCCAGTGTTGTTCAAGCTGGGGCTGGCAGAACTGCAGGGCTTCTGCCACCTTTAGCTGTGGAAATCAAGTACCTCAGGCAGGCAAATGCAGAGTGTTGGCATTATTCAGTGTCACTGATGCCGGCGCAAATGATGACACAATTACTAATTCAAACCATTGACTGTAGTTTACTTTCCTTTCTAAGGCAATCCTGATGCAATTTCACAGCTTTCTGGGAAGTAGCCAAGCAGTGCTGGATTATGCCCCTTACAGCAATATAGCACTAAAAAGTTATCAAAAACATTTTAGTATTTTCCTGTTTTCAGGCATCAGATGTTGCAGAGAAAAATATATCATTTTCTCTGTAGCACTCTCAATTGAAAAAAAAGCTAATAGACTACTGACAGTACACAAAGCTACTATGTTTTTCATACTAAAATGTATCATTTTAGCTGTGGCTGAATCTTGAAATACATTAGTTAATTTACCAATTATATATTGATCTATTTAGATATTGTTATAGCATACTTTAGTTTTTCCTGCAGTCATAGAAACATAGAATGGTTTGGGTTGGAAGGGACCTTAAAGATCATCTAGTTTCAACTCCCCTGCCATGGGCAGGGACACCTTCCACTAGACCAAGTTGCTCCAAGCCCCATCCAACCTGGCCTTGAACACTTCCAGGGATGCGGCATCCACAGCTTCTCTGGGCAATTTTTTCCAGCGCTTCGCCACCTTCATAGTGAAGAATTTCTTCCTTATATCTAATCTAAATCTACCCTCTTTCAGTTTAAAGCCATTACCCCTTGTCCTATCACTACACACCCTTGTAAGAAGTCCTCTCTAGCTTTCTTGTAGGCCCCCATGTTGTTTTGTGTATCTTCATATTTTTAACTATGAGAACTTTCAAAGGTTTGGTTTTTTTTCTTAGATCTCATGTAAGATTCTTTTAAAATAATTTGCTCTACTTCCATGCTGATGCTACTGACAGACTGTTATAAGTAAACGAGAAATTCCTTCTCTAAAAAGTCTTGCTGTCAATTACTATTATTTTTTTAATCTATACCAAATAATTTTCCTGTTCAAAAGGGAAAACTAACTCTTTTAGTGAAGATTTTGACTTGTTTTCAAACTGTTGCTGTTAACAGCTTGAAGAAGTACATGTACTAAGTTATGTTTAGATCACCTGTTACATCATCTGTTGAGTTGATAGATTATTTAGATGTATCCAGGTATATCCAGGTATATCCCATCCTTAGCCTGCAATAAATACATAGGATAAAAAAATCTATAACTACCAAAAAGTTGTATATCCTATCTCCAGTCTGTAAGCACAGCTTTATGGAAATGCATTTCAATCTATCTTCTTCCATTTTAGTAGCACTAGGACCCATTCCATACAAAAATTGTAGAAAAATTAGGAATATATTGTTTTTTCAAGTGCTGTACCTTTATGCTAGTATACACAACGTTTGCTTGGGGAAATGAAGCAGAATTCAGCAAAGATAGTTCAAATGCAAACATTCACAAGCCTGCATAGAGGACTGAGCATTCACAATAGATCTTCAGTTCATAGTTTTTTTGCCTCACTCTGGACATATTCTTCAGTCTTCAACCACTATTTTTAATGTAGGATTTGAGGTAGTTTCCATCACTATTTTATCAAGGAATTTTCTACTTTAATACTTCTCTTTTGTCAAGGAATTTAATACTTCTCTCTGTCTTTGTCCCAGGCTCACAAGGAGTCAATTTCTTGTTCCAATTTTAGCACATGCTTTGAAGCCCCATTACAACTCACCAGTAGACTGCGAAAGCTTCAGTCCTCTAACTATGGATTTCTGGATTTGGATTAACATTTTCAAAGATCTCCATTAATGCTTCCATCTTGAAAGTGTGGATCCTTACAAAAGGACGTGCTTCAAGTCCGCTTTCCTGGAGTCCTACATGCAGAACACACTTAGCTTTTAGTATGCCCTTTTAGAAAACCTCTGCTGAATGAAATTAATTGCATTACTGCCTTAATGAAACTTTCTATATTGTTCTTCCTTATATGTTGTTTACTTGTATTATAGATGCCAAAACAGAAGCTGAAGACAATTTCACATTTTAAGTTGTAAAGTCTCAAACAGGAAACTTCACCCAGGTTGTTTATCTCAGGTACATAATTCCATCACTTCTAGGATACATGCAAATAACATTTTGTTGTGGTGGTGGTGGTTTTGTTTGCTTGGTTGTTGTTTGTTTTGGTTTTTATTTTTGTATTTCATTAAAAGACCTGCTTTTATTCCACATTCATTCCTTCAGTTAAGGAGTTGATCAGCAGGCTTAATGCTTAGATTTGATGGAATGATGCAACCATCTTTTTTATATGAGAAAAATTAATGAAATAAAGGTTGTCCATTACGAAAAAAAAAAAAGTATGTGTGCTCATTTTTTCTTCTAACAGTCTTTAGTTACACAGAAAGCTATTGCAGAGAGGAAGGGAATAAACTCTTTTCTATGTCCAAGTAGCTACAGCAAGAAGTAATGAAGTTAAATTGCCAGCAAGGGAGTTAAACTGGATACAAGGAAAAATATTTTCTAATGGTAAGGCTAATTAAGCATTAGATGATCTAGGGAGCCCACAAAACATAAATTATTTGAAGTGTAGAGAACATATTGGACAAAGTGTGATATGGCTACCATTCCTTCTGATTTCAGCAGAGAGACATCTGGTAGATGACCCCTTAAAATTCCTTTCAACTCCTTTTTATATCATCCTATCTTTTTTTATATTTTTTTTTCACATTTTACATATTATTTTCCAAGCTTCTGTATTGACAGTGCTTTGAATTTATTCACAGCTTGCCCAACATGAAATGTCTTTTTGGCTTACCTTTAACAGATGAACCAATTGTAAGCTGAATAACTCATTTATACAATAAATGTATAACACTTTCATATAACACTTAACTTCCTGTATCATTTTGCAGCTTATAACCCAACATCAGATATTTCAGCAGGGTGAAATGAATTAGTTCACCTTTATTTTCCTTTCTGCAAGATAAATAACAGAACAATTCTTTCATCCTTTTGAGAAATGTTCAAGGTGTGAATTTTCTTTTTAAATCTGAAATGAAGGTGAGGAAACAAATTCAATATCATGTGGCAGCATTCAGGAAACGGTTCTGCCACTTATCAGCCTTGAGAGGCCTTAGACAATCTTTTTTTTCTTTTTCTTTTATCTTTTAGACTGCAAGCTTGCTGGGGCAAGAACAGCCTTACTTTGTTTACATTATACCAAACACAAAGCAACCCCATTCTTGGATTCTGTTGCCCATTTTTCCAATACACTTTTGCACTAAGGAAATAAATGCCTAATGACATAGTATCAAGCAACCTGTGATGAAATATAATAAAAATGCAGCATGTTGCCAATATATTGCATTCTCAGAACAGCAGTAAAGAATAACATCTCTTTCTCTCCTTTTCCTAGATTTTAACACATGCATTGACTGTGTGAAGCAGCTGTACAAGGCTTTGAGTGTTCCCATGAAAACTGCCAGGAAAGCCCCCTGCACGCTTTGCAAAGAGCAGTGCTGAACAACCGCTGCTCTACTGACTTACGTGCTTTGTGTTGTGCCATACACGCAGGCTTGCCGGCACAGATTTTAACTCTGATGTAAGCAGAAACCACTGTGACATGAAAAACCTCTGTCGAACAAAGCCAGTCTGAAAGCAAGTTTCCAGTAACTTTTGCTTTGCCATCTTTTAACTGATTCATGAAAGCAGAATAGCAGCAAACAGCATTGTGTCATTACTTGTTATATCATGGAAATGCCGTGAACACTACAAAGGACAAGAAAAAGCAATCTAGAAGAGACATGATATAGATATAATACAGTGGGAAAACTTGAGAGTTCATTTAGGCCCTGATCCAAATATCAGAAAAGTCATTAGGAATCTTTCCACTAACTTTTCTCAGTCTTTTGAACATGTATATTTTAAGTTACATTTGCCTTTCCTTCCCTAGCCAAACATAGAGTGCTGTTGGAAAATTATTAATCACTTTTTTTTTTTCTAAAGGTGATAACAGTTAAATGTTAACATTATTATATCATTATGTATCTATCTAATTTATGACCATTGCCTCCTACAAGATAAACTATTTCTCCCTGCAACACAAAAAGCTAAAGGAATTGTGACCGCTATACCACTGCAATAATAGCAACATAATGAATTAATGTAACTCATTAATTACTGTAAGTCATTAAGAGTAATTAACTTATTGTGGCACAAATTTGGATCCACATTACTGCATAAGAGATGGATTAATTTGAGTTAATTCATTCCTTAGTGTAACTGAGATAAAAATCAAGACCACCAAGAGATTAGAAGACTTTCCGAGTATTAAAAAATTCTTTCTATTTTGTTTTTATAGTTCTTTGAATTCGTGCACTATCATCTGCCTCTAGTTGGGTGGTCATTTTCTTCACTATCTCCCTACTGAACTGCTGCTTCATGCTAAGGAACTTGCTAGTGGTACACTCTTCTCTCAGGCACAACGGTCAGGCAACTAGGGAACAGATATTCTTGTAGAGAACGCTGATAGTTCATTGCTCTTTTGTTCCAGTATAAAATAAACATACATATTTAAATTTAATTAGAACTCTTTTGGGGGCGGGGGGAGAGGCAGAGGAGAAAGTTATATTTTCCACCAGTATTCACTTCAAACTGAAAGAGAAAGTAAAAAATTTTCTGAACTGAAAAATTCCTAAGTGTTTTGAGTTGGAAATGTCAAAGAAGAAAAAATAGATTTTAAATCTAATTGAAGGTAGACAGCATAATAAAAATATATTCAATATAGAATAATTTTTTTTGTTTAGATTCTCGTGGGCAGGAAAAAAAGTCTAAAAAATGTTAAAGCAACATGACCATCTTATTCAAAGTTAATATTATTTTAGTGTTGGAAAAATCTATTAACATTAATAAAAATTTATTATTGATATAAAATAATGATAAGTTTTAAAACCCTATTTACAAGTCTAGCATTGTCAAATAATTCTCTCCAAAAAATTCCACTGACTGAAAACACAAACATTTCATAGAATCATAGAATCATAGAATCGTCATGGTTGGAAAAGACCCTTAAGGTCATCGAGTCCAACCGTTAACCTATCACTGCCAAGTCCATCTATACCATGTCTTCAAGCACCGTATCTATCCGTTCTTTAAATACCTCCAGGGATGGAGACTCAACCACTTCCCTCGCCAGCCTGTTCCAGTGCCTGACTACCCTTTCAGTGAAGAAGTTTTTCCTAATGTCTAACCTAAACTTCCCCTGGTGCAGCTTGAGGCCGTTTCATCTTGTCCTATCGCTTGTTACTAGGGAGAAGAGACCAACACCCACCTCGCTACAACCTCCTTTCAGGGAGTTGTAGAGAGCAATAAAGTCTCCCCTCAGCCTCCTCTTCTCCAGGCTAAACAACCCCAGCTCCCTCAGCTGCTCCTCATAAGACTTGTGCTCTAGACCCTTCACCAACTTCATTGCCCTCCTCTGGACACACTCCAGCACCTCAATGTCCTTCTTGTAGTGAGGGGCCCAAAACTGAACACAGTACTCGAGGTGCAGCCTCACCAATGCCAAGTACAGGGGCACTATCTCCTCCCTGGTTTCTTCCTGTTTCTCCTTCAACCTTTAAACTTTTGTCCAAGAAAGTCATCAAATTCAGCCTATTTTATACTAAAGGAAAAATCAACTTCACGAGCTGAAAATTTTTTATACAGCATGCTCCACTCGTGCACCATTTCTATGTAATTTGAGAGATCTAGTTTATGTGTTGATGTGGGAGGGAAGGGACTGATAACCACAGTTCTGACAAGATGGCACTGAAAGAGCTGGTAACTTTCAGGTAAGATAGACCCAAGCTTTCTATCTGGAGGAAAAATTTCTGGTCATTTACTGAAAACCAGTTGAATTTATTTTCCCTATTTCATACACAATAAGATGAGGTTAAGCGTTTACTTAAAACCCTGGGAGGTCAATAGAAAGCATTGGATCCACAAACAAACTAATACAAGACCACAAGGGTGGATTTACAAGACACTTTTTTCTTTATATTAGTTGTCCATTTGCAGTCTTACTCTAAGGAAATATGATGCAGCTTATGGTGCTTTCATCAAGACATAGACTTCTTTGCATTGACTGTAAGGAAGAGTATGTAGGAAGTAATTTACTGCAGAATAACTAATGAATAGCAAGTTTATAAGGTCGTTTACCTTACTTACAGACTTATTTGTCTGCGAGATCATCATATTCTGAACCAAAAGGAAAGTCTCTAAGGATCGATTGCCCAAGCATTAAGGTCGAAAGCTGGGGTTAAATTAAACCTTTGCAAAAATATTTTAACTCCAGCTTGCTAACTAAAGGGGCTGAAAACATGCAGAGGTAATTATCAGTGATTCAAAAGCTATTGCTAATGTAGTAATTTATAGTTGTGTTCTTTTGAGTGTCTCTTTACCTTCTTTGCTACACAAATAAGGTTATTTCCAGAATCGTTCTATCCTAATTAAATCTCCTATTATCTCTCAGCCAAGCATAATTCACAGCCTATTCTACCAACATCAGCCCTGGCAAGCATTACAAGGAATATACAGTGGAAAACCTTTCAGTGGAAAAGCTGGAGGATCTCAGCTTTCTACATTCAATTATCTGATATTGTGATGAATTTAAGGAGAGAGAGAGGTAGAGACAGAGATCACTATGTGATAGGAGGTGGTTGGATACAGTGTTAATCAGTCAAGGACAATTATGTTCAGTAAAGGTTGCCATAGGTGAAAGATAAAGGCAAAAAATGAGGCAATGTGAGAAGAAGGAGTAAGGAATAGAGTTTCAAACCAGGATTGCCACTTAATCTTTGCTCTGGTTATTGTTCGGATCCTATATATATGCATATTGCTACTATCTAAGGATGTATACAGGAGATTTTATTACTGATGTTTGAGAGACACACACAGTGCAAAGGGCATACATCCACGGAAATGGAATGAACGGCTTCTACGTCACAGGCATTTCATGTACCAGCTCCCATCTCTTTTTCCTGTCTATGCAAAACTAAAACCAAAAGGTGTAACCCTTCTGCTAGCTGGTACTGGAGGCAGCCAGCACTGTGTTTACTTTCACAATCCCATCTCAAGAATACTCATACCCCATTATGGGAAATAAAAAAAAAAAAAAATAGCCTTTTCTTTTCCTAAGTGGTTCTTCTCTGCATAGAAGCACGCTTGAGTATATTGGAAAAAAGAACTAGACTGGAAAGAGGGAAAAGAAACAAAAAACTATGGGGAGCTCAAGTTTATTTATGTAGCAAAGAAACCTCAAAATAATTCACAAGGACTCTGATGTCCATCCTATCAGTACCTCCTTGAAGCCTTAGTGTATGTGTCAGAGTGGGTCACCCTGGTAATTCAAGAGCCATTCTCCATGCCCATCTTACAGCCACCCACCCTGTTGTCCTAAACATGGCTTCAGAGTCTTTAGACCTCTAGGTTTTTATACCCTTTGCTTACAAAAACACATCATCCCTTCTACCTGCTTACCAATCCAGCTGAATCTGCTGATTGCTGCTAATTCTAAAGAATGAGAGATATAAATTAGGCATATCTGACTGTTTCTTTCCCCCCTCTCTTCCATGTCAACTAAAGATGAGGGACACAAAAAGTTTTCTTCTTCACTCAGTGTTGTTGGGCTCACGCTGGATCTGAGCCTTGCCTACGCTAGGTTTCTGTGCACAGGAAGACAGCAAGGATATTTTCATATGGGGTTCAACCTAGCTGAGGTTCTCCCCTCAGATATCCTTGTACTTTCAGGGTATTGCACAGGGATTGTATTGTGTGTCAAAATGAGGCCCAAGGACTATGCTGTGAAACTAATTTTGAAAACCTGACAGACCAAGTCATTTCTCCACAAGGTTTATTTGTGAGCAGTTGTACATTTTTAAGAGTTTTTTATTTAAGTAACTGCCATTGCACTTAGTACATTTTAGACATATATCTGAAGAAGAAGCAGGCATTGAATGAAATTTTCAAATCACCTTTGGTTATGTAAGAACTTTCAGTGATCTGGACCTTAAAGCTTGGAGCAGGACTGAAGTGAGGGAGGGAGGAAGGACAAAAGAAAGGATGGAAGGAAGACATACCCTCTCCTTAGTTCAACTCTTTCACTACCAATCAACAAAATTGTATTCAAAAAGGAGAGCATCCTTCAGGCATTCAAAGGGCTGTTTGTGGGAGTACTGGTGAGGAGCCACCTTTCCATATGGTCTCTGCACTGAGGCAGGCATGGATTCTCATGAATTTTAAAGTATTTATTTTGTGGGGTTTTTTTCCAAAATTCTTTCAAACTAGAGTAAGCTTTCCTAAAATGATTGGTGGAGAGGAAGAAGAGGGAGTAGAGAGCATCAAGCTGTCAAAATGACATGTAGACAAGGAGAGTACTTAGCTTACCAGTGCAGCTAGTTCTGTAGCCAAAGGGAGAAAGATCGAGATAAAGGATCTTTTTCCTTGCTGGCCTGAGGCCCTGGAAGTATGCTAGGAATGCTGCTCTCCTTCCAGAGGAGCTGATTCAGTTTCACTTGTGGTGGTTTAGTTCCCACTGTCATCACTCTTGCAGTGACAGTTGCTATAGTGAGTGAGAAAGTGCCTTGCCTGGTTTTGGGTACTAACACAAAAGGCTGCCTGTCTCCTCTGCAATTTGGCAGGAGACCCTTTAGTGCGGGATGATGTGTAGCTGTGCACTTACTCACTGCAGACCTTGCTGGAACTTACTGGCACATTCCTGGAGAGAGCAAGTAAGTACAAGCAGTGCTGACTGGCCATTTTCCTTAGAGGAAACCTACCACAATATCTGCACTTGACCTGTGTGTTTTACCAGCTGTTCCCCCAGCACTTTATAGATTTCACACCTGTTTCACAAAAAGAGAAAATATTCATTCATTTGAACGAAGCATAAAATGACTCAGCTGGCCACCAAAGGTCCCCTTGCATGAAACCTGACACACATTTAAGAAGTCAGCAGTACAGAACTGCCCTTGGGATACAATTCAGTAAAAGACTGCAGTGCTCCTTTTTTTGGGATCCCAACTCCCAAAATGGAATTTAAAACACTTTATTTTGTACCATTAATCTTCCTGTACAGCAAGAAACCACAAAAAAGACAATCTAAAAATATACAGATTTAAAAACGGGCTACACAAAGTCTTCATGCTGCCATTTAGCACTAGCTAAGGATACAGGCTTCCTCTCTGCTGTGAGGTTAGATGCATCCATCCCCTCAGAAGCCAAAAAGTGCAGAAAGTTACTCCAAAAGATATAGTGAGATTTTTTATTTCATGTAAGTGATTAGTGCTTTTCCTTTCAAAATACAGTACACTAGCCCTGAGCAATATACTATTTTAGGGACTGGGCCACCCCCACCTACCAAGAAACCCCAGTTTCTATTCCTTCCTTAGACAGAAGAGTTCAAACCTGTATTTTCCCACTTCCAGAATAGCATAACCACTAAAATAAAGGTTTCTCATGGGAGGAAATTGGGGTACTTCCTTAAAAGAAAAGACCAGTCATTTATCTGTAACGCTGTGGTCAAGGGCGAGATGCATAGATTCAAATATTCTGAGATAGGCACCAAACCTGGAGTGAAAAAGCTGATACTTCTTTTCCCAGTGGAAATGAAAGGGTTGGCCACCGCTGCTTTTTCTGAGTCTGCATCTTAGTATGCTCTGAGAATATTTCTACACTAAGCATTTCAGAGAACTTAAACTAAAGAATATTTTGTTTCTAGCCTCTGAAAAGACACAGGTGCCAGCCCTGAGTCAGATACTCAAACCTGATGTGTTCAAGCATTTGTAAGTACATATAAAGTGCAATTCCAAGGAAGTCAGATTTTTTTTTGTTGTTTCAAATTGAAGTGCTGTTGGCATTTATCTATCTCTGGATTTGGGCAACAACTAGACAAAGGGTTTATTTTTCTCCAAGAGGAGATGTTGGTTGAAAAGAGCTTGAAAGCCACTTTAACACCTTTTTTTGCAAATCGAGTCCTGTCAAGCCTGACTTATTTTGGAACACCTAACACAGGTGCTTCTAAAAATACTCTGCTTTTCTGGTTTTGTGTAGATTGCTTCAAAGAAAAAAAAAAGTAGAAACAGCAGAAGAAAGATACACCTTCATTTCACAAATACCTGACCCAAAATGGAACAAAAGAATGGTCTCATGCTTAAGGCATTGAACTGTTATTCAGGAATGACCTGGAGCAAGTCATTTAATCTGCCTATACCTTGTTTCCATAGCGAAGGTCTCTTTTTCTTCCCCAGCAGTAAGCTCTTCATGACAGTTGGGTTTACTTTGTGCCTTTGCATCTATATTACAGCAGAGAGCTTCTTTCTGCAAGAGCTTTCAAACACCACTTCAATATAAAAATAAATAAATAGAATATAAACATAAACATGAAGAAAACTACAATTTTTGTGATCAGTTCTGGGGACGACAGTTTAGATTTTGGAAAAACAGGTTTTCCTCTGAATATATTTTTGGAGGCGTTACTTTAGATATATAAATCAAAATTGCAGAATACAGTTTCATTTGCACACATCTCAGTTTCTTCCAGTCTTAAATGAACATTGTATAATTTGGAAGGATGATCTAATGTCATCCTCATTTGGTGACAGTTTATCATGGGCTATATTCCCTGAAAGCATCATTATTGGAGATGTTATTATTACTGCTTTAGAAATTAAATTATCTCCAAGAAGGAGCTATACATATAAAATGGAATCAAAGCCCCCTTATCTTCAGCAGTATTTATGTTATAAATTATCTCAGGGACCCAAATTAGAATGTCAAAGGAATTTGGCAGTGGAAAACAAAGGAAGTGCATGAACCTCCCTTAGGACAAATCTGATAGCTCATACTTGCATGTCAAATAGGCACTGCCCTTACCATATAACAATCAAACCCCAGATCCTCAGCTGGTGTAAATTATCCTCACTCTAGCAGTGGAGCCCTGGCAGTTTACACCAGCTGAGGATCTGGCTCACTTGTAATTTATAGCAAGCTGCCATGCCTCAGACTACGCAGCGCAGTGTCTTGATCCTGAGATTCTCACAACAGTCATGACAGCTTTTACTGAAATGTGGCAATTAGGATATTTGTGCTTGGAAACAAAATTTGTTCTTTAGCTTATGTCAATAACATGTAAATGGACACTTTAGAAGTTTCATGGTTTAGCATAAAGAGCAAAAATAAGGTAAGTGGGCAGGAATGTCATAAAACACTTTCTTCTCTTAAGGAAAGGTTATTATTTCTGACTATATTGAAATAAACTCCACTGTGTATCAATTCTACTGCCAGTGTATCATCTAAGAGGAACTGCATTGAATATTTTCTTAATAAAATCAAAACTCAAATAAAAAATTTATGTTGTGCAAATAACATTAAAATTGGCAACTTTCCTATTTCCACATTGTTTCATGGTGAGTCAACTGGAAATTATGCACAAAGTACGGTATTTGTGAGAGCAAAGGAAGAATGAGATAGGCAGCTTGACGTATATTTTTTTTATATTTGGTATTATCAATCAGAACAGAACATGCTGTGGAATAGGCAGGACTTTTAAATCTTGTTTGCCATGCAAGAATGGGGAAAAATAGGGAAATGCTTCTGAAAGTTGGTAGCAAGAGGCATTGAGCCTTATTCTGAGCAGCTACATTCCAGCATTCTTACTACAAAGATTTAAGCAGTCAACATAGTGGCTTGCGGGGTATTATGGTGCCTATAACCTATGTGCCCAGCTCTGAACTCCCAGGGTTAACATGGTCATGTTGATTCTGTACAGGTAAGTTAAGGAAGGCAAAGCTCCACGTGGGGACTCACAACAGCCTGTGTGTTGGGTGCTAGAACACATCAACCAGCCAACAGAAATTGCCAGAGGGAGGGGTATATCTGAATTCTGTCTCTTAGAGGTACTCACTTCCTTTCCTTGACTCTGAGGATATCTCTGAACCTAAGATTTGGAACCTGAAAATACTCCTAGAATGCCTTCATTTGGACAATAGCAGGATGTGGCCTTTTACTCAGTAGTCTAAAGGCCAATGTCTTTGCTACAAAAGTGGGACATTTGACATCCATGTCCGCTTCAACTTGAGTGGGTTTGAAGTTCTTGTCAGGTGAGTACTGCCACCAGCTGGCTATGCAGTTCGCTGGACAAAAGTTCTTACCCTCAAGTTGAAGATGGACCACTCTGTGTACCTTAGAAAGAAATATTTTTTGAATGCAGTATGTAGAAAAAGATGATGTCCATCTGTCCCGAAATGAAGTAAATTCTTCACCTCCGATTATAATGCTCATTATGAAATCAAAGGAAAGGGGACTACTAGGAGCAAATATGTAAGAACGAAAATTGACATTGTAAAAAGGAAAACAAAATTCAAAGCTGTGAACTGCTGAAGTTGGGAAATCCAAGCAACTGGAACCCCATTTCAGAATTCTGCAGGAAGATTCCTATGGAATTGCAAGCCCGGTAAGAGGATTTCATAAAATGCCATTGTACAAGGCAGCAGAAGGCAGTGGTGTCTGGAGCATGGGGTACAGTTTTAGTTCCTCAGGCGCAAAACAGATAAATTCACAAAGAAGAGCTACCAAGGTGTAAAATTAGAACACCTTGCTCTGGCTGATCTGGGAAAAAGGTGTAAGATTGTTGCGTCTCTAAACATGTCAATAAAGTGAGTACCATGAGGAGGAAAGAGGGTTTTTAAGCTAACAGTGTTGGCACAGGAACAGATGGATACAAACTGCCTAGAAATAAATTATGTGGAAAACTTCACTACTGCATCAAAGGAATGAGGTTCTGGAAGAGCTATCCCGTAGCAGTTGTAGAGGCAACTCCCCCAGATCAAAATAACAACAGAATTAGTTTTTAAGAGGAGTTTGATCACTTCATAAAAGTATTACCCACCATAGTTGCCACAGGTAACAGGGCATGGGTTTCCATGATCCAAGAGGTCCTTTTCAGTCTTGTGTTACTGTGAATTTAGAAGTTATTACTAAAATAACATAAATATCTTAAGGTAATTTG
Organism: Nipponia nippon; assembly: GCF_047370975.1. NCBI lineage: Eukaryota > Metazoa > Chordata > Aves > Pelecaniformes > Threskiornithidae > Nipponia > Nipponia nippon. Next base: position 113,558,656 of record NW_028262358.1, on the reverse strand, counting down.
AGTATGTAAGCAAATAGGTAGATACTGTTCCATGTATCTAAGACTGTTCATTAGCAGCACTATGATTACCCCTTATCTGTATTTAAAAGGAAATGGTTTTCCATTTCCCACTGTTAATCTTTCTTTACCGTCTGTATTAATTATTAATGTCTGTGTTTTAATTCTTTTTTCACTTTTCTTAAATGTGTTGGATGTCAGCTTGGTTTGCCCAGGGGACCCTGAGATGGATGAATTATCTGCTAGTATTTCAGCTAGAAAGCACGTTCTGCAACATATTTGTATTTTCTGTTGATCAAATGCACAGAGCTCAACTTGTAACAAAAAAAAAAAAAAATCAGTGGCCAGCAAGTTTCATCTGAATCTCTGTCTGCCATGCAGAATTAGTATATTTCCTTTTGTCAGCAAATTGTGTTATTTTCAAGTCTATAACACCAGTAGGCACAAGTTATTTTTGAGCTTAGAGAAAGCTCTACCTTTCTTCTGCACCCTGTTAGTGGCTAAAGGCTTCAGTAACAGCTTTGTGACAGTGGAAATACAGCAGTAAAAAATGACCCGGAGCCAGCAGTGGATATACTGCGTGGCTGCGACGCGTATTTACCAATATCTTTTGTCTGAAAGTCACTGATTACCAGCAGAAACAATGTGGGAAGCACACAGAAAATGTGTAATTAGATTACAATGCTTCCTTGTAGCTGGAGCTTCTTGTAACCCCTGACCATGTTTTGTTTTCAGCAGCAAGCTCATTGGAATCACATTACCGTGTAACATAGATGCAGCTTGCTTTAGTCATAAGCAGCTGCTGGATCTTAAAACCTGACATTGGCCCATATGTTCATAGTCCTTAGCAACTGAATCTTTTACTTTTTATTTGCAGTAGAAACTTATTCTCAGCCACTTTTCTAAGATTTTCTTGAGCTTCAGAAAGCTAAACATAATAGGAAAATGCAAGAAGTCTTCAAGAATTAACCTGGTTAATTTTACTTCAAACTGCAGTAAATTCACCTGCATCAGAAGAAAGATATGATAATGGGTAGTCATCTCCTCTCACTTAAGTATTGCATTTCAGTTACAGCAAGAAATTACAGCCATAATGGAAGGGAATGGAGGTTGTCAGGACTGTGAAGTGAAGAAAAATGACTGATTCATAGGCTTTCTAAAAAATTGGCAGCAACGGACCACTGGTGAGCCTATGTTGTGGTTTAAAACCAGTTCAGCCTATGAAGCTTTTCTTCTTATTTCATACATTTATCACCCTTTTGTAGTATTTACACATTTGTAGGCTAATACTAGGTTTATGGAGGAAAATATTTTAAATTCTCTGTATTTTAAAAAAGATTTCTATTTGTCTGCTTTCTTTTCAGAACCAGGTATTCTTCATATAATTTGTAATGCTATTTTCCAGTAGAAAAAAAAAACAAAACTATGAAACAAAACAGAAATTCCATAAGAATATGTTTGTCTTGTTAGGGAAACTGATATGAACAAATAAATAAACAAAAATGAGCTAATGTTCCATATAATATTTTTGAATAGTTGATTCCTAAGTGATTTTTGAACTCCAGGTTTTCAATCAAAAATCAACATATGTTTATCAAAAGTTCTGAGATGGAGTAGAAGGCCATATTCAGAGCCTCTTGTTATCCTCAAGCTAGCTTCCACAAATAACGACTTTACACTGTTTTCATTTGTGTTAAACAATTTGGCAGTGCAGTCTTCATTTAATTTATATATGTCATTTTAATGCTATTGTCTATGTTTTATACAAGTTTATTAGTGATTAAGAAATACTGGTAGCTATTCTGGATTTCATTGTAACAACAGATTGCTACTTACAACTTTTTATCAGAAATTATTCAAATATCCTAGGTCACAGGAGGTAACTCTGTCCTTTAATCTTTTATATAAAGGGTCAAATTCCATTCTTGAAACTCAGGATTTTTGTCTCTGCTATTCCTGTTGGAAGGATGTGTTGGACTACTCTGCTTTGATGGTTTTAAAGTATTTCTTGCCTCTTGTCCAGTTTATATTCATTTTTTCTTGTGACAGCACTGCCCTTTAATTTAAATAGTTTCATTTTTTCTCTCAGTTGCTGCATTTATCATTCTGTTGAATCAACAGTTATATTACCTTTTCTCTTCCTTAATTTTATTTAATGGAATAAACCAATTTTCTCCAATAACTATCGATCCTTCAAAGAATCATTCATTTTTATAAGACCTGCTCATCTGTCAGTGAGAGGTAGCATTTGACCATTAAGCACAGAACAAAGCCAAAGTTTTCTGTCAAAGATTTCCAGTCATGCTCTTCCAATGCTTTCCAAGCATCAGGTTAATGACCATACAGAGGAGGTGAAAAAGTGTTTTCTGTTGATATACTGTTAAAACCAGAAGACAGACTTCAGGATTGCCTAACTGTGAGTAATGAATTTATGAACACTAAGAATGACCCCTAAAAATCCAATGACATGTGGAGCAAGCCAAATAAGGTTTCTGCTGTTGAAACCCTTTCTATGATGTTACCTCTGAATTCTTAGACCTGCCTGTGTATTTTGGCTCTGGTTTCCTTCAGGGGCAACACGAGTGTCTGTAGTTTAAATTGAGACTTCTATTTTTGGTTACTGCCACACCACTTCTAAAAACTGCTTCAATTATCTCAGATACAACCTGACAGACTAAGTCTTAAGAATAGTAGGAAAATTATAAGATGTATGTCTGTATTTTATTCTGATACTTTGTCCACCTGACTTCCCAGGAGTTCTCCCCATTCTATACTCTGAATTAATTCTACCACTTTATGTTAAAAATTTCTTAATGAAATAGCCGCTTTTAAAAAAATGGATTATTCAAGAAATGAACAAATTTAAACCTCCTGAATAGTTTTATTATTTCCTCCTCTCAGTCACATCACACTGGGGTGCTGCTGGATAAACACAAGCTCTTGAAATAAGGGAACAGGGAAGGAGAATTTATGCAAAACCTCCATGCAAAGGAGCCTGTGGACCAGTCAGTAAGCCTGTCAAGAGTTTATGGGTCAAAATCAAAGGAATTGCCAAAAAGAGGGGCATAGTGGGCACCTCCACCTTGGCAAGTGTCTGCTGCTGACCACTCAGTCAAAAATAGATGGATGGATAAATCTTTAAGCAATTGGAAGGAGTCTTATGATCACAGGCCCAGATAGCAGGGTGGACTTAAACTTCTGCAGTATTTACTGGAAGGGCAACTCCAGGTGTGTGAAAAACTGGTTGGATTATCAGCTTGGGGGGTGGTATTTAATGGTTCAAAGCCTAAGTGATGACCAGCTGTGAGTAATGTTCCTTATAAGGTGATTCTGGAGTCAATGCTCTTTAACATCTTCATCAAAAACCTGGATAATGGACTGTATTCAAGTTTGTAAATGGAATCGAACTGATTGGGAACAGCTGATGTGCTGGAGGGCAGGGCTGTCTCAGGTTCTGATAGATCTTGGTTAAGTACTGCTACAGGTTACCCAAAGAGACTGTGGAATCCCCATCTTTAGGGTTTTTTGCATGTGACTGACTACAGCCCTGCGCAACCTCTTCTGACTTTGAGAAGGAGGGTGGACTATATGATCTTCTGAGTGCCCTTCCACCTGAAACTATTCTATGATAATATTATTAACTTGGTGGGGTAAAATCACAAGTCTAAGCAGGTTCCAATATTTTTTTACTTTGGGGTTTGCGAATTTCTGGAAGACTTTTTTTCTGTTTCTGATGGATCTGCCAAAGGTGCGACACAAACAATTTATTTTTCATTTGAAAATATTGGGATTTAACAAAAACAAGTTAAAAAACCTGAAATAGATAAAAGCTAGATGAACTAGAAAAGGCATAGTTTTTGCTGAAGGAGCTAGCTAAACTGGATTTTAAAAAAATCTCTCCCAGCCCTGTGAATCAAATTCAGAATGAAGCCTTCTTTCATAAGAATCATAGAATCATAGAATACCTCAAGTTGGAAGGGACATATAAGGATCATCAAGCCCAAATCCCTGCTCCTCACAGGACTACCTAGAACTAAATCTAAGACTAGGAGCATTGTCCAGATGCTCCTTGAACTCTGACAGACTTTCCTACTGTGACCACTTCCCTCAGGACCCTGTTCCAGTGACTGACCACCCTCCCAGCAAAGAGCCTTTTCCTAATGTCCAATCTGAACTTCCCATGATGCAGCTTCGTTCCATTTTCTCGTGTCCTATTGCTGGTCGTCAGAAAGAGAATATCAGCACTTTGAAGTCTGACTCAATATGGCTAGCTCCTAGCCCTCTTCTTTACCACACTTTCACTGGCAAAGGCTAGTTTTCATGCTATTTCAATGCATCTCTTAAGTTAAAAGGTGTTGATAAAACAAATGCATTGCATAGCCTATGTTTTAGAATCAAAGTTTTGTGCAAATATAAGTACCTGATAAGCACTTAGGCTTTGGAGTGATTCTATGAATCGAATTACATCTTTGTATAATTCATGGTTTGTTATCACTAGCCTGTTCGCACCTTGCTGTGTGGAAGTTTACAAGTAACTCCCTGCGGTGCAAAATGCAAATGAGCTTTGTCTTAAGAACAAACACAATGTGAAGGAGTGCATTATGACTTTCCTAGAAAGTAAGATATTCTCGAGGTAGTTTTGATACTGAAAATGCAGCCAGGTAATCATAAATTATAGAACTTTCAAAAACTTCCCCTTTTATTTGCAATTCCTTTTATTTGTAATGTTGCAAGCCTGCATATGTCAGTACAGCAAAAGCCAGGAAACCTCTGAGGATTTAAGCAGTATAATATATTTAACAACAGAATTTCAATGTAGGGAAAAAACAGGCACCTTTTACTACGGTATGAAGAAAAAGAGTGTGAATGAAATAAAAATACCTTAGAAATAAAAAACTATAAAAATAAAAAGGAAAACTATTAGTTTTGAAGAAAAAAAAAATGCATTTCTAAGTAATCTTTAATTTTAAAAGTCCTGGCATCTATGCACAAGGGTTCTCTCTTCCCACGTCTGTCTAGAATTTACTTGCAATGGGAACATCGGAGTTCATTAGTACTATCATACTGCTATCCTAACTAATGAGAAATTTTCTTTTTTTTCCTACGACAAGGACTGCAAATAAGAAGATTGTGAACTAAGTCTGATTAGTTAGACAAAAACATGAATTAAGGCTTCTTACTTAACTTTAATTAGAACTAGAAAACTATTAGCCTAAACCATTAGAAATCATATGTGTGGTTTGTTTGTAATTTGATTGCGCTTCATATATTACCTAAACTAAGGCAGCCTCAACTTCACATAACTTGCTGGAGCTTCATTGTAGTATGCAGCAGGAAAAAATTATACAAACAAAAAAAAAAAAGAGGACTACAAAAGACTAATAAAGTAGAAAATGTTTGAACAAGTTAACTGTAAACCAGCACTACAGAAATCATCAGGCTAATATGTTCAAATATAGGTGAAGTAAATATCTGGTATCATGAGCCATTAGATGTGTAAGGTTCTGTTTCTGTAGTTGAGGCCTGTGTCTGCAAGAACATTTTTTCCACTAATTACCTATGTTTGAGTTACTGTTGAACTAGGAAAAGGTGGCACTCACCCTTTTTACAGCCCACACCCGTATTATAGTAATTTTGTGCATTTTAGCATAAATTTGGGGGCAGCAACCAAGGCTCTTAGCACTTATTGTAAAGTAAGTCATCCCATGCATTATTGCCTTGAAACCTGAGACAGTCTTTTCAAAGTACAAACATGGGAAGAGCAAAACTATGAGATGTCAACAACTCATAAGGCATGCAGAAATGATCCCAGAAAAGACCACTGACAGGCTATGTTAGAAAGTCAACCGAATTTTAACTTGTGACCTCTCTAAGGCCAATCTTCATGAGCTACATAAATACCAGATATGTTGAAGCACATTAGAGAAATATTTACTGTGAGAGACAAGCCAACAGGCAAAAAGACATCTACGTTGTGTAACACATTCAAAATTTAAAGAGGAGCTTCTAAACCCAAACTGCATCAGTTAGTCCAATAGTAGATATACTAATTTTTTAAAAATCTTTGTTGCAGGCTTAGTCATCCCAGAAATCCCTTTGTTTTCTCTCCTGTGTGCCCATCCTGCCTGGCATAGAGATGGAACAGGAAAAGCTACTGCTAGCCATGTAGCAAGGACACACGAGGAAGCTCTGAGCCAACTCCAGACCTGAAACAAGCTACAGGGTCCTGACAGCATGGAAACAGATGCAGCTGAATCCCTCCTGCTTATTCACCCCATTCCCTTGAAGCCATTTTGGTAAGCTGAAATTGTAAGGCATGATTTGAAGATACTGATAGGAAAATGTTTGGATTAAATTTATAGAATTCTTTAATGAAATTGGCATATATTTACACAGAGCTAAGTAAGAAGTGTGGTCTGCTCTATGCTCTGTTGCATATTGTGTCATTTTAACTTAGAAAAATGGAATTTCTACCTAAAATTGCAAACTTTGTTAAATGATTAGATCTAGTTTGCTTTCTGCTATTCTAGATTATCCCTCCTAAAGTGATCTTTGTGCAGTTAGTGTCTGGAGCAAATCTGTGGGCTTCCTTGTGGAATTCCTGTGTGACCTTGAGCAAGTATTTTGTTTTATCAAATAACACAATGCTCTGACCAAGCACATGCTAATAAAACTTCCCTACCTCATAGGCAGGCTGTGGGAATCAACAGCATTAAATACCTGAGGTGCTCGATAGTCTGGTGATTAGGACCATATAAGTAGTTGCATAGTCAATCCCCCTATGGTTAGGACATTGTCAAAGTGTGTGCTCCATGTATCTGTGTCTGATGTGATATTTTCCTAGTACCAAATTATCTGAAGACCTTACAAGCAGAATTGTGGAAGGATCAAAAACAGCTCGAGTGGTTCACCCAGTCGCTTGTTGCAAGATAAAATGGCATGCAGCTGACACAAAACATCTCAAAGCCCTTGATTTGCCTTAGTGCCTTTTAAAGTACTTCTTCTGAAGAAGGAATATGTGTGTGCACACAGGAGTTATTACCAGCTAAAAACTCTGTCTGCTGATATCCCACCTTAGAATACTTGCATGTATCTATTCTAAAATCAGATGCGACATTGAAAAAATATTTGACAGAGGTATGGTTGTCTTTTGATCTTTATGGATTCCTGACATACTTCTACTGATCATGACCTTCCTGCTACTTTCAGAGGTGTACAGAAATGAGAACCATCCCTCATGTGCTGCCAATTTTTATCTTGCCAGTGAATAGTGATAATTTTTTTTCTTTTTGTACATTTACAGGGGGTTGCTCATAGGCCTGCATGGGATTTTTAACTACATCAACTAGAAGAAAGCATAATAATATAATAATGATTATTAATGTAACATGTAATGTCTGGTCCTCTAAAACATAGTTAAGAGGCTTGCTGTTTTGTACATTAACATTGATTTGGAGACGAGATCACTTTCCACAGAATTTAATGCAGCTTTGGTCTCAATTGCAAGTAAAATTCTTAAAGCATGCCCTATTTTTAAGAATAGGACCTTTCAGCTGCGATAGAGAATTCCTCAGTGGCTGATCTAAATACGGTAAATATGGGATCACTGGAGCTGTTCCAGTTTTGTGATGATGACGAGCCTGAGAAGCAGATGGGAGGCACATTTGTAGATGATCTTCGTTGCTTCTTTGTCAAAACTTTTCATTTGTCCACTTTTATGCCTGCTTCTCTTGAACAGAGATTCAACCCCAAATAAAAATCACCTGAGAACTTCTGACTGAGGTAGGAGCTCATGTTCAAAAAAGTAATCAATATGGCTGATGGATACATATTTTCTCTGTTTACACCCCTTTATGGGAAGAACTGAAATGCTGTGATACATCTTCCATATAAGTTGTGAGTCCATCAGTATTTGATGAAAGTCATCTGCCTTCTTTTCTATTGAAGATTTTTGTGCTTTCTTTCAGATCATTGACAAAGGTGTTAGATGCCATAAAAGCAAATCTGACCCCTGCATGACCCATTAAAACATATTCGCTCTGTTATACCTGCCTGCGTCTAAACTAACCAGGTTTTAATCCACTCATTTGATGACAAGTTGCTGATTTTGTTAATCACCGTAACTTCTTAATTGAAATGTTGACTAGTTCTAAATTCAATACTTTGTCAAAGTCCATTATAGCAGCAGTCTTGCTTGTAACAATCATTCATTCAAACTTGGGTTTGATTTTTAGCTGCTCAGATAGGATTTAGGCTTTTTTATTTCTCTCTGCTTATTTTCTTCTAATTCTGTATTAAACAAATAATCATCAGCCACTCTGTTTCACCCCAGGGTTGATGTCAGGCTAATGGACTCTTATGGTTACTTATGCAAGTTAGCTTAAGTGTTAACAAAATGTTAGTTTGCTTTTAGTCTCTATAACTTCTTCAGTTACTTTAGAGTCAATGAAAACCACCACCAAGGATCCTAAGGGCTCCTTTTCCAGTGCTTCATCTTGCTGTAGACAAATTATCAGTACTTGCTGACATAAAAAATTCTAACACAAGTAGCTGCTGTTTACCATCTTCTGAATTTTCCAATTGGAAAATTCGTGAAAAGCAAAATATAGTTACCTTTCCACTTTCTTGTCTTTTTAATCCTTCTGCCCAACAACACAAAAGAGAAATTGCATATAAAATAAAATAAAATAAAATAAAATAAATATGCAAACTTTCAGAAGGCCTTAACTTCCTTAAGTTTGGTGGTCAAGAATTCTACCCGTGCCTCTAAAAGTTCTAAAATTCTAGAATATGAATATCAAATTAATTACTGTTGTTAATAATATCATCTTTTTTTACATTCTGTACACAGTTTCCTCATATGTGCATACACATGCGTGAGAGAACTTTTGCATATATGTGTGTGGAGCTGCTTTCACTTCCTATCAAAGTCAGTTTGTGGTTTCAACCACTGTGGCCTTTCACAGATGTGAGAGTGTGGATTGCTGAATACCTATTAAAGTGTTCTTAAACAATTTCTCATTATTATTCACATGTTTTTAATTAAATTCTGCCTCCTGCCTGATCTGGTTCATAATTGTTTTCAGCTTTTTGAAACTGGCTCTTTGAAAGTATCAAGTGTATATATCACTGGTTTGGACTTTCTTCTTTTTAATCATTGCAAATATAATTAAAACAAAATCACCTCTCTCCAAGGCTAACGACATTCTCTATGAAGAGTAACTAATATCAAGTAAATTGTTTCACATCCTTGAGATTTTTGCATTTGCATTCTTATCCTTGATTGACTTATGTGAATACCTTTGAGAAGAATTAGTATCTTGTAATGCAGCTTGGGTAAAAGTCAGTGCAAAGTAGAACTGTATAAGGAGAAGCAGGAGCCAAGTTATTTCTGAGGTGAAAACTCAAGACTAGTCTTTTTCCTAGAAGACCTGACTTTTTCTCAGCTAGGGTTGGTGTTGTTGGCTGAGTGCCCACTGGCTACCTGCATGGGGTAGAAAGAACTTTGGGTCATTTTCCTGCCCTCCACACACATGGGGCCACCAGCATGCAGTTCTGCTACCTATATGTTTTAAAAGTGGTGATGTTTTAAAAGTTGTGAGTCCATCCTCACTTTTCCATAAATACTTTAATACCTATATAATCCTCAGCATCAAATGAAGAAATTATGTTTAGACTTTTAAAAAGGTACATCAAGTCAAATGTTAAAGTGTTGGGGTTTTTTTTTCACCAAATCCGTGAAAGCTGGAAACTTGGATGAGGAGAGTCTTCTGTGATATCATAATTATACAGTTATTTTGGTTCCTTCTGCTTTACGCCAAATACAATAGAGTTCTCACAATTTTATGTTATAGTGATAACTGACAACTGCAGTGTGTTAGGACCATTCTGCAGGAATCTGACATACATGGAGAGCAGTGGAACAGAAAAAGTAGGGTTATTATTTCCTCTGAAATATCTTCATTTTGGGTAGATCTTTTGATTATTTATTCAGCTCTCAAAGGCAGAAATTAATGGTACTGTAGACCTAAATAACCCCAGAGATATCGGCACTTGGCAGAAAGCTTTCAAAGAAAACGTGCACTTCCTTCCTACACCTGACTGCAAGTTGCATTAATTTCCAGCAATCCCCTCAGTAGGTTGGACACAGGCAGGTCTCCAGGTCATACTGACAGTAGAGTATGATCTTCTCTACTCTTCACCCAAAGGACCTGGGGCCTCACAGGCATGAACTCTGTGGTATCTGCTGGTAAAGATGTCATCAGCTCACCCTCTTATCTGTCTGGTTGTGGGTTCACAATTGCTTGCTACTGACAGACCTCTAACATCTTCCACCAGAATCTCTCCTTCCAGTACAAACATGACAAAATGAAGCCCACAATTGTAACAGAAACTACAGTGGAGGAAACTGGTTGGTTGAACAGACATGGATGGTTTTTGCCATGCTTCTGTGTCTTTTGGGTATCTTTGTGGTGTCTCAGGTGCAGCACAGAGGAGGAACAGTGGCTTAGAGCATCACAAACCTCCATCTGTCACACAGTAGGTGCCTAAAGTAGGTCTACCCTGCTTAGCAGTGCTTGCGAGCAAAAAGGGTAAATATAAAGTTAAACCTGTAGCCTCGCCTTTTGTGCTTCTGCCTATCTGACTTGTGTGTCCTTGAATCCATCACCTGGGTGACCAGTGCGGGAAATGCAGGTAAGATGGGGAGCCTGGCTCTGTCGGGCATCGCAGCTCTCACGGAGTGCCACAAGAGGTGAAAGGAGCAAAGGTGAACTCGGAAAAGAAGGTCTTGATCTCTGCCACATAAAAAAAAACAACCCAGAAAACAAAAAACCAAACCACATGATGATATAATTTGAAATAAATTTTTTTCTTCAGCTTTCTTGAGACAAAATTAAAGCAAATTTTGCAAAGAAGTGTAACATCTTCCCACAGAAAAATCTTCACTCATTTGTAATGAAGATATTTCCCAGTTCCTTCCATCTCTGCTACAGCTTTCTGCACTTTGTCTGTGACCACATTTTGATAGGAAAAAAAAAACACACACACACACAAAAACTGTGGCTTACTGAGTCACTTACTGGCACAGGGCCTTGTTTAAATATCTTCCTGAAGTGGTTGGCTTGGCGCTCCCTATCTCTGAGGATTTCTAATGGATCGTTCTGCCTGAAATTAGGCCAAGCAGTTTCCTCAAAAGAATTGAAGCTTTTTAAATGGTTACTACCATTCCTTTTCAGTTTAAATTTATCAGCTGATTTCATCCATGGATTTGTAATTCTCTTCCCTTCCCCCCATCCAAAAAAACGGATTTCTGCTTGTGCCATATTACATCATCTCTGTTCTGAAAACGACTGAGAACTTCTCCAGCTCTGTTTCTATGTTCATGGATCTTGTATTCACCCATGAAACAGGTGACTGCTGCCTTAGTAACACAGTATCAATTTAATAAACCATTTTCAGTAAGAATATAATTCCCTGGAGGATGGTCAAGTGGTGGAGCAGGCTGCCCAGAGAGGCTATGCAGGCTCCATCCTTGGAGGTTTGCAAACTCTGCACAGCCTGGTCTGACCCCATAGCTGCCCCTGCTGTGAGCAGGAGGTTGGACCAGACACCTCTGGAGGTCCATTCCAGCCTGCATGGTCCCATGATCCTTTCCTGATTGTCTGTTCAGCAACTGGTTTGTTTTATTTTAAGTACAATGTTAGAATTCATTTCTAGTTAAAGGTCCTTGTACAAATCCTTAAATTCACCCATGGCTTCCAAAATACACAGCTATGCAAACGTACATCACCGCATCATTAAATTGCACTTTGGTGATTTCTTCATGTAAAATTAAGTTAATTATCAGAGCTATCTCAACAACTGTTGTCATAAACATGCAGTGTTTTTCCCATCTCTTAGTAGCTCTAAATCGATTCAGTCTCCAGCTTTTCCACTCACCTGGCATCTTTTCTACCTACATGGTCCTACTGATAAACAGCAGTAGCACATAACACTGTGATATAAATTGCTGTTGAGTTGGAACTGTGTTTTTCCACAATGAAAATGTTCCTCCGCTTTTACAGATTCACTCTTACATTTGAATCTAATACTTTCTGACACTGTCTGGGTGAGTCTAACTAAATGTGTTTCTGTAGATATTGTGTTCAAAGTAAGTGTCAAATTTTCTTGTGACAACTGCTTCTCACCTCAAAAACATGAAGTAGTCCATCTCATAAAGACATTTACAAGAATGAGCACATTTTCCAACTCTACAGGAATATTTTCCTTGACATATGCCACAAATTAATATTTTTCTGAAAAACTGAAAAGATTTGATTTCCACTTGAGATGCTCCTAAACAATTACCTTTATAGCCCGATTGAGAGTAGGGACATTAAATAAACTATAAAGGGCCAAGTACCAAAGCCCTTGCTAAGAACTTGATTGCACAGTAATGGCAGAACTGCATAACATAATGTATGGACCTGTCCAAGGGGAGTATATTTGTAGGAATTCCACCTACATTTTTAAGTTCGGTATTATATATGGAAACACTATTCCTAAGAAGACTCTCACTCTTTGAAATTTTCAGAGAAGAGTTGCTAGGAATTCTATTCTAGGAAAGAAGTAAACATATCCAGTTCTGTGAGGATTTCTATAAAACCAGTTTCTGCTGTTCATTTCAATCTCACTACTTCTCATAATTTATTTTGCAAATTCATTTTAGTATATCCTCCCAGGAGAAGTCAGTGCACTGTTTGTATCTTTAGTGTTTGCTATAAAATTGCATTTACTCAGCTTAGGCAAGCTAGAAACATAACTGGTGATGCTGCAGGGTTGATGCTGAATTTTACTGGAAAATACAAAGTAAATGTTATTGGAAAACACAAGCATACTGAAGGCGTCCCTGCAATATTTGTTAAAAATAGTTCTGAAGTTTATACGAGACCAGTTTGAGTTCTATATAGAACTTCTAACACATTTGTATTAATTATGTTAATATGTGATTACTTATATAAAACCATAACAAAATCCTGGACTGTGAAATTGATAAAATTCTTGGCATTCATTTCAGAGTATCAAAATTTCATTCAGTGTGAATTTCCAAAAGTAATACAATAACCTTTTAAAAGCGATAACATACTAGTTCTTAGCAAAATAATCAGTACTTCAAAATATACTGTAGAAGGGGAAAAAGGTCCTTAGTAGGTTTCTGTGTCTGTTTTGTGCATCAGCAGCAAATGTTCTAAACTTTAAATTATTTAAAAGTGTAGCACACTATGACATCTCTTTAGGTTCAGATCACTGAATTTGTAATGCAGTTGGCTCTGTAGACAGACACGTATCTATGTGATGCATGCAAAACAGTTCTTCACCGAATTAAATAATGTAGCAAATTGTATGAAGTCCAATGGGACTGCATATTAGGCTAATCTAAGCTGTCATGGAGTTATGGACTAATGAAGAAAGGATTGAAAGAATTAACCCAGTTTCTCTCCTTCTCTTATCAACTGTTACTGGGGGAGTGTGAGTCAGGCAGCAGTACTCAGTCCTTGATTCTGCCAAACCTACAGAAATGCTTAATATGATTATTACTTGTCCTTTAAATAGTATATGTGAATATTGTGTAGCTTTTATTCTTTTTGGTCTATCTCAAAACACTTTGCAAATGGGACAAGTATCATTATTGGTTTTATATAAAGAAAATACTTATTTTGTTATAGATCTTATTATTTCTTTTCTCCTGTATTGTAAAATATATAAAGAAAAAATCCTTATAAAAGGAAAATAAGTCATGCCAGAGCAAGGAAAGTTGTTAGAGTTCTCCTTTTGACAATTGGACTAATATTATTACAGTTCAGCATTTCTCTAAACTGGGCAGAATCAAGAGTGTGATTTGCTTCTGCTGAGGCACTGGGGTTGTGTTTCCATCAGGCAAACCCAGCACCATCTTGAAGGCGTGAGCACATTTCCATCACAATGCTACAGTGAAAAATGTTAAAGTAGCGGATTCACCTCTTTTTTTTTTTTTTTTTTCTTAGATACTAGTAAACCTTCTCCCATTGGGGCAGCAGCAGGTTGGCAAGAATAACAAAAGCTTTTCAGTGTGTTGAAAGAAAAAGCCTTACCCAGTCAGTAGTTCTTCTTTGCAGCCATCCCTCATGGCACTTAAATGTCATTTCAAACTTCACTTCATCACCTTGGTGAGCTAATGCACTCTACGGCCTCACCAGATGTGCTTCTCTCAGATGCAGTAAGCACTCTGCATGGTTTCACCCTCACACCCCCCTCCTGGGAAACTGTCTTGAGAGGATGTTTATATGTTAAATTGCAAGAGAACTGTGGATGACAAATATCAATTCTGCTATAGCCTATGAACTGATCTACCTTTCTTTCAACTCACTGAAATGGGGTCACATAGTTAGAGACATACAAACCAGGGAGGAAAAAACAGTGGATTGTAAAACTGGAGCCAGATGCCAAGAATATACTTGATGAAGCAAGAGAGAAAGCAGCAGAATTATACTGGTAAAACTATATACAACACATACCTGTCTCTCCAGATATATCTGCAGTCAAGACTTGATTCTCTTCCAAAATGTATTACCTACTAGTGTAAATCCATTTACATTTATTGCATTTATTTCTGCTTTCTACCAATCTGATGGGTGATACAGGGTCAAGTACTGGAGCCCAATCATTGCCTCTTTTTCTAAGATCAGTACTGCCTTTATTTTTAACAAGGGGCCCAAAACTGAACACAGTTCACACCCTTGGGTGGATCCCATCTGGCCCCGTAGACTTGTGTGTATCTAAGCGGTATAGCAGGTTGCTAAACATTTCCCCTTGGATTACAGGGGCTTCATTCTCCTCCCCATCCATGTTTTCCAGCTCAGGGGGCTGGGTACCCCAAGAACAACTGGTCTTACTATTAAAGACAGGCAAAGAAGGCATTAAGTACCTCAGCCTTTTCCTTATCCTTTGTCACTATGCTTCCCCCCACATCCAATAAAGGATGGAGATTTGCCTTAGCCCTCCTTTTGTTGCTGATGTATTTATAGAAACATTTTTTATTGTCTTTTACAACAGTAGCCAGATTAAGTTCTAGTTGGGTTTTGGCCCTTCTAATTTTCTCCCTTCATAACCTCACAACATCCTTGTAGTCTTCCTGAGTTGCCTGCCCCTTCTTCCAAAGGTCATAAACTCTCCTTTTTTTCCTGGATTCCAGCCAAAGCTCTGTGTTCAACCAGGCCAGTCTTCTTCCCCACCAGCTCATCTTTTGGCACATGGGGACGGCCTGCTCTTGTGCCTTTAAGATTTCCTGTTTGAAGAATATCCTCAGTAGAGGACAGTCACGGTCTGGGTAGTTTCTGAGCACAGCTTCATTGAATTGCATGTATACATGGAACAGATGATAGGTTGAGAATTACTGAGCAACTATTACAGCCCAAATCCAGCCAGATTTCCAAAGTGCAACACTGCCTGTGAACAACTCCAATCAAACCTAACACAACCACTTCTGGTGTTGCCACCATACTTTCTCTACAGGATCTGTATATGGGAAACAAACAAACAAACAGAAAAATCCCCAATATTGGAACTTCCTTAAAATTTCAGAAGATTGTGTAACAATGCTATAGATACTCTCATAACAGTATGCTATGTCATCATGCCATTACTCTATAAGAAAATGTTTTAAACATCTAGAAATGTTCTTCCTCAAAAATGTTGAACATGAGCCCTTTATTATTTTCATTATTCTTGAAACATACTTTTATAACAGCTCTTGGAGTGGTCACCAAACATTCCTTTGCTGAGGCAATTTTGAGAAAATTTATGAAATATATTTTAAAAATCCACTCTCTTTGAGATCACCGGACAATAAGTGTTGACTTTGCTGACAGAAGTTGTGTTTTGGTGGCAATCCACATGCCTGGAGACAGATCCTTCCATGGATTTGGGGTGGAATTGGTTCAGTGCTATCTCCATTCAAACTAGCTAGGGGCCTGGACCACAGCTAAACTTCATATTAACCTATCTAGTTAGCTGGCTACCTAAGGTTTGTCATAACTACAAAGTTATGTACAATTATTTATACCATGCTCATAATTACTGAAAGGAGCAGCACAGAAAACAATGCTTATTAGAAACTTCTGTAAGCTAGTCACATTCCTAACATGTGGAGTATAATGTATTCTTAACAAGTAAGTAAATGAGTAACAGAATACAGGAAGATTATAACAATTATAGTGTGTTACCAAAGCAAGATTAAATAGTCTCAAGAATGTGGCATGGTGCATAGCTAGGCTGATTTATTCACAAGCTCAAGTAGTTTAGAGTAATGTCCTTAAAGGGCAGTGGGGGAAAGCTAGTGAATGAAAGTCAGGTATTGCTTTCTTCTGTTTGCTTTCATTGTTCTGCCTGGTTTCTTACACTTTTTATCAGAGTTATTCTGACAGTAAAAATCATAAAAGCGATTAATAGCAATGGAGAGAGAACTCTCATAGTACTTTACATCTCCTGCATGATCCGATGCATACATCCCACTGTCCGGGTCACTGTGACATGTTACTGCCGGCACATAGCGCACATGTGGAGTCTGGCAGGTTTAGAAGGGAGGCTGGAATCAAAGCTGCTGACCATGACTCTCACTGCCTTTAAACCACCAAGCTGGATAATGCTCTTGTTTCACTTCCTAAACTGAACTGGAAGGAAAGCATTTTGGCTTGCTTGTCCCTCAGATGACTTGAACAAAAGATATCCATTTGTCTGTCAGCACTTATGAGACAGTCATTAAAATCTGTCCTTGAACATAGGCGTTCCCATTATTTTACTGGAATCCCAAGGCAAGATTCTCAGTGAAGGTACATCACAATTTCATGGAAATTGGTAGAATTATACTCATTTATACTATCTAAAGAGATAAGCTATATATCTGAGATTAAAACGTGGCATTTTTTTTCTAAAGCACTTAGAAAAATCACACAAGGCCAAATTATGAGTTTGGTTGAGTATTTGTGCCTTTGACAAACTTCTATGTGAGCAGAATTGTGGAAATAATTTTCCAGCTCTCAAAGTGGGACACAAAGGTTTCAGCATGTATTTACTGCCACAGGGGTTAAATTGACAGAAGTGTTTGCAGCATTTCTTATTCTATGTATGGGAAATACTGCAAAGGTAGATAGGGATCTGGGGGTGCTGGTTGACAGCAGGCTCTATATGAGCCAGCAGTGTGCCCTGGCAGCCAAGAGGTCAAACCACATCCTGGGGTGCATCAAACACAGCATAACCAGCCAGTAAAGAGAGGTGATTATCCAGTTGTATTTAGCATTGGTGCAGGCTCACCTTGAATTCTGTGTGCAGTTCTAGGCCCCACAATTTAATAATAGTGTGAGGGTCCTTGAATGTGTCCAGAGAAGGGCAACAAAGCTGGTGAAAGGGCTGGAAGGAATGTCCTGTGAGGAGTAGCAAAGGACTTTGGGTTTGTCTAGTTTGGAGAAAAGGAGGCTGAGGGGTGACGTCATTGCTCTCTACAGCTTTTTGACGAGGGGGAGTGGAGAGGAAGGTACTGATCTCTTCTCCCTGGGATCCAGTAATAGGACACATGGGAATGGTTCAAGCTGCACCAGGGGAGATTCAGACTGGACATTAGGAAGCATTTCTTTACTGAGAGGGTGGTCAAACAGTGGAACAGGCTTCCTAGAGAGGTTGTCAATGCCCCATGCCTGTCTGTGTTTAAGAGGCCTTTGGACAATGCCCTTAACAACATGCTTTAACTTTTGGTCAGCCTGGAGTGGTCAGGCAGTTAGACTAGATGATTGTTGTAGATCCCTTCCAACTGAAATATTCTATTCTATTCTATTCTATTCTATTCTATTCTATTCTATTCTATTCTATTCTATTCTATTCTATTCTGTTCTGTTCTGTTCTGTTCTGTTCTATTCTATCCTATCCTATCCTATCCTATCCTATCCTATCCTATCCTATCCTATCCTATCCTATCCTATCTCTGTGTTGTAAATGGTCATTTTCTTATGGTTTACTGTACATACGCATCAGGTTTTACTTTTTTCATTGCAGCGCCACAGAATGCTGTTACAAAACCGTATTTGAAATAAAAATACAGTGTTTCTGAAAACATAACGATAGGAATGTAACCATGGCCACAAGAGCATTCAATTCAGTTATAATTTAAGCACAACAAACTGCATTCAGCATCAAAAAGGGCACTCCACATCTTCTGATTGGCATTTATAGTAGTTTATAATATGGCAAACCTGACACCACTGAACAGGATAAATTATTATAATAAGAAAACTGATTGATTTGTTAATGTCTGCACAGCACTTTTAAATACGAAGCACTGCCAACTTAATGCTAAGAAAGCATTTGGATCTGTATGACTTGTATAAGCTGAGACTGAAAATTACCCTTCTGATGAAGTAATGTATTTGTTAGACTGTAGCATTTAGAATTCTTTTGTGTTCAGTCCAATTATGATTATGGTCAAGCATTTTCTGGTGATCCATTGAATAAATGGTCAATTATCCTGTTGTATAAAATACAGAGAAGCTGATACTACAATTGCAATCTATCTAGAGCAAGCTTTATTCATTAGCTAAACAAAACATTATTCCTTAGAAAGCCAGTCATGGCTCTCCTTGAGGAAACCATGTAGTAAATGACATCTCACAGCAGCAACTTTCTGCCTTCAAGTAGATGGCTAGATTGATGGGAAGCCTAATGGGAATCCTTTACTCTGGATCCAGATAAATTGATTCTGTTTATTGGGGAGAATTCTATTTAACAGAGTAAATGCCAAGTCAATACATAAACATCCTTTCGAATATTTAATATGCAAGATAATGGAAGGGGATGAAAGTAGAAAGAATATAGAAGTTTCTTGATCGGACAATTTTAGGAATCTGAATGATACAGTCAAGGATCAGTGACCTTCAGGACAAAGGTTTCAAGACCAGCAGATTAGCAGCTTTTCATGCACTATCAAAATCTCAAGATGCAAACGAATATTGGCCATATTCTGCATTCAGATATCACTAGCATGACCACAGCAGCAGCAGGAAAGAAAGGAAGATTTTGGCAGTAGAATACAACCTTTTATATGAGTCATAAAAATTATCACTATGGAATGCATTTTTTTGATACACTATGCAGCTAATCTGATTAAAAGTCTTGCTTTTTACTTTTATTATTAGTAAATTATGGGCAGAACTGATGGCAATGCCTTTATTACAGTCATCGAACTCTTTGCACTACAAGAAGCTATTATCAGGCCTCACATATTTTCCAAACTAATCCTTTGTTTAATGCTCCATGCTGGGTTTCCTCCTCAGGCTGGCTATTTCTGGGAAATTTCAGACAAAATTGTTTTCTCCTTATTACTTTCTGGTAACGTTTTCTTTCAAAAGCTGTGTGGCCCTTTTTTTCTGGATGAAGATTTGGCAATTTGACAAACTGTATTTATCATAGAATCATAGAATCGTTAAGGTTGGAAAAGACCCTTAAGATCATCGAGTCCAACTGTTAACCTATCACTGCCAAGACCATCACTATACCATGTCCTTGAGCACCACATGTATCCGTTCTTTAAATACCTCCAGGGATGGAGACTCAACCACTTCCCTTGCCAGCCTGTTCCAATGCTTGACCACCCTTTCGGTGAACAAGTTTTTCCTAATATCTAACCTAAACTTCCCCTGGCGCAGCTTGAGGCCATTTCCTCTTGTCCTAAAATAAAATTTAAAAAAAAAAAAATCAGCCATTTTTTGCCCTTTACAGCTGGAATTCTGGAAATTCAAATACCACATCTTTGCCTGTGAGCTTCTTGTAGACACCAGAAAATGTTTCCTCCTTGTGTTCAACATTGTTCTGTCGTGCTTTGCCCAAATGGACTTTTATGAGCCTGCTGCCATCCAGTTTTACACGGATTCTCTTGCCCACAATTTCACTTGGGAAAACCAGGTCTTCAAGAATGGCATCGTGCACTGCAGTGAGTGTACGGCTCCTGGGATGCTTTTGCTTGTTTTTTACGTGGCTTTTTCGTGTTGGCTTAGGCAGAATCCTTCTCTGAGCAGTGAACACCACATGCTTTCCACTGAATTTCTTCTCCAGCTCACGAACTAGCCGCACCTGAATCTTCTGGAAAGATTTCAGCTGAGGAACTGGTACAAAGATAATGATGGCTTTTCTGCCACCACGCACTTCAATTTCCTTAGCTGCTGTGATGTTCAACTCCCGCAGCTGAGCCTTTAAGTCAGAGTTCATTTACTACTATCCCACAAAAATAAACATGAATGAAGCCAAGGTAGAAGGCTTTGTAACAGCTCTTTCTTCTCAGGAAGGACATGCTTGAGTGTCGTAGGCAGCTTTTCAGAAGACTCAGTCCTCGTTGTGTGCGTCTCACAACTCACAGTGCTGACCAGGCTGTATGTGTGCCAGATGCAGCCCTGCTGCAGTGAGAGGTGGGATTGCCGCTGGCTTTCATCCTCAGTGTCAGCAATGCAGAGGCCAGACCACAGAGGTACAACCTGGAGCACATTGCCTCCAGCATACAGCCACATGGGGCTCCATGAGACTGCAAAACTCATGCTGAAATCGTGCTGAGTTCAGGCTCTCAAAATGTGATTTTTATCCAGATAGCTGAGATTAAGCCAGCATAGGCATGCCATTCATGCATAACTACACTCACACTTTCTGGTTGCAAGAAAGACATGCTCCCACTGCCTAAGCAGTGATGTAACTCTCAGCCTGTTCACCAACCTTCTCAGAGTTGGCTTCGTAGGTATACTTGAGATTTATCTTCCTTTTGGAAATTAGAGCTCTTTGCAGTTTAATAGCAAAGATATCTTGAAAGGAATTCTATATATGGCTGTTCTGATCTCTTCTTTATTGTGGCTTAAGTTACGACCCAGTCCTATATAAGCTCTAGCTTCAGTGTCTTGCAGATGGGCAGTAAATCTGAACACAAGGGAGAGGTTCTCAGCTGCTCTAAGTCAGCACATATCCAGATGAAGTAGCTTGTGCTAAGGGTTATGTAATCCAGGGATTATAAAGCCATAGTTTCTGTAAATGATATACATGATCATGGTGGTTACTTGGCAGTGTGGCAGTCTAGGGAAAATCAAAGGCAAGGAAGCCCAAGCTAGAATGCAGTAATGGACAATTTAGGACAGTGCAGGGAAATTATAATCTATTTCTTTACTTAGTATTTAGTCATTAATAATCACTTCTAAGAAGATGTATTACAGACTTATACTGGTATGTACCAGCTAAGATTTTGGCCCAAGAGTAAATTTTGAAGGAGGGAAAAATAAGTGGATATAAATGTAAAACGGAATAAAATTTCACTTTGATTTTCCATAGCCACATAACTAATCTATTTTGTTTTTCTGATAAGAGAGTATTTTTTGACATAAAAGAAATGTGTAGGTTTAAATTGTCTGGACTTCACTGAGGCATTCAGTATTGAAAAATGTGATAATGATGAGATGGACTGGAGAAGGTGGTACATAAGGTACACACAAAGTGCAGATGGAATTAGCCAAAGAGGTAGCTAATGACAGAGGTGTCCTGAAAGGAGAATGATTATCAGAGAAAGATTATTTGTGAAGTTCTCTGTGGGTCACTCTGAAATCTTGTTTAATTTAATATTTTCCACAGTGACCTATATAACTCTAGTGACATTTGTTAATGACACAAACATGGGAGGTATAATGCCTATATAGGGATATGAGTGGTATTTGAGCACAGCTGGGAACCTGGTATATGCTCTCCACTTTTGAAATACCACAGGTAGTGACTCGTAAATGCTTCTTGTTGCTTACTCAAACACAAACTGAATGTGTTTGAAAAGTTAGCTGTAGGAATAAAACAATGTTTCGGTTTCCATGCTCCTGTTCTGTGAAAAGTCCAAAACGTATCTGATGTCAAGAGAGAACAAAACTAATGACAGTAAACCAAAGTAAACTATGATTCTTGTTCAGAATAATGCAAAAAATGTGCAGTCATTAGCTCTTGCACCCAGACTTGTGGACAGCTGGAACGGGTGGAAGAGGATTGTTGAGAGGAATTTTTTAATAACCTCAGGCAGGTAACTGACCTTCATCCCAGAAGCACACATATTTGGTAAGTGCCATGGATATCTTTGGAGCCTGGATATATAAATAGTGAGCTAGCTTACTAAAGTGAAAGGAAAAATTGCTTGGCCCTGATTGCTTAAGCTATCAAAGAAAAAATAATTTTTCCAATTGAAAAAAACAGGGTCATCAAAATAATTATGAAGTGTGAAACCCTACACCATTTAATGATAAAAGATTGGACATTCAGAAATGGGAATGACTTACAAAAGGGCATTATGTTGATGAAATCACTAAAAAGAAACAGTGGTGGAAAATTTAAAGAAGTTGTTGCAATAGACAAAACTCATGATCCATCCAAAAGCCAATGAAAGTGCTGCCAGAATCAAGCATGAGGTAAAGTGAAAGATCTTACTAGCAATCAAACACTTGCATGAAAAAGGGATAATTGTGCATGAACAGGGTCATATTCAGTCAGGAAAGAGACATGCATAGTAAAGGCACAGACTAGTTAGATTTGCTTTCATATGGACATCATCTTGCAAAACAAAAGGAATGCTTAGCATTATGGAAGATATGCATGAAATGCCACAGGTAATTTGTTTGCATAAGCTTGCCACTAGGCAAATTGCAACAGAGAAAACTTTGTAGAACAGAAGCATTTACACTGGTAGCACAGCATTTCTTTAGGCTCATGTTGTAAACTAAGTAATAGAGAAGATGTGACTATATAACTACCCTCATAATTCCAAAGGATATGCATTAGTATATTCAGAAATTTCCTTTCAGGTAGTTATACTGTTTCACAGATTTTCTTCACTGTGGCATTTTGGATGCTATTGCCAACTTGAAGAACAGAAATTACACAGAATTCAACAGTGCATAATACAGGAAGGAGTTTAGTCACATACCTGTGAGACTTTGACTCCATTCAACTCTCATCTTGGACTAGTTGGATGTGCCTAAGAAAGAAACACCCCATCTTTCTGTTTGGGTACCCAATCTGTAATGCAGGAAAGCACCAGTAAGTAAGAGATCAGTGACATATTTTTAGATTTAAGTTAATTTAATGTAAGTAAATACTATAAATTAAGCACAGTACAAAGCTTGGACCCAGGCTGAGGCTTTAGAACTAAGCGATCCTCCAGAAATGGTTGTGTTTTAACATTACTTATTGTAAGGACACCCTTCTGAGAGGTCACTTTCCTGGGAGGAAAAGCACCACAGAAGTAGGTGTTCCACAATCAAACAGCAGAGAGGTAGGTCACACCGGGCATGCAATAACTGGGTTTGAATCAAGGCTGTAATGTGAAGCCTGAGACTTTATAGCTTACACCAGTTATCCCCCACATTCCTACTAATAGGAGCTGATGTGCTGTAGGCAATAGAAAGATGGAGGCTCTGAGAGGGAAAAGGTGGCGATAAAAAGAAAGAAATATCAAGGAACAACTCCATATATATTAAATTTTTGGGGGAAGTTGTTAGACAGATGCAAAGTTTAAACATTTTAACAAAAACCAGGCCACTCCGTGCTCGCTTTGCACTAGTGTGAGAACTTCAGTGTTCTGATGCCTCTTAAAGTATTTGATGAGAGACTAATAGCCTGACAGGCTAACACTTCACTTCCTTCCAATTAGGAGACTTTAACATCAAAGCCAAGGTCCTCCACTCAGCAAGGGCTTACTTGAATGAATTATAGAGGAGAATATGTCCAGTAGTTTCTTGTTTTTTCCCTCATGGAGACAGAGTCCGGCATAGGCTTTAATAAGATGTTTGAGGTCAAAAGGTTCAGGTTCCTCACTGTGAGCACTAGGAAGCTGCCAGAGTGTTTCAATATGTGTGGTGTTTGTAATGCAATCAGACAAAGCTGAAAACTCTATTACACAGTGTCATGTGGCTGACTTCCTTTTGGAGTGCTCTCGTGTTTAGTTAACAGCAAAGAGTATGGGACTTTTAGTATGCTATGAATCTTCCATGTTGCCATTTCAGCCTGCTGAAACAAATAACGCCTTCACCACCATTAGTTTTTGTCTGGCAGGAGGGGTGCGACAGTGGCTTCCTCCAGGGAACTGTGTCAGTTGTTTAGGTATCGATTGGTAACAGATCTCCAGGACTCAGAGGTCTTCAGTGAGAAATGATGACTGTATTTGATGTATGAAGTTATTTGACTTGCTAAGCTCAAATCTCTGGCAAAGTCTAAAAAAACTACCATAAAGTGTTCTGCCCCTATTTACCTCATGAGCAAAGCAAAAAATATTAAAAACCCTTTGAGATAAACATAGAAGATGCTTTGTTCCTTGTTTTGGTCAAAAAGTTTTTTAGATGCAGGATATTTTTTCCTGTGCATAATATCTACACTTACTTTTTATTTTTTAATGGTTTCTACTGCCAGGACTGGATCTCTCCACCTTTCAACAACAGCTTTTGTTCTTAAGGAGTTTAGAAAGTACATGTATCATTTATTTTAATACCTGTTTCACACAGAACAGCCACACAACTGATTGTAATATAGCAATTGTTTGCTGCAATATTAAGATGGAATGAGAAAAAAAAGAAAAATAGACAAAGGAAATGTCTTCTGTTTAGTCACACAAGGAACTGGGTTCACCTCGCCTTGCTTTAAGTCCTCCGTGGTCAAAGGAGAGAGATCAACATCCACTGAAGAGTAGTTAACATCAAAGTTTTCTTCCATGCAAAACACCTAAGGTATAACAAAGGCCAAAGACTACTGCAGAGGTAAAGTCAAAGAACTGGGAAACACGACCTTTATCAGACATGAAGATCTCATAATTAACATCTTGAGAAGAGTTTCTACAGTATAAAGTCCCTATCTCAATAATCAGCAAATGTTTAGGTGAAATGATTTATGTAGCAGTTCACTAGCCTCCAAGAGAAATTCTTTGTTGTATCCAGGTATTATTTTCCAAATCACAGTATCTAAATCCATACACCCTTACAGACTGCAAAAACAATCCCACCAAATGAAAGTGCTTTTAATCCCCCCCTATTTTTTTTTTTTAGTTGGTGTGGGTTTTTTTAGTTACTTTTCTGTTTTTATTTTTCTCCATGTACTCCTAAGCCTTGTCTGCACAAAAAAAAAAAAAAAAAAAACGAGCTAGGTAAATTGATACAGAATATAACTCTCTGACACCAAAAGCAAAACCAACTGCAGTGGTATTAGTTTATTTAAACCATGCATATTCCATGTGGGAGGAACAAAAATCAGCTTCAATGTGAGGCAATTTCCTAGCAATACAGCTGTAGCCATGCAAGTTTTGGAAAAGTATTACTATTTTCATTCATTTTGGTTTTGTTTGGAAATCACAGTTCCTAACTGAAATGCCATTACTGATAAAATAAGATCTATGTATATTCTGTGTCTTGTGTTTTTCCTCCAGTAATACATCCCCTAATTACTGCGACTAACTGAAAAATACTGTTTTACAAAACTTTTTGCTCAGTAGAAATAATGAAATGTTTCTAGACTTTCTTACTCCTGTAAAACAAAAATAATAAACCCAAATCCTCTAAAAATTCTGTTTTCTCAGTTTCTTTATGCCTCTGTTCATTTTGTTTCTTTCAAATTTTTCCTTTTTTTCCAACCTCATTTCCCTTTACCAACACACTTGGTTTTCTTTCTTTCTTCCTTAAATTTTTGTGTGAAGAAGAGAAATGAAACAAAAGTTGTTTTTTTTTTTAATTTACTGTTTAGGATAGTGGTGGAAGACAGTTGAAAGAGTAAGTTATCCCTGAAGAACAGACCAGCATGAACACTTTAACCTTGAAAAGACTCCTGGCAGTGCATTACTCATTCAGTGTTGACACACCCATAGCAGCCATGAAATTTAGCTTCCAGAAAGTTGCATCACAGATTGTCTCAGGGATATGTCAGGCTAATTCCAAGGAAAATCTTAATGAGTACAGTTGAATGTTGGAAACAATATCTGGTGTACACAGAAGAGAATAGGAAGATGAACTCAACTTCATTGTGCTTTTTTTATTTTAGGAAAAAGTTAGCTTCTGTATTCTTACTGAAATTTAAGTTCTTGAAAGTCTGTTTCTTTGTTACTAAATAAAAATGATTGTGTGTAATTCATAGCAATTCATCATACATGTGGCTCCCCCATAGGAGCCCAGCTTCCAATTCTTCTAAACCACTTTTGATGAAGGAAAACATTGACAAAGTTCCAGCTGTTTGAAATTCAAAATACACCCAGTCATGAGGTGGTCTAAATACAGATCTTTTATATTGTACAGTATCTTGAAAACATGAGGTGATGGGAGTACATAAGTCCTTAAAGACTTTCCTTTTTCCACTAACATTTCTTCAAAGTTTCTTGGTGCAAACACAAATGAAGTTCCAATGACACT
This sequence comes from Nipponia nippon, assembly GCF_047370975.1. NCBI lineage: Eukaryota > Metazoa > Chordata > Aves > Pelecaniformes > Threskiornithidae > Nipponia > Nipponia nippon. Next base: position 113,532,209 of record NW_028262358.1, on the reverse strand, counting down.
TCTATATTTTTCATCAATCTTTGAATAGTATATCTTGAGTCTCCTGACTTATTCTTCACACTTAGAGACATTTTCAGATTATATCTAACTCACAAAAAAGAAATGTAGATAAATGAAGTGTGCTCAGTGATAAGGAATTATAGAAGGCTCCTATATGGAGTTTAAGAAAAATGTATGCACTGAAGACAATTAAAGCTAATTAACATCAACATTGTATACTGCTTGCCATAAAAGTAAATAAATCTTACCAAAAAAATTCTTATTAGTCATCATTACTGGACTAATTGCTGTTTTTTAATAACTATAAAGTAATAAATCACAATTTGAAGGCAAAATAAGAAAAGGTTTCTTTTTCAGTTTTTGCTTCTTGAAACCAAAAAGAAATTTCCATAGGTAGATTTTTGAATGAAGAATTCTGAATTAAGATTTTCATGTGCTTTTGCAGTGTTGTATGAACATAGGTATGAGTCACACTGATTTTGCCATATATATACTTTTTCTGCAAAGTAAAGATTGGGTGACACTACAGTAATCAGATAATATTTATCTGATAACCATTAATTTCCATGGGTGAGTGTGTCTACAAGGTTTTCACTTTAATTCAATAAAAATTAACCAGATAAATTAAAAGTATACTATCAATGAATCTTCTATAGGAACACCTTTAAGCTGATCATGCATATGGCAAAATCCTCTATGGAAATACTTCTGCCTGTTTTCAGTACACCATGGAAGTCAGTCTTAGCAAGCGTTTGTTTGATGCCTTGATGTGGCCAAACAAAAGATCATCCTGAGTATTATTTCCAGTCCTTTTCCATTTCCATACTAATCATATTATTTCAGAAACTCAGCCTATATTCACTTGTCAGTCCCCACTGGTGAAAGACAATCTTTATTATGTAAAAAAATGGTCATCGGAATATTGGTTTTGAAGTGTAATGAAATGATTTCATAACAATGTATCTTCATATTTCCTAAATTATTTTAAAACCTTAATGCACTGCAGGGGTCTGCCTCACTGGCATAATGAAATGGGACAGTTCAGATTGCAACCTGCTGTGCGAGGTTCCCCCCATGTACAGAGCAGCATGACAGCTCTGTCTCCTTTCCTTTTTATCTTTCTTTTCCTCTCCAAGTGCTGGGTAATATTCTTGAAGAGGGGGATGTCACTCAGTATCTCACACATCCAGCTGGTGATTAATTTACACAGAGTAAAGATGAGGTACTTCTTAGAACTAAATCTACTGCTACAGTTTGATCATGAAAGTTGCCAAACGATTCAATATATAGCTCTGCTAACTATTGGATGCAGAAATGTTAGCCATTTATTTTTTATAACCAGCAAATTGGCCTCTACACACACACACACACACACACATTGGACATATAGCTATAAACACATAGCTAGGCATATAGATAAACATATTTAAAGAGAAAGTGGGAGAAAAAGAGACACGCACACACATGCTTACATATACACTGCTGACGTGATGATTTTACACTGTCTAAGACTACAGGCAGCTGCAAGGGAAAAATGCATGCAAAAAAAAAGGTGTAAGCAGCATGAAATAACTTCACAAGAATTGGAGCAACTCTTACAACTATGAACCTTCAGGCTGATCTTTGTACATTTAAATGATCTGATACTCACTGTACTAAACTATTTTTCTTTATGTCCTCTGGATATAATCCTAGAGGCTTCTTTTAGCTGTGGCTGTGGCCTGGACAGAGCACAAATAATCTCCTAAATAGAAGTAAGTATACTGATTGTTGTTGTAACCTCCTAGAGAGAATGTTTGCAGATCAATAACAATCATGAAGGGAGAAAGCAAGAGCAATTGTGTCTGGAAAGGAGTTTAGCAGGGAGGGTGAAGGGGTAATACTGGCTGACTATGCCTGTTTACCAAATTGTCTCATTGTAACTTTGCCCTGAAGCAAAAATACATCTGAATCTACTGGAAAAGTAACGACATTGAATTCGAGGTATTGTTTTGCTGAAGTGAGCTGAAGCACCAGTCCTGGGTTAAGTCTTGAGCCAAGATCTACTAGATTCTGCACAAACTCAAAATAGACGGAAAATTTTACTTCCAACTGTGGGTAGTCTTGACTAGACATTCAGGGTAAAAATCATTTCACCTAACTTTACAGCATAAATTTCTTCACCTCCCAGGCTCCTGTTTGAATCAAATGGGCACTTCTGGGCGTTCCTCAGACCTATTTTAGTTGTCTACTTAAGGATAAGATGAATTGTACCCTAGAAGTGCCAATTTCTCTTCATTGATAGAGAGGAAGCCTGGGGTGACTGCCTTGTGTGTAGATGGATGAATCCCTACCCCTCTGTTCCTAGAACAGTGCTGCAGCTGAATTAATGTGTCTGGTGGCACGCTCTCTAACAGAGTTGCATTACTGTATGAGTATTAATGATGTAGGTGATCCTGCTCTGTGGAGGATGAATACACACCTTTGCAACGAGATGGATTTCTTTACCTGAAAATGAGCTAGAAGTTATTTTAAGTCATATCTTATTTTCTATTTAATAGTAACAGTCTAATGTGTAATTTTGCTCTGCATGCATTGTATAGCTAGCTTTTCCAGTCTTTGAATTGACACATCACAACACACCAATACTTCAGTCTATAATGGGCTTAACACAGAGGGAAGAACCTGACCATCAGCAGCTCACCTGAGAGCTAGTGACATGTAAGATAGCACAGGCTTTTTCTTACCACCCCGCCCTTCCTACCCTAAACTGCATGTAATTCCATCATCATCTTTAACACTGGATTTCATCTCTTTCAGGGTTGCACTTTGCAAACACTGTTTAAACAGTGACACATACTACTTTACTGGCAGGTAGGTGACAAAAAAGGGAATCCTCTCCAGATCACTTGACTCTCTTGCCAGCTAATTTCCTATGAAATTGTCCTGATCCAAAGGGCATGAAACCAGTCTTTCCGTATATTTCAAACAACCTTAACTCAGTCCCTTAATGGTAACCATGGGTGATTATAGGTATTCCATCATATAGTCTTTGCTAGTCTTTTGCACAAGGTTCCTTTTATAGGACTAAGAGCTATCTGTGCCTGAACTGTAAAGGTGGAGGTACTATTTCTTCATAAACTTCTACAGCCCTGTAGACGAGTAGGTAGCTGCATGACTCCTTTATCTGAAAGTACTCACTTCTAAGGGTGATACACTTTCTAATGTTCATTGCTGGTAGGCGCAGATCAGAAGGAATGTGACTCATATTGCCTCATTTCAATTTTGCTATTGCCTAATCTTTATTTTCCTTTCAATTGCTGCTACACCTGGGCTATGGAAGCAAGAAGAAATAAAAAAAAAAATCCTTCTCCTGTCCTGAGATAGATCTATTAAAGTCTAAGTAATAAAAAGTTTGAGCTTGACCATAATCTGACCACTAATAGCAATACCAAGAGTAAGGATAAGCTGTTCCCAGACTGCCTGAAGACCTGATTTCTTCTCTCATGCATATTTGCAGAGATGAACAAGAAGTATGCTTGTAATCAGCTACTTCTTTCTATGCAGCATGATCTGAACAACTTTTTTTTGGTCTGAGGGCTAACAGAAGACAAAATGCCTAAATTTGCAATGTTGTGCAGGCATGAATACAGATGACTTCAGCCATCAGGAGCTGGATTCCTCCTAATTAGCTGGCGCACTGATTGAGATGCCTGACTTGCAAATATAGACATAGAATGCTTTCTCTGTATTTAACAACAAGAAATGAAAGCCCATAGAAGGTGATTCACCCCACTTAAGATGCCAACTGCCCTTTAGAAGCGCTGGCTTGCTACCATACTAAGGCAGATGAAGGTGACTGTGCCCCTCAGATGGGTGTCTGCATTTACATAGAATAACCCCGGGCCAGTGTTTTGAAGCAGAGAAAATAAAATCAGCCCCCTCAAGCAGATGACATTACCCTGGTTAACAATGCTGCAGATGATAGCAGAATTGGGCTAGGTGGATGGTACAATAGCTGACTTTTGCAGAGTTGGCAGGTAAAGGGGTTTGTCAGAGGAGGCAGGGTGAGTACACAGCGGGCGATTTACTAGAGGGTATGAAAGCAATTCTCTGCTCAGGTCCAACATGTTCAGGCAGCATCAGATAAGGAAGCAATCGGTATGTTCACACCTGCTTACATTCAAACTATCTGCGAACTGCTGACACAAACCTATCTTCCTACTGAGACACCAAGATAATTTCAGAGGAAATGGAGCTGTACAGAAAAAAAAGCTACTCTTTGCTAAATTGAGTGATTCCTCTAGGCTCTGACCAACAGCTTGAGGTCAACGTAAGCAGGAAAGACAAAAGAGACTCCCTCAGGGATTATTCAGAAGCTAAAATAGAAAATTTGCTCAACTGTTTATCACCTGGGTTTGACCTCCCAAGCAATATTTTTTTTTTTTTTTTTACAATAAGAAGGCAATGAAGGATTTGGCAGTGAATGAAAGGGAATTCATCTTGCCAGCATTTTGTTAGTGACACTCTGAGGCTCTGTCTCTGACTTGCATTTCCTTTGGAATTAGATCCTTAGGCTTTTTGGGCTTTTTCTGTATTGCACTACACCCATGAGCAGACAGTATCAGCTACTGCGTGTGTTAGTAAGGTATAACTGGGGCCAGGTTTTACCTGTGATTTTTTTTCACAATTCCTTCCAAATAAGCACATCAAAAGCCTTTTTTTCTGTAGTAAATTTGTTGTCATTGAAAGGACTGATCTTATGAGATGTCTCGAATCCTCCTCTCCCATAGATACTGCCACAGAAGCAGGTGCTTGGCATCTCTCAGGATCAAACCCTAAAATGCTAGTTGCCATGGTGACTGAATGTGAAAGAACAATAAAGAGCTGTTTACCAGGGAAACTTATCAGCAGGGCTCGACAAAGCACCACAAAACTGTAATTAGGGTTGCGTTGAACCACAGCTTTATTTCTGCAGCTAAAACTAGGCAACAGCCTTTGCCTTTGATTTCTTCCTGATATTATCCCTTGTATATCGCTTGTCTCCCTTGTGTAAGATCCCACCCAAACTCTGAGTAGATTATAGCAGAGCAGGCAAAAATTAGCATTTTGAAAAATCTATGAAAAACAAGGCTGCAAAACTGCATGCAAATGACTGTATGAAAAATTACTCTTTGAGAAGCAAAGTGCTTTGAAGTATCCTATACATCCAGAGGTTGCTGTACTCCATAGCAATCTAGAGAAGATCATGATAGTTTAGCATCCATTTCTGGATGCAAAGATCCTTTTCATATTTAATTGAGAGAGCAATACCCCAAACAGCACACAAAGTCCTTTGGTTTTTCATATTAAATTTTGCTTGTTTTTTTGCTTCTTAAGATTATCGTTTCCTATGTAGTAATAGTGCTACCATAGCTGACAAGTTAAAACAGATATTGTTAATAGTAGCCATCAGTGCTGGCTTGGCAGCTCTGTGTCCTGAATGAATTCAGAGGTGCACTGTGAAAAGCATTTCACAAATGCCTGTGAAGGGAAGGTCTTTACAGTGAAGAGCTTTTGCTTTAATTAGGCAAAACAGATGGTGCTGGAAGGGAAACAAAGGCACAGAGAGGTGAAGCATCTTGCTCACAGCTGATCAGTGGCAGATCTCAAACAGTTATTCCCAAATTCTTAGGACTCTGAACCAATGTCAGTCATCAGCACAAATCGTTATGCACCTTTAGCATTCAGCTGAAACACCGTGTACGCAATGTGGGTCTTCAGATCAGTGGTGATGTCGTGGATCACCACCAGCCCACAGGCAGCAGTTTAAGAGCCTCTGCATTAGATGCACATCAGTGCTCCTATTTCTGCATGCAGGAATTGCAGACTAAACAAAGTTTCACTCTTCTGTCACAGCATTCAGAAGGGTACTGGCAGATTTTGGCAGCTTAGCAGGAGATATTGGGAAGCCTCATGTAGTAGTGTGTCATTTATGTGCTGGGTTATGTAATGAGAAAAGTAATGCTAAAATAAAATAAAATTCATTTAAATAAAATTCTTTATTAAGGATTAAATAGGTAGTGATACTGCAGCATTCATCCTCACTGCTCTCCCACAAGGTGTTTTTGTGATGCCTCTGTTGTCCTTTTGTCTGCAGGTTGTGTTGCTTCTTCGAACTTTCATGCAAGTTGTTCACCATATGACTCCCAGGCACGGGGAAGAAATGGGGAATTTGTAGCACTGTTTCTGTTAGTGCACTGTATGAATCAGTTAAAATCTGAAACACTAGCACTGCTATTTTTAGGTTTCAGTAGCAATAGGTGCCTAATATGTTCACCTGAGAATACTTCTGCTGAACATATGAAAAGCATCGCTTGTGCATCTTCTAAACCCTGCTTTTATGTATGCAGAAGAAATGAATAATCTGTGCTTCCAGGCAACACCCCTCAGAAATAGATAGGGAATGATTTCCTAAGAAGGAAAAACTATTTCCTTTGAACATTCAAATCTCTGAACTGATTTCTCTTCCATCTCAATGTAAATCCATTGCCTTTGCTGCAGTGTGTTGCAGCTGGATGACACAGGGGAAGGTCAAACTCTTTGAAGTGATACAACCTGAATTACAAACCAGGTCTTGAAGAGAGCTAGTGGGTGGAAAGAACAGAAGCCAGGGCTGACCTCCACCTAAACTGCAGCTGCTGTCAGTATCAGGAACACTGAAATTTGTACCAGTGGTCTCTGCTAATTAACTGCTACATGAAGTAAAACGTCTAGTGTGCCCCAGGTAACTGTTGTTGTTGCGAGAAACTAGGAAAGATAATGGTATCTGTTTCCTGCAATCATTTCTATGTGTTCCCTCATATCCATCACTCACCTTTCGTAATCAGCAGGAAATCTCCTCAGATGCATTCCTCACCCCCCAGGGCCTGGGGCTGTGCTGGCTCTCCTGGGCAGGACAGGGAGAGCTGCCCTGCAGCAGGACGCGGTTGCTGGTCAGTTCCTAGCATGGTTCTAGAGACTTCAGAAGTAGTGTGGGAGGGAAGAAAACATACGTCCTGGAGCAGAAAGAGTTGCCAAGACATCAAGAGTAGGAAATAAGAGAAAGAAATTAAATGCTGGATCAGAGAGCTGCAAATGATTGTCCTCTGTAATGTGCTATTGTCTTCTAAAATACTACTTTTGCTACTGACAACTTTTTTTTTAATACAGTGCTTGATGCCTAAGTGTCCAAGTTTTCCTCTCAGTGAAAGCAGAAGCAAAGGGCTATCTCTAAGATCCCAAATACTTACAGCTTAGGGCTGCTGCAGTTTCACTGCTTTGTACACAGATACTGCCTTGTTGTGACATGGGTATTCAGACATCTCTTCACCCCAGGTGAAGTCCTGCCGTATTGGCCCATGTGAGACTTGAAAGGGCACAGAGATCCTTACGTTTGTCCTCTTGTAATGAGTTTCACACATAATGAAGATGATTTCTTATGTCATTTAGCTACACAGCATCTGAAATGAACGTCACAGGAGCAAGGAAGTAGTTTTCTTACTAGTTCACATGTGGCTCCAGGGTCTGAACACCACTGGCTGTTAGCTATCAGATGCATACCAAAACAGCATCAAAGCAAGAAGAGTTCGGTGAAAAGAAAAAACGTTTTGCTTAAGAACAAGAGCAAACACTCAGTTTGGTAGGAGGCATCTCATACTTTTATAGCTGTTTTAAGTTAGGCTTCTGATGGAGAAGGAAATGTTCAGGATCCTCCTATAATCAATGGGGCAACGTTGGCAGACACTCTAGACAGTTCACTCCACCAATTTTAAAGGCACTTTCAAATGGAGATATTTCTCATCCTCTACAAGTTATGAACTAAGCCTACATGACTATCTTAAATTAGAGGCCTAATTGTGAAGGGTGAGATGAATCCTGACTTGTAGAAGAGGCATAGTAAATGCTTATGAATGAAATGTGTCAGATGCAGTAACTAGAAAACACAAGTCGATGAGAGCTTACAAACTTAACACAATAGGTGAAGCATAAAGCCTCATTATGAATCCTTCTCCGATATATATACATACTAAAACTTTCCACTATGTATTGGTTTTTTCTTAAAAATTACTTTTGCCTCCTAAGGTCAAGAGTTTCATAAAAATGCTTCAGTCTGAGAATCCATTAAGTTCTGTTAAACTGGATGGGCAGCTGAGTCAGATTGTACCTAGGTGCCTCTGAACTCTATCTGTGAAAACAGTATGTAGAGATGGACAGTTCAGTGGTGCCAGAAGTAAAAAGTACTTCACCCACCTACTAGGAACTTGGGTTTTACTCATATGTCCATTTCTTTACAACCAGTCTTCATATGTACACTCATGACAAAGAAAAAAAAAAAAAACATTTCTGAAACCAGAAAAATAACATAGAAAGAAGTAAAAAGTTACAAATATGTGTTGCAGTATGTTAAGCATCAGCTTGTAAAACGGAAGCTATTATTTCTTGGGGAAAACAATCCAAAATACAGATATTCCATGGTATATGGAAATCTGTGAAAGTAAGGGCAATACTGATGGACTAAGGAGGGTAGTAGACAGGAAATTAAACATAAGTTTACAGTGCATCCTAAAAAGACAGCAGTCTGGGGGTCCATTCAGAAACACGTTCTTGCCTCACAAAAAAAAGGTCAAGCTTTGGTAAGACTTTTCCTGAAATACTGTTTTTAGTTATTGACACATAGTTAACAGATGAAAGCAGGAAAACAGCATAGAAATGACTGTGATAGAGGAGAAACTATCAGAAAAAAAATGAAACGCAATATGTAGTTTCCTTCAGCTGCACATTAACTGGGAAAGGGTAGCCCCACTGAATATGAGTTGCAAAACCTCTGGTCAGCCTGGGTAGAGTGTGAACCATGGTGTAGGGAAGCTGATGCAGAAACTCTTGTTAATATTTGTCAGAAATACAATGTACGATGGACTAAAAGGACAAAAGAGAAAGGAGCATCACAAGCAGAGTGTGTCAAAGGAGAAATTCAGAGGAGATCTGAGTTATTTCCCAGGTTTGCATAGACTTTCTATATGATATTGGCCAGAATCACCAGATTTATTTTTCTCAGCTTCCTTCCTCTAAATAGCTATGTAGTTGTCTTTTATTTTGCCTGATAAGATTACAAGTATGATCAGTCTCTACGTACACTGCTTCCTATAATGGGACCTGGTCTACACTACTGCCATAACTTCTATTACTACTTAATCACTTTCCCTAAGACATCGGGGAATGTAGAACAGAGGAAATGAATGTGTTCTTGTGGTCCCCAGGGGTCCTGGAGGACTTATTGCTAGCTTTGTTTAAAACTGGACTCAATGAAATACTGTGAAATTTGCTGTTAAGAGCTCTCTGGCAATAGGAAATAAGAGATGAGTCATACAACGACATTTCCATCCTACGGATGTTGTGTATAACTGTGTGAGTCGTATACTCTCTTTAAACACACACTTACAAATACACTCACAGTAATCTGGATGACAGACTGCTAGCAATCAATCTATGCAGGTGTTTTTTAAAGCAATTCAGAAGTACTATTTCTCAATAGGACAGAAATAACTGCTATTCTATTTTTTAACGTTTTTATTCCTTTCACTATGAAAAGAAATCCATAAATGACAGCTCAGATTGTCATATTTTTCTAGTTTTCTCTTACTATCAAATAATATTTAAACTGAAGGCTGCTAGGCAGAAAAGCTAGTTGTAATTAATGCACTATCAAGGAAAATTCTTCAAAGCTCCTTTTCAGAGTCCTCGATAAATCCTGCAAGTTTCCCAGTCAGTGGTCCTGTTACAGATCTCTAGCTGGAATTGCCTGGCAAGGATTTAGTCCACAATCAAACACAAAATTAGAATCAAACTTCTGAGCTTCCTTGTTTGTTGTCTTTCCCCTTCTTTCACTTATATCAAGATAAGAAGACAGAGCTAAACTCAGTACTCTCTTCTTCCAGAGGACGCTGTTTTAACATGTGCATTGACCTCCAGGGAAAAAAAAACACATATGCACACACAGAAAAAACAAAAATACACCCCCCAGCTGCCCCCCAGATCATTACTAAAGCACTAATTCCAGCTTTAATCTGGCCCACATTATTTTCCTGAGCATTCAAACTTCTACAATAAAGCCATTTACAGAGTAAGCAGTTTTATTGTTGCACTAAGCACTCTATGCTGTATGGCCTGTACACTTTGAGTGAGCCTAGAAACAACAGTGGGAGAAAATACTAGATTATTATGTTATACTCTACAATTTGTGTCAACAAATGGCTTCTACTTTTCTAGCTATGCTACCTGTCTCTCTCTGTCAGCTGTCAATGGCTTGCTTCTTTTTAACGAATGCTGGGGCCTCCAAAGTTCCCCCAGGCACACATACATCAAGAAAAATGCTGAGATTTGTCAATTCCCCTAACATCCATTTAGGATTATTGTCAACATTTATAAATCTATAAGCAAAACATTCCCTTGAGACTAATTCTTTTTGACGGTTAGTTAAGGTAGGTCACCCAGCAGGGAAAATCTTGTTGGTATATAGCAAGGATGTTCTGCCTTTAATGCCTTCTTTTTATCAGTGATCTTTGAGTCTTTTGGCTGCTTCTAGGATAGAATTTATCATTTCTATATGTGTCAAAAATCTTGATTTTGTAATGGTGTCTTTGCATCTATATAGAAGTGCCCTTTTGGGTTGGGACTTGGGATGGGAATGAAGTAGAGGAAAGCATAGAAATACAACTGTCCTTAAGAATAACATAGGGGACTTTTTTTTTTTTTTTTGCTAAGGCTCCTACACAAATGCTTAGTTTAGTGAGGTAGAAAAAGAATTATCTAGTAGCTAAGAAATTGTTTTAGTTTAAGTCAGGAATTTGCCAGTTCTTTAAAAATGTGAAAGTACTACTCTATTACATAGGGTAAGGAAAGCAGGTACACACCAAGAAACTGATGTTGTCAGGCCATCGGTTATGGTGGGCTATATTAGTATCTTATATCTAATATAAAGAAATCAGTTTGGTATAAAGGATCCTTAATGTACATTAGAATTATTCTCAGAGACATCTATCTCCACTTTTTCAATTGCTTATACATATATCAGTTTACTAGGACAGTCTCATGGCATTTCAGTCAATGAACAAATGTGCTTATTAACAAATATTCTTAGAAAGTCCATTTAAGATCTATCTGTAGATCTCTAGGTAGCATCAACACTAGGAAGCTAATTCAAATGCTTTCCAGCCTCCTCGAACACCCTTGTCAATGCAAAGTAGCTGGAAACTCGTTGAAAGACAGGTGAAGATGCCCAGTGTGCAGAGGAGTCCTGCATAGCACAAAGCTTCAGAATGTAAACGTGTTTGTAATGGTTCAGGTCAAAAGTTCATTTTACTCAGTACTCTGCCTGCTACAGCAGGAAGAATATAAGGACTGGGCAGAGTAATTTGTCATCTGCATATGCTCCCAGCCTCCACAACCTGAGGTTCATGGGCTTTCTGAGTTGGACGTATGGGTGTAACAGCTCATTTCTCACATGAAGAACTGTCCAGCTCCGTTTTAAACCCCTGTGAATTGTTAACTTCAGTGTTCTGTGTTTAATTTCACATCTTACGAAGCAGAATTGTGTGAACTGCTGCTATCTGAACCTGCCATCTACTCGTTACCTGATTCCTGGGGAGTCTCAGTGAACTTGATATGTTTGCTTTTAAGGAGTCTTAAGATTGGCAAAATAAGAAAGGTGCATCAGTTCATGGACTGGAAAGACCATGAAGAATGAAACAAACAAAAAAAAAACAAAAAAAAAAAAAGAAAAGAGGACAAGACTTGAGGTTTTAGCCGAATCTGAATGCTTGTTATTAGGAAAAGCAAGCATCACACCTACAAAATTAAAACGTTTTTGAAAGTTTGATAAGTTGAGAAAGAAAAACAAAAATGTTCTGATACTCGATCCAGTGCAGTAAGTGGTGGGGTATATCTGTTTCTTCTCCTGTTAAGATAGGCCCACTTTCGAATTCTGGTTCTGAAGTGGTTGTCCAATGCGCCTGTTGTTTTCATGCCTGTCCGAGTTTGTCTTCAAGCATTCAGTCATGGCTGTTCAGGATTTCTGAGAATCAGTGAATGCCAGAGAAGGGAACAGTTATGTGCAATCAACAAAGCTTGCTTAAGAGTACAACATTTTTCCACAGATAGAACTGAATTCAGTATGCGATTTCTAGCATATAAAGTATGAAATTTGACTTCAGGATTTCTTACCAACAGCTCTAAGTGAACTTAATAACAACTATGAGAAATGCCTGGTTACTAGAGATAAGGAAGCTACCAAACTCAGTGTTGTAAGAGGAATTTAATGAAAGCTCATATTTGATTGCGAGGAAGCAGTGTTTGAGTAATAGAGGAATTTCTCTGCCTCATCCAGTTAATTAAAATTTGTGCCAAAGGCAAATGACTAACAGTGGCATGGAAGTCCAGCATCTCAGTGAAGAAAGCTGGGCTAAGGTGGAGAAAATTGCAATATTTGGTTTTGGCACTAGGAGAGTTTATTCTTTGTGCTGGAGTATACTACCATCTCCTTAGGGAAGTTCTCAGCAGTACTCTAGTAAAGTGCTCAGGCAGCATGTTTATGTTTCTGTATCAGAGAGAAGGGGGAATTGGAGCAGAAAGTGAGGGAGAGAGACTTCAGAGCATGGAGAGAAAGACAAGAGGAGCCTTAGTGTACAGAGAAGGAAAAGCAAAGAGAAAGGCATGAAGAAAAATGACCCATGAAAGGTTAGAGCTCACAAAGAAAGGGATCCTGTGTATGGCAATCAGGGGAGCAGAAAGTCCTCCTAGGTTGACTAAGCAGAGCCAGTTAAAAGGCATTCAATCATACTAGTGATTATTAGTCCTTTGAAACTTATTAATCTTATTATGAGGCTGTGGAACAATTTTAAAATTTAAACAGACAAACAACTGTATTTAATTTTTTTTTTGCCATGTATTTTCTTTTGCCTTCTTTATTTTCTTTCTGTATTTATTTCTTTCCAGTTTATGGGTTTTTTTACTCTTTTGCATCTTTTCCTTTCTGTCTTCTTATTTCCTTACCTTTCCTGTTTCTTCCTGCATTTTATTTAACTGGCGATTAAAAGGGAAAGGCTGTGTGCCCTTTACTGCTGACATACCTCACATTAGGAGGATGGGGAGGCAAAAGAAAGCTCCTGGAATCTTTCAAGCAAAACACAGTATTATTGCATACACAGTAAAATAGTTCATAAAAGGAGTTTAGAAAGGATACAGTAAACACCAGTATAAGCAGCAGCATTTGGCCTCGGCCCACAAGCTCTGCCAGGCAATTGAATGTTCATCAGGCAAAACGGTAATGTAGCCAAACAGCTGTGTGTTCCTCAGAGAAGCTGTAGAAACACATGGCCTTAAAAGAAAAAGGGATCTTTCTCCTCTTTAGGTTCACGGGCATTCTGTCTAAGAGTCAATTTTTAGTCTTGCCTTAACCAGATCTCTGTTTTGTACCTGGAGAACTGTGGGGGTACTTGGTGCATGTACTCTAAGTTTTAGATAGTTATGATCCACATGTAATGTGGAACTCATAATTACTTGCTGAATTGTAGTGAGGGACATTTTATCAGCCCAGATACATCCCATTCTCTCACTGCTCCAGCTATTGCTATCCCAACACGGAATGATCCTTCCCTGGGCAACAGGAGTAGCCACTGTATCTCGTCCACATTTGCTTCCAGTTTGGAGGCCAAAGGCACAAGGCACACAGAAAATTGTTCTCGATCAATTTTAGCCCATGTGTATATAAACAGACAGCTGCTTGCATACCACTTTATAAATCAGAGCTGGCATAGCAAAGACATTCACAACGAAGAATTGAGGGTACTGTGAAATGCAAGAGCACTACATACTGTCATCTGCTGGGATGAAGGACAGCTTGTCAATTTACTATAAGACCTCCATGATCTAAGTGGATGATTGAGTCAAGGTTTCCCCAGCCTGTTAGATGTAAGGTGAAGCCATGAAAGGCTCAGGAACATTTCCCTCCCAGTCTGCAAAAAATATACAGCCACAGGGTTAGAAAACCAGCCAAGCAGCATTTGTGGAATTCACAAAGGGCAAAGTGCTGTTCTTCATAGCATGCATATTTATTTTGATGTGGTTGTCTGTGGGCAGCAGGGTATGAAATCAAACCACACAACTGACATTTACACTACTGCAACTTCACTGTGGTCTGGCAAGGGGGAGAGACCTGAGTGTGAATATAACTAACTTTGCTCTCATCCATGTTCTTATTACTAGGTGTAAATGAGAACAAGAGCCAAACAATTGTATTAAGACCCTTGTTGTAACTATTGGGGAATTAATTGTTTTCCCATCCACTCTTCTTTTTGTAATGACAAAAGGATAAATCCTTCTTGTTGGTTGACTAGTATAATCATCCTCTGTTTCTCAGGGCCTTGTGTTTGAGGGAAGAATCCGATGTGAAATGTGTATGACACTTTCCCCATGCTAATGATTGTCTATAAAGCCTACACGTGGGTGAGGGTCTCTATAAGGTAAGTTCATACATGCTGTTCATCAATGTCTATAGTGCTGAAAATGTAGATGGTAGAGATGTGTGAGTCAGATGGTGTTACTAGCATTTCCGAGACCTCATTAGCCACATGATTCATTCGCTTGCTATTCATTCATTAATCATTTTCTAGTGTAAAAGACTGTTTCATAGGAAAAAATAATTCTTTATACACCACTTGTTCTCATGTATTCTACATTTTAAGAAGACAGAATTCAGATTTAATTTTTTTACACACCTAAAACCCCCATTTTCTAACTCGATGAGTACCGGAGTTTGCCATAATAATAGGCTATCTCAGCTCTTTTGCATGTGTTAATACTTTTCATATGAGGAAGAAGATACATTTCTGACAGGCTGGTTAACCATTGGAACAAACTGCTAGTGGATTCTGTGTTTCCCGAGTGCTTCAAATAAAGGCTGTAAACCTTGCCAAAAGACGTGCTTTATTCAGATACAAGTTACTGGTCTCTACAGTAATAACCAGAAAATATTATTTGACTAGATCACTTCATTGCATCTTATATTCTTAAAATAAATGAGATCAGGATTTGAACAGAGGAAGGAAAAAAATCCTGTTTCTCCTTTATAGCCTAAATTCTACATACGAATTCTATATATGAAGATGTGTGATAATACCAATATGTTAGGCATTTTCCAAAGGGATGTAATATTTTTGCAAGAAATGTGTTGTAGAATAGTACAAGTTTCAACAAACATGAAAAGGGAGAAAATAGGAAAAGCATGGGATTTGATTAAAACAAAAAATAATAAACTCCCTGATAATCAGTAGATAATTGGCACTAAATATATTTATAAATATAAGATGATCCTTTAGTATTTAATCAAAGGGGGTTTTAATGTTTCTTCACTGAAATTTATCATAAACATTTCATTGGTACGTGCCAGTGTTTAAATATTTATGGAAGGAGAATAGCTCTAATACAAGAAATTGAGATGATTGTACTTAAAGCACTCAGACAGGATATTGGGGATCTAAGTTTAAATATCTCCTCCGAATCAGATCGTTAAATACCCTTGTCATTTTTTGAAAGTTCTTGATTTTCTTCTATTTCAAAACCAGGAAAAAATTGGAAGCTCAATAAATGAAAACTATTTCCTGCCTTTGCCTTTCAGAAAAATTTCATGGCAAAATCAAAACATTTTATTTCACAAGCCTATGGAGTTTCATTTGTTGACTTAGGCATTGTGTAGCTACTATTTTTCTTTGCTATAGAAGTATCTATTTAAAAAGAAAAAACTCTTTTACTCTACTTGTATTTTATTGCCAAAGTAATGATCAAATTGAATGAGGTCTGCTTAGCCTAGCATCTCTTCTCTGACAGTGACCAATGCTCAATGCTTCAGACAAACATACAAGAAAATCAATGGTCAATTATTCCACACCCCTCCCAGAGTCCAAGATTTTTTTTCCTCTAACTATTATTAGTCAGTAGTTAGCATGCACCCTGTAGCTTGAGCTTTTACATCCCTTATGTATTATTTATCTTGTCTGATGCATCTGTGATGTTCCTAGTCATCATTTGGATGTTTAACCTTCTTAAAAATCTTGTTACGTTCCCAGTCTTAATATCTTGTGGCAATGAGTTCCACAGATAACTCATATTTCCTAAAAATGAAATATTTCCTTTTTATCAACCGAAAAAATGTTGCCTTTCAATTTAAGTGCATTCCCCTTTTGTTCGTATGATGTAGGAAAGAACACAGAAAAAACACATCGCTGGCAGAGGCAACAGCAGTAGATTTGGATTTGATTTATACCTTTGTTCCTGATTTAGGAAGCTTTAGCAATTCACTGGACCAGAAGCGCTGGTTCCCACTAACTTTTTGGGTGTTTTGAACACTATATGATCACTCCTGTTCTGTCTGGTCCAATTATATGAACTTCAGGGGCAGTGTCCTTTGGTACCCATGGTTAAAGCAGGAAAGTGATGGGAAAATCATTTTCTGGCTTCAGAGGTGGGGGAATGAATTGGGCTTATTTTCCCTGTTCTCTGAGAACATCACTAGGTCACACTGTGAAGAGAAAACTGGAAGAAAACTGAATTATGAAACTCAATCAGTTATAGGCGCGAGTTACTCTGCAACATGCTAAAAGATACTTAATATAATGATATCCATGAATTCAAGCAGAACATGGAACCCAAAAGTCTTTAAGAATCAGGGCATCAATCCCTCAGTGCTAATATGGATATGTTTATGGGAATAAATATAAGAACAGATTTTTAGGCACCTTGTCAACTTCAGTAAAAAGAGGTTCCTTCAGTCCTTTAGTACTGTACTGCCTGGGCAGCCTCAGAAAGTGTGTTATGAGAACCTATATTTTGTATGCAAATGCAGGAAATAACATTTTAATATGAGTTGGGTTCCTACACAGTTTTGTGGATGAAAGTCCAGACTCAGGAATGCATTAAGATTCATAACTCTTATTTAGACTCTAAATGTTGAATGAGGCTAAACCCAAATTTCTTGTTGTTTTTCCATTAACACTTATAATTTCCATCATTAAATGGAAATATTATCATACATCTACCTCATAGACATAGTAAGGATGTACAGTAATGTATGTTTCCAATGGATGATTCTCTTATAGAGCAGTAGACCAAGTATGAAGAGTGTATTTTGAATACACAGTATGATCAATGGCATAATAATGGTATCTGTTTTCTTGTGTATTTTTACATGTATAGTCTTTATAGACACACAGGTGTCCTTATAGCCTCAAAAGTGGTGAGAACAAAAGCAATTTGAGTCTCAGGTTTGTAGAAGGTGTTCTCTAGTTCTGCTCTGGCACTGACAGGAGTGAGATTTGCTTTCTTACTAGGTTCTTAAGGGGAGCATTGTCTAAGGTTTTGAAAGGCCAAGCACTTCTCCTCTATTCACATGGTTTTGTTTTGTGGGGTTTTCTTGGGGAGGGGGGGAAGGAAATGTCTAAATAGTTAAACTGAAGATACAAAGAGACAGATTTGCAGGATTCAGATCCCATTTAGGCACCTAAATAAGTGGCCAGATTCTTAAAAATCTTGGCATCCGGCAGGTCCTGCCAAGACCGGTTGGCTGGGAACAATGGCAGCCACTGCATGCCGAGCCCTTTTCAGAACCTGGCCTTTGTGCCTGACCAGTTTCAGTTCTCCTCCTATATGGTCAATTAATGAGTTCATTTCCCTTGGTATTTGTGTGGGCCTTTGACACATCAATGAGGAAGAAAAGAAACATTTCCTAAGAGGAATTACAGTAATCACTTGGCAAAGGCTTAAGAACAGCAATACTACTTGACCCAACTTTGAACATACTATTCATGCCACTAAAAATATTTGTTGAGGTCTGGTACTCTTTTATATAACCTTCTGCTGGTTTCCAGCCTCCAAATCTGAATTAGTGTCCCCTGTTGCCTGCTGAGTTACTGGTCTGGTAGGAAATCAATGTACGTAATACTGGTCCCTGTTCATAACAGAGCCATAGCTTATATAGGGTGGACCTATGCACCTTCCTCCTCTGAGAAAAACAAAGCTCCTCTGAGCTCTGCACTTAAGCTTCGTAAAGGAGGGGCCTAGCCACCATTGGTGGATTCCTGCTGCAATAGGATTAGACAAAAAGCTACTACAAAAAAATTCAGAATATAATGATACTCCTGATGCTTTCACTTTTGATGTCTTAAAAGCTGTCTTTCCATTATATGCTGCTGGCTCCGTTGCGGACTCTGGGGCATTAGGGTAAGTGAACATGCAAGGAAAAGGAAAATCAATCTCTAGCCTCAGATAATGGAACTACTGGTGCAGATGGTCACTAAACACCAGCAGTTTACAGGCTTCACTCTAGGGCTTGAGTTGCCGAGATGATTCCCAGTGGAAAAGAAAGAGGAAACATGAAAAAATAAGGAATGTCCTTCTCTTTATCAGGATCATATGTACTTCATTGCACTGACTTTTAGTATTTGATTGTAGCCTGGTTTGAATTCACAGCTTGGTGCAAATTTGGGGAGGGCTCAGTTTTGTTTGTTTTAATTCCACATTCAGTCGCTGCCTCTTTTAAGTCTCAGATATCACAGTTTCATACTTGAAAGTGTCAAATGCACGGCCAGTGTCCATAATGATGAATTGCAATGTTGTGCGAGTTACACAGGAGAGCGCCATTGTGTGCAGTTTTTCATGTAATTAGCCAGGAAATAGACCTTGTTGGGCACATACAGCCTTTGAAAACAGAATTTTTATACTTGCAGCTGACCCTTCCCAGGGGTTTCATTATCAACAACAATAATAAATGCCAATATTCTTATGTATACGAAAAAGTTCAGAACTTAATGAGCACAACTCCATATGTTTTAAACAAGTAAAATAGATATTTAGGAAATAAATAAAAAATTGAAAACTTTTCCACTTCCCCACTTAGCTAAACTGACAATTCAGGTTCTCATGATTAAAATTCAATGTTCAAATTCCTTTGGGCTTGCAGTAACTTTTTCTTTACTTAGCCATATGTATGTATTAATGAATCTAAGGTTTGCAACCTGATTTTTGAAATAGCATTGTCAAAAACACTTAGTTATTTCATTAATAGCAGATTCGACTCTTCAGTGAACATCTTTGAAACACCAAGTTTATATGAACTTCCTGAAAGTAATGAAATCTCAAGCTAGACAACCTGTGTTCCCAAAATTTAGGGAGAAGGAAAAAAAAGAGGGATAAGAAAATAAGTAAGATTTAAAGAAAGAATAGGAAGACCTGTTCAGAGGATATGTTTCTGCAGCCTTTTTAGCTTCAATTTTTTTTAACTTTTAAAAGCTTACATACTTTTTACATTTTTTTACAGCCATCACTATATGTATTTTTATATACTGTGGATGTGGGGAAAACTAATGGAATAATATGGGAACAGCTGGATTAAATGAGCTACTCTATACATTTTGTGGATAAAATCAATGGAATTTCTCTATCTTTTGTCATATCACATGATGTAGTAATGAAGACCAGAACAATAGTTACAGAGCTATGCTAATTTCTATTTTCAATTTCATGTGGGACTTCTATGGAAACAAAATTATTTGCTAAACCATTTTGCTACTTGCTATGTAATTTTAATTTATTTTAATACAGCCTACTTAGACTTGTTTAATTTTTACAGACTTTTAAAATTAAATTATCTTTTATTAATGCATTTATTCTGCATGGTTTCTTTTATTTTAATTGCTCTTAAAATGATATTTTAGAATATGCAGTAAAGAATTTATATACATAATTTTAATTACATTTATTTGGAGTTTATTGATGCGCAACTCTTGGCAGGGCCTAGTTAATTCAGCCTGGCATTTTTGGAAGGCTTTTCTGGTTTTTATCTTCTGCCGTTATGGTTTTTTGGACATCATTTTACAGAGATCAATACAAACCTCTGCTCACGTACAGCTGTAGGGAAGAAATCTCATAAGATGTCAGTATGGTTTCCTACACAGTTGATGGAGAAAGACAGGGTCCTTCAGGGAGCAATTCAAAAGCTAGGCTCTGTTCTCTTCTTCTCCTTCTCTTCTGTCTCCAAAACGTTACTGCAAAATCAAGGGAGTCTAAGGAAAACCAATAGTAAAGATCAAGAACTTAAAAAAAAATTTCTTACAATAAGTAATAGAAAGGGTAGGTGTTTCAAATAGACACATATTAGGGGGCCACGTGATGAAAAAATGTTATCTGAAAATCAGAATTGTCTGAAAACAAAGAAAAGTCCAGGGAAGATGAATAGGAATTTCTCTTCTGTTTCCTGGAATAAGAACAAGGAGGTATAAAAGATGGGAAATTCAAAACAGAAACAGCAAAATGTTTTTCCATGCAGTTTTGTGAGTAAACAGTGGGACACAGGGAAGTAGATGAGAGCAAGCTTTTGGCCAGGTAAAAAAATGGATGTGCATTTATAAGACTACCAGTACCTCAATTAAGAAAAACAAATACTTCTTAAACCTGTTAGAAGACAAAGCAAAATGTTGCTGAAGAGCTATTTCATTCCATATATGCCTGCTACAGGGTTTTGCTAGGTCTTACGAAGGAACAGTTTTAGTCCTGAGGGAAGAAGGTGCACTGCCATAACCAGCTGGGGCTGGCACAGTGCCTGTGCTACATTTCCAAATAAATACATGAAATTTCATGTACTTGTATTTGCTGAGACGTGAGCGTTGACCCCAACATAACACAATGCTGTTTGTATGTTGGATTTTTCCAGTTTCTCCTGTTGCAAGGTTTCTCACATGCTGCTACTTCATTTAGAAGTTCGAGGAAGGAAAGGAAACATCTGGAGCAAAGGCAGCGGGTAAAGAGGTTAACGACTGATGGAAAATACTGTACTTACCTCTGATTCAGTAGCCACAAGGACTCCTCTAATTCTGCATTCCTTTCCACAGAAAAACTCACCCACGTGTTCAGAAAACTATCAGTGTTTGGTGTCAAAATGCCAGACCCCCTTCACTTTCTTGTAGTAATCTGGATGTTAAGGGTTTTTTTGTGTATCTAGGACCAGACAAAGTGGCTGTAAGGATGATGCACTGATTAGTGAGCAGCAGAGGAATTTGGTTCTCAGTTCTACGTGGGAGCTCAGCACTCCCAGGAGTGCAAGGGTGATAAACTGGCAGAAACCCTTTCTTCAACTGCGGCTCTCAAGCCAGGCATTGAGCCTTCTGAAATCGTTTAGTTTATAATACCAATTCATAATATAATACCAATTATAATACAATAACAATTTATACAATACTTCTTATCTGGGGACCTCTGCACTGGATCTCTACTTGTATTTGATTTTAGCAGTAAGAATAAACTCCCCTTGTGGTAGAGTGATTTCAGAGGTAGCAAACTGTGTTTTTTTAGGGAAACTATGCAATCGCTTTGGTTTCAAGCTGCTGCTTTCTCTGTTTAAAGGAAGCTTTATGTTGTGCCTTCTCCGTTTTCTTTGGAAAAGGCGAAAATGATAGCATGACATAATCTAAAATGGAGATGAGCCTTTTTTGCCTTTTAGACAAACTGCAGTACATTATAGACTTATTTTCTCTCAGCTTTGATTCCAAAGTTTCCCTCCTTTTAGCACATTAACTTTGGCAGCCCTGTGTTTTGCTAAGGCAGGCAGGCTGCCCTGGATTTATATTCCCCTCTGAAATCAATAAAATAGTAATGAAGCAACAGAGGACACAGTCGGGCTCTTACACCACAGATTCAGACCCCATGCTGGGTTAATGTACTAAAAGGTTTTGCAGCAGCCAGATTTTCATTTAATGAATTTCCTCTTTCTTTTCCCCCTTTTTCCTGAACACCCCCACTTTTCGGTTTGCGGCCCTCTCTGTCGTCCGCTTGCTCCCTTTCATGTGACAGCAAGTCGAACTTTACCAGCTGTTGCAAAATACGAGCTGTGTGAAAGATCGCCAAGCCAGGAGGGGCGATGAGTGGCTCTCCTGGCCTGTGGGGTCCGAGCGAGCGGGTCGGGAGGTGAGGTCACTTGTGTACACCTCCGCCTGGGAGTCGCTGCCTGTCAGCCTGCAGAGGTGCGTGGTACAAATGGCATAAACCCCCCAGTGCCAGCGGGGATTCAGCTGAGAGGCAAGGTCCCAAGAATATTTTCACATCTCGGGAGATACCCTGGGACAAGTAACGAGAAGGGGTTGGAGAGTGGGGGCGTTATGATGCCTTTAGAGGGCAATGCAAGCAAATGCAGGACACTTTGTGAGTGATCAATAATCAGCATGGTGTGAGAGCAATCAGTGCCAGAGAAGTTAAAGAGCTGCTAAAAAAAACATATTACAGTTCAAGCCCTAGTGTTTGAAAATGTGACTTTAGGGCATTTGGTTGCAAACAGCAAAGGAGCATGCAAGAGAAGAGGTGAAAGCTATGTCATAGACTGTTTCTGAAGGCTTATTACTGCAATACAAGAGTAGCAATCATTGCTGCTACACCTAAGGGTGAATACACTTTTGTCTTCTCTCTCCTTGCCTGAAATGACTTCAAACTTTGTGAAAATATTGTTTCTTAGGTTGAAAACCTCCAAACAAGGTTGTGTTTTAGGTGACTTTCATTTTGTTAGATATATTGGGGGTCAAAAACAGTCAAAGAATTTATGATCTTATACGACAATGAAACTTTTTATTTTGAAAAAGCGCCATTTCCTCCTCTGAAAAAGGAGAAGAAAAATTCCTGTTTCCAGAAATACTCAGAAAGCTTCTGGTGTCTGATCTGCTACATGATTTGTATTCTTGCCAATGCTATTACATTTGCATATTTTCTCCCTACCTACTGAACATCTCTGAATCCTGGGCATAAGGCTGGTGTGCAAGCAAGGAGCAATCCTGTCTCACGTGTGCAGTGACTCTGATACATCACGGTGCACTTGAATATGCAGTCTGCACACCAGCAGCCAGCTTATCTGCACTTACACAGCGAATCCAACACGATTCAGGTGTGTGTCGCAATTCAGGTGTGTGTCAGAGTCGCTAGATTTTTCTGTTTGCCTAGGAAATGGCAGCTGAAGAGACAGGGTCCACTTGTGAATTTTAAAATTTGGCAGGTATTGAAGATTTGCTGAAACATTGGAAAAGATTGCTGGCTCTCAATGCCAAATCATGTAAGCAGAATATGGATGACTGTAATGTGTTTGGCAGTACATATCTTTGCATCTTCTGCTAAGTCTGTGTGTATCATTTCACCTGGCCAGGAGAGTCGAGCCACACTGCTCTGACACTACCTGCACAAGCTCTAGGCATTCAAGCCCACCCTTGGAAACATAAAATATACTGCTCTCATAACAGGTCTGTCTTAGATATTCCCAGTACTTGAAATACATCATTAAAGCTGACTGCTGACCTTAAAAACAGCTTTGAAAGCACAGGACTAGTTCAATCGTCCAGGACATAATGAGTGTGTGCTGTCTTGACTGGTCTGTGAATAACCTTTCATATGGATCTATTTCTACCACCATGGAGAGAATATTTTCATTAAGATTAATCATTGTCACACATGTTCCCTTGTGTGATCATCACAATGATGCTTAATGAAGCCTTAAATTCCTTTGTGCCATCTATTTTTGCCTGTCTTATTTCACACACACTTTTGCAATGCAACTCAGTAATCTGCACTGGATTGTTAGTGAGGATGGGGAAATCTCATTGCTGAATCTTTAATTCTCTCATATGGTATAGGACCAGAGAGAATTGGATTTGCAGAGTGGAGAGTTAAGGGATATAAGCCACCTTCTAAAAATATCTTTCTTTCAATTTACAATAAAGGAAGTCACTCTGGCACTTAACTTTTATAAAAATGATACAAATAACAAACTGAGAGAGAGCTAGGAGAGCAAAATTAGGTAGGTCAACTCACTAGCTACGTACCTGAACTCACCGTTTTCTTGTTAGCTATTTACTCACCAGCCTATGTCAAACTGATTCCCCATCTGAGGCAGATGTCTAACAGGAGGAAAAATAATCTTTTCTCTAGGAAGTACAGTGATTGCCTGGGAAGTGCAAGATCTGGATTTGGCATCTTCTCTGTCCCTCCTACTGAAGCTGTACAACTGGCCAGAAAAGCATCAGGGGGGAGCACTAAGTGAAAGCGCATCTGCCTGTAACACACAAAAAAGACTTTGTAGTGTGCTGTTCCTTATGCTGCCTATACATTTTAATATATGATATTAAAATGAAAAATGCATAAGGAGTATCTTGAGCAAGACAAAAATCCAGCTTCTTTTCCTAGGTCAGACTAGAGGAACCATAATAGTAAGTTGGGCTCACAGTTAAATATTCACCAGGGTGGAAATAAAAAAAAGTGTCTGGGAAGTTACTCTTTCTGATGGCATTTAACTACACGTAATTTTATTTAACTCATGTCCCTATGTATGTACACAACACTGGAACCCAGAGAGAAGTTTTAAAAGTAGCTAAGGTAAATGACAGTTTGATAAAAGTTAAATGTTGCCTAAGTATAAATAAAATGGGAGGTTGTACTATAAGATTATAGACCTTGCCTCTGAATTCTACTTGTGGCACAGCCCGCTGGTAACAAGTGAAATTTATTGTGTTGTGAGAAGTACTCATATGCATCCCTGTCCTATGATAAACATCAGACAGCCACAGTAGAGCAAATCTGGATTTGATATCACTGGCATTTTATAAAGGAAAGGCAACTGCTCGCTCTGATCAATAGATGCCTTTTATATTAAGCTACAAATTTTTAAAGTTATTCTGACAGTTTTAATTTAAACATAGTAATCAGTATGTTTAAAACAGATTTTTTCTTTTATTTCATCTGAGTAGGGAGCAGATAAAGAAGATATTTCAGTCTTTACTCAGGCAGAACTTCCATTATGCTTTAGGTAATTTTGTCAAACTAAGAACTAGCAAAAGAAGGTAAAAGTAACTCTGATGCAACTGAGTTTTGCACACATGCTTAGAAAAAATGTAATAAGTATAGTATATACAATGTGTTTAACATAAGGATATTGCTCAGATGTTTAAAGTTACACAAGTTTTCAAGTCTTTGTGAAAGCAAGGACGTAAGGTTGAGACAAAAATCTCTGTCTACTTTTGTGTATCATGCAATTATGTCATAGAGAAATGCTTGGTATTAGTGATTGTATAAAAAAATGACTGTGCCCTTCCTTTGGTCCTTTTCAGAAATGTGTCCCACAACACACGGTCTTGTTTTCTTAGATAATAAGAGTAGTGTGCATATGTAGATTTTTTTTTTATTCCAACTTAGAATTCATTAAATTACCTTTTCATATTAGCATACACATGTATATTTGCTCTTTAAAGCCTCATTTGCTTTCTTGCTTTTTATGTAAGTGAAAAATAATTTTGTAGTTAAAATTGCTTTTTTGGTATGGTTTTATTCAATCAGCTTTTAACTGTACTGACATTTACCGGATGGTCATAAAAAGAAAGTAAAGTGAAAATGACAAAAAGCCCCATGTTTTGCAGAAGTTCACATTCAGTGCATCCAATCTGCAGTCCCCAGAGACAAATAGAGAAAAGAGCAGGTCTGTAATGCAGCTGCCAGTTTAGTGATCAAACCCAACAGATTGCAGTCTGGCCAGATCTGGTGTCCAGATAAAAATGGTATTCATGCTAACCATCTGCCTACAGGTCAGTAGGGACAAAAATTAAAAATAATTACGTCTAATGAACGAATAGACAATGACAGTCCTGTGTGAGGTATGGTACCATCTCTGTGCATGCGTACACATACACACACATATTGGTGAAGAGTGGTTGGGTTATTTTTTTTTTAGAATGCTGTCAGTTGCAGTTTTCATTTATGTTTTACTTTAATTCTCTCACTCTCTGGCTTTACATTGTAGTTTTAAAATACATAGCTGTTTTTCCTGCAGTTAAATTGTGTTAATGACGATGGTAACAATTAGTACCTTGATTATGTCCAGTGCAAGACTCAAAAGTCAGCTTTTTACTCTTAAAATCCCACCAAGTCTTAATAAGCAGAATTCTAGACTCAAGATCCCCAAAAAGCAATTTGGACTATCTACTTTCAGGTACAAACCATGTGGAGAACGAGGAGCCTTGAAAGAGCTAAGCTGAAGCACTGACTACTGTAGCTGGAGCTACATAGAGGGGGGAAAAGGAAAGGTCCTGGAGTGGGGTGTGAAGCTGCCTGGGGCTGTAGGATCTGGCTTTCAGATCCACAGATCCAAATCCACCATACAGAGCTGCAGCTGGCATATATGTGTCATGTATTCATTTTTTAAGAAAAGGAAAGGATTGCATGTGATAAAAAATACAATAAATCACTGAGATTCATGAGCATCTCTTCTTAATAGCCCCTGAAATGGGGCTGTTGTTGCTAGAGGGAGACTAGATAGTCAGTAGTCTAATTTCAAGAGATTACACTTCTTTGTTTGGTTCTACAGCTACAGGACAAGATTTATTTCTATGTTAATAAATATTTTCTCCAACCAAAATTATTCTATTGTCCTCTATACTGAGCAACCACTACAAACACATCATTTTGTCCAACCATTCTGGAACCAAACATTCACTGAAGATATACTCCAATTTAACCACTGTCTGCTGAAAGTGTCTTCTTTGTACATCTCCATATAAACAAATCTGAGTGCCCACACAATTCATTTAGCTGTAAAGGAGGCCAATAAGAAGTGATTAAGAAGACTTTGCTTACATCTTAATAGTATTCCCTGGGCCTGCTTCTCCATTGTGTTATGTTGGACTTAATCACTTAGGTAGGAGATTGCTGCATAAAGGGTGCAAAATGCTGCACTTTGTACTCACTGTTCATGTGTGCAAATCTCAATGCAGAGTTCAAGAGGGTGAAGACTAATAAGCAGGAATTGTTGTCAGGTGGCCAGAAAGTTAGTAAAATGGACAAAAAAAAAAACAAACCAAAAAACAGAAAGAAACTGAAAGTGAGGGAGAAAACTAAAGAAAAAGACAAAGTCAAAGCACTTTATTTGGTTCTGCAACAACTTATTGAGTTATCATACATGAGGCTGAGTCTGAAACAAGATAAAGGAGAAGCTCATGAGACCCACTATGGGCTTTATCTAGATATAAATTATCTCTTTTCTATATATATCTGTATTGCATAATGGTAAAAGATGAGTTAACTGATCGCAGAAGTCAAGAATGACAGAAAATGTATAAGGAATGTGTATGCAGAAACGCATATTTCAGCTTTGATAGAAGAAACCTAAATTTCCTGACTTCCAAGAAATTGCGGTTTCTTGGAATCACAGTGAACTTGGCTTCACTATTCAAATTTATGCTATGCAAAAATTCAGCAAGAACTTCTAAGCTCAAGCAGGTTGTTGTAAATTAGATTTTCACCAAAGAAAGATGAACTTGTTTCTCTCGGCATCCAATATCATCACCAAGTCGAGCACTCTGCCTGTGCACAAATTGCTCCCAAAGAGTCTGTTCATAACAAGTCTCCTCTGAAAGATTCAGAGCTATCTCTGCAGGCTCAGAAGAGCCTGTTTTGCAGAAGGCACTGCACTATATAGTCAGCCTCTATTTTGTATCAGCTGAAGTTCAAGGCCAAGCCGTTCAAGAGGTACTGGGTTCATCTCATTGCCTGCAGCTCTGCAAGGACAGAACAGAACCCATCACAGATTTCTTACCAAGGTGCAGCCAAACTGCTGCTCTGTGATTTTTGTTACAAGGCTGCTCAGACCATTTCTTTTTTTTAATAGAAGGTTTACCATGGAAACCACAGAAATAAAATTTTGGGCAATCAAATCTGTGAAACAAACAAAATTACTACAACTCGCAGAACTACAGATCAGTGCTAATTTCACAGCTGCCTTCAAATGCAAAGCTCACTTATTTGAACTAGTCTTCTCTGTAGAGTCCAGAAAACAATATTTACATATACCTAGACAGATGTATACAGACATTTATATATAAAAATAAGAAAAAAATCATTATCTATCTGTGTAAATTAGTGATTATGCATGTGATACTCCTTCTTGGGACAGGATGAAAGAATTGCATGTGGCCAATACTATTACATTGTGGAATACAGTACATACAGGAGGAACTCAGACACAATAGAAACAGAACTGTGACATAAGAATGTGTACATAATGGAGTAGAATGCTTAATTAACTTCTTAAAATAGTATTCAAAACATTATGTTGTGCCTGTCACCATGTATGATCAAGATCCCAGAAATCCACAAGAAATATAGCTGAGCTGAAACAATTGTTTGCAAAACAGCGTGGTAAACACGTACCTCTGGTTTTTTCCTTAACATTTCTTCAAACAAATCAGGTTGATGACCAGCCTAGCAACCAAATGTACTTGCACATAGCCAGTCCTCACTGATTTCAGTAAAACTTCACATCAACACAAAATCTAGTTTCCTGGATTCAGTTACCATCTCTTGGTCTAAAAGACAAAGAGCACGTTTAGGTACAACAATAGGTTAGCAGAGTTTTGGATATTCACAGAAAAGAAAAATCATGGAAACATAATAAAAGCTACAGCTAAACCTCTGGTAATTTAAAAGGTATAATTATCCACAAAGCACTTCAATATAGTGACCATGTAGTTACACTAAGAATTATTATTTTTTTTTTCTTCTAGAAACATTGGTGTTATTGATCAGTTTTCCGGAGAAGAAACAGAAGTGTAAGAACATGCTGCTGGTTAGATAAGAGGCTTCAAAATTCTAAATTTTGAATCAAATCTTCAAAACTACATTTCCAGTAAAAAGAATGTTATTTTTCTGTATGAGTGCTTGCATTCAAGATTTTTCTTTCTCTTGCAGAAGTTTGCCAGATCAATTTCTCAAGCATCCAAAAAACTGAAGACTTTTAGAAGTTCAAAACTGGAATAATATTTCCATATGTATGCTGTGAAAGAGTATATATACACCTTGGAGAAGTTAAATAAGTTAAATAAAAATATAACAAACAAATTTGGACTCAGAATCACAGTACTCATTTTTAGAAAATTTCCAGCATTTTTTCTTCTGCCTCTCCTGGAAATAAGGCACAGATTAACTTTCCCTTCACATGTACTGAACAGATGTAAGAACTACAGGAATAAAGAAAAGTACCTTGCTAACTTAACTAAATTATGTAGAGCTCCATAAATATGTTAGAGTTCAATCTCTTTTCTTTATTTGCTTACTACTTATAATGTGTTCTGATTTGTCCTAAATCAGCACCTGAGTAGCAAAGAGGCAAACTTTCACACTCATTATGGTGTCTGTAGATGGTCTTTTCGTACTCTGTGGAGGAAGAAAAAGATTATGTCTCCTTTAAGAGTGATAGGGTGTGCATAGACTATTAAAGCCAGGTCTTATTAGCACAATCTAGAACAAACTGCTAGAGAGTAAGAGGTGGTAGGAATAAAGGCAATGACAGCTTGCAAAGAGCCAGAAGTTTGAGAGGAGATTAAGACACTACTGAGAAGAACAAAGCGCAGACAGCCAGGCATGGAGGAGGTCGTGGCAAGGAGGAGATGGCTAAAGCTCCTCTCTATAGAGTCTCCTGTGCCTCAAAGAAATGCTAAATGTAAGTACACCAAGAGCATGATTGCAGGAAAGAGCTCACCCTGCCTTACTCCATGCGAGTCCATTTCTCTATTTTGAAAGTATCAAGTTCTAGATTTTGTTAAAGTAAAGCTAGCTTTAAAATTTAATAGCCCTGCCGCATGAGTTTGTTGAAAGAGAAAAAGACTTTGTAGTTCCATCTTTTAGAAACACTGGCATCACATCTACGTATGCTCTTCTTGTTGTATTAGTGCTTTTAACTCATCCCCATCAAAGCTATCTACAAAGATAATCTATGTAGTGGGACAAGTTATCTCCTCCTTTTGTCTTCTAATTATTTCTGATGCAAATATGGCATTTTTTTTTTAATTTCATGTTACTGTCACTCTGTATTTTCACATCCCTTCAGCTGCTGACTAACCAGGTTCTGATCCTTTCGTAGACTGCACATTTTCCAGGAAATGAAGACCATTTGCCTGAGATAGCAGCTGGTTCAGTGCTTCTAAAGCAGATTTGCCTGCTGTGCAGTTAGCATTTGTCCTCACAAGTAGTGGCTATGACCATCTTGTCACACAGTGTGCATCAGCCACAACATTCTTCTCTAACAAGGTAATCACTTTGAGCCCGATACCAACTTGTATGTGATGCAGTGGTGACCCCAGAACAATGATTTTTTAGGTACTATTTGATTTTGGGGACTCAGTAATGTCAAATGATATATGAGGAGACATTTGTTTCCAAGCTTCTGTGCCATGCTTGGCACAAAAAAGAAGCTTAAGACATTTTATATGCAGTGTTACGCATACTGCCCATCTAAACCTATTGTTGCTCAATGTCAATGCCCAAGGCAAAAGTTTTGGCCAGCTTATTCCTGGGCATCATGCCATCCTGACAGATGGGTATGAGTGCAGACAATCAAGAAAGTATGTTTGTTCATCAAATAAGAGTGGTTGAGGCATTTTTCCCAGCTGACACTCTGAAAACAGCTGTCTTCATTGAGCGTGATTGTTTCTGGTTAAAAGGTCTGTGATATTAGTAATTCTTCTCTGAACTATGCAAACTGTCAATAAATAAAAGAGTCATTTTACAATTAGCTATGGTTACTATGTTTGAGGCTACTTTTAAAGAGTGGCCTCAAATAAGTGTTTATTTTTGCTTCCAGAATTAGGAAGTGAGGACCAAGCGTCCATGACTCATCTGAGTTGCATTTAAACAGAACTCACAAATGTGTTCTCAGTTTTTATGCAACACTGCACAGGCTGCCTTCTCTATTGATTACCGAGGTGACTGGGAACTGTGATACCTGCACTCCCTACTCAGCTCTGCTGTTGGAATACTCTCCAAACTTAAACAAGATGTTTGCTTTCTGTTACCCAGAGAGAAGGAAATATGAAAGATTTACCTTTATTTTCTAATTAAACAACTTGCTTGATTTTGTTATAAACCACTGATGAAGTCCTTCATGGTCTATGGATGAATTTCAAAATCTTCCTTTCATGTTAAATAGAGACACTCACAAATTTTTGTATTTCATAATCTTTACACGTAGCCATGTGATATTTATATTCCTGGGAAAAGATTTTATCCAGCAGCAGGAGGGAATGAACAACTCAACACTGACTCATCTACCAAGACAACAACAGTGGTTATGCTGTTTCACAGAGTGTCATAATGATCTATATGCTCAAGATTTTTGCTGTATAGCATACAGTGATTTATAGACATCACATGTTGATACAGCCGCAAGCACAATGGCTCTTCATCAAATTATTTACTTGCCATTTTGCAACCCTTTTAACACAGCTGGTCAAAGTTGTTCCTCCTGTAAACTGGTGATATTTTACTAAAGTGAATGGATATACATGGGATCAAATAAATGATGAATGTATCCTAATGTGCATTGGACTACTGTCACCATGGCGCACGATGAGTGTTCTGAAGTCTGTGTAATCCCAAATTGTTTTTGAAGGACACCTCGGAAAAACATCTGAGGCATCAAATTTCAAGGTTTAAATCTCAACAAGCACATTTCACTACAAAAAGTCTTGTGTTACAATATGAACACTGAGTGCCAGGATGTATAATATGCACATATACAAAAAAACAATTCACTGCATATCATGGTTTCCCACGCCAAAACCTTTGAGACCTGAAGTTATGCAGAATGTTTTGTTTTCCCAGTGTTTAGCATAAGAAGCCCAAGCCCAAGAAGAAGTGGAACACAGGCCACTTGGCTGTCTTCTTGGGATGGCAGCACTCAGTTTCCTAAGGAAACATACCACTGTATCTTTATCACACATTCACATTTGGACCAAAACCTCCTCCTCAAAGAGGAACCCCTGGGAATCAAAACATTAATTCACATGGCTATTTTCCCACAGGTTTAATGGGGAATGTCTTTGCCCTTGAAAATCTGCCAGGTCTGAGCTGGGCTTTTGCAGCATTTATATACTACAGGGCACTCACTGAGTAATTGCAGGGATGAACGTGCCCCAGTTGGTCCTTGCTGATCTCACTAACATATGCAGTTACTGGCTTCACCTGTGAGAGGTAGGCATTCATCCTAGCCCTTCTGCATGCGACAGTGCATAGCAAGTCCACCAGGCTGTCTTTGTCCCCCTGGACTGCCACACTCTCAGCAGTGCTCTTGCCAGGGGAAGATGCTGACCCACTTCCATTTTAAGAAGTGTCTGACTTCCCTGAGAGCCCTGGAATGGGTGAAACAATGAAAAAGGAGAGCTCAGGTGAGTCTGGAAAGGGTACTGGGCAGGAATGGGACAGTGGGGCACTGCTGCCTCTCTGGTGAGTGAGGCACAGGCACGCTGCAGTCATTTCGTCAATGGAAAAAAAATTCCCAGGAAAGGGAAATTAATCCTGTGCATCTTTTTTTGTTTGTTTGTTAGTCAATAAAACCCTATTTTTAGCAGGATTGAGATAATATTAGATCACTTCACCACAAGCATACCTGGGCAAAATGACAAAAGGCCAGCAATTACAACTCTTCCTTGTCTTTCAGTGGTAGGTCTCTGATCCTGGACAAATATGGAAGGGGAAGCTTTTTCCAGCAAGTTAATTTCTGAATCTGAATATCTGAAGATATTTTAGCAGAACCATGGAACATCCAGGAAGAAAGGGACATGAAAATGTTTATTTTACAAAGGCAGAAAAACTTTATTCTCTAATCCTCACCCCCACCCCCATTCACAACTGTGCTTAAAAGGGGAACCTTCTCCCAGTTTCATGAGGAAACTAGCTTCAGGACCACCCAGAGAGCTCTATTCCCTTCGCCTTGTCTAAATCACACAAAGAAAAATAAACAAATGAACACAACATTTGCCTTCTCATCCCTTCTTTTCACTAAAGGGTCAGGAGGGTCGGGGATCCTTCTTTTGCCATCTCTGGACACCCTCACCCTCTTCAACAACCAATCCAGATGGATCATGGCCTTTGAAATCTTAAATCCTTTAATCAGTTTCTCCAGCTTTCTCTGTTGGCTTCTTTATGTCACATTCCTGGGCTAATTCAGGTACCTTCATACAGCGTAGGATTTGGATGACAGAAAACACATGGGGAAGTACAAGTCCAGAGATCTATGCAAGTGGTGGGTTGATTATCCTTAGCTTCATTAAGGTTGCTCAGCAACATGAGCTTGTATTAATCATGTCAGAGCAGCCGCATCCTGACAAGCTATCTGCACTGCCAGGATACAGACCCTTCCCGCACACTGCTGAGAAAATGTTCCCATGAACTGTCCCTCTGCTGTCAGCGAGGTAATGGGTGAATGAAAATTTAGACTTGTCAAAATTTTAATGAAGAATTTTCCTCACTACAGTCCAACAGGAAAGGAACATAGGATGTTGTACCAAATAGTTTTTCAGTGACCATAAAACAAAGACATGAAAGAGCAGCAATTGAAATATTAAATAGTGTGGTTAGATGATCTAGGTAATTAAACAAGGGGTAAAGAATTCCCCAAGAGACAGATCACTGGCTGCACAGTTCATAGCTTTGCTATGCCTGGAAAGATGGAGACAACATATTCTTGAGAGATTCATCACTAAGTCCGCAGTCATCATTTCCAGCTGGATTTTTTCCATTTGATAATTTTATACTCTTAATCAGAGCTCATCAGATACTGCAGAAATAGCATTCAAGAACTTTGGTTTAAATTCCAAACAGCTTCCTCATGTCTTTCTATTTCTTATTAATATGATCATATTGCACTCACAAATGTTCTTTTTTTATCTCAGCCATTTAATGATTTCAAATTATCAGCCATTCAGTGGAGCAGCACCTAAAGTAACATTACAGAACAAGGCTGAACTCTTCCATGAACTACCCCTATGCTGTCAAGCCAAACGGGAACTTCTGCAGACTTCCAGATATTTAGTATCGACACTATCAAGCAATATCTGGGACTTTAAATTTGGGGCAGGGGTTACCGAAGAATTATTTGATCAAGTGTTACTGGATTCATAACTTGGTAATGGCATTTCTGGAAGTGGTTTCCCTTTAATGATATGTGGGGGAATTGAATGGGAGCGATGTCAGCCTTTTAAAATGATGTGGGATTTTCTCAGACACATTGCAGATGATTTTAGGACCCCATCCCTAAAAGTTCCTGCAGATAGCACTGTACCAAAGCCACACTAAAGTCAAATAGGATTCTTGAAAAGCCATAGTGTTCATTCCCTTACTACAAAGGCAGAGAACTTTGTGTCAAAACACTCTAGAGGAGATATATACCCATGTCTGTATACACAGCTACTTTTATTGTCTACCACCACTTCATTCCGTACAAAACAAGCTCTAATTATAAACTGAAGGATTGTGCCCCAAGCAGTGTATAACCGACACACTGGCTGCTGGTGCACCAAAGGTGGAAAACAGGAACAGCTTTCTTCCTTTTTTTTTTTTTTTTTTAAATCTGTCACTTCATGTAGCAGGAAAAAACAGCATGGAATTGCAAGGAGATCTACTTAAAATAAACAAGCAAATAAACAAACTCAGGCTTCAAAAGACAGTTTGGAAACCTTGGGAAAGATTTGGCTCCTATACTCTCTGTGAAAAGAGAGAGAGATTCCTATTAGTTTGTTCATACTTGAACATGTGAGTATGAAAATAGCACTTAAATCAGAGACACGATTGAGGCAAAGGGGGTTTTGTTTGCTTGTTTGCTTGTTTATACAGTTTTGCTGAGGCTTCAAATACTTTCAAATAAAGAACACTTCAGGTCATTGAATACTATATATACTCCCTCCCACATTTTTTTATTAAGTCACACACACTGAAAGAAACTGCTTGCTGGAATGGAAGACTACTCTTGGCCCACTGCTCTGCAGGACAAACTCCAGATCTCTGAATCTCCAATAGATTTAATAAGACACCTCAGCTCTCTCTTGTCTATTTTCTTTTCCCAGCTGTAAAACTAGAACAGTGCAATTTCATTTGGCAGTCACTATTTACAGTCTAGACAGTAAATTTGAGTGGTCAGGGACTGCCTCATCCTATACATAGTATTAACATGATGGACTTTTACTCTCAGTTGCATTTTGTTTATGCAACAAATAAGTTAAATACTATTATTTCTAAAATAACTTGGGCTGGCCAATAATTTTTAGCAGTTGAACATCTGAAATATTAAAACAAAGAAATGTAACTTCCGATAGTGATGTGGTTACTAGTTATGTGGCTATGGGTGAATCCATTAGGTATGGAGAAATTCTGTGTTGTTAATAACTCTAAATGCCACATATTTCAGACTTAAAATGTTGCTCTGTTGCCTGTCAAACACATCTGCCAGTTTTTACATTGAATTTTATTTTCTCTGCAACCTCAGCAAATGACTTGTATGATAATGCAAATCTGAAAATTGATGCAAATCTGAAAATTGATACAATATGTATATATCATGTACCAACATTTTAGATCACCATTATGTTAGTAATGGTTTATTCATAAGAAAAATGGTGTATTATATCAGTATAAGGATTGGTTGATATATGTATATGCATCAGTATATGTATAGCATGGATAAAACTTTCATTTTCCATCTCAAAGGTCTTTTTATACAGAAAAGTGGTCCATCTAGTTCATAGAGTTCCTGTTCTTCCTGCTTTTTTTCAACGAATCTTTAATCTTAGGCATTAGGATAAGGTTTTACTCACAGCAGATCATCTATGTCTGTCAACTATGGGAGCTCCTTATTTCCATCTGAAGAATGCATCAGTGGCTAATGTCAGCATTAGGATACTGGAATAGATGTATCTACTGTCTTGTTGTATTAGAAAAATTTTAAGTTGGAAAGGTATTTTCCTATTGACTTAAAACATGTAAGAATTATCTAGCAGGGTAAGTAAATAAGTAGATGATGCCTTCTTACCCCACACTCTACTACCTCAGTGACCAGGTCTGACACTCACAGGGATCAGTCCTCATCCAGCTCAGCCTGTTCTGCTCCTGTTCAAGGGCAACATGGACTTGCTAAGAGCAGAGCATTTTCACCTCCACACCCCACATCCAGGCAACAGACACTGTCCTCTATGCTGCACAAACAGTGGTTTAAGAAAAGCGAAACGAGAAAGAAGAAAAACAATTTAGGGAAAGTATGGAAACTATGGAAAAGCTTGAGTTAAAAAAAGAACCTTTGATGCACTGTTTCTGGACACTTGACATAAGACATAACTAGAGAAAATTCACGGGGCAGTGTCTCATTTTTATTTTCTCTTGCGTGGTCTATAAAAGAGTCAGCTTAGTACTAAGCATAGGAAAAATCTGCAGGATAGGAGGAATGAAAGCAGAAAGAAAAAAATCATTTGTCTTGCTGTAGGAGAGATAATGGAGTGCCAAACCTGGGAGGAATAGCCATGTCAATCGGATCACAGATTTTGGAAGCTGAGAGAAGCTATAAACCGAAACCAGTTTGATTGATGGTTGGATAGCTGAAAGCACCTTGTGGCATTAGAAACTATGTAGGAAGTGTTTTAGCTGTTCCACAGTTGCACTTAATCCTGACAAAAAGTGTGATCTTTGTGAAAATTATTCAGAGAGGGTTACATTCATCTGACATTTTATTCAATCCACCAGGTATAATGATGAACTTTTATCCTCTCAGTAAGATAGGTAGAAATAGCAAGCAATTCACCCTAGGAAGGAGGCGTATGCTTGTGGCTATGAAGAAAGAGGGGATCTTGATTTTCAGTTGATGACATTATTCTTCTCATATTTATTCACATAAGGTTCCCCCATCCACTGCCCTTCAGGGGAAGCAACCTTTTCTGTTCTTATATGTCTAACAGGTGAATCTCAGAAGATGGACTGAAGAGTTCAAAAAGACCAAGCTGTCCTGCCCTTTCTTGAGGATGTGCTTCCATCTGGCAGCTGAAGTACAGTAGTTGGATGGGAGAAAGAAGCTGGAATTATTGCTACCCCTGCTGCTTACCGAAATACCTCTCAGAGGCATCAGAAATGAGGATCACTGACTTTTTGTAAAACTCCAGAGAACTAGAGGACTCCTGAAAGGGGGAACTGAGGATTTAGTCCACTGCCCAGAGTGATGTAAGAAGTGCAAATCAGAGCAGGCAAGTTAGCTTGGGTGTCCTACGATTTTATCTCACTGCCTTAGTAGGGGCCATGGCTCTATCTCTTCTCTGAGCAAACTGAGAATTCATTTCTTTCAGACTGTCAGCGTGACTTTGTGCAGAGGACTTGATTCCACACCCAAAATTTTCAGGGAAAAAAACCCACAGAGAGTCTGTACATAAAATCTTTCAAAAATAATAAAAATCGAAGTGTCTTTCTTTCCCCCTCTTTGTTTCCATCTCATATAGACACTTTAATGGGGAGTATTATTTTGAAAATACTGACATATAAATAATTTCATCCTTGAGTTACTCTGAGCTATGAATTGTCTGTGACCTTCCTTCTAGTGCTTTCTTTTGGACGGAGGAGTCTTTCCTCCCTTGCAACTGCTCTCATTGCAGAGGGAACCCCGTCAGATTTCCTGCCTCTCCGTGTCCTCGGCGATCCTTCCCCTGCAGCACTCACTGGAGAGCTCACCCCTGAGACATTCCCATGCTGGTGGGAGTGGAGGAGGGCAGTGCTCTCCAGCTCCACCCTCTTCCAGAGGAAATGTCATGAGAAAATGTTTTCTTGAGGTCTTTCCTGTTAACATGCTATGAGAATGCTTGCTATCAACTGTGCATTTTTATGGCATTTTGACTGGAAATAATGTGAGAATGTTCTTTCTCACATTATTTCCAGTAGAAATACCCTGAGAACATTGTTGTTTGTGATATTTCTACAAAATGTACTTAGAGATTGGATGTGACTAAATTTGCCTTTATAATTGTGGGGTTTTTTCTTTCTTCCAGCTGAAATTTGGTCAGCATCTAATGCCTCTCCATTTTAAACATTTCTTTTATCATTAAGCCTTGTCCAGATTTGTGCCAAATGAAGCCTTTAGCTGAAATAGCTGATTTGTTTCTTTTGTGCCCTAAGACCTATCCAAACTGAATCAAAGGTTAAGAAACCAGATTAAACTCCACAGCAATTACAGTATTTATAGGATTTCCTTCTGAGATGAAGTTGTTTCGACTGCCCTTTCTGTTTCAAAGTGGACCTACAATAGGCCTGAATAAAACTATGGAGGAGTAGAGACCTGGAAGAACAAAGACCACATACTGTAAAAAACCCATTCTAATTAAATCAGAATGAAAACACAAGAATGCCTTTGCTTTCAGAGAAACAAGTAAGTGACCTAGAGAACCTTATGACTCGGCAGTCTACACATTTCTCTTTTAAAAAGCAACTCACATCTTTAAAAAGAAATAAATCCTGGAAAAAATATAAGATGTGACAAGTCAATCATCTATTTATGCCATTTCCTCTGATCCTGATGTTTCTCTCATGAATTATGCACTTTCAGCTGCCACTACTTACATATGTGGGCCCTTGTGGCATGTTTCCCAGGACCAGCATGTGATTACGGATCATAAAAAATGAACATACACATTGCTCCTTCAATAAAGGCTGAGATGCACAATTCCAACTGCTCCATGTTAGAAATCTCTCTTCTATTTGAAAAATAGCAGCTGTTATTAAAAACATCTATAGCTATAATAGCTGCAGCCGTGAAAACTAATCACCATATTTTCATTTTAAATTGCAACAAAGGAATTAAGAAACAGATGCCCATTAAAAATGAAAAAGGTAAAGTAGCCAGGTAAAGAGTTTCTCAATAGCCAGAAGGTGGTGCTACATTGTAATATAGTCACAGGGGGTCAGGTTTGCATCTTTGATAACTTATGTTGTTTGATTCACTTTTTTAAAGTGAAACAGAAGGAGAGATTAAACCATCACAACTGCACTGCGGGGAAGTGTTCAGCAGAGGTAAAATGAAGCGCAGAATTTAGTTCCTGATATATTGAAATCCTGTGGTTGTGGTGATGTAAGACCGAGTCTTTTGGTGAAAACTTTTATCTCTCTGTGTTTCTTCATTGCTGGTTATATTAAACTCTCCTGCTTCCTTAACTCTTCCGTTTCGTCAGGATAGTCAACAACGTAAACCAGAAAAATCCTATCAATCATCCTGTGATGTGTTTCTTTGAAGAAATCTTTCTTCTTGTAGCATTTCACATAATTTTTACTAAGAAACCTTCAGCTTTTTCCTTTTGTTGAATAAAAGACCAGATATTCAGCCCCAAGTAGACACTGTTGACTTTGATGAAATGCTGACAGTTTTTGCCAGCTGAGGTGGTGCAATCACCTTTAACAGCAGAAGAGAGCAGAGCCTCTGTGACATCGTGTATATCTGCGCAGTGGAGAGAGGTGTTGTGTGGAGGTGGAGGGCTGGATCCCAGTGATTTAGCTCAGGTAAAGTAGCACGGGTGCCTTGTCTGCCTGGTTAGACTCCCTCAGCCATGCTGCTCCCCTGATCTGCATGGCTGTTTCTGCAGTACTGTTTTATTTAGGGCCAGGAGTGAATCTTTGAACCAAATATCTGGATTGCCCCCACTTTCTGTGCCTTGCTCTGCATTTTGGAGTAGTCTTGGAAAGCAGGTGCTGGATGACAGTAAATGGGCAGACACACTCCAGCAGCTCACCCAGTGCACTGCAGCTCCAAGGGGCAGTCAGGACACAGGATCCCTCCCCCCCTCCCTCTCCCGAGTGCTGCAGGTTTGGGATGTAGGGCCTCAGCACCAAATGTTTCTTTCCTACAGATTCGCTCCTATTGATCTGCTTTACTGGCTTATGTGGATATAGCTCATGAGTATCTCCGCATAGGCTTGGCGTCATATGGACAATTCCCCCATGTTCTCTGATGAGAAAGATACTCCAATTTGATGTGATTTTTTTTTTTTTTGGTGGAAAAAAAGGTCACTAAGAATCAGGCAGATGCCTCATGGGGATAAAGTTTTGACTGGGAGGAAAATGACCCTGACCATCAGAACAAATCATCTCAGGGACATGGAAAATTATTGCCAAGTAATGCCATCATTGTTGTTGTTTGCATTGCCAAGGCACATTGAAGTCACGGGCCAGCACCCACTTATACTAACTACTAACAAAAACATGATGCATTCCACAGCACGGGAATGACTCTGCATGTCAAAATCTTGCATGGATTAAAGGAGACACTGCAAGTTCATGGAACTGAAATCCATTGAGAATTAATGAGTACGTAGAAACATCTAGTTCAGGAAGGCACTGAGCTGAAAGTAGATGGAGGCTGGGAGAATAGTGAAGGGAATGGTCAGATAGACCTGCCCTCTTCTTACTCTTTTCTATACACCACCTTGACCACTGCTCAGACTGGTCCAGGACAGAAAAAAGAGCTAGTTGCCCATGAGGGCAACAGCCGCCCCTGTACATGAGATGGGCTTAGGGCTGAACACCTTCCTCCTGCTGAGGGGCCTGATGCTTCCTGAGGTGAAGCCTGTGCAGCTGCCCTGCGTTCAGCTGTAGCAGCCTCTGTGCCACTGGGAATCAAAAGAGGATTTGGTCCCCTGAACTTTCAGGAAAAAATTTTCTATTGACTCATTATTAATTGGGGCTAATTTATCCTTGGCATGACCTTTCTGAGTGACGGCTTCTC
The DNA here is from genome assembly GCF_047370975.1 of Nipponia nippon. Lineage (NCBI taxonomy): Eukaryota > Metazoa > Chordata > Aves > Pelecaniformes > Threskiornithidae > Nipponia > Nipponia nippon. The sequence continues at coordinate 113,491,579 of NW_028262358.1, read as the reverse complement.
TCACATCAGCACTGAGCCTGTGGGTATGCAAAGGGTGAGGTATGCTTACGCAGCCATGGCAGCAATGGGGCGATTATCCAAAATGGAAATTACAGAAGCCCTTTTCCACAGGAGATGCCACCTTTGCACTTTGCATACTGTTTATGACAGGCTGTAGGACCTCTGTGGATCCACTGCAGATTTTTTCCCTATATTTATAGGGCCAGAAAGCTGCTTCCAGTTGGGTGGAAACATACCAGTTCTGCTGACTGGAGGGGTTCAGACATGTGCAAAAAAGGACACAGACTTTCTTCCTGGCAGAGAACGAACAGTATTTTCTTTCATATGACAGGATCATGTGGTTTGACCAGCCTTATATAGAATAAGTTCACAAAAACTTTGAGTTCCCATAGAAATAGATATGGCTTCATTTTTGGTATGCAATGCAAAATGATGTTTTTCAATGTAAATACAACTATATATATACATAGTTATACAGTAGCTTTTAAATTCACCAGATGCTTAATGACTGCTTTCAATCAGAAAAGTGGCCCATAGCAGATGGAATATGCCTAACCATTTCCAAAACCATAGAGTTTTATTGTCTTAAATAAAATGCATTTTGAACAATGAGGGGGAAAACTGAAACCTTTTTTAACTTACGTAATGACAAAATACCCAAGCTATTTAAATAAAATATTGTTTAAAACATCTATAGATCTAAGACCTGTACTGGCAGACATCATATTCAGCTTGGGATAAGTGCTCGTGTGAGAGTTTCCTATTGCTGGAAACACAGGCCCATAATGGAAGTGGTGACAGACCTTAAATTAGTGCAGTGCTACTGTACAATAATGTGTATTCTCAGTGCCATATGGTTATGATATGCAGCCGGTTTCCTATGCTGATTATAAATTTGGACTGTCTGGCAGACATTGCAGAAGGGAAAGACATCATTGATCATTTTATCCATCCACTCTGGGTCAATGAAAGATCATTCCTGATAGTCTCAATTTCTATTTTTTAATTATTTGCACTGCTGTAGTGCCCAAATTCCCCAGGCAGGTCAGTGTCCCCTTGTTCTGTGCATTATACATCAGGGTAAGTGTTGCTTGCTTTGAAAATGCAGAACAGCTAATGTGCAGATATAATCAGGGGCAAGCAGGAACTGAAGCTAAGGTGACACCATACTTAATGTAGAGGCTACAAATTCTGAATCTTTGCTGCTTCACTTTTTGTTCTTTTATTGTAACCCAGCTACCTTGGTTTGCTTACCAGGTCACTTTAATTGGCTGAAGTTTCACAAGCATCACAACAGACCTGGTGTGTGGAGAAGCAACTCCCTATGAACAAATGTAGTAGAGGTGTCCCAGAAACAAGGACCATCACAGGGAAACTTGAGTCATGTGTCTGAGAAGCAAACAAGACAGAATATCACAGGAAAAGCAGCAGAAAGGCAATGTTATGGGACAGAAGAGTGTGTAAAAACATATGCAGAGATGTGAAAGACCTCAATGTACAGAAATACTGAAAATTTGTCTATGCCATAAAATGGACCTGTGGTAGAAATCCCACAACTAGTGGAAACTCATGCCGTTAAGTCCAGACTGTATATGTAACACAGCACTGTGCCACAGTGAACTGTCACTGCATTTTCTCAGCACGGCTTATTAGCTTGGGCACAGCACTGTCTGATGTGGGAACAGTGCATCAGATGTGAACTGGCTCAGGTCCAGGCAGCTCAGTGCATCCGTGTATCACACGCCCCACCACACCAGCTCTGGGATTAGCTTGGACAGACCTCACTTGGGTCTGTTTTAATTGGTCCATAAATGATAAGAAGCCCTCATTGCTTCTCTTACCCAACTAATCTCCAGTTTAATAAAGGAAGTTCTTTCTGATGATCAGACAGGTCTTTTCCTTTAAAAAAAAATATTTCATCCCAGTATAAATTAATTGCCTTCCAAAACCAGAACAGAGTCCTTTGAAAAAGAGGCATCCTGGCAAGCCAAGCAACCATGTGTTTTGTTGCCATTTGAGGGGACTTGTGCTGAAATCCCAGCCTCTGCTGCGTTTCTCCTGCTAAGGAAGAAGTACCTCATATCACAAACCAGCAGCCCCTTCAGGCAATTGCCATTTAAAGAGTGGCATTGATGGACTCTGTAAGGAGTCCTATTCAGTGCTCTCTAGCTGGCAGCATGATGTCAGTGATGTGGGCGGCAAACCCCTGAATTTGCTTTGATGGTATTTGTGCTCTTTTTTTTTCATTTTTCACGAATGAGTGATTCATTTCTTTGAAACAATGTGTTTGGAAAGCCTGCCTCGCTAAGGAATTGTCTACGCAGTGGGGGAGGCTTGGAACATTGTACGTCCTCATGGAAGCACCAACAGGGGTTGTGCCAGATCCCCAGTGCAAGAGGTAACAGGGATGCTTGTATCAAAGCCAAAGCTTCATGAATCAAAGGCGCTGACTCTCGAGCACAAGTGCCAGCATTTGGGCAGATAACATAGCCCGTGCCAATTTAGAGTGAGAGGAATGCCCCAGACTAATCCTGTGGATTCAAAGAAACGCAACATAATCAATTTTAAGTATCTCACAGCCCCGAGAGCCTTCTTTTCATTTATAGATGTTAAAGGAAGAAATGAGGGTAATGATGTTGTCTCATTTCCCAAATAAGAAAAAGCAGAAAATTTTTGCACCATTTTCTACCAAAAAATGATGTTACCTTGGGTGGTTTGTTCTAAAATATATCAGGGTGGGTGGGAGCAGCAATGGAAGAAGAAATTGTGGATGTCAAATCACATGCTTTGCAAGTGGATCAAGTACAACTCAAATGCTCATGTGGCAGGTGACCAGAAGCAGATTTTGACCAGTATGAGGGCTGTTGAATAATTCTGTGTCATCTTCAGTAGTAATCACCTGATACTTGATGCTTACTAGCAGGGTGATTCAGACTGCTTAGATTAGGCTGTCTAAGGCAAAACATTATATGCAATGGAGAGAATAAGGCACCCATGAAAAATCATCAAATATCCCACATGCAGAATGGAGCTGGAGGCAGCATTAGATTAAACTCTAGAAGCAGAGTCACATCTGAGCTTCTGTCACTCTATAGATGAAGTTCCTGAATCAGGCTGAAAATTATGTGCCTGTGTTCACTCAGAAAGAAAACATGGAATCCCCTTCTGCTCAGAGGTGTGTAATCAAGCATTTCTCATTCTCTTAAAAAGGTAGCTAAAAAACCAAGTTGACAGCCCAGGTTTTGCATAACATTTTTGTGATTCTAAAGGGGAGTATGAACATAGCTTTGTAGCTTTGGACAAATACAAGGAGCTTAATTAATTTAACTTTGTATTTCATATATAAAATGTTAAGTACTTTGCAACAGCTGATCTCTACCTTACCGAAACAACAGGCTTCCTCTCCTAAGCAGCACTGCAAGGGGAAATCACCACGTGAAAACTGATCGCCTGACTTCACAGCACAACTAGTCTCTGATTCAAATGATTGATCCCAAACAGTAGGACAGAGGACTTCATATTAGAGGAGTCCAATGTCATCATATATCTAATGAGTGTTTCCTTCACTCTTTGCATAACAGCAAACTGCTTAGGTTACTTGTTCAGGAAGTGGAAGACCTGACTCCATCCTCTTCTGAAGTTTGAATCCATAACTCCTACATTACAGAAAAATGCTTTAACCCAACTCTGTGATATTCTGGATTGGACAGTCTTGATGCCTTCTGTTAAGAGTAAGCCACAGGGCAGGGGAGTGTCTTAAATTCAGGTTAATGTTGCTTTATTTCTGTTATGTGTCCTGGATAGAAATGGATGCATATGCACTTTACAGCACAAACACAGAGCCTGACCCAAATCATTATTAAAATGGCCTGTTACAGAAACCTAAAATTCACTAAGTCAGCGGTCAGATTCCATCTCTGCAATACAGGATGAAATCAGTGATTTTACAGAGACACTGAATTGAGTGGACTCTCCAATCACACAAGAGCAGAAAACATCCTGTTCTCCTCCACCCTTCTTCCCTCTCCCAGAAGACAACATATACAAGAAGATGCTATCCACAATTGCTGCAGTGCTCTAGTTTTCTAACTCAGTTTGTCCGTTGGTTTCCTTGAGCTCAGTGGTGCTCAATAAGAATAGAGAAAACACTGTTCTTGTTAAATGTTCAGAAGTAGCTCCCATTTGTCCTGCAGTTATGTACACGCCATATAATGAGTGAAGACAAGGAAATGCTTTGAAATCAGACCCATTTCTTATTTTTGGCTCTGGAACTTGGTATTCCATATGCACTGAGTAGATTTTTTCCTTCTGGTTTTGACAATAAATGCCATTACAAGTCTGAGAAATCTGCCTGGTTGAAAATGTTGTCAAAATGGCACATATAAAAATTGACTTTCTGACAATCATTTTGGTAGGAAATCCCCAGCTGGCCCCCTTTACTTACTTACAAAGTCATTTTGTATTGTCTAATGTGTGGAGGATTGGATTTTTCAGTGCAAATGATATAGATATTATTTTGAGTTACAGGAGAAATATCCTTTCAAGAGGAAATACACCTGGAATCATGCTCTTCCATGTTTTCTTCATAATTTCGATGCAAAAAAAAAGATCAAGTCCTTTGCAGAGCAGAAATTCTGAAAAAAATAAGCAAAAATTGTTGCTTCAGTGATATTGAATGACTATAATGTTAAATATTAAGTATTGAACATTTAATGTTTATATAAACAGTTTATTTTATACCTGTTATCAAATCAAAACAAAAGGACTTTCTTATTAAAAAAAAAAAATATTATGCCAGCATTGCCAGATTCCTGATGAATGTTTTTGTTTTAATGGAACTGCATTTCCTGGTGGAAGTCAGCTTAGCTCAAAAATTTTTAACCAACTTTAGAATTATGCATAAAGGAAAAGACAACTGAGGTTGTGATTTTCAGAGCACTAGTGGAAATGAAAAGCATATGGATTCTATTGAAAATTACTATGATTTGAGTGCCATGCTCCCAGAGGATTCTTTGAAAATCCTGAAGGAATGTGATTTCTCAAACTCAGTATGCATTCACTGCCTATTACTTGTTAAAAACAAAATGTGTCTGAGGTACATGTTTAGGAAACCTTGAAGCACTGTACACTGTCTTTCACTTTTAAGGAGTTATAAAACAATACTTTATTTTTTTTATCCTGCCAGATAGTAGGACTTCCAATACTGTAATAGCTGTTCTTGGTGGCTTTTGGATTTTTGTTATACACTTGTATCTCAAAAAAACCCAACAAAAAAAGCAAATATATTGCTCCAATGTTAAGCAAAGACAAACCACCATCCAAACTAGAAATGCTTTAGGATTTCATTTGAAATCTATGAAATGCTTCGAAATTTTATTTAAAGTCCTGAAAGTGATGTTAAATCATCAAATGAGATTCCCTGCATTAATATAACTGATTGCAATTCATTCTAAACTTCAGTTGTGTCTCCGTGCATACTAACTTCACAAACACAAAACTTCCCACTGCACTTTTATTCACAGACTTGTCAATCAGGTGCTCACCGTTCCTTTAAAGTTTAAGCCTTATTAACCTACACACTGGATTTGACTGATGATAGGCCACAACAAACAAAGAGCACCAACTCTCAGGTTCCAAATCCTGTCATCCTAGTACAGAGGGTCCCTGCAAACCCCCTGGAAGAGATGAAAGGATCACTCAAATGTCTGATTATTCAAACACACAGGCGATGAGGGCACATTGTGGAAAAAAAAAAGTTTGCAAAGTCCCCTGCTGATTGAGATATCTTCTAAAAAAATAAGTTGGTGCTGATCTTTGTACACAGATAGCGTTGGTTTCTAGCACAGGTCTTCATGGGTTATGTGAAATGCACACTGGGAACACCATGTGCAAGATCTGGATTGAACATATATTTGGCAAATACTGTTAAATTGAAATCACCCCATGCCAGTGTTGCCCAGATACGACAGGAAGCCAGTATATTAGCTACTTCAGAGGAACTGAAAATCACCATAATTCTAGCGATAAGAATTTTTATTTCATTCATTTTCATATGCAGTTTCACAGTTTAGGCCTTCAGTATAGGCTTATACTTATGCCCCACTTTGGTAACAGAGATTATTTTATTATGAAAATTTTGCTCGTTAATGGCCTGGCATGTTAGGTAAATGCAGTTCCTGCTGACTAAGCCTCACTTCATTTATCAGGATTTTCATTACTGTTAATTAATATTACAGCATTGCTCAGAGACCCCAGTCAGGCATAGGATTCTACACATAAAAAGTAAAGGTCCTTTCATGTTTTAAAGAACAAATCTAAATAATAGTTATGCATTGTAGAACACAAAGTAGAGGAACTGAGGGGAAGAGAAGTATAATGTTAACAAAGAAATCTGGAAGGTTGTTTTTTTTTTAAAAAAAAAAACACACCAAAACTCTGGACTTTAATATGAGATTGTTCAAGGGAACAAGAAGCAAAAAAGGGCCATCTACAATGAAGACAGACTATAAAATAGAAGCTGACCTCAAGTTTTCCCAAAACCATTCTCTTCTATTTCTGCTTTCTTGCTCTTTTTGATTTCACTTTTCTTCCAAGTAAAGAATAATATCTGTGCAGGATATCAAGAACTGTTGAGCCTGCATGCAAACAGCATTCTGCTTATGACCATGATGGCTTGTTAGCTTCCCACTGAGCTAACCACCAGTTAGTAAAATGTAAATGACATGATAAACAGAGGTGATGAGACAATCAGATCATAAGTACAACAATTTTATACAATACCTTTTGAGAAGGGGGAAACAAATGCAGGTTATAGCTGAATAGTGCAGAGAGCAAGTGTCAACAGTTCCTTTATTCTGTCTACCCAACCAAACTTTTGTTTTTCTGGGGGAAAAAAGGTATAACAAACCGATGGGTGAAATACCTCAGTCACTGAAAAACTAGTTTTCCATCCCAAAGTGACAGATTCAAAATCCAGCTGGCTTTACTGACTTGTCTCAATACATTCAAAAAGATATGTAGAAATGAGGGTGGTAAGAGAAAAACAAGGACAAATATCTCATAAGGATGTGACTTTCTCTTAACAAGTTGAGTATCCCACTTATACAGGATTAGGTCTTCTTTCTGAGCCATATTGGTATAAACCAGATGATTTAAGAATATTATATTTCTTTTTTTTTTTTTTTTTGGTATGGTGCTGTATCAACTCTTGGAGCTACAAAAATGTACGTTTTGCTCTTGTTTTCTGTTGTCATTGCATGTTTGACCATTTCTTTAGAAAATGATAACACTAAGATTTTCAAGTGTTTTCTGTGTCAGCTACGTCTTAATAGTTCTATCCTTTAATAAGATTCCTGCCCATTCAATAAGCATGTTAAATAAGGGGTAAATGTATGAATAAACTTGTTCTTATATGATTCAGAAGCTCACAGCAGAAAAGCAACCAAGCATATACAAGTAATACGCTGTTCCTCTGGGAATACAATACTTGTACCGTAGCTTTGGCTTTATGTTGCAGTGTTGGACCGAGCCTGAGAGATGAATGTAAAAGATAAAGAAGCATTGTAAGGTCAGTGACTGAGCTCCTCTTTTTGCTAATCGGCTTCCCTTGTTATCCATCTAATTTACTAGAAGGTTAACCTTTTCACTACTGCTAGAAACTAGCTACAATTTTCTATGAAATGGCCATGGTAACAAATTAAACTTACTACTGTTCATATAGATCTGTAACAGTAAACGACACTGTTAAAAAAAAAAAAAAAAAAAACCAAACAGCAACTCAGCAGAATTTTTCACTCCAAAGAGCATTCAAATGCAAATGGGTTTACATGAAAAGAGGTACCAGGCCTTCATAGGTAAAATATTTCATGGAGACAGAGAGCTTCCAAGGCCATGGAAAGAATGCCAGTGTCACATATTAATTAAGAAAGTATTTAAGATGGGCTGACCTGGAATTTTGCTAGGGAACATATTCCTGTTATAAAAACATTTTCTTTTAAACTAAAACTTTACATGAAGACTTAAAAAAACCCTGCTCCAGAAGAATTTTAAACATTAAATGCATAGAATATTGTATTTCAATATTTTTTAAATGTAAAGATTCATTTTCCAGGTTGAAATTATCACAAAAGTCAGAAAAAAAAAAAAAAAGAATAGTTATAGATAAGTGAATGAAAACTCATTATGTATCCACCAGCTTTTATGAGGTTTTTTCTTTCTTCTTGGATCAAGACAAACACATAACTTTGTTGAAAAAAATTTTGAAGTGCAAAAGTTAGTTTCTTTTTTAAGCTATATTCTGTATCCCAAGAGTACGAATGAAAGAAAAATTTGAATCAGGATGGGTAATCCAAAGCTCAAGGTTTTTGTCTGTAAACTGGAAGATGGAGGTTGAGTGTTTGGTTCCAACACAAGCTGTTTGTGTGCCTTTGGCCCAGACACTTCATTCCATGTTCATCTGTCCTAAATTCAAGGAAGCTGTTAAGTATCTAGATCTCCGACAGCATTATTTGTCGGCTAGAAGCACATACAAGGAATTAGCACTTCTGTTCTAGAGCATTCACAGAGGAATGTAATGGGGCAGATGGCTACATACTCCTTAAGAAGTGCTGGTCCTAGGAGAAGAATTGGTATTAAGTTACAATTCGGGACTTTGAAGAGGCTGACAAGGAATAAATGTCCCCAGAAGGACCACATTCATTATATATACCCTGGCTATGGCTAATTTACTTAGGCAGCACAAACTGCAATCACTCTGCATTACAATTTCTTGTATTAAGAAAAGAAAAGTGCTGTATAAAGGGCATCCTTTACTCAAAAGTTCACTGATCATCCCAGTGATTAGTGGGACTCTCCCGGTATCTCCTGCCACAAAGGATCAGTCTAGGGATTAATATCCTAATTAATGCAGAGACTATAGTGATGGAAGGGAAGGATGGAAGTACCCTAATTCAGAAAAAGTCTGGGAGAAATGTCTAAACTTTGCCTTTCTTAAAATATATGTATCAATGCAGAATATTAGGGAGGAGAACATATGAAAACATTCAAACTATTGGAGGAGCGGAGCTGCAAGTGAAAACAAGAGAATTCAGACCAACAATGATTACATGGCATATTAAGCAAATTCAGCTCTAAAGGGGAAGCAATTGATGCAATGGCATCAAATACCAAAGAATAAGAAAACCTCAGTGGCAGTTCCAGGCTGAAAACTGAACTTTCAATGTTCTAAAAATGTGATCTTTACACTAATAAAGATAATAAGACTTCTTAAATCCAAAATATATCTTTTCTAGGAAAACCTCCAGGGACAAAGTCTGTGTGTCATATTCTGTCTCAGTAGTAAAAGAAGAAAGTTGAGAATTTTTCTGAAAATAGTAGCAAACCATTGGATTTTAGACATAACATTGACTTGTCTTGCATCGTCAGTCCATATGCCTTCACCTTCTCTTTGTCCTTTAGTTCTTACTATAATACAAATAATGTTAGCTGCATCTTTGAAAATCTTTATTCTTTAGGCCAGGTTTGCTTTTAATTATTCTTCTTAGAATATTATAAAATAGTGGTGAAAAGAAATGAACTATTCTGTCCTTTAATTGCAAGAGCAATTTTTAGGCATTTCAATAGGCTTATTATTTTCGAAACACAATTAACTATTAAGATTATAAAATACAGAAGAAAAAAAAATAAAACAAAAAACTATTTGTAAGTTCTGTATCAAGTCAAGAAGATCCTTAGGTAGAGGAAATAGGACAGGTTTCAAGAGAGACAAAAGGGAAGGATAGAAAGACATTGCAGGAAAGTGTTCAGAAGCTTCAGTTTAAGAGTTTAGCATTTGATAAACTCTCCCACACACTCCAGGGCTTCACAAACCTTTGTACATTCTGAGTGCACACACTTTTAATCAAGAAATCGTTTTGTGGTCTTTGCATAGTCAAAAATTTGCACCAGTTTTGAACTTTTAATTTTAGGATTCCAAAGTGCAACATTTAAGGATAGGTTTTCATTCTAACCTCAGTATGTATTGCAGGTGCTTGACATCTCTAAGTACTGCGACTCATCATCTCAGTTTGGATCCCCAACAGTTTAGCCTTACTATTTTGACTTAATGTTGGCATTTATTATAATCATGGATAATTATGTATAATTATAATTAAGCTCTAATCCTCCTCAATTACACTGACATAAATTAGGCATAAGGCATAATTTAATCAAAATTAATGGACTTGTGCCAGTGTAGAGCTGACACAAGGATAAACCCAGATCTTGTATCTTCTTATGAAGTATAGCATTCTAAATATGCCAGAGTAAACCTGTCTTATAGGTGACTATTGTTCAATTACATGAAATATTTGTTATTCATTGACTGTCATTGTTAACAAAAAGGGAAAAATGAATTAATTCAGAAAATAAAGCAAAAATTGCAAAGGAAGCACTGAAATCTGAAAGAATTTCAAATCTTTTACATAAGAAAAAACATTCGTAAGATCATAAGGATGTCTATAAGGATTACTTTTGTTAAAAAAAAAAAAATCAAAGGAAAATTCATTCCCTTGGGCGTTTTAAATGTATGTGATAGAAATGCTCACATCCAGATGCTAACTTTTCTAACTGACCAAGAGTGGCCTTAGAGAGGCTGGTTGGGGAAATGATCCTTTACAAAACATGGGATACAAAGCTTATGTTGTTGAAAGGAGAAGCATGTAATCAGCTAAAGAATTCCTGAGAAAGACCAAGGGCAGCAGATACTGAAACCTTGAACTTCCTTGCTTCAATGCATTTTTTGCATGCTTCCTGAAGAAAGGAGCAACCAAGTGAATTTATTAACTTTTAACTTAATTAGGTAGATGCCAAAAAAAATGTTCATTCTTGGAGTAGTCTATTTAGACATTGCAGCCTTCAAAAAAATTGTAGCTCCACTCTAGGGCTCCAGTGGAGATTTTTTTAAGAGGCTACGTGAACCTTTTTGTCTTCTAAATATAACACAAGAAAAGTTTCAAATGAGAATATTAAGTGCACAATTGCATTGAGAACACATCTAAGGCCACAGGCAGTGTGGTGTATATATGTGTGTATGTTTAATTGAGACATTCCATGGAAATCTAAAATAAACCTTTACAAAATAATATAACAATCAGTTCCTGTGAAATCTGATCTATCTATCTATCTATCTAGTTATATATACAAACATACTTTTTTTTCTAACTATGATCCCTATTTATTGCTCTCTGTGATCTTGTATATAACCTAACTCTACCTTTCCCAAGCAACACTCTGGCAAATCTATATTTTAATTTAGTTATGGTCTCCCTTGGCTTACTTGTATAAAACTTATTTCTTTTTAATTTTAGTTGGCTCTTATTGTGAAATTATTGATAAAACAAAAAAGGGACATTATTTTAAACTTCTCTCCCAGTTTATGCTCATAAACAATTGCTAACAGAAGCAAAAGCCCCTGAATGTCTACTGTCTTTATTTAGAATTGTGCAAATGTACTCAGATTCCCAGTTTCCCCCTAAGCTACGACCTCTGTTTCACATGGTTTCTTCTGTGTCAATCAACAAAGATGAGGAGACTGGTGCAGTCTCCGGCAATGGAAACTCAGTGCTGGCATTCCAGCCTGACAGCAGCCATGAACTGTGCATGACTGTGTACAGGGCTAAGAAAGAAAACACTATTTTAGGAACCACTTTTACAGCAAAAAACAAGCTATAGGTGCATAACAATCACTGTATGCTAAACCATAATCAGATAAATTTTATTCACTGGGTTGATTTAGAGTATCAGCATTGCAAAGTAGGTTGAAACAAGTTCTACTGACAGAAAGTGCCTAATTCACTAGCTACTGCTAGTGAATTCATTGGACTACTTCCAAATAAATTAAAATGTGTTTGAATTAAGAACAGACTAATTACAGTAAAGCCACCAGACTTCCTCAAAGCCAAGGCCTAGAACTCCGAGGCAAAATTTTTAAATAATAATTTCATTTTTATAATAGATTCTTAAATCCATTCACAGGTATTCTCTGTTGCATCCCTTTTGAGGCATAAATATTATACAAGGATCAAGAAACAAATGAAGGACCTATATCACAGTACTTGGATAATAATAAAAAAAACCAACTGTAGTATCTCCCATGTTATCAGAACTGTTGGTAAAGTGTGGGTTTTTTATTATCATTCATGGTGGGTGCTACAGTCTTGGCACCAGTCTTGTATCTCCACTAGCAAAACCTACTCTTTGCTATCAGTGTTGCAGTCCTATTAATATTGTCACCAGCTGTATATTCAGTCCCTGAATCAATAGCTTTAATCATCTCTATGGTTGCCCTTTTATTCATATCTATTGATTACAGTACCACAGTATAAAACAGCAGCGAATGAAATGACAGAGGACTATTGAAAAAACAAAAAACTAAACAAAACCAAGAAACCTTTGAAATTGAATAATTCCTCCAAAATGCTATCTCTGAAAAATTTTGATACACCAGGCATTGCAGGCAATTCAATTATTTGTCTAGAGGCCTTGGTAAAGTTTTATATAAACTATATTTCAGTAAAGTAAAAATTAATTTCATTTTAGTGAAAACTCATATACATGATGATTTTTATTAACCATGGAAAAAAACCAGCAGATAGTAACTGAAAAGTTGAATGAGGTTAACCAGCATAATTGACGGATGGCTTCTGCTCACTTTTTTCTGTCACCAAACTGTTAAGATGCTCAAATACCTCCTTGGTTATTTTTAAACATAATTACTTAACATATCTGAAATCCTTCAGTAGACTACCCATCTGACTAGAACCACATGATTGTGCATCACTTAAACAATTCCTGAGTTATTCTACAGAGATTATCCTGACTTTGGACTTAGGATCACAAAAGTAGAACATACTCATGTGTTCATTTACTCCTTTGTTTAACTCCTTTTTTTTAAGTTAACTAACTCCTTTGTTTTAGTCCTGGGGACTGGGGGAGGCCCTTTGCTCCAGCTCCTTACTGTCCAGTTAGGAGAAAATCCTGAGGACATGACAAAAATTTTAATTTTCTGCTTCTGTAAGCATTACAATACTATCCTCGGGGAGGGAAATAATCGATAATGAAAAAAAACAAACAGGAAAGACGTTACATTGCAAGGATGAGTCTCAGAGCTTTGATAAGATCTGGATTACCTTTGGGCTAGGAGAACTTCTACAGTAATCCTTGCTTAAGGCTATGTCTGAGCAAATATGAGTCTGTTAGCAATTTCACATGGGTGTCAGGAAATACTAGGTTCAAACGCTTAGAATTTACCTAGGAAAGCTAGCAGTTTCGATAGAATAAAAGATTTTAAGAAGGAGATACATGCACATGCATAGAGCTTACAGATGATATCCCTTGCAAAGGAAAGTGAAAGAATGAAATCTATTCTGATGTTCTGGAAGTCAAAACAGCTTCCTGCATGTGATTCATCCATCTCTGTTACATTGCACAGAACTGGATCAAAACAAGCTTTCATTTTTTTTTCCAGATTGAAATGTGGGCGTCAGGGGGCTAAAAGAACAGTTTTCTCTCTTTTTTTTCCTCAAACATTTTTTCCCCCTCTTCTTTGGAAACATAATGCTGTCAGCTGTCCCTGCCATCTTCCAATTTCAAGTACTCTCTCTCCATCTGTGTTCATACTTTTTTTTTTAACTCTTAATCAGGTCCTGCCTTGTCTTTGTATAGGAATTCATCATCATATGGCACCAATTCAGACCTGTAACATGAATAAAGGTTGGTATTTATCATACCTGCTGTAAAGGAAGTGCCTTTAAAAGGAAAGGGAGCATGTAATTCCCTGCCCTTCGCTTTCTCCTCAACCTTTCACCTTTTAATCAGTAGCCATAACCCAAGGAGATCTCACAATGGAAAGTTAATTATGAGGTCATGAAGATGAAAGCATCTGACTTGCATTTTCTTAAGGTACTTTACTTTTAAATTATGCCTGATTTACCTGCATAAAAGGAAAGGAAGTTCCCAAAGATTATTCTAAATAGACCAGACTTTCAGATGCCAGCATTTCCAAGTGGAAATGGAAATGCAATCCTGTCAAAATGTCCTTTGAATATTTCTTATGAAGGAGTCTTGCATTTACCAATATGACCTGACTCACAAATTGGAGATATGTTAATGGGCATGAGGCCATGGAGCACTCAAGGGCAATACTCCATGGAGACTCCACAGCTGTAAGACCTGTGTGTAACTAGCAAATAGCAAGACGTCTGGATGCATTTTCCTAGGAAACTCAGAAAACCACAGAATTTAAGCATTTGTATCTATCAGCTTTGAGAATCCAGTATGTACTGTTAAGAACTGCAGGCAGAAGTGCTGGCAGAACATTGTCCCATTCTATGCTGAAAATTCCACTTATTCTGTCTTAATAATTGTATACGTTGAAGGCAGCAGGAATAATTGCAGAAAAAATATTAGTTTGCTTTATAGCATCTCGTATTCAGGATAGAAAGATGGAAAGTTTGCCCGTTGTATCAATGGCTGTAAATAGTAATAACACATATTTAAAATAGTCTTTCATTACATAAGAATGAAGATACTCTGTTCAGATAGTGGTTAAGGCTAAAACTGCAGAGAGAATCAAATTGTTAAACAATGTGTTAATTTTAGAGCTATCCAAACTGAATTATCAGACTATTGAATACATGGTATCCACCTGACCTGAGCCCTATCAAAGTTGAATGTATCGTCTTTGAGAAACGAGGACTGCTAGAGAGAAAGAGGGGCTCCGTCAGACAAGAGGAGGCAAGAGCACCTTTGCCAATGGGCCTGTTAATCTAGAGAGAAGACTTGTCAGCGCATGATGGCCAAAGCATGAGGAGAAGTGGAGGCAGGGAATAGAGAGAGGCTACATGGGGGCCACTCACACTTACCTGGGGAAAGCAGCATGACTGGAGAGCCATGTCCTCTGCACCCAACACATGAACACTGGAAAGGACAATGTCCTTTCCTTCTTGAGGATTTGACATTTTCTATAGGAAACAGTGTCTTTTCATTGAGTTTTCGTATGAATTACTGACTAAGAAACAGACCATATTTCCCTCTTTGGTCATAAATAGTAGAGAGATACCAGCTTTCTATGTTGTTATTATTGGCTCCACTGTTCTTCTCCTAATACTGCTTTAAATTATGTCTACTTGGCTATTAATACTTCTTAAGTTGTTTTTGTTTCCCCTAAGGAATGAACAAAACATTTTCTTTGGACTTTTCATGACAGTTAATGGTAGAGGATGAATGGAAAAAGAGAGGTTATAATTTGAGTTGGCAAAAGATTAATTATATATTGCTTCTGCTGAAATAGGACTTAATTCCAAGAACTGAAATCAGCAGTTAGTAGAAATCTCAGCTCTTCCAGGATCAAGCCCAGAGTGTCTACATTTGATAAAGTAATAGTCTTTTAGCAAGTTTTTTAACACGAACAAGAAAATGTTTTGTGAAAAATTTTTTTTCCTTATAATGCTATAAACCATGAGGTCAGCTGCAATAAATAAATGAAAAGAAGCACAAAGCTTAAACAAGAGTCTCATGTCTCTGGCATTTCCTTGAAATGCCTTGAAATTGTCATTTGATAGCACTACCTCATATCCCCCTTCTGTAAAATGCAGATGCTGAGTGTATGTGTGTGTTCAGAGAACTGTATCTAAAATGCTATATGAGAATCACGGAAGATCTGAACTAATAAAAGGATGAAACAACTGCACAAAAACAATCCCAATCTTGTTAATATAATTTGCTGTATGATATTACCGGTCCATGAAGAAACAGAATGATGAAACTCCTTTTTCTTACAATATTATCAGTACAGCTGTGACAAGAAGCCCTCTGGATACCATTCACACAGGCTTCTTGTTCACATTTTCAGATAAAGGGAGTTTCTGATAGGTTTTGAAGCTAGGCATGATTATTCAAACCAGAGTTTGCATGAATAAGCAATAGTGAGTTTTTAATCTATACAGCTGGTAATCCATGCCTGTATCCCTCCAAACAGAAACAAGCCTCTTAAGTTCACCATGGAACTTGGATGTTTAGTAATTTAATAGGCTTAAGCTTTATTCCTTCAAGGTAATTGTGCAGATACCTTTAATAAAATACACTCAACATTGCCAGCAAACATTCTAGGTAAATGAACACAAGAAATGTTAGATGCAACTTTATTATACTGTTAATCCTTGCTGGAAGGCTTCCTGGACTGTTTGAGGGTAGCGTTAGTAGTGATGATAAACTAATTTGCCATGGCTCTTAAGTTCATGTTATCTTTTCTTATCAGCCTAAGGCTAGGTCAGGAAAAAAAAATTGGAAACATTTGCCAGAGATGGCAAAGTGGGTAATTCCAATGGCATTGCAGAGTGTCAATCCATCCATGTCTCCATAACGGATAGTTTAATGGTCCATTTAATTCTTCAAAGCAATTGAATTTCCACCTATATCCTGATAAGGTGATATACCACGGTAGGGTTGCCAGAATTTATTTTTTTTATATGCAAGGCAAGTTTTTCACAGTCTAACTTCTCCAACACAGATTGAGCTAAGAGCAACAAATTACTTGAGATTTTTCCTTTCAGGTTTTCAAAATCAAATAACATCTAAAATGGTGGGGGTTGTTGATTTGACTTGTTTGTTTGGGTTTTTTAATTGTCTCAAGCTAGTAAGGCTCAAAACTATAAATACATTGTGGAGTAAGACATAAAGAAAAACATTGCAAATCACCAGCTCTTTTAGGAACAATTACTTTCTAAACTAAACATATAGTTATGTTAGAATGTATGTTCAACTCAGTGATAGTGAGGCTGGTAAGTAAATCTCATTACCTTCACCCTGTGGTGTTTGCTATACCCAGGACCTCTCATATCTTCCACTGTTTGTACTGGTCTGCAAGATAAAGGATCCTGAGCCTTCTGCTGCCTTCTATTTCTCCTTTCTAGGTCACTTCACAAATTCTGCTCATGCTCATACTGTCCTTGTGAAGTCAGTCCGTTGCTTGGCTGTAGCTGCCTTGATTCTTCTACTGTATTTAAGCCAGGTC
Organism: Nipponia nippon; assembly: GCF_047370975.1. NCBI lineage: Eukaryota > Metazoa > Chordata > Aves > Pelecaniformes > Threskiornithidae > Nipponia > Nipponia nippon. Next base: position 113,474,529 of record NW_028262358.1, on the reverse strand, counting down.
ACCTTCCATGAAATCAAATGTACCAGATTACAAACTACCAAAAATGAATGAAACAAAACTTCTAGATGAGGTTCTTGAGTCTTCTGCCAATTTATAGTTCCCACACAGTCCTTTCATTCCTGTTGGATTTGCATCTATTGCGTGTCAGGATAACATACTTCCCATAGGCTGTGATATTTATTTCACAATTATCTTCACTTATTTATGTTCAAGTGCAGGACCAGGTGAATATAGTTTCCAAAAACAGATGACAGACAATTTCCAAAAGATTTAACATAAAATATTATATTGAGCAGAATTGGTACAACTGCAATAATTGCAGATAGACCTGCCAGAATGTTGTTGTCCTATGTGAAAGCAGAAGGACTCTTTTCTATGTAAAACTTCTATAATGAATGCTTTTGTTTACATGACCTTCAGCTGAAGTACAGTTAATAAATATTCACTGCATTTTATCAATCAGCACAAAATTATAAGATTGTGTGCAATAACTTTGAAAATACTCAAATATATTATCTTATATATGTTGTTACATATTTTTAAATTGTATAATATCTGATTAAAATCACACCAGTAATGGTACAGTAATAGCAGTCCATGAATATAAAAAACCTTTCCCAGATGAAGATACACTAAGAGAATGATGTTATTTTAAAGAAAAAATTACATTGCACTCAAAAGTTGACAGTGGTGAAATTGAAAATAAAGTTACTTTCAAGTCAATATATATGAAAGATTTTTTAAAATGTTTTTAAGATCTGTAATTAGCAGTTAAATTATTTTTGAAACCTGGTCAGAAAGGCATCCTTCACACCTCAGTGTTGGCTCAGCAGAACTTTATTCAACCTGTGACTTATTGTTTTCAATAAAAGTAAGAGGTCAGACCCATAGAATCATAGATTCATAGAATCATTTTGGTTGGAAAAGACCTTTAAGATTATCAAGTCCAACCATTAACCTAATGTTGCCAAGTCCACCACTAAACCATGTCCCTAAGCACCACATCTACACGTCTTTTAAATACCTCCAAGGATGGAGAATCAACCACTTCCCTGGGCAGCCTGTTCCAATGCTTGATAACCCTTTTGATGAAGAAATTTTTCTTAATATCCAATCTGAACCTCCCCTGGTGCAACTTGAGGCCATTTCCTCTTGTCCTATTGCTTGTTACTTGGCAGAAGAGACTGACCCCCACCTCGCTACAGCCTCCTTTCAGGTACTTGTAGAGAGCAATAAGGTCTCCCCTCAGCCTCCTCTTCACCAGGCTAAACAGCCCCAGCTCCCTCAGCTGCTCCTCATAAGACTTGTGCTCTAGACCCTTCACCAGCTTCATTGCCCTTCTTTGGTCACGCTCCAGCACCTCAGTGTCCTTCTTGTACTGAGGGGTCCAAAACTGAACACAGTACTCAAGGTGTACTCACCAGTGCTGAGTACAAGGGGACGATCTCTTCCCTAGTCCTGCTGGCCACACTGTTTCTGATGCAACCCAGGATACTATTGGCCTTCTTGGCCACCTGAGCACACTGATGGCTCATGTTCAGGCGGCTGTCAACCAACACCCCCAGGTCCTTTTACGCCAGGCAGCTCTCCAGCCACTCTTCCCCAAGCCTGTAGTGTTGCATGGGGTTGTTGTGACCCAAGTGCAGGACCCGGCACTGAGCCTTGTTGACCCTCATACTGTTGGCCTCATCCCATCGATCCAGCCTGTGCAGGTCCCTCTGTAAGGCACTCCTACCCCCCAGCAGATCAACACTTCCACCCAACTTGGTGTCATCTGCAAACTTACTGAGGGTGCACTCGATCCCCTCATCCAGATCGTTGATAAAGACATTAAACAGAACTGGCCCCAGTACTGAGCCCTGGGGAACACCACTTGTGACTGGCCACCACCTGGATTTGATTCCATTCACCACCACTCTTTGGGCCTGGCCATCCAGCCAGTTTTTTACCCAGCGAACAATACATCTGTCCAAGCTGTGAGCAGTCAGTTTCTCTAGGAGAATGCTGTGGGAAAAGGTGTCAAAGGCCTTACTAAAGTCTAGGTAGACACCACCCACAGCCTTTCCCGCATCCACTAAGCGGGTCACCTTGTCATAGAAGGAGATCAGATTAGCCAAGCAGGACCTGCCTTTCATAAACCCATGCTGACTGGGCCTGATCACCTGGTTGTCCGGTAGGTGCCACGTGATGGCACTCAGGACGATGTGCTCCATAACCTTCCCCAGTACCAAGGTCAGACTGACAGGCCTGTAGTTCATTGGATCCTCCTTCCAGCCCTTCTTGTAGATGGGCGTCACGTTTGCTAACCTCCAGTCAACTGGGACCTCCCCTGTTAGCCAGGACTGCTGATAAAGGATTGAAAGTGGCTTGGTGAGCACTTCCGCTGGCTCCCTCAGTACCCTTGGGTAGATCCCATCCGGCCCTTAGGCTTGTGTGTGTCTACATGGAGTAGCAGGTCACTAACCTTTTTCCCTTGGATTATGGGGGCTTCATTCTTCTCCCCATCCCTGTCTTCCAGCTCAGGGGGCTGGGTACCCCGAGAACAATTGGTCTTATTATTAAAGACTGAGGCAAAGAAGGCATTAAGTACCTCATCCTTTGTCACTATATTTCTCCCCACATCCAATAAAGGATGGAGATTCTCCGTAGCTCGCCTTTTGTTGCTAATGTATTTATAGAAATATTTTTGTTGTCTTTTACAGCAGTAGCCAGATTAAATTCTAGTTGGGCTTTGGCCCTTCCAGTTTTCTCCTTTCATAACCTCATGACATCCTTGTAGTCCTCCTGAGTCACCTGCCCCTTCTTCCAAAGGCCGTAAACTCTCCTTTTTTTCCTGACTTCCAGGCAAAGCTCTCTGTTCAGCCAGGTCGGTCTTCTTCCCCACCAGCTCATCTTTTGGCACATGGGAATGGCGTGCTCCTGCATCGTTAAGATTTCCTTCTTGAAGAATGTCCAGCCTTCCTGGACTCCTTTGCCCCTCAGGACTGCCTTCCAAGGGGCTCTGTCAACCAGGCTCCTAAACAGGTCAAAGTCGACCCTCTGGAAGTCCAAGGTGGTAGTTCTGCTGACCCTCCTCCTTACTTCTCTGAGAATCGGAAAGTCTGTCATTTCATGATCATCATGCCCAAGACAGCCTCCAAACATCACATCACACACAAGTACTTCTCTTCTCTGTTGGCAAACAAACCCATATTAACACCTTGAAAATGTACCAAAGTGAGATCATCACCCAAGTATGTTGTATATCCTTCTCCTGAGATACTAATGAGGGTTAATATTTTAGGGAAAAAGAATGGTAAAAATATTTAGATTTTCACAAACAAGATTTTATGATAGTAAAAATAGTCTGGCTTGCCATTGTGGAGCATCATTCCCTGTGGCTCTGGTATTGGTTACTATTGAAAAATAATATCATTCTGAAAGAAAGGAAATACATATCAAGCCTGCTGAGAAACAGTGACCAAACCAACAAGAATTTTGCCTTTAAGTGGACTGGGATTTTTTCAGTGATGCATTAGTTTCCTTCATTTAGCACCTTGCTCCAAACTTCTGCAACTGCTTTCTTTCTCCTCTCAGAAGAATATGCCTTGAACTGTTCCATTAAAAAAGAAAAGGGAAAAGCAAAGGCAAAAACATAACTCAAAATCCTGTATGAACACATCTTAAACATTAATATTAGAAATCTGAATTATATAAACATATATATGTTAATATATATAACACTATATAATAAGACATACATTTATAAAATGCAGAAAGTGTAGTTTAAAACCAGTGAAATCTGGATTTGGATCTGCTTTCTTTGGCTTAATCCAAATTTTTGTGTTAGAATTGATAAGCAACTAACACCGTTAGAATAAGAACAGGAAATTAAATATAGAAAAATATCATCGTTAAAGACCTATGAATTGTTTTTATTTGTTTGCTTTGATCAAAGAACATTTTCTTGTCTAGATGTCAGACTGGCAGTTTTCTTTCCTAAAGATAATGCTCTGGCTTACAGTAGTTTCACCTTAAATATAGTATTCAGTGGAAGAGCTAGTGTGAATGTTACCCCATCATTTTCTTATTTTTTGAGTGCAGCCAAGGAAATATGAGACTAAATTTTGTGGAAATCTTGATGCCTTGTAGAAGGCATACTGAGAATGATTTGTGAAGAAATACTGCAGTGGTATTTTTTTGGTTAACTTGAGTGTTACTTAGTTCAAAGGAAAGTATCATTAGCTCCTTACTTCTCATATTGGAGTTTTCATTCAGAAGCTATGTGGTACTTTAAAAAGTAAGCTGCAAAAACTTTGGAGTTTTACATTAAAGTTAGTACCTAAATATGTTTTCAAACTTCTTCATGTTCAAATGTACAAATTGCTGGACTGCGATATGAGTAAATTCAGTACTTCCTGCCCTTCAGAAGGATATCTAATCCTGATGGCAAGACTCCTGTATCCATTGAAGACCACATCCCAAGGCCGCCTGTCTTTCTGGAAGGTTTTCTCTACTGCCTGTAAGGCCTTTGGCAGGAATCACTGGATGAAGTCCTGAGGCCTGTGCTACACAGGAAGTCAGATGAGATGGTCTTAAAAGTCATGACAGTTTAAGTCTGGAAGCATGTTAGACTTAAGTCTTTTTAGAGAATGTTGGCTTTGAGTTGGAAAATCAAAAACCTCATTGCCCTTGCCACCTACTCTCCCCAGCACTTCAACAAGCCTATATGACTTTCAGATAAGGTTTGGGATGGTTTGATGCTTTGGAAAAAAAATTCGCTTCATCCTTAGTTTATTTGTAACTTAAGTATACCCTACCAATAGTGAAAATGAAGACCTTATTTTGGGGGGTTCTCTACCCAAAGTTAATAAGTGAAATGAACGCAGATCTTCTCAGAGCTCAATAGGGAATAGCTCCTGCATTCAACAAATACTGGGGGTAACAGGGAACAAGCACTCTTAATGTGCTACAACGACAGGAGAGCTAGGGACTTACTCATGTTTCATTGTGGAGTCTCCACCAGGATTAGAGAACTTTGTTCCTTTAATTAATACAAGGCAAAACTTTTACTCCATGGCTTCTCATCCTCTTCTGTCCTTTTTTTTTTCTTTTTAACGTTAGTTCTTTAACAAATCCCTCTTTTCAGGGACCAAAAGCTGATATGTTCTGGGGAAATGCCAGCAAGATGTTAAAGATTGGCACAACTAGCTACTGTCATTCTATCAAGACAATAGGATTTGAGCGAAAGGGGTAGAGTTCTCCATGCAGAATTTAGCTGCTTAATCCTCTCTTGTGGGCTGGCACAAAATCAACAAAAGAAAGAAACCAAATTACCCAGCTCTGCTTTGGCAGATTTAGCCACTGTCAGCAGGCCAGAAGTTAATTCCCTCATATTCTTGTTTGCCACCAACTACGGCAGGCCTTGCTGAGCCAGGTTTCCTGTGTAAATCTGTCAGCTGAAATGATGCACAGCATGAAGAAGGAGAGAAAGGACATGCAAAGAGTGTGGTCCTTTCGCCAAATCAAGTCCCCAGAAGTCAAGGACTGGCACTGGAACTACCTCTTTGCCTTCAGCCTGAGTGACGTTTTTGACACAAGATGAGAAAGATTTATAGTTTCTTAAACTGCCATCACACATACACACACCCCTTTCTTGCCAATAAGCAAGGATTGTTGTTACATTAGGCTCTGTGTGTGGGAGCCTGTTTCCCTTCTGGCACTCTGCACAAGCTTCCAGCTGCTTAGCATCTTTCTGAGACTCAACAGTGTGTAGGGTATGATATGTTAATAATGAGGACTACATAGTCATCAAGGCCAGTAAAACTGCAGTGAGGGTAGGAAATGCATCATCAGTTTGCTCTGTCACAAATACTTACTGACTAGTCACAGCGTATGGTGCCTTTTATTGTGTGCCCAAACTAAGCTCTTGGGTGGATAATGTGACATAGGGGAAATCAGGCTGTTGTGTGTCATTCATTATTCTCCTCTTTCCTTATGTCGTGGTTTAACCCGGCAGGCAGCTAAACACCACACAGCCGTTTGCTCACAGCCATCCCCCCAGTGGGACAGGGGAGAGAATCGGAAAAAAAAGTAAAACTCGTGGGCTGAGATAAGGACAATTTAATAGGACAAAAAAAGAAGGGAAGATAATAATAAAAGAATATACATAACAAGTGAGGCACAATGCAATTGCTCACCACTCACTGACCGATGCCCAGCCAGTTCCCAAGCAGCAACCACGCCCCCCGCCAGCCAACTGCCCCCAGTTTTTGGGTTCAGTATGACATCATACAGTATGGAATATCCCTTTGGCCAGTTTGGGTCAGCTGTGCTGGCTGTGTCCCCTCTCAGCTTCTTCTGCACCTCCAGCCTCCTCACTGGCAGGGCAGTCTAAGAAGCTGGAAAGTCCTTGACTTAGTGTAAGCACTGCTCAGCAACAACTAAAACATCAGTGTGTTATCAACCTTATTCTCATCCTAAATCCAAAACATGGTACTATACCAGCTACTAAGAAGAAAATTAACTCTATCCCAGCTGAAACCAGGACAATATCCATCCCTTATTCTGTACCATCTACATCACGCCCAGGTCCCCCACTTTCCAATACAACCCAATTAATCACCACTACCTTTCCTGTCTTTTGATATATACACACACATATCATTCCCTAAGTCTATGGGCCATCCCTCTAAATTGTCCGTTGTATTCATTTAGTCCATGACTTTGGGCTCCATCTGTCATAACAGTCCTTCAGGGCAGGAGAGTTGGTGTGTGGTGGTGGATTGTTGCAAGCTGAAGCCAGTTCTGGTTCCATCACCGCTGCACTTGTCTGGTTCTATCATCACTGCACTTTGCTCAGTTTCATCAAAATTCATTCTTCATTAATTTGGGTGATTCTTACTGTAATACCATTGATATGGCATATAGCAACCATAGTAGTGATGACATACAGTATTCTATAGCAATTAACATCATATAATTCAAATCATTGGCTATTCTCACCCCAAATCAAATCCCCTTGAGGTACACATCAAACTTCCCCATCCTTCCGCATTATCCACCAAGCGCACCCAGGTCCTTGAGCAAAAGCAATCTTAAAGATGGCTTTGCCTTTGCCCGAGGTAGGAATAACCCACACTGTCTTCCCCAGTATATTTCTTATGTGCACTACAGGGACTTTATCCCATCCTACAGTACTTAAGAGTTTTGACTGGGCAGGACCAGATTGACTGACAGATCCCTTAGTACTGACTAACCAGGTGGCTTTTGCTAAATGTGCATCCCAATTTTTGAACATCCCAGCACCCATTGTTCTCAGTGTAGTCTTTAACAGTCCATTGTATCATTCAATTTTCCCAGAGGCTGGTGCACGATAGGGGATGTGATATACCCACTCAGTGCCATGCTCTTTGGCCTGGGTGCCTATGAGGTGGTTTTGGAAACGAGTCCTGTTGTCTGACTCAGTTCTTTCTGGGGTGCTGTGTCGCCATAAGACTTGTTTTTCAAAGCCCAGGGTAGTATTCTGGGCAGTGGCATGGGGCATGGGATATATTTCCAGCCATCCAGTGGTTGCTTCCACCATGGTGAGCACATGGCACTTGCCTTGGCGGGTTTGTGGGAGTGTGATATAATCAATCTCCCCATATTTATATTTCAGCCATCATAGAATCATAGAATCATAGAATATCCTGAGTTGGAAGGGACCCACAAGGATCATCGAGTCCAACTCCTGTCCCTGCATAGCACAACCCCCAAAATCACACCATATGTCTGAGGGCGTTGTCCAAATGCTTCTTGAATGTTGTCAGGCTTGGCGCCATGACTACCTCCTGGAGGAGCTTGTTCCAGTGCTCCACCTGCCTCTGGGTGAAGAAGCTGTTCCTAATGTCCAGCCTAAACCTCCCCTGGCATATCTTCCTGCCATTCCCTTGGGTCCTATCATAGGTCGTCAGGGAGAAGAGATCAGCACCTGCCCCTCCTCCTTCCCTTGTGAGGAAGCTGTAGACCACAATGAGGTCTTCCCTCAGTCTCCTCTTCTCCAGGCTGAACAGACCAAGTGACTTCAGCCGCTCCTTGTACGGGTTCCCCTTCTAAACCCTTCACCATCTTCGTGGCTCTCCTTTGGACACTCTCTAGTAGCTTTGCGTCCTTTTTGTACTGTGGTGCCCAAAACTGCACACAGTACTCAAGATGAGTCCTCCATACCAGAGAGGTTTTAACTGCTTGACTTGTTTGATCGCAGCGCATGTTTCACATTCATGGATAACCTGTGCAATACTGTCCGTGGTCAAGTCCACCTCTTGATCACAAGCCCATCTATGTTGCATCTCTTCCTTGGTGGTGTGAGGTGTCATGGGCCCACTGAGCTAGAAATAATTCACCCTTATATTCCCAGTCCAGATCCACCTGAGCCACTTCAGTCTTAGCAGCCTGATCCACCTGCTGATTGTTTTGATATTCTTCAGTTGCCTGACTCAGGTACATAAGCATTTCGTAACGTACTTTTACAACCAGGTTTTCTACCCGGGCAGCAATATCTGGCCACAATGAGGCAGCCCATATGAGTTTGCCTCTGTGCTGCCACTTGATCTGCTTCCATTTCTGTAGTCGCCCCCACAGGGCATTTGCTAACATCCACGAGTCAGTATAGAGATTCCACCTCCAATGCTTTCCCACAAGATGACAGGATCCATCAGTGAACAGGGCATATTGCTTCTCATTTTCTGATAGTTTAGTATACAGTGGGGGCTCTTCAGCATGCGTCACCTCCTCCTCTGGCGATATTCTGAAATCTTTGCCTTCTGGATAGTCCATGATCATTTCCAAGATTCGTGGGCAACTGGGGTTTGCTGTTCAAGCCTGTTGTGTGATTAGTGCGACCTACTTACTCTGTGTAGCATCAGTTGCATGATGCGTACAGGTGATCCTCCCTTTGAACATCCAGCCCAGCACTGGCAGTCAGGATGCCAGGAGGAGCTGTGCTTCAGTACCAACCACTTCCAAAGCAGCTCAAACCCCTTCATATGCTGTCAATTTCTCTTTTTCTGTTGAAGCATAGCAGGCCTCGGATCCTCTGTATCCCTGACTCCAAAACCCCAAGGGTCAACCTCCAGTGTCCCCTTGTGCTTTCTGCCAGAGGCTCCAGGTATGGCCATTCTCCCCCAGCTGCAGTGTAGAGCACATTTTTTATGTCTTGTCCTGCCCAGACTGGCCCAAGGACTACTGCATGGACTTGCTAGAGAGGGCTTGCAATCAGACTGTAATTTGGAATACGCATTCTCCAAAACTCCACAACGTCTAAGAAAGCTAGTGTTTCCTTTTTGCTAGTTGGTGGAGACATAGCTCTTATTTTGTTGATCACATCCATTGGGATCTGAAAAAGTCCATCTTGACATTTCATTTCTAAAAACTGCATCTCCTGTGTAGGTCCCTTGACTTTACTTTGTTTTATGGCAAAGCTGGCCTCCAGCGGGATTTGGACTATTTTCTTCCCTCTCTCAAAAACCTCTTCTGCTGTATTGCCCCCTACAATGATGTCATCAATGTGTTGCAGGTGTTCTAGAGCCTCACCCTGTTCCAAGTGCAGTCTGAATCAATCCATGGCAAAAGGTAGAGCTGTGTTTCCACCCCTGGGGCAGTTGAGTCCAGGTGTACTGGACACCCCTCCAAGTGAAAGCAAACTGTGGCCTGCACTCTGCTGCCAAAGGGATTGAGAAAAATGCATTAGCAATATGAATTGTGGCATACCACTTGGCTGCCTTTGACTCCAGTTTGCATTGAAGTTCTAGCATGTCTGGCATGGCAGCACTCAGTGGCGGTATGACTTCATTCAGGCCCTGATAGTCTACTGCTAATCTCCACTCTTGTCGTGATTTAACCCCGGCTAGCAACTAAGCACCACCCAGCCGCTCACTCACTCCCCCACCGGTGGGATGGGGAAGAGAATTGGAAGGGCAAAAGGAGAAAACTCGTGAGTTGAGATAAGAACAGTTTAATAACTAAAGTAAAGTAAAAAATAGAACAGTAGTAATAGTAATAATAACAATAATAATAAAAACAAATAATAATAATACAATAGTAATACAAAGCAAGTGATACACTGTACAATTGCTCACCGCCTGTCGACAGATGCCCAGCATGTCCCCCATGCAGCGATGGTTGCCCCCCAGACAACTCCCCCAGCTTATATACTGAGCATGATGTCACATGGTATGGAATAGCCCTTTGGCCAGTTTGGGTCAGCTGTCCTGGCTGTGCCCCCTCCCAGCTTCTTGTGCCCCTGGCAGAGCACGGGAAGCTGAAAAGTCCTTGACCAGTGTGAGCGCCACTTAGCAACTACTTAGCACTGCTTAGCAAGAACCAAAGCATCAGTGTGTTATTGACACTGTTCTCATCCTAAACCCAAAACACAGCACCATACTGGCTACCAAGACGAAAATTAACTCTATCCCAGCTGAAACCAGGACAACTCTCCATTAGACTTCCACACTGGCCATATGGAACTGTTAAAGGATGAGCAAGTCTTGCTGATCAGTCCTTGGCTCTCTGTTTGACAAATCAGCTTATGGATGGGAATCAGGGAGTCTCGGTGCAATATTGCCGCCGGCGCACTGTTGTGGTAGGGATTGGCACCTGTTGTTCTTCGGTGCTCAGCAGCCCCACAACAGAAGCATCCCTCAAGAGACTGGGCAAGGTAGACAGCTGTTTAATTTCCTCCAAAGCAGCTATACCAAAAGGCCACTGGTACCCTTTTGGATCCTTGAAATACCCTCTCCTGAGGTAGTCTATGCCAAGGATGCACAGAGCCTCTGGGCCAGTCACAATGGGGTGCTTCTGCCACTTATTCCCAGTTAGGCTCATTTCGGCCTCCAATACAGTTAGCTGTTGGGATTCCCTTGTCACTCCAGAAATACAGATGGATTCTACCCCTTTACAGCTTGATGGCATAAGGTTACACTGTGCACCAGTGTCCACTAAAGCCTTATACTCCTGTGGGTCTGATGTGCCAGGCCATTGAATCTGCACGGTCCAATAAACCTGGTTGTCCCCTTCCTCCACCTGGCTGGAGGCAGGGCCCCTCTAGTCTTGGTCATAGTATTCGTTACTCATTTCTTGTAAATGCAAATCAAAAGTCCCTTTATTAAGATCGGAAGTAGAATCAGCTCTTCTACTCTGTCTGGGGAATTGCCCTCTGGAAACTGGAGCAGCAATTTTCCTGGAAGAACTCCCTTTTGTGATTGTTTTTCCTTGCAACTCACGTACCTGTGCCTCTAGGGTCGAGGTAGATTTTCAGTCCCACTTCCTCATATCCTCTCTGAGGTCACACAGGTAAAATCACAGCGTGGCCCGTGGTGTGTATCCATTATATTCTTTCTCATGAGCAGAGGGGCGCTTACTCCTAATAGCTGAGATGCTGGTCCATACAGGTGGGGAGTAGGACATATCGTCTTTGAGTTACTGGAATTCCCAGGACAGTTTCTCCACAGCTGAGATGCAGGCCCATAGGGAGGAAGAGAGACTTTCTTCGTATTGCCAGAGTTGGCCAGCCAATTCATCCACTGTTTGTCCCTCTCCGTCTTTCCAGGTCATTACTGCTGATGAGTTGGCATATGACGATGGTGTGCTCCAGACAAACTTCTGCCACATGGGTCGTGTGCACTTGATTTCATCTGGATCTTTGGATAACTGCTGGTTGTCCAGGTCATCATAAATCACCTCCACCATGGCTAATTCCCTCAGTGTACTTAGTGACTTAGTGTAAGCACTGCTCAGCAACAACTAAAACATCAGTGTGTTATCAACCTTATTCTCATCCTAAATCCAAAACATGGTACTATACCAGCTACTAAGAAGAAAGTTAACTCTATCCCAGCTGAAACCAGGGCACCTTAGAAATCAAGTAGCAACACTATTGTGAAAGGAAGTAAGTCAGGTGAAAAATATTTGGGGCAACATGAAAAACAACTCAAATCACACAGCTTTTGGGACCTCATTATGAACTCCAAAATGGATATTGTTTTATGAAAATTTTTACTGAAGGATTTTTTTTTTTTTTAAAGCAAAGACAGTCTTGCTAGTTAAAGTGAAAAGATCAGGTAGAAAAATGCAATCTACTTACAAGTGAAGGAATATAGACCTTTTTATAAAAGGTAATGGTTTTCACATGAAAATCACAAATGCCCAGGGATTTCACATAGTCTTAGTGTGAAAATGAACATTTCCTTAAAGCACTTAATGAAACATGTTTGACAGAATGAGTAATCCTGCAAAAATGTAGATCTGTGTGTGAAATTCTCAGATAGTGAAATTATGTGTTAACAGTTCTGGTTGCCTTTTTTTCTGCACTGGAAGCAATTTCCACTTATATTGGACCAGTATATGGTATATATGGTGTACTGTGATAACAGTGTATGTCTGTAATGAAAGCAGTGTTATTTAGTGAGTTTTATTTAAGTTCTGGTAAGTAAGTGTTAAATGATTGTGCAGTACAATTAGAAAAAAAAAATTTTTTTGCCTGTGTTGAGGCAAATTTTTAGATACTCATCTCAAACACATTTATTGATTGTAACAATTGGATGAAATGAAAGGATAGATGAAGCATTGTTCTCTTAATATCTGGGTTCCTTTTTTGACTTCAGCAAGCTACTTCTAGCTATAATCATATCACCTTATATAAGTGCCAGACTTGGTAATTATGGCTACTGAACCTAAACAGTAATGAACAATTTCATACTATTCATGAACACCAAATTTTGACACAATCAACGGAGAAAACTTGTTGCAAGTCCTAAATTAAATAGCGCAAAAAGAGCCTCTCATCTATTTTGTTATTTCTCGCTCTAACCCAAGACAGATGTTCATGTTATTAAAAACATTATGGAAATATTTAATGGAAAATTACCAACACTCCCAAGCAGGTTAACCTGGATAAAACCTAGGATGTTACCTAACAGAGACAAGTGCAAGATGACATGCGGAAATAATCCACTGCATAAATACAGGTTAGGGAAGAGTTAATAGATGAGGTTCCTGTTGTGTAGGAAAGGATGCAATCTATCACTGTTCATGTCACAATTTTTTGTAACAGCCTTTCAGCACCAAAACTGGATTTTGGAGAGAGTTTAAAAGGGAAGGAAAAGGGGCCAGATCCAACTTTGGTCTCACCTCTAAATCTAAGCCCTTAATTGAAACACCTGATACAGAAGTGAAATCACCGTGCACTTCTTTTGTAGCTAAGGGAGAGAAAGCAGCACTTCCAGAAGAAGATAAATGATTTTGATCAGACTTTGGAGATCTTCCCTAGCTATCTCAATCAAGTGCCTAAATTTGCATGGAATGGATCCAGGTCTAAGTGTCTATGGAAATTTATTTTTAGAAAGCCTGTGGCCTTGTTAGTTGCCTAAGAGATTTAGGCTTATTTTTGAACTGTGCTTCTGAACTCACTGGTGAGCATTCTACCGAAACTTGTTCAAGTCCCGTAGAGGAGACACGGCAGGCATTTTCAAGACATTGGACATGTTTATCTTATGCCTATGACTGCAAAGAGATTTCAGTGACGGAAGACAACAAGCTAACTCAGGAATTAGAAACAATAAAGCTGCAATGCTGCAGTGTTGTACTTGCTGAGATGGCGAGCTTATTATGCAGAGAGCCCGAAGATGCACAGTCTTAGCAATAGCATAGGTGGCACTTTTCTGCATCTTGCAAATGATATGACACACACAAGTCTATGGGGCTGGATGGGATCTACCCGAGGGTACTGAGGGAGCCAGCGGAAGTGCTCACCAAGCCACTTTCAATCCTTTATCAGCAGTCCTGGCTAACTGGGGAGGTCCCAGTTGACTGGAGGTTAGCAAACGTGACGCCCATCTACAAGAAGGGCTGGAAGGAGGATCCAATGAACTACAGGCCTGTCAGTCTGACCTTGGTACTGGGGAAGGTTATGGAGCACATCGTCCTGAGTGCCATCACGTGGCACCTACCGGACAACCAGGTGATCAGGCCCAGTCAGCATGGGTTTATGAAAGGCAGGTCCTGCTTGGCTAATCTGATCTCCTTCTATGACAAGGTGACCCGCTTAGTGGATGCGGGAAAGGCTGTGGGTGGTGTCTACCTAGACTTTAGTAAGGCCTTTGACACCTTTTCCCACAGCATTCTCCTAGAGAAACTGACTGCTCACAGCTTGGACAGATGTATTGTTCGCTGGGTAAAAAACTGGCTGGATGGCCAGGCCCAAAGAGTGGTGGTGAATGGAATCAAATCCAGGTGGTGGCCAGTCACAAGTGGTGTTCCCCAGGGCTCAGTACTGGGGCCAGTTCTGTTTAATGTCTTTATCAACGATCTGGATGAGGGGATCGAGTGCACCCTCAGTAAGTTTGCAGATGACACCAAGTTGGGTGGAAGTGTTGATCTGCTGGGGGGTAGGAGTGCCTTACAGAGGGACCTGCACAGGCTGGATCGATGGGATGAGGCCAACAGTATGAGGGTCAACAAGGCTCAGTGCCGGGTCCTGCACTTGGGTCACAACAACCCCATGCAACACTACAGGCTTGGGGAAGAGTGGCTGGAGAGCTGCCTGGCGTAAAAGGACCTGGGGGTGTTGGTTGACAGCCGCCTGAACATGAGCCATCAGTGTGCTCAGGTGGCCAAGAAGGCCAATAGTATCCTGGGTTGCATCAGAAACAGTGTGGCCAGCAGGACTAGGGAAGAGATCGTCCCCTTGTACTCAGCACTGGTGAGTACACCTTGAGTACTGTGTTCAGTTTTGGACCCCTCAGTACAAGAAGGACGCTGAGGTGCTGGAGCGTGACCAAAGAAGGGCAATGAAGCTGGTGAAGGGTCTAGAGCACAAGTCTTATGAGGAGCAGCTGAGGGAGCTGGGGCTGTTTAGCCTGGTGAAGAGGAGGCTGAGGGGAGACCTTATTGCTCTCTACAACTACCTGAAAGGAGGCTGTAGCGAGGTGGGGGTCAGTCTCTTCTGCCAAGTAACAAGCAATAGGACAAGAGGAAATGGCCTCAAGTTGCACCAGGGGAGGTTCAGATTGGATATTAAGAAAAATTTCTTCATCAAAAGGGTTATCAAGCATTGGAACAGGCTGCCCAGGGAAGTGGTTGCTTCTCCATCCTTGGAGGTATTTAAAAGACGTGTAGATGTGGTGCTTAGGGACATGGTTTAGTGGTGGACTTGGCAACGTTAGGTTAATGGTTGGACTTGATAATCTTAAAGGTCTTTTCCAACCTAAACAATTCTATGATTCTATGATATGTAATGCTGGGGAGATGCAGGTGTGTCTTTTGCACTTTCCTACCTGATGTAAACAGACTTAACAGCTCGAGAGCTAGTCCAAAGGAAAAACGTTCAATATAAATCCACTCTACAGAAAAGATCATGGTAGTCCCTTGAGCCTTTTATCTGTGGACATACCTGTACAGCTCACCCAGTTGGTATTCATGCTTAACAAAGAGTTGGGCGGGTGGTGTGTTGTGTGTGGAAACTTAGTCTGGACATTTTATTGTAAATTTGACATAGATTAAGAAATGTTTCAGAAAAGCAAAGCAAAGCTGCTTCTGTCTGGAGGGATGCCTGTACTCTCATGGTCTAGTCAATAGGAGTGCATGGGTGTAACTGAGAGCAAGTTTTGGCTCACATGGTTTGAAATCTACTTGAACTCTTAAAAAAATAGGTTTTAAAAAGGGTTTCCTTCCTGTCAGCAAAAAGCTGCAGACATCAGAGGAGCAGAGTCAACCACATGTGTGTTTCTTTTCATGCTTCCTAATCAGATGTAACGATTGCTCACACTGTATAGATATTTTTTATTCAAGGATATGCATTCCTGCGTCTTAGAATCCTGCCAAGTGTAAAAGCAAACAGAACAAGCCACACATGAGGTGATGTATGCCCTTAGGTTTTCCTGACTGACTAGGGGAATCTAACAGAGTTCCTCTTCCATCCTGGCTGTTGTAAAGTTCTCAAGAGAAACCACAGCTGGCCTGTGTCCAGTAATCATCCTTTTTTTGGGCTGGTAAGTTATTTTTCTGAGAGTGCAGAAGAACAGCATCAGAAGGAAATGCACTTACTATAACAGCTCTGTAGAAAACCTAACAAAGGTGTCATAGCGAATGACTTAATCCACTATGCATGATGCTGTTATCAACAGTGATTCTCCAGTCTGCGATAGGGGAAGAAGGGGAGAAATGAAAATGTATATTAATAAACTGAAGTGCTGAGGAATTATCAAAATTTTTACATAATAAGCTCTTAATTAGAGTCCACTTTTTTCAGGTCTGCCTATACTACAGGTACCACAGTTTTCACAGATGTAGCTGAGCTAGTTCAGGTATTACCACTGAATAGTAACAGCAATACAAAACTTAGTAGGAATGAAGTGCCTGAATTTCCACCCAATTTTTCAAGTCAATTTTTCAGATGTATGAAGCTCTATGGTATTACAGACAGACTGGTAACATTACTCAAAGTAGATCATTAAAACCTTACTTAATTAGATATGTCTACACGATCTGCAGTGATTATATACCCTACACATCTGTATGTCCTAATACTGTGCCTTTAGACAGCTTGTACCTTTGGTTTCTTAAGAAATCTAAAGAAATATCTAAATTCACTACTGGGCTGAGAGTCAGGAGAGCTGGAATTTATTTGGATCCTTTTTTACTCGTCTATGATCTTAAATACATCATTTCCCTCCATCTTTCCTCTTCTCTGTTAACTATCTTTGAAGAAGAAAGGTTGGTGCAGACACTGTTTTCCAGAAAATATTTGTACAATGCCTAATAAAATTGGTCTTAATGTTGGCAACTTCAAATCAGCTTTTCGAGTTTAAGTCCTGCTTCTGACCGGGACTGTGCACATTGTTTCCCTGCTGCACACCCCCCCACCACCAAAACAGCATAAAGAAATTAATTTCATTCAGGCCTATGATTAATGTCAAAACTGTATTAGTCATAACCTCTGCATCAGGAAGCACAACTGTAATACAAATACTTTTCTTCAAAGTGGTGGGAAAAGGCTTCTCATGATTAATATTACGTTAAACTTTTTCTGCATGCTTTAGTTTTGAGTGTCTTTGTAGCTCCATTCATTCCAAATAATTAAGAGTGAGTGGTGATGGGCAGACAAAATGACATCAGGTGTCTGAAATGAGAAGACTGAGCTTGTGACATCACTAAAATTTTTCTCTGCTTTTGATTTTGAAGACATATGAAGCCAGCAGTTCAGGAAGATCAAATCCATTCTTCCTTTAGGAACATATTAAAGTTGTCTGTTCTAAGTGTTTGACCTGGCAAAACTAGGTAAGGAAAAAAATTGCTACAATTTATAGCTGTGATTATATGACCTGGAAAATAAATAACTAAAGAAAATCTAGGTTAGCAGCATGAGCTATTTTTAACCTGAAATGGAATAAAACTTATTTTAGAAAAATGAAAACTTTATGGTCAAAGAGTGTCAGCTTCAGTACAGCCTCACTTTACTGAACTATAACATTCTTCTGCCTTTGAGCAGTGGATCCTACCTTGCCTTCATGTGTTGGTTAGCTTTATTGAGATTGCCTGAAGCCACTGAAATACCAGTTGTTTAAGTAAGCACAATGAATATAGTTCCCAAAATTATGCCACCCGACACTGAACTGATTTCCTAAAGAGGAGACACTACAGATAGGTGTCTATCTAATACAGCCACATCATCCTGCTAAACAAAATGTACCCAGGGCTGTTCATAGCTGTGGAAGCCAACTGGCATGGAGTAGTCTGTGTACATAGTAACAAATTCCACTAGCAGCCAAACTGCCCATTGGGAACAGTTCCTGCCCATATTAAATTGCAAACTGTGCCCAGGAATTTTTGGGGAGAGTGTTAGCTGGCTGAGATCAAAATCATGCCAGGGACCATCCTGATAATTTCACAGTCTCGATCATTGAGTACCAGTACCCCGGGACATTTCTTGGCAATGTTTAATTTATGAGTATAGATGTAGCCCAGGAGGTGTGCAGCTTATCTGAGATTTCTTTATAAAGAAGAGGAAATAGGCTTGTTTAGGATGCAATTCATCCTACACTTTCAAATATAGTCATGTAAAACAGGTCTAATGAATCAAGCCCTGAAGGTGTTTATTCCTTTTCATTGTCTGTAAAGTGAACTTAGAGAGACTTACTAAGCTATAGAAGAGAATATTATAGACATCTAAAGGGATAAATCTTCCTCGTGTGATTAGAGCAACTAGTTAGTGATGAGACACAGCCAGCAAACATCTTTACTTTTCCAGTATATGAGGCTACCAACTTGGATGCAGCTTCATTCAGGTACAGAATCCAGATCCACTCCTAGTTTTCAGATATCAAAAAGCTTCTGTATAAATCAGTTTGTGCTTATTTACGTGTGCAGTACAGGTTTTTCAGGAATCTGAAACAAGCTGTTCTTCTTGCAATTGTGGTATGAAATAATTAGACACATGGAAGTAAGAACCTGCGTGATGATGAGCTAAAGTAGAAAAGTAGGAACATAAGATCAGAAGAGCACTTTCATGATATTAAGACCAGGCCCCTCCAGTACAGGCAAATCACAGACATTACAAAATCCCTTTCTAAATATTTACCTGTATGAGTAGATATTTGTTCCTGTACTCTTACTGAACGATTGAGTCAGATAACTTCACTTCTCTGGTTCTTACAAAGCTTCTTCCAACTTGCAGACTAAATTTATGCTTGACTAGTCTGTCTTTATTTGTTCTTGTGCCAAGTTTGCCATTTATCTTAAATAATCATTTTACTTCCCTGCTGTTTGCCTCCATGGCATCCTTGTAGAGATAAATCTTATCATCTCTCAGTCTTCATTTCAGTGAGCTATACCAATGAAGGTCTTCTGGTCTACTACCTGTGTCTAGTCTACCTTCTATGTGTCTGTTCCAGCAGCCTTTCTTGAACACAGCTTTCAAAAACTGTACAGTTAAAATTTCTCTAATTCCTTGCAAAATTATTTCAGCTTATTATTTCTTTCAGCTGGAAATAAGCCACCAAATACATCTGTTGTCATTTGTTTTTTCTACAGAGATATCACACTGAGTCTGGAGGTTATCCTGGTGCTTATTCTGTTCCTTTATTTGAACATAATGAGATCTTTGAGTTTTTCTCACGTCTGAGGTGTGGTTGCTTCCATCTTTTTTGCATTAGATGAGGGCCTTTGCCCCATGTTCAACTTCTTCACAATTTTTGAGACCTGAGGCAAAAAAAAATCATATTATTTTGAACAATCCTTTATTATCTTTAGTCACACTCTCATCTTTTTAGCCAAATCTCTTGCTTTTAATTATTTCCAAGTCATAAGGTTTGTTTGTTTATTTGTTCAGGTTTTTATTCTTTATGGTTTCACTACTTAATCCTCATATCTTTTTGGAAGATATTATTCATTCATCCATTGATTAGCTGGTTTTTCTCTGGAAGTTCTTTCTTTCACTTGGGATAAAACATCAAGGTAATTTCTGATCCTTTAAGGATATCTGACCCTTTCTTCACATTTCACTCACTGAGTTCTGAAATTTAGTAATAAGTTTTATAAGTTCTAAGCTTTGTTTGTGAATGTTCTGTTATAAAACTGAAAATGTTAGTTATTGACTTACTTTTGTTTATCTGTTAATGTAATTTAAATTGAGTAAGTTCATGAGGACTTTACCTAAGGTTATTTTCTACAGCTATTGGACTACTACTTATGGTAAGATAATATCTTTTTCAAGGTTCCTTTACACTTTGGCAAAGTTCTGCATTAGCTGTTGCGACTATGCAATTATTAGTAGAATATGTTTTCTAAATTTATCTGTGAAGTAAAATACCATAATGACTTACTTCTTACCAATATTTATCTTCCTGACAGTAATAAATCTATTCCCATTCAAATCCCACCTCGGGAGCCTACAGCATAACTGTAGTAATGAGAACCTGTCCTTGCATTGAAGGAAAATCTGTCAAACTTGAGATATTTTGACATAAACACTTAAGGTTCAGTGAACAAGCATACTTCTATAAAACTTTGTTTCATCAGGAATTTTTCTGACCAGCTCCACATGCATCCCCCAGATAGATGATATAAACTTTAATCAAACACAGATCTTACAAACGACAACCAGACAAACTACCAAGCAACTGAGAAAAAAAGACTTGCTCCTCCTTCCAAAGAACACGTCCCATGCTAATTCCAGTGCTTTCTGCTCTTTGCTCGCTGGTTCCTTTAAATTGCTGAAAACATTTGGTAAAGAGGGAAACTCTGTGGAGCCCAACTATAAAAAGTCAGTGACAGGCCCTTTTCTATTTTGAGAGCTTCCACAGAAGGAAACCATATTAAAAGGCTAGAACAGAAGGTAATTTGAGAGTATATGACTGCTGATAGTCAGGCAGCAGTTTAATACATACAAATAGTTCTGCTAAAGTGATCTAAAGTAGAAGGCAGGTGCATGTATTTATACATGTATGTACTTATACATACACATATGTAGATACGTATATGAAGGATAAAGAATCAGGACTTAGGAGCTTGAATGAAGTAATGTGTCAGTATTTTTCCAACTGCCAAAACAATAAGCCTACAAGATGTGACCTGACTTGATATGAGAAGCATGACCTTATTGGCTAGCTCAGTAAATGAGAGATCAGGAGTAATCCCTGTTACTAAGACTCTGTGGTGTTCATTGTGTGTCTACATTGCTTAGAACTAGCTCTTTCACATCCATGACACTTCTCTTAGTATATCCTCTGGACTTCAATGTGGTGTTTCTTATACAAAGACACAATTATGAATTTTCTGTGTTTTCTTGGTCAAAATATACAAAATAATGGGAAACGTGTGTAGCAGCTGCCAAAATGATGTTTTCATGGCATGAAACAGGATATGTGTCGTACTGGCTGGGGTGACATAAGGGCACATAGGAGATGACTGATATTGCTTTGAGATTGCAAAGCTTACCAGGAAAATTCTGAATGACGTTGCAATAAAGAAAGAGTGAACCTGGTTCAGGTTCATACATATTGACTCTGCTTCAGGGGGCGGGTTCCAAAGTGGCAACACTCATGTTATTGCAACCAACTGGGGAATAAACCAGAGCAACGAGAGCAGTGACAAATGTTCCTTAGCTGCCTCCCAAGATGAGAACCAGAAGACTAACCACCTCAAGTGTGTGTATACCAATGCATGCTGCCTGGAAAACAAACAGGAGGAAATGGAGCTCTGCACCGAGTCAGAAAGTTATAATATCATAGGAATAACTGAAACATGGTGGGACAACTCACATGACTGGAAGATCGCGACGAATGACTATAAGCTGTTTCGTAAAGACAGGCAGGGAAGAAGAGGAGGAGGAGTCGTGCCCTATGTTAAGGAGAACCTTGAATGTATAGAAGTCAGCTACGGCAATTGTGGAAGCCCTATCGAATGCCTCTGGATCAAGATCAGAAGGGTCGTCTCCAAGGGGCATCTTACAGTAGGCACCTGTTACTGACCTCCAAACCAAGACAATAACTCCAACGAAGCAGTATTTGGGTCACTTAAGCAAGTTTTGGGTCAACAAAACCTCGTTCTTATGTGTGACTTCAACTACCCAGACATTTGTTGGAAGAACAATACAGCAGCTCACATGTCATCCATCAAGTTCCTGGAATGCGTAGAGGACTGCTTCCTCATACAAATGTTAGATGTGCCAATCAGGAATGAGGCACTACTGGACTTGCTACTCACAAACCAAGAAAACCTGCTTTGTAATTTCTCGATTAGTGACTGCCTTGGCTGCAGTGATCACAATATTGTGGAGCTGAGGATCCTGATGAGCATGCTGAAGGTTAGTACTAAGACAAAGGTTTTAGATTTTAGAAGAGCAAACTTCAGCTCGCTCAGAGCTCAGTTGGAAGGGATCCCGTAGGAAGCTTCCATGGAGGATAAAGGAGGTAGCAGATGCTGGGAGTTTTTCAAGAATGCTCTCCTGGAAGTACAAAAACAGTTCATCCCACTTAAAGGTAAGGGAAATAGGCAGAGTAAGAGACCCCCTTGGCTTAACTGTGAGCTTCTGAGTCTGCCCAAAATCAAAAGAGAAGCGTACCAGAGATGGAAAAAAGCAGACAAATACCTGTTGAGAACTACAAGAGCATTGCCGGGGTGTGCAGAGATGCAGTTAGAAAAGCAAAAGCTCAGCTCAGATTGAAATTGCCCAGAGACGTCAAAAACTACAAGAAAGGATTCTTTAGGTATGTAAACAACCAGCAGAAACAGAAGGAGATGTGAATTAGTCACCAACAACATTGAAAAGGCAGAGATTCTCAACACTTTCTTCACCTTTGTCTTTACCAGCAGTGTTCAGCCCCAGCTGGGCCTTGGGAACAAAAATCCAGGTTGATGCAAACACAGACCCATCGTCAGTGAAGGAAGAGTTGTTCTGTGAACTACTACAGCAGCTTGACCCCTAGAAATCGATGGGTCCTGATAATATCCACCTGAGGTTCTTAAGAGAGCTGGCTGACGTCGTTGCGAGGCCACTCTCCATAATCTTTGAGAAGTTGTGGAGATTGGGGGACATTCTAGAAGACTTGAAGAAAGCTCATGTCACCCCTATTTACAAGGGCTTAAAGGAGGATCCAGGAAATTATAGGCCCATCAGTCTTACTTCAGTCCCTGGTAAAGTTATGGAATGAATCCTCCTGGGGGCTATCACAAGTCAAATGAAGGATGCGATTGGGAAAAGCCAGCATGGATTCACCAAGGGTATATCGTGCTTGACAAACCCGATCTCCTTCTGTGACAAAGTAACCTGCTTGGTTGATGTGGGGTGAGAGGTGGACATTGTCTACCTGGATTTCTCCAAGGCTTGTGATACTGTTTCCCACAGACTCCTCCTAGAGAAACTGATGCTTTACAGTCTAGACAAGTGGTCTGTGCGGTGGGTGGGGAACTGGCTGACAGGGTGCACTGAGAAGGTGGTGATAAACATCTCTTTTTCAAACTGACCACTTGTAACTCATGGGGTTCCCCAGGGATCGATATTGGGCCCAATGCTGTTTAAAACCTTCATAAGTGATCTGGATAACAGGATCAAGTGTACCCTGATGAAGTTTGCTGATGATACCAAACTGAGTGGGGAAGTAGACACTTTGGAAGGGAGAGCCACCCTGTAGGAAGATGTGGGTAGGCTGGTGGAGTGGGTTAACAAGAACCTCATGAAGTTCAGCAAGGGCAAGTGTAAGGTCTTGCACCTGGGAAAACATCATCCAGGAGTGCAGCACAGGCTGGGATCTACCCGGCTGGGGGACAGCTCTGTGGAAAGGGACCTGGGGGTCCTGGTGGACAACAAGCTCAATATGAGCAAACAGTGTGCTGCTGTGGCAAAGAAAGCCAATAGGATGCTGGGTTGCATCAACAAGGGCATCACCAGCAGAGATAAAGAAGTCATCACCCCACTTTACTCAGTGCTTGTCAGGCCACACCTGGAATACTGTGTTCAGTTTTGGTCCCTGCTATACAAAAAGATGTGGACAGGCTGGAGAGGGTCCAGAGAAGGGCCACAAAGCTGACAAAGGACTGAGAAGCCTGACGTATGAGGAAAGGCTGAGAGAACTGGGTTTGTTCAGCTTTGGGAAAAGAAGGCTTAGGGGAGACCTTATCACCATGTTCCAGTATTTAAAGGGTGGCTACAAAGAAGATGGAGACTCCTTTTTTACAAGGAGTCACATGGAAAAGATGAGGGGTAGTGAATACAAGTTACTCCTGGGAACATTCCAACTGGATACAAGAGGAAAATTTTTCACAATGAGAACAATCAGTCGTTGGAATAAGCTCCTCAGGGAAGTTGTGGATTCCCCAACATTGGACACTTTTTAAGATTCAGCTGGACAGGGTGCTGGGCCATCTTGTCTAGGCCATGCTTTTGCCAAGAAAGGTTAGACCAGAAGATCCTTGAGGTCCCTTCCAACCTGGTATTCTATGATTCTATGATATTGCCTTTTAATTTAAGAGTGCTTCTTTACATTTCTGAAACCTTGTGCAGGCTTGGATCAGTCAACACCAGAGCAAGATAACAGTCAAACAGTGTAGACTATCAAGTGTCGAAGACTTTAGGCTGTGCACTGATACTGCTGTTTAGTAAAGCAGCATACCCCTTGGCTGTCTGGTAGCTCAGGTGTTTCTACTTCTACATCTCACTCCCTTTCATTAAAAATCTCACTCCACTTCATGAGGCAGACTTGTTCTACATCTTTTAAAACTGTAAGACTCAGCCTAAACTAGGTCCTCAGTCTAAAGAAACTGTTTCAGGGCTGGAATAAGCATGTCAATTTGGGCACATTTTTGCTTAAACTGATGAGTCTAGACTTAGTTCCAAGCCAGGAATGGCCCTGTGGAAGAGGTCTCTGTCTAAGCTGAGATCACAAACTATATTAACACTTTAGAGTGGCACTTCTTTATGCTTCTAAGTAGACAGTAATACATTTCTGTTGTTGACTGACAATTGACAAATATTATTTTCTGTAGCTGTATTCTACACTTTCATGAGAAATAATGAAGGTCATGGCATTTGGGAGAGGTTCTTAATGACTGGAAGACAACAAATGTCCCTCCTATCTTCTAGAAAGACAAAAAGGATGATTTGGGGACCAACGAGTGGATCAACTTCACCTCAGTCCATGGAAAGCTGATGGAGCAAATAATTCTGAAAATCATTTCCAAACATATGAACGACTAGAATATGGCTGAAACTAGTCATCATGGATTTAAGAAGGGAGAAACTTGCTTGACCAAAGTGATAGCTTTCTGTGATGAGATGACTAGCTTGCTGGATGATGGAAGAGCAGTGGATGTTTACCTCAACTTTAGTAAGGCTTTCAATCCTGTCTCCCATCACGTCATTTACAAACTGATGAAGTACGGACCAGAGAAATGGACAGCAAGGCGAACAAAATATTGTATCCCTTAAGTATTTCCTTGATAAGAAGGAAATTATAGGTCAAGATGCTGAGCAACCTAATGTAACTTCAAGGTTGGCCTTTCAGGGCATTGGTTCAAAATACTTTCAGAGGTTGCGTCTAACTGAAATTATTCTTTACTTCTATGGTATAATGCTAATACTATGCAAGGGTATAGGCAAAAATAGAGAATATAACTTTCACCGGTGTGTCACCAGTTCTAATCTAACATGGGCCAACACTGAGTGAAAAATTCTGTCAAATAATGATTGTTTTGTGGGTTGAGAGTTGGAGAAGGGACCTTTTTTCACATGTGCTTCAGATGACAGAGATTCAGCAAGACTGCACCACAGGAAAACAATGGCTCTTGGTATTTGTATTCTAAAATGTTAGTGGAGTTCACAAGTACAAGCTTGATTATGAGCTGAACTGTTGCCTTATTCAAACTTGGGTCTTTTGTCTTTGCTAGCTGTGTAGGTCCTGGGCATAGTATGGAAACCTTCAATTTCCAGTTGTGTCTACGATCCTTTATCACAGCTTATTCATTAGAGAGTCTTGTGAATTTGGAGGCAAAAGCTATTGTTCCTAATACTTTACATGTATTTTTAAGCAGATCAATGACTGCAAGGCACCCCCTGGGAGAGTATATGTGTGTTTAAGACATTACATACACGCTTTTTGGAAGAGGATGGCTATATTCTAATATTGGTTGCAAAACCATAAATCCAAAATAATCTCTAATGGCTTTGTTGGATATATTTTGGCTAAAAGAAAGGAGAATGGGAGTTGAAAATTTTTGTTGCTTTCAAAATTAAAAAAATATCCTGGTGTAACTATTTATATACTGTTAAATCATAGTTTATGAATATCATGAATCTCTTCTTAAAGATTAGTAAAATCAAGCCATCCTGCTTGAATTAGGGAATAAATCACATTTTAATTCTTACCCTGATAGCAGTAGTTTTTCCTTTTACTCACTTCTGTCACAGTTCTTGGCTGTAGAGTAGTAGTTCATATATTTGAGACCAGAATGAACCAGGTTCTCATTATTTATTATTTCTACTCAGTTAAGATTGGATTTTTTGTAAGAAGGAATCACATTACTGAACCACATAATAAATGATATGACTACTCTAGGTTTTTTAGAGAGCAGGATAGCTACCTTCTAGTAGCACAGGTGCCAAAAATCAGCTCGTGGACTGTTCTTGAGTAGTAAGTACAGTGAAGATCTCCCAGGACCAAGAGATGAAAACTGTGACCTCATGAGGCAGGTATCTGTGAGAGACATCAGCTCTTCCTGACTTTGAAAGTCAGAGAGGTGAGCTAAGGCTAATAAGGATATTGGAGATAAACTTCCTTCAGACACACCAACTACAGCTCTGCCAGTAAATGAAATGGTGCCAGGGCCTAGGCATCAGAACTTGCTAGTTTACATGATTAAATTGGTGGAATGGTCCCCAGCAAGGTTTTGGCCTTGGTAAACTAGCACTTACAGTTTGGAAGGCCAGGAACAATTCCCAAAACACAGTTTGGGCTTACAGTGGTAAAAATTGCTTAATACTATGGACATGACCAGATAATTTCTGTTGGCTTCTGGACACCCTGCTGTTTATTTCATTGTTCATTGTTTTGTTTGCTAACAGAGATGTAGGCAGTGTCTCTCATCTTCTGGTAACCTTCTGGCAATCTTCTGGTAACCTCTGGTAACCAAATCTGAAGTTTTGGCTCAGATTGCTTGCTCTGGCTTTCCACAATTTTGAAAATTTCTTTGCCATTTGTATTTTTACACTCTCTAGTGCACCCTCCAGCTCCTCCATCATCTCCCTACCTGGTGAATCCTGGGAGTATAACTTTAGTTGCTTACACTCTCCTCCCATTTTCCTATTGTGATATTTAAAAAAAAAATGTAATCCCAGTGGCCAGTATCACAATTTTAGGAATGCAAAGAATAATTTTTTCTACAAACAATAAAATAAAGGCTTCCTCAGTTTAGACCTGGCATCCACCTGAAACCAAATATGTCTTCAGTAGCTTCAGTTGTATTCTGAGTTGAGGGTTTTGGTGGAAAAAAAAAAAACATAAAACAAACTAGAAATGTGTCTGGATAGCTCTTTGCTGAGTGATTTTCTGACATGCTATGTATATATACATATATATATTTTTCTATAGCATTATATCTATGTCAAATTGATAATATCTGTCTTTTATGTTTGCCAGGTTAAATATCGGTCCTGGTAACAGTTACCTATTCAGAACTCAGTTATCATGTTGTTTATGCACATAATTCCCATTGTTTTCCATAGGCATCACATGACCCAAAACAACAGGATAATTATGTTCCTGGATTAACTCCACTGATTGTAATGAAATTACCCCAGATTTACACTGGCATAACTCAGAACAGAAGCTGACCTCACAGTCTTTATACAAGCTGTGTCTTAACCCAGTAGGATTTTGGTCAATCCTTTTCAAATATAAAAAATGCCCTTTATAATAAAAGTCATAAGACTTTAGAGCATGACCCTCAGCTTTAACAATTCAGAAGCTCCCAGGGTCCTTTCCCTCTTTAAAGAATGAGGATAAATTCTGACAGCTGAATAAATATAAAGGTCTAGTGTCAGTCTGAGGAAACAGGTTTTCATTTTGGCACAGATGACTTTGGTTCACAGGTTCTCAGTGGAAAGGGAAATCAGTGTCTACTTAACACAGGATTATTTGTTATTCAGAACAGCCTATGGACAGAGAGAAATAATCCCTGCCCTACACTTACTACAGTACTAAACAGGCAGCAACAGAATAGAAAACATTTTCATACCAAATGCAAAATGACAGATTCACCTCCTCCTACACTTTCTTTTTTTCTCTTCGTTAACCTCCCCCACACACTTATACAGCATTATACCTTCCCTTATGCTGCCAAGTTAGCTCAGCTCACTTGGCTGGTATAAGGTTGCAAGACAGTTTCTGTGTCACTGAGTACCTGTTAGTGATTTCTATGTAAATGTGACTTTTCTTACCCTGGAGGTTTTTTGGGGTTTTTAAATAGGACTGTAAACATAGAAATAATTCTACAACCATTGCCTTAGTCTTTAGTCAGTGTTTAAATATACATTTGATATTATCTTTTCTATTAAAACTCCCCACTTTACATTATATTCAAGCAGCTGATATTTACTTTCACCATAAAGACATAGCAGCTGACACTTTCTGCAAAAAAACTCTGTCTTTTTCTCTTATGGAAGCATATGAGAGGGAAAGATGGGTCTGAAACCCTAATGTTGAAGGAGGCCCTTCTTTTTTATGGATATTTTATTTTATAGTGGGCATGTGCTATCTTTCTTCTCCTCTCTATCTCTATTTTAACAGAGAATAGTGAGACAACCCTCCAACTGAGGGTCTTAAAGCTTGTCAAGGCATTTGCTGCAGGACTGTGTCAGAGAACAGGGCTTTTAAATTTTTTATTTTCTTCAGCATGTTTTGCTGTCTAGCTTAGACATCAACCTGTTCATGTCCTCTTGTCATGAATGACATTGTTCACCTAACTGTATCCAGGATTAAGTATTTTATTTGGCTCTGTGGTTTCTGCCTCTGTTTGGGTTATCTAATATTTAGGTGCTGCACTGCTTTGTGTGGCAGTGTCTAAAACCTGGGCATAGCTGCTATTATAAAATAAGCATTAATGATGGAGCTGTTGTAAGTGCACGGTTGCCTTCCTGTACAGTTTACAGATCCTGCAGTCACATATGCAAACATGCATCTTGAGGCACGCAGCCAAAAATCTACCTAATGTAGACTGTAGTAAATAATTCAGAATAACTCATTTATTTCAGAAAAGAGCCATGATGTGGCCATGAACAATATGAAACAGAGACAGGCAGGATTCACTGAATACATTATTTTCTACTGATTCAGCTCCAGCCAGCAGACATCATTCCTTATTTGCATTACGACAGAAAAATTAATATGAGTACAGTCACTCTTTCTTGTATCTTAAAGTCTTTAGACCATGAAAAATATCTAGGAATGTGTGTGTTCTTTCCCACAACAGATGCTAAATAACAGCTTGTAAGTAAAAAAAGTGTTATCAAAGTCAGCGGTTCAAAAAAAGCATGTGATTTTTTCCTTTGAAGACATTTAATGTATAACAGAGGATTAAAAATTATAAAGAAGGAGGGTTAAGCTATATATCAATCACAACTTTGATTATGCAGCAAACAAAGACTAGCAAATGTTGACCTGATACAGAACATTTTGAGCTAATAATATCTCTTTGCCTCCAAAACTTTAAAAAGTATGATTTAAAGGATATCAATGGCCATAGGATTCCTTCCACTGAGCTACGATAGTCCAGAACAGCTTCTAAATCACCAGCAATGGTCCGGTAAAGCAGGACGATTCAACTTGGCTGTAAGTCAACCGGCGGGCTTCCCAGTAGATCCATAGCCACCCACAGCTGGAGAATAACTGAAAGAAGGGTTCATGGCTAATGTTAATGGGACAAACAAGCAGAGTAATAGGAAAGAAATAATTGTTTACACATGTTGAAACGCGTGTATTATATGTTCAGTGTCCACATATGGTACATTTGTGCCATAGAAAATAATCAGGTACATTTTACTGCCAGGCTGCGTGAATGCCCAGAATCACTAAGACCTCCATGAAGTCCTCACTGTTTTTTTTCCATTACTGGTCCTCACATTTCAGGTAATACAATTCCACATCTCTGTTACTTTAGATGGTCCTGTGGGACCATTGTATGCAAACAGAGGCCAGGATGGGCCTCAGATTCAGTAAGATGATTGAGACTCCAGCAAACTAACATCTGTCCTTTAACAGGGATGGCAGTTTACATCCTCATTTAATCCCTGAAACAGGGTAAGCACAATAGCAAGAATTAGGTTTTGCTATAAAACACACCGGTAAAACTATATCATAAACAGAAAGGAAATGTAAAATTTATTGAGAAACTAAGAAAAATATTCTGGCTTACTCTGATATTTTTAGCTAGATTTTTTTCAAAGACTTAGGTTAATGAAAGCAAATAATTTATCTTTGTTTCTGTTTGTTTTTGCCATTAACTTTTAAACATCCTGAGCAACGTCAATCAGTCTGACAGAGGAATAGAAGTTTTACAAAGCTCTTAAAACATCTGTGAAAACAGGGTCAAAAAGAGCCCCAGAAGTCCCTTTCAGTGCCCTGATGGCAAAAGAAGTAGCAGCAGAAGTTCATAATCTAGCAGATATCAGATACCCAACTGCAAGTGCCCAGCCACTGGGAAATTTCAAACAGAGCTTACAATGAACAATAAGACACAAATCCCATAGGAGGCTGTGCTTCATTCAACCAAGATGAGCAAGTAGTTTGTGAAGATATTTGTGTTTTGTTTTGTTTTTTTTTTCTTTTTGATATCAACAAAACCACGTTCACAGTCACATGTAGCATAATTTTATTTAAATTTTATTTAAGACACCCTAAGCTTTAAGAGTTCAAATGATGAGCTGTCATATGACCAGTATAGTGTCTTGAATTTTGATCTTTTGCAATTTCTTTTCCTTTATCACTTGATGACCTTTTTGTTGTTGTTTTCTAAAGTGCACATTTACTAAATTACTGATATTTTATGACAGATTCACTGAGATTTTTGTAGTGTACTTGATTCATGTTATGGACTAAGTAGATAAACCGCTAGAGAATATGTTTACTGGAAATTATATTTAACGATTTAAGTATGTCAAGGGAAAACATATAATAATAAAATAAATGGCAAAGTAGCTCCTACTTACAAACTCTTTACAAATAGTGCGAACCACAATCATGAAGACCAAAGTAAGGCTTTTGGTCTTTTTACACGTCATTGGTATTTTATCAGCTACGGTGCAGGATCTAGAACAGCACAACACAGCTCTGCAGTTCAGGTCAAGAAGTGAGCATTAGTTGATGCAAATGGTCTTCACCCAAAATGCTGATAAAGCACTTACTAAAACATACATGTACCATGCAGACCCAATCCTGCTATTCTAAATCAACCAGAACTTTACTTTTGTTTAATTGCTTAAGAATTAAGTATTAATAATCTTAAATTTCATGGGAAATTTCACTCAAAACAAGGATTATAGGATTGGGCTAAAATTTTTTTTATTACTTTTTTTTTAAAAAGGGCAATTAAAAAAACCCCTGTGTCTAATTGCTCTAAAGGGAACCATATATTTGGACCCTGAGAAAAATAGGATTGAAGCTTAGTTTTAAAACATTAGTCTCCCAAATTTATGACATAAGGAATTCGAGGAATTCAAAAAAATTTCCAATGGAATGTACACAGATAAATTTGGGGTTTTTTTAAAAAAGAAGCTGTTCTGTCATATAAATTGCAAAGTGCACTAACATAATAGCCATGACATGTAATTCTGAATTGCTATGAAATTCTTTCATAATATTTAACAAATAGTTTCTCATCATTTCTAGCCAAGCTGGAGGTATCTTTGAAAAGAGTTTGTTTAGAATGAGCTAAAAGGCATCTCACCACCACCCACTACTACTTTCTTAGCTACTATTGTATTTTTATATGGGATTGCATTGTGTGATCCAGAAATCTACAAGATGCCTAAAGTCACCACAGTGTCTTCCAGAGCACAATGGTATACCTACTGCAACAAGTAATTAATCTTGGGCTCAAGATTTCCTGATGGGAGCCTATTGACCCCAGCACAATAGATGAAAGTATTTTATCCTGTGTGTTCCCTTACTGACCCCTTGTCACCTTTTTTCATGCACTGTCTGCACTCATACCAAACTGAAGAATTTGTCCTTCACTCTGATATTTGGGGCCTGCTTGACCCTCTCTTGCTCCGTGGGAGCAGATTTCTTGATTTTGCTTAAGAAGATTATTTGGTAAGAAAAGTCTGCCAAAGTTCTACCATATACTGCAACAAACATGAATGAGCACAGATGTTAAGCACACTGGGCTTTACTCACACCCCTGTTTCCACCAGTTTTTAACAGTGAGCCATGGCATGCAGTGAAGCTGCATCCCGTCTCTATTTCCACTGGGAGGGAGTCTGGGGAACCACTGGGCACACTCGGGACTGACTGTGTGGAGGGGCCTCAGTACAGGTGCTCACAAATCACTGCCACAGTCCTTCTGGGATGGCTAATGCAAGCTTGGAAAATGAGCCTTTGAGCTGTCTGGCAGGCTAAATACTCATAAGAGTGGATGGGAAAATAGTAGATTGTACCACAGCCCATCCTTCTGTATTAACACCTGTACCTGAGTCACCTCCAAACTGGCCCAGAGGGTGTTCCTATAGGCAGTTAACATATGGACAATTTTGGCCATGAGTCCACTCTTGGGGCTAATGGATATAACAAGGTTAAAAAAGCTATATGTAGTGTAGATGTCTGAAGTGAACCTGATTTTTAGAAAACAGCTGCTCAGAGTGTTCTTGAATTCAGGTCTCTTTGGGGTGTCTCAGACTGCAGAGCCAGGAATGGAGATACTGAAACTCATTGCTGGTTCCTGAGCACTGATAGAATATTTTGTCTCCCAGAGACTTACAGTTAAAGAAGGTGGGCAGTAGCTTACAGACCCTGCTTAGCTGGTGCAAGGAACATGTAACTACTGCCATTTTCAGCTCTCAGGACACAGTGCAAAAGCTAAAGTTGGATCTAAGTTTAAAGAGCTGTTTCAGCCTCTCTCCTGTAGCTGCAATTACCCTCTGCTGGGAAAGCTGTGCCGTAAATCTTCAGGGTCTCCTGACACTCTCAGTAACAGCAGACTTCCAACTGTTACCCACAAGACACTTCAAAGGCCATCTTGGATAAATATGTGAAAACTGTCCTAAACTCTTACAGTAACTGTAGACCCAGAGCGAATATCCCCTCCCCCATTCCCACCCATCAGGCTTCCATCTACTGTAATTGCTTCATCTCCTTGCTCCTCTGTATCTGTCATTGAGAATACTTTCCAATGCAACCTATCCACTCCCCCCCACAGGCTTGAAAGAGGGTGAAAAAGAAAACAGTGACAAATGTTTCCCCTGCAGATAATCATATTGTCACTAGAGCCTTTAAGCTACTCCAGTGTCTTCCATATTCAATTAATAAATGACCTTGGGCCCAGATCCTCACTTCGTTAAATTAAAATAACATTCCTGTTATCAATGGTAATCCTCTCGTTTAGCCCAGCCGCATGTCTGGATTGCCAGAACTCAGAGGAAGTTTGCCACTGAGAACTTAAAATCTGGATCTCCTTACTTACGAAAGATTTTACTCTCTTAAACAGTCCAATACTATCTACCAAATAAGAGTAATATAAGCAGAAGGCTGAAAAGACAGTTATCTATAATAATGCAGCTTGGGTAATCTGACTGAACAAAATAAAGTGCTGCAATCCTGGTTTGCAAGTGACTTACATCCTGCTGTGAAAGGGCGGTGACTAGCAGGTGACGTGCAGGGCAAGGGGAGCGCAGGAGATGTCGTGACTCCAAATGACTGCCCAGGTGTGCTGAGAAAACGAATCCTGCTTTTGTTGTCCTTTCTCAGGTCGCAACAAGCGAGTGAGCAAGTGGGAAATTATTGATTGCATTCTGCTGTCATCTCTGGAAAAAACATGGGCGAGAGCAGATGCACGGGTGAGTCCAAGAAGCTTTAGGAAACAGAGACAGTGACACATGGCTGTGGAGGAAGTTGAGGCATGTGAATACGGAAAAAGATTAGGTAGATATTCATAGAAATGTATAAACAAGTTAAAACCTTCCTCTGATGCTTTTTGGTAAATTTAAAGAACACGGAGAAGGGGTGCTGAGTGTAGAGAAGATGGGGGAGGTGTGGGCAGGTAGGAGTGCTGAGGAGAGATGGCAGTGGGAGGGGGGCAAATATTTAGTTTGCTTCAGGGCCCAAAACAGCTCTTGTAAGGTCCTGCACACTTATGTACATTGATCCATGCATGTGTGGTCAGAAAAGATGTATAAAACATGAAGTTTTATATTTCACATGTATCTTTTTCAGACTTCAAAGCCAGCACTGTGAAGCACCTGTGTCCTCCTTCCATAAATTTACCCAATAGTCTCTTTTAAATTGAATTTGGTCCTTTTTTGCTCTTTTTCTCCTTGGCTGAAAGGCTACCAACTTCCCTGTCCAACCAGTCAGCCTCTGTCTGGAGCAGACATTGGATGAGGACTTAGATATTTCCTTTGAGTAACTTGTGTATTTACACAATGTTCATGGGGCTTATTCGCCCCAAGGAGTGGCAACAAATACCATGAAACATTTGCAGTATGATCAGGTAAGGCTTGGCCTCTGGAGGCAGCTGTCTTAACATACTGTGTTTCTGCAAAGCTCATGCAATACTAATTGTTTGGCAGATAGTTTAAGACCCTGACCCAGACCATGAGTTTCACAGGTGGAATTCTCCAAAGATGAGGTTATTCACAGAGATGCCAGGGGCCTGTGGGTGGGTGGTCTTACATGTCCACTGACATGCTGCATTCAACCTGCCAGCAACACAAAGGAAACATAGCAGTTCTCCTAAGAGACAAATGCAAAGCATACAATGATTTTATAGACACAGTTATTCTGTGGCATCTTTGGGTCACCTAAGAGGAATTTCATCCTTAGCACTCACATATCACCAGTGCCAAACACAAAGACGCTTCTCGTTTGCAACACTAAATGATGTAACGTCACTCACAAATGTAAAGCAAGGGGTATTACTTAATATTTATAACATTATCTAGTGTACACATACTATATTTTCCTTCCAAATGCTTTGTGCTTTTTTTTGCCCTTTTTTTAATCAATGTCAAGTGGATAGTGACATGATAAATATTCAGTGAGGGTAGATAACAACCTTGATATATCTGAGGTACCTGATTCTGTCTAAATTATCTCATTCTTTTGTGCTTTTTCTTTTTTTTTTTTTTCCGCTGGGCAGCTTGCTCCTAATATGAATTTGAATATGAACTGAGTACTTGTCAAGTTTTTGCACCACTGTATGAAAGAGTAATAGGTTATATTTATTTACTACTTTTCTGCTGCAATTACATGTAACAGCTCTCTTTCTGCTACGGACTGAAGATGATCTTTGTTTTCTAACAGCATCACAGAACTCTTTTAACAAATTATTCCTGGAGTCACTGTTCATAAATAATAACATCTTTTCTTAGTTGAATTGTATTTTAAGCCAAGATTATGTTCATGTTATATAGACATTTACGGTTGATCATCTCTCAAGGAATTAAACTTTTCTAATCCTCCCTAAAATATTTTACTCATCTATAAAATGCTTCAGGAAAATGTTTCAGACATAAGTTAGTTTGCACTGTGGCAAAAGCTGGTTTTGCGTATGTTTGAGCAGCAAAAGAAATTTATTCAGCTGGATAATAAATAACATAAGAACAGTTAGAAGACTATTGTTTGCAACATTCTGCTTGCAAAAGATGTATTTATCTCAGACTCAAGAGTGGTCATCCAGGCAGATTTAACCACTCAAACTCTTCCGCCTGTACTTTAAAGAACGTTCTGGTTTACATGCCCATGCAAGAGGATATGAAGAGTAATGACTTTCACTTACTGCCTTATGTAGGCTGGTCTGGCTGCAGAAAGTTCTAGTGTAACTGATGTCCTCATCAAGCACAGGAAGGATAGCAGGAGCGAGGCTAAGCCTCAACCCCCTTCCCTACATGTGGACATGCCCAGGACAAGTTCCCCCAGAGCCATTCTGCTGCCAGCTCAAGGCCAGCAATAAATGTCAGGCTCCTGGTGGTAGAGGTAGGCAGTGAAGAATCATAACTCCTACCTTGTCTGTGCTCACTTAGAAGTCACTTTTGATTCCTATGTCAAAAAGAGTAGTCCCAATATCCTGCCTGCACAGAGTACTTCTTCCAAGCCATTAGGGAAAAATACACCTAGTATCTGACAATGGAGGCTGCCAGTCTGCAGGGAAGAAATCTGTTTTTACTCTGAGAGTACAAGTTCCTGGTCCTCAGTCATATTAGAAAGAATTTTAGGAAGAATGTTAGGATCAAAATAGCTTCTCATATGGGAACGAGTCAAGAAAGACTTTAACTTTTGGAGCTAGGGTAAGATAAGCTCATCATTAATAATTTTGGAATGGAGATGTAGAGAAAAATGGAAAAAAACATGAGTGCTTTATTCAATTTTTCTATTTCTAGTGTTCTTGAACATTTCAGCAGCAGCTGAAAGAAGATCTACCTGAATCAGAATATTTATTATATATTTTTTCTCATAGATTGAATGTAGCTTTTCCTTACTTTTTAGCTCAGATAAAACTTAATCTGATTCTGACAAAGTAAATGGATGCTACAGATATTCAAAATACTGTACTACTGAAGTTGATGTGCTTCAGTGGAAGTGAGATCAGACAATATAGAACATTTTTACAGATTTTTAAAGGTATCTGACATTGATATGACTTTGTGCAGAGTTATAACACTGCAAGAGGAGCTTTATGAACTGATCTTAAAAAAATCTTTCCAATATAAAATCAAGACCAGTTCTCATGCATTTTTCAAGGAAACTTCTTTTCTTAATATCCCTCAGAAAAAAAGCCCAACTTATCAAATGCAAATCTAAAGAGATGGAGTTTTCTAATGTTCATCACTGCCTTTAGTGATTCTTAAAAATTATATTTTTTTCTGAGAAAAACGTAGCTAATTTGTTTCTCAGTTCATATTAAAGTAAAAGATGAGCAGTGACCGTTTCCTGATTTATAGATTTAGTGACTCCAAGTGACTGTCTGAAATTTATGTTTATTTTTTCAAGAGCTGAATCACCTTGATTTTGAGGCTTTAAATTTTTCTTTGACTAAAAGTCATACTAATGCACCATTAGGCTCCTGAAAGTTGCTAATTTAGGTGATCACAACAAACTAGAGAGTTCTTATGACTGTGACTCCAGTGTTCATTGATGGGAAGAAAGTGAGCAGGAGTCACTTTCTAGCCTTGAAAAAATGAGGATGAAAATGTTGGTTAGTGAGTGCTCAATACCAAGCATGTACTGCTCTCCTAGTCACTTCTCCAAAGCAAAACGCGGGGTTTGGTGGATTCCTGAATTTATGCAGTCTGTGTTGCTGCTGATCTCTGCAAATAGTCCAACCAAAGCTAGGTAAAAAATTGGTTGGAATTTCTGGGAGGGGAACTTATTTATTCTTGTACTATATTCACTGACCAATTACTATTTTTTCCAATTATGAAATAGTTGATTGAAAGTTTGCCACAGGAATCTATAATTAGATCCTATTAGAATCTATAATTAGATACCTGATAAGTTTTGGGTCATATATCTGGTCATTTAAATATCATGGTATACTTAATTTTACCATGTTAGACTTTAAACCTTTCTTTAACCAGAAGTTACATTAACTCTACAGTCTTCAGTGTTGTTAATCTGAGTAACCACAGCAGGGAAAGAGTGGCCATGCCTGTGACTGGTTGGTGCTTCTCATTCCCTGCTGCATTGGTGGAGCCTGATCAGCTGTAATCAACTGTCTTTAGTGTGTTCTTTCTCTCTCTCTCTCTCTCTGGGGTACCTTTTCCACCTGTAATGTTTTTTCTTAACTCTGGACCATGGTAGCTGTCTGTGAAGAGAGTATGCAAGCTATGTATTTTATAGTGCCTATCATTGCCCTACATTTATTAACTGGCATCTTCATACTTTAGTTCAATAACAGTTCACTTGATAGGAAGAAATCTAGGAAAGGAGGGAGGCAGTGTGAAGAACTGAGACACTAGGAGCATCAGGCAGGGGAACAAGCTAGCTGCATCCAAGCTAATCTTGGGTAACAAAATATAGGGGAGTGTGATGCAAATATATCCATGTGGGCAACATGTCACATGAGGTTTTTTTTAACTTGGATGTCACGTCACATCTAAGAGATGTTGATAAATTCTCTCAGTGGTTCACTGCA
The DNA here is from genome assembly GCF_047370975.1 of Nipponia nippon. Lineage (NCBI taxonomy): Eukaryota > Metazoa > Chordata > Aves > Pelecaniformes > Threskiornithidae > Nipponia > Nipponia nippon. The sequence continues at coordinate 113,436,681 of NW_028262358.1, read as the reverse complement.
CCATATGGGCTTACTGGTTCCAAACTTCAAGGATCTCTTCTTTCAATTTCATGGTGTATACTTAATTAGAGAGAGAAAACATGTTGGAGAGAAGGATGATAACAAGTTAATATTATGCCTATACTATCCATGGATAGCGATAGCCAAGTTTTAGCTAAGCTGCAAGTTTTGGTTATCATCAGACTACACTTAATTTTTCCTCTCCATGATATTTACTCCCTAGTGTAGTTAGAGAGTAATTGAAATTACTTTGGCTTTTGTCTTTCAGTCTTCTCTCAGAAGTAAAGAAGATATTCTCTGCACTTATTCTAATTCTATTTTGTCTTTTTGACTTTGGATAGCCAGAGCTACATAGAATATTCCAGGTGATATTTTACTACCACTCTTTAAACTGACATAATTCCAATTCTATGCTGAAAAAAACCTTTACTAGGATGATTCATAACTATCACTTGCTTTCAACTCACAGTACAATTCTTATCAGTCTTTAAGGTCAGATTCATCACAGCTGAAATTAGCTTTGCAGACATGAGAATTAGAACAGTCATAATATTATCCTTAAATTAACAATAGTGGGGCTGATTCAGATGAAAGGTGGGTGATTGTTCCTTATCTCTGAGCCTCAACTGGATATCTGAAATTCAATGAACTGAATCTGAATTTACAATTCATCCATTTTTGAGTCAACAAGTTGAACTAGCACAACTCCTGTATTTTGTGCCAAATTTGTTACCAAAAATATTCAGTGACATCATTAATATCATTGCCAAGGATAACCATAGGAAAATTTTGTTAATAATTCTTTCAGTATGAACTATGGTTATATAGCCTTGAGAAGTTGCCTTAATTTTACTACAGTGCTTCTGTTAATACAAATCTTTTTGCTTGTAACTAACACAATGGAGCCATACTTGTATGACATTTTATTATGATGTGCTTCACTGAAATTGTGTATTTAGAAGTTCTGTTTTCTCATCCAAAAATATAAGGTTGCATTATACCTAAGATAAGAGTGTTAGCTTTTTTCAGGATCAGGCTACACTTTAGATATGCAAATACATCTGTGACCCGTATCTTCTACTCATTTTAATTATATCATTACAATAATAGAAGGTGTGAACAAAAGTCCTTTACATGTCTTTAGAAAACTCAGCACATATCTAACTGTCTTTAAAAGATGCAATCAGCCTGATGATTTTTGTTAATATTAACAATAATATTAAGTAGTAATGATAACAGCAATCATAATAACTCACATGTAATAAGGATATACACATGATCTTTGTGTCAAGAGGAGCATGAGGACAATTCAATTGATGTTTGCAAAGAATCTTGGATCAGTCCAGATTATATAATAGGAGTATTATTTTTTGACAGCCAATGTATTTTGTAATTGTTGATGATTTTTAAGATATAGAAGAAGAGGATACTAATCTGCTTAAACTAGCATTAATCTTGCCCAAAAAGAGTAGTATTTTAAATTAATAAATCCATCTTTCATTAATACTATATTAATTTAGGGAAAAAAAATAATCCTGAGGTTCTTTTATTTAAGAATGCCAGCTGCATAATTTAATGACAAAAACTAGAATAAGAAATGAAATATGTTTGCTCACCATTACTATTAAGGAACACTTCTCCAGTATATTTCTCCGTTTGAAGATTTTCTGTCACAGAATTCAGAGTACAGTTAACCTCTCACGGTCTATAACTGCACACTTGAATAAATCAAAATTAAGCCTAATTCATTTTTAACCCCACACTCAGCAACAGTAATGATTGAGTATTTGTGACAAAACTGCAGAAGGGAGCTCGTACTTTAAGGGTCCAAACATTGCCTGTGTTGAAGAAAATGGAAAGCTGAGGTGACCTGATCTGCCTCTGCCCATTAGGGACTTTTTGATAGTCATTGTCTTCAAGAAAAATAATTGCTTCCCAAGAATGCTCAGCTAAATCATTTTATTAGTGTGAACTGGATTAAGGTTATAGGAAGGTCCCTCTTACTTCTTACCCAATAATATCTGACCATGCATATCAAAGAGTGGAGGAGGCAAATTATTCATTATTTCACCAGCATAATGAAAGCATAAGGGAGGTTTAAAAGGACGCTATCTGCAGCAGGAAACTGTCAAAGAACGTGGGAACACAGCCCTCCTGCATTTTTGTTTCAGCTCCGTTGATCAGAAGATTGAAAGGCCTGCTCTACCTACAGGGGTCCTCTGTTCAGGCCCCACAGTGCAATTATAATCCGTCCTCACCTCCTTTAGAATGACAGGCCAAAAACAAAGCCCAGAGCTTTTGTACAGCTTAGCATTCCTAAGAAACACAAATCTTCATTTCTTTCTTTCTTTTTTTTAACTCTTAAGAATTAATTAAAATTGCTCTTATATAATATTGAGGGTTAAAACAGCTTAAAATTATCTAATACTTTTTAAGGTTGGAATTTTTTTATAGAGCATGTAGAAGGATCAGTTGCTAACTGCCACAAGGTAGAGCAGCTCTGCTTTTGTCTTCGCGCTGCCTGCAGGAAAAAGGAGTCCAGTTGGCAGTATTTTGCATGAGGCTGTTTAATTTCATTTTTTCTGCCATTGTTCCTGTTGTTTACACATTTTAGTGACAGAAATTTGCAAGTAGTTAGATCTTCAATGGTTCTTGCAGTTAATCTTGTTGTTGAATCTCTGCTTTTCAAAGGATATCTGAACAAAAGCCATGCACCTCCACAACTAACATGTATACTAGATCACTGTAAAAGCATCAAATGGTAGGAACTGTGATGGCCTAAGTATATTAAAAGATGCAGAATCTATATAAAAACCCAGCATTTTTAGTAGCTTCTAACAGCAGACTATTTTGGAGGCAACAAAGACATTTCCAATTTTAAAACAACAGCAGCAAACTATTAAACGTGCTAAACATACTAGCTGTTTTATCTTCCTTCAGTTGGCCCACCACATCATTGTGGTTATCTGAGGAATGCTGTAGATTGCATGGTTATAACAGCTTGGAAAATTCTGTGTTTAACATTAAATCTTCAGGCTCCATTGCCTTACCCAGCGTAAACCAGCACCAAGCAGGCTAAAGTTAACTGTCAGGTTACATTGCAGAATGAGCACACAGAATGCATTTGGCAAGCAAATCTCACATCATGTGTGTGACCTTTAAATGCGTATATTTGCAGAAGGTTAGACAAGATTCCAGGCTGCTTGAAAGCTTTAGAGGGTGAGATCAATACAGGATGCCACAGTGTAGTCTAGCTATGCATGTGAAAGTCTGCTTTGAAAATGCAAAACCAGGTGATAATAAAAACGATGGTAATGGCATGAATTTGTTTCACTGTTCTCATCCTCTGATTTCTTATTTTCCATCTGGGACAACCTAGAATTATTTTTCAGCTGATTTGGGGTTTTTTTTGTGCCTTTAAAATGTGGCACAGCTACAATGTCAGGGGTGAAATCTGGCTTCCAAGAATACAAATGCATTCACAGGTCAGGCAATATCACAACTGTTCTGATACTTACTGTAAGTTCACACTCTTCTTGTATCACTTAACATTTTACTATTAACATTATTTAGTAATTGCTTTACAAATTTTTTCTTTTTAATTAGGAAAGGAATTCTCAACATGTGTTAAATTGACTGGTGAAAGACCCTTTGCAAGCATTTAGGAAGATAGAATTTTAGTGAAAGCACACTTAAAAAGGGAACTATTTTAGTATCCCTTTCAAGGTTTATTTTGCTGTCAGGAAGGTGTAAGGCAATGTAGATGAGAATCAGGCCTCTCATTCACTAAGCCACTTCTTTTTGGTTTGTTATATGTTGATTTCCTTTGTTTGAAAGGGACGAAGGCATGTTATTTTATTCTTTTTCACATATGGTTTATCTCTTTGCCCTTTAAGTGACACCAGTTGGATCGTTCATGTAAGATACCCAGGAGCCTGAGGACAGAAGGGAACCAAGCAGTGAATAGCCAGTGGGGGAATATCAAAAGCCAAATGCTTGGTTTGTCATTCATTACCTATGCTATTACCTTCGGAAATACTACGGCATGGGGAATCAACTTCTGGAGCAATAGATGTATTCAGGGACTTGGTGGAACATCTGTCCCTGATATATTTCTGCATCAGAACCTGAGAAATAATCCAAAGTGATTCTCTGCACTGGCCAGTGGAGTCCCACCAGTGATGCATTTGTGGGAAAATGTTCAGAAATGTGGCTTTCTTCAAACATGTAGAAAACCTGTTCTTTGGGATGAGGCATTAGCTATCTCCTGCTATATTTTAGCAATAATATTTAGCAGATAGAACCTTTTATTTGCTTTTACTTTAAATAATTCTGCAAATTTGTATGTCAGAATGGATGCAGTGCTTGACTGACCTTCAATTAACTGGTGCAAACCTATCCCTCTCTGGCACCCCACAAACCTCTTTGATAATCTTTGATAATGTGCAGGACCTATCAGACTCCAAAGACTTGGCATGCCTTAACACCAAATGAAGGCTCAAATGAGATCAATCTATCTTGAGGAAGTATATAACTCACTGAGCTCCACCTTCCAAGTGAATGTGGAGGTCTACTTGGAAATCCAGGAGTTTTAACTGAAGCTGGACTTCTCTATAATTTGCATATAATTCTGCAGCGCTTCAGGTCAAAGCTGGCTAAATGAGCCGATAACATGGTAACTGCAGATTTATTTCTACAGTTGTTAATGAAATAATTGTGAAAATTTCTAGCCATTTCCATTCCAGATTTCAATTCTACTACCTAACATCCATTAAAGAGTTTAATTCACTGCAAAAACCTACTTACAAATAGTGTTTATGAGGAAAAAAAAAAGCCTGTGGACACTATTTGTTCCTGTTAGACCTACTAGAATTAATAATTATTTTGTAATGTTTTCACACATGGTTTTTTGTTGTTTTGTTTTGTTGTTTTTTTTTTCTTTAATAGGAAATATAACTAAGGAGCTTTTAAGAAATTCTGAAACACCTAAAAGAACTGTGACAGATTTTTCAATTTGAGCAAATACACCATGGCCATAGTAAGCAGTCTTCATGGTTTTAGCTCTGCTGCCATCAAAATATTGCCTAAGAAGAATGTATAGTCTGAAAACGTCAGTTTGAGTCAGCATTTCCACTAATAATTTCTTTAATAGTGTTTTTCTACAACAATGTTCCTCCAATCAAATGCTTACATTTTCCAGGAAACACTTACTTTTAAAATAAACAAAAGCATAGATATGTGAAGTTATCTTACATTTTATTTCTCCCTTTTGTACAGTGTCATCTTCCAAGTATAGTTCCTGCAGAATGACTTTTCAGATACAAAACCTCTCACAGTTTTAACTTTAAAACAGAATGGTAATGTCATCCTTTCCCTGTAAACTGAGGGAATCACAAGAACAAAGCAGTACCATTGATCCCACAGCTGAAGGCTGAAAGCCAGAAGGGACAGCCATCAGTAATGCTCTAGAAGTATCTGGCTGTTCTTCCTAATGCAAGGAAATTGCCTTGCACTGCATTTGAATAGAAATACATCATTCAGAGTTGGTGGACTATTGGTAAGAAAGTAGGCATTTGGGGACTAAACTGAGATCTTCCTGAACACTCTTTGTTCCCCAGCTGTTTCAGATCTGAACTCCCTCTCTTTTTTTTTTTAATTTACTGAGTTCATATTAGAAAGTTCATTGGGTTTATGGTAGATTTCAGGAGCTGGATAAACCAAAAGCTAATTTGCTCCATTACACCTCTTTGCCACCAAAAGACCAGGCTCTCTGTGTGTCCATGCACACCCATGTTCTCAAAGGGAAGACTCGGTTTCTAATAATATTTAGATTGCTCAGGTCAATCCCAGCTCAGCCAAGTCAGCCAACTGTTCCAGCTACTGTGGCTATACCACCACTCCCCAGAAGGCCATAACTCCAGTGGCCTCCAGGCATCTAGAATCTCTTCTGTCTCCCTAGTCTGAACTTTTCTTTATATAATAGCAAAGATATATTCTTACTCTTACCTCTTCCATTGTCCCTAAAGATAGGAAAACTCAAGATCTGATGATCTGAGCAAGATGTGAATAGATTTTCTCCTGTAAGAGCTCTAATGTTGTAATTAGCAAGAAGATCCTCTTTCATTTTTTTCCTAAGATGCCTTGCATCTGAGAAGTCTTACAGAAAGATTCAGAGACTGATGAAACTACCATCAGCCTGTGCAAATTGTTATAGCTCCAACCACAGCTAGCTGCGGATAACGCCCACTTTATGCAAGCATTTCTGAGACATTCCAATTCCAATTAATGCAAATGTTAATCCATTTCTTTCCATCCATATATGCTGGGGTGGGAGGGTTGCATGTGTATTCTGAGCATTGTTTTTCACAACCTACTGGAAAGTAACTGACAGTCCAAATTTTTTCCTGTGCTTCAAAGCTTTGTCCTGAATACAGAGATTTACTCTGACTGAATGCTTTCAATATCTATTTGTTATCTTTGTCTCTTTTCATCTGCGAAAACTATGATTTGAAATTATTTCTTTACCTATTTAAATATGACTGAAAATGAGTTTTTATTTGTCCGTTAGTTAAAAGTTATTAATCTGGACATGTTCTCATCACAAATCACTTTCAAGTGTGAATACATTAATGAAAGAAGTGAGCCAGAGGGCATCTAAATTAGGTGATGAATGTATCTAAAAATGCAAATAAAAATATTTCCTAGATTTTCAGTTTATTTTATTTCAGCACTCTCTTTTGGGCTTCTAACTTACAGTTAGTTTTACTTTCAGAACGGAGACAAAGAATGCAAAAAATACAAGACATGGATTATTCACAAGTCTTTTTTGGCAAAACAACATAAGAAGGGACTACTGTCAGAGTTACAGAGTTTATTCTTCTCAGCCTAGAGCTAGGAGTACTTGAGTTGACATTCAGCTTTTTAGGCAAAAGCAGTGTCAACTCATTTCAGCACTAAACGTGCCAGACTTGTTGAGATAGTTTCTTGAGGGTCACTCCGAAGATCAAAGTTTTCCATCAAATTTGCAAATGTTGGCTAGCCATGGCCAGAAGATGCATTCTGGATGCATGTGCACCAGCACACCCAGGGCCTGGCATACCTGATATACCACTGGGGCAGTTTAAACAAGTTCTCATAATCAAGATATGTACTTGAAAAGTGAAGTTACAGAGCGTGATGTGCTTATGCCATGTGTCCTGGAGCCTGTCAGCTGTGACGGAGACATATTCTTCAGCTTCTGTGCTGTGAAATGCATACCTTTATGGTTCTGAAAAGGTCCCTGATCTGTACAAAGACTAAAAATACCATGGTACTGTTGCTGTTATTTTGAAAAACCTGAGCTATTGGTTTGGAAGGGAGAAGAGTTTTCTCCCCAAAATTTACCTTCTTTCTTCAGATCTTCTGCAGAAGGTAAAGAGGTTTCTGAAATCCTGCTTGGGTTGACTGGGTTGAATTAGAAGTTCCTGATGTGTAATGTCAGTAAAAAAATGTAAGATTCAGCTGCAGCTAACGTTCAAGGGGGGAAACTGCTTCTGCTGAGAAGTATAAGCATGCTGTTATAGAGCATGTAATGCATGGTAATATATTATATAGAGATTATGCTGAAGACAGTGATTCTAAGGCATACCAGTCAATGAAGTTGCAAAATATTACTGCTTAGTGAAAACATCCTAAGCATTTCTGTTTAATTGTTACAGTCATGGAGTTAATACCAAGCAATTGCAGTCATGTAGTTGCTTTTAGTACCTTTTTCTGAAACATTTTCACAATGGTAATTTGTTGCTTAGAGAATCAGGAAGTACATTAGGGCTTTTGTTCAAATACATATTTTGAGATCAGACATGTTAGTACATGCAGGGAACATCGACAGTTTTTATTAAGCTTTAGCAAGGCTCTTCCCCTCTGGCAAGAGTTTCCCCTGCCTGTTGATTTTATGGACAGAGGAAATGACACATTAACTGGTTGTAACCTGTCAGAGGAAGGACAGCTGTAGTAACAGCATGGTGAAATTTTGGAGATGGAGTGAAATAAAACTTCAGATCAAAAATTTAAATTTGGTACAAGTTTTTAAAGTGGAGTTCACTCAGCATGTTGAGAAGCAAAACAGTGGATTCACTGTTTCTTAGCCCTTTTGAAGTTATGTTGACAGTTTCCATGTAAAAGTAACTTAAAAGGATACCTCAAAGATATCTGTTTGAAATCATGCCCTGCTTTACTTTTGCCCACACCAACTGAAGCAAATATAAATGAAGACATCTGCTTTGTAGCATCAGATTTCTATTGCAGTGCCAGCAGTAGAAGCCAGGTTTCATGCCCATACTAACAGAAAATAAAACTAGAGAAGAGTTACAGCAGCACATCAGATCTCTTAACTCCTTTGTAGAGGTGAAGATGGACAGGGAAGATTTGTGGCCAGGGCCTTGGGGAAGCACTATAGGATGTCTTGTTTAGATCTATGAGGTAAAATCCACTACTGTAACCTGTACGAAAGGCATCACAAAAGTTACTGCATCCTCCCACTGCCACAGATGTATCATCTGTCCATACAGGAATGAGTCAAATCCACTGTTTGAAAAATGCTTTTTATGCTTCTTTTCAAATAGGTAAACATTATGAAAATATTTCCTTTAATACCAGCTTCTCTGAAAACATTCTACTTTAACATTATAAAGAAGACACTTCCAGTGCATGAGTTCTTCTCCCCACAGGCACTCTTTGGACTATCAGAGGAACTCTGTAAACTCTAGGGTAATATCCATAACAACACATGGCTTGTTATATCGTGCAGCTTAATCAACCATAAAATGATTCCAATTTGAATATGTTCTATTTTAATTGGCAATTGTGTTGGTATCTGTGCTTACAAATAGAAGTCAGAATAGTCATGTTAACTTCTGTCATGCTGCTCTGCAGACTAATTTGAGCTATCTTAACAAAGGATTTTGATTATTCCAAAGTTAAAAGAATTGTTTAGGTGTGAATATAATATTAGAATAAGGGTTTCTGGTTTTGATACCAGAAGTAGCAAAGGAAAAGGAATAAAATTAGGTGAAAGTGGAAAACCAAGAAAACATTTTAAATTTCGGTTGTTTTCCTCTTCAGGCAAGTTGACAAATGCAACTGAAGGTATTATCTGACTTTATACCTGATTATTCTTTGAGAAGGAAACTGGATTGGATGACCTCCTCAGGTCCCTTCTAATCTGAATTATCCCACCTTTAAAAATGCCAAAACCAAAAAAATGCCACAAAAATTCCAGTTCTTCAGTCTAATTCTGTTTTCTGATCATTAACTCTGACATGATACGGAATCTCTCATTTTCATTATTATTAACATAACTGTACTATATGTCACATTTTTTATGACGTTATACTTAGTACATTTAAAGAAGACACAACACAACTTAAAATTCTTTATCTGTTACATTCCTCTTCAAGATGTTTCTTACTCTAGAGGAGAGGGTGAACTTCAGGACAGACATGTATGGAGACTCTCTGTCTGTCCTCTACAGCCTTTGCTTTTCCTTTCATCAAAGAGAAATTTCCTTCATTACAATGATGCAGGATCACCCAAACCACCAAACTACAAAGGAAAACACTTGACATTTGATACCCCTGATTAAAAGTGTAAGACTTCTCTTGCACAATTAACCTCATTTTCCAACCTAATATTTTGGAGTGAATGCAAGAAAAATGTTAATGTAGACGGTGTGAAAATCATTCTGACTATTTACCAGGTGCTCTTTACTTTTCACTACTTTATCACCAGCTGTTATATTGTCTTGATGGCTATGATACAAAAACAGAGATTAAAAAAAAGAGAGGAGAAAAAGGAGCAATTAATCCCCCACATGCATTATTATCATTTCATGGCTTATAACAGCAGTAATCGGAATCAAGTCAGCCATCTCCTGACTTGACATTGTTTTCTGTAAAGAATAAAGATATACTCTGTTGCATTCTAATTAGGGAAAGAAATCTTGGGCTATCTTTGTGAAAAATGCTTTTTTAGGGCATGGAAGTCAGGTGCTTCTTGAACTCTTCTTTGCCTTCAAGCAGAAGCCTGGGAAGGTTGGAACAGCCGGGCACCAGCACACGGTAAGGAACACGGGGAACATGGTAAGTCAGCCAACGTTGCAATTTTGGCTCTAAACCAGCAAGGGTACAAAAGTAGGGTGAACTTTAAACACAGGTAGCAACATACAGAGTAGTAAAACAAAGGATCATTGCATTCAGGCAACACCGTCAAATAAGAACCTTTACAGAAAAATCATCTGGATTTACAAGGTAACAGTTATCTTTCTTTTACATATTTAAATCAGGGTACAAAACTGAGAACTGGGATGCCACTGCCCCTTCAGCTTCCTCTGAGTATTTCAGAACTCCATAGACCCACTCCTTTTCTGCAACACAGAATGAGGCCCTTGCTGTGTAAACCAAAGTAGCTCCACTCAATTTTTGGAACTCCACTGGTAGAACTTTTTATTTACACTACCTATCCCTATTGTCTCTTCAGATTAGCTTCCATATAATCTGTTTTTATACCTCTTTAATTATAAAGAGGATCACTTTCAGAGCAAAGTCTCACAGTTCTTTCATGAAAAAAGGTACTACATAAAAAGGTTTTTAGAGCTGGCAGATTACCCAACAATAAACAAATAAACGGCTTCAGCAGTGTAAGGATACAATATCCTCAAAGTGCACCCTTGCATGCATACACGTGCCCACACAGATCTCTTGCCTGCAGCTTCACAGATTCATGCTGTCATCACAAAATGTATTAGCAGAAAATGGATTTATTTCTAAGTACAATAAGACAAATTGCCCATTCAGGTACAAGTTATAGTTACTACACTTTGTGTAGACAAACTCATTTATGAGAGCTGAGCATCCAATCTTCTTTCTTCAAAAACAAGTAGTGGAACTAGCTTTTCCAATTCTGAATAATAATAACAATCAAAGTAACAATAAAGACATACGTCTTCATAATGAAATGAAAGAAAATTTTCTTCTCCAGCAATGCCCATCTGGCTGAACAATTGCATGCCCAATAGCAATGTACTACAAATATGCTTGCATGTCCACTAGTGTATATGTGTAGACACTGTGGAAATTATAAATTCTTAAGCTTGTCAAAAGGCTAAAAATCTCTTCCCACTGATGCAACACCTGATTAAATCAGTCTCCAAATTGACTATTGCATAGGAGGGAAGCTCTGGGTCCTGAACACAGTCATCATGTGAAACACTCAGGTAATCTCTTTGTTGTTATGCAGACGCAGGTGACTGTAAGGCTGTTCCTATTAATAACGTAGAGGAAAAGAGACTGGATATAATAAATAGGACAAAACAGGGTTTTACACTGGAGACAAGAGATATATATAGCACCCTCTCAGTTCCACACAACCACACACACGTGCAAGGAAGCAGAAGAGGCAGTGACTGCCCTTGCATAGTCATGTGGACTATTACATTTTTGGTTTCTCAGTAGTCACCATCCAGCTCCTGTGATCTATCCCTTAGAAGTGAGCAGTCAGTGAGTAGAAAGAAAGAACAGATAATGCAAGAAGAAAAGGGAACAATAGTAGGGAGTATGGTAGAAAGGAAGCAGACTGGCAGGCTGCATGCCAGAATCTCCATGTCACACTGTACCTTGGGCAATTCCAGAAATCATAAGAATTATGTGTGCTCAAAAGCCACAGTTCAGTTCCCTCAGCTTTAGCTCATCGCATCCAGTCAACTATTAACAACAGCAGCAGTCATACGATAAATACATATGGCTCAGCCTTTGAACTAGTTATGTTTTCAGTTCTTGTTCCTATTGGAAGACTCTTGGCAAAAGACCAGGAGGTTCCTTCTGACTTCCTAAATGTATTCACAGCCACAGCTCATTTGTCCAGGTGCCAGCCTTTCCTTTATTTTTAATGTTTTCATGGTATTTGCCAGTGTACGGTTTAGAGAGTAGTTATGTCCCCTCTGTGCCTTCTTATGGCTAAGTCCATCAAGCCAAACTGTTCTAACATGAAGAATTCTCTGTATTTATTGATTTTCTTAATAACACCTCACCATAAGAACAGATAATTCATACATTTTAGGAAGAAGCCTCCTTTTTACTGTAGTCACATCTGTTCTGTTCCAGCTGCTCCTGGAGGTGCAATCTCTGACTTCATCATTAACAGCTTCATGAACTGGTGTGGTACTGGAGGGAGGTGCGGCTTCTGTCCTGTCCCTGATAAAACTTTGTGTTTGCCTGGACTGAGAGGTAGCCAAGGAAACTGAATGATCTCAGGGTCATTTTTGTTACCCATTCAGCTCTTTCACCAAGCCCTGAAGAAAGCTTTTCAGCAAAGGGTCCCTTGCCCATGAAGACAGCAGGGGTCTCTGCGCGAGATTAATACTTTGTAATACCCTAAGCTGCTTGAGCTTTTCCTAACACTTTAGGGAAGTGGATGAGGTAAACCAGCTTGTTTCTTTTGCCCTCTATTACCATAATGATTTCACCAGCAGGTAAAGAAAGTCCTGGCTTCCTCCTTTCCCTATGTGATGTGGATGTGGCAACGTCCCCACAGTGCTCCTAACATGCTGCTTCTCACCCTAACCTGAAGTATGTGTTTGTATCATATTAACAATAAGTTGTCATGGAGACCCTGTGTTCCAGCCCTTTTTTCCACCTTGGCTATGTCACAACTAGTAATGTGATTCTGGGACTACAGATTCCTCACACATGGGAAAACAGGTCAGTGATTCACAGAATAATATTAATAGTCCTGAATCAAAAAATGTGCCCATCTCTTGATGCAATTAAATTGTATCTTCTTGTTTCTACACTGTCCTTTCCCTAACTCAGAATCAAACTGACTGCTACGCATACATCTGAGACTAAGAATCAAAAATGCCTTTTATTTCCACATCATTTTGCCTTCTAATTTGCCCTAAGATGTTCCAAAAGGCAACTATTTCTGATGACTGTGAAGAATTCAACACTTAAAGTATCTTCCTTTCCTATAATGTGCAATAAAAATCCATTGATTTGAACCTTTTGCAAAATATAGACTTGTTAAAAGACGCATTGTCTACAAATCTGGCATGCTAATTTCCCATGTGTGATTGGTTTAACACGCAGATACTCAATGGTAAATAAAACCCAAGGTCTGTCAAAAAGAATTTCTTAGTAAGTTTATTAGGTTAAAAACTGTTTTGTTTTGGTGTGCCACTGTTGTTGTTTTTTCTTGGTCCCACATGGAGAGCAAACATGGCCTGGAAGAGTGTTATGTCAAGTACCTCCCATCATGCATTGTCGCTGCTCAGTGAACTGGAGTCTAAAAAAAGTAATTCCTCATTTTCATCTTGACTAGGATTCCCCTTTTCTTTGCTGTGAAGCTGCACTAATCCTTCATTCAGCGCAACCCACACTCTCTGGTTCCACTCGGAGTTCTCCCTTTCTAACATCATTGTATTCTTTATCTGGGCCTTCTTCTTCCAATAGTACTCCTTGAAAGCTCTTTCACAGACAAGAAAGGACCAGCTCCATAATGGCCAAGTTGGCCCTTTTCTTTTCTCTCTCTTTTTTTTAAGCTTCCGACTGAGCTTTGCTATTTAATCTTCTTGAGGCGTTCAAGATGTCACTTGCCTCTGATGACTATAGACAAAAGGGAAATCCATCCAACTTGAATGCAGTGTATACTTGAATACATTGGGTTGCTTTGAAGAGAGTTTCTTGAAGTCTCTGTGTTTCATTGGCTGTCCTGGTGGCCTCCATGCAGGTCTTTATGTGAAATCATATGCCCTTTCACAGATCACATTTCCTGGAATGTTACCTGAATTTATACATCCCTAAATATTAGCAGGTGAGATATGAATCAAAAGAGATTGTTTCAATCTGGTATTTTTAATAAGCTAATGAGAATTCCCTCCTCACCACAAGTGTATATGAACACTTGATGTTTTGTGGATGCTTTGACTACTTGGTTTGCACATATTTTACAGGTAGCTATGTCATGCTCCCCCTTCTTACTGCTGCAAGCTGAAAAAAGGGAGAATACACAGAGGACAGGGTGCAGAATCCCCTCACTCCAGCCCCTCCATTCCCTGTTTGAGCACTAAAAAGTTAACATTTGCTCTCTATAATGCATTACCTCAAGATTAATTTTATACTTCCTGTGTTGTAGAAAACCTGAAACATTAATACGAAGTACTTTAATAACTGTTATGGACAGTATAGGTAAAACGTATTTATTTGTACACATAAATGCTCTACATTATACATATTCTTTAAAGGACTCTGATTTCCCTGAAGTACTGAATATCCCAAGACACATAACTCTGTAGCTACTGGTTACCTATGAATATTTATATGGACTGATAACAGACTAATGGTGTGGAGGCTGTCGGATGAACAGGTATTTGTCCATATAGGTTATTAGTTTGTATAGTTTATCTGTTATTAGTCTGTATAAATTCAGTTTTGTGAGCTTATTTTTATATTTCATATACAGATAAAATTCTAGGAAAACAGCAAAATTGATAATGTTCATTGCCACGTGAATGTAAGCGCTAGCACTTTTATTAAATGGAAATATAGAATCAGAATTTCTGCATTAAAATATGAATCTACCAATTCCTAGCATTGGTCAGGAGAAGAAAACGCGTAGTCTTTGTAGAGATATATACAACTTTTCATTTCCCATATCAATCATGAGAACAAGTTGAAGTTCAGATAATGGCCAGTTCAATTTACCCTAATTGTTAAGGACTTAGCCTGACTGTTTGCATTACAGACTGTGGCCACTGGGTTCTCAGTAGGGGTTTGCGGCCTACTCCATCCCGTAACAAACCCATGTTCATGCGTCGATTCAGATCCATCACCCTGAGATAAACTGTGAATATTGCCCTTTGTCCTATGCTGCATTCTTTCATGCATTGTGTAGTGACTATTTAAGGATTTAAAGGCTCATTTGCACAATTCTTTTGTCAGCAGCCTGGGTGCAGAATGGAAAAGTGATGGCTTCTCTGTCTGGGTTATGCCCTGAAGCTCTTGTGAGAGAAATCTACATACATAAGTTTTTCTTACACATGCAGAATGTCAACACTAAAAAAAAAAAAATGACCTGTCTGTTTCTGTAGCTTAAAAGGTTATGGGTTAATATATGATGTGATTTGTTTTCCTCTTTTGTGGTATTCAAAAAAAATCAACACTTGAAAACAAACAGTAAAGGAATACAGAAACACTGGGTATTTAAAAATTCAGCTGATTAGGGTTGTTGGAATTTGCAAAATAAATCTCCTCTGCTGAAGGAGATTGATAGCATTAATAATTTAAATGCCCTCAATTGCTCAGGAAATGTCTGAGAAGATAATATTTCAAAGGTCCATCTCATCTGCCTATTATGCGGTCTGTTTTGTTAATACATGTTTATTTAAACAAAAAAAAAATCCTTGGAATGACAGTAGTTTTATATATATATATATATACATATACATATACATATACATATACATATACATATACATATACATATACATATACATATACATATACATATACATATACATATACATATACATATACATATACTTATTTGTTTTAGAAAAAGATCGTATTATTCTTCCCCTCAAAGCACAGCTGGCTGGAGGGTTGCAAAAAAGATTAAAATTTGGTAAAATCAGCTCTTTGCACTCTAGCTGAGAACTCAGAAGCCTGTGCTAACTCCCTCTGAACTATTTACCTGCCTCGTTTACTGTATTAATGCTTTTTATTTGACATAGATGTCTCATTATGTTCAAGAAATTTACAGTCATTTCTCACAAGTAAGCACTGAGGATTTGAAATCAGAGAGCAAAGTGATATTTTAGCAAATTCAAGCTGCTTAGCTAGTATACCTGAATTGCAGAGGAATGGTATTACCTTGTCCCGTACAGAATTTTTCATTAAAGTTTATGACTTAGAGTGCTTAGGAATAGGCTGCATTTTTTTTTCAATGTTTTCAAAATAAATTGTTTTGTAATGTGTCTCATAGCATTTGGTATGAATAAAATGTGTGAGGCAAGTAACTCATGCAGTTGAATGCAAGATTTTGGCCTTGAAAATAAATCTGGCTGATATTTTTAGACCATTATAACTTTAACCATATGATTATAAAAAACGAATACTCTACAGACTGTGTTATTTATCTATCTGTTTGCCACCTATAAGTTATTGTTAGACTGAATACTGAAATCTGTCCAGACTAGTTTTAATCGGACTTCATCTGATTTTATTTGAACTCCAGCAATATGGATATTTCCGTTGCTTAATGTTGGGGTATTCCAGTTTTTATATCAGTCATTCACCCCCTCTGCTCTACAGATGTTATGAGTTTTTTATCACCCAAACGTCCACTTTTCCCAGAGTTATTAAACCATTTTCTTATCCAGCTATATGTGTGGTCAAAATCTCTAAAGCTACCATATTAATCAAAATTCTCCTTAAAGCTTATCTTTGCCGTGGTCCAGGTACCATCTAGTAATAAATGGTGGCAAGTGGTATGTTCCACATGATGTTATTATTGGTAACAATTGGTTTAATCAACGAACAACTCGGGCGCATAGCCAATGTAACCCTTGCTAAAGCCTCTGATTATTTTGGTGACCATGTCTGTCCCCTGTCTCTTTGCCTACTTGAATGTTTTTGGTCCATGCTTCACTATGTGTTGTACACTCCAGGTTGTGTGGCATAAGGGCAGTTATCAGCTCCGTAGAGTCCCAATTACCATGAAGCCTTGCCATGGAAAAGATGTGTAACTTCCTCAACAACAGTTGAACAACCAGTCTTAAATCCACTTCCAGTTAAACATCTGCCTGTTTGATCTTAATATAGAGATTTTTTTCCTTTTGAACCAATAAAGACAAGAATTTTAATGTTTTGAAAAATAAGAATGAATAATTTGTAAAAAAAAATATATGAAACATATTAAAACTGCATTTACAATATAGATTTTTTTTCCTTCTACTTGTTAAGTTTTAAGTAGGACATTGAGAAATAAAAGAAGATAGAGAAATCTTCTACTGAATATTTCTGATAGGGTTGCAGACCCTTAGAAGTTATGTAGAACACAGTCTCTGCATATCTGAAGATTTGTCTGTCATCCTCACCGATAATGTCAACCTTTGGTCCTTCCCTCTAGGGAATTCCATGAAATTTTATGCTATGATACATGTCTCTTTTAAACATTTGTATTACTCTGTCTTGTTTATTACATTCCTTAGCCTGAAGATATGCAAAATTATGTGAATCCCAATGTAATGTGTTTTCTCTGACAGACTGATGTCACTGACACGAGATAGCCTTTGAATGCTGGCTCATGGCCCTGGCTGTGAGAAATGGCTATATCAGACAGGATTCTAAATATTACCACAATTTTGAAATAACGGGGGTTGAACTCTATCTTGACCCCACTAGCTCAGTTAAATGCAAATGACCATTTGAAAATCTTTGTATCCAACGTGTAACAATAGTGCGTACAACACATAAAAGATTCTGGTGTCCAGGATAGCGATTAACATTTATTCCTAATTGCAACAATAGAGTACAACCATGTGTGAGAGTCCAGGTGAAGGCCTGGACCAGATCACTGAGCACCAGGGAATTTAGCTGGTTGTATTGGTTCCAATCATAGAATGAAAATACGGCCCATAATCTTCCTGAGCCATAGACATAAAAAGAGTTGCACCTCCACATGTACTCTGCCATTCTCTGACACCTTTAAACAGGGAAGTTTTGTCTCCAGAAACCTGCAGGAACTGTTTGTGCAGGAAGTCTCAACAGTCCAAAAATTCAGGTTTATAGAGACAGCTTGTTCCAGCCCACATGAAGGACCATCTCACCCATTTCTTCACTTTGCTGAAGGCCCACTATTGTCTAAAACAGTGAATGAAAAAGTGGGTGACAGACAGAAAGTGGCTGTTGAACAGGCTGCCAAAAAAGAAAGGGTTAGAAGGAATTTCAAGAAAACATCCAATGAACACTGAGGGAGGACAAATACATTTAGTACCAGATCTTCCTGACACATATTTGCCTAAACTGTTCCAAAAAATCTCCGATCAATAACATTTTTAGACTTTCCCCAAGTAAGTTTGGAGTTTTATACCAGTAAAAGACATGTATTTTGAACTTCTGATACTTAGTAATATCTATCTATTTTTTTCCCCACATTCAAATACATAGGAAATATATAAGAAAAAAACCTCCAACACTTCTCATGGTTTTTTTTTAAGTATCTTTCATAATGTTGTCTATGAGTTTCTATAGGTTATGAATTTACACAAGGGAGCCAAGCCACAGTGGAAGAGTTTTATGTTTTGATTTGAATGTGAGGAGATCCATTGTCATTTTCTTAACTTCTTGCAAAACCAACTCCTATAGTCATGAACTTCTTCCAAATTTGCAGGTGTTTTGCTGTCTTAAGGGGAGCAAGAGTGTCACAGTAGGTGTAAGTCAAGGAGGGAAAGGCTGTCTCTCATTAACTAGGTGGATGACTTTGGCTTCTGGATGGCTTTATTTAACAAAGCAGTAACATTGGGTTGGATTTTATTCATCAAAGTGCAGAAAGAGAAATACCTGGAGTGCAGTGGACATGACGATCTGTGAGTTGCTTGACCACCTGGAGCTTCCCCGCTGCATGTGGCTGAATCCCTGAGCCACTGTGTCCATACCAGGCACATTCAATCTTCCAGGGAGGGGTTCAGAAAATTTTGACTTTTTGCCTATGTAGGTTTTCAATCCAAGAGTGTCTCAAGTTGTTGTTCAAGACAGCAAACTGCAGTGCCTTTGGAATTAGCCTATTTTATAAAGAGAGTGAGATTTTTTCCCAAGATCTATCATCCTTTCCCTTGTCTAGCTTTGGCTGAGCATCAGCTAGCTACTGTTAATAGAGGAGCTGATTTAAATTAGGTTTTAGAAAGATGAGTGATGAGTGATGGTTCTGTGCATGAATGATGTGAACACATATATGTAATATATAGTGTATATCAGCAGTTATATAACAATCCAAATCAATTTAAACAGATTCAGACCAAGTAATGTCATAATAATATATTCTGGTATGTTACTGTTCATTATATTAATATTAATGGTGATTATGATGAACAGACTTTTTTTCATCTGAAGCCAGACTTCCAAATTTGTATCTAATTTTAACCCATGGTACTTAACAGCATTTTTCTCAATCTTTTATGGCAAGCTGATTATCAACCACAGAGATGACACTTTTCTATTACCTTGATTATTTGTTTAACTCTTAAGATTCAAGGTCATAAATTTTATTCAAGTCACGCTGGAATTATCCTTAAGTGTCAAGTTCTTTGAAGGCAAGAATATCTACACGAATTTTGGTTGAGAAGTTTGTAGTGGTTGTCTCATAAATTTCCCGGGACTTCTAGTTTAAGTGCCATGCTCCTTGTGAGCACAATGGTAATACTATTCTCTAAAAGGGCTAAAGGACTTCCGTTGTCAATGACAGCACTATAAGATAAGTCAATATCTAGAAGGTTAACGCAATTGACACATGTTGAATTACATAAACTGGTGATCACAATTAATGGAGTAATAGTTTGGAAATGTTGAAAGCAGAAACAAAAGTTTTTTTCTTATTTCTGCTATGGTTCCTTGGTATTGAATGAATGTATACTGGGTTTTTTTGGACAAGTGAAAGACCTGTCTGATCTAAGTCACATTTTGATACAGGGAAATTGTTGAGTGTTTCTTAATTCTAAATATGAAATATTTGCACAAAATATATCTGAAAATTTTTCATTTTGTTGCAATTTTTTTCTTAGAAGAAACTTATGTCATACATTTTTATTCTAAGAAAGTCATTAACAGTTTTAAATTGAAAGCCTTCTCATTTGCATGCAATGTTAGAACTTTTGGCAATAATGTCTTCTGCATTTTACTATGATGTCAAAAATTTCCTTTAGGAACAAGATAGACACAATCTGTCCTGCATTGCATCTTGAAGTCAACAGAAGCTACCACATCAGAGAAAATAAATTAGCCCACTAACTATTAAGAAAATGCCAACATCACACGACACAAAATTAATTCAGTGATTTATAGGGATGGATACTTTTCTTTCTAGGTTGTGTGCAGACCTAACAGTCACCTGGAAATCTCAAGAGGAGTAGGACACAATAATTCAACAGTAAGATAGCAACTGGAAACAGGAAAGAGATTTGAAAGAGGAATGAAAATTAGAAGTGAAATATAAAAACTGAAGAATTACAAGCTCACAGAACAAGTAATGCTACAGTGCAACACCTAGAAAGATGCATTTGGGAAACACTGGTGAGAAACCAGCATCCTATAGGAGAGTTTTGGCAGCCATAGAAGGCAGGTAGGTACAGTCAGAGAAGAAGCTGATTGTAGGCTCTGGAATGGATGTCTTCAGCTTTGGGAGGAATCTAGTTCAGTCTTCATCTGTGTAGGCTGAGAAAAAATTGTTTGGAAGCATTAAAGAAAGCTACACATTAATGCCCCCAAATACACTAGAGGTACTGAGATTTAGCCCAAGAAGGCAGGGATAAAGTAGTGGCTAGTAATATGATAAAAGGCTCTGAGTCTAGTACTAAATCTGGTACTACAATACCACACCAGGAGTTGTCAAGGAATAACATCTGACCTTCAAAGATTATTAAGACTGGTTCATTTGCTCCATTTCCATACTATTAAACTTGTTTCCACATCATGGCGACCATATTCAAACTGCCTATAAGAAATGGTGCCTAGACTATGCTAGCTCCTGAACTGTGCCTAGGATTGGTTTGGGAGAGTGCTAGCTGGCTGACCAAAACAGCATCAAGGTCCACTCTAACAATATAATGACATGGGTGATTGAGGTCCGGTAGCTGGGCTCTAGTGCATTTAACTACACTAGTATGGCCATAGCCTGAGAAACATCTTCCAGAGTGCAAAAAGGATGATCAGGTGGAGGAGAATAAAGTCTATGAATTCATTACAACGCTATCGTATTGTTGATGATAGCAGGGATCCAAGCAATGAACTGACAAAATATAACACAATATAATACAAAGAGCAGCAAAGACATCAAAATAAATCAAACATCATGAGGTTATCTTTCTATTTTCCCCTGATTACCTTAGGCAGCTCCCCATAGAGCGTGTTTTCTTTTATAATCTCCAGTCAGAAGTGCTTAACTGCGCAGAGACTCTAGGACCATGTCTGAACAGCAAACTACGTTGTGTGCTCCTGTGCCCCCCTCCTACTGTCATCCAAAATGATCACTTATTGTTGATCCATGTCCCTCACACAAAGTGCTCAGAGCACCTTCTCAAAAAGTTCCTGTAGATTGCCTAGGGATTCACGTTGCTAATAGGTATTTGGATGTGGCCAGCCTGTTTTAGAGCAAGAGAGTGTCTAGCCATGTGAATGCTAAACGTACCATGCCAGTTGGCCACTCTAGCGTATGACCATGCCTGGGTTGTTTTATTTTCTGGCACACTCATAGTCTAGGTGTCATATTCAAGGCTGTGAATTCCCAGGGCTGTGAATTTTAGTGAATCTCTTTACAGTTCTTGCCCTAACTGTCTAATCCCATCGACTTTGATAGAAGTTATGTGCTTAGACACTTCTGCAAAGGGCTCCTAGTGGAATTTTTTAGATGTTTATATATAAACATATATGGTTTTAAAAACAAGGCCTGTAAACTGCAAATCTTTGGTCTATAGCTGTGGTTTAATTTGTCTTCAAAACTACAGTGTTGGTGACACTGTAGAAATAATGTCAGAATAAAACAGAGAATTACATTTATTATCCATGTTAGTTTATTACATCATTCACAAACAGCAATGTCTTTAGTGTAAAAGAAGTTAACTAGAGGGATTAGTATTCATAAATATGTATGTTGAGGGCATTATTTAATTTGTTTTATTTTTTCCTGTTATCTCTTCCTCCTTGCCCTTTCACATTTTGGTTTGTTGTTTGGTTGGTTGGTTGGTTGGGTTTTTTTCCATTTTGGCACTTTTAACTGATAATATAACAACATTTGCATTTAATAATTTACATAATATAATTGTAACAAACTTTAAAATAAATGAAAGCTTGCAGATTAAAAAAATGCAGAGCTCAGCAATACTTAAGTATACACAGAAAAGAATGATGCTGATAAGGCAGTCTGCCTTGGTAATAAGTGTAGTAAAATCTGGTCCCTTAAGCCACAAAACAAAGCTAATTAAGACAGAAGAATTCAGAGACAAATCGAAAGTGATTTTCTTTTTTTCCAGCTGTAAAGAGTTTTTCTCTAGAAGTGACATATATAATACAGTGTATCTTGGATTTATTCCAAGAGGAATTGTGAGCCAGTGCAGAAGGCCACACTGGGATTAAGAAATACATAAAAGCATTTGCACCAGGAGTACAGCTGGAAATAAACAGTGTAAGATGACCTAACACTTAATTTATATTTACAAGAGAAAGACAAATATACTTGAGTTTGAAATGGAAGATGTCTGACTCTGTTCTGTTTGAGGTTGCAAGAATTTGAGAGGGAATTGAAGAAATTATTTATCTTCCTCAGAGCAAAAGACTGCTGTGAGCCTGATTAAGTCTTACAGCCTTGATCAATTTTAAACTTTCCTATGATATGTAAAGAGTATTTCTTACCCAGAGAAATGTTATGCTATGGCTCTTTCTTTGCAATACCATAATCTTGTCTTCCCTTTCCTCCTTGACTACGTCAAAGTCATCTCTTGCCATTGACACCCATACCTGTTTGGTCCTCTGTTACTCTTCCTCTTATTTTTCCTGAGCCACCCTATACTTCTTTCCTCCCTGCACTCCACTGTGTGTCCCCTCTCTGTCCTGGATGCCATATTCTCTAGGAATTTCCCTGCCATCAAGTCTTTTCCTAGACAGCCCTTTCTCCCTGCCTGGGCATCCCTTATCTTACTGCCCTTGTTCAAATGTCTGTTCCTTATTCACTCTCAGCTCTTCCTTTCATGGTCACCTACTCTCTACCAGTGCATCTTCCTGTAGTTTAGGAGTAGCATTTTCCTAAGGAAATCTTGGAATTAGTAAGTCTAACTTTTCCTGGAAACACTGCAAAACAGTGAATCCTCTTGCCAAAGTAACACTGAACTCCAAACCTCCACAAGGTAGAGGAAAGTATTAAGTCATCTTGACTTCCAGTGAAGAAATGTGTGGATAAAATTCAGCATTTGGACCCAATTTGTTGGCTTTCAGCCATTCCTGTGCTAATTTATATTGATGTAGCCAGAATGTTTGAAGAATGAATTCCTTGGGTAATTTCAGTAGAGAGATTACTGTAAATTGTCAGTGCTATAGTTATTCTGTGGACAGACAGAAGTTGTGGCTAGCTTGGCATCACTTTGCATTACCACAGAAGTGAATTTTAAAATGAACAAAGGGGGTCAGCACAGCCACGGATAATTGACAATAGCAGGATAAATAATACTTAAGAAGAGCATGTTCATTGGGCAGGATGCTCAGTAAGACACAACAAATCTTCAGCCTTAATTCTGTAGCTTTCTAAAAGAGTTAGCAAAGACACATTTGCCTGCCTTTTTGAAACAGCAGTGTTTCCTCTTGCAGTCACAGATTTACAGGGGAAAGGAATGTGGGACTTTTAGCCACTATTTCAAACTGTATGATAAAGAAAGCAACAGGTGGAGAACCTTCATTCTGCTGTGCCACTGGAGCATAACTCAAAATTATAAAAAGTTAAGAGTTGAGGCTTGACTTCTCATGGTTGTATGGCTGCAGCCTTCAATGTCATCAGCTTTTGTCATTGCAAATTCAGCTAGTTCAAAATCTGCAACATATATATTTATCCCATTTTTGATCTTTCAGTCATACAGGTCAACCGTTTATGGTAGTCTTACCAATAAAATTATTTGTGGAGAAAAAGTTCTCCATCATCAGCTTGACCCCTAATCCTTCTCTTCTCAAAGTTAATAGAGATTCCTTTATTCATTGTCCCAAAAAGTTAACTGTGAGAGGCTTAATATGCAATATGAAGTCTTTTAATGATAGTGGTTAGGGCATCTGTGAAACATGGATGGCATGGTAAAAAGGGTAGTCTTGGAAGAAACCTTAAATGACAATAAATATTTGAACATATATTCTATTTATTTAATGTTCTGTCCAGCCAAATACCACCATTTTGTGTTTTTGAAAAAAAAAAATCAAGAAAAAGATTAATATTATGGAGAGGAATTATGTTTTTAATTAAAGATATAATCTCAGATATATCTGTAAAATGTGTGCCCTTCATTCAGTGCCTATTTGCTTCTCCTGTCTCACTATTTGTGCTGTTAAAAGGAAAATTACGGCATGTTTTCTAAAAACATATCCGCAACCTTGCCTCTTCCTGACAATTCACATGGAATGTGCAGTTCAAACAACAAAGAGGAGCTGCCTGAGATATTTTATTGTTATAAAATATTACTGCTGTTTGAAAGATATTTTTTAACTCCTGTCCTCTCTAAAGACCTTATGGGGTTTTTTTCTGACATTCACAACATATTATTTCAAGTCACCTTTTTAAAACAGAAAAGCTATGGTTTTCTTGGAAATACACAGGCTAGCAAAAAAATGCTGGACTACATTCATAAATAGTATGTAGGACAGGACTAACCCTAGGGGCCAGTTCACAGTGAGCGTGTGCTGCCCTGGAACTAGGCAGCAGTAGCAGCAGAACAGCGGTCTTGTCAGAGCAACAGAGTAAATCCCCGGAGTAGTCTGGCTTGTAGCTGACTTGAATTTGTTGATTTACATTCTCTGAGACAATGTGTGGTTTCTCCTAATAATTACATGACCGGTTTTCTTAATTATTCATCATCTTTAACATATGCCATTATGAGCCATTTCTAAATGAGTCTTAACATAAACATAATACTTTGTTTATTTTCTTCTTTCATATGTGATCCAAAAATAGACACTTGAAAGCATGCACAATTTCCCATGTTTTAAAGGCAATTTCTTTCCAAATTGATTAAATTACTTCCATAAAAAAAGGCCCAAGATAAAAAAAATGTTGAAAAATACCACTCCAGATTAGCATTTGTGTACACCTTGGGGAGCTGCCATGGGAAATGTTTACATAATTTACTCAAGTCCCAGCTGAATGAGCTGAGGAGAAACATCCTTAGCAATGAACATCATCATCATCTTGTTAGACTGTGCCTGAAGTCTGG
Source organism: Nipponia nippon (assembly GCF_047370975.1). Lineage (NCBI taxonomy): Eukaryota > Metazoa > Chordata > Aves > Pelecaniformes > Threskiornithidae > Nipponia > Nipponia nippon. Next base: position 113,411,477 of record NW_028262358.1, on the reverse strand, counting down.
AAATACTTGTAAAAATCAGTGTAAAAGACATAGGGCTAAATTCATCCTTGGCATAGGTTTAAGAATGTTAAATAAATGGACTCAGCAGAGAAAAATAAACCATGTATCTGATACAAATTGTCTTCAACTTTTCTGCTAGCAGACTGTAAGTAGCATAAAACCACATCCCTTATCCTTAGTCACATGATAAAATAACGTTATATCAAGAATAATTAACCAGTTAAGGACAAAGTACACTGTTTGAATAGTATAAACATTTGTTCTATAGATTAAAAAGCATAATATTTAAGATTTCTAAAATAAATTCTTGTTTAGTAAAATGCCATAAGGAAAAAAGATAATAAAACTCTGAAAAAAAAGATTAGATATAGACATGAAAAATTAGATCACCTGCAGTTATACTAGTTCTCAAATATTTCTGTCTTGAAGGAATGAGCAGTATGTTTGAGAACCATAAGCAATCTAACAGCTACCTGTTTCCCTTAGGTAAATGCTTGCATCAGTATAAGGAGTTTTGTCCATACAGATGTAAGCCAAAAAAATGTTAACATACTAGGATGATCTTTGCTATGACAATTTCTGTCTCCAATATAGAAATGTCAACAGGTTAGGGATTGACAGCCAATATTGTTCTTGCTTTTGATATTGCTTTTTCTTTTGTGAGAACTGCTGAGTAAGTAAAACTGACGATGAGAGAAAGGCTGCCAAGCCAAGTCAATGCTGTTCTTCTCTGTATGCAGAGCAATAAGCAAGTTCTTTCTAGCTGGCCACTTCATACCAACATGACTGCAGACTAGCCATAGTATAACTGTCTCTTACACTCTGAGGATATGGAAGTACAATAAGGGATGTGCTCAGGTGACATGAGGAGAAATGGAAGCATCATGGGTGCGCTGGAGAACGTTAAGCTTAACCTTATCCGACATCAGGACTTTTTCAAGTCTGGAGGATATCTGAGGAGTAAGCCAAAGGTGCATCTCTTATAAACTCTATGTGGTTGGTAGATTTTAATGGATGCTTAAAAAAAATCATTCATGTCTTGGTGAAGAAGATAAATATGGAAGCGTGACTGCATACTGAGGTGTGAAGACTTATGCTTAGTCAGAAGATGGCAACCTTAATCTCCTATTGCTTCACCAGTGATCAGTTAGGAAGCTGCTAGACAAAAAGATGATTCAGTAGTGCCATGTGTTTTTTGTGAATTCCCTTCCCACACTATCTGTCAACAAGACACATGAGTCATAGCACCTACTGCTCTCCTGGGCTTTCCCAGCTGTGTTGGGATCAGTGATGAGACACTCATCTCTGTTCATACTTTTCCTCACTCTGTCCTGCTTCTATATCAATAAGAACAGAGTGTTCTCCATCATGCTGCAAGCCACTGTACACCAATCCGTTGTTCTAGTGCAGGGTTTCACATCTTCTTCATGGCCCAAAACATGCTGGATCCACTAAACTCACTACACTTTTATTCCATCCCTGTAGCTTGGCAAACCCCCATTATGCCTGGTCCCATGAGATCTTCCAGCCTTGACTGACAGTCCTGACTAGGCTGACTTTTCCTGAGCAGTTCTCAAGTCCCAGTGCAAAACAGGAACGTGCCTGTCTGAAGGCAAATGGAAATCTCTCTCTGTTGATCAGCAGTGCAGCATGAGTTCCCTTCGGTGACTGTTACCTCTTCAGAGCATTTTGGTCAATTGTGTTCTGGAAAAAGTTACTTTATACAGTTCACCTCCTTGTGTTTTATGAGTATGGCACTTTTAATTTTGTAGTAAATGGCCCGAAACTGAACTACAAACACAAAGATTAATATTTTACTGCTGAGAAGTATGGCTGCAAGTGATCAAGTTAAGTTAAAATTTACTCTGTTGCTGTTAGTCTCTGCTGTTTGACCCTTTTCTTCTGTTGTGCAAGTGTCTCTGTTCATGCTTGTCTTCTCCTCTCTTTTTATTGCTTTATGTTCTTCCCAAAATGCATTTTAAAAGCTCTTCCATTCTTCATCAAGATTCCCAGAGTCCATAAGTATAATAATATGTATTAAGCTGTAGGACTGTATGACTGACTATGTCTTTTAAAGGTAATTAAAAAAAAAAAAAGACAGAAATTTCAAACCCCAGAATAATAGAAATTGTAATTGAATGAGCATTTTTACAGCTATGCATTTTGCTTCATACACTGGAAAAAAATGCAGGCTAACTAACACACTTATTAAGACTACAACAAGTTTAGTCTTGAACTTTTTGAAGTTAATAATTTCCCAGTTTGGGCTCTTACATACATTTTCCAGCTAAAATATAGTGACAATTTATTTTAGTAGTTCCATCCCTGTTCCTCATGCTTCAGCATGGAACAATTGGTTTATTTTCATGAGTACATTTTTACAGTTATTTAGCCCATAACACAGACTATTCCTCTTTTTAGGCATCATTAAAACCAAAACTAAACAACCCAGTCAAAATTATTGGTTAACAAACTGTTACAGGGTATAGACAAGCTGCTACATGCAGGAAGAGCAACTGTTCATACAGGCTTTAACTACGCTTGTGGTATGATGACTTGTAGCAGTAAGTTAATAGTTCTTATAGTTGTTTATTAAAGTGACTACATTACAGTGACTACTGGGAAAACAAAAATAAACAACATTAAAAAAATATGCATAGCTTCAGCAGAGAACCGTAGGCCGGTTTTTGTCAGTGTTACCTAGTTACCTGCCATCAAAATTAATAAAATCTCTCTTCTCAGGGGGATGGAAAGTTTGCAGTAGCTTCCTCAATTACAGCTTCTCCCTGTTCTTAAATTCAGAAGGAAGGCTATTGGATTAACTAGTGGCAGGAGGAACTGCAGGAAAAGGTCCTGCCCTGGAAAAAGATGTGGAAACATGGCACCAGGACTGTCATGTGGGTTAAGCAAAAATTCCAAAAAATCAAAAAATAAAAAAAACAGCAAAGTACAGGCATATTACAGAACCACTGATCTATACGTCTAAAAAAGACCTTCTCAGAGTCCAGCAGTTTTTAATTTGTAGTCAGACATGAAGGTCTGCTAACTCTTTTGAAGGGGTCTGTGGGAGGTAACTAAGAAGATCAAGCTCCTGTATACTATACATCAGCTTAAGTGTGTGAAATTTATGCATCTCCAATGGAATGTTTTAGGAGTCCACAAATCAAAAATAGTTGAAAATTTCTAGTTTCAGCCCAATATTCTGAATTGCAGCAGGGTCCAATATCTGGTCCATCATTAACAGAGGTTTGTCTAACCTGTTCTTTCAAAGCCTCCACGGAAGAGGATTCTGCAACAAGTTTTGAAAAATGTTTTAGACAAACATGTTATTCATGATATCTACCTGTTTATGACATTTATACAAAACACATTTTTATAAAATATCCCATTCAAACCTATTAATTCCCTTCAAATCTACAATAACTCAAAGGAAACTGAAGCATTATCTGATCTGGAAGGCTGCAAAGTGAACATGTAGAAGTCCACGTGCCTGCAATGTTCTCAAGCATATGAAAAAATGTTAATTATAATGAAAATTTCATAGGAAAGTCTTCCACTGGCCTTGGGAGAAATCCGGGTGCAAAGCAGATCTTGAGGCATATCTACATACAAAGTGAGGGCTGCAGCTAGTTCCATAATTATAGCAGCATGAAAATAACACCCCAGATCCTGAGCTTATTTTATTGGGGTGACATAACTGTTGGTACGCAATCTAGCTTGTTTAAAGAGAATATGGTGTCTAATCAGCAACAACTTTTCATTGCAGTGCCCTGATGCTGTAATTTGGCCGTCAGGCCAACTAATCTAGAATGTGGAGGTTTCAAGATTTTGTTGCGATTAGTTTGGACAGAAAGTAGAACTATATCTCCACCTTCTCCTACCCCAAGGTAAGTTGCTCAATTACTGAACTCTCTTGGATAATCTCTTCTTGTTTTCTATATTGGGATAGATAGAAAGAAATATCAGACATTTTTCAGAAACATTTTTATTTTCCAACTAGCTCTACTCTAAATATAAGTCCTGTCTTCCTTTGATCTGAATTCTTACATCATTTTTCAGAACTCTGCAGCCACAATTCTCTGGCTTAGGTGTATATTAAGTTAGTATATACACTCAAAATACTGTAATTTTGGTAAGTATAACACTAAAACGTCCCTGCATCTTACTTCCTGAGGAATCATAGAATCATAGAATCATTAAGGTTGGAAAAGACCCTTAAGATCATAGAGTCCAACTGTTAACCTAGCACTGCCAAGTCCACCACTAAACCATGTCCCTAAGCACCACATCTACACGTCTTTTAAATACCTCCAGGGATGGGGACTCAACCACTTCCCTGGGCAGCCTGTTCCAATGCGTGAGAACCCTTTTGATGAAGAAATTTTTCTTAATATCCAATCTAAACCTCCCCTGGCACAACTTGAGGCTGTTTCCTCTTGTTCTATCGCTTGTTGCTTGGCAGAAGAGACCGACCCCCACCTCACTACAACCTCCTTTCAGGCAGTTGTAGGGAGCGATAAAGTCTCTCCTCAGCCTCCTCCAGGCTAAACAACCGCAGTTCCTTCAGTCGCTCCTCATAAGACTTGTGCTCTAGACCCTTCACCAGCCTCGTTGCCCTTCTTTGGACTCACTCCAGCACCTCCATGTCCTTCTTGTAGTGAGGGGCCCAAAACTGAACACAGTACTCAAGGTGCAGCCTCACCAGTGCCGAGTACAGGGGCACTATCACCTCCCTGGTCCTGCTGGCCACACTATTCCTGATACAGGCCAGGATGCCATTGGCCTTCTTGGCCACCTGAGCACACTGCTGACTCATGTTCAGGTGGCTGTCAACCAACACCCCCAGGTCCTTTTCCGCCAGGCAGCTCTCCAGCCACTCCTCCCCAAGCCTGTAGTGTTGCATGGGGTTGTTGTGACCCAAGTGCAGGACCTGGCACTGAGCCTTGTTGAACCTTATATAATTGGACTCATCCCATTGATCCAGCCTGTCCAGGTCCCTCTGTAGAGCCTTCCTACCCTCCAGCAGATCAACACTTCCACCCAACTTGCTGTCATCTGCAAACTTACTGAGGGTGCACTCGATCCCCTCATCCAGATCATCAATGAAGATGTTGAACAGGACTGGCCCCAGTACTCAGCCCTGGGGAACACCAGTCGTGGCCAGCCACCACCTGGATTTGGCTCCATTCACCACCACTCTCTGGGCTCGGCCATCCAGCCAGTTTTTAACCCAGCATAGAGTGCACCCATCCAAGCCATGTGCAGCCAGCTTCTCCAGCAGAATGGTGTGGGAGACAGTGTCAAAGGCCTTACTAAAGTTTTACTGAGGAAAATAGGGACTAATTCTGATCTTAACGAGCTTGAACTCCACTGAAAATAAAGTAATGGTTGATGAATTTGTACAACGCTGTGGATCATTTAGATCCTACATTCACAGGCATAATACCTAGAAATTGATCCAGTTCTGAAAGCTAGTCATTTCAGTAACTTTTTTGTGTTTTCTACTTGTTCTCTTTACTTTGCCATGACCTAACTACTGGTCCAAAACACTCTTTGTCAGAGAAAGAAAAATATCCAGTGAGCAGGTGATGTAAATATATCTACCTATTGTAGAACAAAGCAGAAGTACATAGACCAATTAGTTAATGTATGTGTAGTTCTTTGAAGATTTAACATTGAAGTGTTATTTATGTCTTTTTGGCAAATAACCCTAAAATGTTGCTGTTATTTTAGCACCTACTAAAGAATTTGTCTGTGCTGTAGACCTTCTTCCCACAACTGGTTTGTTTTAGTAGCTGAATCTCTAGAGAAGAGACTTAAATTGTTTACATGTGAACATACATATATAAATAGTGGTGGACCCCTAAAAATATTCAAAACATTGAACTGAAAGATAGGTATGACTTGCATTTTCATGATGGCTGAAATCGTCAACATAGATCACAGATTAAATGAAATCCATCAAGCATATTTCAGTCTTGTATCATGAAAGACCTATAAAATATTTAGCATGTATGGGGAAGAACAGATAGGATCATACAAACTGATTTCATATGAAGTGCACTGGACTACTTTCCATAACTAGAAAGGGAATAAACAGATCATGTGTAAACAAACAGTTTTGTAGTGTATGATGTAAACACCTTCTTTTCAAATCAATGGAATTGATTGATTTTATTTTTTCTTTAATAATGCTCATTTTATCTTTTATTCTACTTATTCCTAAGACAACAGCAGCTTGTCATTGTATTTGTGTTGGTTAAGAAAGGTAGCTAGGACTTCAATTAATAAACAAAGTCATTTCTTAGCATATGAAAGTCACAATAACCTGGAAGCATCCATCTAATTATTAAATATATATTATATATAATATATATAACATATAGTTATATGTTTGTGTGTGTGTGAAACAAGCATTACTGTGAGTTTATTGTGATGTTTGATAACTAATGTTTCAGAAGGTTTTTCTTTTACCTAAGGGATTAGCATGCCATGCTACTTTGTTACGTTCACAATTTGCTTAAGTAAAGCAAAACTTTTGCACCTCTTTCTCTTCACCCTATATGCAGTACCAGCTAACTAAATTCAGGTGACCTCCAGCTTGCATTCTGGATGTACAGAAATCACTTGTTTAGCCTCTTCTCATTGGGCTATAATGAATTCATTTATTCTAGAGCTCATTTATTCTAGAACAAACTTCATTTATATTGTTCTGAATTTGTGGGAAGTCTTAACTATGTGAAAGAAACTAATTTGTGTCATGTTTTTGTAAATGTTTTCAGTTGGTTAGATGTACAGGCAATGTGACTATGGTTTGATCCTTTTCCTCTTGCCCTGCAAATGTTTGCTATTTCCTCTTTGAATTACAAGTGATGTCTTTTCCAGAGAAGGGCCTCAAATGCATATAAATTATGGTGGCAGTTGTTTGCTGCTTACTAAAATCATTGGGTGGCACACTCTGCATGTAAACATGCCAGTCTTCACTAAAGACAGGTTGTTCCAATAATCCTGAGTTGTTTATTTCACCTCCCAACCTTTGAATTCCACCTGCAATTATAATTCAGAGTTCATCTTACTACACTAGATTAAGCATGTACTTTATTTTGGGCTTCGTAGCTGCAGGGTTTATTTTCACTTTGGTTTTAGACCTCTTTTTAATAAATACCTGTAAATCTAGTAATGGTCTCTTTATTCCTAAGAAGAAATCTTACTCCAATTCCAAATGACACAGTTGAGACAGTCCTGGTACCTAGTGCATCCTAAGAACATTTTAATAACAAAATCTCTCTCTCTCATCAGAACAACTGCTGCTGCTTTATGTCGATCGTTGGAAATGATTTAGAGAGGAAGTGAGAAGTTTGTGGCTTAGTCACTATATTCAGCTCCCAAGCAGGGCCACAAGCTTCCTGTGCAACTCTGAGAAAGTCACTTTATATTTGTCCTTAGCTCACTGCCCAGTAAAGAGAGGTAACACAGACATCCCATCCAGGGCTCACGAGAAGAACTTCATTGATGTTTGAGGTACCAATACACCTATTTTAAGCACTTATTTCAGATGTTATTAACCTCATAGTATTTTGCATGCTTTACAAGGACATATTAGGAGGTTGTGATGGAAACAATTCATCTTGGTCTTATGCTGAGGGATCCCAAAGCCAATGCACCAGACACTTAGCATTAGCATTGTGCACAGTCTTTAGCATATTTTCCCTTCATTGTCTGGTTACAGGTAGGAAGTCAGAGAAGTATGGATCTGCAAAGAAGTCTTCAGAATCACAGCATTCATTGAAGCCTAAATTCAGACTAACTCATAGCCCAAGGATTCCACAGACCACAGACAGATGGGGTTGGAGGGTCATTCAGAGACCATATAATATGGATAGTACGATAAAACTACTGTCCTAATGCAGCAACGGCTAACACTATTCCCAAGAGATATTTGTCTAACCAGTTCTTTAAAGCTACCTCAGATTCTGACAAATTCTCTTTCAGTGCTTAAAGATCCTTACTTAAAGAAAACTCTTCCCAAGCTAAATCTTCCTTGCTGCCTTTTTATCCTGCTTACAATAGATGTAGTGAACAATATACAACCGTTTTGCTAATGGCTACCTTTAACATATGCAAACTCTTCAGTCTTAATTTCTTTATATTAAATAATTCCATTCTTTCCAGACTTTTCTCATAGGTGATGTTTTTTGCCAGCTTCACTGCTCTCCTCTGGACTCTTCAGTTTGTCCACATGTCTCTTGAAAAACACATGCAGTGAAGTGCCTTGTGGGTGGGGAAGCTCTGCAGCAAAGCATGGCAGTGAGAATACTGAGCTAACACTGTTGTGATACCCCATTCCATTTCCAAAATGCATCAGCATCACGCCACTGAGTATCCTGTAGCCTGGGGTTGACAACCCTCTCTTAAGAGGCCCTAACAAAGAAGTTCATCTCATTTGTGTGGAGAAAGGAACTGGACACAAATCTCCCATATCCAGTTTCAGTGCCCTGACCATTGGGTATGGACTAAAGGTAGGGCTTCTCCTGTTTTGTGCAGTCTGGTTCAGTCGACAGGCTCTCAGAGCAACCTCAGCATCCTAAGCATCCTCAGGGTGCTCACCATAGCAGGACCAGTGAGGCATATAGAGGAACAACTTACCCATGAGACAGGTAGAGGATTAACTTATCTGTGAATTCTGACAATCCTTAAGTTCAAAAAAGACACAAAACTGCTAAAAAATCTTTCAGACATGGACAGAAATAGAGTGGTAGGTCCCTAGGGACTGTCAATGTCTAAAACTCACACTGTGTCTAGGTTATGCAGCACAATGTCATATCAATATAGCCATATTTACCTCTGTATAAGCTGGTGTATCTATAGGCATTAAAATAATAGGAAATTCATTTATTTAACTCTGAGAATCAGACCCTTCATCCCCAAATCTGTTTTTCTTAAAGAAAAAAAAAGGCTGTGCAGAAGATGGAGACTTGGAAGCTCATGGCTTAAATTCATATCAGTAAAGCATTTCACAAGGCAATCTACAAATGCAGTTCCTTTCTATGAATGTTGATGGTTAATATAAAGTCATTTTCATGATAGAATTGCTAGATAACTTTACTGTAAATTTAAAATTTATGTTCATATTACAAATTCATGTCAAGTTATAGATGCTGTTAAAATCAAAGAGCAGATCAGCAGACATTAAATTACACTAGTTCCAGGGCATGGCTTTTCAATAATGTTGACCTAACCTGAACAAGGTGAACAGGTAGCTCTGTGAGCTCTTGTAAGGTTTTTATTATGTTACAGGTTTATATAAAAATTACCCATGAGAAAATTAATTCTGCATTTGACACAAAAGCTCAAACTGTAGGCTGTGGAGCATTACAAGAGTTATAGGCTACTGCAGAGGCAGTTTTAGTCAGAGCCAGCATTTTCCACTTCTGGTTTATTTAGGACCACATCCTGGGATTCATTCACCTGACAAAGGACAGCAGCAGCCCACCAGGGAACAAAGTAATTCCTCATGTAAATCTAATTTTGTTGACACTTGAGATCAATTTGGATCAACTATTTGAAAATGTTGACCACACTCCTATCCCAATGCTTTGTTACTGAGCAACACCAGAGGTCTGTTTCAGGCTCCGTATGGGTCAAAGACAATGTCTACAGGAGTTCTGTTTATCTTGACATCTACCCAAAATGTGCTGTTTTTTGATATGTTATTTGGATGGGTGTTGTTGCATCAAACCATTTTGTGTCTTAGCCATATCCCTCAGTCTGGTATTTCACCACTCTCAGTGCTCAGCAGTGTGGTACTGGGGTCTGCCAGATTATCAAGAAGGTCCCTTGTCATTAGCTGCAGAGGTTGCTCTTGACTGATTCCCTTCACACCCCATTCCCCCTGCCAGCCAAAAGAAATGCTCTGATAGGAATAATTTAGTCAAAGGATGGGTTGTAAAAGGTCACTAATGGGAAACAGTGTTTTTCAGCTTAATGTCCTTAAGAGATCATAGATTATTAATTATCATAGAGTCATGAGCTTTACTCAAAAGAGACTTGATTGGTTCAAAACAAGAAGTCACTGCAAGATTACTGAGGAATTTTAATGCCAGAATGTTATCTGGTATTACAAAGGGACCACAGACATCAGTACCAAGGCCTTTGGGAGGTTTCATTTTCAGTCTGCTCATGCTCAAAAGAGAATCACTCTGCCAATATTGCTGAGCTCCTCTGGCAAATGTATTCATCAAATAAATAATTTACATTATAAAGGCATAGGACAATAGATGTGCAAAAGCCGTCAAAGGCGATGTTTTAATACAGTCTTTCCATTTAGAAAATGGAGACAATGAGAATGGCATTTTTCTCTCTCTCAAAGCCTGTGTTAATTCCTATGCAAACATTCAAAACTACCTGTGACAGCAGAAGTGTTCTGGAATACAATGCCCTCATGAACTGTGCATTAGGAAAAAATGTATTTGTAATAAAGTTATAATCAGGTCACAGGAACATTGCTGTTAGCTGCCAACCAGGATAGTATTCACCCTGGCAGTCCTGGTTATGTCATCTACAAGCCAATATGAAACCAATTGCTCAGTAAGCTGAATGCTCCGTACATTATAAAACTGACTAGGTTGTGCTGTAATTCACAGTCACTGCATGATACTATTTTGTATATGTTATTTCAGAGCAGGAAGGAGAGATGCCATTGATGTTATGAACATTCTTAACTGTGTAAGTTCTTTTATCCCCTCTTTCATCATTTGCACTACATGTAGCTTTGTTGCAAGACGTATACTGAATAAATGACTAGACCCAGCTGGACCTATGCAAAAGTGTACCCTAGCCTTTCTTCTGAACCTGAAAGAACAGTGTCTCGCTAGAGCATGTTTAGGATCAGATTTTGTAATGTTTTATTCTCTCTAGCAATTACAAGCATTACTACGTGCCCGCATTGCAATAACAGTACTGAGTGCCAGTTATTCTGCTACTTCCAAACCAGGATTAGGCACATTTCAAATCCCCTTGTCTTACACATTCTGTTTTTCAGCGTACCAGATTACCACTTTCAAAGCCTTTCAAAACTCTTAGTCAGCATGTTCATTGCTTTTATCTCTGTCAGATCGCACATCATCCACTTCTTCCTCCTTTCTCCTGTGGATGTCAGCCAGAATTGCCCATCGGTTATATTCTACAATAAGCCTCACATTTATGTATCTGTCTGTTCAAGGAATAGCTCACTTAAAGAAAATAATAGTCATCTTTTTCTAGCATCTTTTTATACATTGTGTTTCTTTAACAGTTTAGTAGCTAGAGTTCTTGCATAGGGTGGGGAAACATGCCTTTTTGAGGTTTTTCTGTTGGAAAAACACATTTCACATTTCAAGAGACAACTCCAAATGATAAACTAGAACCAGATTCGCTTTTTCCTGTCCTTTTAGTTCATGACTTTTCAAATACTAGCTGCTTGATTGCCCAGCTCCAAGAGGAAAGATGGAATGGAGCAGGTCTATGTCCTTGTTCAGGATGCTTAAAAGCATACTGGTAAGGACAGTCTCTTGAATTATGAGCCCAAAACTCCCAAAACTGAAGACAACCAAGATCCTAACAATCACCTTTTCTATGAATATGTTGTAACCAGCAGGCTATTACAAAATATAGGTAGTGGCATGACCTTTATATAACTTACTGGGTAGGTAAAACAGTGGATTCCCTCTCCTAAAACCTGGGATTGGCAAATGTTGGAAAGAAAGAGCCTATTTCCAAGAGCAAGTTGACTCAGTGGGAGTTATTCTGTGAGTTTATACCTTCAATTAGCTGCTCTGGGAATGTTAGGGCTGAGAGGAATAAATACTAATGATTTTAAACAACCAGGGTAAGCTACTGAACAACCTACCGGGGGAAGCCTTCAGTTTGTTGAAGGTCTACAGGACGGATGTCTGTACCTGTGCTAGTCACCAGGTCCTTTTTTAAGAAAAGATGGATCTAACCTAGTTTAGACATCTATTTTAGGTAACGAATTGCAACTTATAAGTGTCTATTTCTCTCAGTTTATAAAAAAAGTAGAAAATTAACTGAGATGTAAATATCTACCTGAAGTCAAATAAATAAATACATTCAGAATAACAGAAAGTACACTGTATCACTGTCTAAAATTTTCTAGGAATTTTAATCTGAAAGATTAGCTTCAACCAGGAGTTGTCACCTTCATACAGAAATTGCCAAAGTACTGTCTTATGCAGATGATGCTTGATGGCCCATTCTGACTTCACCATTTATGAACTTATAACTCAATAATTAAAAAAAAAAATGAATTCAGACAATTGGTATAGCAGCAAAAATGCCAAGTGTTAAACAGGCAAAGATTAGAAAAGGTGATGCCAGACTGATGGCTGCTGGTTGCACACTGTAGTAATCAATACGGTTTTACTACGTACTGCATCTTTTATACAGTTAGGCAGATGACTTGTTTTTCCAGTGCCTTAATTTTGGCACACTTCTCCAAGTTAACATTTTAAAAAAAGTAATAATAGTAATAATAGTAGTATTCATAATAGTAGCAACAATGATAATAATAACCACCCCAGTTCTCTTTCCCCAAGCGTTGTTGCCATTAAGAATAGATGAACCTACATAACTTTTATCGTCATTGTTATTGTTAGTAATATCAACACAATTTTGTAGTAATTCTTAGATTGAAATGGGTATGTGTGTTTGTTTGTTTGCTTTTTATAATTGCAGGAATGGGAGCTGAAAAATTAGGATTCCCTTTCTGATATAAAATTTGTGTAACACTGACAAGTCATTTAGCACTTAACATTACAGTATTTCTGTGCTCCTGCAAGACAGCTGTAAGAGTTCCATTTATCATTGCATCGAAACTGCTCTAAGTTCCACACATGGCAGCTGCTGTAAAACACCTGGTCTGCTTCAGAAAACGTCTGATAAAATTTTGCAGGAGTGACATCGATTTTAGAACTAAGTAATGGAATGTTGATCATTGCTTATTTATCATCCTTATTTATAAATAAGAGATGGTTGTTTTACCTTCTTTGCAAGCTTTTCAACAACACTGGAGCATGGTAGGAGCATATGAACAGTTTAAAAAATATTCATAGAAACACACCTACATCATAGGATATTAGATAATTCAGTTTAGAAAGGATATCAGGAGGTCTTTAGTCCAACCTCCTGCTCAAAGCAGGGTCAGCTATGAGGTCAGACCAGGTTGCTCAGGCTTTAATTTATTTATTAGGTTATTTATCAGGTTTCCTGGCTTGAGGAAGAAGGGGTGGTTTGCAAATGCTTGAGAAAGATGGACTTCATTCACATCTCTTTTTGAACTTTTTCCACAGTCTGTCTGTCAGCTGCTGGAGTGTATTGAAATTCCTCCTTTGCCTGTAGGCATAGTAATAACCTGAGCAGTGAATTATTGAAAATATTTTCTGTTTCTATTATAGTCACTGTTTATTACATCAGATTTATTGTCAGTATTAATAACAAGTAATAAATAATGTTGGGAAAACAGGTGGGTGTATTTATTTCTTGTAGTATTTTTAGAAGATCCTCAAGGCAGCCCAGGAACCTAGGTTGGTAATTTTTTGTTCCAGTTTGCAAATATCCAGTTGAAATAAAAGAAAGAAGAATCCGCTAACAAGCATCCTATGTTGTATTTTTTCCTTATCTGAGCTTATAAGTCAGAAGAGTGAAAAAGAGATAATTTACCTCCACATTTTGGTTGTATTTAAGAAGTACAAATACTTGAGGACAAACTAGAAATTAAAACTAATTAGCTGTGAACATAAAGTCTTCTGCTTTCAATAACGTATTGCTGGATTTGAGTGGAAAACATTATTTAGGACATACAGAGCAAAGGATGTCATACATGTAATGTTAGAAAGTATCACTTGTAATCCTTATTGTTAAAATGGTTCTTACACACCATATGGTTATCATGAGAGAAAGGGACCATATTAAGTGTATCTTGTCTTCATATTAGTAGAAACAGATTATCATAACAAAGAAACTAGTGTTAGTTAATATTTTTTAATAATTGCAATTGTTTCATTTAAAGGTACATTATTTCATCTAAAACCTCTACTGTTCTTTTTAACTAAAGATAAAGCTATATGCATTGATTAGGAGCGCTGCATATAGCTGAAGTGTATTTATGGCATCTAATACAGAAAGAGCCTTCCATTTGCATATTTATTTATTTCATGAATTAATCATTATGCAATACAAACTTCCCTATTTTACTGTATTCTTATAGTCCATCACAAAGAAGCTAAATCTTACAATGTATTGTGCACCATTAAGCTGATCTTGGGAGGGGAGGAGGAATTTTAATCTTGACCTTTCCATATTCCTTCAAACCATGGGTAAATCAAAATCTGCTCTTAATAGCTGTCAAACCAGTATTTTCATTTCCACTAAATTTACATTAAAAGTGTAAGTCTGTTTTATATTGTTTTTTAGGATAAACCCACCAGAAAAAACAATGTTCTGATTTAGCTACATGTAAATGCTGGTTTTATTCATCACAGAGTATAGAAATTGGGATTGCCTGGTGTAACTTCATAGAATATAAGAGAGACTTTAACAAAATATTTTGCATATTCTGTATCAAGGATGATTTGTTGTTAAGAAAGGTAAAAGCTTGTCAGATATCTCTTCTCAAACTCCTGTAAATATCATGAGGAGATTCTTGTGCAGAAAACTTGTGGGATGGTGCAATGTAGATGCTATCAGGACAGCACTACTGGATTTACTCCTCTTTCAGTCTCAATTTTCTTTTTAAAAGGTGATTCCCATGAACATATCGCAGTGTAGGTCAAATATCAAATAGCAAATATAATGAATAAACTTGGTTTAATGAATGAATGAAGACAACTTTATAAAGGTTGGCATTTTTCATCATATATTATTATTTGGTGTTATTGTTTTATTTAAGCAAAAAAGAGCTTCAAAGGTATGGCCCTGGTTTAGTATTCATTGTTCAAGACTAATAATTCCTTGGGGTTTAGGTAACTAAGAGTAAAGTGGGAGACAACAAAGTGTCACTTTGTGCAAAATGAAGAGGATATTAAGTGCAGGTAAAGAAAAGTAGCAGACAATGGAAAGAAAAAGATGGCATAAATTAGAAGAAGTAAATTTAAAAATAGGTATCTGGATTTTGCAAGGCCCAAGTCTTTGCCTTTGTTACAGAGTATTAAAGATTTAATTTTAATTAATGGTTAAATTTTCTGTAAGGGACAGTTGTTACCATTTCTTGGGGACTGAGGCTACAGTAACAAATATCCATCCTCCGTGCAAAAGATAAAGTACAACTATTGTTTTGACCTCCTTCAGCTTTTTCCTATTTCAAGATTTGTCAGTAACAATTACCTTTAGTAGTATAAATGAACTAACTGTATTTCTTTAGTTCTGTAGCTCAACAGATGAAGTAGCTCACTTAACCCTACACTTATATGTAAGATGTGTCCCATAGATCCCACTTTTTGGAAGAGCCACCCACATATGAAAGATGTTTTCTGGCAGTTTCTAAAGAGTATATTTGTGGCAAAATCAGAGAAAGAGTGGGAGAAAAAAAGTACACAGAGAAGAGAGAAGAAAGCCAAAGTGAAAGCATAAAGATCAAAGAAATGTAGAATGTTTTACAAGGCAAGATGGATGTGAGGCAGTTGCCAAGAGTTGGAGTGAAATATAGGTAAACAGCAACAAAAATAACAAACAAACAAAGGAAGATTCAAATTACTATCTACTCCAGCTGTTTAGGCTTCACTCTCTTGTTGTCCATTTTGAATTAAGAACAGCAGGCTGGTTTTCAAAGGTGTTACATCAATTTACAACAGCTGGAAGTTCAGACCTACAAGTCTACTGAGGAGTTAAAAAAAAAGAAGTAGGGGAGCAACTCCCTAAGAGTTCTTATATTGTTACCTTTTCTGTATAAGTTGTAAAAAGAAGACAAAATATAATTTTTATGTGTTTACTTGAAGGCATTGCCAAGAGAACTGGGTTATTTTCTGCACCAATATCAAAGATCATTGTTCCACCCTGGTATATTCACCTGTTTTATATTAGTCACTGAGGAACCAGCACTAGCATATTCTGTGCTTGCAGGTGTCCAAGTGTGAGGTCTTGGTCCCTTCCATCACCAGTGGAAAATTTCCTCCTGATTTAAGTAAGTCTCATTTTGTACTCATCACTGTTTTTTCAAACAAGCAAAACATATTTTAGCCCTGAAGAGGTAAAAAAAATATCATAGTATCAGAACTGTCCAGAAGATAAAACTTTGCAATATGACAATTTGTGTTAAGTGCTATACGCATACACAGTCCTTCTGGTACAGTAAAAATAGTATTTCCTAAATTGTATTTGCATGGGAAATTGCAACACAAGCGGGAAGAACAATTACAAACCCTTGTTAATTAAAGTTCTAAAAATGAATTATGTAAATAAACCTCACAAGGCTTTTTAATCTCTTTCCAAGATTTCTTTACAGTTTTTAATGAACATTTTTTAATTACTATCTTTGCATTAAAGGCAGAACTTTAAAATAATTCAGCATATGTATTGTCATACTAACAAGATAATAACTCATTTTGCTCCAGCATAAAAAAATCAAATATTTTCTTGGAATACTAACTCAAGATATTCTTGATCATATATCTTATGTTCTTCACAGTACACAAAGACCCACAGGTAAAATGAAGAAATAAAATCAAACTTAGGAGGTTAACTTTCATGGTCAACTAGGAAATACCAGCAATATAGATCAGAAGCATGACAGGTGTAACAAAACTATTCTGAAAATGCAGGCAATGAAGCAAAACCTTTCATAAAATCTTGTCAATCTCAGCAAAAATGTTCAATCAAAAAGTAAATTATATAGAATAAAAATATGTTCATGTATAGAACTAAGTGTTCTTTATCTGTATTTTCAGAATGTAATGCTTTCCCTTTTTGTTTGATGTAATTGACATAATTTATTTTGGTTGAATTTAAAAATTCAAGAAAACTCAAAACCGAAGCAGAAGTTGTACTATGTGGTCCCAAACGTTTCAGTTCATTGCTTCGGTTCGCAAAAATTTCTGAAAATAAACAATTCTAATAATTCCAACATATTTTAGTTTGTTTTTTCTATGTAATTGCCAAGGAACTGAAAACATATTTGCACCTCTATATTAATATTGCTTCTGTACACAGGTGTAGCAAGTTAAGGCTTAACCTAATAATTTTGATAGATTAATCTGAGGTGTTTAAAATGAGTATAGACATTTCTACAGAATGTTCAGTATCAGAAATTCTGCTGCATTATCCATAGGAACATATTACATGGAGGGCTAAATTCAATAGTTTAAACATAGGTACTAGTGCCATTTGAGGTATCCAGCCTCACCTACAGCTATTACTCCAGAAGGGTGCAGTTGTCCACGAAGTATCATATCATATGTGCCAGTTATGTCCAAACATCTCAGGTATCCAAGCGTTTCTCAAATGGCATTAGGCATGTATGCTTTGGTGTCTGAATACCCTGGAAAATCTATTGCACCATATAATCCTACTTATGAGCTTTCCATGCCCCTCATAATGCTAGATAATATTCTTCTTTCAACAGCAGTTCTACTGTAAAGCAGATCTAGAACATCTCTGATGTAAATTTTCCAGTTAACCTGTATTCCTCTGCAACTTCTTACCCTATTCTTGTGCCAAGACTGGCCTTTTTCTTAAGACATATTTTCTTCCTTTAGCTCCATAATGTGTTGTAAACAATAATCCTCCATCTTTACAGCTGAGTTCTTTTGGTCTGTTTTCATGCTACCAGCGCACCACCCGTAAGACTGTCTTGTCTTTTATTTCAGTCTCCCTTTTCATGTTCTACACACTATCCATCTCCTAGAAATACAGCCCTAACACTGCAAACAACTCTTCAACACTCAGTCTTGATTCATCATCCCACTCTGCTATCTCTGCAGCACTGGTCTATGACTGAATGTGTCAGAGGTTCAACAGGGTATATAGCACTGTGATGGTTTAATAATTTACTACATAAAGTATTTACCTAAGATAATTGAATTAAAGCTTAGCAGTAGCTTTAATTAATTAATTATGTAGCTCTAAGAACCCATAGATGTGATGGGCAAGGTGCATCAGGTTGCTCAGTGTTCCTACTATAACATACAGAGGAAACTTATATTAGAATTGGGAGATATGATGTAATACAGCATCTTCAATGAGACCTGGTATTAGCAAAGCCTCAGCATGATGGTCTCCAGGGCAGCCTGTACAAGGCTGCACAGGAACTTGGATCTTAGCTAGCCAGCTAGTAGGAATTCCAGAGAGAAAGCAGTACCTTTAGAGTGAGAAGAGTAAGATTTGAGTTTTAAAAGGCTGGGAACTGTTATTTATTGTGCATCTACATGTACTTGTACACTTGGCGGAAGATACCATGTGTGTGTCTTTATGCTTTAGTTCTCTGAAACTGTGTTAAGATTACTAGACTAAGGAAAAGGGCAATATTTTCCCTGAAATGACTCACAGTGAATAATTATGCATCTTGATGGATCATGATTAATTTCTCGTCTTTTATTATTTATGCCTTGGTCATTGATAACATGTAGCAAAAGTGTTTATCCACACTGTAATTAAGCCATGGTATGTGTCCTCAGCATTGCTGACTGCCAGCACTGGGGCCAGGACTGTCCACAAGTGAAGGATGTGAGCTTGGGGCTGATTTGAAAACCCTTCTCCCCAGAATCTAAATTACATTGAAGATTAAAGAATTAATAGAGTTATTAAAAGTTAGTAAGGAATATTTATCTCTTCCTTTGCAGGTTTTACTGTTAGCAGGCATAATTTCGATCATTTAATGATATCAGCAATGGTCAAATCCAGGTCAAGGTCTTGAGCTAGGACTTCCTCTGACTCACTGAGCGGTGTTAGAACCATGGTTTCACCTCTCTTCTGCAAACCAGGCCAGTAAACTGGAACTAAGAATATTACAAGAAATAATTTGCTGCAGTTACTAATTCTTGCAACGCACTTTGAATATATGAAATGCTCCCCATATACCAGCCAGTATAATACTGTAGTAGCTGTGTTGTTATACTCATCATGAATCAAGGATAAAGGAATAGAGTGCCTTGTCCATTTTTTTGAACTACATCAACAGGTTTATTAACAGGTCATATATCCCTACAAAACTTGCTTTTCAAATGATAGCTTACTATTTTATATCTACATCACTAAACACTGTAGAGTGGCTTGTTGGAAAAATGAACGTTTAAAGTTCAAAATCTTCCTAAGGAAAAGACTTGAAAGGGAGGGGCCATCTCTGCAGCAGATATATTTGGAGTAGGTCGTACGTGTACTGAGATGAGAGCAACAGACACCCCAGCACCGCGGAAGCAGCCTGAAGCCTTCTGTCTCTCCCTGCCACAGATGACAGCAAGGAAGGTTGTTCTTTTCTGTGAGGAGCAAACCCCAAGCTAGAACCTTGGAAATAAACTTAAAGTGCCTAAAAAGCAATTAAACAACCAGACTTTTCCTTTGTGATGAGGAAGTATTGTATCATTTAAGGAACTAAACAAATATGAACAGCCCCTGAAATTCTGTAAGCTAGAAAGGCAGCACCATTTGAACCCTCAGCATTGTGGCTTACTAATAGAAACACAATTTCTTACTTTTATTCGGTGTATGATGCTTATGTAAACAAGAACATGGGGATGAGTAAGTAACTTGCCTCAAGGTTCTGTCATAAACTTTAAGTTATTGAGTTAGAGTATTCTTAATTCCTTCCTAAATAATGCAGTCTCTAGACAGGTACGATACATACATCAACATTTGTTTCCTGGTAAGTAAGTTTTTTCAACATTATATTAAATAGGATAATGTGCCAACAGCATCTGTGCAACATGTAGTCTCAGTAATATCTGACATGAAACATTCTCAGTTTCCAGACAAAGCATATATTTTCTACCTTGCCTTTATATTTTTGCTGTAGCAGTCATACAGCACAGACATAAAACAACATAAAATATTTACTGGCACTATTATTTTTGAATATTTGGTATAAATCCTAGGTCTGCCTGAAAGAGCCTCATCAAGAGCCAAAAAGCAAACCCACAGCAGCCATGATGAATTGCCCTATCTGTCTATACATGTCTATCTCCTAGAATAAAAAACATTTTTCTTCTCATTGTACCACTTCTTTAAAGAATTGTCAGTTTGCAATGTTTCATTATAGGTTTGGTCCTCTGACTTCTGTTTCTTCAGTAATTAGTAACTGTATACAGAGCAGTTTATGGAAAAGTCCCTCCAAAGTAGCCAGTTAGACACTACAGAAATTTCCTTATCCCTACGTATATAATTTGACTTTCAGGATAATCTTCCAACTAGAACATTGCCTTATTTCTAATAACAGAAAAAAAATTGTTATTTAGAAGGAAATAGATTAAGTCTTCATGAACTAGCCTGTTCACGAATAAAATGCCAAACCCAATTATGAACAATCAGTTGGTGAGACCATTGGCAGCACAAGTAAATAAAAATAAATATTTTTTTAATTAGCTAACACTTTGTCCCATAGCAAAGACCACTACATCCAAAGAGGAAAAAAAAAGCATAATTTGACAAGCTTTCTGCCTTCCTATCTGTGGTGTTTAAAGCACAAAATCACACCCACCCTTGGAGTGGTAAACCAGTAAGAATGGACTCCACAGAAATGTAATTGTTATTTTAATTCTACATTTACAAGATAATAAAATGTCAAGTCAGTAGTGACCATTTCCTTTTTTGATCATTACCTGTCAGCTTTTTGTTGCTTTATCACATGGTCTCCAGTTTAATTAAAAACAAAACAAAACAAAACAAAGAAAACCAACAACAAAAAGCCCCAAACAATACACACACAACAACAAGCCTACACATCAGCAGCTAAAGGGAAGTCATTCATCCCATAATTGCCCTGGCCTCAAACAAGCCATGAAGTAGTGCACACAATAAAGGCAATCTGTCCTCTTTTAAAGGGAAGTTCAAACAGCTGCCTTGAGTTTTCTATTGCATATTCAAAGTGATAATGTATGAAATTATTAACTTCTGCACTGGGGTTTATGGCATTAAGAACCCCCCATCAAGCAAACAAACTAACGATGTGGTTGGTTTTAAGGATTGCTTTGTTAGAGACTTCTGGGTCAATTGGGCTTTCAAAAGGAGCCTGGATACTTGAAACATTTTGGAAGCTAACTTAATTGAAGACGGATGGTCTCTGACATCAGAAATACCCATTTTCCTTTCTTTACATGTCATTCCCCATGTTGATTTGTAAGGATACCTAAGGGTTATATGCCAAGCTACCCAGGGGAGAGACTTTTTGCTTGTTTGACAGCTAGTATAGCTCAGCTATAAGCCAGTGAACAGCACAATTCATCAGGGGTTTGATCCAAAGCTTGTTAGAGTTAATGGGGACATTTCCTTTGATTTTATTGCTTTGGATCAGAACCACTGCAAGTATCACTGCAACCATATCTTGAACCTGCCCAAAGGAACACGCATTAGGCTTTCTAAGACTGCTCAGCTTCTGTTTGATTTACTAAACCAGTTTCTGCAATTCTTTCCTTTTTAAAATAAATATCACTGTTTACTGTCTTTTTGTGCTCCTCTTGCCGTCTGCCAGCCCTGATACAAATGTTATCTTATCGCTCAAAGGTGTTGACCTCTTCTTTGCTCCTCCTCCATCCTCATAGTTCTTCCCTTAAAGGATTTGAAATCATTAAAGGGAAAATAAAAGATTTTCCTCTCCCAAATCAAGGTTCACTGGATTTTGCTGTCATGTTTTTCTCCCTGTGTGACACAGAACAGAGCTTTCTACTGAGATTTCTGACTTCCCATCATCTGTGCAAAGCTTCATGTAGAAAATGTGCTTTATTCTATTTTTAGTAAACAGAAAGATTTTCCTTTATCATTGCCATTTTTCATCTTTGGAAAAACTTTATTTATGCAAAAACATCAAGCTGATAAAATATCAAAAAGTTTATCAGCTGAGTTGCTCCAGTAAGGACAACGTCATCCCAGGGACTGAAGTCTGAATGAGCAGCCCAGCTCTGGTCCTACAAAGGGCCATAAATGCCCAGCACAACTTATGAAATCCACAGTCCAGAATTAAGTGTGGTTGTGGAGAAGCCTTAAATAACTTACAGGGAGACTGCAGCACCTCGGACTAGGGTTCACCAAGAACCAAGCAGGAAGCTGCCTAAGCTAACCAGTATGAAATCCTGAAGATAAAAGTTGTGTGTCTTAGATCTCACTGTTTTGGGAAGCACTCATGTGCCCCAGATTTCCAGTTTTATTGTAATCTCACCCATGTTTGAAAGTCTAACATGCTCTATTTTCCACCTTTGAGGCATCCTCTCTCCTAACTGAAATGGAATAATTTGGGACTTTTAATTCCATATAGTGACTGAAACCCTACACTTTGCTGACCCATGAATGATATCCAATGGCAATTAAATTATTCTTGTCTGTAGTCCTCTGAATACTTCAGAACACATGACTTTCCATTAGGTTAGTTTTCACTTACATATCTGCAAAAAATTCTTAAAGTATTGCTTGAAGGAAAATAGAGCATCTAATTTATTCAAGTTTTATAATCAATGATGTTCTAAAAGACTACACAAATTTTTTGCCACATTCAGGTAGCCTGTACGTTTAAACAAACATAAGCTAAGACTATAACCTCTGGGGTAGAATGTCTCCTTGATACTAATGCTGGCTCCTTCTAGCACAACAAGTGGATGAGTTTCAAGGCACTAGCCTAATATAAGCATTACTTAAAGTACATTTGATACACAAATAACCCACTTAAATTGGTTAGTAAAGATTTTATTGATGAATAAACTTTTACATTCTTCTTTGCCTGTCCTGACTTCTCTTCAGTGAACAGCTGAAAACAATGTTTTATTCTGAATGAAGTGTTTTATTCAATATTTTATTCTGGACAGGCTGGATCAATGGCTGAGGCCAACTGCATGAGGTTCAACAAGGCTCAGTGCCGGGTCCTGCACTTGGGTCACAACAACCCCATGCAATGCTACAGGCTTGGGGAGGAGTGGCTGGAGAGCTGCCTGGCGGAAAAGGACCTGGGGGTGCTGGTTGACAGCCACCTGAACATGAGTCAGCAGTGTGCTCAGGTGGCCAAGAAGGCCAATGGCATCCTGGCTTGTATCAGGAATAGTGTGGCCAGCAGGACCAGGGAGGTGATAGTGTCCCTGTACTCGGCACTGGTGAGGCTGCACCTTGAGTACTGTGTTCAGTTTTGGGCCCCTCACTACAAGAAGGACATGGAGGTGCTGGAGTGAGTCCAAAGAAGGGCAACGAGGCTGGTGAAGGGTCTAGAGCACAAGTCTTATGAGGAGCGACTGAAGGAACTGCGGTTGTTTAGCCTGGAGAAGGGGAGGCTGAGGGGAGACTTTATTGCTCTCTATAACTGCCTGAAAGGAGGTTGTAGTCAGGTGGGTGTCAGTCTCTTCTCCCAAGTAACAAGCAACAGGATGAGAAGAAATTGTCTCAAGTTGCACCAGGGGAGATTTAGTTTAGATATTAGGAAAAATTTCTTCATGGAGAGAGTGGTTAGGCATTGGAACAGACTGCCCAGAGAAGTGCTGTAATCACAGTCCCTGGAAGTGTTCAAAAAACATGTGGATGTGGTACTTAGGGACATGGGTTAGAGGTGGACCAGGCAGTTTGGTTAACGGTTGGACTCAGTGATCTCAGAGGTCTTTTCCAACCTTAAGGATTCCATGATTCTATGATTCTATAAATAACATACAGTGTGAAATCTGTTCCTGGGAGATTTAAATGATGGGAACTTATGGGCAACTCAATAATTTTAAGGCATATTGTTTCAAACAGTCTTTTCAAACACTTTAACTTGCAGCGATCTAATGCCCAATGTATGGAAGAAGCTACAGAAGCAGCAACACAGTCATATCTATACTATTGCATCCTTGCTCCTGGGGTTGTACCACTTCAGCCCGACAAGTGAAAACTTGAGTCCCTCCTGACGTAGAGCCATCTGAGAGAGCACTACACACAGAATGAGCCTAATTGTCTGTGTGAAACAGGCAGGGACATTTGCAGATGTAAATTGAACCGTGCTGAAGGTAGTAGTAGAGTTGTAACGTTCTATAAATTACTTTCGCTGGCCTGGCTTGCCACCCCTCACAGAGCTTTCAGCTTGATTCAACAGGGTTCTAAGCAACCAGGGAAGAAAATTTCTTTTAAAGAAATTTAATGCAGCAGAACTGATTAACTGGGGAACAGCCTACAAACAGGCAGCTGAGAGAATGTTCTCAGCAAGCCAAACAGCCCTGTTATGTTGGTTTTATTAATTAACATCTGGCTTCCTGCCTCTAAATTGGGTGCCCTTCTTTACTGCTTTAATGCCATGTTTTCACCACTTTTACTCTGAAACGTACCCCGAGAATGTGAGATTAAATCCTTTGGCTGTTCAGCTTCTGAAATACAAGTCAATCCACTCTAAATAGCTTACAGCAACACAGCTCTAGTCGTCTCAGCAAATCTCTTCTTGCAGGGACTTGGTGAAGAATGGCAAAAGGGAAGACATGAAGTCCTGCACTAAAGAGAGAAAAATAATTAGTGGAGTATGCAGGGCATGTAGGAGACAGCTTTTAACTGAAGAAACATTCTCCATCATTAGGAGAGTGCAGGTAGCCATACCAGGGCAGCATTATCTCCGTGGGTTGGCCTGGTCCAAAGCTGGAAAAATAGCATACGTTTTATGGCTGTGGTTTTGAAAAAAGACTTTACAAATGTTACAAAGCAATGCTGGCCACTGCAAGCTGCTCCATCAACTTCTGAATGTTATAGTTCAGCTTGCAAAAGTATAGGCTTTGGTCTACTCAAAATACAGCATGCCTCAAAATAGATAGACTACTTAATATAGACCCTTTTTAGCTTATGGTTTTCAGAACACATAGCAGAAACCATACATGTAATCAAAGGCAATAACTTAATCTGAACAGGTTAGAAAGTTCTATATTTTAGCAGTTTCATAGTTGCTAGTGTCTTTTACTCTGTGTCTCCTACACACTGATATTTTATAGTACTCACTTTGGCTAATGGCTATGTATTTTATTTGCTAATTACATTACAAGACTTACAAGACAGGGCTTATTAATAAATTGTAATTGATCATCTTGTATTTCCTTGTCTGCTTTTCTGTCATTTATTGTGTCAGGGATGTGTGTGTTTATTGGGTACTGGAGAAGGATTTATTTGGAAGTGACTCTATTATATTGTATTTATTGTTCCTCCTGATATGCTGCTTCTTTGGGAATTTCTGTTAACTCTTACGCTGTCTTTAATGTCACAAAATGCTTTGGTGTTTTGCTCTTCTCATTGTTTCTGGTCTCTCACCACATACAACCCATCTTCTGTCACCCAACAAACTGCAAAATTAGTCACCAGCTTGACAATAAATGACATCCTTCTTTTAAAATAGCTTTTCTTAACATGGCCAATTGCATCAAGTGATAGAACATGGTTGTCAATAGGTTCACATAGCTTGTCCCCAAGTGGCGTGTTTATTTGCTTACCACTGAGCCACCAGTTCATCTGCTGTAAGATTAGTGGAGATTTACAGAAAGAAAAAGATATCCTGTTAGTGCTTCACAAGTTAAGTTTTGTAGTTCAATGTTATTAAATCAACTGTTTTTACAGTGTTAATGCACAAGTTGAAGCAGCTTATTAAGTGTTGGGGGCTGTTTTTATTCAGTGTGTAACAGTATACTGTGCTGATTTCTTCACATACAAGGGTTTAAAACTATGCATTTGTAAGACCTGAGCTGATCCCACTTTTTAAAGAAGTGTATGTATACGTCATGGTTTTAGGCCGCTTACTGCATTGCCTAAAGAAGCAACTGATGTCATCTTATGAAAAGAACAGTGTTCCTGGGTCGTGTGTTCGAGGCTGCACTTCACCATGAACAGAGCTGTAATAGTGATAATCTCCTGCTATGACAGATAAGAAATCTATTAAGGGCAACTGTACATAAATGCAGAAATCAAGGGCCAGTATAGGCACTCACTGCAACTGCTAGAAATTTTTCTAGTGATTTTAGTGAGCATTAGACCTAATTAGGAGGCAAATAGTTAAATATTCTCATGAATGCAGCTCTGGCATTTTCAATTTGCAGAATCCAAAGGGGAAGGTTTCATCTCGTCTGTCTTTGACCATCTCACTGTTAAGTTTTTAGTCTAACTTAGTCGTCTTCGTTCCCTCTACAGTCAGCAGGTAGAGGTGGGTAATGTAGAGGAAGCCTATTTCCTGCATGGTTTGACAAGAGAAGGAACCTAGAGCGCTAGCTTATATTGGCTGCACAAGGTTTGGACTGCTGAAGTTGAGATGAATTTCATCTAGTATTATTGATTTCCAGGAAGATGAATGAGACAATGAAGTCCAGTTGTGAGGGATGTGCTGCTTCTCTGTTGTGTTCTTTCCTGCTGACTTCTTTCATGGCATTAAAATCTACACATTTTTAGATGGCTCCACTTTTTTGTAACTGACCTCTGTGTGGAAGGTCTATGCCAGATGGCACCCCATATAGCCTCTGAAATTACTTTTCTTCTAATTGATATATGCTGAAAGAAGGCCTGTACTTCCAGAAGTCTTCCACATGTGACTGTTAATAACATTTCATAGTGGTACAGAGCTTTAATTTGCATGGTAAGCATGTTGGGGGAGCAATATACATTAAAGACAATGAACCTTCCTCAGCTGTCTAAAAAACTCTTTCAGATTTGTCAAACAAGTCTTGCCACTACATCTGCTGAGTAACATAAACTAAAAGCATTCATTTAATTTTCAGTAAACAAAACATTTTAGACTGTTCCTGATTTCACTGACGCTAATAGTAAAACCCATTTTGACCTCAGTGGGGGTCAGGCAAAGTTTTAAAAGTACCTTGCAAGTTTTAAAGTGAAAGGAAGTTATTCTGTGGTTTTGGTCAATATTCTCTTTCAAAGCTTTTCACGGATGTTGCTGCTGAATTTGGCTGAGCATTTAGAGTTCTCTGAATTTCTAAGAGTTTCTGAGATATTTTATCTTTTAAGACATATCTATCATCAAAAAGAAACTATTACCAAATTCTATTCTATTCAATGTACTATTAAAAAAGTGTGCTTGCTTACTAGTTGATGAAAGCAATTTTATTTGATTCTTCTGAAGATATTGCAATCAGATTCAATATTTTGCAAGAAGATAAAAATAATTCTCTACTACTTTAGCAGGGGGATTTAAAGCACTCAACATTGCTGCCTGCAGCAAGATCTTCATACAACATAGGTATCTTGAAGGGCTAGTTCTCCTTATGTAGATAAGGCAAATAATGTTATTCTTCTATTTGTTCATGCAAACTAAGTAAGCTAAGATGATTTGAAATATTATTTAGTACTTCGTGTATACAGAACCTCCTTAAGGTGGTGTTAGCTGGAAGTTTTGTAACTAGGTGATGCTCACATTAGACATAAAGTGGTATTATAAATGAGCCTAGTGAATTTAGTTCATTCCATGTGTTCAGATGCAGTGCTCAGGGACTCAGCACTTTGTAGAATTAGACCCAGAACTGGGAAAATAAGTGTTCTCGCAGATTTAATTACCTGCTTAGATTTTTCCAACTTTTTCACAGCTGTGGATGAGATGCCAGCTTTGGGGCACTTCCAAAGACTTCCATGCCCTCTGAAATCACACGATAGCAAGCCCGTAAATACCCAGATATGAGCAGCTGCACAAGGAGGAATCCAACAGCTGTTCGGCTTCTCTGTCTTGCCAACTGCAAACCAACACCACTGAGAAAAGGTGCTGGACTGGAGGGACTCATCCCAGGGAGCGCAGTTGCTCTATGGTTATCAGCCCATGTATGGATAATCTGGCTGCAGTCATTCAGTGGACCAAGCACAGAACTGGACCAGGAGGGCATGTGTACTTGTTGGATACCAGTGATTAAGCCACTTTTATTTTTTTATCTCACTCTTTGTCTGTCATACATCTTAGATCACAAGCTTTTCAGGGTAAAATTTTCCTCTTACTATGTGCCCAGTGCAGTGGAATATCCTCATCTCTGCAGCACACTTCAAACCTGAAATTTGTACATCTCCTTGGGAAGGTAAAAGGTCTAACTTTTTCCTCTTCCAAAAATCCCTCCTGGGCATTCAGTGTGTTCTTAAGGACTGATCCACCTCAATTCATAGATTTTTGATGTATCACTCAGGTCCTTTCCTTTCCCTTCCCTGATGGAAAAAGTCCCATGTTCATCAAAACGGTGCTGTATATTTTTAGAATATAAGAATAATGTTTGGAGTTTGGTTGTTTTTGTTCCATTTGAAGGGGCAGGGCAACAGAGGATTTGCTTCTTTTTTATCATTTCTATTTCCATGTTTTGAGATTATAAAAATATTATCTAGTTTCAATGTTTAAAGTTTCTTCCTTTGTCACTACATACAGAAAATATACATAGGCTGTTGCTTTCCTTAGTGACAGTTTCTGGCTTTCAAGAAACACCATCAAACATCACCGAGCGTAGGTCCCCTTCTGAAAAGAATTCCCAATCCTAAGCAGCAAATGGCTAAAGATATTAACAGAACCGGGAACTCTGGAGAATAACAAAGTTGTCCCTCACTATCCCTGCGATGGGACCTGTGTCCCACAGTTGGAAAATGTTATCTCTATACAGCAAATAAATATCCTGGCATTTCTTCTCTTGCTCCACTTTTCTAAGCAAGTTTATTGTTTATTGTTTCTTAACATATTAGCATTTTCCTTTCATTTAAAGCAAGAAAATGGAACTAGAATGGAACACAGAATTTTAATATGATAAAATGGAATATTCACCAAAAAAGTGAAAACAAATGGTCAAGGGAAAAAATCAATCTTTTCTTTCTAAGGAAAGGGGAAAATTGTTTGTGCAGAGTGGGGTTTCTTTTGAGAGAGGGAAAGAAGAGTGTTGTGGTTTTTTGACCCAGCTTGACCTGATCCTCAAGAAAATAAACAAAAACCTTACAAATATCCCTTTCCCACTACTCTTTGATAAGGGACAGGGTGAATAGCACCACAGTTGTTGTTCAAAGTCTCATTGTTACCCATTGTGTTCAAATCAGAAAGTGAGAAACTGCAGTAATCAAAAACTGTACTGTTAAGCAATGCATATTTGTTTTTATCATAGAATGAAAAAAAAAAAAGAAATTTTCAGAACTGGAGATCATCTACACCAGTGGTGTGATTCATGGTGTATTTAAGTACAGAAATATGACGAGTCTTTGGTGTAACTGGTTACTGCATGTCAGCACAGGCTAGGCCACCTACCACACACCCACAGAGAGCCCACTTCAGTTCTGGCATAAAATACAGTAAATTAAAACCCTGTCCCTGAAAAAGATCGAGAACATGAATATGAATAATTATCAATGAATCAGTAGACTTTCTGGTAGTTCATTAAATCATCATAACTCCCTTTTACCATCAACCAATTCACAGCTTTGATCCTGTAGATCACTGCCAGCAATGAGCTAAAGTCTTGCATCTCTTCTACAAGGCTACTGTTGAATCAGGACTGAAAAGTGTGACCTAGATTTAAAAACCTGAGATGTCTTTCAAAATATGACTCATATGCGGTACTATAAATCACATAACAAACCAGTTAATGAGATTAGTACCCTTTTAAAAGCCAGATAAGACAAATATCTCTTTCCAGCACCCCCACTGTTGACACTAACTTAGATCATTGACACCACAGAGAGCTCATCACTGCTTCAAAGGGCAGAGAATCTGCCCCTGAATTATTAAAATATTTCCTCTCTCAGCTTGTTAATGTAATAAATATGGTTCAAAGAAAATTATTCTTTCTATAAGAAAAGGATGGTTATCTTTTAAAACAGTATACTCCAGCAAAACTGCAAAGATCAAAATGTAGCAGTGAGTTAGAGGAAGAATGAAAAGGACACTCATCACTGTGCCCTGCAGAAAAACAGGAGGCTTTTGTGCTTGGAAAGAGGAATTTAAAAATTCATTACACTGGAAGTGATACAGTGGGTTAATTCACTGCCCTTTAGAGACCTGAAATGTATTTGTGCAGAGAATGTGTTTTTCCAAATCCCCAAACCACCACCACACAACTTGGCACGGAGAGGAACAGCTGCAATGCTGCAGGTCGGGGGACGTGCATTGGCAGAGGCTGAGCTGGGGAAGCTTGTTCAGCACCTGCCTGCGTCGTGCCTGGCTCTAGCCGGTGCTATCAATTTCTGACTTTGTTAAAATCTTTCAAAACCAGCACATTCACAAATCTTTCTGCAAGATAACTGTTGCCAATAGGAGACTGCATTTGCCTGCATGCCTACAATTTCTTCCCTCCACATGTATTTTCAGTTTTATATGAGCAAAGGAGGGAACAGAAACATGTATGTTGTGCAATTTAAGCAGTAGAAAGTGTTTTAAAACATTGAATTGTTACAAGTATTTGAGAACTGAATTAACATGCACTACATTAATAAACTAGATCATGAAAACAGTCCCATCAAAGACAAAATCCTTGGATTGCTAAGGAATTTCTCTTCCAAAGGATTATTTACATGGGATCTGAATGATCAGCCAACTTTGGCTAGCCCCTTGAGCTAGTGTGGTTCAAACTATGAGACTCCGAGACTGCACTTTGGAAGAGGTGAAGTGATTGCCTCTGATTGTCCAAAACTGTTTGACCTGCACAGCATATGTGTCTTTGCCAGGGAACTGGGCTGCTAACCTTCACTTCTGTATAACAAAGAGATA
This sequence comes from Nipponia nippon, assembly GCF_047370975.1. Classification (NCBI taxonomy): domain Eukaryota; kingdom Metazoa; phylum Chordata; class Aves; order Pelecaniformes; family Threskiornithidae; genus Nipponia; species Nipponia nippon. The sequence goes on along the minus strand of NW_028262358.1, from coordinate 113,380,648 downwards.
AGGCATGTGATTAACTTAAGATTCCAATGGATTTGTTTCTAAATTGTGTATAAAAGCATCTGACTGCATGTTTTGCTAAACAGGAGCCAAAGCCAGTGCAAGATTTCTCCTACAGACATTATGAGGTGATCCATACCCTCCATTAATCTCATCCCTTCACTCGTGTGTTTTCTGTAACTATTCTGGCTCTACTAGTACACTAGGTACCTGGGAGATGCATGAACTTTATGCTCTAAGAAGTGCAAAATTAACAGAAAAATGCAATTCAGTACCTTTGTTATCATTATCCTGTTGACCAAAGGTGTGGGAGTCATTAGTCGCCAGAAAGATAACATTATCAACCAGTCAACACAATATTCTTTTTCATTAGTTCTTTTTTCATACAAGAATTTATTTGTACATGAAGCATTTATTTAGCAAACAAGAGACATAGGATTGGCAACAAGATCTGGGGGGAGATGATAAAATATTTGGCTGCTAATAGTTCTGTGTATAATTTGACAGTCATAATCCTTAGCCATGGGTTATAAGGGCAGTGTTCAGGGAGTAGCCAATTTAAATCCTCTTAGGTCAAGATGATGTTGAATACAGGGGTTTTACTTTCTGGGTAAGTATGTTAGAAAGTCAGCTATTGCACAGAAGAAAGTAGGGAAACTACTAACCTTCTGTTCTCTAGCAAAACTTCCTCCCCAATGGCAATGACCATTTTATGTGTGGTGTCCTCTGTGTAGTAAGTGTGTGCTAAGCAGACCTGGCAGACTGGACCTCTCTGGAAATCTGGACAAAGCCTAGGTTGACTCTTAATCACTAAAAAACTAACATGGGTATCTAATGGGGCAAAAAGGGTAATGTGGGGTTCAAAAATATTGAGGCTGAGTAAATGTAAGTACCCAGAAGTCCAGGTGATGCTCCATCTTACATTTAGAAACCTACGTTTTGCATTCATCTTGTCTTGGGCAGGAAGCAATGTAGCAGACAGTCTGACTCCTCCTGGGCAATTCAGCTGACCAAAAAATTCAGTTAACTTCATTTATCTGTGGCTCAATTCCCTTTTTACAATGTAAGCATAATCCATCTCCATTTCACCAGAATCTTTTGAATGACTGTATACAGAAGGTGGTAAGAATAAAATATATATTTTTTTGCTTTTTAAGGCATCGATTGGCTAATCCTCATCTCAGAGCAGGTACATACCATATAAGGTGAGAAAACTGCAGAAAAGGATGGAAAGCTATCTAAGGGCTAACTGAAGGTTAGTTAAGCCAGTAGTTTTTCACATACAAAGCATCATTAGTTGAGCATTAGGACCAGTGTTATATTTCATACACTGGTACAAGAAATAGGGTATACCTACTAAGTTAATTAATTCCAAAGCAGCTAAAATAGACTTCATATATAAAGAAAAAAAATAATTATCTTGAATAAGACAATGTTTTCCTAAGTTTAACATGTGTAATGAAAATTTTATATGAATTTTACATACATGAAACTTACCCATACAAAACTTGCATAACGCAACAAGCAGTAAAAATGGTCAAATGACTGTATTCATTCCATAATATTTTTACAAACCATAACCCACAACTGTTGTAGTTGTACATGCCACTTTTCTCAGCTGCACTAAAAAGAGTAAAGTAATCATTATGTATTTTAAGTGTTTATTTGGCCCACTGTTTCTGGGTAAAACCAGAATTTTGCAAATGTTAATTTCATACTTGTGCCATTCTTTTCTCTGTGCAATACTACATATATTTAACGGGGAGAAAGTTATTGTCATTTGGTTGGTGTAGTCAGTACTTCTGTACACTTTACAAGACAAATATTGTTTTCTTTTCCCTCTTTGCAGCAGATTCTAATAACCTTACTCATATCCACCAGTATATTACCATATAACTAATTCCAATGGAGTCTATATAATTGCTTTTAAAGTGTTATGCACTGAAAATGGATCAACATTTTATCCTTTGTTTAGATCTTACAAATCACTAAAACTTCAGCCTGCAATACTTATATAATTTAGTGCCACTATAAATTTTGTGACATAACCACCAAGTTTCACTGAAGTAAATGAAAGAGTTTTTTATTGGCATCAAAGGGAATGGGGCTGTATCCTATGCCAACTTAGTCATAGTCTGGAATCTTCAAAAGCACTCAGCCTTCTTCCTAACCCTGCTTCAAATTATGTCGAAGTAAAAATCCCAGTAATTTCAAAGGGAACACATATAACTAATATGAAGTGCTTTTGAAAATCCTACATACAATTAATATTTCAAATTTAGCACCTGAACTACATCTCATTACATATACTCACAGCAAATCCATATGAAGATCAGAGCTGTTTCTGTTAATGATCTTTTAAAGGCTCTTTTATACAAATGTTAATACAAAACAGTAGGAAGAAGAGTAGAATAGTCTTGCTGCATTTGTTTGAAAGAAGGCATAAAACAAGAAAAGTGGTATTCTGCTCCTATTTAAATCAGTAGTACAATTGTTATTGACTTCAGTAACTCCAGGATTTCCTCCTAAATGTATTTCAAGTTACTTAAAACCTTCAGAACATTCCTTCAATGAAGTAGCTTAGAAAATAAAATCCCATTTAGATATTGATAGATCAAGCACTGTTGCACAAATATCATATGCAACAAAAATGTAGCAAAAATGTACACTTGGTTGAAAGCACATTTTCCTGAAAACATGTTGGAAATGTATTTCTGACAGTTAATTAAAGCTATTCCATTCCATCGGTCATGTTTGTGTGAGGTCCAATGAAATCTGAAATGAAATGTATTATGAAGGCTACGCTTTAACAGTCAAATTCATTTTTCCTGGTATATCCAGAAGTTAAAATCTTGGTATCATTGACTCCAATGGAAATTTTGCACTTAATTTTAAAGAAATTGGGTTTTACCAGGTTGTAGACATTATTCAAGTTTCCTTATTTCTAAAGCCATAGAGTTATAAACAGGATATTCTGGGAAAATTCTAGATGTCCTTAGGCAAACAGATTTTGACCATATAACCTTTTAGTCTGAGTTGAATCTCTTATACAGATCAAAATGTTATCCCAATTCCCAAGCACAACAATTTCATCCTTGCACAAAGTAGATTATTTCTGAGAAGGCTGGTTTTGCATAAATGCTCCAATGCTCTTACTTTCAAGTTTATGCTTGAGTTTTCTGTCTCAGGGCAGTTCCATTCATGCAGCCATACCCCAAATCCATAATCCCACGTAGAATAAAAGGGACAAACAATTCTCCCCTGAAGCCATAGGCACAATCTGTATGCAGGTATGTAGAATTAAGCTTATCAGTATCTGAGTCTGTCCCCTGACAGGAACAATTGTTTCGCTCTAGCAGCATGGGCTATAACTGTAATTAGTTCTCTGCAGTCCACTTGTATTTTTTCCAGAATATCTACTTTCCAAGACTGTCCATGTTTCTTTCTCTTTTGGTGGAGCTGCATGATGTGGAAACCTTTCAGGCTTTGGCATTTGTTTTTTTTTCACAAATAGTTATTAAAAAAGGTCTGTATAAATACCTGGAGAATGAGTGTCCTGCAAATACAATGTGGTTGCATGAGCAAGAAGTAGAAAGGCAAGGAAAAATATTCCAGTAAAGGAGTGAATAGAATTCAACAGCTTGTGTATCTACGTGTAAGCCTGTAGGATCAACACAGAAATGTAAAGTTTTAAAATGCAATAAACCAGCCATGTACTTTAACTTCAGTTTAAAAACTGTGAAATTAAATGGACAGTTAGAAAGTAATTACTGTATAACCAAGCCATAAAATTTCAAAATATTAAAGTATATGTATGAAGTATAAGAAGTGAAAGAAGTAATAAGTAATTCAAATGCTGCATTAAATTATTTTTTAATATGAAATAGTGTTAATACAGGCCTCAGAACTGCTTCTTCAATATAATGGGATTACACTGCCATTCATGTTTTGCAGAGATTCTGTCAAAAAACCACAGACATTTACCTTACCCTGCCAATGAATGCGTACTTGTGCACACCTGCGGTGCCATAAAAAATCATCCTAACTTCTGACCCATGCACTGGACTTGATCCTGATGGGTACAGAGTATCACTGACTCAGTATGAGCTGTTCTTATTAGTCTTCATAGGTGGTGCATAATTATTTGAGAAGGATTCATTACGGTATAAAAAATGGAAGCAAAGAACACCTTTACCAATTGCATTAGGAAGAGGCTTAAAATGAAATACAGTTAACCTATTTTGTGCTTCGGCTAGAATATGGTAGTTTTGATCAGACAAGTTAAAGAATGAGCCCAAGAAGCCAATTTTTCCTTTAGAAAAAAAAATGTTGAAGTCGACAGAACTTGTATTTGTATAGCAGAAATCAGCTATGTTAAAATTTTACTTGAACCACTAAATTTAATTTCTCTATATTTATTGCTATATTCCTCATATAACTAAAAGTTTCAAGTATCAAATATCAGGTATCCAATGTGATATACTGTGATGCATTTTAACAACAGTAAAGGCCTGGATCAATTAAATGTTTATTAAAACTGAATGTTAGTCAGTGACACCAGACATGGCTTCCCTTTTTATGAATTGACACACAGACCTCGTCTGAGAACAGAGGCTCTCTGTGGCTTGAAGAAAAAAAGGAAAACAGTAGTGGTACAGAGTCTTCTCTTGATCACTGTCTAAAGAGCAAAAGCTCTTGCATGACTGCTAATTCTTCTTGCATCAACTGACAGTACATGTTTGCTAAATCCATACATGTGATAAGATTCTTTCAGAGCGTATGAAAGGATATTCCTATTAGCCTTTTCTTTTTGACAGTTCCCTGACAGATGTACCATTTGGATTAAAATATTTCTTTTAATTGCAAGAAAGAAGAAGAGGTAGCATCACTGGAGCTAGTTGTGCCATAGGACCACCATAAAATGACTGCTATTTGTGAATGTCATTTACAAACTGCTGAAGTAACATTAGTAAGTGGAAGCACTTGATGCTAAGGGATTTAACCATACAGTAAAGAAACTTTATGGACAGATCATTAATCTCTGACTGAAAAGAGTTAGACTTGATTTTATGCCAAGTATTTGACTCTAAAGAGTTTGCCAAATGGCAAAAGCTAAATTATAGAAGAAATACATATTAAAATAAGACCATTTAAATTTTACATCTACTGTGAGAATAGGCAAACACCATCACATTTTTAACATAATCTCAAAATGCAATTCCTAATCCAGTAAAAACATCTAATAAAAACTGACATAAAGTTGTAATAAAATTAATTAATGAGTTGTATACCACATTATGTTTTCATTTCCAACTCGTTAAAACAGCACGTTTCACCACCAGTCATTCTTATGTGTTACATTTCTCTCACTTTTCTCAGTATTTGTGTGTGGGCACATAAACATGTTTCCACCAAGAAAGCACCAGCCTGTAGCTGAAAAATACACATGTTCTGCTAATAACAGCACCTGACAATCAGAAAATATTTCATCACAGTGTTTCAAGGAGGAAGAAGAGTAATATTGTTGCACCACGTACATGGGGTGAGAGAGGCAGAGGGCTGTTTTCAGACCATCTACTGTAGCTGTTTAAAATGGCATCAATATTCCTATGACATTAAAAGTTTGACAGAAGGCCGAACAGTTCCTGTTGCCTAGTCTCTGCCTGGCCCTAGTAGCCTGCACAGATAAAATGGGGAGAAATGGTTATGTTTCCCAAGAGAAGCTGTCTGCTGTGGCTGACCCATGGACTTTGGCGTCCCTTGGAAGAGAGCTGTGATATGCAGAGAATCTGTGAGCAGCCCAGGCTCCTGCCAGTAGGGGAATAGGGCTCAGGTGACTGTGCTCCAGGTCCAGGGTGGAAAGCTGCCTCATAGGGTAATCTGGATAAATTGTCCATGTCTAAACTCAGGAGTTAAACAAGCTGGGAGTCATCTCTCATCCTGAGAGGACGGATGTACAATGACCTGCATCCATATAACTAAACTGTTTCATCACCTGCAGCTGTGGCTGCATCAAAGATGTTTTTGAGACCAATCCCATGGCTTTTCTATGCCCCAAACCATGTGTGGAAATTATTTGAGAGTATTATTGGACACGGGCCAACATCATGGGAAAGGCCATGCCACAAATCAGCAGTGCTTAGCCCCATACTGTGGGGGCACCCCACACTGGTTAGTGAAGTGGTGCAGACACAACATGTAAGTCCTCAGCTTGCCAAGAGGATGTGAAGGGATCACACTCAGGGATGCAGCAAGAATTATTCCCTATCCACCTGTCTGAGGATGACAAACAACTGCTGGTTTTAGCCCACTGAATCAGCTAGCATGAAGAGCTCGGTGCTCTTAAAGTAGATGCAAGGATTACAGCACAAAGAGGAAATCCCCAGTTTCTGGTCCTGCTTCCTGTAAATTACTTCAGCCAATATTAAAAATGTTACAGAGAACAATTCTTTAATACCAGCAAATTGAGATTATTAGGTGGCAGGTATGGAAATGAGAATGATTGGCATTGAATAAAAAAAAGAAATTCACCTCAATTTAATTAGATTATTTACAGGTGATTGCTTTCATTTTGCTACAAATAACTTGCATGTGTAATGTCTACTCATAGGAGCTGTTATGCTAAAACAGTTACATATTTCTGATCAGGAACAAGAAAAAAAGGTCCATTTCCACAAAATGTGCATTATAAAACAATCTTATAAGGATTCTACTTTACCTTAGAATTTTAATAGGAACCTACATTAAAAATAATTTTATTTTATATAACTTTTATCTCCATTTCTCAAGCACTTTATAAAACTATTGTTGGAAATACATTTACTTGGCTTTTTCTGATAAGAAAACCACACTTCATATGTGTTCTTAGACTTGTGATACCTGTGATAAACAGTGCATTATTTTGTGTCCTTTTTTTTTTTTCCAGTTACAGCATGAACTCCACCATTCTCTAGTTGTGTAAAACACAGTAAAGGAAACTGCAGCTTCCCTGGCAAGCTTCTCCTTTAAGGATAAAGGTTTGGTCCTGGGACACAGAATGGATCTGACAAAGTCATAACTGGAATCCATTGGATCTATTCTTGCTTCAAGAAAAATTCCTGATAGACTTCAATGACTGAGCTATGCTTGATTCTGTAATTGCTTGGATTAGTCTTGCTATGGGCTCATTTCTTTGCTAAACTCTTTCAGGTTAGGATTCATTCAAGAAGGGCTGGAAGGAGGATCCGAGGAACTACAGGCCTGTCAGCTTGACCTCTGTGCCAGGGAAGGTTATGGAGCAGATCATCTGGAGTGCCATCACATGGCACCTACCGGACAACCAGGTGATCAGGCCCAGTCAGCATGGGTTTATGAAAGGCAGGTCCTGCTTCACTAACCTGGTCTCCTTCTATGACAAGGTGACCTGCTTAGTGGATGCGGGAAAGGCTGTGGATGGTGTCTACCTAGACTTCCGTAAGGCCTTTGAGACCATTTCCCACAGCATTCTCCTGGAGAAGCTGGCTGCTCATGGCTTGGACGGGTATACACTTCGCTGGGTAAAATAGTTGCTGGATGGTCAGACCCAAAGAGTTGTGGTGAATGGAGTTAAATCCAGGTGATGGCCGGTCACAAGTGGTGTTCCCCAGGGCACAGTATTGGGGCCAGTCCTATTTAATATCTTTATCAATGATCTGGATGAGGGCATGGAGTGCACCCTCAGTAAGTCTGCCGATGACACCAAGTTGGGTGGAAGTGTTGATCTGCAGGGGGCTAGGAAGGCCTTACAGAGGGACCTGGACAGGCTGGATCATTGGGACAGGGACAACTGTATGAGATTCAACAAGGCTCAGTGCCGGGTCCTCCACTTGGGTCACAACAACCCCATGCAATGCTACAGGCTTGGGGAGGAGTGGCTGGAGAGCTGCCTGGCAGAAAAGGACCTGGGGGTGCTGGTTGACAGCCAGCTGAACATGAACCAGCAGTGTGCTCAGGTGGCCAAGAGGGCCAATGGCATCCTGGCCTGTATCAGGAATAGTGTGGCCAGCAGGACCAGGGAGGTGATAGTGTCCCTGTACTCGGCACTGGTGAGGCTGCACCTTGAGTACTGTGTTCAGTTTTGGACCCCTCACTACAAGAAGGACGCTGAGGTGCTGGAGTGAGTCCAAAGAAGGGCAACGAGGCTGGTGAAGGGTCTAGAGAACAAATCATACAAGGAGCAGTTGAGGCAGCTTGGGTTGTTTAGCCTGGAGAAGAGGAGGCTGAGAGGAGACCTTATTGCTCTCTACAACTGCCTGAAAGGAGGCTGTAGCAAGGTGGGTGTCAGTCTCTTCTCCCAAGTAACAAGCAATAGGATGAGAGGAAATGGCCTGAAGTTCCACTAGGGGAGGTTTAGATTGGATATTAGGAAAAATTTTTTCACTGAAAGGGTTATCAAGCATTGGAACAGACTGCCCAGGGAAGTGGTTGAGTCCCCATCCCTGGAGGTATTTAAAAGACAGGTAGATGTGGAGCTTAGCGACATGGTTTAGTGGTGGACTTGGCAGTGCTAGGTTAACAGTTGGACTTGATGATCTTAAGGGTCTTTTCCAACCTAATGATTCTACGATTCTACGATTCTATGATTCTATGATTCTATCTTGGATTTTGACCGTGCTAATCAAGGTGTTACACTTCGGGAAAATTCTTTGTGTTAAAGCTAATCTGTTTAAGTACCTGTGGATATATTCAGCTGGCAGCACACATCCATGCAGTGCCATTGAAAGACATGGGGCATCTGAGAGTCCCATAGATCTGGCAGACATAACACAAGGGACCGTTGCTGCATTCCTGTGGCAGCACTGGGAACGCAAGTGAGATACCACAGGCTGTACTGATGGGTCCTCCTCAGCTATGTGTGAGCCCTTGGGTGGGAGGTCTCTGTCTCAAACTGAGCTTGACTGCTCTGTTGTTTTAAATAAAAACCAGTCCAATGCTGTGCCGGGATTGAGACTGTATCAAAACTCAAGACAAGGTAGGCTACTTGGTTCCAGACTGCACACAAGGTGTATGAGAGACTTGTGAAAGCACCAATGTGGTACTGGAAGTTCCTAATTTGTTTCATGCCATTTACCTTTAAGGATCCCAAAGGTTTTAGAAGTGATGAGCAGGATCTTAAATGTCCAGACTCTACACTGGTGCGCAGAAATTTTGGGTTCAATGCTTCCTCGAGAAGCTATAAAGATGTGCAACGTCTCTTATGAGAAGGTCTGCTGGCAGAGTAGCCCCTTATCAGGAGGAAGTTATCTACAGTATGCATGTGAGTGTGAAAAAAAGGACTGGCATCTCTTCATAAACAGTTGGGTGATAAACTGTCATTTTCTATAAAGCTTCCTGTGAGGAAACAGGGGCCAGTGGAAGAAGGTGTGTTCGTGCCCCAGAGGGACTTGGTAAGCAACGTTAGAATAAAACAAATCTCTGGTTCAAAAATAGTAAGTTGTACCTGCCAAAGTCACAACCTGAGGTTAGAAATCAGGATTTTTAAGCTTCTGGGTTTTGAGCTTGCAGTGAGGATTCACTGTGATCACATTACCAAGTTTTCCCTGAAACCATGAAAGTGAAAAACACACTTTTTAACCGAGAGAGAGACCAAGCTGATTCTTCCCTGGAAATGATTTGTCTCTGGGGGACAGAGCCCTAAGCATTGCATGTAGTAAGATGCAGCACTGGAAAATGGAAATGAGGGAGGGAATGAAGGCAGGATGGGAGCGTAAAACTGAAAAAACATCTGAAAGCTTTAGGGGCAGGATAAGAGAGAGAAATAAAACCATGAAGGATCAGGTATAAAATAGAAGGGAAAGCCCTCAGGGTTAATCCAGAACCACAAAGTAGCCTTGCTATGTTATTAAATACAGTGTTTTGTATAAGCATCACTTAAACCATCTCTTTAAAGGGATATGGCAGCAGCATGCCAGGGCACAGTGACACTTAACAAACAGCTGAGGAGAGGAAGGATATAATACAGGATGAACTTTATGAGTTTATGACGTAATGAGCTGAGTCAGAATCTGGCTAGGATGTCGTAGTTAAGCCTTTTAATCTTGCAAAAAAATACTATTAGCTATTTAATAACCACAGTATTTATTTTACGTTTCACCTGGGAAAGATCCTGTGCCCTCTGCCTCCTAACAGCTCTAGCACCAACTTGGACCTAGGTTCAGTAACATCTCCAAGAAAAAAAACAACACACCACCAGTATTGTTTGCTCCAGTTGCTTTTTCTTGGCATTCTTCCAAGTAGAACTGATCTCAGGGAATGCTACCAACTCTGCAAGGTATGACAGGGTTGCACACAAGGTGATGCATCTCCCAGAAAAATCTGCCTAAGAGTGGATATAACAAAGCCTTCTGCTCTCAGATCTTTGAACTTGTACAAGCTAAAGCAGTCTGGGAATGGGTTTCCATGTTTTTGACCTTGTGCTTAAATGATTGGCTCTAATCTGATTTAGGATGAAAGTTGACATTATTTCCCTCAGGAATAGACAGCAGTATTTGCCCTCAGTTATATTTCTCACAATTACTCAGTTTGTCTTAATTCTATTTATGAGGAAACTGGGAGGAGATATTACAAAAAATAGACATTTTTATTTAAATAAATACTGGTGACTACTGTGACTGTAAATACTGTGACTACTGTGATGACTAACTGACATTTGGTCAAGAGACATCCTAATTTCAACTTTTAAGATCAGTTAAAATTGCTTCTTAAGGACTCATCTACATTAAAAAATGATCATAATTCAACTCAATTTGTTCAATTAAATGATGCAGGTTTCACATGTAGACTTATACCAGTTTAAAATACATAAAGCAGTACTGGCTTGCATCCATTCTAATATGTCATTCCTTTCTTCTCAGCAATGAAATTTTGGTAGGACTCAGTGATGGTCTTGCACCAGCACTGCTGAATATTTTCTCAAGTGTTCCAGTTGGCACAAACACATGATGTTACACCCCACAGAGCTATTCCACTGCATTCCTGACATATTTTTGGTCAAAGGCTTTTAGTTTTTAGCTATCTTTGCCCTAAATAATTTAGTTCTTTTTAGGGGTCAGAAGTGAAACCAGGGTTCAATTTTGAACAACTTGCATTTTCCAATAGGAAAAATCTCCATTCCCTGGCCAAACGTTGCTGGACCACTTACACAAATACTAAATTCTGTGCAATATTACCCCACTGTAACCACCACAGATAAAATAACTCTATGTAATGAATTAAACTGCAAAGAATAAATCTGAAAGGCTTTTCCTTTCAGAGGATTGTAAAATCATGTTTGGACCACTGCTATGCCTGGCAGATGACCTAATCTCACATCCTGTACACCTAAGGTACCTAAACTCAACTCTAGGTACCTAAATTAAATCACTTTCGTACCAAGCCCAGGTACAGTGTTCTTGACTAAAACATAAAGGCCAAAAGGGCGTCTAGTTTTGATCTGAAAACACCTAAGTTTATTGCCCAAATATTCAAATTTAGTCATCCCGTGTATCACTGTTTTCTCTGAAGAAAGAATTTATGCAGTGCCCTCTCACTGGTATACAAAAAAGACTGAGCTCCACAAAACTTGTTATGTTAATGGTATTACTCAAAACTTTAAAGTGGGGAGGGACAGCTATCCAATGTATGTGGCAGCAGCACAGAGCTCACTGTGCCTGTGGCACAAGTGCTCATGCAAAGACCTACATGAGTGTTAAGGATCCCAATGGTGCTGTGACTTCATGGTGCACTTTTAATGATGTTATGACTACACTATTATCAATGGTAAAAGCTAGCTGAAACACAGTTTTATTCGTCACATCAGTAGACAATGTATTTCCTAGCCTTATAAAAAGACAGAAGTAAGACTGGTATTCAGTGAGATTGTACAAGTAATGCAAGCATCATCAAACTAGAGGCAATTTTTCCAAACAAACGTTAATATTTTTATTTATTTATATAACAAATGGAGATGCTACTATGCACGGTTCCATGACTGTTATAGCGGGCCTCATTCTTCACCGTCTTTTTTACCTTTATTCACAAAGAAAGAAACACAAACTTAGGGCTCCATGTCTAGAAATACCTTATAAGCAACCGCACCTTGCCGAGAAGTTTCTGTATTGAAAAGATACGGACATACCTTTTAAATTTCTGTTAGTCCTCCACTTTTATTGAATAATGATGTCCAAATGCAAAGTAGTATACACAGGATAATATGTTTTAGATACGTTTGGGAACAGAGGGAAAAGGATTAACAGAGGTCCCTTTTGAAACCTTTTACTATCTAGAATCATAGAATCATAGAATCACAGAATCACAGAATCATAGAACAGTTTGGGTTGGAAGGGACCTTTATAGGTCATCTAGTCTAACCTCTCCGTTAATGAGCAGGGGCACCTTCAACTAGATCAGGTTGCTCAGAGCCCTGTCCAACCTGACCTTCAATGTTTCCAGGGGTGGGGCATCTACCACCTCTCTGGGAAACCTGGTCCACTGTTTCACCACCCTCATTGTAAAAAATTTCTTCCTTATATCTAGTCTGAATCCATCCTCTTTTAGTTTAAAAACATTACCGCGTGTCTTATTGCAACAGGCCCTACTAAAAAGTCTGTTCCTATCTTTCTTATAAACCCCCTTTAGGTACTAAAAGGCTGCAATAAGGTGTCCTTGGAGCCTTCTCTTCTCCAGGCTGAACAACCCCAACTCACTCAGCTTTTCCTCACAGGAGAGGTGTTCCATCCCGCTGATCATTTTTGTGGCCCTCCTCTGGACCCGCTGCAACAGTTCCATGATCTAGTTCTGTGAAACTTACTTCTGGTTCAGTGATGTCCAGTGTTGTGATAGATCGGGTCAATTAACATTTTCTTCATACAGCAGCTGGTCAAATGTGCCTTTTTATAACTCATACAACTTTTATTCTGCTATAACTTCATCTATTCCAGGGATTCATCTCTGAAATAGACAAGCATCAAAAAGAAAGCAAACAGACCGATTTTCTGGAGACTAGGACCAATTTTCTGGAGACTAGCAGACTTCAGTTCCTCTTTAATATGCAGCTGTTCGCATCCCTGCTCCTTATGAGAAATTTTGAGAATTCAAACAAATATTTTAAAATTTTAAACAAATATTTTCCTTACTCACTGAAACAAAGAGATTATCAGAAGCCATCAGAACCCATCAGCAGTCTTCAGGTTTCAGTGTGTATTGTCTAGTTTTGTATTTTTACAGACTTCCTAATATTTGAAGTAAATATTTATTTAAATGTTGAGATGGTTCTCAGTTACTCTTGAAATCTTTTTTCCTTATTACTCTTTGACATCCAGGAAATGAGACATGGACAGATGAGGAAGGGTCAACATGGACAAACCCTGAATCCGTCTTTAGGTTTTATAGCCCACCTGCTGTATGATAATGTTTTGGACATTGTGAGAATTTAAATGTGCCTCAAAGATGAAAATTTTAAGGCATGAGATCACTCATGGATAAAAGTACTTTTTAAAACAAACATATTTTTCCAGACAAACATTTTTATGAGACAATTAGCAGCCCTTCCCTTTACAGTTCCCTTAGAAAATAAGCAGACACTGATTCACTTCCAAGCTGATGATGAAAAAATAAGGGCTCAGAGGAAAACAAAGCAGACAGGGACAATACTGTTGATATAAATGAAAGAATACATTCAATTGACAATTCAGTTTGTCAGTGAGACTCTAAATAGCCAAAAAAACAGACTTGTAGGGAAAGTAAGTTTCCTGCTGAACTCTGGCATGTGGTAGAGAATCAAGATTAACATCTCAAAATGTTTTTCAGAAGCCAAAATTACTAAAATATTTTTGTTTATAAATGGCAAAGGGACTTTATTAAACCTTTCTTTTCTTGATAATGTTGAAATAAACTATATTGAAATTATTAAATTATTGAAGTATAATATTACATTTTAGAAGTGCAAACAATGTAATAAAATATAAAATATTACATATGATTCAAAGTGATTAAATAATTTTCCTTAAATCAAACCTAAAATATAACACAATTATTAGATTTGATTAAAAAGAAAATTCCCGTAAAATCCTATATGCTGGTCTATAAGTTAGTATGACAGCAGTTTGAACTGATTCCATTAGAAGTACATATTGACACATTCACTGGAAACATTCTAATTTTGACAGAACAGCATTTCACCTCAAAGAGTGTTGACTAACTCTCTAAAATACTTTTGGTCTCTTATGCTAAGAAAATGGCCTAATGCTGTGTTATGCATCACGATAACTCACAAATTCATGGGAAATCTCATTTTATACACACTGCAGACAGCTTAGGACTCTGTTCTGCCTTTGAAAGTGACTCACTGTGACACACACACAGACACATATGGTATTTATAGTTTCTTTTGTCCCAGCTTTGGATGCCTTTGCTCTCATGTCAAGTCATAAAGATCTTAGGGCAATATAGAATTTCCTGAAAATAGTTTAATTGCTCACTGACATTATCTTGAGTGAAATCTAATTTAAAATGAAGACTTTGCAGGTCTTGCCAACTTGTGAAACATCCAACACTACATTTATTACTGAGTAAGAGAATATCTGTCATGGCATTTAATCCACTCAACATGAAACAAAAGGGTGGTATTCTTCATTTCCAGCTTTAACCATATAAAAGTTAGATGTCTCAGTCTAAGCTATTGACCTTAAACCGGTCTGTGGTCAGTAGAAAGAAATAGCCATTTCACATGACAATTCATCTGACCTTTCTTAGGTACATATTTTAAGATGAGATGAACAGTCCTCCAGGGATTTAAAATGAGATAAACTGCCATCTAGAAATTTGATATCTATATCTAACCTAATCACCTGGGGCTTCCTCTGCAGTCAATGGAGAGAAATAGGCTTCCTCGCATGACCTTCATTGTCCCCAAGGAATCCAACCTCCCGCAATATGCCTCAGCCAGGCTGCAGCACTGGGAAGTCTGGTAGCAGGCTAAAATCACTGAATCCCTGCACACGGCATAACTTTGTAACCTATCTGTCAAAGAGTGGAGCCCCACATCAGTCATTTCAAACGCTGTCACTGTTCAGGCCTGACATCTTACTCTCTAATTTCACCAGGGCATCACAGTACCTGCCCATGCTATTCCAAATGCTCACACACATACTGCAGTAATGATACAAAAAAGGATCATTAAAAAAACTTGGTAAATAAGGAGCTAGGAAACATCCCATCTGTATTTTGTGCTGGATTAAAACTTAATGTTACAGTGATGTAGTTCTGAATTAATCACATCAACTTCAGTGCAGTTATTGTGGCCTGGAGCCAGAAGGAGAACACAAAAGCGGTGTTTGTGAGTCTTTCTTCAGCTTATGGCAGCTGTTTAGCTCATCTTTGATCATGCTTATTTTTTTGCAGTTAAGCTTTTTGGTCACACTATCTTTGCGGAGATAGCTGTTCCAAACAATACGCATGTTCACATGCCAGCAAAGGTATTTGTGTATGTGGATTAGCTGAGTTTTGCTTGTCATGCACTTACTCGCTTTTGTGGGGTTTTTGTTTTGTTTACAAAAAGATATTCAGCTACTCAAGGAACATAAGCAACAGCATATGACATAGCTGAGCAGCTGTACATGAGAGTTAACATTGGTGCAAAGTGCTTAGTTGTAGCGGATAGGAAGAGCTATGCCATCTTAGGTCAAGACAAGAGGCTGGTAGCTAATTTAATACAACAACGAACAGCAGATGCTCTTAGGAAAGAGTATCAGGACAGGGCATGCCTGTGGCAATGCATCCTAGAATACACTTCCAGTTTTCAGTACTTTGTGGCTCAAAGACTTCCTGAGCTGGTGTGAGTGTCTTTGCATTTAACAGCCCTGAAAGGATTTTCTTCCATGTGAATTTACCACTTCGAAAGGATCCAACAGCATGAAGTTCCCCAGCTTAATTACACACTGCATGAAGAATCCCCTCCCTGTTTTCAATCACCAGTTGTTAGTTTTATTTGATACTGCCTGGTTTTTATGGTCAAAGAGATACAGAATGATTGTTCCTTATTAACCTCCTCCAGCTCCTACATGATTTTGTAGACCTGCACCATATGGCCTCTCGTTCATCTGTTCACAAGGCTGAGTGCTAGTCAACCGAGTCATTTCTCATTTCGAAAGGTTCCATATTATTGATCATTTTTGTTGTTCTTTGTGTACCTTTTCCTGTTCTACTAAAATGTTTGTAAGCAAAAAGGAACAAAGAAAAACAAAGGTTTATCAGGATGAAGGATGAACATAAAAGTGCATATTTTTAAGAAAAAGTGCATATTTTGGGGACATACATTAATACTAAATAGAAGCCTATGATTTTTTTTTCTTCCTAGGTGAAGGTGGTGGCAGCAGTTAAAACAACTCAAAAAAATCCAACGTTTTCTTCAAATATCTCCATCTATCAAGCAGATTTCTCATAGGTGATAATAAAATACTCCCATAGAAATTTAAGAAACTGTTACTTAGCAAGTATGAATTTTATTCCTCTCCAAATTACATTTCAATAATATGCACAAGAGTTTCAAACATGCTACCTGAGGCTACCTTGGGTCTTTTTTGATGCTTTTCTATAGAAATTTCATAAGGTGAGAAAGATAAAATGCTATGCAAATATTTGAAAAGGATAACAAGACGACTGTTGTAATGATAAGCTGTCAGGTTGACATTGAACTTAGGCAAAACAAGCACTGAGTCCCGACTGATACAGGACTTGGCAAAGAGCTAAAGGAAGGAAATATAATTGATGTCAGTCTAGCAAACTACATAGAAAATAAATTCTGTCAAACTAGCAATGTATTTTTATGGTATTATGGGTCGATTGATGAAGAAAATTGTATTAACCCTGTCTTCCCCCTTAGACTTTCAACTTTAAATTACTTTACATTTAATTAGATGATGCTAAATTAATGAGGTACATTAAAATTTAACAAGGCACACACCTATGGATTAAAAATGGATAACAGACATCCCTCAAAATATTGCTATAAAATGAGACCATTTCTATGGAATTGCTCTTGACTGTATTTTACTTAACATTTTATTAAAAATCTGGAACAAACCACAAAATAATCACAGTTAAAGTTTGTAAGTGATCATTGCAAAAGTAATAAATCATGAGGAGTTCAGGTCAATGGTACACAGCTTGGAAGACTGCATGCAAATTTTATTTTAATGTGGTCAAGTGTGAATAGTCATGTTGACCAAAGTTCCCTTGAGTCAATGTTTCCAGGAGGGGTAAAACAATCTTTCCATGTAGAAACCATCTTGAATAGGTGCTCAAAGTTCATGTTATCTCAGCATTTGACCTTCATGCAACTGCTCCTGTAATATTTTGTTTAGTTCATGTGTCAATGTTTAAAAGGTTTTCGAAGGACCAAAGAGATTCAGAGATGAACCACTAAAAAAGCTTTCCTTGTACCAAAAGATTCCAGAAACTCAGTCTGTTAGAGGGAAGGCTAAGGGACAGAAAAGTTTATAAACACACAAAATAAAACTTTGATCTTTGGTCTAAGACATAACAAAATACAGTGGCTGAAACGTGAAGCTAAAAAATCTGAGGCTAGAAGTGAAGAACAAATTTTTAACTGTGAGGGTAATTAGCCAATGGAACAACTAACAAATGCTTTCAATCAAGACCAAATATTTTTCAAAACATTTCATACTCAAGTTCAAACTGAAAATATATAGGTCAGGCTAGATGATTACAATGATCCCTTGTGACTTCGTAATCTATGACTCTATGGATCTAAGCGCACCCTGAAGACCAAGTTTGAAAACAAACAAACAAGAAATAAACAATTTATGAATACTTCTAAATAGTATGCTGTTTTCACAGAAACTAGAATTGCTTCAGAAATAATTCAGAAACAGAAAAAGGAATAATCATTCTTTAATAATTCATTTCAGGGTAATAAATCATTTCGCTCTACTCTGAATTTACTTTTTGTTACTGGAAGCTGAATAATGCCCATTGAATATAGCCAAGGCTTGAGTAAAATAATAAAACCAGAAAATGCTCCAGTGACTTTTTGAAGCTATTTTTACATGATTTCTGGCATTTTCATTTTGAAGGCCACGTGATTTTTCTTAATCATTGTCAAAGCAAAACAGTCTAGGTTCAGATAACATATATGAATGTAAAGATGTTTTCTGCCTCTTTTGAAGTTGCCTCTTTGTACCCTTTTGAAAAGTTTTATATTTGAAACTATCTGTTGGTCACTTACTAGAAAGATAGTGTAGATGAGTTAGGGCTTTTCTAACACGGCAAGATTTTTTTTCTCTATTTTTCTATTCGGACTAATTTTTCATTAACACTATGTCTTGGTTTAAATAAGACCCATCTCCTTTATGGACACAAAGGAACAAATGATGTTTTTTCAAACTTTAGATAAACGGCAATCCTTACATAATGGTGGGCATTTCCTCTTTGCAGATCACCACTGAATCAGGACATTCAAACAAACTCACCGCTAAGCTGTTCCCTGGGGCTAGGCTCAGTTTGTCCAAAGCTATGCTTATTACATGTGCTTTGGTCAGCAGATATGCAATCTTAGACAATAGCTTCTTTCTGCAAACAATAGCCAGTATTAAGAATGTCATCAGATATAATGGCTATGAGTGGGACAATTCTGCTTTCTTATGAAAGCTTTCATAATGGAGCGGTCAAAGTGTGTCTGTGTGTGTGTGTGTGTGTCTGTGTGTGTCTGCGTCTGTGTCTGTGTGTGTGTGTGTCTATGTGTCTGTGTGTGTTTTAAGAAAGATCCACCAGCATGCTGCAGAAGCAGCCTGCTAGTCTCAGAAGAGCTGGTTCATGAAAGGTGCCATTTATAGCGCTTTCACAGTACCGTAGAATGGAAACATTAGGTAATAGTAAAATCCCAGAGCTAGACTTACTAAATTCTGAAAACTTACTCACATTACCATGCTTTATAGGGCTTTAGGGACTCCATAACAACAATCTGTGCAACTGCAGACTTTGTTTAATGAAAAAATAAATAGAAATAGTTACCCAAAAATTAGCCTAAAGACTGGTATTGCCTTGTTAGTGCCCTTTAATAATTTTCACTATGCCTCCATTTGCACTCTGTCTAGAAAATAAAAGGCTTATTCATGCACAAAGACAGAGATCTGCCTTCTCAGTGAGAAATTTTGTAACATTTCTGTAGTAGGATCAACCGTAGCAGCTCAAGGTCTTTTTCTGAAAGAGGAAAAACGGTTAGCTGGATATTGCATTACTTTCAGGAGATTTCTTCACTGTTGTGTCATTTATCTGACAGTTGCCACGGGGCTTACATGCCACTTTAGTTACCCTACTGATTTTTAAGGGATGGATATGCATGTGGAAATTAGGGGAGCATTCATTTTTCCCCCCAATTTCATCAAATTACATGCACTGTGATTTTAGATAAATCACACCATTACACTGTTTCCCTTTCCACATTTACAGAGACTTGTGGGTTCAGGTTTGCTTTGGTTTGCCTTTAAGCAGTCACTATTTGCATCAACATCCCAACCGACTGGGTTAGTCTGATGTGTCCTCTAAATGGTGTCCTCTCAACAGCTCTCCTTAATGCTCTGTCATGAATTTGTTTGGGTTTTTCTTATCGGGAGGTATCAGAGCCAAAGCTCCAGAATGTCTCACTTTCCGTACAAGGCTTCCTGTGTATTTTAAATGAAACAGATATAACAAAGAAAGCAATGTGAATTTATGCGGCTCCAGTGTGAGAGAAACAAAGAAGTTGGTTGAAAAGACAGACAGAAATATATCAGCCTTGCAATCTCAAGCCACCCTCAGGCAGGTACAGCACATATGCCTTCTGGCTTTAGTGCAGACAGAATTCAAAAGATCAGCCTTTTTCTGACCCCAGATATGAGCATCTGGCGAAGACCAGCATCCTTCACAATTCTGGCAGTTTGCAAAGACACAGGCTGGCCTGGATTACAAATCGGAAACACTCATCACAGCTGAAAGTGTATTTTTTGCCATTGGGGTAGTAGAAAACTGAGAGAGAGACAAGCACGCACTTGGGGGAGGAGAAGGCAAAGTGAGACTGCTTTTTCTCTGCTCTTGAAACCCATGATGCAAATATTTATGCATGAGGCTGAGAGGAATTCTTGGGTCATCCTTCTACCCTGTCTAAAAACATAACCACGTCTAAAAGGAGAGCTCACAACAGTGCCTAAGTTTGAAAACGTGCTGATGTCAGAATTTTGCTCTATTTACATGCCTTTGGCGAAGAGCAGCCAACTACCTGCTTATCATAAATCTCTCCTCTCCCTCCCTTCATCCTCTCCACTGAAACCCCTACAATTTTCAGTACAGAACACCAATGCACAAGTAGGTTATTCTGTGTATGAAAGCAGTGCTTGTGAAAGATGTTGAATGCACAGTCCCGGAGACCCACATCCTCTGCAGTATAGCAAAGGAAAAAAAGATACATCATGGATAGCAGCACTGTCAGCTTCCTCGCTCTGACTTACCAGCTTCACTGAGCTTGAAGAAACACCCACTGGGGTGAAAGGATCATTCATCCTTTATAGCCAAGATGTTGTCCTGACTGCTAAAATTGCCATATAGGCTGCTAATTAGAGCCAGTTATGGTTATGGCCTTTGCAATGCTGACAGATGTGAACTGTTCACCCAAAGCTTACCCTGAAGGTTGTGCCACCTATAAAAGCTATCAGATGTAAGAATCTGCTAAACTACAGTAGATTTATACCTGCCTAAAGATGAAAACAGAGAGAATAGAGATGAAAAAACCCTCCAGAGATTGCTTGATCCATCTCCCTGCACCAGAAGATCATGTTTACATCGTTTTTGAGAGCTGTTTGTCTAACCAACTTTTATAGGCCTCCTCTAACAGAGACTCCAGAGCTTCTACATGCAACTCATTCTGGTGCTTCATAAGAACTTCCAAGAGAAGGGGTTTTTTAATGGTTAACCTAAACTATCCTTGTACTTCCTATTTGCCATATTCCTTTCCTCTTTGCAGGGTCCTGCCATACACCAGGTAAACATGTCGCTCCATTCTTTTCTCAGTTTATAATTCTTTCTGTCTTTCTCCAAGCATGACATTTTCTGGATCATTCCCTGACCATTTTATTATTCTCTTTGGACTCTGTCCAGCTGGGTTAAATCCTCCCTGTAACACATGGCCCAAACCAGATTGCACACTGTTACAGTTGAGATTTTGCAAACCTGAAGAATGCAGGGGGGTACTTGCAATGTCTTACAGGTGATGTTCCTGCCTATACATCCCAGACTATGTTTATGGGAATGCAGAAGCAAGATGAAGCTCACCCATGTGTATTGCGTGAATCAAATGACTCATTACCGTCATCCCATTTCTTCTCCTTTGTCTTAGTGCTACTCCCCTGCAAAAAGGGGATACTCTGGTGACACTCCAAAATCTCTGCAGGAGCACTGAGAAGCTTGAGATGTCCTTCAATGATGATATTAGGGACAGCAATAAATAAAAGACAAGAAGAAATCTTCATAAGACTGCTACTTCTCACCAGTACTGCTGGGTGGGAGGTGGGTAAGTCTCCCTTTAGTAATATATTTACCAGCATAGGAATAATCCTGGGTGCTTTCTTTTCATCATCTAATTCTTGCCTTGGTCCTATGATAGAAAAACTACATGTCATCCAGAAAAGGATTGTGTTATTTAAAACAGTACATAACAGTAGAAATATCCATGGGTTTGGGGCCTGATTGTTTCCCTTAAAACTGATCTCTGAATACAGACAGCACTCAAACTGCATTAAAACTGTTATTTTCATGACAGCAAATATCTCTGAGCTCGTGTATTAATCTGGAACTTTCATGTATCACAATGCCCCAAACGCACAGCTGTCAAACAGATTATTTCTGTGATTGATATAAGAGGTATGGATATGACGCTGAGAAAAGGCTGCATTGTGGGACAAATGTCCCTGAGCTTTTGGTACTATAATTCCCAGAGAACTGGTATATGTTTGAATTGCTTTAGCTTGGTATAATGCAGAATTTCAGTAAAAGCCATATTAGCTCCTTTACTAGAAAACCATAACAATCCCTCAATATAGCAGTTACAAATCACATAATTTAGATTTTTTTAAATTATGTGTGTAAATAAATATATGCAAAAATACATATACATATACATATGGAGAGAGGCATAAAATTATGTCTTATCCATAGTATAGCAGTTAATCATAACTCATGCATTCTACTAAGAGCAAAGCATTTCTATAAAAACTAGAAGGCATGGATATGTATGCCCTTGGGGAATTTCCCTGTTTAAATACTTGCACTTAGTGAGAAAATGTTGAAGAAATTTAAAAATAGGCATTACATTTGATGAGGTTCCTGTATTTAAAAAAAAATCACAACAAAATCTATCACACATATCAAAAAACTTCCCAGGTAAAAAGTAGGCTATAATAGATTAGATTCTCCTTTAGAATGAGAAGTACACTTGCAACATTGTCATATTAGCTTTATATCATATTCACATCAGATTCCTGATGAAATAAAGGCCCATATTTTGCTGTCAGTGCAGAGCAGCATCTTTGCTCACAATTTGTTCCCCTGAAATGAAGAGTTATTTTGCTAGAATGTGGTTTAGATTAACATAGTCTGGATCTATATGATGAATGGAAAGAAACAGCTTACCTTTCTATTGCTTCCTTCACGAAGTTATCATTAAACTTAGATGCCATTAAATATATATAATTAAGTGCATACAATTTTAGATTATGAAGATACTTGCTACTTTTCACAACATTCGTCCATAATTTCACATTTTCTATGGCATTATAGCTTAAAATAGTACAAAGATACATGGCATTTATGGCTCAGAAAGACCTTTGGCCTTTGACCTTAAAAGATCTTTATGTGGAGGCCCATGGTGGATTGATTTTTGACAGTACAGTGACAGAGCCATACAAAAAAGGTATTCATATTGACCAAGTCAGTGGATATTTCAGGTCAAAATGTCAGCAGTTGTCTTTTTCAGCTGACATCCTGGTCTGAGAAAGTTGGATTTAAGGTTTTCTTGACTCTCATATTTTGATTTCTTGCCATATATGGCTGTGTCATTAGCTTCCTGGAATGCCTTTCAGTTTCTTCCTTGAAAAATGCTAAATAAGTTCTCACTTTACCTACTGACTGAATAAGAATACAAAAACAAAGGACAGCTGTGAGGCATCTGCGTGTCACACAAACACTGTTGGCATAGTTCCTGCATTCAAGAGATCAGCAAGAGCCTAGTAAATAAGCTTTCTTCACTAAAGACCACTTTTGTCCATGATCATTGGAGCTGTGCTTTACTCATACACCCTCTGAATTCCTCTTTTCTTCAGTAATCACACATGCCTCGCATGATGGCTGATTCTATTCTACAGTCTTGGGCCATGTAATTATGTGAGTAATTGGCAGACAAGATGTTGTGAATACCTGAATCCCAGGTTAATTGAAACTAACACCTGCCTGAACTGTGCTGTTGTAATGGATGCAATAATACAACAAGATCAGGTCCTATTGAGTTGCATAATCTTTTCAAGACTGGGTTTTTGATCTCGCTCCTTTGATTTGAGTGCAGTGGTAAACTAAAGTATTATGCCTTTGTTGAAGCTTATAAAACACGAATCTGAGGCTGAAAATGAAGATCCTTCCAGTTAATCTGTACTGAGAAAAATCAGCGAGCACACATCTTTTGCATCTTTCAGTTAGAAAAGAAACAACAGATACAGCTGTCAACACAACCATAGTCAGTAACAACATTACAGTTCACCCTAAAGTAACCTAAGTCATTACCCAGGTAGTACAAGCTGCAAACTTTGGATTCATGAGGCTCAGCACGGTCAAAATTCCCACTAGCATCATCAAATATCCCAAACTGGGCAAACATTACGGCATTACACAGGGCATGTTATTCTAGTATCCATGGTTTGAGGTTGATTTTCTGCTGCCTTGTCCTTCATACTGTCATAGCTCACAGGCAATTTGTTTTGATCTTTCCTGTGTTACTTTCTCATTGACAAAATGGTGATAATGGTACGTCCCTACAGCACAGACAGGCAGACAGACAAGCAGACCTGTCAGAAGAGCAGAGGAGGTATTAAGACAAAGACTTTCAAGTCATAGAAAGACCTTAAGAACAAGTATGCTTTACTGGATAAAACCTCTCAAGCAAACATAGCTTTTCTTGTTCTTTTGCTGAAACTATGGCAATCTTACTTCTTTTAAATCAAATCATATAGACTATGTAAAACAAAGCTTTTATCTGACATAACTAGACTCTTGGAAGTATTTCAGTTCAAACAGACCTCTATTGCAAGAGAATACTGGATCAGAGCAGAAAATCAAAGTAGTTTGGCAATAGAACTTGACATATTTAGGAACAAAATAATATTGTACAGTTGATCATAAAAGCAGAAGACAGGACTTGATGACCCAAAATGTCCTATTTTTCTAGGTTAAACAAGACATGGTATTTCTATGTTAGAATAAATGTTGGTTTTACTTACAATGGTGTAAACTGCATAAAGCTACTATACCCTTTGTAAACAGAAAGCGAATAGAAAAAATACTAAAAAATAGAAAAAATATTAAAAAGCCAAAACGTAGCCAGAAGACTTGGAATTTTCAAAAGCCCACGGTCCTCAGATTACTTACACAAGTAATCTTATTACAGACTTCTCTGGGAATTGCTTGACCACCCCAGTTGCCTCTGAAAATCACAATCAATTTATTTGTCTCAGGACTAATGGGGGGAAAAAAGATTTCAGGAATGAAAAGATTTTACTGTAATGACCTGAAGCAAATAGGAGAACAAAACGCCTGCTTTAGAAGTCATGAGAGGCACAATCACAACAATTAAGGGCAAGAAAGAAGTGAGGAGGAGGGAGTTGGGAAAGCGTAGCTCCCAAATTTCAGCAGTTATGTAGGCCTCTGTTTGAATGTAATATGGCTGCAAAAGAAAGGCAATGTACTTTGGCTGATACCCTTTCAGAGACATTTTGACATGAAAAACCTGATAGTCTTTTAAACAGGGACAGGCAGCTAAATGTAGGATATTGTATCTCTCTCTGGGAATCATATAACTATAGAAAGGCTGGAATAAAAGTAGCAAGAATATTTCATGATAGAAGATCTGTGTGGTTTTAGCAGCTGAACAGCAAGCCTGAATATGTTTATCAGGCCAATTTTTTCAAAATCTCTTTCAGTAAAAGGCTGTGTCCTCTATATGTCTTACTGTATCATTTTTTTCCAGCTAACAGGGCCTGATTTTTTTTCAAGCTGAGCACTGTCTGAATAGTTTCCCTAACGTCTTTGTTTAGATCTGGTCTATAGATCCCACCTTACTCCCACTGATGGTAGAAGCAAACTCTCTTAGCAGACATCCTGTGGGACGACAATACCTAATTCTGTCTTTATTTCCAGCATCTCGCAGTGTTACATCCATCCCATCAAAAGTTGTGAATAATTCTTATGTTTGCTAATATATCCTTATTTGTGAGCAAAGGTCTGGTAAAGAAATTATCAGTACCTTTTTAAAGGTGTTTTTCTGCTAGGATATTGCTAAATCAGAATGTCTAGTGTTAAACTCGTGGATATGAAACACGACAAATAAATAGAAAATTAGATGAAAGCTGTGTATGAACATAGGGTTAATCTGATTCAGCTGCCTCACAGTAAAAATGGTGGGTATCCTGTTTAGATAGGATTTCACTGAGAAATATCTATGGTGCATAAATGCTGTCTTATCAAGTGTGCCATCCTCTCATACCATCACCTTTCCTGTAGTAAAGACAGAAGTGTGGTCAGCCTTTCCATCACACATCTTCTGACAGAAAACACAGGGAGCAGTGGAAATTAAGTACTGTAGTATATATTTGGCTAAGATACTAACAAAACCCTAAGGTAATTCCCTGAAAGACTGCAAAAGCTGAGGTGACAAGCGGGGGGGCTGAGGCAGGGATGGGGGGAGAAATACACTGCACTGCTGGGAGAGAGCCATAGCTATGTTTCAGTCAAATCTGACCTACTTTAATGAAATCAGGTCATCTGTGAGCTCTTCATTACCCCCAGACTAAACAGTACAAAACACAGCAGCCAATGTCTCTGTCTTTTCAGAGTGCCACTAATTCTCATTACAACATTGTTATGTATTCCTTAATATATATTGACTTAGTCATCTCGCCACACCAAAGCTGGTAAACAGTGATGGGGAAGGAAGTAAAGTAAACATGATTACTGACTTAAAAAAAAAAAAAAAATTACAGGGTAAACACAGCCATGCCTCCAGAATGTATCCTCAAGGGAATACGGAAACAAAAGGAGGCACAACTGTCTCACAACATTAGCCATGACGGATGGAGCTCACCTATCACACCAGCAAACTCTTAACTGTTACCAGCCGCGTTAGCAGACAAAGCAGAGGCTGGAGTCAAGTGGAAGCTGGTACTGCAGGCTTACGCTCAAATTCTGCTCTTGTATTCATTCTTCTATAAACTAGGAAGGTGACAGCCCCATAACAAAAAATATATACCGGTGAAGCTTTAACATGATGCTCATATCTGCATTTCAGTTCATACAGAGACAGACTGTATATATGTGTGTGCAGGTATGGATGTATCCCCACACATATTTTGTTATGTATCTATGTATATCCACTTGTTTGTACACCAATATGTCTGTGCTTGACATTAACGTACATTGAGATGTATGCACTGGTTTTAGACCCAGAAATATATGTACATGTATATCTCTAGCTGTATATGCATATATATATATATAAAGGCATATTCAGCAAAAGACCTGTCCTTGTGAACATCATATTAAGCCTACACCACTTACAGTACATGCATGTCTCTACAGTAAATAGTGTATATGTATGAAAGACTACTGTGTATCAAAGAGAAATACTCATCTCATTAAAAGAATTACTATGTTTTATTCCTATTGCTTATCACAGAAGCATAATCTTTACAATATCTGTTCAACATTAGAAGAGTATTTATGGGTTGTTTTTTTTTTTGGCGACCAAGGGCTCCACTTCTTTGTCAAAATAGGGCATCTGGTGCCATGCGAGGTCAGGCATCTGGTGCCATAATGAATGACACCCAGCCTCCTGCTGCTGCTCCAATAAACCACAGCTCACCATAGGTCCCATGCCATACCTGTAGCCTTGTGTGGACATCTCTGACATCTTAGCTCATCTGAGAAGGCACTAGACACTAATGTATGGGCAACTTCATCAGGCTCTTGCATTCTTTTACCTGTAGACAGCTATCATTAAAACATTTTCACCGCATCTTGCCAATTTTCTGTTTTTTCTAGCCCATGTTTAATTTGGAAATCTATTTAGTACTTAATACAGAGCTATCTTTCTTCCCCTACTATCTCATTGTCCAAATTACTTCTCAGTCTGTCTCTGTCACCTGTTTGTGGGTGGCTTAGTGCACTCCACCTGGCTCAATGCAGGAGTCTAGAGTGTAGGAGTCCATGTGTGCCAATGCTTTGGACAGAAGTATTTCAGTGAAGTAAAGGCTTGCAGAGATGAGAGCCTGGATGCCACAGCCCTGAGGCCATGCCAAATTTTCTTTGGTAATGCCAAGTTAAGACAATTTAGATAGTTCTTGACACTTTCACCTTTAACCATTTTTTCTTGTCCTGTTGCTTCTCCCTCCCACCTTGTGTTTGGGAGAAAAGATTGCACAGCCATGTGGGGAACCAGTGGTCCAGATCTTGGCTAGGTAAGTGCCTAATTCCCATTGAAACCAGTGTTACGCATATAGATACCCCTCAAGTTCTGAACATTCATGGTATATGGAGTAATTATATTTTACAATCCTTAATTAGATGACTGGAACTAGAAGGAGGGGCAGCTCTCAGGAGTCCAGCTGGCTGTGACAGACTCAATGTTTACTGAGTATGATAAAAGAGAGTAACCGTATTTTGATTTCTTGCAACATCTGAAGAATCACCCCCTTCTATTTTCTATTTTCTTATAGCCTCTACTGCTACCCAAACTTCTCATTTCTTCTCATTCTAGTCAGCTGAAACTTCTATGTCATCTGTATGGTGGCTTTAAATTGCCAAAGAAGCAGGACTGAGAGAAGCAGGGGAAGGATGAAACATACAGGAACAGGTGATATCTTATGTGCTTTTATTAGATGACATATGACAGTGGCTAAAATACTGCAAAAATATACGTCCTTTAGGAAATCTGAAAATTCTCGAATAAGCATAACAAACAACTGTGTCCAAACAAAGGTCTTTAGTATCCTTTCTGAAAAAGCCGGTGATAGGAACTGCTGAGTCTCCTTTATAGGCTGCAGTGATCCTTTCCCTGAAGGAGGCAGGGGGAGGGTAGGAGAGGAGAAGGTAGGGTAGGACAGTAATTACTATCTGTAAAACTCAGCTTTAGCAGCATATGTAATGGTGGGATTTTGGCAGACAAATTTTGACAGCGCACTAATGTTGCTAAGCTAGCAATGCCCTGCTGAAGGGCTGGAATGTGCGAGCTGCACAAAAGCCTGCCTATGGGACAACACAGAGCACCACCATGCTAGTAGCACCTCTCAGTGCTACCACATGCATCAAAGGAGTGGGCTTTCTTGCAAAATTTGCTCCTTCCAGTGGGATAAATCTAGCCTCGGTTTTGGTTGTGGTTGCTGTTGTTTTTTCCTGCGCAAGGAGCCAAAGAACAGGACTGAGATAGTGATTTTTCCCTTGGAGGAAGCAAAGGCTGGGCGGCATTCTTCTTTGACCCGGGGGAAATGCCTAACACACTGTTAATCCCTGCAGGAGCAGATCACACACTGGCCCCTGCATGTGCTGCAGCTCCAACAGGGACTCTGTCTGAATCCACATTGTACCCAGACTCATATCCCACCTCAGTGTCACCTCATTTACAGGGGAATTTTACCCCTGCAGCCTGTGGCTCCACACATATATTGATGACATCATTGGCAGAGTTTTGTCTTGTTACCGTTGAAAAGATGTGAGAAAAAAACTGATGCGAGATCACTGTTGGTGTCTCAATATCATATCTGAAACTCCACCTGGTAACTCAGTGTATGCCATGACCTGCTTTGATTCACCATGGCTGGAACCTGAGATATGCTTTCCATGCACTGTGACTGACACAAAACACAGCTCAGTGTTAGACTACTTGTATCTATACTTTTCCATTAGAGGTTTTAGCCTTTAGGCAATTTATCAAATGAAATACTTTTATTTCAATTTATATATTATTTTGAAGTGAATAACTAACTGAGAAAATAAGGATTTTAGCACTGAGAAAAACCATTATTGCTTTTTCTGAAAAGCTCTTTGGCTTATATTCCAGTATCATATTTACATCCAGTTACAGGTGCCTTTGGACCACAGAAAGCTTAATCCAACACTGAGAAGTCAATAGAAAGGCTCCTATCAATTTCCAATAGTTTGGCCTATGTTCTTACCAATGGTCAGAATTGGTAGCTAGGTCTGATTTCCTTAAAAACTTTCAGGAAAATGTTATTGTGAAGCTTCACAACCTCAATCACAATTCACTAGTCCAGACAGCATGGTTTAGGGTGTCTCCACAGAATGCAATTCAGGCCATGTAATGCTACTTAAAATTGCAGAAAAAAAAGTACAATAGTCTTAAGACATATCCTCTGTCAAATTAATCATGGACTGTTGATTCAGAGATACCAAATACCAGAAATCATTTTTTTTCATTTTACCATAACCCAGGAATGTTCATGCATTTCTGTAAAAGCTAGTGATATTTTTTCTCCTCTAGTATATCACTAAGGAGAACAGACAATGCTGTATGTACAACTCTATTCACAGCAAAAGCCAGATAAACCAAAAGAACCACTTATAGCTAGGCAGATGTTCATAATCTTAATTTTATTACTTCCAAACAACAGTGTTTGATTCAATACATGAAAAGTAATAAATCAGGAAATGTCATGACACATGAAACAGTAAAAAAGAAACATGGCAATAATCTGGGAAAAACATTTGTGATTTAGATTATCTGTGGCTTTCCCAGCTTGTGCCTCAGAGATGTTCAGACTGTGGTATGGCATAGGCTAGGTTTTATAAGTTATATTTTCTTGCAGCCCAGAAAGCCAACTGTATCCTGGGCTGCATCAAAAGACATGGAAAGACATGGACCTGTTGGAGCGGGTCCAGAAGGAGGGCCACAAAAACGATCAGTGGGATGGAACACCTCTCCTGTGAGGAAAGGCCAAGCAAGTTGGGGCTGTTCGGCCGGGAGAAGAGAAGGCTCCAAGGACACCTTATTGCAGCCTTTTAGTACTTAAAGGGGGCCTATAAGAAAGATGGGGACAAACTTTTTAGTAGGGCCTGTTGCGATAGGACACGAGGTAATGGTTTTGAACTAAAAGAGGGTGGATTCAGACTAGATATGAGGAAGAAATTTTTTATGATGAGGGTGGTGAAACAGTGGAACAGGTGGCCCAAAGAGGTGGTAGATGCCCCATCCCTGGAAACATTGAAGGTCAGGTTGGACAGGGCTCTGAGCAACCTGATCTAGTTGAAGACGCCCTTGCTCATTGCAGGGCAGGTTAGACTAGATGACCTGTAAAAGTCTCTTCCAATCCAAACTATTCTATGATTCTATGATTCTATGATTATGTTATTCAACACACCAGTGTATTAGCTAGCTGGGAAGAAGAGAGTGTAGTCAGAATTGTATAGCCTGGCAGTTTTCTGAAGACAACAAGCAGTGGATATCATTTAATTTCAGAATGACCACACCAGATAGAAAATCTAATCATATATAAAAACCTCAAACCATACGTAAGGGTGCTTGATACAGACTTATTCATTTTTTCATAAATTGTTTTACTGCTTTGACTAAATGTGGAGAAATTATACGTTTGCTGAACTGAGCTAAGGCCAAAGAAGAGCCACATCACTGTTTTCTCCATTTGTCATTTAAATCCCCTCTAGGTCTTATCTGACATATTTATAGCTTTATATTCACATTAATTAAAAACTTTCATGGTATTTCGGTTTAACTGGTTATGTATGCTAGCAACAATACTAAGCATGTACATGGAATTCATGTATACTCACAGTGTTTACAGCATGTATAGTTCTCAGTAGTAATTTGTAAATTTTATCGCATATAATCACTGTGGACTAGGTTTGCAATCCATCCAACAATTTCCGTTAAATGACTTGTATGTAGCTTCTGTAGCCAACAAGAAAGACCATGACGTATCATGGAATGATGCACTGGCTGATGTGATTTCCTCCAGGAGAATGGAGGAAGAGGTGGCTGGGAGGGAAGAAATACCAAACC
The DNA here is from genome assembly GCF_047370975.1 of Nipponia nippon. Taxonomy (NCBI): domain Eukaryota; kingdom Metazoa; phylum Chordata; class Aves; order Pelecaniformes; family Threskiornithidae; genus Nipponia; species Nipponia nippon. The sequence goes on along the minus strand of NW_028262358.1, from coordinate 113,349,315 downwards.
CCGTGCAGACACAGGCAGATATTATTTACACTGATAATATTTTGCTCAAGAGGATGAGTCTGCCTGAGCTCTAAAAACAATGGAGAAAGCCTTGAGAGCTCTAGACATAGCTCAGAGCATGGACCATAGATGCTATTAATTGCTTCCAAAGGGTACTCTCTATATTGACCCTATGTTACTGTTAGCTTCCGCCAATACGTTTCACAGTTTATACAGAACTACCTTGAAATGAAACACTTTGATCTTGTTCAACAAACTAAAATATCTTGACCTGGACAGATCTGACCTAAAACCAAATATTTCATTTTGATTTTGCTGACATTAATATTTGATTTTCAGATTAAAGTTTTTGCTTTTCAGGATAAAAATGGAAGTAAATGAAAATTCAACATAAGTGTCTCTTCAATGAAAACATAAGCTTTTCTCCTAAAAATTTTCTAGAATTTTTTTCTGCCTAAATGTTTCTGATAAATACACAGCAACAGTGTATACGTATATTCACATATACACAGGAGTATATCTGTGGGACGTATGCACATAATCTCATATTTATTCACTATTTGGAAAGATACCAACAATCTGCTAACTGATAGGCCAGGATTCTCCATTTCAGCTAGCTTAAAAAGTTGTTAAAATATGGGAAAGTTGGGAAAATATCATAGAAACAAGCACAAAAAAGGCCTCTTGCTTTCTTGGTATGTAAAGAAAACGCTAAATAAACAATTTGTCAACCCAGTAACGAAAGTCAACACTTAAATCTGTGTGAGTTCTCCCTATGTCTATTTATTTTTCTGTCTCCAAATATTAAATGCAAACTTCAATACAAAGCCAAGAATTAGGTTCCATACATGGAAATGCCTTGGTGATTGTAAAAAATAATGCTGTGGTGTCTCTAGTTGGGAGGTTTGGAAGAAAGGGAACTAAAAAAAAACAAGGCAAAAAAAAAAGAAAAAAAAAAAAAAGAAACTGTTCCACTTCATCTAGCAGTGCTGCAATACATCACTCCAATTAAATCTCAGCCAATAAGCAAAGGGACGTGTTAAGTAAAATTCATGAGTTTTGAATGCATGTGAATGAATATGCCAATCAGAATCAATGCCACCCATTCATCTGCTGTAACACCATGGTGATGACAATGAGCTTGAAACCAGCCTTTGTTGTCATCAGCTGTGCAGTAGTTGCCACAGCCCCAGCCTGGATCAAATGTGTGGGACATTTAAATCTTCAGCATGGCACCAACACACAGAACATCTTATTCATGCCAAAAAAAGAACTATAATCAGCCTCCGAGTAAATAATTCAGGATCAGTTCCTTAAGGGGCACAAATTGCCTTCTTTTAAAATGACCAAAAGGCCGTTCCTCTCCTTGCTTGACTTTACTATAAGGACACAAGCACAGTTCTTTGCAACCACGTAGTATGTTTGTCACTTTAGAAAATCTATTGCTATATTAATGTCTGTAGCTGAGACTTCTGTGGGTCTTAACTGATATTGCAATAGGAATCTTTGCGGGACCCTGCATCTCAGCTCTTTTGAGCGCTGCAGCGGCAGATGGCTAGCTCTCACTGCTTTTACAATAACCATTTCATTTGTGATGCTTGACCTGAATTCCATTCCTTGTTTAAAAGTGTGTCTCAGTTCTCAAACGGTATTTCACAGAATTGCCATTTCCATAGTGTTTCCACATGCTGTTCTACAAATAACACATTTGCCCATAAAATAGGGTGGAAGAAAAGAATATGGAACTAAGTGTCACAATCGAAAATGTTTAATCTACAAATATGTATCCAAATACTGATGACAGCTTCATTTTTACTGGATTTAAATTACACCACTGGTATTTTCTTATATGTCAGTTTGTATCACTTACAGATCACATTGTATTTTTAGTGCTTTGTGCTATGAGTTACAGTTGTCTTTCTTCCATTGTGTTCTCAGTAGTTATAACATTGTAAATGTGAAATGCTATGCTAGAGAAACAGGCCCGTGAGTGGTGACATACCCTCAACTTCTTTGAATAAATTAAGCATGCATGCTTTCAGTAATAGATCCACCCATTAATCAGTGTGTTTAAAAAGACGTGACAACCACTGCATAGAACTGATATTCCCCCAATTTACCAGCGGATATTACTCGCTGCTGAATACTTTCTCTGCACATTTCTCATGTTATTTCTCAGTTCCTGGGTAGGAAATTAATCTTAAGAGGAAGAACAAGTAATCTTAATGAACTTTATTTGGAAAGAGGTTCTTTCTGAGGTTTCTTCTGCAGTCAATTAAAATCTCAAACACAGGGAGCTGAAGACATCACTCAAATACACATTTGATTAAGAAATATTAAACATGATGCCTAGATTTGCCAAGAAAAACATGCATGCTTTGGCCATTCCTTCTCATTCTCAGGGACTGAGTCCACAAGGAGTAAGTTAAACTTAATGGGGGGAATGAATGTGAGGAACACAAAAAGACAGCAGAAACGATGCAGCAGAATAAATTCTGTCTGCCCATTAAGATTATCTACAACCCTGTATTGTGATCCTTCTGTTAGTGACCTAGTCTTTTCCTACTGGAAGTGACCTGGTCTTTTCCTACTAGAATTTCGCAATGCATTTCTTTAAAAAAAAAAAAAATATCACACTGCCTGATCTTTTTGCAGCATCTTAGATTGATCCACAGCAGTTTGATGAAAGTTCGTGCAAGAGGCCCAAGTATGAGAAGACTACGAGACACACAGCAAAGATACGTTCCACCTTATAGCAGAAGACATATTTCTTTAGACTCAAAGTGAATCGCAGATTATTTCCAGCTGTAACTAAACCCATACTTTATGGCATTGTGCAGTCAATAGTAATTAAAATTTAAACAAACAATATATCTCTGAACATATATCCATTTAGTTCTTTTTACAAAGAGTTGTTTTCATAATTTGAGACAGAAACATTGTACTTGTTATGCAATAACATGAAAGCATGAGAATATCCTCTGTTGATACTCTAGTCCTTTAGGTTTTTTACCTAAGTGTGTTGACCTTCAAAGACCCAGAAAGCTCTCTGTTGTCTCAATGAGTATAAGGTAAAAGGAGTACCAGAACCATAAGTCTTTTTCTCAGGTTTATCCTCAGGCAGCCTCTAAGTAAAATGAAAAGCTGACAAAAATTCAAGTGTTAACAAGAAGTAACAGACATATTTCTCCAGCTGTTCTTCGCAATATACAACCATGTCATTACCACCAAGGCAAAACCAGTTCATGAATGTTTTAAGCTGATTGAAGAGAGTGCAGGTACTTATCCTCATGGTGAGGTTTCTGAAGTTCATTGCCACATGGTACTTACGGTTAAGAGTACATATCCACAGTTCATAAATTTGGAAACCTCTTGGAAAGGCTCCTGCTCTCCCCACTTGCAACAAGTTATCACATTACACCTATGAAAAATACTTTCTCCCACCAGTTGCTTAGGACACAGAATCTCAGCCCAAAGCTTGCCATACCATTCTTAGATACCCAGATGACAGCAGCACAATTGGCATGAAGCTATCAACTCAGAACAAACTCCAGGTCACCTGGGCTCCTGCATTGCTCTCTGCTCTGTATCACAAGTTGTCACAAACTCCTTAGACCTGTTGTCTATTTTATTCCACCAATAAATATCAAGGTTTTACTTCTTATTGACAAGACAGCATTGGGCTCCCGCTAGCTAAATGATTGTATGAAGTCTCTGGTCATCAGCTCTTCTATGGTGAAATCGTATATCAAAAGTTTTTTTGTAATCTTGAAAGCTTTGTGGGAACTAATTCTTTTTGTGCTATTCTGTTTGGGTTTTGCAATAACAGTCTCTGGTCTGAAAGGGAATTACTTTCTGTTATACTTAAGTGGACCAATGGGAAATAAGTCACAAACTTTGTTGCTTTTTGTCTGTTGCTGTGATTTAAATGTCCATCCAATGAACTAAGCACCTTCTTGTATTTGAAATTATATGGCTAATTAGACAGAAAATTAGATGGATTCTCTCTTTCTACAAACATATACAGAAAAAGCACACTTTCATATAGAGGATTCTAACAGTTTTGGATGTCACTATTTTCACACTTAACCTTATTTCCTGACAGGTGGTCAAAGACATTTCATTGCATTTAATAAAACAGGTTACACACAAAACTTAATCAGAAGTTGCTTAATGTGTACGCAGAGGTAAATTAAAAACAAAACAAAAAAAACCCCAACAAAACAAAAAGCCCACCGCTTTGACAGCCCTCAATAGCTATTCAAACTCGTCATAATTTTATCAAAAACTTTCTTCAGCAACTCCCAAACCAAAGGTGAAGTTATAGTTCCATCTTTTGACCCATTCAGCCTTGGACTGACTTACAAGAAAATTATGTAGAAAACAGTTAATGTTGACCATAGTGGTATTTTCTGTATGTTATTGGGATACCTGTCTGTTGATATTAATGAGAAAGCCCAAACTCACCTCTGTTTGCCCGCTAGTAAGCCACAATTTTGATCAGTAATGACTAAAGCTGGTATTTTCAAAAAGTTTTAAAGGAAATCTATAGATTTATACCGAGTTTTTAAAGCTGAGCTCCTCTTGCTGCTTTGGGGATTTTGAAAAGGGACTGAATCTGAAGCTGCAACTGAGAGGTGCTTCATTTATGTTTAGCATAGACTCTGTTTCAGCATTAGATTGAATGTGTTATAAATGAAGAGATACTGTTGGAATATTTCTTTTACGGGTAATTCAATCACAAAATGTGTTCACATCCCATTTGCAGGGTGTTCCTTAAGGTCAGAAATATACTTTATTAGATTAGAAGATTTAGAACCAATATTCCTTACAACCACAATAGCACACATATAAGAAGAAGTAGAAAACAAAATTACATTATTTAAAGAATACAACACGTCACCAATTATTTCAGATTTAGGAGGCTGCTTATGGGCTAACTTGAGATGTAAGCAAATAAGTGCCAATTAATTAGAATCTGTGACAGTGTTCAGTACCATCTCTTTGATCTTTCACTAGTAGCTGACAACAAAGCACACATACTTACAATGCTTTAGTTTCAGTCAAGTGATCAGCAAAACATGTTCAGCTCATTTAAATAACAGAAGCTGGTAAAATATAGCTATCTTTTATAGCATTAAGCAAAGATTTGAGTTCAGATGACAGCATCTGGCATTTATAGAACACATAACTTGGAGCCATTTGCATCAGATGGATAACTTGAATTAAACTTAAAAATGGATGAAGCCACAAGCCAGAGGCTAGAATAAATTCCACAATAACTCCCCTGATCAACCATTGGTATTCTGACTATTTAACCACAGATATACCATTGCTCTGTGAACAGTGTCACATAAACATCTGGCCAGAAAGACACACTGTGGATAGTTCACAAACATAAGATGCATTTGTTTCAACGGTATCAAAATTCAGAGGAAACATAGAGCAACAAAATAAGCGATGTGTACAGGCCAGAATCTGGATTTCTGTATATACAGCTATCACACCTTTTTGAGCTGGAGTGTTGGGATTTTTTTTGTACATGTATATATATTTTTGAAACTTATTAAAAGGAATAGCTATTTGTCTGTGAAAATGGGAGATAATCAACAATATATACAGTGACATGAATGTGTTCAAATTTTAGGTTTTTTAATACAATTTTAGAATGACATCATTATATACACACATTAAAAAAGATTTTTCTAACATTGTCATATTTTAACCTACAAAGATAAGGCACTGTCTTGCTTGTATATTTTCTTCTTACTTGCTCCAAGTGTTTTGGCCTAGTGAGATATATGGTTCTCTTCTAGGAGACAAACTGTTGAGAGGAAGCAGAAATTTAACTATATTGATGTTCTAGTTCAATGGAGCGCTTGCTCAAGTATGAAGTTAAATCCCACCTCTAATTAACAATTTAAGTTGAAGCCACGCCTAAGTGCTCTGTGGAATCAAGACTCAGAGAAGACAACTGCAGAGAGATGCTTTGATTGTCTCAGGTGATGTGGATCAGATGATGGAGAGGACCACGGTAGCACTGCTCCCTGCAGCTGGGTACTGCAGCGGTTGTGGTCCCTGGCCTCTGCTGACTCCCAGACTATTCTCTGGGTTTCTGTCTGTGCCAGCAACGGTTCAGCTGACTTGACAGCAGAGATTAGTAAGTCTCAGTGCTTGGGCACTGTTTGATTTGCTAGTATAGACTTAGCTTGTGTGCATCCATGTGCCCTACGTGAAAAGGTTGTGAAACTGGCAGGTATTTTGGCACCCAAAAGTTTGAAGACCCTTAGACCTAAATAATGTCTAATTATCTGTGTTTCCCCCACTTCCAGGGAACACACGTGTTCTCCAGAACAAAAAAGCTTCAGGAAGCTCTGAGATTTGGCTGTCTAGACATACAGGAAGGTGTTTTGCTTTTTCACTTAATTGTATATGTCTTCTTTCTTTTTTCTGTCTTTTTTTTTGTCATGGTTCCGCATGCCCCTCTAATGTCCCAGAAACAAAGACACTCCTCTTCTTAGACAGTAGCCTGTAACTTACAGACCATGAGCTCTCTCCACAACCCCGATTTTGGTTTGTGAACTGGTTAAAACTCTGCATTAAAAACACGATTTATCATATCCTGACTCACTCTGACTGCGAGAGCTCCCAGGACAGAAGACAGCTGCTCCTGGGACAGTCACTCACTTCCCCCTAATGTAATATGAGAGATGTCATCACTCCTGTGTGGTGTCTCCTGCCATTGTGGCTGTAGTCAGCCCTGAAAGCCTTCCCATCATCATGTGCAGCACACCTGTCATACAGGGCATATGTGCAGGAGAAACAGTGGGTGTACAAGGACTGCTGGTAAAGTAAGCTGAGCTCATGCAGGATTCAGAAATGAGTGCAACCTCCATGGCATAGGGTGAGGGTCCTGAGCACCGGCACTTAGCTGGCCACTCGAGGACAGGTGCTGAGAGGAGGGAACTTTTTGAGAAGTGATGGCAACCCTGAAGCTCTCCAAGGGAAAGCTGGAAGAAGCCTGGGAGGAGACTGCCCCAGGCAGCCCTGTTGAGGAGCCTCCGGGCTCTCCCTTTTCCTTCAGGAACAGCTTTTGGACAAGGCTCTGGCTGGGCCCTGCCTGAGCTCCCCTGGCTCATCCCATCCCCATCACCCTGCCCAGCCATCCCAGGTCTGTCTGACCCCCGTTCCCCTCATCGGGCCTGATCCTGACCCCTGCCCACAGGCTGGTGACCCATCTGTCCTTGGCCCATCCCCTCCCCCAGGGAGGTGCCCAATACCCATGTGCCCCCACAGATGATTAGTCGGTAATCAGCAATCAGCTTTAGTAGCTGCTGCAGAGCACACTCAGGTTGAAACTGCTTCCACCTCCCTTCAGGAAATGCGTTCCTCCATGTTCCCTTCCCACTTGAGTTTGACCAAGCTTAGACAATTTTTGTAAACGGGTGGTTCATTTCAAGAAAAATAATCTTCCTGCGCACTCTCCTGTGGACTGGAAAGTGAAGCCCAAAGGTCGCCTTTCCTATGCAGAGCATAAGAGTGGCCACATCATGTCAAATCAAAAGCTGATCTTGCACAGCATCCTGTTCCCATCAGTGGCCAACAGGGATGCCACGGAAAGACACGGCAGCACAAAATATATCTTACTTCCTACAGCAAAAGCTTCCAACCATCAGTGGTTTAGTGGCTCTTTGAGACCTGACATATCTCAAATGGTGAAGTTGCAGCTTGCAAAGAGGTTACAAAATCACTTCTTGTATTTAGCTCAGATGTAGCTCAGGGCATTATCACTTCCTCGTAGACCCAGGAGAATGGGAGATGAAAGGGGGGCAGGTGAGGTGAACCTGTAGCACATTTTTGCATAAATACAGCCCCCAATTTTATTAGGCTTGTCCAGTTAAAATCATGTATTTTGACACTTGTTTCAAGAATTTCTTATTTTGGCTTGGCTTAGCCTTGTTCCAAACTGATTTAGATTAAAACACCATAAGTTCAGCCTAAGCAAAAAGAATTTAAACAGAGTCTTTTCACATTAGATTAACCAAACTAGTTGAAAATTATAATTTAACTTAAACTGTTGTAGCATAGTAGATGTAGATAAAGCAAATGTGTAACTGAGAGAACGTGGCCTCAGGCACACGTTAAAATATCCAGTTAATCACAGTAGTAAGATGACTAGCCCAGCTCTCAGCTGTAACATAAATTAGTCTATCAGCTCTCATACTTAATCAAGTCAAAACATCACACTATTTTTTCAGCCACAGAATATAACATACAGCCTCAAACTCCCCATCAGCAATAGACCAAGGAAACAAACACCCTTCTTAGCTTGTTCTGAAAACATTGAGATCCTCCACTTGAAGAAATATTGAAGTTAATATATTTGAATATTGAAGGAATAATTGAAGTTAGACACATCCTATCAGTGCAGGTAAATTTTTACTTTCCGTAAAATGATATATTTATTAGAGTAAAAAAAGAAAACAGAATCTACCAGTAGGAAGACTGAAGCTTATTGCAGCAGTCCTGTACCACACTTCAGTCTTCCCCACGAAAACTCTTTTGTTTGCTGTTAACAGATGTAACAATTCACATGAATACAGCAACATAGATGAAGCAGCACAGGCTAATTCCCACTCCAGAGACCTGCCACATCAATTAAGAGATGGCTTATGCTTTCATTCTGAAACTTGAAATGCCACACTGAAATACTAAGCATTCTCATCATCACATTAACATTCAAATCAGCCTTTCCTGGCCCTTGTGCCATGCCTTAAGGTCGTTTACAGCAGTAATAATAGCAATGCTAGACACTCAGCCAAGACAATGTTCATCTAAATCTACACTACAGAATCCACTGTTCTATGGGACCACAAGTAATACAGGTTTCTTTCCCTGGAAAAGGCCAAATCATTTTAAGAAATTGGTTTGGTACTCAGGAGACAGCATTAAAATTGTGCTACTGTGCTTCTAGCGAAGCAGCTAAATAAATTATTTTAATTTTTCATTTATGATAAAATCATTCTCACTCTCCCTGCCAGTTGCTAAATTTAAGTATGTAGGTATTAAGCAATTTAAATTTCTTAATCTCAAGGATTTCGGTTCAAAGCAAATATTGCAAAATATTAATTTTAAAATTCATTTGAAGTTTAAAGACATTCATTTTCAATGAGTTCATCCATATTTTGTCTTTCATTTCTGTGAATATTCCAATGAACGGCTTGACAGGCCATAATATCAATAATTTAAAGAAATTACATTTTTAAATGCAAGAATTTGTTGGAAACTTGGGTTTAGAAGTTACGTTCACTCCATAAGGAAAAGTATCACACATTCACTCTTTCATTCATATAAAATAAATACTGTTCCAACTCCCAGACACTGAAAATTTATAATAAGAAGATTCTAGAAACTGACCTCCTAAATGCTAATTTTCAGTGTTAATTCTATCAAGCCCTGTTGAGAAAATTGCAAGCTTCTTTTTAAATTTTGCAAATAGAAAAAGGATTTGGGTAGCTTTTTTTTAAGTGGATTCTTTTTTTTTCCTGAGATATTCATAATGCTTCAAATAAGATTGCCATTTTTACTTTGCCTAAATGATTATAGAGAATATCATAGCATTTGGATGATCTTTAATGACTTTAATCATGACTATAGCTCACCTGTTAGTTAAGGAAGCACTTCTTAAAAAATAACTGACCCTGTAGAAAATAATTTGGACCTCATAGAACAAGTCTGTGCTACAATAGAAACAAAATGTAGGTCTCCTGCACCCTGGTCCAAAACCAAGATGCAAAACCATCTTTCCACTCAGAACTGGCCACAAGCGAGGACCAGCCCCTGTCCCACAGTGCTTACACACTGTAAACCAAGTTGGATAAAGGAAAGGAGGATGGGAAAGACAAAGAGAAGAGACTGTCATACCCAGTGTCACTTACTGATGAACTAGGAAAAGACAGGACTGAACTGATGCTTCAAAAAGTGTAATGCTTCTCACTAAATATGGTTATGTGCAATACATATTTGAGCTCTTCTCTCCAGGTTCCTTTCTATAGTCAGTGAAGGGCTGCTCATTACAGACCACGTAGTAGACAGTGTAATTCAGTTCATCTTAAGTTAGGCACATACCTCATGAGCTGTACTCACTAGATCTCCACCAACAATAAGAAAATCCAAAGGTGATTAGCTGAGGAGTGTATACAACTCTTCCAGAGGCTGCAAATTAAGTGAGATGAATATTACCCAGTGTGGTGTTCAGTCTATCCTTTAATCCTATTGTCTTTCAAATACAGAAACCTGTAGCAGGCACACTACAAAAGCAACATGCTAACACAGCTGGAGATTTCTTTTATCAGCTGGGAAATATGGGCATTTCTGCTGCACAACATGTAGACAATGAATCTGTTATCTCTAGGCAACAAGATGCATGTCCTGGGTACACCAGGCTTAATATCAATAGATAACACAATAAGTGCAGCAGACAGTTAGATAGGACTTCTGGAGACTTTCATGGAACTGGCAAGACAAATATTCTCTGTACAGAAAAAGATAATAGAACCAGGAGAATCCTGATAAATGATAGCCCCAAATGTGGCCAGTGAGGCTATGTTTCTGAGCAGGGTTTAAAAAGACAGCTGTTCCTCCATAACATATCTTCTGGCAAGGCTTGTTTCAGTGCTGCTGCCTCCATCTAGTCTCTTCCCAAAAACTCTAGTGAGAAGAATGAGACATCTTCAAGTCTTGTGAATGGCTTGCTCAAGATTTTCCAAGTTCGTTTTTTAAAATAGGGAACATTAGAGTTGCCTTACAAAAGGAATCCCTGGCAATAGTGGAAATGGGGGTACTTCCCATTTGTTTTTGCATGTTGTGCTTCTTGAAAAGCTAGCAGTCCAGCAGCTGAGGCTGAAGGTAAGCTAAGCAGCTGCTAACAGCTTTGCTGTACTCATGAAAAATCAACAGCTTATCACATCAGTAATTATGAGTCATACTCTTAATGCTCCGTTTGCATTTGCTGTTACTGATATAGTATGAACATTACTTTCATATCATGTTAGTGCATTAATCCAGCACTGGTCAAATATAGCTGTTCACACTGATACAACTATCTGTTCTACATAATACTATGAAGCATCCCTTAGTACATTATGTGATCCTACTTTGGCCTAAATGATACCCTTTTCATGAGGCAGAAGATGAAAAAGAAAGAAAAACCACTGTACATAACAAGGAACAGATAGAGCACATTCTGAGAAAGAGGATGGTTTAGTAGGTAAGTTGGGTACATAAAAGAATGATTAAATGGCCTAGAGCCTTTCCACCTGAAAAAGAAATAAACAGGGAACATGACGGAGGCCTGAAAGTCCAGAGTAGTTGTTGAAGGTCAGAGTTTTTCTGCTGTGTCCTTTCCAAAAGAAGAACTAGGCACCCCAACAAGCAAAATGGAATATTTCTTAAAGTGGTTCATAAATAAGTTTGTATCTCCTTTGAACAGGGTGTAGTGGATGTTAAATAAATCACATGATGTTTTAAAGTAAAATTGAAGGGAAAAATCTTCCAGGGATGATCACTACACACACACATACAAAACCCCCATATTTTAGCCTTCAGAAGCGCCTGACTATGAAAATGATGGAGAGTGGAAGAATATCTTGAGGAAATATCAATATCTGATTATTCTGTTCCTTAAACTTTTCACAAGACAGCGATTTTTGGTCTCTGTAGAAGAAAGGAGGGCTTTAGAGTGACCTAGAATGACCAATTTTTATGAAAGTACACTGCAGTAGGATACAACAGCTGTAAGTCCCAATTTCTGGCTCTCTTACACATCTCCTCTGTGATCTGGCAAGTCTTTTAGCAGATCCATTCACTGGCACAAATTGTGTCTTTTTTCATATTGAAGTCTCTGGGAATGAAGTGGCTGGTTGCTACTTGTAAACTTGAAAATCAGTCACCATTGCCTCAGTTGCAAGTTTTGCAATAAAATACTTCCTTACCTCCCTGACACATCTGTGAACTACGGTCTGCAAAGCTCTCAGACACACTCAGAGTTCAGACCTTGGGCAGAAAACTACAACTCTTACAAAACAGGCATATTGTGTTCTGCTTCATCCCATCTCAAGCTCCATGTGCTTGACCCACAAAGGGGTAAGCTATGAGTGCTCTGAGTGACATTTGGATCACTTGGCTTTTGTGTAAGGAGGGGAGTAGAAGTCTGTGTTCAGATGGCAATATCCTGGCATAGGAAATCTTATTTTCACTCTTGACGGTATTCACATGATATGACTGGCAGAAGATACAATTATTAATTTCAGCATGTTAACCTGATTCTGTGAGGAATTTGCCATATTAGATGTTGAGCATTTTGGTCCTGCTCAGGGCAAGTTTTGAAGGATATGCTTTAAACATTAAACATATTCAAACAAAGTGGCAAACTGTAAGTAGAGAAGCACCTGGTAAACAGTCCTTAGTTTTAAATGACAGGTAGCCTGGCTTTCACCACAAGGGTAATTACTTATCCACCTCTTTGGCTACAAAAGCTCTCAGGCAACTCTTGATCTTTTTGTATGCTCCTAGTCTTCAGAAGATCTTAGTTCTGTTGCCTCCCAGCAGCTTCCTTGAATTATCTGTAATGAATGAATCAGTTTTGTATTTCTAAGGCAGGAAAGACCAGCTCTTCTTCAAAGGTTCCAGTTACGGTGACTATTTCCATTTCCCCTAGGCTCTGTCTAGATGAAGAATGTTTTACACCTTTTAGCTCTATCAAACATCAGTGCTATCAGATCTTGCATTGACAACAACCAGTAAGAAAATGAGAGACATGCTAAAGACTTTGTAAATTGCTGGGGACTGACTGTGAGTTAAACACATTTGAAATCAAGACACTACGCATTATGCAATCACATAGCTTAAGAATTAGAATTGGCATAGTTTATTTTAAACTACATGTGCAACACACAATACCTACATCCTGTTCACAAAACCACATGAGTAAATATACACATTCAGTTATTTTAGCATATTGTGTACCCTATAGAAGTGGCCATTCTTCCTTACTACCACAGCTGCAGTAGACAGTGTTTTGCCTGCAAGCACCAAAGAAATAAGAACCTATGATGCTAATTATGCCAAGGGATACTAAGCCATTAAACTATTTCTGGTAGACCCAGCCTATACTATTCAGTGCAATTATGTAAAGCAGTGAAATGGTAATTAGTGACAAAGCTTGGTACATGTGAGCTTTACAACATGACTCACGTATCTGGAGATAAGATTTCATTAGTCTGTAATTGACCATTAAAGCATGAAATTTTTGCAACACTTTCACCTTACTATTACCACTTCACTATCAAAAGTCAGTTCCTGAAGCTATAATGCTATAATGCTAATGTCAGAAAACCTGCAGGAAGAGTTTTCATAGCAGTCAACCAGACCAAGCTTAAGGTTAAAACAATATTTAGTGAAGTTAGATGCCTCCATTCAAAAATACATTTTTATGCAGTTGTATGGAATCAGTGTGGATGGGAATGTTCACTTTAAACAAAAAGTAAAACCAACAATTGAAAACCAAACTGTTTGAGAAAGGAAACAGATTAATGAAAGAAGAATAGAGATAGGGAGGGAGAAAAGGAAGAAAGGAAGTGGGGAGGGAGAAGGAAGGAAGGAAGGAAGGAAGGAAGGAAGGAAGGAAGGAAGGAAGGAAGGAAGGAAGGAAGGAAGGAAGGAAGGAAGGAAGGAAGGAAGGAAGGAAGGAAGGAAGGAAGGAAGGAAGGAAGGAAGGAAGGAAGGAAGGAAGGAAGGAAGGAAGGAAGGGGTTCATTCATTTCTATACCTGCATGGCAGATCAGAAGACCAAAGTTCTGAACTAATTCAGTGTTCTGAAACAATGAACACTGCAATATCATGTTGCTAACAAAACTGATGAAATTTTGTTTCACACATGTGCAAACAGGAAAAATCAAAAGACATTGCACTGCTTGTATACAACATTTTAGTACAGTGTACATGTTATAAACACATTTTAAATAAAAACAAAAATAATTTGACAAATATTCATAGAAGTTTTGATGATAACCATGTGCAAAGGGTGCCCACCTGGTTATTTGTGTGCATTTAGCTGGGGAGGGAAGTAGTTGACACTAGCGTATTTTAGAACTGTTGTCCTTACAGCTTTTAGACAGAAATCTTAGTCTGATAATAAAGCTGTATTTTACCACACATCTTCACACTGAGTAGTGCCTTCTGCTCTGCAAGTTAAAAGTGGTAAATCAGCGGTAATGTTCTAATGGCTTTGAATGGGCTTTGGGTTCGGTCCTCTACAAAAGTCTCACATCAGTGTGATTTTTTACGTAGAAAGGTTTTACTCAGCACAAAAAATATTGAAATTGATCATTATCATACATCATTCTTAGACTATTTTAAGTACACTTTTAGTCTGAAAAGACTAAGGTTACATGAGTATATGCTATTCTTAATGGGACTTCCTCCCTCCTCCCCCGTGTCTTGTCTGTATCCTTCCTACATAGTATAAGGTCTGGTTTAAATGAGCTGGTGCTCTCATTCAGTGTGGCTTGTACTTCACACTGACTCATAATTCTGTGTCTATGTAAAACATACCACAACAGGTGGCAAAAAAAAGCCCTAGAACTGAGGCCTGTGGCTTGAATTTACCACCTATGCTGGAAAGAGTGAGTGAGGCTAGAAATAGTCTCAGGGAAGGAAGGGGCATTTTCCTTGGATCTGGAGTGAATGCCTAAGAAGTGGCATGCTGCAGTACTTACCTTGTTCTGACCCTGGTCAATGACTAGTTGAATGTAGTGTCAAAATCCTTCTAACGCGCGTGTTTTGTAGATGAAAATGCAAATAAGAAATGCCCCCATGGGACAGTTTGACAAATTTTTCCAAATGGCTTGTGCAGTATTGCATGTGCAGAAGTTTTGTCCCAAAACATGGATCCCACCATGCAGAGATAGAGGTTAGCTTCCTCAGTTCTTTCTAAGTTTGTTCTGTACAGCTCAGCCAGTACCACTTAAATTTTAGTGGGTTGACTTCCATGAGCCATGTAGAACTTTGTTTCTTACCTAATTTCAGAGACATAAGTTGGATCCAGGTTTAGATTCAGTTCAACCTACAAAACAGCAGCAGAATCTGGTACAGTTTTCTGCTTTGCTCAGAGCATCTGTGCTGTAAACTACAGACAAGCTACACCACAGTAGGATTAGTGACTTGTTTTGCTTGTGTTCTGGCATAGAGCGGCATTTTTATTGAGACAGAAATGTATTAAAAAAAAGAAAAAGACAAGTTACTTGAATGTACAGGGGAGACAAAGGTATTATAAATAATTAAGACATATTTATTAAGAAAAGGTAGTATAAATATTTTTATAATTAATATAGGTATTTTTCTACTATGATTAATTTGGTTTTCAGGATAGACAAAATAATAGTCTTTCAGTGATGCTCTTTCAAAGAATAGATATACAAATCTGTACTTCTTACAGGAGAAAGAAGTATACATATATGTAGAAATACAAAACTAAAATAGATTTCCTTGGTGTTTTTGAAACAAAACTGTGCAATATATAAAATGATTCATGTGTGCAACTAAAAAGAAAATGATAAATGACAGCCAATTGGAGGAAGCTTTTTAGTGACACCTGGCAAGGATTGGTCTTAGCTACCATGTCATTAAAAATCTTCATTAATGCTCTCAAACAAAAAGAAAACAGCATGTTGATAAAATCATGATTGATTTCACATTAGGAGTTACATGTTAGCACAGAGCAATGATGCACAGGACCTGCAGAGACTAACAACAATGAGTGAATTTGATAAATACATGTTAGCACTTCTCAGGGAAAAGAATCAAAAATACAAAATATTCAGCGGGAACAGAAATCTGGAAAATAATGCTGTCAACAAGCTAGTGAACAGCAATTATATGCAAAATTTCATTACAAAAAGTCATGAAAACGCTGCAGTTTGGCACAGCATGCACAGATGTCTAATCACAGAATACAGCACTTTACGTGGCTCCTGTCCAACCATACGTACAGTTCTGTATCATACCCTTATTCCACTATAACTATTGAAAAGTTGAGTTCTGTTGGGTTTTTCACTAACAAAAGGAAACTGGGAACACTGTGAAGTGTTTCTTTAATGCAGTCCTGTTTATTAGCACTGATGTGCAGAGCCTTCTTTCCTTGAGCACCAAGGAATCAAACTACAAACCACCTGTCAAATTTCAAAGCCTGTTTTGTGGCCAGCACCTGTTTGAGAGCTACCTGAAATTTTCTGTAAGCCACTGACTGTGCTCATCAGCTGTGCCTACGCTAGTAAATTTAGCAAGACCAGGTGCAGGTCTACAGTGGTCCATATCACAACCATTGCATTGTCTCTATAGTCTAGATTGTGACAACCAGCACTCTCCCAGCCAACACTGAGGCATAGTTCAGGAGTTAGCATGGCCCAGGGACCATTCCCAATAGAGAAATTTGATACAGTCAACATATTTTGGGAAGGTATGAGAGTTTAGCTGTATGGGTAAGAACTTGCCATGCCCAGGTTAGTCTCAGGGCCAGATCAATCCATGGACTGTTTTATTATTTAGTATATATCTAAGCATGTGCTCAAAGATCTTCTGCTTCAGATTTCTGGCATTATCCCCTGCTTCTTGCTCCTTGCAAACAAATTTATTTAGCCGTACACTTTCTCTCTCTGTCCCTACTTTGTCTTCTACTCATCTCTGCCATGCAGGTTTTGCTTAGGACACAATAGTTATGTCAGATCTTTGTAGACAATCATCTGCTTGTTCCTTCACTTAACTTAAACAGACTTTATGCCCACAAATTCTTAGGGTCTCTACCTCCGCCCCCCTGGACAAAAATCCACCATTTTCAAGACCAATGAAATTCAAAATAATGATCTCTCAAAGTCTCTTTCAGACAGAAAGAAAATGTTAATTATGCATGTATATAGAAAATATCTTTTTATCAGGTATTTCCAGTCACCAAATCAAACCAAATCCTTTTAGAGTTATTCTTGCCCATGCCCTACTTTTTTCTACCTATTGGGTGGGGTAGGAGTAGGGAGCTGCTTCCTACAAGCCCTTAGAGAATTCCTGCTGTTTTCTGCATAATTTCTTGGCTGTGATAAACAAGCCCAGAATATTTAGCTTTCCATCTGAAATGTCTTGCAGAATTGCTTTGTCTGGGAAAGTGTATTAAACTTTAGCACCATGGTATATAGATTATCTTCTTGCATAAATTTAATTGTATTCATAATGCAAATCTTAAAAACAGCTTCATTGGCAAAAGGTTGTTATTATGGAGGATACCTTTCAAATTTAAACAAGTTCTGAGCACTTAGTTTAACTTTTGCAAGACAGCCTTAGCAAACTAAACCTTCTGTTTCAAAAATTTCTAGTCTCAAATCACAGAGACATTGTCATTTTAGGGGAGATTACACTCGTTTTCTTTAATAAAATATGTCTTTTTCCAGTTTAAGTTAAAATAATCAAATGAGTCAGATTCTTCTTCTCCCTTTTAGGAGCAGCACAGGTGAGGTTGCTGCAAGTTTTTAGCTTTTGCCCAAGTATAACTGAGGTCTGTTTTATACCCTTTCTAACTGACATTCTAAACCCATGAAATGAAATGTTTGGGTTTTTTTTGACAAGAAAGGTTGGACCAGATGATCCTTGAGGTCCCTTCCAACCTGGTGTTCTATGATTCTGTGGTTCTATAATTCTATGAAATGCTTTTTTTTTTTTTTTTCAATAAGTGGCTGTCAATATCATGGGTGCTTGTCCCAGAGCTGTTCCACAGGCTGAATCTTCAAAATCCAACCTAAGCTTCCTACCATCCTGCCAGCCAGGGGCTATGCTGGCCTTCCCAGTCTGGACAAAGCAACTTTAAAACCTCACAAGCTTTTCCAAAATGTTTTATGAGTTATCGCTGAGGATCTCACGTCCTCTTTACAAATCTGGTATATGCATCCTTTTAAGCTCAAATGGCACTTTAAATTCTCTCACTTCATTGGTATATGAATTTATTATTGTGTTTGAAAATGGTATGTTGTCAAACAATACTAAGAGATTAATGACAAAAAAAATCACAGTCGCTCTGGGAAAGAGGCTGTGTTTATCTACACATTTCCAGGATATCCAGCAGATGTAGGTCCTGTACTTGCATCTGAGGACTCAGGCATACCACCACACTGCAAATATTAAATTATGATAGTAATTTAATAGTGATAGTAACAAATAGCTCCAAAAGAGCCTTTGAATAACAAGCTTTGGTACCTTTTTGTATCTAACAGTAGTCGAATGCCATTGAGAAGATTTTAGAAATCTGTTTCAAGCTGATGCTTCCAAATGGAAGTAAATGTCACAGTGGAACCACAGTTTTAGTGAACAGCAGTTGTGTGATTTTCTTATTGAAACAGGCTTACAAACTTGTTCTTCCATGTTCTCTAGCATGGTTCATATATTATTTTGTTCCCCTGCATTTCAGACTGATATTCCTTGCTGAAGTACTTAGCATAGGAAGCAGAATATGCAGCAGCTTTTATTCAGTCCATCTGATTGACTATTAGCAGCCACAGCTGAGGGTTAAGATGCTGGACCACAGCCTGTTATTATTAATTCAAGCCTTACATTCACCATTAAAATAGGCAAAAGATTTGCCATACTTTTACCAGAAAGGTATGAGGTAAAAGGTTGTACAGGGCTATTGGCCAACAAATGTTAAAAATTAGAAAATGGATCTCTTTTAAAAATATATTTTGACAAGAATGTTGAGCTCCCTCAGGTCATAAATCCTCTGGTCCCCCCCGTGTGGTCCTCCAGCATAAATTAATCACTTCTTATAAAAGCACCTATGAATGAAAGCATATTTAACCATAAAACTTATGTTTGATTACCAGTTCTCGATATCTTAGTCACAGCAGCAATGTAGGTTAGATTGACAGTGTTGGTAGTATTTTCTGGGACTAATTAAAGCCATGAATTATTTAACTGTCTAACAAATAAACAGGTCACATTAGCTTTCTCTTATTATTACAAATTGTATCTATTATAAAACCTTTCCTCTCGAACGTGTAATAACTGAGCAAAGCTCTTTCCTGTGGAAGTTAGTGTATGTCAGTATAACTTTTGATCAGAAATCAGGAAACAAAGTACCTTACAAAATCCTGAAACACAGGGGTAGCTCTTATATTGCTGATTTCTGGAGTTTTCTTCCGGAAAAAAAACCAACCACCTGCATTATAATTTGCAAAAAATGGCTCATCATTTTCAGGCTGTCCTTTCTCCAGTGGCATTAGTTGCTATCTGGAAATATAGATTTATTTTTTTTTAATTGAGTTGGCATTAATTTATGAATTTTTATGAGCTACTAAGGAGCTTCATAGGATTTGTAATTCCTGCTCCTTTATGTCACTAGACTACTTTCTGAATCATGCACCTTAGACAGAATATCTATGTAGGCAAGATGTTCCAGTGTCTCAAGCACATGAAGCGTAGCAGTTGAATCTTTTTCTGACAAAAATAAGGATTTTTTTTTTTAACATCATCCTGTCCTATTAAAATATAGGATTTGGACTAGAAGCATACCTCTGTTGCTTTACTGAAGTAAAAGTAATTTCCTTGTGGTCAACAGGTTCTGCTGTGCTAAGAGCCAAAGGCATTTGATGATTTGGCAATGCACTGGTTAGTTCTTACATAGCCACTTTTTAAAGGTATGTTTCCACTTCAGGAAGAAAAGATGCACCAGAAAAATGGCACATCCTCTAGGACCACTTTCCCAATCTGACCTGCAAGGGCAATTTTTCTAAACAGAAAACTGTGATACCAGGAATAAAAAGGAAACTGCGTTTGGCTTGAGGAGAGGGACCTTCTCTTCTGCCAGGTATTCTTCCTCAGACTACCATACTGTGATCTGAGTTCACGCCTTTGGAAAAATGAAGTCTGTAAAAAATTGTGAAATATGATGACTTTTTTACAGACCTGCTGCAACCTAGGAAGAAGTAAAAATCTAGCTTGGGAAAAGTCGACTGTAGAGGGGAAAAACAGTTTTAAACAGTATTACTGGTTTGAAACAATAATATTTGGAAAGTAATTTCTTTCTCCACCCATCCCGAATAGTAAAATACATCATCTTACAGTCATTTTCAAATGTTTATAATTATTCATATTATTTTACTAATTATTTACTATTGTCCTTTATCACACTTTTCCTACCTTATAGATTTAAGAGCTACAAGCCACAGGTCACTGTTCTCTTGTTTTAATTCACTACCACCAGAAAAATCTCCTCTAAGCAACCACTCTTCTTCCAGTTAACTTGTGGAGGCTACAAATGGCAGAGGGGATGGAATCAGAGCTGCTTACTTCTACGACAAATTCTCTAGTTTCTGGAGGCTGCTGGGGATAGTGCCACTGGCTCATCTCATCCTTCTTCCCCCTGGAAAACACTGCTTAAAAAGCATGAACCCTCATGAGAGGCTTTATAAAATTAGGGTGTAATTTCTGAAAGCACTGAAGGATTTGTCTTAGTTCTGCTCTCACTGAAATGAAAGCTAAAACATGTCTTGTTGACATCAAGGGGAAAGAATAACCTCTTCAGCAGGGGCTAACATGCAGCGTGTTTCAAAAACGCAGCTCCCCGCAAGTTACACACATTACCATAAAACTAAAGATTTGAGGCATTTCTTTCAACACATTCCTATTCTTCCATTCACATATATGTCTTGTAAATGGGAATACAGTCACTTATGCCTGTAGCTAAAACAGCGCCTATTTTGTCAGCTCAGCAGCTGAAGAGTGGGGCAATAACAGGTAAGATCAAAGGGCTTAAATAGCCTCTGCGGTCAGAATGACAAAATGCTTACAGCCTCGAATAGGATGTAGTCATTAGACTGGGGAAATGAACGATTTTGCTGAATGGGCACAATGGTAACTGATTTGGAGTGAAACAATGGGCCTTCACCTCATTGTAAGATCAGGAAGATTTGCTAGGTACACAGGAACACTGCAGCTTCGTTTTGAAGTTAATATGGGATGAATAAAACAATGGGAGAAATGATCCAAGCAGGGCAACATTAGAGCAAGACCATTGATGGGGTCAGGGTATTTTGACCTTTAGGGTTAACCAGATCAAAGGGTTTGCTGATTAGCAAAGTTGCTTTTTTTCTTTTTTTAATTACCGTAAAATTGGCGTCTCCATGGTTATTTTTTTAGTTACCTTTGCAGGTAGACATTGTCTATATGAAGCAGAAAAAATAATTCATGACAAGCTCTTTGTAATTTGAGAAGAGAAGGTGCATCCACTACCGAAAAACAGATCTGTGGAATGTATTTTCATAAGGATGATACTAATTCCTCCTATAAAATAAATGCCTGATCAAGTGCCCACTGCAATCAATGGAAAAGCTGCTTAATGGCTTCAGAGAGGTTTGTCTCAGCCTTTAAAAGAAGTTGCCTAGCTTATTATATCAAGTAACTAGGCCTCTTTTGCTGATTTCACTCCATAACATTTTAAAAGTATAAGAAAGTAAAGGCATTGTTTTCATTGCAAATATGGTGTCATAAGAATAGGAGAGACGAGGGCTAAGAAAGTGGACTTTTACAAATGAATATAGTGTCCTACCATATCAATACGTCATACTTATATAGTCCTTTTTACTTCTGAAGTGTGAGAGGTGGACCCACATTGTGGTCTGCTCTTTTTGCAAGACAATGAGAAGGTAGAATTAAAAACTTCACTTACTGGAATTAGGCACCTCAATCCATATTTAGGCAAATGGATTTAAAAGTGTGGCCCTAAATGACATGCCTATGGCCACCAAAATCTTCCATGTTACTCTGCCTTTTTAGAGTTGTTTTATTTATCTTACATGAAGAAATTGCCCCAGTATAAACATCATTTCTCCTTATCACTCCCACAGCTAAGGAAAATTAGTGCATTTAAAAAGATATTCAGTTACCTCCGAGTATTGCATTGCCTCCTTGGTGATTTGGAAGCTATTTCAAGTTAGAACTAGTTGTCCAGGAAAAGAGGGAGCAGATTTAGATGTAAAAACCCAGATACCATTTAGGAAAAGACTGGGAGCTCTCCAGTCCTTCCTCAATTGTCTTCTTGTTTTCTGGCAACTTGTGATCCTCATATAATTTCCTAATATTTCTGTGAATGACCTAGAACCTCATCCTCTCTATATCTCCAGGTGACCTGTTCTCCTTCAGAAAATCCTGTCTATCAGTTAAAGATCTAGGTCCAAGGGAGCTGCTTCTGGACCCTTGGCTTTCTAATTAAAAACCAGCCCTTTGACACGGAAATCTCAAAAATCTAAAGAAATTTAACATGTTTTTGTTATCACTTGGTTGATAAACTTGTTTTTATATTTTTAAGACAGCCGAAAAAATATGCCAAATTCAGATGAGGACTGTATCTTCGTATCTCCCAGATGTTATTCACCATATGTTTTGTGCACATTTTGTAGATAACTGCATCTGTGCTTGCCTGCTGCAAGAGAGAAAGGTATTTTCCAAGTCATATTTGTAATGGAAAAGTAGCAGAGCATAAATTTTTCATATGAGAAAAGGGGCATGATTTATCAGAGGGTAATAATGCATTCAGATTACTCTTGAACTGGTACTGTTAGAACCCCAACATACCTTTGCCTTTCATCTAGAAGTGATTGCTCTTTAGAGATTGTCTAGATATTCGGTTCAAAAGACTGATCCATTCTACCGAGCCATTGCTTTCAGATCTATACATGCTCACATACAAGTAGTGCCTATTAGTGGTCATGCACTCATGGGATTTTTTTAAAAGACTCCTTATTAGAAATATCTTCCAAATAAATATCTTTATAGTTGGATGGGCTGACTTATTTTAAGTATGTATTTCAAACTGGCATTTCTCAAGTCATTTCTCTTTGAGAATTACAGGTTTACAGGTCAAAATGGAAGTTTGAAGGAAAGTTATGGAATAGAGAGGAAGTGAAAATGTAATAAATCTTGCCTCACACATTAAATGCTTTTTAGATATGTCCTATACTTTGTTCAAGAAAATTATTTATCTGTAACACAGTTTACTTAGTATATAAGAAAACTGAGGGAAATAAAGCTTTCTCCTGTATTTGTTAAACATTTCCTACTAACTGCATTTTAAGAAGCAGGTATGTATACTTTAAATACCTATCTTTACAAATTCTAGAATATTTTTTGAACTCAACACAAGTCATCTCAAAGAAAACTTGGGTTTACAATATGCTTCCATTGGGAGGCTTAGACCAAATGCAACATCAACAGATGATATCAAAAGATGCTCCGAACTGGGAAGTATATATGCACACTAAGAATTCCTGTAGCCTTTCTACATTAAACCAAAAAAAGAAAGCAAGAATTTCTCCAAAGAAGCTAAGAGAGCAAGCACTGAGCTGTATATGAGTATCTTATAAATGTTAATGCATCTATCCTGAAGTAAGAAAGTTATGGTATTTCTGCTTTGGAGAAAGAGAACTGAGAACAGAAGTAGAAATTCTAATGCTGTAGCTGTCAGTGGCCACCTTACTGCTTTGAGTGAGGTCAGGGTTTCACTTAAAGACATTGAACAGAAGCTTTCATTTAATTTCATTTCAATTTCAGTAATTTAATTTCTAAGCTCTAAGCCTCAAAGTTTAGCTACTGATTCTAGATTTTACCAGGGACATAAAATTTCTTGGGGAGCTGAGTCTTGCAATTTTTATGGCATTTAATCACTTGTGATAAACATTTGCTTTAATATAATTTCCACACTGGCGCTGTCATACTTGCTAAAGACATTGCAGTGGACCAAAGCAACTCAGATGATACCATTATGGGGGAGTGCCCAGGAGGACACTCCTCCTAGACGCTCCTCCTAACCACTGTCCTCCTCCTGCTCAGAAGGACAGTGGTCAGGACATTCTTGGAGATCTTGTGATTGCTTTGAAAGATTTTGGAAAGCAGTCTTTATGGAAAATATCTGGAACTCCCTCAGGCTGGCATAATTTCAGACCTCATAGACCAAGAAGGCATTCAAAGCAAAACCCAGCTCCTGAAGGGATAATTTATATGGAAATTTTGCAGTGTTTGGTATTTAGGAACCTGGATTCTATCCATTGCTAACTTATTATTTTTCTCCTAATTTGCCCAGAAGGCTTATGAAATGCATTATAAATCCTACATTTAAGAAAGGAAATACTATTGTGTTCTCCCATCGTCATGCTGTCACTTAAGTATATAGCACTCAAAAATATCTCTGCAGTTGTACCCATCCTTGTTCTAGCCAGGATTTATAAGGTAGTCCTATACAAAAGGAACAACATGTTCAAAGAAAAGATCAAGTTAAATGTGTAACTCAGGCTGCAGCTTGGCATCTACTGTGTTAGTTCCTAAATCAGCTGCTCGAACATACCTGGTGAGCAGCTGCAGACTGCTGCTGAGTTATCGGAGACCTCCCACTTGGTTAGTTTCTGTCTGCTGGATCTACCTCTACACACTAATTGTACATGAAGTGTCATGAAAGGGGAATTCCAGTGCCGAGAGGGGAGAGGTGGAGGTTTGCTTTGGGAAAGGACGATATGACTTGCTGTGCAGGCACAATGGCTTAAGAAAGCACAGTGTTGTGAGTGCTGGTCAAATGAAAATCCTTTACACCAGGCAAATAAGAAAATTAAAGTATTGGTAGTTTTAGTTCATGTAAATAGTTCAGGCTTATTTTGCCTTTTAAAGTTGCAATTTTATGTAAGTGACAGATAATTTTTTTATTTCAAAGGATGGACTTGCGAACACAGTAACCAAGTGTAGTCTCAGGAAATCCTTGGCACGACATACAAAATATGAGATGAAGTGTTTGAGACAGAAAAATCTCTCCCTCCTCCCTGCAGTCCCATGTATGATTACATTTTCCACTACTGTTAGCTTTTGGAAGCCAAAGGGAAGCAATGCTTGTGACAAAACCAGCATTAGGGACAGCAATGCAAATCTCAGGCCTCTGGCTACTGAAAGCATAGTGGAGGGAAGGATCACTCCAGCTCTATGTTTTGCCCCAGGAGAAGCTGGTGCAGTGTAAAGGCTAAAGAAACATGTGCTACATAGCCATAAGGTGAGCGCAAGAGGAGGCAGGCAGGAAGCACCCACCCCTGCAGTAATCAAAACTCTGGAAAAGCCGCTCTGCTGCTGCCCTTTTCATCCTGCCCCAGACCTCAGCCCCACATTCTGCAGGAGACAAACAGCCCTGAAAATCAGGCCCCTTTAAAGAGCTCATGCTAAGCAGTCAAAATCAATTAGCACTCTCAAAGTAGGATGAATGATAATGGATACAGAATTGCCTTGGTACTCAGGGGACTGGGATTCAATTCTTACCTCTCTTAGACTTCCTCTGTGACCTTGGGCAAACCTATCTGTTGCTCTTTTCCTCTAAATCATGTTTTATATATTTTTACCTCACAGAGCTTTTGCAAGGTTTTTGAAACCTGTGATTGCAAAGCACTCTAATTCTATATTTCATGATTCTATACAGAGTTTTGAAATATAAGGTTGTGTGATTTTCTCCTCTAGACACACTGAGCTAATTGCAGTATCTTTTGGAGCTGTATTACTATTTTCTAAAATGATCTATTAAAAAACATTTAAAGATACAATGAAATAAGGCGGGTACAATAATTATATTTTCCTCAAAAATCTCTAATAAGGGACAGGAAGAGAATTAACAGATTATTTTTTATTATTTTTTTCATTGAGACAGGTGAACAGCCCAGACAACTAATCCTTGTTTCTTTCAGAATCAGGAACTGATTCACAGGTGTTGATGAAATCACCAGGGTGCAAACAGCAAGGGAAAAACTGAACCACACACCTAGGATAGTGAACTGTTTCAAAGGCAAAAATGATAGTTAGTCATACTTGAAAACTCATAAAAGATGAGCAGCTTTGAAAATCACCCTCTATTCGCATGTGATGTTTGTAAAGGTACCTACTATAGTGGTAACTAAATATTGACACCTGCCATAAGTATTCTACACAAGGCAGCATCTTTCTGAATTTTGGGGTGAGGAAGTCACAGATGTTTTCTAGAAAAAAAGGTGTTCCATAAGTTCATGACAAACTCTTAAGGCAATGATGTTTTCAATTTTAAAGTATCGATATGTATTAGAAGGCACCTACACATGTCTATGTATGCACACGTATGTACACTTTCAGATCCACGCATACACAAAGGAAATCCACTAAATTCAAGGTTTGTGTCTTCATGCTCTTAGTTGAAGGGAAATTTCTTGCTGCTTAACCTTTGGGTTTGTTTTATTTTAAGACAGTTACACTTTTCTTTATACTTTAAAAATTAGGGTGCTTTTTCTTCCCCCTATCCTTGTTTCATGCAGATGATGAACCCTTTGAAATGTGCTTGCTCTTGTTGCCCACTAGAAGGAGAGGGGTGAATGCCACATATCTAATTGTGTGTCTCCACAGAAACTTTCCTCTAATTCCTGGTTGCTAACCCACATTCTTTAAGTCCTCTGGCCTCTTTCCCAACACTCCTCCTCTGTCTCACAAAGAAAAGAATTTGCTTTTTTTCCCCCCTATCCAAGGTCTTTTCTCATTTCAAAGCAAGCTACTTGAATGACTATTCAGTGTGTGCAGAATGAGGTCTCTCCACAACACTATGCTATAGTAAAAGCCGTGTGTGCTTATAAAGGCTGCTTGAAGGCAGCCCTACCCCACAGTGGCCCAGGCGGCATACACAGCACCCTGACCTAGCCATCTGTATGCAAATCTCCACAGACTAAGTAAACTTTCATAAAAATGTTCTGGCCCCTCTTTCTGTGTGTTTAGCAATTATTAGTGCACATTGGTCCTTTGTGTTATATTATTATGCTTTGTGTGCAGAGGAGACTCCCTGGCACCTGCGCTTGTAGGTGGCAGATGGCAGTTCTTGGCAGCAATACGGAAGTTTTCCTGAATGCAGCTAAGCCACAAACTGGCATCTTTTATTTCTTTATGCGTGTACTGAGGAGAAAGGATTAGTGGTAGATTACCAGTAGCCTATCAAGGTATTTAACAAAAAAAAAAAAAAAAAAAAGAGAGGGGGAAGAAAATCTAGTGAATGTTTTGAAAAAGAAAAGGGGAGAAAAAGAAGAGACTGTACAGCAATAACTTGCATTAAAAATTGCCAACAAATAGCTATGTATTAATTCAGTCTCTTACACACAGAGGTTACAATTTTACCTTTCTCACAAGGGTGAAAAATGGATGCCTTGCTGCTAAATTCATGTTTCTGGAATATTTACTATGTTTTGCTCCTGTGTACTTATGTGCAGGTTTAACATGACTGCTACATTATTGATAAAGTGTCCGTGATCATAAAGAATCACAAGGTGTCCAACAACCAGATAACACAGAGAGCAATCAAAATGCAGCTGGCTCTGGGGTGTGGAGAGCCATTAAATCAGCCACTGCTGCTCAGGGTGCTGCACAGCATGGGTGGAAAAGAGAAATGTTGGCTAATAACATCTACTTGTGAATACTTAAAGGCAGGACAGGTTTCTGCCTGAAATTAGACACTAAAGAAATGAAGAAATCAATGAAGTGCATATAAAACTTGTAGATGCTAAAAGAATTATCGATGAGTATGAAAGAGGAATGGCGGGCCCAGTAAAATGAAGAGAGAATGATTCCTACAGAAAGAAATAGCTGGAAGGATGAGGATCTGGGAAGTTGTTCTTGGTCTCTTTCTAACTCTGTCAGCTCCTGAGGTAGAAGGCCAGCTGTGATTTCTAAGAATGGGTGTTTCTATGGCTAATATCATCTTCCTCAGTAACCATGTTTCCAGGACTACAAACAGCATCTTAAAAGAGCCTTTTTCTGTATGTTTCATTTTTATAACATGATTTCTGCCTTTTAAGCCATTTTTAATAAATGCTATCATTCTCTTTGACTACGTCCAGTGTTAGACTTCTCAGAAGATCACACAGAAGCATAATACTCAAGGGAGAAATAGTCTGCTACGGATAGAGCGGTTCTCACCCCATTAGGTGGGCAAAAGAGGAGTGTTTGAACCACAGACCTCAGAGCACAGGGAAAATATTGTCTCATTCCAAGGTAAGCCAGGGAGACTGTACCACGGCAGTGCAACCTTAGGTGGCCTTTTTAGAGCAGAGATATAGGAAAAATATATGGAAAGGGAACAAGGCAAGTAAAACAGGAAAAAGGATGGGGAGAAAAAAGAAGGGGCAGAGAAGGGGGAAGGAAAATAAAAATAAAAAATCAAAATATTAAGTGACAAAAATAGTAAAACAAATAAAAGAAAACACATACGCATTCAAAAAAGCCCACGCAAAACAAAACAAACAAACAAAAAAATCACCCAAACCCAAGACTGATAAAAACATGTGGGGAGAGAAAATAATTAGGGGAAAACAGAGACAGAGTGAAACACAGGCTGATGACATTGTACCCAGACATAGAAATGAATAACAGGACTCACCCCAAAAAAGAGTAGGAACAATTGTTGTTGGAATACTATAACCACACAGTCTACCCATCCAAAAACAACTTGAGGTGGACACAGTAACTCTTAAGTGGGCTGACCTTTGAACGGGACAAGGAAGTCCAATACCTATCAGTATCAGCCAGTACACAGCACACTATGTGATGTGATGTGATGTGATGTGATGTGATGTGATGTGATGTGATGTGATGTGATGCGATGCGATGTGATAAAACCCCATGGCTGTGCAGATGCCTTCAAACCCCCCATTCAGGAACACACTTAACCTTGTTCCATATGTATTTTAATTGTGACTCAGCATGGTTAATGTTGTTGCTGTATGTTTCTTATTACCTTTCTGAAGACGCGTGTAGTCCAGCAAATGCAGGGATGGAGCCACCGCAAAGGCACAGCACCCATTTTTCTGTTACTTCCATCTCTCCACAAAGCATGTGGCTCTAATAGTACAGGTTAAACCTGTTAATTTATCTTTCAAAATTTCCGTTTGACTATGGAAAATGACATGGTCTTGAAAACACTGGGGCAACATTCCAGCTATGTTAATTATAGTAAAGGCTGAGAAGTGAGAAAAAAATGAAGGTATTTTGCAATTAGTGTAAAAGGAGAGAGATTCATAGATTCAGCCTACCTGCTACAGTGAGATATATTGTACAATAACTTGAACAATTACTTTGATTTCCCATGTATAGGCAATAAAACTTTTTCCAGAAGCTAAAATAAAGCATGTATTTTAGAATGCAAAACTTATTTTAAGGACATCAGGAGGTAGTGTAAAGCCTATAAAAGGAAGCTATCCATCTTGCAGAAAGAAAGTGTTGATTTTATTGCAGTTCAGTTCATTCTTAAAGACAGAGAATCCCCTCCAGGGCAGATAGGACAGTAACTGCTGACACTGGCTTTCTTATTCAGAGAATTGCTCATCATTATTGTTGAAAAAAAAGTTATTGTGGTTGTATTTCAGAACTGGTAAACAGAAAACTCAAGTATACATACATATATATACATATATACATACATGCACACAAACACACACATTATGTTTATAAAAAGGCCTTTTGGTGTAACATTTAAAAGGAATTTAGTTGAAGAACTTTACAAATGACAGCCTTAAGGCACTAGTAGAAATTGAGGAGCTTGTGACCCCTGCTAGACTGAGCTATTATGAATGTAACCTACTGTAAAGCAGATGTCCAGAGTCAGAAGTGCCTCAGGTGCATCTTTCTTCCTCAAACATACGCCACAGACGTTGAGCTTACACCACCTGAAAACTTTTTTAATTTAGTATTAATTCTCCCTCCCAATAACAATTGTCTTATGCAGCTGTCAGAAATTACAGCAGGACTGAAAGGAAGTTTTATTTCTGTTTTCTTTTCAGTGGTAAGAGGGTAAAGTGATTTTACAGAGCACAGAACTGTATTCGCTAAGGACCAGTGCTCATGATTGTTATCTGAGTGTGATGCTCCAGAAGTTAATAAAAAAGCAGGCAGACAGTCTCCTTTGGAAGACTCAAAAGGCATCTGCTTCTCTCCAGCAGATAACAGAGCACCAAGCCACTTCCTTGAGTTTACTAAGCATTTAAACTGTAAGTTCGAGTAAGTTGCCAATTCAAAGCAAGCTCAAAGACATTCAATGGGTACTAAAATGTCACTTCAACTTCAAATTTTTGTTTGTCCGAAGACACAGGAACTGAAATTCTGCTAGTTCTCTTGGGAAACTGTTCAATATGTTGGTTGACATTACTTTGGTGTCTTTTCAGAAGATACCTACAGTTCTGTTGCATCACTGATTCCTCCTCTCCTTTGATCTATATCTGATGAACTTATGGTTTCTCTAACTTGTAGTTACAGAATAAAAAGTATCATCTTGCAAGGCACCAAAACTATATGGCACTCATTAAAATTACCATTTGTAACGACACACAAAGCTTGATGTCCAACACAGGCCCATCCAAAGGCTCTGCTTTCCCCCTTTCTCAACTGCTTTGTGTACCAGATTGTGGAGGCATCTGAGCTGAATACTCGCTCTTATGCAAAGGCAAGGGCTAGTAGTGTCATCTGTGGACACCAGTCAGCTTTGCAGTCTTGTCCCCTATTCTGAAATGTATGAGCCATACTGAAAAGCACATTCATTTTTCTGAATTAATGGCTGGAAGCTGCTGGTACTACAGAAATCAGTTTTTAAATGCTGGATTGAGGTTTAAATCAGTAAAAAGTAGTTCCAGGTAAAATATATTGTTGCACCCAGGTTATTAGGTCACTTGAAATATACCACTACAAAGGAAAGTACCTTTTTTTAACTGGAAATATGTAAATTTATATAAACTGTCCTATATAAACTCCTCATTTTTTTGCCATGATTGTATTTTCACTGTTTCTCTGAAGGAAAAAAGTTATAATGGCACTAGGAGAAATAAAACAAACAAATTTTTGACAAGAATTTCAGAACGGCTATTTAATTTCACACTTGGAAGCCAATCTTAATCTGTTAGAGGCCAGGAAAACATATAATACTGGGACAGAGTCTCTTTATATCTCCATCTGATATTGGCCATTGCTGAAGATAGGATCCTGGACTTGAAGAACCTTAGATCTTATCCCATGCCACAATACCAGTGTTTAGAAAGTCTGTCCATGTTCTAGGAAATGTATTTTTTCAGTCATCCAAGCATACATACACAAACCCATAATGTGAGAATATTCCTTTTTATGGTTTCATTTTCGATTTCAATCCATCATCTTAGATATCCTTTACGGTGAACATCCAAAAAAACTGAGTCAGTATAGTAAGGCAAATGAAGTCTTGTCTCTTAGGTTTGACTGCAAAATTCTATTCCTAAATTATCTGTAGTTCGTAAGAGTTCAAGGTCTGATCATTAATGAAGATTTAACTTCTTTTGTGTCCTAACCCTGTGACATGTGCATGTGTACAATGCTATTCAACAGAGTTACGTTACTTCAGACTTTCCCAGCAAATTATTTGAAGTGCTCCAGACATGTCTAAGATAGTTCTTCTTTTAAATTAGGCAAGACATCCTCATGAATTAGCATAGTAGTAGCCTCACCCAAATACTACTGAAACCATTGGAATTTTTCCATTGACTTTTGTGCGGCTTGGTTCAGGCTCTATCTAATCTCATCCAGATATTGTCAGATGAGAAAATATGTGTGTGCTTCAAAATGCTCCCACACTTTGCAAAAGGGATGGGAGTGGGACGAAAAAAATGCAGGAAAAAATAATGGAAATGCTTATCTGGGCAAGTAACCTTTGAAACTGATCATCATAAGTTAAAAGCCAGTATCTCACCAAAAAGGTGAAACCCATCCAAATCTTGATTGAATATTTTTTGATCCAGGCTATCAAGATGCTTCATTCCTTTCATGAAATAGTCAACACTGTCAAGTCTTGCTGAACTCAAGTAATTCAGAAAGCACTCAGCACCTTGCAGAACTGAAGGAAAGCACCTTTTGAGGGAAGCCACCATCTCACAAATACGCTTATGCAAAAGCTTATTATTTTCACACATCCAGTTGAAATGGGTGGGATTTGTCTCATCTTACTGCAACCACTGAGAACTTAGGCATTATTCACCTTGGAACTCCCTTTTGTCAAAGGAGAGATGGGCATCTAAGAAGAGATTTCTCACAGCTCTCTTAGACATCTTCCTTGGTATGAGATGAATTGCCTTCTGGGGGTGCCCATCTCTCACCATTGCCTGCTGGGAGACCCTAGAAAATTTCCTTGGAATATACATATAACTGAAGTTAATTGAGATGCATCACAGTCTGAGAATATAGGTACTTTTCTGCTTGTTATGTAAATTACTGCCCACTTTGCTATGCAGTTATGACCATTTGTGCCCCAGCTTTACAGGGTTGATAGGACTATCCATTTCCATCCCACCACCATTCATGATTTTCACATGGGACCTGATCCACCTCTGTAAAATCAATGACAGCTGAATCAAGTATTGTGTCAAAAACAGAGCTCCAGAAACTTTAAAGAAGTCCTGTCCTGGGAATATCTCTCTCTGCCAGGGGAATTCCACTGAATTAAAAAAAACCCAAAAAACCCACAACCCAAACCACAAACAAACAAAAAATCCCCCAAACCCACAACCATAAACATCAACTTCCTGCAGAACAAGTGAAAACATAATGCTCCAGGATTGCATATCCAAGAGGAAAATTTTAGCAATTAAAAGTAGTGAATGGTGAGGAAATTTCTGGGGAAAAGATCACAAAGGAGAATGAAATGAGGAATGTAATAGAAGTTTTTCTTTAGAGAAAAAGCTAAATGATTCACCTTACCCCCTTTGCAGTCAACACGAACAAACCTTGTGCCACAATACGCTCCTAAATACACATAGTGTGCAACACACTTAAAAACTCTGAGATTACAGGTGAAACCATGGTCCTAACAAACTGAAAACCTGTAATGAGACTTGATAGGTTAGTTAAAACAAAAATAGCTTCAATTTTTACATAAATCATACTGTATTATATCCATAAACTTGAGACTTATAATATGCGAGAGACTTTTAAATGTTGTTTGGCATTCATTCATTGGGAGGAATTAACTCCACTGGCCTTGAGATAGATTGAGAGCAACAGGAGGATGTAAAAGGCAAGGCTCATATTCATTGGAGGTTCATGGCATTTACAGTGTTTTACACAATCATGTTCTAAGGTTGATTTTGCAGGCTGTCTTAGTCACTATCTCCAGTCAAGGCTCTTGTGTAAACAGGGTTTGTTCTACCCCGACAGTGTGCCTATTGTAACTTGGGGCCACCTGTTAGACAGCATGAAGTGTTGCCTAAAAAAATACACAATAAGCAGATTGTTTGTTACAGTTGTGCACAGACAACTGTATTAGTGTTCTTCACACCATATGTCTATATAAACAGAGCTTCAGTGAGCTATTCACCAGAGACTCAAACACTGATGAAGAAGCTCCCTTAAAAGACCCAGGGCTTACAAGCATTGGTTCACCTGTTAGGCATACATCAGGATTTCAAATGCTTGGCTTCAAAGGAGAAATATTCCTTCAGAAGTTTCTGCAGCAAGTTTTACGCTAGAAGCAAAAAAATACCCCACACAAACAAAAAACCCACCCCAAACCAACATAAACTCCACAGTTGGTGGTTTTAGTAGTTCTGTGAAAAGGGAAGGGGAGGGAAATTGGCTTCACTGCAGAAGTTTGACTACCTTCCAAAGTAAATATAATATTATATCATTTTATAATACATATGATAATTGCTCTTGTTGTTGCTGTTATCGAATACACCTTCATCCATGTGTCAAGACTAAATCTGAAGTCTCATAAGATGAATTTGTGAGCTCAGTCGTACCCAGGGTTCTTGCAGTCTTGGTGAGACTACCTTGGACAGCCTCTTTTATTCATTTCACTTTTTCATAAGGAGAGATTTTGAGGGAGGGCAAGGAATGAAAATGTCTCTTTTTGCTTTGTGCAAGGAAAAATGTTACAGTAAAATAAGCAACAGACACCACTGACAGGCATGGTGTAAGAAAGAATAGAATAGAATAGAATAGAATAGAATAGAATAGAATAGAATAGAATAGAATAGAATAGAATAGAAATTACACAAGTCTTTTAACAAGGTCCATGCAAGTGTAATCAATTCTATAAACCCAGATGTCAGTAGCTATTGTGCAATGCGATCATAAAAGGCATATCACAGCCTAACAAGCTCTATTACACAATTGCCTGACAACACTGGAGTATATGTGAGGAGACGTATATTAATGTCTATTCCTCCTGTCGCTCTGGTAGCAGAGAAGAGGCATGGAGCAAAAATCTCTTTGGCTGCCATCCTCCTGCATCAGCTTGCCTCCTGGAGATGGTGCAGGTGTGGGACATAAACTCTTCCAGTAGAAAAGCCCATTGCAGCTAAGTCCTCCTGGAGTAAGGACACAGAACCAGAATGTGAAACGAGGGTCACCATCTGGTGCCTGCTCTGCTCCTACAGCAGCCTCGCTTTATATTATGCTCTCCAAGGCTAAATTACTACATGACTATCCAGCCCCTACAAAGAAGGATTTTGCAGAGGCTAGTAGCACTCTTCCTACACCACTAAAGCTGATCCCCAACATGCAAAACACCTATAAGAGAAAAAAAAAAAATAAAGAATGAGGGGCTTTTTATTCTCCAGTATAGAACAAAAGAACTGCATCAATTTATTTTCTAATGACTGTTATAAAAGTTCACTTTACAGCTGAACTCCTCTAAGCAGCACAGATCAACTGTTCTAGCTCCAAATACATATCGGAGTTATTTTAAGCCTGTTTTTCATGTATGAAGTGTTTACTCTGATACTGTTAAAAAGTAGCTGTGCAGGTTTGGGCTCCATTCAAAACAAAAACATTATGAACCCATCTTCTGTCTTTTTTTTTCTTTTTTTTTTGTTTTCAGAAGGAGTGTTTGCTCTAAGGAGCAGCATTAAAGAGAAGATTTTTAAAAGGTTCTGCTTCAAGGTTAGTTAACCCACATTTTTGCACAAATTACCATGAAAGCTTTTTCCCTGTGCTGGTTTCTTTCTATTAACACAAAGAATACAATGCCTCCCACTTTTACACAAGATATTGGTCTCTGTTTGGAATAGTATTTTATTTCATAACATAGGCATCATTTTAATAAAATCAAGCTATTGTGTTTTCTCAGCACCATTCTGTGTAATATTTCTGAATTTCTTCTTATTTCCTTATAGAAACACTTTTTATATCCAGATGCATGTTAAAGTCTGAAGCTTCACACATTTCATATCTTTCTTTCCCAAGTTAAATATCCAAATGAGTTCATGATTAAATAAGTCCAGTCTGGAAATGGTTTTCCTAACTATGCATATGGTGGCACTTCGGATGGGTGCTGAAATTAGTTCATAATGGTAATACCTTGACACCCTTAGCTGAGATGTTATTGTGCATTCAACAGTCTACAGCATGGAGAGCTACAGCATGAAGGATATGGCTGCATAATAAATGGAGGAAGCATGATTATATCTCATGTACAGTTTTGGCGTACCTACTACAGCTAAGATTAGGAATGAAGACACCATGGCATGATTTCTACTTTAATGCTAGCAACCAGAGAGGGAGTGTTGCTCTAAGTTTTACAGCAGGGAACACTGCTTTGAAACAAAGGAGCTCAGGCTCCTGGCTAGGAAAATGGCAGAAGGAGGGGAGCAAAGACGGGGAACAAGCTAGAGAGGGATTCCTGTTTTCTTTACTCTCCCAAGATCCACTCCAACCACGCCAACTGATGTCCACCAAGCAACTTATGTTTCATATTCTTGTTAATAAGATATGCCAGAGCCCATACTGTCACTCTTCATTTTGTAACTAGAGATTAAGACCATCCTGGCTATGAAAGCATGCACCACAATCCCACATACTGCATTGCTGCTTCACAGTCCTCCCTAGAGAGACAAAAAGTGGATAGGAGAAGTTTTATTACCCCTATTTCACAGAGCAATCTAAAAGACTGTGACCAAATCACAGCCGGCCCCAGAAACAGCAGGAAGCATGGGCAGGAGGAAGGGATATGAAGTGGTGGGAGTCCACAGCCTGCCAGGAGTGTTAGCTGGATTGTTCCAAAACTGAACTGAAGGAGTTTATGCAAACAAGCAATGCAGACGGATGGCAAATTTGGCCTCAAACCCCACTCTGGGATTGACACTTGCACAAAGTCACTCAGACAGTTCATAGGAGAACTCACAGTGAATCCAAATCTCTAGTCAAGACACCAGTCCTAGCACAAAATTCTAAGTAAAAAAAGGGCGAAATGGGCTTCTGTACAGTGGCCAGACTGGTGAATGGAGCGAAATGTGTTCATTTTCCCGGCAAAACAAACAAAAGAGAATCCCCTCCCATCCCAAATTCTGTCTTGGGTTATATGAAATCTTTCATTTTGTCATCAAAACTGTTTTCTTATATACTTGTGTTTGCTTTATTTTCTTATTTTTAAAATCTAAGTGCATTTACCATAGAAACTTTGAAAATGAAAATTTGAGACATTTATTAGCAAAGCTGAAGTGAGTGCTTGTTTTTTTCCAATATTTTGGTTTTGGTGGATGAGAAGGAAATAAAGGAGAGGAAGCAGAATGGGACATGAGAAAAAAAATTTCATCTAACAGTGAGATTAACTTTTTTTATTCTAAAACCACATTTATTGATGATTTTAAGAGGTGCTACATACAGGACTCCTCTTTCATCACAAATCATTGCTAATACAATGAAACTGTAGATTTCGGCTGCTGAAGAAACTGAATTTTCCAATAGCAATTTTAAAATTTTATCCTGAAATTAAAGGTTTCCTTGAAAATGAAGCCGCAATGTCAAGGTGTACAGTAGAATTATAAAACCTGGTTTTATTCAACACTAAATACAACTGCAGACATATCTAATTCTATCTGGTACTCTTTATATAAAATGGCGAACAGGGAAGTTGCAAGGCTATGCGTGATACCCCAGTACATGTGGCCATGCCCCTCTTTGCTTCATGAGGAACTTTAGGCTACTTTCCCCTCCAGTTCTTCAAGCAGCTTTGCTCTGGGAGAGATGGGGAGAGGGAATAAATAAGAAAGTCAAGGAACAGTGGCAAGGCAAAATATGAAGAGGTCTGGCAAAGGCAGTTAGCACAGCTCCTATGGCATTGTGATAGCTGAGATGTCAAGAGCATGCATCAGAAATGGGGAAGCCAATATGCTAGAATTAGAGGCACTATGTGTTAGCAGCAGCCAACCTGGCTTCATATTTGGCTAATGAATACGTACACAGGTTTCAGGCCTGCTGGTGACATTCACACAAGATGATGAGTAGGAAAATAGGAATTGTTTTTACTGAAAACAAAGATTTTTATCGAAAATGTCAACATTCAATTAAAAAAAAAAAACAGAAAAGTCAACATATGCAAACTTTTCTCATTTATTTATTTTGCTTAAATCTTTTAATTTGAGCATTTCAAGGTTTTGACCAAAAAGAAAAAAAAAAGGCAAAAATAAAATAAAAAAAATTAGAAAAAGCAATACTTTTCTAGAAATGCAGAGTTTTTTTGTGATTTGGCAGAGGTTTTCCGGAATTTGTCTTTAACTGACTGAAATTTTATCAGCTTCTTCATTTGCTTGCATGCTACTGGTTCAACACCAATCCTTTCAAGTTGTTAAATGGCACAGGTCTTCTGTTATTTAGGTTGTAAATGCTCTGAATCAAAGCCTGTGTCAATGGGGGCTTGACAATATTCCTGGCATGCATGTTATATTGAGAGCTTCCTGGCTGCTCCTTTAACGTATATGTCCATCATTATTTGTTCAGCTTCTTCTGGGATCAGAGTTTATTAAACAACAGAACAAAAAGCAAGCAAAACAAAACAAGAAAATCTCGGACTAAGGCCACATTTCCTTAAAACTATCTACTTTCTTCTGTATCATTAGGAATAGGAATCTTAGAGGTACTGCAGAGGTTTCTTAAGATACTGGAGCATTGCTGGTAACCTGTGCTTAACATCTTCCCTGCATTCAGCAATAGTCCTGCTGTTGCAATAACTGGAGTATTAGAAGACTGTGAACTCTTTTGGGCATGAAACTGGTTTTATTTTATTTTATTTTTGCTTCATTTCTTGTCTGCTGAGTGCCTAAACATACACTGGAGCTCTAAAAATGCAGATCTGAATGATGCTAATGACGCACCTAAATAGTTTTCTACAATCCAAGTTTAGAGGTTTATTTTTATATAGCACTACCCTGTGCTGGTTGGTGTACTGGCTCACCAGGAGCCAGCTGGGGTATTTCTGTACAGTGAGAGTTTGTTGTAGTTAAGCAATTATCTTAATTGACTATTTGTATCAGAAATAGTGTGGCCAGCAGGACTAGGGAAGTGATCATCCCCCTGTACTCGGCACTGGTGAGGCTGCACCTCAAGTACTGTGTTCAGTTTTGGACCCCTCACTACAAGAAGGACATTGAGGTGCTGGAGTGTGTCCAGAGAAGGGCAATGAAGCTGGTGAAGGGTCTAGAGCACAAGTCTTACAAGAAGCAGCTGAGGGAGCTTGGGTTGTTTAGCCTGGAGAAGAGGAGGCTGAGGGGAGACCTTATTGCTCTCTACAACCACCTGAAAGGAGGTTGTAGAGAGGTGGGGGGTTGGTCTCTTGTCCCAAGTAACAAGCAATAGGACAAGAGGAAATGGCCACAAGTTGCACCAGGGGAGGTTTAGATTGGATATTAGGAAAAACTTCTTCACCGAAAGGGTAGTCAAGCATTGGAACAGGCTGCCCAGGAAAGTGGTTGAGTCCCCACCCCTGGAGGTATTTAAAAGATGTGGAGACCTGGTGCTTAAGGACATCATTTAGTGGCGGACCTGGTCGTGTTAAGTTGACGGTTGGACTGGATGATCTTAAAGCTCCCTTCCAACCTAAATGATTCTATGATTCTATGACTACCGTGTGATTTAGGAGAAATCACAGAAAATTAACCTTCTGCTAAAACTGAAGTCATTTATCTCTTAAGGATTTAGGACCCCATCCACAAAATGTACACGCATTGCTTTATTCTACTGTATTGCAAACAAAGACTCAATCTGAATTTTTAGTGGGATCTTGGATGGTGACATCAAAATTTTCCTACATTTGATCAAAGTGTGAATCATCTTGTCTAATGGTCTGTCTGGCCACTGGAGAGTACTGTGTGTACCACCAGACTAAGGTGATAAACAAGTGACCCTATGTTCAAAATATCATTTGAATTCACATCCACAACTAAAACAATACATGTTTCCTTCCAATAACAGAGAGAGGAATTGAGGTGGGGATACAGGACAGATGGTGAAAATTAATCCAGGTTTTCAGTTTTCCAACTATCTCCTATTATTCTTGTCATGTTCCAAAAGTGTTTAATAACGGCTTACTAGAAATCCTAAAACTTAAAAAAAATGTTATTGCAATCTTTTGATCCTTTCTTGGAATGTTTCTTGGTATAATTGATTATAGTTACAAAAAATGGCTATAATTCTCTATCAGTTTAGGGATAGAGAGATGGGATGAATAATATGAATATGAATTTTTCATGAGACATTTTACTGAAGATGGAAATTTAATAATATCTGTATTTAACTCTATGTTTTCTTATTTTATATTTTTGACCCATTTGCAACATGCTTTTTCTGAAAAGTAGACTTTCTAGGGACAAGCTCCGTGATGTGCTACTGACAATTAGGTGACACTGCTCTTTTCCATGGTTTTGTGTTAATATATCCAGTCTACACTAGAAGGCCTTATATTCCTGGAACTGGCCATTCAAACCACGAAGGAATATATAGAATAAATAATGAGGAATATATTGATCCTAAAGTGGTCATGTATATTTAAGCATTCCAAGGCATTTTTACTGACGTTCCTGTATTTAGCACATTTTAATTTAAGTTATTATGCTCTGCCTATCAGGAAACTTCCCTGCCATTTTGCTTACTTTAAACCACTCCTCGCTATTGCTGGACCGTGCTCGTCTGCATTTTAAGAAGCAAGAGCCAGCTCCTGGGATGGTGTAAGCATCATCACTCCATAGGATTATACTGATTTACACCAGCTCAGGATCTGATCCATATTTTCTATCTCTGTGACATGATTTAGGCTAAGTTACACCCTATAAATCTATTCTCAGTTGTTATTTTGTGCGTCTCAAGCTTCCAATAGGAGAGCTTGTATTCAGGTTTCACAGCCAGGCAACAAAAGGCTTCCCCTGGGTACTATGCTACTCTTTTAAAAACTAAAGCACACGGGCTGTGGAGGCAGAGCATTTAAATAGCAACATTCATTACGCCGGCTGAAGGAAAAAAGGTCAGCTCCAGCAGTAATCTCCTGCTGTAAATTTGCTAGAGAAACAACATGCCAGTAAAAGTACACATTAAACAATATTGTCGGCACTGGGACGCTCGCCGCCTCCATCCCCGCCGGCGATGTCGATAGCGTTAAACCTGCCATTCGGGGGAACCCCTTGTGCCAGGAGGGGGACCCCGCAGCAGACCCCACAAGATCAGCCGAAGCGGGGCCCAGCCGCCCTAAACACGCACACATATAGGTAGGTGCGTGTCTATCGGCACACATATGTGGTGGCCCGTGAGGAGTGCGCGCGGAGCAGCACACACCGGCCGCCCTCCCCTCCCGTGAGGAAGGATCCCTGGCGGGATGGCGGGCGGCAGCCCCCGCTGACAGATTTTTCGGCACGTTGCAGGCAGTTTGGCCTGGTGCCTGGTAATCCACTAGGACTGACACATTTTGGGCAGAGCGGCGGTACGCAGGGAGCCATGTGGCCGATGTTAGTAAACATTATCCCGCACAGTCTGGCGTGCCACCGCCGGCAGCGGGAGGGTGAGCGGCTGGCGGCGCACAGGGCCCGGCCGGGGCGGCCGAGCTGCCCGGGGCCGCCAGCCAAGGCCCGTCATCCAGCAGCTGCTCCCGTCTCCGCGGCAACGGCGATGAACAATGGGCTGGAAATCCAGCCGGCGGCCTACATGGAGAGGGCCCAATGGAGGGAGAGGGCCCTATGGAGGGAGAGAGCCCTATGGAGGGAGAGAGCCCGCTGCCCAGCCTGGAGGGGAAGCCTGCCTGCCCCCCCGAAAGGACTATACCCTGAAATACACAAAAAGGCACACAAAACAGCATCGGGCAGTGTTATCTCTCCCAGCGCCCCCTTGGGCACGTTCCCCCTCGCCATCCAGGTGTTCAGGCTCCGTTTTGATTGTGCCTTCCCCGGCCACCCAGGCAGAGGGGCAGGTTTAACAGTAAAGGCTGGATGGCACAGTGTTAAAATAACAAGGGTTGGATTTCAATGGAAATTTGTTGGGCTTTCTCCCTCCTGTCGCAATTTTAGACCTGGGTCTGGGTGGCAGAGATTAGACTTCAGTTTGTACCTCATCACTCTGGGAGGCAGAGGGGCTTTTCTCCCTGCCTGGGGACAGTCCTCTCAGTTTTACACACAAATTTCCAGCCTTCAGCTTGATCCTGCTTTCAGATGTAACTGTTCTCCCCACAGGCAACAAAAAAAAAGCATGGATTTAATGCACCTTGAAACCCTGACAAGTAACTGAGCTGTCCTGAGGTTGCCACTCAGAAACGTGGGGAAAGCAAAGGCAGTCTCCCTCATGCACTTGCAGCAGGAAGAATTTCTCCCACTTGTAAGACTTCTACAGCTGTGCACAAACAAGGAAATCTTTATAAGAGGAGTGGACACAGTCATAAACTTGGAAAAATACAGCAGCAGTCTCTATATGCAAATAAAAACCCCCGTCCTCTCCTAGTAAGTCCAGTATTAATTTAATGAAGTATTTTCCTACCAAGCTGAACTATTTTCCTACGTCGTTGCACCCAGACAACAAACCCCACTCACCATTCAGACAGCAAGTCCAGATTTTGGGGAAGCTTTATAGAGATAAGCAGCACTTCCCTGGAATACATTCAAGTCTCCTGCCCCCTATCAGCTACAAAATCTTCAGAAAGCACAGTTTCTTACAACACAGCCATACAAAATTAGGCCTTTGGGACCAATGTCTCTTGTTGTACAAGTCTTCCGTGGAATATCTTATGACTTTTAGGAGCAACTGGTGCTTACTACAAAACCAAGAAACATTCATGCTTTCCTCAAAACCTCCTGGGAATCTGTTCCCCAGCAGAAATTTGTACCTTTGTATAATTATGTTGACTTACCAAGTGTCATTAAAGGAATTGTCTGTTATAAAGGACAAATGCCCTTGTGTGATGATAAAGGACTGTATGGAATTGTCTACTCTTTTTCTGCAGGTGTGTGTGTGTGTGCGCAAGATGACAAGAGCCTAACCTAACTCATGGGGGGAAGTAATCAAGAAAAATCTCTCCAAATGCCAGGTATGTCATCTCTATTGCTAATACGTCATACATAGTCCTATGAAGACCCAAATGAGAGCTAGAGCTTTTGAGTTTGATATAATGTATGTGCAATGAATATTTATTATGATCATGATTTATAAAATGTAGTAATGCTCTTAGGAATGTTCTGAACTGAAGAAAGTTCACTGTGTGCAGAAATAGTGTGCTAATTAAGAGATACCATACACATGTCACCGCAGGGAAGCTTTCAATCGGGAAAGTAATCCATTGACTGTATGCGCATTTTGCATCCGAGACCCAATTTTGAAAAAAAGGGAAGAAGGAAGGTAAGATGTTACAGCCTTGTCTGGCCGCATTCCTGTTGCATAAAAGAACCAAAAAGAATGAGGAAGAGGGTCTCAGAGCCAGGCAGGGGCAAGAGACAGAGCTGAGAGGCAAAACTGGAGGCTGGATTTTGTACCTGACTCTCAGCTAGGACGTGTAAATGTCCAAATGCCAGGACAGCAGGAGAAATCCTTTGACCTTGGGAAAACTCCTCATGGCACCACACATGAATATGAGCTGCAATTAATTAAGTTACTTGGTATAAAAACAAAAACTCTCTTAGAAAACATCTAAATTTGGGTGGGTCTGGTTGCTGTAAAAGTAACTGAAAGATTGAAATTGAAAGACCCTTTATCCATTAGGGCATGCAAATTTATTGGCTATATTTATTACAATAATTTCAGTAGTTTCTCTCTGGACATAAGTCAAACTAGCATGGCATAGTGCATCATATACAGTTACACGTAGCTATTTGCATTGATACAGCTAAGTCCCCTTACCTTCCAGCACAGGGAGGCCACAACCAGCCTCCTTATCAGGAGTGCTCACTGGCCTGTGCTAACCCCCACCTGTCCCTGACCACTGGTTGTGTCAAAGCCCTGCCACAATGCATGCTGACCACGTAACAGTGGGGACAATCACAGGCCACTGCCAATGTCTGTGCCCTGGGCCTCTTCCACTTGCTAGCTCATAGATGATCTGACAGATTCAAACGCTAAATCAATAGGCTTCAGTGGGAACTGGGACAGGCTCAGTTGGTCTTTCCCTGTTTAATTTTTCTAATTACATTCTTAATTTGCACAGGTCTAATTACTTATAGTACAATAACAACATTACCAAGAGAAAGAAAGAAATGGAATTAAGAAGTTCAAAACAAAACCAAAAAATATTGCATTTCTGAAAATGCATAAGGCAGACCTTTCTTCGGGGCCCAGTCCTGCTCTCTGCACCTAGACAACAAGACTATTGTATCCAGGGCTGAGTCCACTGAATTATGTCTGGGCTTCACATCTCAGCTGAACAACTGAAGAGACTGGTAAACTCGCAACTTTAGTGTAGAAAATTGAGGATGGGACATAGTCTGG
Source organism: Nipponia nippon (assembly GCF_047370975.1). NCBI lineage: Eukaryota > Metazoa > Chordata > Aves > Pelecaniformes > Threskiornithidae > Nipponia > Nipponia nippon. Next base: position 113,305,518 of record NW_028262358.1, on the reverse strand, counting down.
AGAAGGTCTGCAAAAGCTATTTTGTTTCTTTGAAGGAAAATCAGGGAAGAAAGACAACAAGAGAGGAGGAGGGAAGGTTTGGGCACAGGACTGGGAACCAACAGCTTCTACTTTGAAGCCACAATACCTTATTCTTCAATAGCTCTGCACAAAGTCACTTGGTCCTTCTGCCTTACCTGCCCACCTCAGCACAACAGGGAGCAGAAAGCCTTGTGGAGCATTTAGCAGTCTGAAATACGAAGGAAGCCTGTCCATGAAAGAGTACTCATAAATCCTGTGCAGTCAGTAGAGCATCACAGATTTACTGCAGTCCTGAAGCCTAGTGTGAAAGGCCTTAAAAAGGTTGTTCTGCTTGGGAATAGGGATGTACCTGTAAAAATTTTTGGTAAACCCTGCACTGCATTGCATATTTAGGCGGAGAAAAATAATAAAACTGCCTTCCCCAAAGAAACAGCTCACTGTGGTTTAGGTCCTGATTCATAATCCAATGAAGTAAAAAATGTTCCTGCTGTTTCACCAGTTGGTTCACAGGTACTTGCTATTATTTTTGTTATTGTCCAATTGTTATTCCTTCTTTTACAGTCTTTCTACTCTCTTACTCTGGCTCATTTGTCAATACATTACATGTAATGCTCCTAGTAACAAAGCACAATAAAAATCAAAATACACTGAATTGGCTCTACTTAGAATAGAAAACAGATGGGATATTTTTCAGCATGTTTGAAAAATCAACACATTTCCCTTGTAATATCTAATAACTAGCATTATTCTCGTTTTACAGTTTATACCAGAAATAGACATTAACTCACTAGCCTTGATGAAGCATCTGTGGCTCTGTGAGGTGAATCTCACTTTACAAGTCCTGGGTTGCACACCCTTTACTGAGGGAAGTGAATCCAGATTTTTTCAAGGTTCCACTGCTGCTGTAAAGACTGCAATATTATTACTTAGTTTAAGTCAAGCAATTTAGAATGACATTTCCAGCTTTTGTTTTCTTACTTGGTTTCATTCTACTTTCTTCCTGTACAAAACTCTGCCCAATATAACATGAGGATAAAATCGTAAGGCTTACCTAATTACTACTGCATTACACTTGTATGAACAGTGCAGATATTGAACATTAGACAAATTACTAATACAACAATGCAGCAGTTCTTTCTGTAGCACAAGATTTCTCTGGGAATGTTATTTTATTGTATTTCATTTAGTGCTTGTTTGTTTAAGGGGGAGGAACAGACATTGCTGTATTCCAGTTTGATTCAGCAAGCATTCTGGCCTCAGTCCAGCAAATCACTTAAGCGTGTGCTTAAATGTAATGAAATGAAATTTAAGTTCATAGTACTGCCTATGTATTTAACATACAGCATGGGCTTAAGTGCTTTATACAAAGCAGGACCAGAATGATGAAAAACCTTAAAAATAAGGCCCATGTATTTTTACACACACAATTTTTAAAACCCTAATACTGTTAAAAGGGACATTTTCCACTGCCTGTGCTATGAAAACACTGTGTAGTCGTGTCCCCCCGCCCCACTCCAAAAGCCAACTAACTTTTCTTGATCTGACAATCTGACAGCTATATCCTGTGTAACTGCTAGTCTGGCCCTTTTTAAAAATATCCTATTAAGTTAAGTGGAAGCTTTGCCTGAGCAAGGTATGCAGAAATGAGTCACAGGGAGTATAGGGAATTTTCTCAGGACTTAGGGCTGTGCCTGTTGTAGCCAAAGGCTAAATCTCCAGTGGAACTCAGTAGTGTTCCTCTGAGTACATTTGCTTTCCATACCAATCTCTGGTTTAGTGGGAAACATAAAACCAACATGAAAGTCATGCTGAAACACACCACAAAGAAAGGTGTGTTCTTAACTTGGGTTACCTAACCCAGGTTAGATAATTTAAGCTGCGGTTGCACAGCAATTTAAACCAATCTAACTACTGGCTGCCAGGGAGGGAGCAACCACGTCAGCCAACAGTTAGATGTGCATCAGCTGCTGCCGCGCTGCAGCCCCAGCTTCGACCAGCAACCAAGATAGACACGGTAACTGGAGTTGGCTAATACAGAACATGAAATGCTAACAATGCTTAAAGCCCCCACCACTTTAACTTGTCCGTGTAAAGATATTACTGAATTTTTATGAGTTTTTGCAATGTAGACAGACCTGGAGAACCTTTTCAGAGACACAGAAACTCAATAGAGCTGACTGCTGTCCACAGTAAAAGGAAAACACAGTTCCTTCCTCAGAAGGTTTACAATCCATATGTTATATTTCCACTGTAAAGGCCCTCAGCTCTTAGCCAAAGGAAAAAAGAAAAGAAAAAAAAAAAAAAAAAAAGCAAAAGCTGGCTTTACTGTTTATGAGAAGCTCCCAGTGTAAAAAAAAAAAAAAAAGCTGTTTTGTTTTGCAGGTTAGATGCCTAGGGATTTATTTGTTTTTATGTTTCTTTGTTTGTTTCTGCCAAAAGCAGAAACAACCTTCTTGAATTACTCTGCAGTGAATCAATCTCTTTTCAACAGAAGCATTAAAAACCTCTAGGTTTCATTCATTCACAGAATAATGCATATATTTTGCTCAGTAGTGTTTGTTTGAATTACAACCACATGGAATTCAGAACAATGCCAGTGTGGCTGCATGGACCTGCTGAAAATTCTCAAAATTCCGTTTTAAATTGTTTCTGCTACAAGACCTGATTAAGCATAGCAGTTATCTACAATGTACTAGTTTTTCTGCTGCTCCATTTTTCTTGCCATCTCCAGTCACTGCTTGACAAAACTAATTTTTAAATGGTCCTTGTTTTGCATTTCTAGCACATCTCAAAAAAGTGAGGAAACAATTATGCTTTTGATCAAAGAACAGATCATGAGCTAATCATACATATTCTCTCAGCTGTCCTCATGACTTCATGCTAGAGAAAATGTCTTTCTCAAACTTATCACTTGCTTAGTATAGACTTAAACAACATCCCCATGCATTTTACACAATATAGAAGGAGTTGAGTGCCTTTGGCCCAGTTTCTGTAGCTTTCAATCATAAAGAGGTAAAAAGAAAGCATGGAGAGAAAAACATACACAGGTACGTATGAACAGATGTTGGCTTTGATTTTTTAAATTATGTTGCCCCACTTATCTGAAGGTTTCTTGGTATTTTGAATGACAAAGGTGGGTACAGATTCGCCTCTCTTGCCTTCTCTCGTGTTTAAATTTCTTTTCTGCATGCTGACTTCAGCACCAGGTTTGTCTGCACACCAGAGGTGTGGTCTCTGGGGACAGAGGGAAGGGGAAAGGGTTATAAGATGTGGATCTTATACACGGTCAGATAAAATTGTCCGAGGAGTCTTTTCCTATCCAGGATGCTGCACAGAAGAAAACAGGCATTATAAGCCTCAAGGCACTCTTCTGTGACTTCTTGTGCAGAATGTCTACCCCTGAGGCTTACAGGAATGCCCACAACCAGGAGAAGGGATTTAGCCCAGCACTGAAAGACTGTAGTATTAGGAAATGGAAAACACATTAGAAACTTGTGTTAACCCCAACTGGAAAACGTAGAGCAACTCATTTTACTTCCAGCCAATCAAACCTTCAAGAGAACTCGTACTGTTTTATTTTCAAGTATCTACTTTTAGATGTCCACCTTATCTCTCTGTATAAGGCTTCAGGTTTGATTCGGCATAAGGGTGAAGTGAGGCAACATTCTAGGTGTTTGTATGTTGGATTTTGCCTTGTTTTGTAAGAGCTATAGAATTTCCTGTCTGAAGATTGTTGGTTCACTTTCATCTTCTCATCTCTAATTACATTTATTATATTCCAAAAGACTAGAAATAAACCAAATTCTATGCTAACCTGAAACTTAAGAGTGGAGGATGAGGATTAGGGCAGAGAATTTGTTTAGTTTTGATCTAAGGTAGATCAAAACCAAACAAAATCTTTGGGGCCTGAGAAAATAATCTACTGACTCTCAAAATTCCCTTATGTACTCCAGATCTTCTCCCCTCAACTAATGCTAAAATGTCTTAGCACTGAGCCAGAAGAAATTGGCTGAGTTTATACCTTTCTTTTGCTCCCTTGCAGTTTCCTGTTGGTCAGTGAGCTGTACACCAACCTCTCTGGTCTGGTGTGGCCCAGGAAATTGCAAATATTTTCAGCTGTGTCAGGTTCTGCATATGCAAGTTAGGAGGTTCAAAGGGAAGTTTAATTGACACTAATCCTCATCTTGACTTTTGCTTACCTCCTCTTCTTTCCCACTAAGCCTTCCCACCTTCCCACCTCAAAGCCACAGAAGCTTTACAATTTTTCTTATAAAAATATATATATTTAACCCTTTGGCAATCTCTTAATGCCCTTTTATTAAATCCCTTAACTCCTTTTATTAAGTCCAGGGTAATTAAAATGATTATAAACCTCTCTTGAGAGATTATACCCTTTAATCACAGTGCATATTTGCTGAGATGTAGGCGACATTTTTTGGTATATCAAATATAAAAATACTTTGGGCAAAGATGTTTAATAACAATTTTTAAAACTAAGATCTTGATTAAGGAGGTTTAGGGCATTAAAAATCATATCTACATGTGGTCACAACGAAACATTGAAGGACTTCAAATACTTTTCCACATATACAATGGCACAGTTATAATCAGGTTTCTCAATTTATTTCAACTCCAGCTCCTCAGCTGGCATAATCTGTCCTAATGCCATTGACTCCCAAGGTGCTACACTACTTTATATCAGCTCAGTTTTCTGGACAACCAGAACAAATGCACAAGTAAAATTCCTTCTTGGGTCATTATTCCCAGCCAATGAAAGAAAAATCGAGGACTTTTCTTCTGGAGTGAGCTTGGATCTCCTGTCTGGGACTCCCAAACTGTGCACTCATCCCATCGGCACCAATAGTAAGGTGAATGCATCCCCTTGAAAATACATATGGTCGGATGTTGTTGCAGTATGGTTGTGCACAAAGTAAGTAAGTTTAGGAACCCTTGTTCCAGTGTAAAATATAAATGTGCACTGAACTTCTATCATCAAGGTCTGGGTTTTAATTAGGACATTATTGGTTAGAACTTCTCACTCACAAATGTATACTTCATTGTCATGCACATAGGTCATCAAATAGGACCAAGTGGTATGAAGTCAGCCCTCAACAGTTACTAATCTTTCTTTTAGCTATTGGTAAGTCATTTAATCTCTATGTTCCTTCTGTTTCTTCATATACAGCTTGAATTTCAGGTGACACTTCTAAGACCAAGCTCTCAAGCATTCAAAAGCTGAGTCTTCTTTGAGGGAAACACATAAGTGATTATACACACATTAGAGGCTGAAGGCACTCTTATAAAGTTGTAGAATGACACGGATCTGTATAGAAAGTATTTATTCACTCTGACACTTGCTACTAGACTTATCCCTGAAATGTCAAAATTAAAGAGTTCTGAAAAGAAATAAATTAGACATCCAAGATTTGTTTTGTTTTATTGCCATTCTATATTAACAGTGAGGAAAAACATTAATTTAAAAAATTTTCAGTAGGATAGAAGGCCAAATGCCTTAATCTTGACCACTTTCAATTGCTATTTATTTTCACTGATGCTTATATAACTAAAGCATCCAAGCACTTCATCTTGTCAACACCAGCAGCAGAAAAGAAAGATATGATTTTATTTATCAAAAGAGTTCATGATAACTTAACTGCTCCTTGGTTAATAGTGAATGCATATGCTTAAAATACTCCAGAAAATAACATTCAGTCTTTAAAATGTACTACTGACAAAAGTGAAACAATATTAATTAATATGCACTATTCTATTTTATTCTAACTGGATGCTTGTGTTTTCATAAAGTAGTCTTTGACAAACAAATGTCACTAAGAAATTAAGAACTCAAAAAATGGGAAAGAATATAAACTACCATGCAATTTAACTTGGCATACCTACAATTTTCATTTAGAAGTCTTGGAAGGTCTTGAGTTCTTACTTTATACACTCCTACTGAAGTCAACAGACCTGTAGCCACTCAGCAAGTATTCAGCAGCTCACAGAATGGGACCCTGTATTTTAGACTTAAATAAAAAAAATTACATTGAGGGATAATATAACTAGTCGGAAAGGTGAGACTGCAAAGGAAAAAAAGATGTGACTCATTTAAGTGTTTGAATGAAAGGAGGAATTGACATAGGGTGATATGGAACAGTTATTGAAGACCACAGGAGCTGTGAAAAGACGTAATTTCTTTAAAGAAACAGAGAAATAAAGTTATAAGGACTACTGGAGTAAGGTTATAGAAACAACTGAAGGGAAACACTGAAATAAGAGGCCCCAAAACAGATCTAGCTGTAAAAGTTAATAGTGATTTTTCTAAATGTTCATCTATTTTCTGTTTTTCTTCTGTGGTTTTTTTTTACATTGAAAAGAATGTGATATGTGCTATCTTTTAATTTAATTTAAAATGTTGTCAGTATATCAACATCTGAAATGTATCAACATGCCCTGTAATGAGCTTTGTGTAGGTGTGAGAAGGAGAAAATAAGGTCCTGCCCACCATGCAATATGGTAACGCAAGAGATGTTTTATGAAATTTTATCAGTAATGCAAGCAATTTTCTGGCAATGATGAATATTGCTATACATTGATGATAAGCAGGACATGTGAGAGGATAAAAGAAATCCAAAGATGCTAAAAAAGATTCTATGGTGGCATGACTGGCTGGGTAGATGAGGGGAGAGCAGTGGATGTTGTCTACCTTGACTTCAGCAAGGCTTTTGACATTGTCTCCCATACCATCCTCATAGGTAAGCTCAGGAAGTAGGGGTTAGATGGGTGGACAGTAAGAAGGATTGAGAACTGGCTGAATGGCAGAGCTCAGAGGGGTGTGATCAGCAGTGCAGAGTCTAGTTGGAGGCCTGTAGCCAGCCGTGTTCCCCAGGTGTCACTACTGGGTCCAGTCTTGTTCAACTTGTTCATCAATGACCTGGATGAAGGGACAGAGTGTACCCTCAGCAAATTTGCTGATGATACAAAACTGGGAGGAGTGGCTGATACACCAGAAGGCTGTGAAGCCATTCAGCAAGACCTGGACAGGCTAGAGAGTTGGGCGGAGAGGAACCTAATGAAGTTCAACAAAGGCAAGCATAGCATCCTGCACCTAGGGAGGAATAACCCCATGCACCAGTACAGGTTGACCTGCTGGAAAGCCACTCTGTAGAGAAGGACCTGGGAGTCCTGGTGGACAACAAGTTAACCATGAGCCAGCAATGTGCCCTTGCAGCCAAGAGGGCCAATTGTATCTTGGGGTGCATTAGGAAGAGTGTGACTAGCACGTTGAGGGTGGTTACCCTCCCTCTCTACTCTGCCCTGGTGAGGCCACATCTGGAGTACTGTGTCCAGTTCTGGGGTCCCCAGTTGAAGACAAGGAACTACTGGAGAGAGTCCAGCAGAGGGCTGTGACGATGATTAGGGGACCGGAGCATGTCTCTTATGAGGAAAGGCTGAGAGAGCTGGGTCTGTTTAGCCTGGAGAAGAGGAGACTGAGAGGGGATCTTATCAACGCTTATAAATATCTTAAGGGCGGCTGTCAGGAGGATGGGGGCAGCCTCTTTTCAGTGGTGCCCAGTGACAGAATAAGGGGCAATGGGCACAAACGGAAACACAAAAAGCTCCCTCTGAATATGAGGAAAAACTTCTTTACTTCGAGGGTGACAGAGTACTGGAACAGGCTGCCCAGAGAGGTGTAGAGTCTCCTTCTCTGGAGATATTCAGAACCCGCCTGGATGTGATCCTGTGCAACCTCCTCTAGGTGAATGTGCTTTAGCAGGGGGGCTGGACTAGATGAGCTCCAGAGGTCCCTTCCAACCCCAACCATTCTGTGATTCTGTAAAGTTATGGAGATGCTATTATGGACAACCAAAGCAAAAAGTGTATGAGTGTTGCAGAAAAGATGAACTAGGCGGAACTGGGTTTAAGATTACTTGACTAGTTTAAGAAAAACCTTTAAGATGTATAAGTGAAATAAAATGAGTGGAAGACAGAAGTAGTAGGACTCAACTTGTAATTTAAGGCACTGAAATTAAGTGTTAATGCATAGGTGTTTACATGTTCACTGTGTACCTCGAGTTCCTTTTATAGCCAATGGAGGGCTAATCAATACAGTGAACTGAACCTAGAGAACTAATTCAGTTCATCCTAAAATAGACACCTACACTGAATCACTCTCCAGACTTCACTGACTATGATAGCACCTAGATGTCAAGCTCTCAGTTAGATATCTGCAAAGAGACATCCAGATTTAAGTCTCTCAAGCTGAACCCCACATTAGACATCTACAATGTTGGTGCCTGTGTCTGGTCACCCAAGGCTTCTCTATAAGCAACACAGAAAAATGAGTACTTCTAGGGTGAGATTAATTTGTGTTATTTTAAATATTTATTTAAGGATTAAATTAATTGTGCATTAAAAATAACTGTTTTCTTTATTGACTAAAAAGAGTTGGTATCTGGTCAGATGAATCCCCCTTGCCTCCTTCATGGTAACTTACCTGAGGGAGGCAAAAGGAAAGACAAGAAGCAATAAATCAGATCAGCATAAAAATGTTTAAAGGCTGAAGATAATAGAAATTCTTGAAGTACGTTACATCGTTACACAGCTTCATCAGCAGCATTAATGTATGTTTGAAAGAAGTGCTCATAAATATATGGGTTCAGAACACTGTGATAGATCCAATGTTATCTTGTACACCTATGTTCCTATTCCACTCATGCAAGAAATAATAAATTGGAGTTGAAGCACATTGTGGTTTACCCAGGCTTGTTTGGGCTGAAGTAGGGCTTTTAGAGAAATGTATCTAATCAAAATTATTGAGGATGTGACTCAGGAATGGTGCCTGGGAACCCTGACCAAAACTAATGATTGTAGGAAAAAAAGAGAAACAAAAAGCCCTCCGAAACACAGTTTACAGTACATTTTTGATGACCCAGTTTCTAGATAAAACTGAATATGTTTGCATCCCTGTTAGATTTTGGTTTACACTAAGAATTTTCTAACTCTTACTTAAGAGTACATGCAATGCTAAAGGGATCAACCAAACATGTTCCCAGTTTCTTAGAGTGGAGGCATATCAAGCATGAGCCTCTAAACATCTCTTTAAAAATAAAAAAATAGAAAAATAAAAAAATTAAAAATAAAACATAAAAAATAAAAAATAAAAATAAAAAATAAAAAAGCATTGCCACTTTCAGGGAGAGGCTGTTAGATATCACTATTCTCATTTTAGCACCTGATTTAGGAATCTAAATATTACTTTCTAGCTCTTTGGGACCAAATTCACAGATGCTGTGCATGTGCCTAAACTGCTTTTAGTTTCACAGGACAAACATTTACCCAAACCATTTGGTGTTAGGAAACTTTGTAGATTTGAGTATTACATGCTGTCACATCTATGTCTATGTTTAAATAATTGTGACTTTCTCGATCCTATCTTCAACTGCTACTAACTCCAGTCTCCTGATTTTTCACTGATCACATTTGTAAAGTGACCAAAATGCTGCTGAAGCTCTGAACATAATGAACTGCTCAGAGACTTACTTAGGGGAAGCCAAAGTTTCATGATGTTCTTGAACTGAGACAGCGAACCCCCAACTCACCAGTAGTGCAAAATCTTGTAGACACACTCTGATTGCATCTAAGACATTAACACCTTATGGGTCTTTCCACATACAGCTGGAAATAGCTGATGGGTAGAAAGACTGCATGATGTTGCCCACAAAAAATACGGAAATTGAATGTGCTGCTTGCTAGGACAGTCCTTTTGGATACCACACCAAGCCGAGTGGTGCAGTTGATGCACCTGAGGGATGGGATGCCATCCGGAGGGACCTGGACAAGCTCAGGAAGTAGGCCTGTGTGAACCTCATGAGGTTCAACAAGGACAAGTGCAAGGTCCTGCACATGGGTCGGGGCAACCCCCAGTATCATCAATATGTACTGGGGGGTGAAGGGATTGAGAGCAGCCCTGATGAGAAGGACTTGGGGGTACTGGTGGATGAAAAGCCAACCGTATTCTGGGCTGCATCAAAAGAAGCGTGGCCAGCAGGTCAAGGGAGGTCATTCTGCCCCTCTACTCTGCTCTGGTGAGACCCCACCTGGAGTCCTGCATCCAGCTCTGGAGCCCTCAGCACAGGAAAGACATGGACCTGTTGGAGCGGGTCCAGAGGAGGGCCACAAAAATGATCAGAGGGATGGAACACCTCTCCTGTGAGGAAAGGCCGAGTGAGTTGGGGTTGTTCAGCCTGGAGAAGAGCAGGCTCCAGGGAGACCTTATTGAGGACTTTCAGTACTTAAAGGAGGCTTATAAGAAAGATGGGGACAGACTTTTTAGTAGGGCCTGTTGCAATAGGACAAGGAGTAATGGTTTTAAACTAAAAGAGGGTAGATTCAGACTAGATATAAGGAAGAAATATTTTACAGTGAGGGTGGTGAAACAGTGGACCAGGTTGCCCAGAGAGGTGGTAGATGCCCCATCCCTGGAAACGTTCAAGGTCAGGTTTGACAGGGCTTTGAGCAACCTGATCTAGTTGAAGATGCCCCTGCTCATTGCAGGGGACGTTGGACTAGATGACCTTTAAAGGTCCTTTCCAACCCAAGCCATTCTATGATTCTATGATTCTGTAAAACATCCAATTTTAATTCCTGCTGTGGAACACCTGCAAGAATACAGTCAAGCATCACCACTGGCTATTAGGTCTGGTTTCATCCCCTTGTTTGCATGATTAGTTACTTTACATTTGTGGGGAAAATAATGAAGTCTTTCCCATTTGCACATGGGTGGTGTTTTCATTTTTTTCCTTCACATTCCTCATACCAAATCAACATTTATCTCATAACCCCCCACACAGTCTACAGATGAATTTCTACCTTAAAGACACTGGCATGTAACTCCAAGGGTGTAAATATCAAAGACAGTGCCATTTTCTTTCTTTGACATTGTTCCTTTCCGAACATTTGCTCCAAATAGAATATTAATAAAGTGCCCAATTTAATGACAATTTTAGAAGACAGAGATAATTTCTAGACTAAAAAGCAAATTCATAACAATATTTCAAGGATATTTTAAGATTGATCGTAGGAATTTAAAATAAAGAAATGATCTAAGTGGTTTTGAAAATGTTTTATGAGGATTCCCAGCTACTAGCCACCACTGAACTCTGTATATGATACCGGATAGTTCTCTCATCTCCTACATCATGAATTGCAATATTGATTACACATTTAAATTAAATTAATTACAATAGTAATTATAATGTAGTTATTATTAAGCCTATGTCATACTGAAGAAACAAGGTTATGCCTAAATGTAATTGCCATGCATTGCACAAGAAAAAAGCTAATTGTATACAGATACTAAAAATATCAATCCAAATAATATTCTAATTTGTTACATACATACATTGCTTTGTTGTATGAGGAAGTGAAATCTTTGAATGCTAAAATACTACATACTTATTTCTGATGGTGTTAGGAAGCAAAATGGAGATAAGTGCCATTGAAATATTTTATTTTATTTTATTTTATTTTATTTTATTTTATTTTATTTTATTTTATTTTATTTTATTTTATTTTATTGCAACTAAAATTACTATGCCAATTAAATTAACTATATATCCTGCATTCATCCACTGTTTTATTCTAAGAAACAAATCTATTAACCTGCAGTTTTCTCCAAATAATTACTTTAAATTTCATCTGGTAAGATCAACTATGGATCAAGCAACTTGTTTATGATACACAGCAGCAATGAAGAAGCCCTTAATATAGTTCATGTAATCACCCCTTTCACGTTGTAATCACTCTTTCTCCACGAGCAGTATTTGGACCCCTTCCAGTAAAAGCCCAATGTAGATGCTCTGAACTGTCCTCTGGGAAGAGCCTGTGTCTCTCTGGTGACTACATAAGGAGAATTAGGAAGCTAAGCAGCTAGGTGCTTGAAACTGTGTAATGCTTGTAATGCTTGTAGATTTGAAGGTGTAACTAAACAGACGCAGAAAACATGATTCATCCTACCTCTAATATAAAACTACACTATATTTAGCTGTTAGACACTGCTTTTTTGGACAACAGGACTCTTGTCATAATTTTATGATGATTGATATAGCAACTCACAGGAACACAATCTAACCTCAGCTTCAGACAGATAACATAGAAGACAGTTCTCCCTAAATGCATGCAGTATAGAAGATAGAAAGCAGATAGAAAGCAGTAAATACTTGAAGCAGACAAATGAGCCTGGGAAATTGGGAGCATAGAATAAGAAAAAAAAAAAATCTTATTTTACCGTAAAATGAAAATGTCTCCACTTATCTAAACAATGATGTCAGATGGAAGAACTATAGCATGGCGAATCATATAGCTCACAAGTAGAGCAGCTGTGATAGTATATATGGAGCCTAACAATGATTACGCATATGAAATGTAACTCAACAGTTCAGAGATCAGTAACAAATAGGTCATAATTCAGTTGCAAGTCTGATAAATTTTAAGTCTGATAAGTCTACACACCCATCCATTTCATCATGGAGTTAAAAATACTTGCCATTAATTGTACTTACTTTGTAGGTACTTTTTTTTCATTTCTGCATTATTTAGGTGTGTCATACTGTGATCATAAACACAGGAAACAAAATACCTTTGTTTGTTTGCTTTCTCTTCAAAGGACCAAGTGGACAGTCTTGTTACTTTGTTACAATACACACTTGGCTTTATTTAGCAGCGCTCATGAATCAACACATATGGAATCTATACATACAACATACATACAAGGAATCTTCCCAGCTCAGAGATCAAGAATTCATTTTATCTTCTCTAAGTTGACCGTTGCTCAAATATATATCTAATTAATTTCATTGAAAGAAGGATCTGGCCAGTAAGGGCACAAACCTGGATGAGAATCACAGATCTGCAGGCAGGGGAAATTATAACCTCATGCAACCTAACAGCAAAATGCCAGGTTTACTGTGGCCAAGCCTCCTTGCAGGGTCAGCAGAAGCAGATAGGCAGCAAAAACTAGCGTGTGGCAGCAGATTGGAAAAGGTAGCCCAGCAGAAGTGAAAGCTTGTCCGCACACAGACCAAGGGCTCTGAATTCAGGCAGTTGCTGAGGCAAGTTGGTGCTCTGCTTATCAATGCTCCAGTGGTAGCCAAAAGCGCTGGGGCAAAAAACGCTGTGCTGGCCCTACAATCAGCTTCTCTTCTGCATTTTGCACCATTACTTTCCTGTGAGATTTCTGGAATTGTTGTGTATCTTGTGTTTCTACTGAAATTCCTGCTTACTTGAAGGGGTCGTTGTGACACCTCAAACCCCTTTAAGTTTGATGGCTTTGGGCTCCTGAGAGAAGAGACGTCATGCATAGTTTAGGTACAAAGGGGAAGAGAAAGGGAAGGGGAAGGGGAAAAAGGGGAAATGGAGACAGGGAAAAGAAAGGAACCCAGGTATAAATTATGAAGCATTCGCCAAGAGCGTGATAAACAACATGGTACATAAAAAAGTCATTAAATTAATGATCTTGAACTTAAAACTTTAAATAAAATTAAATCTTCTGATTTAAACCAGCCACAAGCCAGGAAATTAAGGCTTAAGAATGGGATCCTTTTAAAGTAATTTTATTCTAGCTTGGTTTATCAGTATACTTACCAGGAGCGAATGTGCCCTCTGCAAATTATACACATCATGAAATCTCAAGCAGTCCTGCCAAGACGTGGTGATAAGTTGCTACAACAGCAGCTTGGGGTTTGAGAAATGCACTTTCCTGCACACTCATGGCAACAGGTGACCTAGTGGTAATGACATCATTAACACATTTCACCTTTTTAAGCTCTCCCCCTGGTGTTTTACTTATACTGGTTTATGGAGGAATCATTTCATTTTGGTGTTTCAAGTCCCATGTGTTCTTAGTAGTATTCTTAAGAAAATAAGCAGAAAAGTGGAAGGAGACCATCCTCTGGGATATGTGATTTGGGAGGAAACCATCCAATTCCATCAGCACATTCTGTCTTGTATGAAAAAGAACTTGGGAATTTTTATAGCAGATCAGATAAGATTGCAATCAATCTAATTCAGTTTTCCCTTCAGGAATCAGCAATACTCGTTTTTTAATAAGCAGTTATTAGGTACTTGCCACATTTTCGAACAGATTCTCCAGATAGATATGTTTGCATTTGTTATGCAAATGTAGGTATGTATATCAAAACAAAGGAATAGTGTCTCTATTGATTACTTGACTGAGTCCTTATGGACTCTTCACTCTAGATACGCAGGCAGAAGGATCTTCTGTTACTGTTGTTGCTGTGTCTCTATGTCCTTCTCTGTGTACCCTTCCGGGTACTGATTCTTCAGAAAATATTACTGAGTTGTTTACCTCTCCTTTTCAAAAGCTATCTTTCCGACACCTCTCAATTCTTTTTATCGTGTAAATACAAAGGAATCGAAAACCACTATCTTCTATTTAACAATTGTAACTTAATAACATCCTACAACTGAGATTTTTGTTTACAAAAACATTTGTCCTTGACAACTCGCTCCCTACAGCAACAATATGAAAACAAACCTATTAACTCCTGAAAGTTCTTTAAAAGAAGAAAAAAAGCCCGACAAACCCAAAGTACTGGTAGTACAGCATATAGCAGCAAACAGTACAGTACATGGGAGCATTTCTGAACTATACGGGGGCCAGATTCTATCTCCACTGACAGCAGTTGGACGTTTATCACTGAATTCAAAAGGATCAGGCCAAGACTCCCACACCGAAAAAGAGGCTTTCAGATGGGATTTGTGTTGAATATCCAAACAAATCTAAGTATTTGACACCTTTATTATACTCTAAATGCTTGGATACCACAACAATACAAGACGGAACTGGGTTGTCTCAAGAAGAGAAAGGAGAAGTAATTGCTGTCTTCAACTACCTAATGGGAGGTTACAGAGAAGGTGGAGCGAGACTCTTCTGGGAGGTTAAACACAGAAAGACAGGAGGCGATGGACAGGGGTCGCAACAAGAAAAATTCCAAATAGATAGTAGGAAAATTTGTATCAGTCATGGTAGTCAAAAATGGAAATGTGTTGTCCAGAGAGGCTGTGGAAGTCATCCTTGAAGACGTTCAAACCTTGGCTGCGTATGACCCTGAGCAACCTGATCTGACCTAGAATTTGGCCCTGCTCTGAGTGGAGGATTCAGACCAGATGTTCTCCAGAAAGAGAAGTGAAGGGAAAGGTCAGGGGATCTCTGTTCAATTTTGCATGTTCAATGCTTAGACAGTACATTCCTAGACTGTAAAGAGACAGTGACAGATCATTCTGTGATTTATTTGTTCAGAATACAACTTGCATCTGCTAGGAAAGTATTTGGCCAGTATACAGCTGTAAGGTTTTTTTTTTTTTTCATGTTATACTAAGACTAACCATAAACTCATGTTAAGAAGCCCTTGCTGGAAGTCAAGCAGGCACAGGTTAGAAAGACAATACAATGGGTGTTTGAAAAGCTTTCCTTCTCCTTCAAGAAGACCGAAATGACTTGAACCTTGTTTGAAAAAAGTACAACAGCAGTTCAAAAAAAATTGCTAATAAAATGGGTTTTGAAAATAGTTTTTGTAGCTGGTAAAATTAAATGTACCCTGTGACCGTCCACACTAATCATCTCTGACTAGCCTTCGTCTTTTACTGTTTTTTACTATACTGGGAAAGTGGAAGAAGCATGATCAAGTCCACATCAAGGGAATGAAAACAAGGATTCCATTTATGGAATGACTGTGGTCCTCAAGTACGAATTTAGAAGATATTAAGTCTATTCAGGCCAAATCTTCAAATAGCATAAACTTGTGTAGGCTTAGCTGAATCCAAATGCCGTTATACCAATTTGTGCCTGTTGAGGATCTGGATTTACTGCACTGAAATATTAGTAAGTACAATTCCCAATGTTCTTGGTACAGAAGCTGGCTGGGGCCCAAAAATGCACAGATTATGGATACACCAACAAGCTACTGCAGGGCATGGACATATGGCGCATCCATTACTGTGCTGATTTTGTCCCCATACTGCTCTTACTCTCGTTACCTCGTGGCAAACATGAGATGTTCTGTGCCTCCATCGCCAAGCAAGCTACTTCCTTTGTGGCTAAAGTAGGGGCAGATGTCCCAGACTAGCTCCTTGCGAGTTGATCCTTAAACTACTTACTGGCCATTTGGTCATTAATCCATACCTTATTTTTCAGGTTTAGTGTGGGGAAAGACAATGTCAGTAATACCTCTACAGATTAGAAAACAAAACAACTCCTGGGTCTCAAGGAGCTTACTAAAGTGACCAAACATATACCACAGACTTAAACATCTTGCTTGCTGTCACACCAAATGCCATCACACCTCTTGAGACAACCACCTGCCAAGTTTCATTGTTCATTTGACGCACGCTTCATAGCTCTGTATCTTCCCTGGGATCTTTAATTTTACTAACTTAGCACAAGTAGTAACAAGCAGGATCTTCAGCTACAAACAAGAACATTAATTCTCCTATGCAATGATGGACCGCTTTAAGGATAAGCCTTTTGTAATGCAAATAAGAACAGCAGTCAAGCAAGATCTTTGTTTACTACAAATATTTCATTTTCTGTGCTGTAGCAAGGGTACCTCCATCATTTAATTCTCCACTTGTCTACCACACTGAGGCCAGTCCCTTAGCAGAAGCATGGTAGCTGTGTTTCTGATCCCTCACGGTTCCTGCGTACAGTGGATATTCCAGAAGTCTTCACAAGACACAGGAGTCTTTCCATTAACTGTGGTACATTCAGTCCCCTGGGATGATCCTGACATCACAAGAGACATCTGAAGTATGAAAGAATAAAAAAGGTCCTGGCTGGCTGACTTTTTGTAGAGCATCACCTAAAGTTTGAGAGTTTAAGTGCCCAGGATATGGGACCATGTTTTTGTATTTCATGAACATTGAGAAGTTAAAGATTTTATTTAGAAGAACTTCATTTAAAAGAAAAATAGTAAATGGCACATCATGTAATTGCTATTTATTTTCATAAACATGAGGTATTTCAAAGTGCTATAAGACGCAGCACTAAATGTACATCGTTGGAAGAAATGAAACACAGAACTTTGCAGTTACCCAGTTCTATGCACCAAACATTAACAAATACATTAACTGGAAGAAACAGGCTAGGAAAAGGCATATATAGTAAATTTCTTTACAAAAGTTTCTTAGTTCAAAAAAGTGATAAAGTAATATCTACTCAAAACTTTCACAACTCATTTTCATACGAAAATATAAGTATCAAATTTAGTTATGTATCAGCATCATACTAAAGTATACAGGCAATGTAAGAATTAGTACAGTACATAACAGAGATTAACAATATATTTGTATACAAAAACATGCTCCTCAAACATTGAGGTATTACAGTACTTAGGTATGAACTTCCAGTCTAATACTGGTAGCAAAAGCCACCTCTCATAACCCAAGACATGTACAAAAGGCAAGTGTGTAGATGGTATTTACAGAAAATTCCCACAGGGGTACAAAATGCCAACCCCTAAAGTAACATCTGTTAAAACATAAGCACCATAAAACTTAGGAATGAACGTTTTAAAACTCAACTAGATGTCATCAGCAGCTCCAAATGCTCACAACAATTAAAAAAAAAAAAATCCCCACCATCTACAGTTCTTAAGAAGAAAAACAAAGGCAGTCCATTGTTGTTTGGTAGTCTTGCAAAAAACTCCTTGCAAGAACATCCATTTGCTCCGTACCCGGATAATATAGTTTGTCGATTACTTCAGGGACTGGATTGAAAGTAAAACCAACATTCTTAACGTCAAAAAACACAATTTTTTTTAAAGAATCAAAAATGTGCAAAGTGGCAATGACTGTCCTGGTCAGCCAAAACAAAACAAAACAAAACAAAGTTTAGCAAGTCCGCTTGTATTCTATTTTCTTTAGCAATTGTTGTTGCCTGGCTTGCAATTTTTCCTTTTCTAGCAATAACTTCTGCTCCTCTGCCTGAAGGGAATGAACATATTCAGTGGCTTTTTTCAAGATCACAACTTTTGCAGCTTTCTCATTTTTAACCAGTTCTGGAACATGGTCCCTTAACGTGAGGAAACTTGACCGTAGATCATTACGCCGTTGACGCTCCAGGATATTATGGTTGCGTCGACGTTCACTATCCTCTGAATCAGAGTTTCGAGGACTTGAACTCTTAGACTTTGGTTGGATCGTGGGTTTTACTGGACGGGGCACCTCGGTTTTTAACTTTTTCTGTGGTGGAGCATCTTCATTCTCCATGTATGGAGAAGGAGCGGCATAATTATGCTGCTGGTGAATTGGTGCGCAACGCTTTAAAATCAGTTCATTCTGCTGTGTCCTGACTGACGGAAAAGTGGTATTTTTAGGACGCACTGTAATAGTAAGGGTGGTAACAGCCTTGTTGGAGGAGGAGCGTCTTTTCTCCACTGTCACAACATCTATTTCTTCTTCTTCATCCTCTTCCTCCTCATCTTCATCATCTTTTGGTAAAAGAAAATGGAAAATAACATAGACGTTATTCTCACAGAAAATACTCCAAACAAGTAGCAACCCAGATGTATTTATTAACAAAATATGTACAGTAAAAGCAGCAGTGAAATAACCGATGGCAAAAACAGGGTGTGCCTACCATCTGTAGTCAGATATAGATCTGGAAAAGTATGTAATATACATGAAATGACTGCAGAACAGTGATTTCTGAAAGTTTAATAAGTTTAATGAGTTTTTTTTTAAAACACTTCTAATTTTCAATCAAAGCGGGGCTACCACCCACATAATCACAGCGGCAGAAAAGTTTTTTAGACAGAATGTATGTATTTTGAATGGAATCGTAGAGTTGCAGTACAAAAGGCATGCACAGTGCCACAGCACAGCCCTCGCTTGGTAGAAAAGCGGCCGGAAAACGAAACAATCGCTGGGTTTGTTCTGAGGCAGAAGGTGAAGCTGCTCCAGCCGGGGACCCTTTAAGCCGGCGCTTGGTGCACTGCCAAGAAGACAGCTGTTGGAAGTGCTTCCTCACCCAAAGCTGTCAAACCAGACATTAAAGGGACAGCAGGCTTTGAAACCCGGGACGGATCACCAAGTTTATGGCGATAGTCACACGGACCAGCTCATCTACACACGCAAAACCACGTTTCAGCCCGAGTGGACTTCTCTGCAGGCACGGACAGATGTTTCTGGGCATTTTAGGTTCTGTCAGTGCAAGCGTAAAAGCGCTGCTCTGAGGGGTCCCGAGCCTGCTCCAGCCTTCCCAAATCAGGCCTTAGGGCACACGCGGTCATCCCCCACGAACCCCGTCCCCAGAGTGACAGTGGCGGCCCGCTCTGCCCACCAGCCCCCCTCCCCGGGCAGCCGCTGGGACGGGGTACGCCAGCCCCAGCGGGCAGGAGAAGGGAAGGAAGCCCCGGGGGGTCCCCAGCACCACGCAGCCCCCCTGGGCCGGGCCTGCTGCCCGGTGAGGCTCCCGCCCCGCCGCGCCCCCGGGCCGGCTGGTGCTGCCAGGACAGAAGGCCGGGAGCCGGCCGCCCCCGGCTCTGCTGCCCCGGCGGGGGCCCCGCCGCTGCCGCCGCCGCGCCTGCTGCCGCCTGCCGGCCGCCCCGCGCCCCGCACCGCCCCTCCGTGCCGCCGACGGGGACCAAAGCGGGGGCTCAGCCGCCCCCGCCGGGCCCCCGGAGGCAGCACCAACACCCCCCACCCCGGCCCGGGGACGGGGCGGCCGCGCACCGCCAGCGCTTACCCGAGTCGCTGAGGGTGTCGTCCCCGGAGCTGCTGCTGCTGGCCCGGCTCTCCCCGGCGGGGCGCGGCGGGCGGCCGCCCCGCGGAGCCCCGCCGCCCGCTGCCACCGCGCCGGTGCGGCCCGCCACCGCCTCCCGCTTGTTGACGGGGAAGGGGAAGACCACGGCCGGGTCCACGCACTCGGGCACGGCGCCTCCCAGCTCCGCCCGGCCGCTGGAGGCGGCGGGGCTGCCCGCGGCGGCGGCGGCCCCCGGGGGCGGCGGTGGGGCGGCGGCGGCGGGCGCCTTGCCCTGCAGCTTCTCGCTGACCGCCCGCTCCAGCTTCTCCCGGGCGGAGAAGCCGCTCCACATGCAGTCCTGGATGATGATGGAGTTGAGGTTGTTGGTCACGCCGAGGCCCGTCTCGAAGAAGTCCCCTCCGTCCGAGCCGCCCCACAGGTCGGCCTCGGGGGGCAGCAGGAGCAGCTCGGACGCCCAGTCCAGGGGGTCGGCGGGGCGACAGCCCCCCAGGGCCGCCCCTCCCCACGGCACCGGGGCCCCCCCCGGGGGGTGCTCCTGGAGCCCGGCCCGGCTGGGAGACAGGGGAGGGGTGGGCAGCAGCTCAAACTTTTTCCAGATGTCCTCCCCGGGGGGAGCGGAGTCCGGCCCGCACAAATAAAAATCATCTTCGTCAGGGTAGAAACAGGGCTGCAAAGAGTCGAACTCGAGGTCTGGGTTTTTACTGACCATTCCTGGCATTACGGGTCTCTTCTTGCTGATCCCTGGGTCGGGCAATGGTTTTAGAAACAGGTTTTATGGGTATTTCCACCAAGGGGAAGAAGAGAGGTTCTCCCAAGACCTGAAACTAAACCAAAAATAAAAAAAACAACCACAATTAAAACACGAAGAAACAAACAGACACGAATGTGACTCCCTTCCTCTTAACCGGAGGGGAAAAAAAAAATAATCCCATCATCAATAGCAAGAAAGAGGGAGCCTTTTGCAAGTTGAGAAAAAATGCCTCTCACACACCTTTCCTCCCGACTCAAGATATTCAGAGAAAAGCGACCAGGTAGTGCTCCCACACGCAAAGCTTTCCGCCGTCCCCGGCGCTCCGTGAGGACACAAAACCAGCCGGCAAGGTCCAGCAAGGATGCAAAGCACCTCTTGTGCTTGTGCACATAGCACTCGCCCGCTCTCCCCAAACTGCTTCAAACGCTCACAACAGCAGAGTAACTGTAGACAGATGCAAGGCTTTGATACCGTAATCTCTCCAGAAAGCTCTCTTAATATACCAGCAAAAGTAGAGGAAGTTTACTCCTTTTGTCATCTGCGGAGCAGTGCAAAGGGGAGAGAGAAGGATGCAAAGAAGGGGGCGGAGGGGCTCTTTGCAACTTCGCAAATCGCCAGTTCGTTCACTCAAAGCGAGCCAGAGAAATCCGCACAAAACACAAGGGGGGGAAGAGGAGGAGGGGAAATTCAGCAGCAACAGAAATGATCAACCTTATGTAATAATCTCACGCACAAAAATGCATTAAAACCACCCCGGCGCCACCAACAAAGCCTCCTGATTTGCCAAGAAGGTACGGGAAGTTTTTTTTTCTCCCCCTTTTTCCAGTTTAAGACAAGAGCAACGGCGAGGTTGCAACGACAACAACTTTGCGCGTTCTGCCACTTCATGCAAGCAAACCTCCTGCAAACACACCGGCTTTCCAGCCCTCTCACCTCCGGAAAATGCACGCTGCTGCCCTTACCTCGGCCGGACCCCCCACTCACTAGCCACGACCAGTCAACCACAGCCCCATTCCTCTTCCGAGACCTCAGTTGCATCAGACATTAAAAAAAAAAAAAATTACTTAAAGCCCAAACGAGACATTCAGCGTCTCCCTTCAGCTCGGTTAAGGTAACGCGAAGGGAAATCGTTCTGCTGGGTTCAGAACAGCTGACGCTGAAACGGAGACCAAAAGGGGGAAAAAAAAAAATCCATTAAAAGCCTTATGATGAAATGCAAAGAAACGAGCCCGGCTCAGCTGCTCTCCCCCTGCCCCGCCCCCTGATCACTTCCAGTATTGTACATTTTTCTACTCGTGAAATACATTAAACCGTTAAAAATGCAAAGCAGTAAAGAGGCACCTACAAAACACAGGCGATCTCAATGCGACAGCTCCAAAACAAAACAAAAATATCCTCCAGGATTTTCTTCTGCTCAGTGAAAAACCCATTCACGCACTGCAATGCCCCTGCGCTTCCTTTCCCTTCCCATCCTCCCTAGTTTAGCAACTCAAATGCTATGTGGAATTGTATTTATTTGATTGGTTTTTTGTCCTCCTGCTTATTACAGCCCAGACCCTGCAGCTTCCTCTTCTTACCTCCTTGGTGATGGTGGTGGGTGTTGCAAGGGGGAGGAGTGGCGGGGGGGGGGAAGGGGAAAAAAAAAAAAAAAGGCAAAAAAAAAAAAAAGCAGATGATCTTGTATGTTGCACTTTACTGAGCGCCCGCCCGGCCCCCGCGGCTGGCCCAAGCCTCCGCATTCACCCTTTGCTTGCAGACAGATGACTGTCACTGGTTGGCTTTGAAGCTGCTGGATATTATTAACCCCCCCAAAAGGCATTAAAAAAAGGAAGAAGGAAAAAAAAAAGCTGACACACCCGGGGAGGGGAGCATTAAAAAAAAAAAAGGAAAGCGAGAGCAGCCTAACCCCACCTCCCTGATTTCCATACAAGCAGGGAGGTGCCTGGCATTTGGCGCCAAAAGCCCCATTCGCTCTTTATTCTCTGCGAGCAGAATGAGGTCCCACTCCCGGTGCAAAAGCGCCGGGGGCGGAGCGGGGAGGGCGCCCGGCCGCCGCGGGGGGCCGGGGCCGGGGCCGCGGCCGGGCGGGCGCGGGGCTGCCCCCCGCTCCGCGCCGCTCCGCGCCGCTCCGCTCCGCCCGCCGCGACCGCTGCCCCTTTGTGTCGCCCCCTCCCCGCGCCGCCCCGGCCCCCGAGCTCGGGGAAAACGTCGCCCCCGGGCCGCCGTTCTCCCCGCCCGCGGCCGCGATCTCCCGCGGAAACACCCGGGGCAATCAAAAAAAAAAAAAAAAAAAAAAAAGAGGCATAAAGGAAGTGGCTGGAGGAGGGAGCCGCTCCGACTCTGGGCTTTGTAAATAATTAGTAATCATCACCCTGCAGTGATGGCCTCCCCGCAGGCGAGCGGGGCTGGCACGCCGGCGCCGCTGCCCCGGGCGCGGCTGCTGGCCGGGGCGGGCCCGCGGGCGGGCGGCCAGCCCCGCGCTCCCCCACGCACACCTCTCCGCCCGGCGCGGCGCGGCCCGGCCCGGCCCGGCCCCGCGGAACTGGACGTCGACACTCGGCGGGAGCCGCCGCCGCCCGCCGTTCCGCTGCCGACGGCGACACCTTGCGGAGGGCCGGCGGGAGCGGCGGCGCGGCGCGGCGCTCGCCCAGCGCCTCCGCGCATATCCCCAGCGGCGGGGGCACCCACCGCTCTCTCGCCTCCTTTCCCCGCGGGCGCGGGGGGCCGCGGCGGGGCCGGCGGCGGGACGGGACGGGACGCGACAGGACGGGAGCGCGGCGCTCTCCTCGGCGGTGCGCGGCGGCGGGTGCTATCCCGATCCCGATCGCGATCCGGCCGCCGCTCGGGGCGGCGCCTCCTCGCTCATAGGCTGCAGGTTGAGGCGGGGACTTGGGCGTCGCTCGCAGGAAGGCTGGTGGCGGCGGGCGGCCGCTTTGTGTGCGGCGGCGGAGGGGCCGCCGGGGCGCCGCGGGCGGGGCGCCGCCTCCCCGACCCGCCTCGGCCGGCGGGGGGGGCGAGCCCGGGGTCTTCAAAACCGGCGGCTGCGGGAGGCATGGCGGGGGGAGCTCGACGTCGATGAGGGCGAGGGAGGAGGGGGAGGCTTCTCCTGAGGGGAGAATAAACCTCGGTGGAGGCAGGGGTAGTGCCTGTGCCCCTTCGCCTCGTCCCCTCCAGGGGATTTTGGGAGGTCCTGCCTCTCCCCTGTGGTGATCCCCCTTTTCACCTCCATGTTGCACCTCGGTGGCCAAAACTAGGAGGCTCCACCAGCCCTTCAGTGTCCTGAGGTGGCCTTGAAAACTGGCTGGGATGCCTGGTGTGGTCCTGCAGCCCGCTGGTGTTCCGGGCACCCCCGGGCAGGCCTGGCCGCAGCGCTGGGCTGCTGGAGGTGGCACGATGGCGGCGGCTGGCCTGCCTGTGCTGCCCATGGAGGTTGGGTTGGCTGACCAAAGGTGACAACTGCTTTGAAATGGCCCCAGCCGGGGCAGGGGCCTTCGGCTAGACCCTTTGCTCCCCCAGCTCGCTCCTGCCCACCTTTTCCCCTCAGCACAGAGGTGGCTGGGTGTAGTTTTGCTGAGGAGCCTTTGGTTGGCCCTGGCTGAGAGGAGAAAGGGCACCCGGGAGGCGAATCCTTTGTACCAGAGCTTCCGAGCAAGTGCGATTCCAGCAAGCGGAGCTGAAGGTGACTTTCAGGTGTCCCGCTAGGAGTTACAACCTGGCTGGGAGGTAACAGCTGGCTGGGGTCAGCTGTGGAGGGGGCAGTGCACCGTAAAGCAGAGGAGTGCTGGACTGACTCCTGCTGGGGGTTCAGCCAGCCCCATGGCAATAAGCTGTGGGACGTTGGAGGTCAGGCTTGCCTGAACTTTTGTGATTTGGCCTCCATTCCTCTAATGCACTTTGGATTCAAGACAGGGGAATTCATTGATTAGCTAATGTGTGCTCAGTACTTCGAGGATGTGAAGTCTTATGAGAGCATTGAGCTTTATTAATTTGTGTTGGATGATTTGGCTGGACAAAAAAGGTGTGGGTGGTTGGGGTTTTTTTCCCCTCACATTTCAGTAGCCTTGAACAGGTTGCAGCTTGTGAGGAGACACGAACAGTTAGTATGTGTTTCACCAAATGTGTGAACAATTTATTTATACTCATAAACTGAGGACCTTCCTCAATTTAAAGAGTTATATGTGATTTGCTCCTTTAAAGTAATTCTTTTTGTCTTCCAAATTTCCTTTAATGCTTTTATGTAGGCAAATATTGATATGTCCATACCTTAGAGATGGACATGGGCTGCTACCTGATTTATTGTTAATTCATTATAAATTCTCACCTAGATTTTCTCAGCGGCCTTTTTAAATTTTCCTTTTTCTTTTTTTCGTATCTATGTGCGTGGGAATAAAGCTATCAACTTTTAGGAAAGTTCTACTGCAGTGTGTGATGTCTTTTGTAGTACCCTGGATGAGAACATTAATGAGGGGCAACGCTCAAGACAAATCTTTAAAGTAACTTTCATTTAAAAAAAAAAAAAAACCAAAACAAAACAACCAACCAAAACCCAAAACCCCCAGCGAACAGGAAACGGAAAGCAATATGCTGAGAAACATTGCTGTTTATGAGAATAACTCTGTTTAGGTAAAAAGACTTGTTAAAACCCCAGATCTATTGCTTTGTCTTGTACAGTTGAGAAAGACATGGAAAACATTGTGCAAAGCTTTGGAAGGACTGCACAAATCTTTGTGATGTTTTGGCTGACACTTACTTTGGGCTATTTTATCAACATTTACTGATCCCTTCTGTCCCTGAAATGGCATATATCAAGAAGCCTCAAGGCAAATGGAAACCTGAAATTCCTTGCAGTTACTGTGAATTTATTATTATGTCATTTCTCTGAAAAAACTTGGGAATTAAAATGTGCTGACACTACAGCTAGGTCCCAATATAGACCAGTTGTGCAGCAAATATTTTAAGGCATTGTAAGAATTAACTCTCTGGAAAAGTAGAAAAAGATGTATAAAAAAGTGTATAAGAGGCTAAAAGATACTTTTGCTTACACAGTGGTAAGAATCTAAGTAGATCCTGTGGTCTTTATTTTGGCCTGACAAGGAGCCTGACAAAGCACTGTGCTGAGAGCTTGGACATACACACCTGGGCGTAATACATGGGTAAGTTAATGGTGTTCAGGGCTACTGAGCATTTTCCCTTTTGTCGTTATTGATTCATTAAGGAATGCTGTGTAAGACAAATTTCTCTGGCCACACATATCTCTCTTTCACCCTTACAGCCTGCAACTACCAGGAAGATCAAAAGAAACAGGACAGTATTACTTGATATGTGTGCAGCTGTCTTCCTCGGAGGCACCCACACTTTGGTACATTTGAGTTTTCTTTGCTAGTCAGAAGTAATGTATGTACTCTCATGACTCCATGTTAAAATTGTAAAAAGGGTTTATAAAGGGTTTCCTTAATCGGGGGGGAGGTGTGTGTTCTGAATGTACTTGGCAAAAGCATGACAGAATTGGAATGATTTATCCCTGTACTGTCTCCACCAGCAGAAATGACATGTGAAGCTTCCTGTGTAGGACTAGAAAGGACATCATAACTATGAACACTCATAGACCTAGGATTTTTATTTTTTTCTTAAACAAGGACCTGATACACTACCTATTAGATAGCAGTAGTAACATTTTCAGGCAGATTAAGTATTTGGAGGTAGCTGTTAAAGTTAACAGTTATGAATGCTGCCAGATTTAGAGCAGCAGATTTATTCCTGCATACCTTCAGTCAGCATACTAGGTAGTTGTACTGATCCTTGCTGTGTAGCTGCTAAGTGTGTGTAATCTAAAATATTTCTCTTGACACTCTCCCTGAAGGTAGAGTCTGGTATTACTTTTACCCTCATTCAGGTGAGACAGAGTAAGGGACTTGCCCAGTATCACATATGGAAATTGAAGCAGATTTCCCCAGTATGCTGACTGTAACAGTCTGAGGTAGCAATTGCTTTCCCACAAGTTCTTGCAGAGTGCGTCATCATCCATTAAGATGACAGAAAAGCGCAGCCTCTCAAAGCCATTGGATGTCACCTCTGCAAAGAATGCCATTGTCAGTGCTACATTCACAGATGTTCTTGTGACATGAAAACTCTCAAATACCAGTCATAATACCTAGTGCTTGTATAATGTTTCACATGACCAAGACATTGGACAAACACAGACATTGAAAAACTTGAGGTATTTCACTTACAGTCACCGCAGAGGTCACTAGCCAATCTCACCTATGCATTCAGAAGCACTTTAAGGAGTACCTAGCAAACAGAGAACTAATTCTATTTAATTAAAACCAATTTTGAGGTCATATTATTCATAAGAAATACTCTGATAATAGAATATCACACTGGCTGCTAAGAACAGAGGAGATAGATACTGGATTTAACTGGGTAACTGTGGCTGAATGCTCCACCTTTAAGTGTTCCTAGATACATCAGAAACCATCTTTCAATAGTTAGTGAAAAGAAAAAGAGCTTTCTTCCTTCTGTGCTTTCTATATGCATTTGGTTTCTTCAAAAGTGCTTGGTCAGACCAGCATTTGTATACTGGTCTTCTCAGCTTCCTTTCTAGCTGCTCAGAGAGCACTGGAAGATTTTCATTAAAACCAGAAGGACTACAAATGTATTTTTTAGATTTGTCAGAAGCTGATAGCAATTGCTCAGGAAAACATCCTACTTGCAACAGATTTTTCAAACCCTATATATGGCTAGATAAACATCTAAGCATTTGGTATCTTACAGTTGTATTCTAAAGCAAAGCAAAACAAAATAAAACAAAAAGAACTTCAGAAAGTTACAGATAAGACCACTAAGTGAAATGTAATAGAAATGAGGAATTTTGAGAGCCTGGCTTCTGATGTCTCTCTTTTATGAGAATTCTTGATGTCTAATTAAGAATGAGTTTATTAACTTTTCTTGGTTGAAATATTAATAGGATCTCTGTTCTTTCTCCAGCTTCCAATTTTAAAGAAAACTGTAAGAGCTTTAAGATTTTTTAGACCTTTCCCCCTCAGTGAAGTAAGTTTGGTTGAAACTGCCTAGTGAGTTCAAAATTCATGCCAGACAGATAACTCTGTTGAATGTGCTTTTTTTCCTTAGGAAACTAGGCCAAGAGAAAATCAAGTACCTGAATTTAAAAAAAAATTACAAATTTATTAAATTTCAGCATTCAAATATTTTCTTTGTGCACAAAAAATGATTGTAGAGAAAAAATACCTCACTGCTCCTCTTAGTCAGGCTGCCACAAGAAACAATATTAATACAAAATCTGTGGATAAATTTCACTTTTACAGTATTGTAACCCCCACACATTATTACAGTAATTACTTCCTCCTAAATGTATACATAATGCATGAAAATATATCCTAATTGTAAAATCACTTACAAGCATTTATCATTCTTCCAAGTATTCTTTTATGAGTAGGAAGGTATAACTTTCCTAAATTCAATTGTTGCAAAGTGTCTGCTGCTTAGTGACATACAGCATCAGTGACATAACAGTAGCGTTGGGTTGTTCTTGTGTTATATTCCTGCTTTTATAAATACCTGTGACACAGTGAACACATTTGATATGCACATGAATTTCAGCACAACAGCTGTGGCAAAATATTCTTTCTGTAACAGGTGAGTAGGCCAGTTAAAAATGGCTTGATGGTACATAATCAGAGCAATGATAAAATTGGGTTTTGTTAGAATAATTTATTAACTTTTGCAAAAAATTAACAAAAGTAGATCAGTTCAGTTGCTTCTTTTTCACTTTTTAAAAAAAGTTACGGTGAATGTAATTCATGTTCAGTGCACTGAGACACTAATCTGTATTACCATGCTGCAAATAAACAGTAACTGTCATCTACCAGTAATTCTGAAGATATCAACGATGCAAATTTATACTGTTTCCTTCAGCCACAGCAGATATGGTAGACCTCTTGCAGGGGTGGATGTCTTTATAAAATAATCTCATCACAGGTCTTCAGTTTTTCTTTGAAAGTCAAGGGTTTGAGCCTATCCAGGCAATACCCACTCCACCGCCTGTTAAAGCTAGGGGAAAACTCTTTGGAAAATTAATTTAGTGAAGCCCAGGAGAATCATCCTTATATTTTGCAGTTTGTAAGCACGGAGAGAAGAGAACAACACTGAAGGGCAGGTTCCTGCTTCTCGTAACCCACTGCAGGTAATAGGTGGGAAGAGGACTGCTGAGGTCTGATGGCTTCAGGTAAGTTTTTCTCCTCACAGTGGTCCATGGTAATGCCACAATGCCACTTCGTCAAGAAGATTTGTTGATCTCAATTAGTTTAACTCTCTGAAAAGAGAGTTTAGGTAATTTTCGTTTAGTTAAAATCTTAATGCCGGAGTAAGAAAGATTGGGTAGTGAACACTGGAAGATCTTTGGGGTTGTTCACATGGCTTGTAAAATGGGCTGCTTATATAGTTTGTCCCTGAATCCTACCCAGTTCCTCTTCTACCTGCCCCCTCTGTTTTGCCACCATATTTTCAATCATTTAGTGCTTTGAAGTATTACAACATTTTATGTTTATACATATGTTTATACATACTTAAATGTTTTAACTTTTTTTGAGCAATTAGCCATTTGTGCATTTTTATGCAAGCTCACATTGCTGACTGTTTTTGAAACTTTAGCTCAAAATATTTCACTGGTTGCAAACGCTTTTAAAGAATTTATTATTATGAAATATTTTACCAGATAATTCACTGAGACAAATGTGAAATGTGCAGTTGGGAAGGTAAAATTATAACCAGTTGCATAAACCTGTCTTCATTAGCTCTCTTTCAAACATCTCCAAATGTTACCAATATAGAAAGACATCCTCGGAGAGTGGTTTGAAGCGTGAATTCTTTAGTTTTCAATTGGAATCTGCTTTATGTTTGAGAGGAAGGCTTTCATTTCCTGCATCTGAGATTCATTTTTAAATGCAAGCTAACAGGAAGATTAGCCTTTAAGGACTATTAGTGACTGGCCAGAATGGTGTTGGTGACTAAAACATAAAAGGGAAAAAAGAAGAAAAATATAGACTTAAGTGAGTGAATAAGGGGATGCATCAAACTATATTCTCAGCTGGTGTCAATTGGTATGGCTTCCTTCCATTGGGGACTGTGCCAGATGAGACCAGCAACAGATCTGTCCTGTCATGATTCCAACTTTAGGCCTGGGCCACAACTTGAAAGTAGTTTTCTGGATTGTTTAGTTTGTTCTTATTTTATATGCAACAGATAGAGCCTTTACTGATAACCTGTAGGACATTCTTCAAAGCTTTGCCATAAAAACTGTTAACAGCAAAGGAAACGCTTAACACTTATTGCAGTAATGAAAATATCTTCAGACACATTAAAGGTCTTTATGGAGTTTTGATGGTTTTATTATTATTGCCATTCCCACTTTAGTAAATCAGCATGTCAAAGTTTTGTTTATTTATGTGTCACAGAAATTATTGATGTATCTCTGGCTGTAAGCAGAAATGTATGAAGGGCTATGCCACAATCTTCGGATGTCTTACCATTTCCTCCTTCTTCTGCATGCTTTTCATAGTGTCCCAGAGAGATCTGGCTGTGTCCTTAATGTCACTGGTGCTAATTCTCATGGGCTTCTGTGAAACTCAGCCCCCTTGCCAAATCATGGACACCCGAGTCTTGAAAATGGTGTTTGCCTCCCAGTAAAACAAATAAATGATTGCTAGAGATGAGAAACCAAGCTCAACAGACACAGGTTTGCATCTGTTTTGGCAACGCCTACAATATATTCATATGTTTAACATATTCATGTTTTTCCAGGCAAATGCAAGAGGGTTTTGTATGAACTGCAGTCTGTAAGTCAGAAAATTGCTTTGAAGTGAGCCATGATCAATAGGACGCTGAAAGAAATGTCTAGTTTTGATCATTGTACATAATTATTGTAAAATTGTTTGACAGATTACAGACTTTCAGCAGTAGTTTTAGAAGCAAGTGCCACAACAAATGTCGTTTATGAATTTGATTTTTTTTTCTTTCAATGAATAATAAACCATTTATTGTACTGATCATATTTGACATTGGATTCCTGTTGCTTGCAGTGTTCTGCTTTGAATGTTTTAGGGCTCATCAGCATTGTAACTTTGGCCTTGGCTGTCCATATGTCTTAAAGATTTTGTGTTGCCAGATATTGCTGAAGTATCTGAACACATACTATAAGATCTAGACCTGTCAACTTCCCTCTAAACCTGTCTCTCGTGGCATTATGAAGCCAGTTCTGCTGCCTAACTCCTCAGTACCTAAAGTCACAGGGGAAAAAGGAGAGAAAACCTGAACAAGAAGCATCCAGTATGTGGCAAGCCAAGGTGCAGTCAGAAAAAGGACAGTCCAAGACAGGAGACAGGACAGCATGTTAGTCTTGTAGCCACCCAGAAGAAGGTATCAATAAGAGACAAAAACGTTGCATGCAGTTTTGGCTGAATGATATTATAAAGCATCATAACAAAACAATTTGCCTTTAAAACTGCTCACTGGTTTTGTTTTTGCTTTTATCAAAATGAATTATGTGGTGGTCGCTAATGGCTGTTGATTTGGGTAACTTGAAATGTCAAGGCAGAAGAAGCAGTTAAAGACAGAATGTCCTGGCAACCCTTAATTAAAAGAGTTTAAAATGTTTCTGTTTAACTTTGAGCTGAGGAAAATGAAAAACATACATTTAGTGTTGTTTCCGCTATTATACAAGTATAGCCTTGATTTTTGACTGTTTGTTAATTTCTCTTTTGATCATTGTACAGGAGGGACTTCCTTGTCTCATTGCTAACTGAAATATCCAAAACTGTAACCCTGGTTTGGTAGTGCACAGCTATGCTCACGTGATCAGACTTTACATCTTAAATGTTTTTTCATCAGTAATCTAATATTTATGAGTCATTATAGTATTGAGGCTTAGCTAGAGGTTTTCTGTACTGATAATGCATATATTTGTTTTCCAGCGACATAATTTCATTGCTAAGAACAATTTCTGTTTAACAGAACTGAAATTTTCTTGATATCCACAAATGTAATTCTACATAATATCGATGTTTACAATAGATGGGCCACATTAGCAAAGGAATACAGAAATGTACATTATTTCAAAAGAGCTGAAATCTATATTAAAGGAAGAAAATAATGGTGAAAATGTATTATGTTTTGTTTCCATCCTGACATTAGTCAAGTCTTCTAATAACAATTTGCATTGCCTCAGTTCCAGAGTGCTAAATATGTAGCGTTTTGCCAAGATCATTGCCTCAAACATACTAGTACTGTGCTGGCATCCCTGCTCCTTTGACTTGTACTTCTGGGTGCAGGCAGCTATATCACCATTAATCAGTGCAGCAAATCACTTTCATGTGCCAGTGTTTCAGACTACTGGTAAAGACTTGTTCTTGGCAGGACAGCAGCACAGATACAGCGTTGGAAGGCATCCTCCTTCCAGTGCATCATGGTGTTGAGGACTAGTTGTCTGCCTGCTCTGGAAAAAATATTACTGAAATGATTCTTTTATAAGCAATTAAGAAAAGACCATGCTTTGGTAGTTTAATGTACTTACAAGAAATAGCAACAAAATGAATATAGGTAAACATATCAGTGGGAGAGGAGTATTGTATTTATATAGAAGCATGTATCTGTGTACATGTTCATGTACACATATGTATGTGTGTGTGTGTACAGGTGTGTTTTTATACTCCAACTTACCCTACAGTAAATGATTAAAACTGTTTATCTGTTTCAGAAATGTAAAAAAAAAAAAAAAAAAAGCAAAAAAAACCCCCATTGAATCCTTGTCTATACTGTTTTTCTCTTTTATAGGATGATCTGCAGTATTTTTAGTTAGCAGCCCTTACAGAGAATTTAGAATATGTCTACATGGGGCAGTAGAGCATGAAGACCATCCCCAGCTCACCTAGACTGGTCTGATAAATCTACAAAGCACATTGCACTGTTGATAGCTCAAGTACTAAAAGATATATAAACTGTATTTTCCTGGCCCACTGCTCAGGATAGTAAGTTTTATCCCTTCACAAGGCTAATAACTTGGGCTCAGCATCATTTTGAAACTACTGTAGTGTGTTTCATTTGGGCGCTAGCTTAACCAATCCCAGCCAGGCAACTGCATCATGCTCCAGTGTGCTGTGTGGATGCGCCGTGTGATAAATAGGGATAGTGTTTGTCTTTAGCTGTTAAAAGAAAATAAATATTTCATCTTGTTCACTTTATATTTTATTTTTCTTGTTAATCTTCATACTCACCTTTCAGACCTATGAATTTGTCAAGCAGTATGCAGCAGAGTTGGACTGATGGTAGATGATGGTAATTCTAAGGTAGGATGAAATGTAGTATGGAAGAGTGTGTCCTAGGGTTTTGATTCTAGTTTTGGTTTAACCTTTTGACCTGTAGCAGATCATGGGTAAGGTCATGTTAACTTTCATGTTAACTTTCAGTTTTCCTCACTTGTAAAACGGGTAATGATGGTTAATACGATGTGAAGTGTTTTGAGAACGTCAGGAAAATTGCTAATGGAATGTTGCTAATTAAGCTAGTAAAAACCTACTAGGTTTTTGGTTTGTAGTATGTTTCTACTAATGTGATGGGGGAACAATACTCTTCAATGGACGTATAACTGCGTTACTATGTAGAAAGTAAGGCTAAATGCTGGAGTGAAACAGAGGAATTCATTTCACCTTAAGGGATGGCTACAGCGCAGACGTACATCTGAGGCAGTCATTACAGGCTGCCTTGCTAGTCAATGGAGAACACTTGCCACAATCCATTTGACTTTCTTTAGATGTCTGCTTTAAGGTGAGATGAATAATGCCTTATGAATAGCACTCATTGTATAATTTAATCTTACCTCCTGCCATGGAGGTACCTCCAGCTGCTCTGTATTGGTTGTGGTTGCTTTTGTTTGACTAAAGCACCACTTTCCTTTTTTAAGACTAATTTGGACAAGCAATCCAATACTTGTAGTGGTGATACTATTTTTTTTCCCTTTCCTTCCCACTCATATCTTATGTTAACCTTCAAAAATAGTTCATGAAGCATATAAATAGCAGTTGAAACTGCTTCTCATAGAATATCATCATGTTTGAAAGTAAGTGGTGACTGTTGGTCAGCAACTGCTGTAAAAAATGAAAGGTAAATTTGTCATGCAGCAGTGAAATGCTGAAGTGGCTATTAGTCTTTTGACAAATAGATGAGTCTGGCTTGGCCAGCTGTCAGGATGGTTGTACACACATTTTGCTATATTATTCTGATTGTGTTACATTTGGATTTGAACTGATGTCAGGGTAATTACATAGAAAGATGTGTCACTGTTTAACAAGGTTATAAAAATGTGTGCTCTGTTTCTGCACCTCTTTCTGAGATGCAATGGCATTTCTACCTGGTCTGTGAATTGTGCCATTGCAGTCATTTACTTGTTAGTTGTAATGTGAATACAAGGTTTTTCAATATATTTACAAAAATATATGTTTCAATCTCTTTGGAACGAGGATATTATTATATACAGAGATTAACTACATGTTAAGACTGTGTTATTTGTGCAAGATTGTTCTCATGAAATTATCATTGAGAGAGTTCCCACATACATAAAAATGCTGGCATTTTTTTCTTGGAGCTGGCTTGGGAATCTCAGTTAAAAATAAAGGTGGATAATGAAACATGATGTATGTGTACATTCCTTATCCCATTCTGCTGATAGCCCTGTATCTGGCATTTTGGAGAAAATATGAAAAGATAACGAGTAAGCCTTTGTGCATATCCCATGGCTCAGAGAAGAAAAGGGGCTCCTCTGAGACTGGCATGTCGTTGCGGTGAATACTGGAAAACCCCTCTCTCCTTGTCCTGCCTTGTGAGAAGTGAGACTTGAAAGAACTTCCACTTCTTTTACTGGTTTGAAAACATATTTGACCTCTGAGAAAGGAAGCCAGGGAGAGCGCTGAATAAGTTGATTTACCATCTCTTGAAATACCTCCTTTACTGGTTCTGTGCCAGAATCTGAAGTGCTGTAGTGACAGCAGCCAAAAGGGAGTGGGGATTTGGATGGAGATAAAGGGAAAGATTAAAAAAAAGAGGTCTAAACCTATATTTAATCCAATGGTCTCGTTATCTGAAGCTGGCCACTTCCAGGAGCTCTGCAAACTTTTCCTTTAGTGAATGAATTGATCCCTGTGTTATAATGACAAATACTTCTTCTGGGAAATACTCCTGTTGTGTTACATTAATGCTACAGTGAAAAAGTACAAACTGAATTAGATATTAAAGATATGACTTTTTTACATCTGTGATGCATGTGGATTATGGAGGCAAAGATGACCCAAGAAAGTGGAAGCTGTGTGTCTGAGTTGTTGAAATGCAAGTTTTAAAATGACATCCCAGGAACAGCTGCTGCTGAGTACACAGGAATGTGAGGGGTGCAGTGTGATTTTCAGTGAAATGTCCGATTTTTCTTCATGAAAACATTTCTCTAGTCCAAGAAAAAAGGGGGATTTACTAGTGTTTCTGATGGATTTACTACAAAACATTGCTACTTGCACATGAGTCTAAGGTTTTAATTCACATCCTCATAGCTGACTTTTAGCTGGTTGATTTCAGTTAAACTTCTACTGATTTAAAGCAGCTGAGAATCTTTTCCACAATCACCATGGTATTATTCACTTGAAGTGTGCTCCTGCTTTATAAGCGCTTTGGGGCAGAGAGCTCCAAAGTTCTAAGAAAAGTGGTTTCAGGTCTCTTTGGAAGCAAATGTTTGACCCTAAGTAGCAGCATTCAGCAGCATACATCCTAATTTGAGGATGCCTAGTAGTTAGACATTGCAGACCTAAATTTAGGAGTACCTAGGTCACCCTTGTGATTCTGTGTTGCCTTTGGAAATTTTGGCATTGGGTGAGCTGTATGCTTCCTATAATTCTACCTGAATCCCTCATCCTCCTTTTTTCCCACTCCTTCATAGAAATGTCTAATCAGTGGTTAAAGGCTCATAAGATAAACATGTAAGGCTATGTTATATGTTCACTATTCCCAGACATGACCTTTTTTTCTGCCATTAGAGCCCTATGCAGGGTACATGGTGAGTGCATCCTCGTTCTAGATCTTATGAAGTCCTATTGAAGCTAGAACTGAACCAAGTGGACAGAGATGGACAGAGAAGCCTAAGCAGTGCCAGCAACAGCTTTGAGCAGTCCGTAAGAGTGCATAATGACAGTTTTGGAAAGAAAGGTGGCACCCATAACATCAGAGCAGTCACAGCAGGAGGAAGCAACTGTTTTTTAATCAAAGTGGGAAGCAAGGCATGGCAAAAGTGAAGGCTTTGGAATGATGTGAGGACTTGATGAGAAGAGATTTTGAGTGAGGCTGAAGGCAGAGAGGCTTGGCGTAAGAAGCTTTTGAGTGGCTGACTTGCTTTAATTAGGAGCAATGGATTTAAAGTTCAGCATGCTGATGGAAAATAATTCCCTTACAGAGCCCTGAGTGAGAATCTGAGTCCTTCCTTTTGTTGTTATTTAAATCTACTGGTGTATGGGGATGTCATCAGAAAGAATGTTTGTTACTTCTTGTTTATTCAGGTCAGGAAAGATGTTCATGAAATATGTAGTCACATAGTAATTATGTCATCAAATACACTGCTACAAAACTCTCCTCAGTGAAGAGGAATTTCCTTTACACCTGACGATAACATTTTTCAAAATAAAATATGTCAAAGCTTAGAAGTTTATCTTGGCAGAACATCATACCATTAAAGCAAGATTGAATGTATCCTGTCCAAATCTCTTGCTTCTTGTAATGGTGCCTAAGGCTACAGTCCTCCAGATGTTGATACTACCAGCATTTACATTTTGAATGAAAAAACCTCTTGTTACCACAGACACTTTACAGTAGAAATTCTACCTTTTTTTCAGAACAATTTGTCTGATGTAATGCAAAAAAAATGTGATGGGAAAAAAAGAGTAGATTTTTTCCCCTTCAGAATAATTTGCCCTTAGCAATAAGAATGAGAAAGGATGGAGCAGCAGCTCTTTCATGCCCCTTGCTTCCCAGTCCAGGTTAAGATTGCATTATTTGTCCATAAATTGCTAAAAACTGCCTTAGACTCAGGAAGGAAACAGAAGGTGCTGCAGTACAAATAGTAGTGAAAGGGCAAGCAAAACTTTTCCTTGCACTAATACTGGCCAGACATCATCAACATTAAACTTAATGAGCCTTATTTACACTGAGTCAGCTCACACTGCCTTACCCTTAAAGGGACCTTAAAACAAGTGAGAATGGAAATCATTTCCTCTAAGTTTTGGTAATTAGCACAACTACTCCCACGGGGGATCAAGAGACGGTAGTAAGACAAGTTTTGTTGGATACCAAAGGCAGCTTGCAGCCTTCTTGCTGAGGTGATGCAGTTTTACAAGATTTTATGAATGAAAGACAGGACCAAGTGATCAAGGGCTGACAAAGGGATGAGATAACAGGACACTGAGAAGAGAAATAACATCTTTCTTAGTGTATATTTTTAGGAAAGCCATAAATAGTTCAGCAAGAATGGGCAGGCTTCAACTGGAATTAGATTTTTTTTTTAAGAAAAACTGTGTATCCACATGCTGATCTGCATTAAGATTGCTTTGTCCTGCTCTCACTTGCACGTTTAGCTATCTTACGTGCTCACATGTTTTGCTGGATTGGTACCTGAGGCTTGAATCTGGTAAAGAGATTCATGATGCAGCTGCATAGACTGATTTTCCACTCTGTTGCTACTAAATCTGTACTGTAGACTCTAAATCGGAGCTTACGATTGAGTGTCAGCCTGAAGAAGAAAAGCGTGGAGAGTCCACTCTCCAGACTATCCAGACTGCTGATACTTTCAGGATCAGATGTTTAACTCACCATCCTCCAACAAACAGATCTTGGGCATGAATTGATCAGACCATTAGTAACAGTTCAAGGAAAGTCACAAAAACACTCACCATTACATTTGTCGTGTATGTGGTTTTGTGGTAGTGAGATATATACGAGAAGAAACAAAGGTGAGAAGTAACATACTGAGTCTTCCATACAAGTAACTTATAAAGGTAAATGATTTTCCTAGCTCTTGTTTTCCCCTACATGGCACCTTTGCATGGGAACACCTTATTAGGAAAGATACTGTGATTGTGATGTGTACTGGCTTGATTTACAGGTTATACTTTGTCAAAATGAGAGCGATCAATCTTTTAAAAATCACTTTAGATAGTGATTTTATATAGTGGAAGTAGTATCATCAGAGATAGTACATTCAGCAAATACACACACACGTTTGCTTCATGTGTCATGTACTCTTTGTTTTGTCCTTGCACTTCAGATAATTTCTGTTCAACCATGATATCCTGTGGCACGGATGGATGCTTGTTAGTAGAACAAGTAACATAATTCCTGAGTTAGAAAGGTCATAGATAGGGCAATGGGACTCGGGACCCAAAGCTGGAAAATGTATTAACATAGTTTAATCAGTCATACTAAATTCCACTGTGGCATATTTCCTCAACAAATTAGTTAAAAGGATTCTGGGTTCTGTCACTGGAAAAGAAAACACTTAATCTTTTATTCTAAAAGGAATATTTTTTCCTTTAATTATTGTGTCTGAAAGTTTTGGGATATTTATTTTGCATTTGCATGAGTGTTTATTATAGTCTATGCTGTAATGTTTAAAACCTTATATTAGAATACCTAGCTTCTCCTGTAAATTTTGCCAGAGCTTTATTGTGCAGCCTTAATCAAAGTACTCGCTCCTTCTGTGTCTCACTTACACTGTATTCAGATAATAGACTTTCCAGTGCTCTCGTAAACTTTAGTGTGTCTGTAAAGTGCATACCACAATGTGATGCTGATATCAGATGGAATTCCTAAGAATTACTGCAATTCAAAGAACTAGTAATTATTTGGGGTTTGGCTAAACTGCGTTATTCAACAACTTTTCTGGTGAAGAACCATTACTTCAAGTATTGGAAGTATGTGCATGCAAACCAGTGGCCAGCCAGCATGTTTTTGGGCAAGACAGTATATTTTAGGTAAGCGATCATAGTCAAGGAGCGTGATTCAGATTGTGATTGTCCTCAAGCAAAGGAGTGCAAATGTGAAAGTGTATCAGTGAGATTCATCTGAATAGTAACCGCGGTTTTCATTTCCCAGATGACCATGCAGGAGTTGTGAATTTTGCAACATCAGCTACCCGTTGCATAGTCTGAAGCAGAAGTTGGAAACCAATTTAGAACTGCTTTAGTGCAGCTATTCTTATGCACCCTATGCAACTCCTGCTTCCTCCTCCCCTACAGAGGACTGGTAAGAAAGGCGCTTCAGGAGAGAATACTGTTCCCTTGCTATGTGGTGATTCTGCAATAATTAACGACAGTGCTCTTGTTGAGTTGCAGTCTTGGCACATTCAAATTGAAATTCCTCCTCTATTAGAGTGCTTGCTCTTTTTCACAAGTACCTTGTAGAGCTTTATAGCTTATAAGCTTCATAATGGTGACATCCCACCCTGAAATACTACTGTAGTATGATTCTCTGTGTTGAAGAACTAATGTATGATTACTTTTTTCTTAAGTAGAGATGACTAATGGAGCTTTAAAAAGTACAGAACTAATTCATGAAGTTCAGTAATTAGTGATACAGTAAAAATAGGATTCCTCTAAATTACTTTAAAAGTTGTCTATTTCCATCTACACCATTTAAATAGTTATTAATTTAAAGCCAGCTGCTTCTTGCCTTTTGCATTTCAGTATTGCTCTGTTAGTTTTTCTTTCTTCCTCCTGAGGATTAAATGTGTGTCCTGTAGGCTTATCAGCCCTGACTTTTTGTATGTGACAACACTCACTGTGATCTCCTAACTCATCAGTCAAATGGGAACCATTGTCTTCAAAAGTGTTTTAGAGAGCCTCTTTCTTGAATAGTACACAGTATTTCTATACTAAGGGCATACTATGCCATAAAATAATGTTTATGTTCCTTTAGGCTTAATACCATACCATTTGTGAGCACAAGTGCTGAAGCAATTTAGAAAGAGATGTTAACTTTATATCCTACCAGGGAAGTAGTTTTATTACTGTGTATGCAAAGCAACAGGAAAGCAAAGCTTTGCTTTTATATTTTATTAGCTATCATTATCGTGTTTCAGGGCCTCTTCTTGTAACAGTATTTGCAGACATATAGAAGTCTTTCTTTATGAGCATACTAAAAAGAAATTAGGAAATTAATAATGTGGCTTCTGAATCTTTAGAAAAAGCACTTGCTTTAGAAAACGAAAAATTGTTTCGGTGGTGTATGTCCCATCAACGAGGCTTACAAATGCCAGATGTAGAAGAATAACATTGTGCTTTGGCATTGGATTATGAAAGCAGAATGGAGATGAAAGCAGTTAGCTCAACTGCCATGTAGAGGAATATCACTGTTGGTAATGCCAGACATTTAAATATGAAACAAGTCCCAACATATACCCTGAGATATCCTAAAATCATTAAAATATACTTCAGGTTGTTTTTTATTTGCCCACTGATTTTGTTCTTTGAGGTGCGCTTTCTGGGTTTCCTGTCATGAGATCGAGAAATTGATGCAGAGATTTTTTCAAATAGTCACAAGTTGTCAGAAGCATGAATTTTAAGCAGATTACAAAGTATCATGACATGCCATAGACCTGTGAGAGTTCATAATACTGTGACAAGTGCTGTTCTGAGATGCAGTTTTTACAGTCTCTGAAATGGCTTTTGACTGGTTTTGGAAGCTGAAATTCTACACTGAAAAAATTCATGTACAGTGAAATGTCCTGGTTTGGTAAGGTTTAAGGATATATTTATTTTTTCATACATATTTTGGTTTATATTTATACTATAGAAGACAGCTCAAAAAGTACTGTATAAGAATACTGAGAAATTGCTTCCTAAAGGAGCTTGACCATGTTCAGTCCGCCTTCCATGGAAATTCTAACAGAACAGAATTTCCTATAGAAATAAGTGTTGTCCTTATTGTGAGAATTCACTGTATAAGAGCATATTTGCTAGTCACATTCTTAATCCAACATATTTAATACATCCGGGAAATGGAATGCCTTGAATATAGATTGCCTTGGATTAAAAAAAGAGACCATAACTTTCCACTTCATTCTCTAGGAATCGGGAGAGTATTCTGTAGGAACCGGTCTGGAGAGCCATGCAGACCCCTTGCTCATTGCAAATGAGTTATGAAAGTGGAATCTAAATGAAAGCAGGTAGTGATGATACAAATGTGGCACAAGAATTGCCACATCACAATTGCTGCTTCTAGATGTTTAAGTATCATGAGTCAGCTTTAGATTTCTGAAATTAGTCTTTAAAATGTCAATATATATGTGAGCTCGCTGGTCTTGCTTCTGAAAACATACAAGTTCTTCTCTCACTTGAGTTCATTGAGTGCCGATGTCTTTTTTGGTATCATTGGGACTAGGTCAGAGCTTCCAAACCCGAAGAAACTGGAAATGATGCGCAAGTAAATTCATAATGGTTCAGAGCATAGTAAACTTAGATGCCCATGCTCATGCTTCGTGTGATCAGAAAAAAAAAAGACAAAAAAAACCCCCGTAAGATGCCTGTGTTTTATGATGGGTAGTGAAATGACTGAGATACCTTATAATCACCTGAAAAAATATTATCCTGTCCAATCTGAGATGATAGCAAGCATTACTCATGCTGCAGATTTAACTGGTTAATTAGGCATGTATATTATCATTAAACCCCCGCTACCTTAGCTATAAACTTTTGAAAAGTTTTCCACTGAAATGAAATGCCTTTTATCATTGTACCTCTTGTCTTCCTGAGGTTTCATTTCAGTCTGCTGTTCTTTACCTAGCAACAAATTTTATTTAAGTGCTGGGCTATGTTGATAATAAATGAGGTAGTCAGATGTTATAGAGGAAAAGTTAAAGCTGCTTTTTATCCACTTGTTGCTGACATTGAATTTGTTCAATTGATGTTGCATGTAAAATGCTGGAACAAGCAGAGAAAGATGTGATTCTAGCAATGAGAGAGATTTCCCTACCACTATGGTTGGGTATGTCATTCCAGAGACGACCAGGAGCCTCTTACACATGGTAGCGGTATCATGCCATTTCTTCTCAATAAAGCAAGAAGATTTTATGGTTGGCAAAGTTAAGCTGGAAAGAGATCCAAAATGAGAACTATCTGGTTCGTGTGCATTTGTAGTAGACCATTTCCAGCAGCACTAGGGTATGTTCAGTTATGGATCTTGGTATGAATCCAGCAAATGCCAGGTCTGCATTCTTAGCTTCACTTAGATGAACATTCATGGGTTTTGGCTAGCTTCTGAATGAGCTTGTTCAGGAAGAAGGGATCTGATATGCTTTGTGGTTGGTTTGAAATCATTAAGGATTGCAAAGAGTCAACCTTCTTCATTGCTAGGCAAACTAGTTTGGGCTTGAAAGATAAAAAGAGTTTCTTTCTTTGAAAGCCATATTTGTAATTTCTGTAGAAAAGGCCTTCTGTTTGTAACTCTTTCATGAATCAGTAAAAACATGAATAAATACAGAAGATGTTTTGCACAAGCAAATTACTTCACCGTGAAGTGTAAACTGAAGAGGGGTCATATGGAATTATCTTTGGAATTCCTCAGTTGGTCCAGAATCCATTGTTCTGCTTGCATTCCCATCTTTTATTTGTAGTAAATGCAGTTCCTCAAAGCGATAAACTATGTCAGTGTCAGTGTTGAATGATAATCGAGGATTTCATCTCTCGTTATGCCCAAAAATCCATCCTAAAGGAACATTAAATTTACAAGGAAACTTCACATTTAAAAATAACTGTGCATTCCTAGTTCAGCTGTTGTCTGTTTATATCATGGTCTCTCTTGATGGCAACACATCCTATATTTACTCTAGAGTCCCAGGCTTACACAGTGCAAAGGATGTCCTCCTCCAGAACCAGTATCAGTGTTATAAAGTGCAAAATGTTGCTCAGAATGATTGCAGAAGTTGAAAGAGACAGAATATTGCTGGAAGAGAAAGAAAGATCTCAAGATCAAGTAAGTTAGAAAATGCCCTGCAAAAAATTAATTTTATCCCAGCCCTCCTTCTGCTTGGCAAGTCACTTTTAATCAGATTTTTCAAAGTTAGGGAGGAATTACATGTTCTTTATTTTTGAGGTGCCACAATATTTTTGGGCCTAGACTTAAAAAAAATACTAAGCACTACTATAAAAAAGAGGGTGCATATGTAACAAAACGGACATCCAGAGTTAATGATCTTTTGATTGTTTTGGCATTCCTCCATAAAAAGAGGGAATGGTAATTCTTATTCACAGAAGGGGTGTGAGATAAATTAATTACTTTTTGTAAAGTTGTGAGGTGCTATTATGGTATTGAAAAGCTTAGGAGGAACCCATAATAATCCAGTGTTTAAATGGTGTGCATATTAAATATGGGGTAGGGAAACTCAGTTGAGTGCTGTATGGTAGAGAATAGAGGAATAAATATTGCATTACCTATGGGAACGTAATCAATGCCTTGAACATTTTTGATCATATCCTAAAGCATTTACAACAAGACTATACACCAAAACATGCTGTCTGTATCTATTGCCTGTGTTTTGCTCTTACAGAAGCTTAGTTGAGCACGTGTTTAAGCTCATTTTTAAGTATAGTGTAAATTTAAATACCTATTTAGTCATACTAAAATCAATCTATGAACAGATTCATAATCTTAAATAAATAAATACTGCATCACTATATCATTGGATTGGAGGTAAATGTCTAAACTGTTTCCTATTTCTAGTTAGTTATAACCATTTTGTAGGGCTTGTTGATCATCACGTTGCCAGGAGATGAGCAGAGAGAAGCAACTGGTTAACAGCTGGTTGCATCTGGTCACAGCCAGGAAAGCACAGCAATAGAATAAACAATTCAGTTTTCAACAGCTGCATTTGCAGTTACAGTCTACTGAATCAAATAAGTGCAGCTTTCCAAGTTTAATTTGTGAGCTAGAAACATAAATTATCTTTAGAAACATTTGGAAGTAATGAGAAAAAAACCTTCTCCTTATTCTACCATCCTCTCCCTCTCTTACTAAAAGATATTGTTATTTTTAATTCCCATCTTTGTTTTAAACATTGGAAACGTCTACTAATAGACAACATGCTTAAGCATTTTAATTCTTCACTGTGTTTTGTGCTTTGATGTACATCTCTCTGTTTCACTTTCTAAAGATTCTGTGCTCTCCTGTTTCACTTCTAGGAACACTCAAGAGCTGTTAGGTATTTCCTGATATCCACAAAGGACCTTGCTATAGGTTTTTATTGTCCCTGGAATGTCACCAGATTCAATATTGATGGGTAACAGTAGAACACTTTATTAAAGAACAAATTGGATTTGGAACATAGTTACACAATGAATTGCCTGAATATGCTACTGAAAGCTGGCCAGAAAATGGGAGATGGTCATACTGTTTGAAGACACCATGCCTGGGGCCAAAAATGGTTGTATCATTTCTCCATCAAGATGTCAGCAACCTTAGATGCTGAGATTAAAGGAAGTTAAGTTGGCCTAGGATGTTATAATACTTCTGTGACTAGCTGATGATTCAGAATCTCAGGAGAAGTTAATCTGCACAGAACAGTGCATCTAAGGCTGAAAGTTCATAACAGGTAAAAGAAAGGGATTGGTTTTCATCTGTGATGGTGGTAGATGGTTAGAAAAGATACTCATCACAATCTGGCATCTGAAGATACTGATTTATTCTGAACTGATTTGAAAGCTGTATATGTCAGAGTAGGTGCTGAACAAAGTGTGAAAAAAAAAAAAGCAGTGATCATGTCTTTTGGTCATTCACAGGACTTGATTAGTAATGCACATGAATAGGTACAGCTATAAGTACTCATGCTAACAGAGTCAGAGGCATCCTAAGGGCAGTTTGTAGGTTGAAAGACATCAGCTGGGGAGCAAGACCAGCCCCCAAGGGCATAAATGGCCAGTTTTTCTTGGGAACAGTGAATGTTCAGAACAGCCTGTGCCCAGGCCAGTCCTGTTCCTGACTTACTGACCAAGTTACTGGGTGAACCCTGGACCTCACTGTTGTTTGCCCTGTCTCCAGTACTGTCTCTGGCCCTGCCTCCTGCTGTTCCTGACTGGGTGGACCCCAGATATGACTCATTTTCTCACCATGTCTGGGACTGCTGATGAGACCTGTCACTGCAACCAACCTGGGC
This sequence comes from Nipponia nippon, assembly GCF_047370975.1. Classification (NCBI taxonomy): domain Eukaryota; kingdom Metazoa; phylum Chordata; class Aves; order Pelecaniformes; family Threskiornithidae; genus Nipponia; species Nipponia nippon. The sequence goes on along the minus strand of NW_028262358.1, from coordinate 113,260,725 downwards.
CTGCTCAGACACTGCAGGACTATGCCCTGGTCAGGGTGGTCACTGCCCTGCCTGTGCTGTGATCACCCTCAGCTCCTGGCTTGTCTCACCTGTGCACCAGTCATGCTCTTGCTGCTACCTGACAGGCTATGTTCAGTAGAATCCATCATCTGGATTATTTTTAATAATATTTACTTTATAGTTTGAAATAACTAGCAGGTAGATACATCACAGGTACTAAAGGCTGAGTTAATTGATGTGAATATTCACTATTTCTGTTGTCAAAGATTCTGGAAGCCCCAGATGTAGCCCACAGCCTGACCAAAATAGGTTTTGTATGACAGAATGAAAAGACAAACACTATTCTAGCCAACTGGAATTATAAATAGAAACAAAAGACAGGAAAGCCCAAATTGCAAGTGATCAATGGACTTACAACTCAACGAACTTCTTAATTGCAAGATGGCATTTGGGATGTACTGCACACCCTGGGAAAGCATTGATTTGTTAGAGAGGTGCAGTGTCCCAGAGTATCACGCCGCTTAGTTAAGGGCTCCTGTGCAACTCACAGTGCAGCTCAAACTGAATTTGCAGAATTTATTGTGAAATCGAACCAGAGTTACAAGAGAACTGCCTCAGTCTTTATAGCCATGTCAGTCCATATTATCTACCTGTCTTGGAAAACAGTAGGTTGTGAACAACAAAAAGAACTGTAAGACCACATGTATAATAGATTGCTAAATCAGGGCATATCAAGTTTACGTGAGATTTTGGCAGATAAAAAAGCCTTTCAGGTTACCTTTTGATCCACATACCACTGTAGCTGCAGTTGCTGTTATGTAGTGCCTTTAACTGTACTACATAAAGAGCTATTTCCAAAGTAGACAGACAGTACACAGAAAAGTTTGTCTAAGCTACCGAAGAGCCTTAGCAGTTTCTTCAACCTGTTCTTATCTCCTGGGTAAATAAAAACTGCCTAATTATATATTTACTTGGGAGACTAAAAGGCTTTCTTCAAATTCATTAGTACTACTTGTATAACTGGTCCATATTTTATAGTGTTCCAGGACTTTTTATTCACTTTTTCTCATAAAATGAACAAACATCTGGGGTCTGATTTCGTAATTCTTTATTTAACCTATTTTGATTATAGTTGCCATTTTGTCTGAAAAAGGACAAGAGGAGTGAGCCCAAGGGTATATTATAAAACTTCATATTACATGATGCTAAAATCGTTTGAGTCTTTTAACAACAATCTTTTCTATTTCAGATTGATGTGAACCAATACAGCATTAAAAAAATTATTTCACTTGCAAACAAAAAAAAATACTAGTATGAGTGTTAAGTCCTCATACATGTCATATTAGTGCACCCTCTTCAATAGAACATGTAGAATTTTATGACATTTTGTTTACTTATTCATCTGAACTTTGATATGTAAAAAGTAAGTGTCATGCCACAGCCAGAAGAGCCAGCGATTTCCTAACTATGATTGTCATGTAGCTAGATGGACAGCTGCATGCATGTATTTTAAAAATGAACAATATTAAAGTCAATAATTGAGAATAAGCTATTTAACTTTACATTCACCTATATGTATGTATGGCTTTGGTTCATAAAGGTCATCAATCAGATGCCTGAAAACATCCCTCAGTGAGTCCAGCTACTAAAATAGTGTGTTCTTCATCCATTCCATCTTCAGTCTTAATCTAAAGAAATATTAAAGATGATGTTATTGACCCTACAAGCACGAATCTATCACAAATGTTTTTTTTTTACTTTACGCATAGTCGCAAGATCAGCAAATGTAACATCCTCTGGACACATAAGCTGTCGTGTACCGGTGGAATAGATGTCTTCTGCTAGAACCAAGGCTGCAGGTAGATTGGGTTGGTCTGCATTTATGTAAACTCCTTGTTGCCTTTGAAATGTGCTACAGCCTTAGAGCTTAGCTTTAGGTTAAATATCTGAAGCAGCCTGAAATCTCAACGCAGTGCATATAGAGCTCAGTTCAGCACAGAATCAAAGAATTGGGGGTCTGAGCAGGTTGAGACACAAGGAACAAAAGCAGGAGCAAAAAGAAAAAGGAACAGACAAAAGAAATGTCTGGTTTGCTCTCAGTAGAGTAATAAGCAGCTAGTATAGAGGACACAAACTATGTTAGGGGTCCTTCAGTCTAGTACCTCTGCAGAGAGAATGAGGGAAAATGTCTGGTCTGATCTCCATGGCTGCTCAGTACAGCTAACAACTGCTAGAGAAAGGAATGGACCCAAGGTCTTTGATATCAGCCCATCATTACTGTCCGAAGAGATTGCAGGAGTAGTTGCTTACTTTAGAATAAATGCATTTCTCCTGATTTGTTATGACATTCCCAAAAGGAGAGACTGAGGAGTGAATGGAGCATTTTGATCCAGGAGACCTATACAACAGTACTCCCCTGCGAGTGTGGACTTCAGCTCAGCTAGGTTAAAAAGAGAAGGTGGGGACAGTGGTCATCTCTTGAAGCAGCATTTGAATGTGTAATTTTAGCCATCCAAGTTAGAAGAGCATGTCCCCCACACTAGAAAATATCACTGAGGAAACATACACATGTTTTTACTACATTTTTACTATTTCTCAGTGTCAGTAATTCATGTGCAGAGGTATGATAAATGAATGGTAGTGCTTTACCCTGTGAGTAAATACGATTGGATTAGTCACAAGGTACAATCCTACTATTTTTCAGTGGGGCATGGCACAGTCTTATACAATTTTTTGGTCTTCCAAGAAAGCAGGCGAATGCAAGGGGCATTTCCCAGAGCCATACCACTTTAATGATAATTAAGTCTAAGCTCACTGTCATCACATAACAACGTCTGATGTCAACTTAACTACTTGAAGAAGAACAGCCTCTCAGAGAAGAAATGGTATTATTAGAAAACGTTCTTTCTGTTTCCATTATCCCGTTGACCACTGTATTTTTTCCACTTGATGTGTCAGCACTGAATCTGGTCCTGATCCAAACACAGAAGGGTGGAGATTTTTAAATGCCAGCCATCTGTTTGCTCCTTAAAGGAATGCTGGTCAGCCTACTAAAGTCACTGTCAGTGGCAGGTAGAGGAATGTGAAGAATGCCTAGAAAAAAATCCATAAAGTGTATCTCTTGTTTTCTTATCTCTTCGCTCACAACAACAAGAAGACACTTAGCATCACCCCTGTAATTGTCTTTTGGCAAATTGTTTCACTAGTATTTCCTGCCCCAGACAGAACAAATTGTCATTATTCTTCTAACCTCAATTTCTCCTTATCTAGCTAAATAAATGTGGTGTGGCCATAAAAGGTACCTTTACAAAATGTGAACTACAGTCTGCTATACTGTTATACTGTTATGCTTCTGAGTCTTTCAGACAAATTTTTGCTAATACCAAGAAAATAATTTTAAAATGATTATTCAGTAACTTAGTTGTTCATAAAATATTTTTCTTGCTTTTTTCTCCATTGCTGTGGGGTTTTTGAAAGCAGCAACAGGAGAAAACAGCAGACAAATGAAGGTATAAGATGCATCTGAGCAGCATCTTAGTAGCATTCTGGAAGGCAATAGAAATCACATTAAAGTCTTGTTTACTTACTCCAGGAAAAGTCCAAATCACAGCTTTGCATGCAATCTTACTGTTTTATTTGTGCCATTTTCTATGGCTTATTTAGTCTGTGATGATCTTAAGCAGTAATATCTATTTTCACTACAGCAATTCACTTTTTTTGAACATAAAATTAGAAGAAGTCTGAGGCCAGTCTGGAAAAAGGTTTAGTTGCGTAATCTGTGGGTGAGTTTGGGATTAGAACCATTAGCCCCTAAATGGATGTTCCCTCCAAGAGCAATGGAGCATTGCAGTACCACTGTGAAAGCTGTCATTACAGTGTGGAGAAGGCAGGTGATCCCATTGGGAATGGTGTGCATGAGCATGGCGGCGTTGCTTGCTGCTTATGGAAAAGGTGTACTTCTGTCAAGCTGGTAGACACTGCATATGCTCTTTGGAAGCCAGAAGACATGAAAGAGAGAGTTAGCGCTGCAAAAAACAGATATGCGGGCTTTCAGCTAATGTATGTCGGCACAGTGCCATGAAGCTATGCGGGTTTATTAACTGTAAGAGCTGCTGCTTATGTGTAAATTAGGACTGCCACCTGGCTGCTTTCCAGCTGTCTTGCCTGGTTTTATTCTGAACTTGCTGGCTGCTGTTGGAGCTACTGTACAGATTGGTCTGGACATTTTCAGCAGACATTTTTTTTGAAGGTGGCTGGCCTTTTCTGTGTTGAAGATGACTGCATTTTACCTGTGTTTTAACAACAAAATGCCACTGAAGTCACAGAGGTAATTATTCTGAAACTTTAATGGTAGTGATCACCCTGACAAAAAAAATGGGTCACTTAAAACAAAATGTACTAAAACCAGGTTAGCTTCATTTAAATAAAATGATGGTGAAAAGGTATGCAATCTGTCTCCTTTTATAGCTTCTGTAATTATAAGAGTTATGTAGATGGATGTAGATAATAAGCTATACTAGAAACATATTTTGACACTTACTGCATTATAGATCAACAGAAGCTTGTAGATAGAAGTTTCACTTTCTAAGAACATTATAAATATGTCTCTTCATTATTACTTTCTTGGCTTTTGTTTTCTTCCTGGCTCTAGAGATATGCCAATTGATAAGCCTTCTGTACTGAATTAAGTTACTAATAATGACTATTATTTTCTCTGTTTTTTAGAGAAGATGTTCAAACAGTGTGTTTCTAGACCAGTCGATGTCTTTTCTTCCACGGTGGCCAGTACAAGCCAAATCAGACAAGACTGAGAGTGCAAATGCTGGATGTTTAAGCTAATTTTGTGTCCAAAGTGTCTGAAGAATTATTTTATGATCTCAGTCAACTGCCATTTTTAAGCCAGGGGTGAGGCTTCCAAAGTTCAGGTGGGTGCCCAAATTTGTCCTCACAATTCAAAGGCAGTGTTTGTGTTCTGACCATGTATAGAAATGTATGGCTGTGCTACACAATATGGAGCCTAACTGAGGTGTATTTGGTATTTCTTGGCTGTCCTTGAATTTGTGAAGTTGTACAATCTTTCTTCTGGCTTTGAAATAGCCTTAGCAACCTGTACCAGGCTACAAAAGATTTACATTCTCCTGTATAGATGAGAAAAAAGGGTGAACATTAATTCCAAGTAAGCTGTCAAGCTTTTTTTTCCCACATATAACAGTATCCGGATGTTCTACGTCTGCTAGAAACAACTCACTAGCACCTAATACTTACAATATGTGTATAAACAGAGAGGTCTTGTTTACATGCCAAATGCTTGCACTCACCCTGCTGTCCGGTGTTGGAAATAGAGTTGTGTGGCTGTGAGTGATTCCGGTCCTGTGCAGACATTTCTCTTCTGCAAAATGACTCATCAGGTTATCATAGGTATTCCTAACATAGAAGGAAAAATGGAGATGTGTAGCATGGGCATAATTTAAGGAAAATATGAGTGCTCCTTTCCAGATCTGATTAAGTCTTGGCCCTAAGCACAATATAAGCATTAAAAAAGCCCCCCCAAACAGAAGAAAATCTGTTTTGTGCTTCTCTTAACATTAGGTAATCTGCTGTGATCAGATGTTCAACACATCACAATATACTGTTCTCATTTCAATAATTTTGGAACAAAAATCAGAGGAAATTTGATGAGACATTCACCTAGCTTTCAGGGCCAAGATATTGTGTTCAGATAAGCTTTTAAATTAGTAAGTGCTTATTACCAATTTATATCCTAACAATTCATGCAACAAGTGTAGAAATGTAAAGCTGAGACAGCTATACCTTGTAAAGATTTGTGCATTCTTAACACAGTTTCCTAGCAATTCAGATAATATCAAATTTGTCACCTTTACAATATCTTGCTTTGATGTCTCTGGCATTTTTGTGTGTGGGAAAAAAGTCTTAAAGATGCTAAAGTTTATAAAACAACTTTGCCTTCAGGGGCACCGACAGTTCACAATCTGGAATATATCCGCACCCCCCCAACAATTACAGTTTTTTAAATTTTGCAACATTAAGACAGTCCGAAAGCACAAATTCTCTTTAAAGTATGTACTTAGTGTTTATGCCTGTCGAAATTATCTGTAAAGATAATTTTAGCTAATGGATTTTAAATGTTCTATAACTTTTGAACACTCTTAATATATATGTTGAGTTTTATTCTTCCATCACTGAAACTCATGCAATCTAGCTGACCTTTGTCAATTATAAACACTTAACTGCTGGCAGAGCCAGTTTTGCTGGCACCTCATATCAGATTCCTGAAAACATTCTCAGAACTATTTCAGATACTGGGGAAGTCACAACATTAGCATAGCATGTAGATCTATCTCCTTGCTTGCTGTTCAGCAGCCATCTCGTTCTTTTTTTTCTGTAGGAGAATTGCTTCTTTACAATTTTCTCACAGCTGCAAGAAGCTGAATGAGCTTGGTCGTGCCAATAACACTCTGAACCCAGGAGGTGAACCATGTATTAGGATATAACCCTGCTCCATTTCCCATTTAGGACAATGTCAAAATTTCTACTAACCAAAATAAAGGCAAAAAAAGAAGCCAGTGTTTTCTGCTTACCTGGCATGTTCCTTAAGCATGAAAGAGCAATGTAATTCTGGTTTGTCCCCATTAAATTGCCCATATTGCTATTCAGATACTCTGCATGCAATCTAATTGTGTAATGAACATGTCTTAGAGCCCCTATTTAAGTGTCTAATATTTACATTTGAAGGTCTTTACCTCTATAGATCAGCTAGTCTTGTCTTTTGCTTCCAAACATCTCTTACTCACCTTTCTAATACTTCTACACTTTTCATCTGTTTTTGATAGTGGATTGTCTCAAGCTTTTTAATCTATAGAAAGTACAATGAAAGACTGCTGTGACTTTCGAAAGTGAGCAAGTATGGGGAGGAGGCAGAAAACTTTGTTTGTGCAGTAGAAGTTTTGTTTTAGCAGAGCATTGGGCTATTTTCCAGTGGGAGAGAGAGCTGTAAAAATAGGATGGTCTGAGTGTCACAGCTAGGGGATCAAATCTTCTCACTAGAATGCAAACACAATGTGCAGTCAAACTGAAGAAGATGTGAACAAACTAAATTGATGTGATAAGGAAAATGAGGAGTCAGAGAGTTGCGTACTAGGAACCCAGATGAAAACAGTAAGAATTGGAATTTCTAATGGTGAAGCACTTGGACATGATCAAATGATAAATGATTAATGATATGGAATGACATGATTAATGATAAGGAAAATGCAGAATTTCTCAGTATATGTATATTTTCTGCATTTGGAAAGATGATCTATGAGTTTGTATCATTTGAGAAAGATTACGTCCTTCATCCATCCACCAGTCAACTGGAAACAAAAGTATTTGAAAAAACATCTTCTAGAGATAGTCTTTTTTAAATCTTTTTTTTACATCAAAGAGTCCTTAAAGAATTGGTTCTTCCTCATATACTTTGCCTGATGTTATTTACTTGTAACTTTCAGAAAAAATGTGACAACTTCATGAAACTGCTAAAGTGTTAGTATAGTACCACAATTCATTAAAGGCAAATAGGAAGACTGGAGTAACTACAGGCTGGATAGTGTGATACAAAACTTAGGAGGGAGAGGTGAGAGGGCTGACATGGGATGCAGCTGAAAAAGAGTGAAGGGTGAAGAATATAGATCAAGAATATAGATATAGATCAATAGAATACAGATCATTTTCTGAAAATTAGTTTTTTTCAAAGAGTTTGATGTGATACTTTGACAAGATTATAATTGTTTAAGAAAACAGCTGTGTAACTATATTTGGACTCCTGTAGGGTGAATGACTTCATACTGTATTATTCAAAATTATTACTATTACTCAAAATACAGCACAGTACACTAACAATAAAGCATAATACCAGATTAAGAGATGGCTAACTGACAGATCACAAAGATAGCTGTCAATAGAGAATCGTCATACAGGTGTCTCTATTTCTGCATTAGATATCATCTTTTTCAACATTTTCATCAATGTCTTGGAAGTTGATAAAATCACTACTGATGAGATTTCTGTCAAATATAATAAAGGGTGCCTTGGAAACTACTGAGGTGAGCAGTACAGTCAAAGTAATTGAAACTGGTTAGGAAGCTGACCTGTGCCAAAATGTTTCTAGTTTCCAAGTACTCGATTTGAAGATCTCTGAAAATTTTCTCATCTTTTTTCTTTAGTTCCTCTGATCCCTCTGCATCTCATCTTTGGGTACTCATTGACAGAGCAGTTCAGCTGCTAGATGTCTTGTGAGTTCTCTGTATTCACAAGTACACCAGTCTACTCCAGACATGATTACTTGGCTACATCCGTACCAAAAACCTATCCACTCTCTCTCTTTCAGGCCAACTGGCACTGGTCTGGCCACTTCCACAGTGTTACATTTTCTTTCCTTTCACATCAGGACAGTCTCATCTAAATTGCCCTTTGGGAGTGGTCCCTGACCTTTGCTGGTTCCCAGGCTGTTTTCTGGAGTAGGGGCAAGGTCAAAGTGCTGGCAGGGACTGCTGAGTGGTTTGACAGTGTGGGTGGATTAGTTCCAGGGACAGAACCTGTGCCTGGATCTGCACCATGTATTAGTGCAGATACAACCTTTCTGTGCAAACAGAAGTCCTGCCTTCTCTCTCTGACATCTTTTAATGTATACTCACCTGACAAATCAAATTCAGCATGGATGAAGTGAAACATATATTTCCCTGCTGGCCGTCACTGCTTCTAACAAATATGTCCTCACAGCTACCGCTTTTCCTGATCTCTACCATCTTTGCCTGTCATGTAGAATGATAATCTGAACATCGCCTTCAACCCTAGACTCTCCCTCAAGCCGTGTATCCTGCCTTGGTCCATCAATAGCCCTACACAGCTTACACTCATAGTACAAAAATTCACAAAATAAATAATGAGTAATAAGGATAAAATTATCCGGGAGCAGGGAATTTGAAGTGCACCTTGGAATGGGGAAGGGATTTGGAGCACAGGGAGAGTCATATAATAGAAAGCATGATATGGATTTGTAAGCCATAACTAACATACAGTTAAACATGAACTTTTAGAAAGATAGTGGATAGATAGCCAGGGAGTACAGGAAGGGAACTGATTTCATCTCTGCAAGTGACCCTGCTCATTAGATGTAACTACCCACCCATTTCTTTTCCCCTCGAGAAAAAAAAAAATGTATGTATACTTTTGATGTTTACATTTGCAAAAGAGATGGTGAACGATTGGAAGCGGTTTAGAAAAGAATTATAATAATATTCAAGGACTGAAGAGAATGCCATAAAACAGTCTGTTTATCAAAGCTGACTGGATAAAAACATGTAAATACCTTCATGTTACCTGATACTGAATGAAAAGTGCACTTACCCTTGACAACAGCTAAGAGGTGAATAGGAAGAACCTGTTCCAACCTGAAAAAATGTTAGAATGTAAAGGAATGTTAAGATATTTTCTTCTTTTGTATTTAACTGTTACTGCTTTTATATACTAGAATATTTTTTCACTCAAAGTACTTAGTGTAACAGAGGTTGCTTGGGCAGGCAACCAGAAAAGCAATGGTACTTTTTGTATCACTGAAACAGTCATGCAAAATTAGTGCATAAACACAGAACAGCCTTTGTTTCTGAGTATTGATGATTTGTTGGAAGTAGTGCCTCAATAACTAGTATAACTTTAAAGTGTTACATTACCTCTACCTGCAGCTTGTGCCTATTTTTTTATCCTTCCAGGTGTGTAAAAATGTGTGTAAAACACATGGATAGCATGCGCTACATGGAAAGATTGCTGAAGATCTAGAATGTAAAGCCCCTAAGCCAATCCTTTGTGCTGTAATTCCATTTAATGCAACTGAGGTGAACAAAATTTCACCAGTAATGAAACTGGCTCAAGCTGTTAATTTGCAAAACAACATGGAAAAGGGAGAAAATAACTGTTTTCCTGAAGGTATTTCCTGAAGCTATATATTAAATATCAATGAATACCGTGAAGAAAACTGCCTCACTGATTCATTAAGACCATATAGTACAGTGCATTCTGAGCAGATACTACAAAAATGAGGGATTTTTGGCTGTTTCATTTAGTTACTTCAGTATGAGATTTTTTTCCTTTGCCAAGGGCCCTAAATCATGGTAATGAGTGCAATATTAACAACTACAGGATAATATCCCATAGTCATCACACCATCAGGTATATATATATTCCACAATAAATTATGCTGCAAGGCTGTTTTTCCCTCTTTAAAAAAAATTAATTCTGCCTTAATTTTATCTGTTATCACTGATTCTGCCCTTTGTACCACCAGGTACAAAGGTGCCCAGGTCTTTGAGGGACTAATATCCCCTGCTTCCTTACTGAGGATAGATGAAGGGTAGGGTCCTAACAACATCCCAGTTAAGTGCTTAGAGATAAGGGGGATGAAGCCTGGCTTTCATTTGCTCTCCAGTAAGTGTATGTAATGCACATTCAGACTGGAAGAATGAAGGAAGATGTGAACTTGGATGCACTCTACTGAAGTCAATAAACTCTGTGGGGCCAGTGTCTTACCCTTTTAAAAGTGTGGCTCCATTGACTCACATCACGATGAGGATCTCTCCTTGCATATTGTCATGGGCATTGAATAGTCTTCAGCTCTAGAAGAACCGAATATTAGAACTCTAATTTACAATCAGCACTGTAAAAAGCTTTGTCCTATTCACATTGTCTGGCAGCAGCAAGCACAAATCTGTTTATTGAAACCCATTCCAGGGCATTGTAATTGTCCTTATTTAGGCAGTCTTAAAAAGGGAGCAATATATAATTCATGGCAATCTTTAAAAACTGGCTGACCAAGGCTCATGACAAATGCTTACAAATGAGGATTAAAACCTGAGTTGTCAGTGAGATAATTAGTTTATTCCAGCACACTGAAGGGCTGTGGTTGTGATGATGATGGGTGCCATCTGATGAGTATGGAGTCATATTACAACACAAGCACATGCTCCCTCTTTCCCTCCCCTCTCCTCCAGTATAGACCTTATTTAGCTAGCTATGATACTGCTTTTCAGAAGGAAAAAAAGGAGTTGTTTTAACTGCTATTTTCTGGATCTTTTCAAATAGTGATTGACAGTCTCCATTTGGCTAGAGTAGCATCCGAGACCACAGATGTCAAAGAGAAATATTTGCAAATTCAGTTCCCTCTCTTAAAGCAATTATTTTTAGTTTCTGACGAGCAGGCAACTATACCCAGATATTCATAAACAGATTCCTAATGCAAAGGCTGACAGCAAATTGGCCGTATTACAAAACAAATTGTACCCTCTGTCAATAGGTTCCATACTCTGTATTTTCTTTCTACCAGCACTGCTGGTTGCAACACGTGAAGACTGCAAGTGGGTCATCATTTTCCCATCATTTTTATATAGGTAGGATAGCTGTGGAGGGAAAGAAGGAGGCGAAAATTAGGTAGCTCTTCTGCTTTAGCATAACACAGAGCATAGAATAATCTGCACCTAGTCAAGAATGTATTCAGACAGGCAGCAAGTAGACTGAAGCTATCGTCACACTAGATAACCTGTAACTAGGGACATTATTTAAGTCAAGTAGATCAGTCTGCAAATTCTTATCCTTCAATCTATGAGAATAATATACTGAAGATTAGATGTATGATCACTAGCAGACTTCTTACCGTGTGTCTTATCCACAAATAACAGGAGAATGAAGACAAGTATGAATTTAAAAAAAAAAGTGTATAGCCCTGATCGGAATGTCAGTGTTGCTTTATAGAATGTCAGCTGACTTTGAATGCGTCAAATAATCTTTTATTCTTTTTGCTCCTTATTACCTTGAATTTATTTAGGTTCCTAAATTCATTTTCTATATTATTACAGTGCTTTTCAAGTCTTTTGTAATCAAGCAGTGGCACAAAGAAGTATTACTGGGTTTCTTATGGCAGACCCTGATGTACATAGTCCATTCTAGGGAGAGTAAGAGTAGAAAGATAAAAAAAAAATAGGAAAAAATATTTGATCTATTAAAAATGCTTCTGAGGAAAAAAAATTTTCATAAGCAGTTAGCCTGAAGATAACAACTCCTATTAGGAAGAGAAATAATAAAGCTGGATCGTGAGAACTAAAGCACTGGCAGCTCCATGGTTAAACGCTAAACCCTTCATGCTAAATGAAGTCAAAGCAAACTTATTGTGACAGATAGACCTGCCTCTGCAAAGGACAGATCTAGTGAAAACAGTTTTCCCCAAATGAAGATGTTAACAAGCGGTAGAGGAACAGAAATGCATCCACTTCAAAATAAATGCCAAGCTATAGAGCAAGAATCCAAGTGTGAATAATGCTAGAGATGGGATTTATTTGCATTACCCAAGTAAACATAATGTAATACAAAAGTGTCCAGTGGAAAGGCTGAGATGTTATTCATGACATAAAACTTACCACTTTAAAAAAGGTAAAGTTGCAAAAGGATAGCATGCATTTTATTGCTTTTCTTGCTCATATAAGACTCACTTGAAGGAAGAAGTAAGAATTGTTTCAAATTTGAAACTCATGTCATGCTTACGTTGTGTTCATGGGATTCCTGCTGATGTCACTAGGACATTAAAAGGCAAAGTATCTCCACATCATACAAATCTAGTGATATCTGGAAAAAAAGTGAGATTTGTGCCACGGATAAAAGATCTGCATTGCAGCCAAGTGAAGGAAACTTTGTTCTTGGTCTTTAATAAACTTCCTGTCACATGTATCACTCCTGGTCTCAATAATTTCAATCTTAGTGAACTTCCTTCTTTCATGATGAGTGAAGTGCCTGTGGCTGGATAACAGAGGTTAGTTATTTTCTAAATGTCAGTTTTAGCAGAGTGTAAATAACTAGAGAAGACAAGGAATGCAAGGCATGCAAGTAATACTTTGATGTGTGGGGATTAAATATTATATGAGATGAATCATTTCCTGATGCCTCAAATGTGTGGGTTTTGTTTCTTTTCTGTATATTTAAAAAAAGTGGATAGTTTCGTTATTACATTAGCGATCATGAAAGGGAAGGCATTTTGCTTGTGAACTCAGAGTCACACCTCTCTGTAACTCATTTCATTTAAGTTAATGGCTGACCACATGACCCTGTGTTTATGTAGCATGATGTACTTCTGATATGGCAAGAGTTTATATGGAAACACGCACTCTTGGTTTGGGGAGATACGATCAGTGTCCTTTGCTGTGAGCAGGTTTCGTGAAATGAACCCGCCAAGAGGTTTTCCTTGCAAGCTTAATGCGTAGAAATTGATAGCAGCTTTTTCAGGTTTTATTTCAGTAAAAAAGGTATTTGTGTAGTTCCTGCCACCACATACTGCTTTTGGACACACGCTAACATGACACCATGTTGTGTGGATAGCTCTCTAAAAGGGTCTGGCAGCACTTTTATTGTGACCCCCTGTGCCAGTAGATGTGCTAAACTCTGTTTATGGCATGAAAACCTGTGAGCTAGCTGGGGTCACACCGGGACAGTATTAGGACAAGAGTTTTCTAAGCAAAAAATGGTATTGATGGAATCAAACATTTATGATTTCTCCAATAAAAGTCAATACCTTTTAAATACAGAATCTAAGTACATTCAGGTAAAGCATGGGTCTTTAATTGCTGAGATTTAAGTCAGGAAATGCTATAGCTTGGCTAATTCCATGACACTGTATGTGGAACTGCAAATAAAGACAGCTCGGTTACAAACAGCTGTCAGACATGGCTTGTGCTATCAAGAGTTAAGCAGAGATGGATGATTGGCACGAGCAGTATATTTTTAGTTAAGAAATGAAATATCCATATAATTACTATTTTTACCTTTCTAATTGTAAAAGAGGTTGAAATAAGAAACAACCAGATTTAAAAATGAATTCTTCATTACATTAATTAATAAATGACTTTTTAAATTGCTTATTCGTAAGAAAACGGATCTGCTTCGCTGACTTTTTCCCTTTCCTTCTTCAGATTTGTCTCCAGGGCAAACATCTCTTTAGCTACACACCTGGCCTAGAAGAAACCTTCCATTTCAAACTCTACTTATTATGACAGTGCCTGGTATGACAATCCTATTGCAGAGCCGGAGGTGTGACAAAGTAAGTTGCAGTTCATAAAACAGCTAACTCTTCCAGGTCATACTACTGTTTCAAAGCAATTTTGTCTCAGTTCTAGGGGAAAAGGGTGTAGTTTGGGTGTACGAGCTAGGAAAATCAGTCTGGTATAATTCTTTGTCTAGGACTAGATGATTTTGTTATCATCTATAGTAAGCTGTGCTAGCAGTGTTATTTGGGGCTAGGTCGCATGTCTATACTGCTACTCTTGTGGAGGGCTGATGGGAAGAGGGATTACTAAAGCTGGCTTTGTAGATGGGGAAAAAGCATTCCACAGAAGTACCTGGGTGCAGGAAGAGCACTTATCAGTGGCTTACACAGCCCTCTGTCATTGGCTTTTTCTGTCTTCACTGGATCTTCTTCTGCTGGCCAAAAGAAAGAAGTCTATATGTTAGTCTAATCTAATGTTGGTAAAGACGAACACTGTCTGTCCTCCGATTTATCTTTACATTTATGCATATCTATAGGATGAGGCAGATTGTGCTCTTTACCCTCATGTCACACTTTCACCTTAGAGTATCCTCAAATATTTCATAAATAAGATTGACCTTGTTTATTCCAGTTTTTATGTTCACTACAGGGTGAACTGTGGCTTGATTGTACATGGGATGCAAAAGGGATGTGACAACGTTAGCTATGGACGCTGCATTTTGTATTACACTGCTCAAGTGTCGTCTTTGTGTCTCTGAAAAGCAGCAGGAGCTCTGTCATATCCTGCCTTGCTCATCCCACTCTTTACACCCAGGCTGATGGGTCAGGCAGGTTGTAGCAATAAGAAGTTACTATCTACAAACATATTGTTTCACTAGTTTCTTACAATAAAAACCTGCCCTGAAGCAGCACAAGGGACATAAAATGCAACAGAAAATCAAGCTTAGTTTATGTTTGGTGGCTGGTGGTGGTGGTGAGTGTTTCCTTTTAAATTGTGGCATGAAAACAAACTAAACTAACTACTGTTGTTGGAGAGGGAACTTTCTTTGTGGTATATGTATTATCTTAAACTTTTTTTTCCCCAAGACTTAGATTAACTAATATTTGAAGATAGTACAGCCTGCTCAAACTGATGTTGGTGATACCCTTTCACAGTGTCAGGAAATGAATGCTTCTCATGGTCCATGGGTACCACCACACTAATCAAGAGTTTTATGCCCATTGGCCTGGGCAGTGAGAGGTTCACTCAATGGTCATTAACACAGTGGTTTGTTTTCAGATGCACCGATGCCATATAGCGGATGCTCTCTGAGGTCTTTTGGTTCTCACCTGCCCACTCAGTGAGCTTAAACATCTCTCCTAACTCAATTTCCCTGATAGCACTGATACTGTAAGCCCTTGTCCCTCATGGCAGAGACAATTAACTCTTGAAGGAATATTTTAAGGGTCATAGAGGGAAGGCTGAGGGGGAGAATATATATGCAATTTCCCCAAATTCAGTTACACACTTTTATACTCAGGGCTTAAATTCAGTTAACATTGTGGGGGAACATGTCTCTCAAGCTGCAATCCTTAGCAATCTCGACCTCAGCTCTATTTATTATATTTTTTGAAGAAAATGTCCAACTTTAGGAAACAAGGCCACAAACAGTACAGCTTAAGTATAACACCTATAACAATATAAATGTGAATCTGAGAGGTCCTGAAAGAGAAAGAAAAAAGACGGGACTGAAACAACATGTTCCTCTTAACTGGTAATCAACCCTCACTTTCTAGCATTAATTATTTTAAGTCAGCCTTGCATTTCATTTCCATAAAAAGGGCATAAGAAAGGTTGCAAATCTGTGTCATCTACTGTGAATGCATTCTCTTTTTGAAGCTCTACAGCCTACAGTTATTTAAATGATGCCATCACTGAATATTTTTCTCCAGTCAAGAACTAAGCCTAATGAGCCAAGAAGAGCACAGGCACATGTTTAGTCCCTAAGAAAGAACATTTATGCTCAAAGAGACCTATGGAGCTCAGAAAACTATACAATCACCACTTAAAGGTCTGCAGAGCTGGCTCAAAGCAACAATTTGTATTGGTGATGCACATACTAAGAACTACTTTGAGAGCAGCTCCTGTAAAACAACCACCACTTCTATTCTGTGATTCTACCCATTCATTTCCATTACACTCTGAACCTTACATTACTGAACAAGAAGCAATTCTGCAATAGATATTTTGAGCTAGAAAGCAATTTCTAAGAGATTCTCTTTATTTTTCTTTTAATAATATTACTTACATATAAAGGAATAGATTTTACTTTCAGTTATACCATCATAAACACTCCACAGATTTAACATGATTTACCATGGGTTTGCATACCAGAAGACATAGTTTGGCAGGCTATTTACCAAACATCAAGAGGGTTAAATACAGCATCCCAAAGTTGAAAATTAATGTGAGTTTTAGCTATTGAGGTAACTAGATACTCTATACATAAGAATATTCTAAATAACATTCTTTTTATTTCTTACAGAGAAGCAGAATGGGCATATTTAGTAAGAATCAGTAATTGAAAGAACAGGTTGCTGAAACATGTCCAAAATTGTGAAAAGCCTTCATCCAAATCTGCAGCCATAGTTAGGGGCAGTCTTAGAATAGGGAAAAAGTCAGTTTGTAACTCAGTTTAGTACCACCTAAATGCCAAGAAATCTCCAGAATGGTTTGAGTGCCATATGCATTGCTTTTGTAGGCTTGCTGTTATCATCCTGAGAGGGCCTTCAAAGCATCTGGATATTTCCGGGATGCAGGAAAGTTATCTTTACTGAGGGAGAAGATAATGACTTTCTTTCTCCTAACAGTGCCAGCTGCACTTTCTATCAGCTGGGTCCCTAACATGCAGAGATTACACTTGGCCGCTTGAAGAGGTGTTCCCTCTCTATGTCACCTTGCACTGGAAGTGGCATACAAACCACTTGTCTTATGGGAATCAAACAGTTGATTTATAAGAGGAGAAGGTAATGACCCTTTATTTTTCTCACAGAAACTGAAGACCAAAGAGGTTCCAACATTTTATACAAGATTTTCTCAATCCGAAAGTTTTGACAGGGTGCCAGTTCTGAATACTTGTTTTGGGGCTTTTTAATCTACAAGATCTATTCTTCTTCCTGTGAAAGAAGTGAAAAGCAAACAATAATAAAAGATTTTCATCTGAAAAAGACATGAGCACAAGTTAAACAAATGAGTATTTTTCTTTTGATTACCTCTCATTTGCTACTGAACTGTGAATTTGCTGCTTCATTAGACATGAGGTGAACAAAGGAAAACCTAATTAAAGGTTGTTACCTCTCCACAACATTGGTGCCTAAAATCCATCCTATCTCTATTCCCTATTAGATAATTCATTATAAAGAACTGATCATTGTTTTTGTTTTAAGGCCCAAAATATGTTATGCCAGGTCGTATGCTAAAAGAAGTTTGTCATAGATATGATAATTACACTTCAGCAGTAAGCTAATTTAATCTTTATATATATATATATATATATTCTTTATCAGTCTTGTTGAAATTAATGAAAGTTTCCTATCAAAGAAAGCAGGAGCAGATCTCTGAAGGAGAATTCTCCTGATATACAAAGCGTTGTATAGGTTGAAAATCAGGTTAGTCACCCAGGCTTGGGGTTAATGTGCCCGTTTGTTAAATCCCGGCTGAGGAAGCAGCCTTGATATAACTGAAAAATGCTTCCTCTGCAGCGCATAGGACAAGAACTCCACTCGAGGACATATTTTTTCTGAGGCATCAAGGCTAAACAGTATGTGCACTAGCAGGATAGCACTGTTAGAGAAAAGACCTTTCATAGAAGCGTGGTACCATAACACATTGAATTAACTAGCCAGCTCCAAGCTCAGCTATGAAAGCCAGTTTCATTTCTAACTACAACCCATGTTCAACATTATACACACACACATTTATATAGACATACATATATATAGATTTTCAAGTATAGTATATATATGAATGTATATATTTACAGCTAGGCATTGTTTGTGTTTCAATTTCCAATCTTTGTCACATGCAGAGAAGCTGTGATCTTGAATACATTTTATGTATTCAAATCTCTGCTAGGCTTGAGTGAGAAGAAATAAAAATTCTTCAGTCTTTAATGTTTGGAATATTTTCAGTGGTCCACTTCTCTTGCAAGAATTGTTGTCCCACTCTAACAGGGATGTCAAAGGAAAGCCACTTGTAATTAGGTAAGTTTGCAGGAGGCAGAAAACAGTCATAACTCTTCCTTGCAGATCTGTCAAGGAGACCTGCTGTTAACTGCTACCTAGTTACTGAAACAATGTCCTGCCACTTTCAGAAAAAAAAGGAAAAATATGTGGTAGCTTAAGAAATTATTGAAGAAAAAGAAGTGGGGAATTAATTTTACTAGGATACAAAAGATACAGGTTTTATATATATATATATATATAAATAAAGTTTTCCTTTGTTTTCTGGATCCTTTTTCACCATTAAACAGAGCTGTACCTCACTTTTCATGGGTGTGTGCTATACAGTTTTATTCCAGCAGCAGCACAATGTAGGCACAGTTTGCTGGTGAATCTGGCCAGCAGAACTGTTTACATAGTCATTTACACTTGAGCAAAAGTAAGAGTGAAGTGTGGGCAGAAGTCAGAGCTGGTACTTTTCACTCAGTTACCCAAGGCTGCCAGCATCCCAGAAGCAGCTCTGTGCAGCATGAATTACAACATTAGCTACTTCAAAAGCATCAGATCTGTCGTATTTGATGCCGGACTTACTAGACACACTTGAGCATAGCAAATCCAAGAAGGCAGAAGCATTCCACATGCACTGAGCTCATATCAGGTACAGTATGGAGTCCTGTACTTGTATGCAGTGGCTATTAGTCCATGGTTTCTAGTAGGTCAACATCCAAAAAGCTGTAGCTATACATTACTGCTAGACATAAGGATCTTCTGCCATAACTGGTAGAGTTGTCTGGTCTGATGATGTTCCTTTAAAGAACATGTAAAGGATTGTTATAGCAGCCTATGATACAATTAAAGATATTTCAGATATGTCTACATTTTATACTGTGAACAACATTAATTCCTTGTGTCTGCTCCGAGTGGAATAAAAAAAAGACTTGTATCTGCTTTTGCACTTATAACCAATTAAGCACTGGGCCTCAACGAGGTTTATTAGCTTGGGCTTAACATCACATAATATGGTCAGTTAGTTTCTTCTCAGTCTGGAAGTGGACAAAGACAAGCGTATACTTGCCCAAAGAACATGGTATAAGCTTACACAGTTTCTCTCAAAAGAGCTTCAGATATGGTCTGGTCTGTATGCAAAAGGTTTTGAGGGTAGGATACAAATAAACCTCAAACTGATCAGTTTTAATCCAATATCAGAGTGGCTTTTTTGGTCTGTTTATGCCTCTTAAGAAGAGGTTTAAGTTAAATTGAAAAGCTATGCTTAAAGCAGAGCAAAGCTGTTTACATTGGGGATTATAGCAGCAAAGTCTGCAGATGCACTGTGATAAAAATGTAATAAGCTATAGGATGGAGAGGAGGAAGGACAAGAATAACAACAATAATTTGTTGTTTGTATTTCACAAGCTTTGAAAAACGTAAAAAAAAAATTCTCTTTCCTGTTTCTGTGTGAAAGACTCAAACAGACAATAGGGTAAAATAATTCTGCCAGGGCTTAGGAAACTACGCTGCTGACTACATAGAAAATGCTGCCAAATTCAGGAAATAAACAGGCTGAAATAAACAGAAGAACAACATTTTCTTTTCCCAAATCTCTTTCTTTTAAAGTAAATCTTCTCTCGTAAAAACCATACGCAAAACTAGTTCAGACTGAAACGTTACCGGTAAGTCCAGGTTGCTTCAATGAAAATACATTGTGCACAGCCTTTCACGACAGTGGCACACTTCCCTGGAAAGCATTCGCCCCTTGGCTCACCAGCAAAATCAAGCACGCTGCATGTTATTACACATGCTATCTTAGCCTGGACAAGAGTGTAGGATTTATGAGTCTCCAGATAGGGGCTGAAAAGTTTGAGACAACAACATTTTTAGGTTTTGGCAAAGACAGTGCCAGCTGGCTAGCTCTCAGGCTTTCCCCTGTCAAGTGAACCATGAAGCAGTGTTGGCACCAGCTGCACAGGAAAGCGAGTATACCTGGACCCTCAAAGGGAGGTCAAGTACCTCATTGACAGCCTACAGCAGGCATGAAAGAAAAAGTGGGAATGCAAAAAGAAAAAGCAAGCAATTGCTCTCAGAGAAAAACTGGGGGAAAAGAGGTGTGTGCTGGGTTGAACACAGCATGTCCATCACCTTCACACCCATGGGCTGGCCCTGTGAAAATGGAAACAACTCAGCACTGCTAGGACTGGAAATCCTCATGTTTCACTTCAGTCTTTGAGTACAATTAATATGTCTGAAAAGCACAGTGTTATTGTTTATTGTCCATGTTGTACTGTCTACTGCTGAAATGAATTGCTTCCTAAATTTATTCAAATATATTCAAACCAGATATAATGGAGGGACATGGCTTACAGACTCCTATGACAATGATTTCCCCCCGGTGACATTCATCGCAATAACAGTCAGTACTTCCCAGCTGAGCCCATTTTCACAACCCTCCTGTCCTGAGCAGAGCTCGCTCATGCGTGCAGTCCTGCTGAAAGGAACAAGACTGACTGCTTTTGGGTGCTGTACAAAATAACGGCTGCAAGTGTCAAGATCCTAGGACTTGATCAGCTGAGATTCTGAATGATCTTGGCTCCCGCTGAACTCAACAGGGCATTCGGCATCTCTTTGGACTTGTCCTCTTATAATGGGAGTGTCTGTTCTTGGCCGTGGTGGTCTCTGCTCCCCTTCTCCATGGCGAGGCAGCCCATCCTCCAGCCGCTGAGCATAGCTGTGGGTGAGAAGGCTTACAATGGCTGGAGGTGTAGCTCAGGTTTTGGCATTTTTGCAGGCTAGATCAAGAATTCTAAACTTTTTTAAATTATGTTTGAAAAACAGCACAGAAACACCATTTTTTCAGTGAGGACTGGTCCTGGCAGTGAGTCTGATGGATGTTCTGAAGCAGAATAAGCAGCATTCAGCCTGTCCCCACCATCTGCCCAAGTCCTGTTTTCTTTTCCTCATTCAGTTCCATTGGAAAATATCAACAGAAAGTGGGGTTTTCTTTACCAAGAAAAATCATGTGTTGGTCTGTACTGAAACTCATGAGTCCTTTGTATTCTGGGAGAATACAGCTGCAGCATAATGAATGGTAACCATTTGAACTCTCTGAGATAAACTGCTCCAAAACTTGATAAGGGCTCTTGAACTATGTTCATGCTACACACAGGACTAATCTGGCACTTGGATAAATCTCGTTTTCTGCTCAATTACAGAATAAAGGCAACGCAGGAGATGTATTCAAGACATAAAACAGTGATTTGGGAGCAGATGGAAATCCGAGCACGTATTGAGTTACGGACTTGTTTTTCCCCCTGTGTGTATTGTATGATCATAGAAAATCCTGAAGAAATATCCAAGTTAAGGAGCAACTGCATCATTAGCTAGGCAAAACAGATAGAAAAGACACAGGTTATTATTTACTTGTAGCTATTTATGGTAGCACCTTGAGGAACAACCAACTCTGGAGACACTACTGCACTGTTCACTGAAATACAGAGACAGACTCCTTGCTGTAAACAACTAATGCTTGAAAGAATGAATCACACAAAGTATAGAAGGATGTAAATGTACATTTTATGTAAATGCTGAAGCACAGTCAAGATTCAAACCCATTGTTTCTCAGTCTTTTAGATAAGGTTATCTTTCATTGCTATGGAGATACAATCGTACAGCTTTTAGTTTAATTCAAAGCAAAATATGGGGGAAATCACTCTAGCCTTGGTAGCATTGCCTTCCTAAATAGTCTGTTCTGTTTCAGTTATTCACTTCCTTTCTGAAACTCTTTTTCACTATTTTGGTTTGAAATGTGTACTACATGATTGACATTTATTTCACCTTAGAATTTGGTCTCATGTCTTTTTGTGACCACGGGAAGTGTCTGTAAATCCTCCTTAGCGTAATTCTATATCTCCAAAATGTCTGCTTTATCTGGGAGGAATCACCCTCTGGAGGAGATTATCACAGTCCATAAGTACAGTGAAAGCCTATATTACTAGCCTAGACTGTAATGCTGATTTCTAGAGACCTAAAATGAAAGCAAATGAACTTCCATAAAGGTGATACTAACTCTTCTGGTACACCTATCAATTCCTAAATCTCATGAAAGAAGCACTTAATTAAACCTTTTAAAGGAAAGGCAATGCCTAATGAAAACACTATGCCAAACAGTTTGAGCTGAGAAACCATGAAATCTGGTGGAGACTCTATCATTCCTACTGAGCTATTAGGAAATATTCTGATTCTGTAGTGACAGGTGACAGGATAAAATGTGGTAACAGCTTCTGAGATGGAGAACAGACAGACAGTATTTCATCTGACCACATTTAAGTGTCTACCATGTCAACTAAAATATATATGAGTAAAACAAATGGTACTAGGCTTATTCCCTCACAACGAGGCCAAACTGGGTTATTCTGACTAGGTCCATGCTTGCAGTTTCTCTTACCCTCCAAAACAGAGTGGCTACACAGAAAATTCATTTTGGAAATAATTCCTTACCCGTGCTGACCTCTGAGCTGTGCCCAGCAGTTATTTGGTAAAGCAATATCTCTTGCAGGCCAAAGCTGCACTAGAAACTGCTCTAGCAATTTTTTGGTAGGGATGATTGAACTCCAGTGCCCAGCCCTGTTTCCTGGCCATGTTTAATTTGTTAGTGTAGAGATAGCCCTAAGGTGCAATTCATCTCCTCCCAATATAGGCATCAAATGTAGATGAATGTTTCTCAAGCTGTGATCTGTGGACCGTTTGGTGATCTGTAAGACATCACAAGGTGATTTCACAATTGTTTTGAAACAACTTCAAAAGCTTTTAAATATAAGTGCACACACATATATTTCCAGGCATGCAAGCAAGAAAACAAAATGGGGAAAAATAAAAGTCACTGTAGACTTTTCCCAGGGTAGCTGCATTTTATTCGGATATAAATGAAAACCATCATAGCAATGCTGTACTAGATGATCCTTGGCATAATTTCAAAAAGGTTATCTGGAAGTAGGGTTAAAAGGAGTTGAGGAACACTAGGCTAGATGACCCCTCGATGTCCAGCCAGACCCATGACTTCTGCTTGAAAGGCTGCGCAGATGCATCGCCTTGGGTGGGAGCTGGTTTTACGATTCCGTGAAATCCAAGTATTTCTCCCCTGTACTTAGGTGTGGAGTGAGGCAGAAGCAGGAGGTAGATAGAAATGAATATCATTAGGGGGTTGAACCTGGAATGAGCAGTGCACTGGTACCGTGATAATTTTGCTGTATCTTATCAAAACACCACATTTTATTCGTCAGTATTTCAGCTGTAGTGCTCTTAATGCTAGTTGTGTTCCTCATTCTGTGCTACCTGATTGCCCTGAGTTTCTGACCCACACCACTGTCCACCTCCCACACTAGGGCACTGTTGCCTCTGTGAGGTCTCTGCTGCCCTTCTCCCCTTCCCCAGCCAAGTTCTGCTGTGGAGCAGAGTCTGGCAGCAGGGAGATGATCAGTGGAGAACTTCAGCCCAAAGGCAGGAGTGAGAAAGGAATACAGTTCTTGTATTGTAGGATGATAAGTGAAGAGCAGTAAGTGCTGGGGTAGCAGCTGTTGGACAAAGAGATTTTGAAGGCTGTGGGAATCATAGCTGGAAACTCACAGCTTTTTTGCATTGCTGTTTCCATCACAGACTAAGGTCCACCATACACTTATCTGAGTCCCCAGCAAGATCCAGCTGGCTGAGGGATGGGTATTAGTGAGTGGAAAAAGACACCCATTGTCCTCCAAGATACTACTGCTGCCTCCCCAGCTAGAAAAACATCTTGGTTCAATAGTACCTGAATACTTTTTAAGATCACTACTGGGAAAGGTTTAAATGAGGTCACTTCAGGTTAAATTTGGATTCAGCAGACATATTTTACATAAGTCGACCCTGATACACCCATGTACCGCATTTCTCCAGCCTGTATCGCTAAGTTTGTGAGAGGCTTAGACATTTAACTTTATATGAATTCATCCTTTTGTGGTCTGTTCCAATGTCACCTGGAATTTCTGTTAACTAATTTGGCCATCAACCAGTTTGTCTATGTCACATAATAGGGTTTTGTACAAAATGGATTTTTCAGTGTGTTAGGAATGTCATGTTTTAATCAATGTCTCTTTGAATGTTAAATCTAATGAAGGCTGTAAGTAAGAGACTATAAATGTGCAGAGAGAGTTGCCATGGAAACCAGAGCAGTATCTGCTGGGTACCCCACACTGGTAACACGGTGCAGCACAGCCCCATGCACAAGGCAGAGGCCTCCGAAAGCATTTTGAGCAGTTAGACCAAGATTTTTTGAAGCTTGGAGCAGAGAGCTGGATGCTGGTTTGAGGGTAGCTTGTAGGCTGGCCACAGTGTCATGACGGTAGGGCGGCAGCTGGGGGAATCACCCACTGAGCTGGCACAAGAGGGCCCTCACTGTTCAGGGCCACATGCAGTAGCCCTCTTGGCCACTGTCTGGACAGTCCTGATGGCAGTTAAAGGAGATGAGGCTTCAGAAAAAAAAATTCAGAGGCCCTACACAGATCTGGACTTGCAGCCCCCTGAAACTGCAGCTTCTGAGCCTTCTGGCTTGATGCTACTCTAAGAAGAAGGGTTTAGGACCTGCAGGAAAGAAAGGAGAAGTCTCCTCATTCAGAGGATCCTGGTGATGTAAGGAAAGCTGTTCTGGCAACTTGGAGGGTACCTCTGATCACTGCAGTGAGCACTGCTAAGGACCCAAGTGCTCTCTGTGATCACCGTGCATTTCAGTACTCATTCACTGACATGTATTGCAGAATATTGGCTGCTCAGGAGCCTGCCTCATCCTGGTTCCAGGCATCCATGGCATGCCCACAGAAAGCTGGTGCAATAACTCGGAGGAACTGTGGAGCAAAGCCAAATTCCTACAAAGAAAATACAACCTTTCATTTTTCCTCCTTATTCTGAATGACAAAGTGCTAGGACACCTTTCTAGGTTATTAAAATTAAAGAGGTTTTCAAAGCGCCTTTTATTTATTGTCCTTTCTGTTTCATTTCCTTATTGCAGCTTCTTATGGCTCAGAAAATAAAACTACACTGAAAGCTCTTTGGGGCAGGGATCATTATTATATTTATTTCCAGGGCTGCATGATCTCAGTTCCTGCATAAATCTTACAGTCACTGTTGTGCTATATGTGCAGTAATAATAGCCAGGACTGTCTACTAAGTGTTGCTTATTACACATGTTCATTCCCCCCTTGATGGTCCTGGGCTTGCACTAAGCTCTTTTATTCAGTCTTCAGGAGTAAATCCAATCCCAATTAAAAAAAAAATGTTTTTATTGTAACTTAGACAAATACTGGACACATTACTTTCTGTAAGACATGTGGAGCATTTAATACATTTCAGCTCACAGGGAAATAAGCTTCCACTTCCAAGCGGGTAAAGCAACAGAGTGAAAGTGGGCATATTTCAAACAGACGTGAATGCTCTCTCAAGCTCACTCTCTCTCCCTTGGCTCTCAGCCACAATTTTAAAGCAATTTGCCCTAATCTGCCATATGGTTTTCTTTCTCTGCATTTTATAAATCTGCAGGGCTAAGTGAATGTGCCTCTTCGATAGCACTGACACAAGCCTGATTTAATTTAGACTTCCGTATTAACATACCAACTAAATCAGTGCTGCAGCCTACGAGGGAAACTTCAGTGCTGTGCACAACCAGAGCTGTAATTAGTTTCCAAGTGGTACTAGCCTACAGCCCTTGAACTGGTTCTTCCTTATGATTATTATTTCTAGAGGTCAGCCCAAAAGAACATCAAGTCTGCTCCAGCAGCATGTGACCCCCGCTCCCTTCCCCGGATCAAATCAGGCCTCCAGTAAGACATTCTTCAGGCCTGAAATCACTTCCAAACAGCAGACGTTCTTGGTAAATCTGATTCATCATGTGGAAGATCTATATGCCTGCTGTATGAAAAGTATCTCTGACTGAGATTTCCAGCAAACCCTGCCAGTGAATCCTTTTATTCAAGGAGTCCGTGCAGTATACTTTTATAATACAAATGGCTCCAGGACTTGGAGACAATTTGCTTAAATAGGCTCTCACACCAGGCTTGTCTACACATTTTACTTTGGAATTTTTAGCCTGTAACCAGAATGTGACACAGTTCACTAAACATAAGTTTCGTGTGCATTTTAAGCACACAAGTTGCCCTGTAAGCTGCAGTGGTCTGTTCCCCTTCCTGATGCCCACGTACACTCATCTGCACGCTTGTTTATTCACTTTACTGGATGAGTTGCAATGTGCATCGCATCACATCACAGGGTACCATACATGGGTTCTAGCTCCAGAGCAGCACGTCTGGCCTTTCTCATTACTGAAACAGTTCAGCTAGGTTCTGTCCATGAGAAAGGCCAAACGTACTGCTCTGGAACATCATTTGCAACACAAGTTGCCCCGTAAGCTGCAGTGGTCTCTTCCCCTGCCTGATGCTCTGATAAAGAGCAACCCCAGAGGGAGGCATTAAATGATGCAGCCCTCCCTCTTCCACAAGGGCCAGTGCACCTGTGCCTGCCTCCAGAGCATGCTGAATGACAGTACTGCCACTCAGGACTGGGAGACAGGCAAAAAAGGGACTTCTTCCCTTTAGACTAAAAAGTTCTGAAGGCAAGGGTTATTTCCAAACTTGACAGGAATAAACCCAACTGTTTAACAATTAGGAAAAAGTCCAGATACCTGGACAAGAATGCACTTACGCTATTTAGCTCACTTCGAAGTGGAGGTATCCATGCTATTTTGTTTTATTCAACAGGCTTTCAAACTGAGAGTCTTTATAAAAACCTTACACTCACATTTTTGCTCAGCCCTCCGCAGTCAGTCTTTCCCATAATGAACATCTTTGTCAGCTGTTGTATTTTTATACAATCCAGAAATGAAATGTTTACCAGATCTCCGAACATTTGTGGCAGATTTGACTATTTTTTTTCATTTGCATTTTGTTTCTGTATTTACCTTTTATTAAAAGCAGAAGTTAATATTGTGCTTCCCAGGGTCCAATCGTTCTCTTTGATGTAAAAAAAAAATAATAAAAATGCACAGGAAAAAGTTGTTGTTAAAATGATTTGTACATAGGACACATGTAAACCTTATCCTCTCATCCTAAAGGGTGCTCCTCCACAAATCACTGAAGAAGCGATCAGCTGCTGTGGCTGCCCTGCACGCAGACAGTACAGTGCAGCATGTCGCGCCACAGGGATCTGAGCCCCACTGGGTTCACCGCTGAGGAGAATGGTTCGTTCAGCCCAGCTTGGATCCCACCCCATGGAAATTCTAAACTCTTTTGGAAAAAAAAATCTTTTGAAATCAGAATAATATCTCTGATTTCTGCTTGTTTGCAGAATGGAAATTCCAACAAAAGTAATTGGAAGAAAACATTTCTGAGCAGTTTATCTTCACTACTATTTGGCACTGAAAATATGCCAAAATATTTTGCTCCAAAGGGCAAAGATGTCTTTTCCTGGAGACAAACCAATGCTATAAATTACTAAATAAGTATTAAAAACTTGTAATATGAAATTTTAAATAAAATCAAATGAAAAAATTTATGACAAAGACAAAACAGCCCAGTCTGACAGTTTTTGATTGAAAGCTTTCCAGACTGACATGTACCTGATCAGTCGCATCATTCTTTAAATCCCCAGCTCTGTGGGCCAAAATGTCCTCAGGGTGAGGAGAGCACTGAAACCAGGTCTTCACTTCTTGGCAGAGTGCTTCAGGCACTTGGGCTTTGATGTTAATGGAGGGCAGGGGTTATTGGCTGCCACAACATTAACCTTGCTCACTGAGTCTTTGCTGTAAGAATGGAGAAGGGGGGACTCCACACAAATGGAGATGCCCAGTACCACCCCAACCAGGTATCTCTGTTCTAGTAATGAGTGAGGCTATGGAGACATTCCTGCCCTGGGGCTCCAGGTTTGCTCTGGGCATGTGAGCAGAGGTTCACTATGCAGGAGCATGGTGCCTATAGAGAAAAGTACACTACACAACAGACTTGGAAGTGCCATTGACTATGTCTATGCCACGCAATTATGGTGCAGCAATCCCTAAACTGGTGCTGACCTAAGTCAATAAGTCCATAGCTCTCAGCAAAGTGCTGTATAAACTTACCATCATGCAGTTCTGCACAGACACAGCTGCAGATCTCCTCAGAAGCCATTTCACCTCTCATCCAACTCCACAGTTGACCCCTGTGGAGACAGTAGTGCATGTCTGCACCCAAAGGGAAGACATAAGTTTAAACTCCTTACTGACTAGACAGGGAACACAGCACTAAATTATCCTGGGGTAAACTGGTACCTACATTGTAGACATAAAACCAAATTTGTACATACATTGCGAGGTTGGAGGGAGTTAGACAGAACTATCTGTAAGTCAGAACAGGGCTACTTTGCATGTTTATAGTGCTCTTCATTGACCAGGAGGTGTATATTAAGGCTCTGGTTTAATAAGGTTCATTCTTACCTTTAAACCTTCAGTAGCTCCATTAAGGAGAATGGGTCTATCCACCTCTTTAATTCCAGGCATGTACATCTGTTGAGTCAAGGCCTGAAGGAAATGAGAGAGTCAACAAAGTCTATTAACATAATGACAAAGGACAGTTTTGAGTATCTACATATAGTGCTTAGATATCTCATCAGACAAATAATTCTTTGATGTCTCAAACTAACAATGCTTGGAAACACAGCTGAGGTTATTTTCATCCTAAGGCAAAGTAACACTCTCAAGTTGTTTCAAGAAACAAGTAGAATCAGTACCAGAACATGACTGATTTTAGCTTCCTTGAAGAACATAGCAATGGGAGAGGGAGACTAGAAATTATAAAATGTGAAATTAACAGTAATATTTGTTATTATGTAAGCACCTACTGCTGCATCTTATTGCTATATAAAACATGGACAAGGAGCAAGTTCCAGCACTGGAGAAGTCATCTTCCTTGCCATTTCACTGCTAGCACACCTCCTGGCATAGCTTGGCCATTTCACTGCTAGCACACCTCCTGGCATAGCTTGGCCCACTCCAAAAGCTCTCTTCAAGAGGACCCTTCAAGTCTTAGTCATCAAGCATGTCAGGGACCATCCTCTGTAGACTATACGCCTCAAGTTTTTCTCCTTCCACCTTACACTGTCATGCACTACTATCCAGGCAGACTTTGCATCCTTAAACATCCCTACATGCCATATCCCAGGGCATGTAATACAAATACTGGTTTCATGGTACGAAGCGAGCACTCTTCCCCAGCACAGCTACATGTTATTTCAGGGACTTTTTGATTGGAAAAACGTGCGCACTAGCCATAAGATCACAGGACTCAGAGGAAACTCAGTGCTAAGGTCTGCACACTATGAACACAAGCAAAGCATGCCATTTTCCAGAACATGGTGTGGATGGATACAGTCAGGAGAACCGATGGATAGTGTGTCTCAGTCATTTGATATTTTAGTTTGCTCGATGTGAAGCACGCCACTAGACCTGGAATTAAAAAAAAAAAAATCCAAGCATTTGCAAAAAATGAAAGAATATTGTTATCATTTTGCAAGGTAATTCTGAAGTTAACTGTAGTAAAATTTTAGTACTGATATATAAAGAAAAAAATAGTCACAGAACTAGGGAGCAGAAGAAGATGGCAAGCTCCTGCCAGGCTGGTGTAATATATGTTAACCAAGAATGAGAACAAACTTACAACTTGACCAATATGTTAATTAGTAAAACATGGATCTTTAAAGTCCTGTACTGGTGAAGATATTTGTTTCCCTTTACACTTTAGAAACAGTAGGAACATTGATGCTCTTGTCTGGACATTAACAAGCAAGGAGCAAAGAAAAATGCTACCCTGTCTGATGGTGATGCTGGACTTTTTCAGATGCAACAGAATTTTTTTCAAAAATCTAATTGAGGAAATGGAAAATCGCAAGAAAACACAAGGTATGAGTCAAAGCAGTCTAAAGAGATTATCATTTGTCAGTCAGGGGCCAAATTATGTCATGTTAACCCACTATATTGTATGAACCTCATGTCCAAGACTTTATGGATATTTTTCAGTCTGATCCTGTGGTAGACATGGACTGCTGACTAATCAGTAAAGATATTTATCATATAGAGGCTAAGTCATAACTATTCCTAGATGCTGCAGGAAATGTGTTCAAACTAGGTCCATAAACAATAAATAGCCTTGGAATAATCTGACATTGAACAGAATTATTGAACTTGTTTTTATCAATTAATTAGTCAAAAAAACCAAGCAAAAGCCAAAGATTAAAGTCTCAAAACTGTCACAGGAGGAGTTTTTATAGAATGGTCCTGGAGTGACTAAACAGGATGCAATCCTTCCCTCACCAAGGAATCTTGACCTTACATTTCCCCCTCCAATATGGAGCTCTCTGCCACCTGGTTGTACTTAATTTTGATCTGGGCTTTCCTCAGTCCCACCTGTTGGAGCAGATTCATTTTCCATTAAGTAGTTAAATATGCTCTGAGTCAACAAGAATGCATTGTGTTCAAGAGTGGGTCTGGGGACTTGCCTAAGACACTGCCCCAGAGTGCAAGATGATGCCTACTAAAGCCTTCTGCTGAGATGTGCATTCAGCATCCCTCAAAAAGAGGAAATTCAGAGAAATAAAGTTGAGAGAGCTTCAAAACCAACAGATGAAAGGTAGCTGATTCTTTATCCAGCAGTTTTGCTAATGTAATGTATCAAAGTTGTTGTTTTTCCAGCCAAAACTATTTCATGAATTTGACCTAAATTTCTTAATAGTTTTGGGACAACCAGAATTGCATTTTTCCTCAAATAAACTATTCATCAGAAAGAAAATTACTGCTCTTGTCACAGAACACCAGCTGCCTACCCATTCAAAAAAAAAAAAGCTTTAAAATCAAAAGAAGCAAAATTAAAAGTCTTAGAGTATCTCTTAACAGTCACAGAAGGCATGTAAAAAGAATAAAGTAAAAAAGAAAAGAAGCAGGAAAGCAAAAGAAACATAGAACAGTATGGGATAATTGTAAAACTCAAGAGGTTATTCAACTGAACAGTTATCTTTCAGAAAATGGAAATCCAGCCCAAATGAAGCCACAAAAAATGTGTAAACTTCAGCTTGTAAAATGGGTGTTGGGAATTAAGACTGGGTTGTGAAATACATGAACTTAAGTGAGTGAGTTCTATTATCTCAAACTTATCCCGCACAGCAGAGTTGTAGAGGGCTAGGAGGGAATGTGAACAGCAAGCAGAAAACCGAAGAACAAAAGACAAATTATGCAAATGTATCAGATTTGGGAAGCTGAGATTGTTGCCTCCCCAACAACTTGAATAACAGTGTTTAAATACAACTTTCTTTTTGTAGAAAGCACCACTTTCTAAGCAGCCCTTCCAAATGCTTTCCCATCTGTTTCAACAAATGTGATAATGAGGAGGTTATGCTGCAAGCTTTAAAAAAAAAAAAAATCAAGTTATTTGTCCATACTAGTAAACACAAAGCAGGTAAAAGGTTGTCAGTCACCATACTCCAAGTGAGCATAATCCCAAATACCCTTTCTTTTCTTAACTCCACTTTGCATCCTAAGAGAGAAGCACTACCGATTTAGGTTTGACCAATTTAGGTTTGAAGGAAGAGCAGAGCAAAACAGCTCACTTACAACTCTGCCCTGCCTGAATGTCTTAAGCAGCTATAAAAATGAACTATGCCTGGAAAAGGATTCAGCAACTAGAAGATTTCATTTCCTTTAATGCGAACTGTTAATACAAGGCGTATCTGAAAACCAAAGACATTTTATTTAGCTGTGCATTCAAGATCGAGAGAGGTCTTTATCTTTGTGCAAGAGCAAGGGACTCTTTCTGTGCAGTGATATTCCACCACAGCAGCATTAGGAGCGTGCAAGTTCTGCCATAGGAACCTGACAAAAGCAATCCCTAGCAGTGAGTCTGTCACCTTCCACATCCTCTCACTAGAAAGGGGACATTGACTTAGCTGCCAAAGTGGGAGCTGAACTCTAAACCTCTGGCCTTCATATCCTGCCCCTGTTCCAGTGTAATTTTGAAGTAATTCCAGTAGAAGTGACAAGATTTATCAGTGTGTGAAACTGGGATGTGTAATCAGAATCCAGCCAGGACTGATTCCTCTACTTCTGGTCTTATTATTTTCAGTGCAGCTGAGATCAAAAAAAGGTCAGGAGAATGGTCAGGACAGGAGTTGTGAGCATCTTCCAAAGTAGGCTAAGGAAACCTTATAAATAATATTGGGATCAAAATAACAAGATACATGAAAGCGTTCACATAAATACAGCGCCATGGCTTGAGGGCTAAGCTGTATCTTTAGACCTTTGATACAACATCCAATACCAGAGGCACAATGTGGTCTTTTTGAAGCGGGGCGGGGTAGAAAGTCCAAGCTATCTAAATTTCCTTCAGTCTTTTCAGCATCCCTGTCATTTTCTCAGGTAGAAGAGGGTGGGGATTGTGATTTGCTGATCTCTATTTCCTAGATAAACTGAAAGAAGTAAAGAAATAAGGTTTTATGGGTAAAAAGGTTACAATGCATCAGAATATCAAGTATATTCTCCCTGGAAGTTTTCTGTTGGTGGTATTTAACTTTGCCCATCCATCCCAAATTTCCAGATGTTCAGTGGTTCCCCTGGAGCAGCAAATCTAACCAGGTTTCTTTCTAAGTATCCCCCAAATTGCAGAGAAATAGTAACTCCAGGCAGATCAGCTATACATGTATCTGGAACGCATCGCACATACCACGTGTGCAGTGAGCAGATGGCCTTCACCGCACGGTAAATCTGAAGTCCTCCTAATGCATCAGGTTTACTACCCATATGCAGAGCAGCTCTGCAGAGCACAGCTGATGGGGCCAGTGCTTCCTGGGATGATCAGTGCTTGTGAGTGCTCTCCAAACAGCTGCAGCACTGGGAAATCCCTGCCAAAAATCCAGCAGTCTCCCTTCTCCTTTTACTCAGGTAATGGAGGGTAGACAGTAGTTTGTTAGAAATACCTTTATCCTGTGGAGGCAGACAAGGAGAGTAGTTGAGACAGAGCTGGAGGCAGTAACACTGCTTGCATTGTTTCTGGCTTCACCTTGGCTCTGCAGATGGGAGCAGACCAGATGCTCACCCAGCTCCCTGCCCTCCCACCTGTGTGTCCCCTGAACCTTCCCCATCTTCTGGTGCTCTGTGTGGGGAGAGGCTGTGCAGGGGTGTCCCTGCAGGCACGTGGCTCCAGCTCTTCTGCACGGGTTCCTCCTGGCCACCGGCTCTGCCCCACCAGCAACAGCCTGAGGAGCACACCGCCATCGCAGTCATTCAATGCCCAATTCCTGCTTACGTTCTGGAAAAGAGAGAGATGCAGCAGAATGTGCTGCTTAAAGGCTCTGGGAGACTTTCTCCCTTTCTTAGTCTGGAATAGTCCATCTAGCTAAATATGGTGCTGAAGATGGCTTTGTGACTCATTCCTGAAGGAGTGGAAACGTGTGCTTCCCAGGAAGGGGGAGAGTTGGATGCAACAGGTGGCCCAGTAGCCCAGTTCCTGTTTGGATGAATATTAATTGCATTTCTTGCTGGGATATTATGGTTTTATTATTTGAGCATTACAATATTATTTTGGCTAGGCTATGCCTCTCTTTTAATTCAAATCTACAGAATACATACGAAATTCACTCTTTGATATTTCTTTCCTGCCATGGTGACAAGAGAACATCTAGGACAGTTTGTTTACTGTTTGTTTCAGTGTATTGCTGAATTTATGAGTCAATACATTTCATTTCCGGAAATGTACACTTCGGTAGGAAGAACTCCACTTCAGAGCTGAAAGGCACGCATCATGTCAATAACGACAGTATTATCACATTAGATATTGCAATGAAACATACATATGCTTAATGATTTCTTTCTGGCTTCCGGACTGAATTCCTATCAGGCATTCATTTCTCTCCTCATGCTCACTGTCTATTTGCTTCTGCTGCTATCAGGCAACACCATGCTTAAAAGAAATCTGCCTTTCTGTTAGCAAGTAATGGCTATGTGCAATCTGGCATGCGTTGGGTATAAAGAAGCTGGGAGAGTGCTTTTTCATTGTTTAGGTAAACGTTTCCTCTTTGATCCAACATCTGCCCTTTCTGCTGCTCACACTGCAAATTGATGCAGATCTAGCAGAAGGATGGGAGACATTTATAGGGTTTCCTGTTATGGAGTAATTTTGGGAGCATCATTTTCCCCTGCTCACTTTTTGCCTTCAGCAGCAACAATCCAATTCTTTGTGTTTTCAATGGGAAGCCAATTCTTTGTCTTGCCCTTTCCTTCTAGTTCTCCCTGAAGGCTATAGAAAGAAAGAACATGAATAACCAAGCAATGAAATCATAAAATAGTCCCGTTTACTGTTATCTTTCCAAGAACAGTGAAGGCATTAAAGTTCTGAAACCTTTTTTCTTGAAGCAAAGATTGCAGCTAGAACAGGAAATGGCACAACATAAATTCAATTCGTGACAATTATTATAACATGAAAGGGAAATAGTATAAATCACTGATGTCAAACACTCTGTTCATTGGCTAGATCTGGCCCATTTGCGCTATTTATCTAGTTCCTGTGACAGATTCAGATTTTGCACCACACATGCTTTCATTTTTTAAAATACATGTTTCAAGTTTTTATGCTTCTGAAAAAGAGCTTCTGAATATGCACTGAGTAGAAGCTGGTGGAAACTTATGCACGGTTGTCTTTTTTAAGCTACAGAAAACAAGGTATGTTATATTTGAAGAGACAAAGTCTACCCCTGTTCATTTCAGTGGGTGTTAACACTTGAATTTAATGATAATTTTTGAGGTTGATGTTGAAATGTTTCTCAGAAGTTAATTTTAAGGAAAGATAAACACGCAAATTGGGTTTTTTGTGTAAAAAATAATTTAAAAGTGCATACTTTTTGAGGAAAAGTAAGTAAATATCATGCACATCTATGAAGCATACCACCTAAGTCTGACAAAACTTTGTTAAAGTCCCATGCAGTTTTAGCCGTCAGTGGTGTAGGTGTGAAGCTTAAACAACTGAAGAGAAATAAACCCATCTGGGGAACCATAAGAAAGAGTTGCACTGAATTCTCCAGTCCAGCTGTATACAAGACTGACCCACAGAGTTTCCTGGGGATCTCCCAGTTTTAGTCACTTCAAAGGGCATAGTGTAGTGTTTTAGAATAAATGAAAGTTGCATAAAATGCATTTTTGGCTTTTCATATTCATGCAAATATTGATTTGTATAGTTATAAATACAAATAGGACCAAATACATATTTTTCACAGATGAGATTTATTTCACAACAATAACCATTTAGTCAGATATTCTGTTGGCTTCTCACTCAAACAGTACTGCATGCCTAAGGCAGTTGCTGTTGGAGACAGAATACTGTCATGATAGATTTTTGAACCAAAAACCAGGACCATGCTTAGCTTATACTCTAATACATTAGAATTTACTGCTTGCTTTCCATGCTTTAAGTAAAGTTAGTTCATTAGGAAGGGGAGATATGTTTTTCGTGATGTACTCAGAGATGCAGTATTTTGAAACATACCGTTCTTTCAGCAAAATAACTCAAGAAGTAGAGCTGTGAAATCTAAGAAAAAGATGGATTTTAAGAAAAAGATGTATTCTGGGGAATGGGATTTTCTATTATAAAAAAAAATTCAAGAATCTAAGAGTCATGTCTTCACATGCTATTCCTAAATTAGCTTTGAAGTACTTTGCTTTAATTCTTACTCGTTTCTTGGAAAAGTCAATGATATATTGTGAATATTCCTATTTTTACACTGTAACTTACTGCATATTATATGTAATATAGACACTATAGAAAATATTAAAGCTCTTAGAAATTTTGTGTATATCTATAATTTGATATTGCACAGGCAGAGAACTTCAGCAGAACCTTGACTTTCAACATAAAAAAAATTCTTACCAGAATTTTTCGATCATTATCATAGGATTTTTCCATTTTTCTTTATGAATATTAAATTACATTAAAAATTGTGACATTGATTTATTGCTGTCTAGATAGTGCCACTATATAATAAAATTTTCACATATAAATTTAACTTCTATTAAAAACTAAGACTTTCAAATATTTTTTATTGTTCAGTAGAAATATATGTGATGGTTTACAGGTTGGTTACAAATTAGTAATTCTTACTTATGGTAGCATATATGTAACCCTATTGTCAGGTAGTTAACAGCAACTAAAGGGGCAGTATTCAACCTATATACAGTCCCTCCCGAGAACTAATTTTATTGGTCTCAGCCCCCAACTAGAAACTGGGAAAACTAAAACAGAAAGTCTCTAGATTCTCTTAAAAAGCTGAACTTCCTCCAGTCACCAGCTCTCTGAGACTCTACATGAACAGGGAAATCTTTCTTCAGGAGATTGAGCAGTCGTGAACCTGGGAAAGCAGACCAGCACAACGTATACGAAGTAAAGAATCAAACAGAGTCTCCCATTCAGTGACATCATAACAGTTCATTTAATGCTGATCATCTTTACTGCGAGCTGTATTGTTTTGTCCATGCTGATCTGCAGGTCTGCCTTCATTCCCAGTGGACAGTTTGTCCTACAGACACTTTGCAATTCTCAGCTCCGGTCCTGCCCTTACAGCCCTGTAAGCTGCACCGGTGCCTTCTCCCACGGCCTTGGCACACAGGGTCATCGTCACAGGAGCAAGCTGGGACCCTTCTGTAGGGCTGGAAACAAGTCCTTACCACAGACAAATCTATGCCTTTTCAAAATCTCTTGTAGGACCAGATCCTCCCAAAATCCAAAACTGGATCCAGTTTTGGACCCCAGACAGTTGCCTCAGATTATACCTGCAGCTGCTGGGATGGATAGATTACACAAATGAAGCTCGCTATAAAAATATTGCGGGTTTTTTCAGTAGTAGGAATGTTCTACTTCTCTGGAACTTCAGGACGTGAGTTTAATTTATATTGCAATAATTTTGAGCAAGAGAATCATAAGTATAGTATAGTCATTAGTATTATGCATTATGTCTTCTTCAAATTTATAACGCTGATAATATTTTCTCACACTCAGCTCCCCCCAATATCGTAGCAGGGTGGTTAAAGCATCTCATTATAGATCCAGAAAACTCCATGTTATGTTAGTTTACCAGAAACTAGGTCATTTGGTAAGGAAATGAAAGACAGATGGGTATGAGATTAGCCATCACTTTCTTTTAACTGCTCCTGGTTACAGGAATTATGTTTTCTTCAAGCATGATAATTTTGATGTATCATTTTTGCTCTGGATTTATACAGGAAGGTATTCAAAACCTAAACCATTTCTTTATAATGAGGGAACAGCTTCCATAGGTCCAACTGTATTCAAAACTACACCTAAGATTCCCTCTTTTCTATGTCGACAGTGTGTTTAACCTGGAGACTCCCACGGTGGAATTCTGTCATCACAAAAGATGTTGTTTCTCCTTGGAATTTTGCTTTTCAGCCCCTTGAAACCTGTTGAAATATGCTACTGGAATTTAAAGCCATAGAGCTGCCTTTAAAGTTACATTCCCTGTAGCAAACTCAGGCATTAAATCAATGGGTCTATTCAAGTGAGTAAATGTTCACTGTTCTGACTATCAAAGATGCTTTCTCAGAATAGCACACAGTTACTGAGGAGAAAGTCAACACTAAAATAAATCCCACTATGGTGAAATTCGGGCCTGGCTGATGTGAAGAACTCTGACATTGACTGTGAAAGGCCAGGGTTTCACCCGTAATCACACCACCCCCCTTCCCTGGGGAGATGGTATCGTTATTTATTTATGTGGTGCCATTAGTGTGCTAGGCACATCAGATGTGCTCCTTCGTTGGTGCAAAGCGGCAGTGCTCCATTAATTCCCGTCCTGCTCCTGTTCTCCAGGGTGCAGTTCTCACTGCCTGGAACAGCTGGTGCGGGCATGGGAATGACGGCAGAATTAAGACCTTAGTGCTAAATTTTCACACCTCCTTATGATCCCTTTCTAAGCCAGAGCTTTTAAGGAACGCAAAGCAGCTTTCAAGAGACATCCTATTTATTTATTTGCATTTTTATAAAACAAAAATGTGTGTCAGGATACTGTGCCAGCACTTATAACCACCCACTGAATAGACATTACAGTAAAGCACTCTGGTCATTATCAAACCTTGATAAAATTCCTACTATAAGCATGCAATATGAAAAGCAAATTGATGTCCTAGCCTGTCTGAGACCTAATTGCATTTCTTCCATTCCTCTATCCTTTTTTACTAGCAGAAATTACATCAGTTCAGGAGCTGAGGGCTGAATTTCAGCCATGATGACCATGACACTGCTGATAGTCCTTCATGGACACAGGGTTGGGCTAGAACAAGATGGTGACTTGCATCTGTCAGTCTTGAGTATTAACGTATTATAAACAAATTATATTATTTCTTGTATCTCCACCTGCTTGTACTTTGGTTTGGCTATTTAGGTATAAGATAGTATCAGGGTAGAATTTCTTGCTGAGCTTTTGTACTGGGCTTTGCACTGCTGAACTGCAATCTGGGGCTCTTAATTATTATTAATATAAAACAAGTATACAAACAAACAACAAACAACTATGGCATTTGCAGAAAAAGCTGTTTTTTCAGGGTGAAAGCAAATCCCCAGTAATATAGAAGTCTATCTTATAGAATCAATATGTCAACTTTTAGCTAAAAATATAACAAGCCTTGCAGACACTTTTGTCATCAGATTGGCACCAAGTCACCCAAAGCTAGTCTTTTCTGTTCTTTAAAACATGAAGGGTGGTTTCAAGATCAAATTCCTTTTATTCTGGTGCTATGGAACATCATCTAGCTCCATCTTGATACAAGGATGAAAGCTCCCTCCTCACCTCTACTTGGTTTTAATTGATCTGGTGAATAAATATAGTAAATCACCAGGGAAGGGTTTAGGGGTTTTTGTGGGTTTGTTGTTTGTTTGTTTTTTTCTTGAGGGTAGTTAAACACTGGAATGCACTGTCCAGAAAGGTTGTGGAAGCTCTATCCTTGGAGACAGTCAAAACTTGACTGAACAAGGTCCTGACCAACCTGCTCTAGTTGGTCTTGCTTTGATCAGGGCGTTGGACCTGATGACCTTCAGAAGACCCTTCTAACACAATATTCTATAATTCTATGAGTCTAACAGTAAATCACAAAATCAGATGAGCAATCACAGCTTCTTTATGCAAAGAAGGCCAGACTAAATTTCTTGCTGAGATATATTTTACTCAATTTGTTCAGGGCAAAATTGGGACTTTATAGTTCACAAAAATAGAGGGCTATTCCTCACTTGAAATCCCAATGTAGTGAAATACAACTATGCTTAAATGTAAGGTAGAATATTTAGTAATATGTAATAATGATTACACGTTAGAGCAAGTAAGCAGTGGCTAAAAATGAAAAGCCCAACTCTGAGACATAGAGGAGGGATGAATTTTCCCTCAAAGCAGGACACATCCAACAATTTCTGTACACCTCTTTTCTGGTCCCACAGGGCCATGTTGATGTGCTACAGTGCTCAGTGGCCAAGCTGAAAGGAGAATTTGGACTTTGAGTCTAGTTAGTTCTGTGTCTTGCTGGGGAGATTTTTAGGGATGACTTCTATCTTCTCATAAGGAACCAGATCAAATTGACCCAAGTCATTTTTCATAGCTACTGAATCTCTACCAAATCTACAGTAAATCTCAGTTGTTACTTGATAAGCAGGAATTCAGACAACCCAAAAGAAAAAGCATGTTTTCATTATTGTCTTCTCTAGTTCTGACTCAGCTTAACTAATCATTATTTCCTACTTCTTGAGCCAAATTATTCCTTGCTGTAACTCTGTCAAATTAAATGGTGCTACCAAGGATACCATTTCATAGAAAGAGTTACAAAGTTCGAAAGAGGCCCTACACATCACCTGGTCTAACCCCCTGTATAATAGAAGCCATGGGACCCTTTATCTAATTTCTAGCTCAAACCCAATAGAGCACTGTCTTTGGCATAATCTTAATTTTAAAATTTCTAATGGCTTAGAATCCATTATTTCCCTCTGCAATTCTTTTTCTGTAGTTAATGACCTTCAAAGTGAGAAGTGGACATTTAATTTTAGTCAGATTTTTTTAAGCTTCGCCTTCCAGCCCTTACATCTGCTAGACTGGAGAACTCTATGAACAAATTTTTATCCTTCAAGTAGGTACTTCAGGTCCCCTCCATAGATAGAAGTATCAGATGTGCAAAGCAGGTTAAGCTCCTTACTATGTGGCATTTTTTTCTAATCCTTTCATTATTCTTCGAATGCTCCCTTAAGCTATTCAACAGGGAAAATCCTGAATTTCTGTATTATTCATGAAGTAGAACTGAACACAGTATTTCAGCAGCCATCATCTCAGTGCCAAATACAAAATATTACCTACATACTCTATGTAACCCTTTCTAAAGATCAAAGCAATCACATTTCTTTAATGGAAGAATGAAAAATTACTCTTAACACATTCAGTTGAGATAAGCCGAAGTATTACATTCTGTTCTAAATGGATGCTTAAATACTTTATATAAAAGGGGGGGGGGGGGAGCGGATATCAGCCAAAGTGCTGATCTTTATCTCAGAATATCCTAAAGCCCAGGGTAAAGGCCACATACATGCCAAGTATGGGTCTAAATTCCTGCTCCATAGGTTTACTAGGAATTCCTTCCTGGACCAACCTAACTTCAGATGCTGATGGACATCTGAACATCTCATGTGGACGGACTTGTTTTCCTCCATCCCTCCCCCACTGAACAAAGTGCTGAATTCTCTTGTGCTGAGACTCAGACTCTCTTTATGGTGTTTCCCACCAGGCCCTGTTCATCATGCTACCTTCTGAGGACAGAATATACACTGTACCTCAAATGTCCCCCTGGGTGCCCAGATTCACTTCACTACAAGCTGTTTGAAGGCATGGATTTAAGACAAGCTCCAGGTAACAAGACGGTAAAAACCTTATGCTGGAGCCAAGCCTGCCCCTGACTCTTTTTGGCATAGCCAGGAATGTCCCAGCACATATGCACACAGAAAAATCTACCAGGCTCCTCACAGAAAGTCCTGATTTCATGTGTAGCAAGACACTATGAGCTGCACAGACAGATGAGTTAAAGGCATCCTCTTGCCAGATTCGTGTCATATTGGGAAGGTGGAACAGCTGCTGTAACCCAGTCTCTGGCCTGCCATCCTCTAGACTGCACAGACTGTGAACTCCACCCTTCACACATCTGTATCGTCTCATGCATTAGGTTAGGTAGCCCAGCTAATTCAGTTATAAATTCCAGCAGAGAGCAGGATTGCAAACTAGAACCCTGCAGGTCTGAGCTCTATTCATGAATCTAACCATAAATCATGGTCCCTAATGCTCAGTCACCATAAACAGTTCTTTTGAGGAACACCCAGATGACCTATAACAATACCTTGCAGGGCACAGTGAAGCCAAGAATGCAATTGTGGCTCCTAGACTCTCTTGACCCAGATGTAAATTACATGTGGGTAATAAGAACTACAGCTTACATGAAAGTGACTTCCTCTGTCTGACTTTAATTGTTTTATGGAGACGAATTGCCTAGGAACCTCACTGCTTCTTCAGTAATAACCATTGGATTTACGATAGATTCCAAGATTTCCTACTTTAAAGAAAGTTCATGAGTGTCTGAGCAGATCTTGGGTTCTCTGCCATGAGAGTCATGCAGACACTTGTATTAATACATGTTAGCAAGTTTTAAGCTACCTAGCTAATCATCACTGAGCAGCTACAGAAACATGGACCGTTGTCTGGGTGCATGGCATTAACATTTACAGAATGATTTTTGCAGCCCATCTGAACAGCGTGCTACTGCAGCTACATTGCCTGCTATACCCACAGTAGCTACAATAATGCATTTTAGGTATTACTCCCTGTGCCAAAAGCACAATAATGACTTCAGTATAGACATTGTCTCAGATTTTTTTTTTGTAAATCTAAAGAAAAGATTGATGGCCTGATTGGTTTGTTATTATCATTTGCAACAAATCATCAGCTGAGGTAAATAAATGTCACTCTATTTAATTCAGAGGAACAAATCTTCAGCAGGAGGATTTGAAAGGTAAGGGGGGATTTCTTTTGAAGATAGTGATATGAGCCAAGGATAAAGGACATG
Source organism: Nipponia nippon (assembly GCF_047370975.1). Taxonomy (NCBI): domain Eukaryota; kingdom Metazoa; phylum Chordata; class Aves; order Pelecaniformes; family Threskiornithidae; genus Nipponia; species Nipponia nippon. The sequence continues at coordinate 113,218,279 of NW_028262358.1, read as the reverse complement.
AAAGACCCTTCAGTATTACTGCTAATCTCTCCTCTGCCATTGCAGGATTACTCTACTATAAACACATGACTGTGTCCACCTTCCTTTAGTTAAAAAAAAATTAATAGGTTTAATTGAATAAAAAATAAAGACAACCTCGCATCCCTTAAATGTATCCTTTAATTTATTTAGCTGTTATTCAGAGTATGAGTGTTTAAAGGTTCAGTTTCAATTCAGTTTCTGTCTGGAGAGAAGCAGTAGAAAGGGAGACCTCTCATCTTTGTTGGTAGGAGAGAAAAATTCATAAAATCATGGAAGTCTTAAAATTGGAAGGAGGGTCGGGAGCAGGACAAGAGGTTTGAAACTCCTTTACAAATAACATGAGTCACTCACTTTACGTGCAATGCTCATGATGGCTGTGCTGCATCTCAGTAAGTGTCATTGTAGGTTGTTTTAGCAGTGAAATGAATCAGAGGTGTTTCATAACTGCACAGTTGACTTCCTCTTCACTGGTGAATATGATCTCTCCATGACAGAAGCAATCCACTGCAAAACACAATGCGAAAACTCCTAGCTTAAAACAATAAAAAAGGTTTACTCTCTATTCTGAGGAAGTGACAAAGTAGTCTTGTGTCACGTTTGAAAAAAATTGTCTTTCACAGGTGCAGTGAGACTGTTAATATTTGAGACGTTTTCTGCTCTAGCACCAGCTTCTTTTTTGGCTTTGGGTAAGTAGTTTCAGATGCATTTACACCATATGTCAAATAAAAATTGGAGCTATGGGCCTTATTCTGTTTCTCATAAAAATTATTAAAATCCTTACACTCCAGTTTGAACAACTGTGTAAACTGAGCTGTGAAGACTTCTGGTACTACTTGGGACAGCCCAGTTAGGAGTTGCACCTGAAGTCTACAGGCATCTTTGGTCTCTCAGAGGTTATAATACTGCTCCACAATTTTGCATGGCTAGACTGTACACTGTTACGTGTTTCTACAACACTTAGCACAATTAGCTGAAAATCCAGTTTAGGGCCTTTGGAATGCTTTAGCAATAACATCAAGACTAGTCTTAGTTCCAATTTTCATTAGCAAAATGAGTTAGCAAATTGCCAAATGGAAAATGCAAAGTGCATCTTTTATAACAAGTGGAGAACTGCTTCAGCATTACTAGTTTTATTTTTATTTTATTTGCTTTTGTTATTTGTAAGGGTTTTTCCTGGTTTTGCATTGCATTTTCTTTTTTGCCCTTTGGGTTGTGACTGCCCGTGTTTCATTTCTGATGTAACTGAATTTTGTATTCCAGGATGATCAGTGCTGTATATGTTAGGTTATAATATGTAGCTATAGAAAAACTGAAGAACATTTTGATACTGTCTAGAGACACCAATTATATAGACTTACATAAAAAACAGAGCTCAGTTTTTTAACTGAGTGATCTAAAAAGAAGGAAGATAATAAAATGGTTTGAACCTTCTCTCCACTTGCTAAGCCATCTCCACTGAAGGAGATGCAATGTTCACTCACGTCTTCTCCATAGGAAGGGAATGGCTGTGCTTGAGCATGGAAGTCAAAGAGAGATTTCAGGACATGAGAACGAGCTATCAAATTGTCTGTGTTAACTTAATTACTCATATTTAACTTAATTTGTCTTTAAGGTTCCATAATATATTTACAGACTTCAGTAAGACCCCTCCCTAGACATTATGTTGATAGGCTTTTGACTTCTGTGAAGTAAATAAGAATTGCAGAGAAAGATCCTGGATAAGACAGTAATCCAAAAGAAAGAAAGAAAAAAAATTAAAGAAACAATAGATGAAATGAAGAACGTTAAGGACAATAGCAACCCTCCTTAATTTTGGTGGGGCTAGGATTTCACTCTGTCAGCACTTAAGTTTCTTTACTGCCTTCACTTCAACTGAAAAGGCCTTGAATCAGACTGCAGAATGAGGACACTTGTGGAATTTGGAGATATTAAAGCATGTACTTAAGCACGCGTGGTGGAATACAGAAAGCTGCCAGCTCTAAAGAACACTAAATTCATAATGAAATTTTCTGAAAGAGAGAAATCATCAGCAAATCTCAAAGGGCCAATTTCTGTAAGGCTGAATGCACTCAATACTCCTACTGAATTAAAAAGAAGTTCAAATTAGAGAGGGTTTGGGGGTTGCTTTGAGCGGGTAGTAACAGTGAGAATAATTTAACCATTGGAGGCCTAAAGATGTGGCAAATTCTTAGTCTTGCACTGCTTCAGGTGTTCCAAAAAGATAGTGTGAAACAGACTGAAATTGTGGTTGTAATGAAGGTAATGTTGGTTGAAGATGCGTGCAGTGAGTCATACAGGAGGCCAGAGCAGGTCATTGAAATCATTGTTTGAAATCATGCACTCAGCATCTTACAGGGAAGGAACAAAATGTGCAACTGATCTCATCTAAATGTAGCTGCATGCAATTTAGTTTTCTAGATTAAATTAGTCATCCTCATTCCTAAAGAGTCAATGGAAGGAGATAGTAAGATGAGGTGGCTTCAGGAGGTGTCTGTTTCTCTCCACTGACTCTACAGGAAGATCAGGATGGCTGAATTACATTGATTAACTTGTAAATGGCAAAATGAATTCAATCATCTCTGCTTATGTCAAAGTAATCCTTTCGTCCTTTTCAGTTACTGAATGATGATTTATCCTCTCAGTTCCTCCTGTCTGGGCCTGTTGAGACTTTCTGGGTTAACTCCTGATTTATATTGCATAAGGGAAAACAGTACCTCTCCTTCTGCATTTGCTGAGAGGGCTAATGGTTTTCATCCATGCATACAACATGCAGTGAATCTGTACAACCGGGAGAAGAGACTAGAGAGATACAAACTACTGAGATATTTGGTTTATTTGCATAGAGTTCAACAACTACTTTTTATTGTTTACAATGTTATATTATTTATAACGTAAAAATAGGAAGGTTGGACCTCAGCAGTATACACTGACTTCAACAGAGGATCTGGTTTCTGTTAATTTGGTATGTGCCGGAAAAAGGAACATGGCTATTTTTGTTAGGATGGACACATCCTTCAAGAAAGGCCTATTCTTCTCTTATACAAACATCTAACTATAGACCTAATCTACATTGCCCTTATGAAAGGATAATTCATTTTGCAACACCTGTCCTATATTAGCAAATAGCCGTCTCTTGCAGCCAATTTTAACAAATTCAGAAATACATGAGGAAGTGTAAAATATGTATTGCACAATTTGTTACAGCTCATGGAAGAACTGTTGGCTTTCATCCTTAGATGTCTGATTTGTAAAAGAACATACAATACTGTTAAGCAGCTCCAGATCTTACATTTGCTCCATTTAAGTGATCTTATTTTGTACTTAATGGGAGTACTCTGGTACACAGAGTTGCTTACATGAGCAAGTTTTTACACTAGCATTTCTGTTTCAACACTGGAGAACTTGACCCTGTGGGTAGCCAGTGCCAGTTGCCCATAGATAACTAACCAGAATAAGTAATATCTGGTCCTGCTATTGTGCATGGAGAGCGTCTGAGAAAAATAAAGCCAAATCTTGAAATAAAGGAAAACAATTTTACTCTGCTAGTTTTGGACCTATTGGACAAATTCCTCTCTTAAAAAACTCCCCACACAATTTGAGTGGTGCATTTTTGCTCTTCACAGATGTTTTTCTGGGGAAGGAGGATTCCTCTGCTGGTGGATTCACCTTCATATGCATCATTTCTTCATGGGGAATAGCCAGGAAGCACTGAAATCAGTAATGCAAATAGCAAACCACCCAAGGTGCTGCTCTAATTTAGATGGGGTTGTTTTCAATTCAGAACAGGTTGAGGTTTGTTGCTTTATTTTGCCTGTCATCTAGACACCTTCCTCTTCTCTCCTAAGGAAGATGGTTTTATTTATTTTAGACAATTTAAGTGAATGACAAGGGAGTCGCTCCCTTGACGGCAGTAGTTTTACATCAGGGATAAAGCTGATCCTAAGGATACAAAGAAAATCAAGTTCAGATGCTGTTTTTTATTGATTGTGCAAAACAAATGAGGAAAGTGCTTAGGAAAAGGCCCACCCAATGTAAGGGCTGATAGACAAGGTGGATCTTCTCTACATAGCTTCTCTAGTTCTATGTTTATGGCTGGAAAAAAAATGCAGAATTGACAGGGGGTACATGGAAAAGCCCCATTCTACTATCTCAGCCTGAGATCTGAGGAAAATTCAGTGTTAATTCTTCCTGCCTTCTCAGAATTATTTGATTTCTTTGATTTTGCACAGTCTTGTCTAGAGAAGGAATATAGTCTTACAATGATGTAGAAATAGCCCATTTCAAACTCTGTTTTGTTCTAATGAAGTGTGTTGGTGGTCAATTCATTTCAAAGGACTTTTGCTGTGATGTAAATGTAGATAATTTCAATCTATCTGTAAATATTTAAAAATATGGGAGCTTGTTTATTCTGGGGGCAGGTCAATTTAATGAAAGCTATGACCTGAAGACAAATTAGCTGAATGAACTCTTATTTTCCTCTAAATCAAATCTCTTTGGTTTTGAATAAGTCAATTAGAAACAAGCTTGAGGTTACCAAAATGAGAGCATCCACGCAGGAGTTTACACTGTTTTAGTTAAACTGATTATATTAATAGGCAATAGTTAACTTCAGTAGAACTGCAGGAATTTGTAAAAGTTATCTATCTAACACATCAAAAGCATGCATGTCTTTAGCCTGATACTTGTTAGCATACTTACCCAGATTCCATGGAGCTGAGGAACAGGAAAAGGCTAGACCAGAGAGTTAGGAAGAGCAAGGGATTGTTTCATTCGTCCATACTACATACAATTTTTATTAACACCTTGAACAAATAAGAAGTTAAAGAGAGTATACTGTTTCAGTACGGGACCATTAAAGAGAAGTGCCGTGAAGAGGTCCTGAATTATCAGCAGCTGAATCTGTTGTAAAGCACTGACTGTGAAAATTGCATTCAAAACCATGACCTGGTACTTGGACTTTGGACTAAGCAGTAAACTATGCTAAGAGGGGCATACTGTTTGCTACTATTCTTACAGCACAATTATAAGCTTGTAAAATAGACCAGGTGTCTGACAAGTATGTAGTCAGGCCCAGAGTTTTTCAGCAACAATCAGTTTGTTGAACGATGTATTTTGTATTTACATACTCAATTTCAATTATCTATATTTTTTTTCAAAAAATGAGAGAGGAACTAAAAAAGTTCAAACATTGACTCTTTATATCAAAGTATTGTTAGAAAAATATTTTTAAATTAATAATATAGCAAACAAAACAGTTTGGACCAAACAGGATACTTCAAATTGACTGTAGTAACATTTTTTTATTTTACCACAAGGAAAAAAAGTGCCCAATTTCAGTCTGAACTATCTTTTCCTCCTCATCCTTTCTGTTTCTTATTTCAGAAAATGAACCAAACCAGCCCTCAATTTGCACAGCTCCACCTGTATGTCAGAATTTTTTTGTGACCACTGAGAACCAAGACCAACTTACAATGACAGCAAAGCCATTAGGAGGGCAAACAGGAGGTGAAAGTTGATGTGAGGGGGCAGGGTAGTGGTAGAGATATGGTACCAAAGAGCTTTGAAAGAAATAATGGCACAGATTTGCGTTTCCTGTCTTTATTTGCTAGTCTACATCTTCCATGTACCCTTTTAGGTAGGAAGAATTTACTCCTATGCTGCACGGACCTGCTGCCTGGATCCACGCCACTTTGCTCTCTGCAGCAGGGATAACAGCAAAACTGGACAATGAATTTCTGAAACAGCACAAAATTCCTGCAGCAAAACTACAGAAAAAGTCTCAGATGCCTACAAGGATCTACTTTCCAGCCTGAGGAAGAGCAGCATGAGCAATGCATGACCAGCTCATTCACACTTGGAAGCCTCTCTCCAGTCTATCAGGGGTTTTCACAAAGGCCTGTGTTGGCTCAGTTCTGCTTTCACTGCTGTGGCTATACAAGTAAATTAAACAGAACAGCACTGGCATGTTGTTATCCATGCTGTTAAATAGCTGGCACATTCCTTGAAGCAATTTTGTCCTTGTGCTTTCCCAGAGAGAGCCCAGACATGGCACAGGGGCACAAGACATTCACATCAGGCAGTTTGGATTCAACCAGCTGCTTTTGGGGGCATTTAGCCATGTGGATATGCACTGTGTTATATCAATTTACCTCTATCAGATATTAGTCCCTTGGTCCTTTTATTTATGGTATAGTCCCTGAGACTAATAGGAATGAACTTAGGGTATTTTTGCAAGTATAAAATTGTTTCAAAGCATCTAAATAGTATTAATTGCCAAAATGCTTGTGCTTTTACCAGTAATCCTTTCTAAAAACACATTATAAATGCTTACAGACATCCTAACTCTGAAATGTAATATTAATGATTGAATTGTCAAAATAAAATCAGATTGAGGACTTTCCTTTTCTCTGCTTCCCATGCTTTAAAATGAACAGTGCCATGGACCTGTTGGGTGCTTTTTCTGGTGCGTGGGGAGTGTCTTCCCATTCACAGTTTGTGTGATAGAGAAAAGTACAAGACCACCTGTGTGAAGCTATTAAAGAAACCTGTAGCAAACTGAGCTTGACAAACTCATTCCACAGGAGATATTTGGCCAAACAACATAGGTACATAGTTTAAGAGAGAAGGAGAGGTGGAAAAGTGAGTAAAAGTAACTGCACAAATAGATGTTGAAATGGGAGTTACTATTTAGTATCACTGGATGCGATGCCAGGGCTTCGCAGTATCAGTGCCCTGTAAGCCTATGCTATGTGATGATCTGACTGCACTGGGATGAGATATGATGTGTAAGAAAGGCAAAAAAACACAAGAGTGGGGCCGGGTAAGAACCTGCCAGTGATTACCAGGCTGCGGGCAGGTGCTGAGAAGGCAGCAAGGTAAACAACAGCAACAGATCCCGAAACGGTGGCAAACCAAGCCTGGATTTTCTGAGGGGAGCTGCAGCAGCAGCAGCACTGCGTCTGCTGCCTTAGCGCTGCCTGGTGCTGCCTGCATGCTCTGAGTCATGTCCGGCCGGAGCAGCGCAGCTGTGCAGCCATGCGGCTCCTCGCCTCTGCCAGGCTGCAGCTGCTCTCGTCCTGTGCAAAACACATCTTCGAAAGGGAGACAAGCAGTGATTTAAAGAGAAATGTAAGAGAACTAGGCATAAGTTGTGTTGTTTTTGTTTTTTTTTTAATACTATCCTTTGGGAAAACCTGTATAATAGATTGATGTTAAACATGAACAGAAGATCTTACAAGTAGAAACAATACTTTCAGACTGTAGGTCTACCAGTAAAGTAATCAGTACCAGGACCTGATACTCTGCCCTTGAGGCCAGTTGGCATGGTCTGCCCGTATTCATCCTGTTAAACTGTCCTAGTCTCCAAAGCAGTCTGGTTTCACCCAGACTGGCTACTGGGCAGGTTCGCAGCCTCAACCTTCTCTTGAAGTGCTTTGATAGAGCACTGGGCGGCCACCGGCAAAGCTGAACCAGGGCACATGGTCTGGTCCTATTTAGTTCAGTAGGCTAAATGTAGCCTTAAAAGTATACATCAAGTCATCTGTTGCCTTAATTCCACAGATTTCAAAGGATTTAGGCCAAAAGGAAACTTGCCCTAAGCTGTGCATTCTTGCAGCATGCTCATTATCACATTTGCCTTTGACTTACACAGCTGTAAATCCATGGAAACCAGAGTAATTCAGGGATGAATCAGGTCCATTATCTCCTTGTGTTTGTACAGCACTTAGCACAATGGTGCCCTGATCCTGATGGGAATTCATGTTATTTTAGGACAATCAGAGCTTTCATTCGTTAAAATAAAGTATATTTTTAGCCAGAGCTAGCTTCAATGGCAATGTATGGGGTGTGTGTGGGGGGGTGTGAATGAAGGGGAAGGCACAACTGATCCCCCACCACATGACTCTGAGCACACTATGCCTGAGAGATTATCTCCCTCCAGTCAGTATGATTGTGAAAATATGACCAATGGAACCTTGGAAGCTCAGATAGAAGGCAAAGAGCATGAACTCTGACTATTATTGCTTCTTTTTAAAATAAGTTACATCATTTTTAGGTTGCTCAGGATGTGAGGCCCAAGGTCTGATTTTGGAACATTTGGGGTTAATATCGGTATGTTTAGTGCCTTTGCTGAAAAGTAATAAATCAGATGCCATGCCGTTGCTTTCCATGGAAAGTTAGAGCTCAAAGATGTGATTTGCTCAACACTATTTTTTCCCCCCATGCAAATAAAATGAACCAGGAACACTTGAAAAAGCAAGCACTGTGCTTGCTCCATGTTCAGAGGTGCTTATTTCAGCTCTTTTATGAAATCTTGTTAAGACCAGTAGATCTTATAAATTCTAATGAGATACATATGTGGAACATATATAAAGACATTACACATGTCTGTCTTACAAAATATTTGCTATATAAAGGACCCAGCCGTGTGAAGTTATTATTCAAAGCAGAGGTAAGTCCTAGGAGAAGACACAAAAAAGCATCAGTTGCAGATCATAATCCTAGCAGGGCTTTTTGCAAGCTCCTGTGAGTTAAAAGCTGAAATGCAAGTTATTTTCAGAGACATAAATGGGGAAGATTGAATATCAGCTGTCATTAATCTCAGTGTCCTGACACGACAAAAATCACCGTTACTCCCAGTAAATGTGAGCTGATGCTCACAGCTTAGAAACGTTAGAAGCACGTATTTTTACAACCAAAAATTATGAGCAATTATTGCTAGAGTTGTAACAACAAGTTCTAAAAACTGACATGTGAAACTAGGGAGCTGACTTTCCAGTCCTAACTTACCCGCTAGGAAAACATAAATGCAAAGATCAAGCTATTTCAAAGCCACTAGCTTGTTTTTCTTCAAGTCACTTTATCTCACTGATACATAGTCTTAAAAATCCTTGCAGTGAAAAGCCACATCCAGAAAAGACTGTTAATTTTATTTAACATTTGAAAGTCCTATTCTGTTACTGTTGTTCTTCATTTCGCAGGCAGGCCCACTAATCCTGCTTTACTTACTGATTAACAGAACAACATTTTGTTTGACATGGGGGTAAACTATTTTGGGTGTGACTATTAGGGAAAGGTCTGACACTTCCATAGCTCTAAGAAACATTAACTTCCTTCCAGAACTGAGCTGCCTGTGCACGTCCCTGCAGTGTGAATGCAAACTGAGCGGCTGTGCTGACAAAGGAGCACTGTGCCATGGAGTTACCTGACATGTGTGTCCCTCCTTCCCTGTTGTCTGTGTATTTGTTCTAGCACATCTGGAGTGCCTGCGCCTGACAGCCTGGCCTTAATGTTCCCATGGCTGTGTCAGAATCCACAAGTTGTTGAAGGCCTTTGCATTTTAAGAACAATGATGTTTGCGGTTTAGTGCATGCACGAAAACAGTGATAGCGTTGCCTGTTCCCAAGCATGATAGCAGGCAGCGCATTTCACTAACATGCCCAGGAATTAGTTAGCCTCTGTTTTAGCCTTCTGAAACCCTGTTAGTCAAGACCTTTGACAGCCAAGGGGAGAAGCTATGAGTTGTATCAAATTAATTGTCATGGTAGCATCATGCAAATTCCATCTGAAAACTAGTCTTTGTAGATCACAATAGGTAGGTAGATCACAATTAAAAAAATAAACATTTTTTTTGCTGGCAATGTAAGTTGCTGTAAGCTGATGCAAGGCTGCTTTTCAGCCCAGTGAAGAAGTTAATCATCTGTAATCTATTTGCTTTACAAAATTATAAGATTCATCTGCCCTAACTGAAGTAATTAAAAGCAATGCCTCTAGGCTTGGACTGATCACTCTAGGCTTCTCTTATAATCAGTAAAAGGGAGTGAGGTTCATCTGGTATGTCTTGAAATCCTTTCCTGTGCAATGAGTTACTCTGTGGAGATGCCACACTTCAGCCTTCCTTCTGACATGTGTGTGGTGATGAGGGAAAAAACACTCTTTATTTCTTGAAAAGCGTTTTTATTTCCGTTACTTACTATTGGTGCCACAAAAAGTATAATGAATTTGTATAAGCCAGCTAAATTCAACACAAGAACAGAAGATACAGAAATCTCATTCAGAAACCTCACATTTACACAGATGGAAGATATAATTCCTTCCCTCTGTCCCAGCCACCATCAAATACATAGGCTGGGAGACGGATGACAGGGTGGAGACAGAGTGATACCCATCAGCACCAGCAACCCACTTCCTAACACTCACCCGAGCAGAGCTGCTGGAGATCAGAGCGCAGCTTCACCAGGTGCCACAGTATAGAAAGCAAGCTGGGAAAGACATGCTGCCTCTGGAAATGCAAAGGATAACGAACCAAGATCCATGCCACCTCAGCTCAGAAACTGAGCATAGGTTTTATACCCTCCAGGTGCACCACACCAGGGCAGATTCCTCAACAGACTAAACAGCAGTCAGAGTATGCATCTTTTACATCGTCTGGGGCTCACAAAGGAAATAATAGTTTAAAGCAGCAGAATTCTTCCAAAATGTGCTCAGTCAGTAAATGTTAAAATAAAGCTTTGTAAAACTGAAAATGAAGCCAGTCAGCATCAAATGAAGCTAATCAGCAAATCCCTTTTATTCACAAAAACCATCACATAAATGCTACTAAGAATTAAAAAAAATCAATGAAATCTGAAGAATACTAAATAGTTAGATTTAAACTTCTTAGAATACCAAATATAAAGAATTTAATCTAATAAATTCTAAAGAGCAAATTTTAAAGAATAGTCAGAAATAATCTCTTATTCTATTTATGGTGCCAAGCAGTGATGCTCATAAATGTATGCTATTTTATGGCAATGAATTTTCAAGCAGACAGACAAAGGTCTAGGTTGTTATAGGTCTGAGTAAATCTACTTGCTGCTAATACAGCATTTAGCCCTGCCTGCCAGGCTATAGCTCCATGCCCCTCCAGCACCACAAAGCAGTCCAGTAACAATATTGCTTTTAATAACACATCAAATTATTTCAGTTTGCATCACCACTGAGAGTGATGGAGTAGGCACAATATATTATGGAACAAGGAGAAGCAGAAATATTTGGTACAGCAGGATGCCTTTCTGTCATAGGCACACCTGTGTTTCCCACCAGCACTGTATCTCAGCAGTGCTGTGTTTTAAATCGCACCACTAATTATCTTTCAGTTTCTTGACCTAGTTGAGGATCAAATAGGTCTGAGAGGAGCAAGTTAAAAGCCTGAAAAAGGGACGTACAACAATCAGCCAGAAACATCATCAAATTGACGTGTCTAAAATTTTGCCTCATTTGTAAGTCTGGGTCTGTAAATGCACCCCTGAGCTGAGTGCCCTATCAAGTTGAGATTTGTAGAGTGAAACTACTGGTCATTATGCACCTCAGCTGGGCATTTATGTGGGCAAAACTCTGACTTCTTTCCTCAGGGAATAGCTCATAGTTACAAAATACTGACAGTTAGCATGCTGACCTCAGAATAGGACACCTGGATTCTGCTTCTTCCTCAGTCTGAATGGATTCAAATTCACCTTCTTCACTTTGTAAAAAAATTCACCATTTATGAAAGTTACAAACCAGTCCCGGTGAAACATCATCCTCCCTGTTGTTGCGGCTGGGCAACTTTTCTTCAAAAATAAAGCCTGTAAAGACAAGAGAATAGGCTCAGTCTGACTTGTGGTGGTCTTATTGTCACCCAAGAAGCAAAATCTAGCACTGAGTACTGTACTGTGGACTGCTTATGCATTTTATGTTACATAAAGATAGAAAATAATCCTGAAAGCAAAACCAGGCTGGGGGTCCGAGCCCAGTTAATTGGTCTAGCCTGTAGGTTAGAATTCAGTTTTCAAGGCTTGTAGGATGAAAATTCAGCCCAGGTGATAGCATGTCTTTTCTTTCTTTTCAGTCTTCACATGGAGATCTTTATTCCTTGGGTCTGGACTTGGCTTTCCTAAATCATTCCAGGCTTTTTTTTTGCTGCTTTCTAGTGTTAGCTGTAGCTTTAAATGTCAAAGCAGAGCAAGTCTGTGTTGGAACATGTCCCTGTACAGGGCAAATGTTGTCTAAGTTTTCATTTGTTTTATCTGTTGCTGTTTTGCAACATGCTGCATTTCTTTTTTTTTCTGTTTAAGTACTATGCAAAGAATGCATCTGCAGAATTAAACTGAGCGCTTTGGTCTACTTTGAAGAAATCTCCTTTGAGTGACCTGCATATATGGTTAGTTTTGCCAGCTGGTTTCTTCTATCCTCCACCTCTCTTTTATCTTTATTGGAAAAATGGACTTCTGTTACTGTACAAACAATCGACCGTGTTCTGGGTAGGTCTAGACAACCATACAGTAGAAGTGAACAGTAGAAGGGAAACGTAACACTGGCTCAAGTAAAAACATATTAAGGCAGGTCTCTTAATTGAAGATTTCTTTCTGAATGATTAGTCTATGCAATGGTGTTCTGCCAATAAAGCTAAGAAATGTGAGATGTTTGTCCTGAGAACTTAAAAGGTAAAGGAGATCTCTTTTTTAACCTGATAATGTTTGAAGTTAAAGGAAGAAAAATAAAATAACCCATTATCATTTTGCATTAGGAAACTAATTCTATCCTTGGTTGCACATGGCTCTCATTGACCTCTGAGTCATTTCCACAGATCTGCTAAGAAAATGTTGCCCTAAATATATAACTGGTAGGAAAAAAAGTCTAAATCTTCCCACATGAGGAAACAGTGCAATTTTATAGTGAAGTTAAATCCAAGAGGTTGATGCCCTTTATAAAGATTGCTTTTCAAGATGAAAAAAAATCCTGCCCAATATTCCTAGAAATAAGAACTAGTGTAAAATCTACATTGAAGACAGCAGTGGAGGCATGTGCAGAGGCACATGATTTGTAAGTGTGATGCTGTCGCTGGGTGCCATCACTTCTTCTTGGGAACTTGACTGCTTTGGGCAACAAGGAGCCTGAATTCAAAGAGACCACAGTGTCATGTAAGATGAGGACCAAGCAGGAAATCTGAATATCTATTAGTTACAACATTATTACAATGAGGATTTTCATACCAACAGACCAAATGCCACTATTATTGAAACTAGAGAGAATGTTTATGGTCATGCTAGTAGGATCGCAACCTGTTTCCTCATCCTTAGGCACAGAAGATAAAAAAATCTCTGTTATTTTTCTCCCTCAGATGAGTCCTCTACACTGAAGATTCCAGTGAAATTGCTAAAACAGTCACACTGGACTTCATCCTCATTAAAAATTAGCAAAATGGCATTGACATTCACAGATACATCCAAATTATGTTTTTGCATCAGAAGCCCTTTGAGTAGGTTTTCCTACACACATGGTGGCACTGTGAAAGCAGAGAGGTCACAAGTCTTCCTCTTGCCCAGAGCCATTACGTTCTTGTGGTCAGCATTCAATAACTCCATTGCTCGCACACCACTGGCAATAGTGACGTTCAAATAGCTTTACTACTTACATCTTTAAATATGAATAGGCTTCTAGTTGTCCTGAGAAGACCGTAGCATTAATACAGTAATCAGGCCATGAAATTGCCTCATTTATCTTTTAGTTTGGCTTGGGTATAATGGTTATTTGACATGCCAAATAGAGGCAGAATAGTCATTATGGCACAGTATGGGATTCATCACAACCCACAGTTGATACAGAGATAACAGAACAAACACATTTTTGACAGAGTACGCACACTCATACATACATGCGTATATATACACATCACTACCAGGGCATGCAAATATTTGCACACATCAGAGCTAAATATGAATCCTTCTTTTAGAAAGTGTTTCCATCTATAGTGGTGACCTTGACCAGAGCCATAGAACAAAATGGCACAGAATTGTTGTTGCCTAGTTATATCTGATGAGTATATTTCTATTTAGACCTGATGAAAATGCTTTCCTTGACTTGGATTTCACAGTTGTGACCCCCTGTTTTTCTCTTTTTCTATGTTTTAAGGAAGAACTGACTGATTTAAAATTTAGAATTTAGTATTAGAGCAGAAGCTATCCATATCTTCAATTGATTTTGTGATGATTTCTGCCAAAAGCAGTTTATGTAAACTAACACACCATTGTTATCACAGTTTTAGAAACTTAAGTAGCTGCTGAGTTTTCAGCAGACATTTCAGCAGATATCTATCTTTTATAGAGAGATTTGAGGAGATTTTTTTTTTTAATAGCAAATGTGGTCATTCAGGAATTTGTTTTGATTCTGACTTAGAGTAAATTCCAAGATTTTACACAAAGAAAATTTTTAAAATATTTTGATTTTGGTTAGTTCGGTATTTAGGCATGGTTTTATCTTTATTTGCAATATTTCTCTATCATCTTATGTAAAATCTAATAAATCTCTCAACAAAACTTTATTCCAAATGAAAAGCCAAAATTTTTATTTCTGAAAGTGGGAACATAATATTTCAGCATCAGTACACTTTGTCCTTAGAGGACTTCTTTCATGAAAAAAAGGCAAAATCAGCACCTTCCTTTTCTAAGTGTTTTTTTTTTTTTTATTTCTATGAAAAGACAATTTCTGGTGGAATTTCAGTTGCATATCTAATTGTTGGTGCAGTTTTCATTAGAATTAAGAGATGAAATTATGTTGGATATTCTGTTCCTTACAGTTACTTGAGTTTAGATGTCCAAAAGAAAGGTGAGACGACAGACAATGTGTTTCTCTTAATTGAATTTTCCTCTTGATCTTCTGCAGGACCTTCCTGGGACACTTGTATGCTGTTGACTTTTTTCTTCTTTTCTCAGACCAAGAAAAAACAAACAAATAAACAGACAAATTTACCTAGAGACCAACAAGTTCACCAAAGTGCCTTTTAAAACCACAATAAACTGCAGCCTGTATTTCAGTGTCTTAGGTAAACAAAGTTATTATCATTTTATCTTAATTGTCACTAATTCTATTAAACCAGCTGCATAGCTAAGTTAAAATGACACACTATAATTTGTAAACAAAGCTGAGCTAGATTTGTATTCAATTCACATGATTTTAACAGTATTTTTTGTGTATAACTGGACAGTTCTTTCTAATTCTGTTTGACTTGGTTTTTTATCAGTTTCCAAGCAACACAATATGTAAGATTTGCTTACAGTATGTAAAAGCTACAGTTAAAAAAAAAAAAAGTCATAGTCTATGTTAACACATATCAAACAAAATGCAATCTTGTTAAAATAACTGACAATTGGGCGGTTTTATCCTGATGAAAATATTCCTGAAGCCTGTTGTTTGGGCTCTGTTCTATCCATATGTTAATCGTTTGATATTTTTATGAACATGGGTGAAAAGCCATGATGTCACCTGAAATTAGAGAAAATAATGCTGGAGTAAGTTGGCAGTACTGGACTTTTTCAAGGATTCTCACCCATTTGTATAGGTCTGCCAGAGTAGCTTGACAAAAGAAGGTTTTTGCAAATTAATTTCTACCTGCATATTCCCCAATTTAACTCATTATTATAGAGTTTTCAGAGAATATATTGACTTTACAGTGCCTATAAATGTAGTATAACCGCAGAAATATGCAGAAAAATTATTCACTATCCACTAGCACTTCATCACATATTTCCGAACGGAAAATGCATTCAGAAAACTAGTTGATTTATAGAATAAAGGGCAAAAAAAATCAAACAAATAATTTTTAAAGAATTATTGACTGAGCTCTTGTCATGCCTGGTTGCTAAACTAAGCTGTTCTTTCTTTCTTCCTAAAATATCTTATTGTATGCTGCTTTCCTGCTAAGACTTTATTTTGATCCTAAAGCTTTTTTTTAAATTTGTTTATCAACCTACATCAGTTCAGCCATTCAGGTTTAATCTCTGCTTTGATGATTCCAGTTCTGTCTTGAACAGTGCATATAGTAAGGTGTTGATATAGGTAGGTAGTGTAATCATCCGAAGAAATCTCTAGACTTCCATTGCCGCTGCTGCTCAGTCACAAGATGTTTCCATTTTAAACTCCCTCTTCTCAAACTGCAAACTGCAAATGGAGCTGGAATAGTCTGAAACACAGAGAAACACCCTTTGACACATACAAACCTATGTGCATATGTTTAGGGGGTCCTATAGGCAGAATAGTGCATCATCTCCCTTTCTTTAGTTAAACCTGCAGTCTTGGCATCTGAAATGAGCTTGGATTAGACAACATCTGAGAAAACATATCTTTAATTTATTCCTTGAGAAGCATAACTTTGGTGGTTAGGTGCCTAATATGGAGTTTAGCATGTACGCATAAGTAAAATAGGTGTAGTGAATGACAGAAACAAGCATTTTACTGGGGCTTTGTGCACTCTGCATTAATGGTGCATATAATTTTTAACCAGTCTGGTTCTTTGAACAATTTGTTCCAGCTAAGAACAGATTGAGCTGTTCTTTGAATCATTCTTCGACAGGCAGTACAGTGTGAGTTTATGATGACTTTTCTTTGTGCTGTAGCTGAGTTCATTTGAGGTAAAACTTGCTGAAGTGCAGAAGGTTTGTGAAGGTACTGAGCACTGCCTATGCCCTAGCAGGCTTAACATGAAGGCAGCTATGTGGACTGTGTGTGTTGCATTGAAGCAAACAACACACAGTTTTCTGGCAACTTAATGGTTTGTTTTCAGTTGTATAACCCAGACATGTTTGACATTTAAATGTTAATCTTGCTTTGTATATAGACTTCTCTGGATTAATATCACAGTAGAAACTATTCAAGAAATTGAACATGAAGCTGGTCATAGAAGGTTTCCTCTTCTCACTGAATTGGTGTGAGACTTGGAACTGGCATTGCCAGCTTTGGAGGAGAGGAAGTGGATATAGTTGTGAAACAGAGGACAGAGCTGCTTTGGTTATTCTTGGTAAGCAGTGCAATCTGGAGGTAGAAACTATTATACCAAGGGATATGTTTGGGTCCAAGGCTGTCCAGGAAAGGGCCATGGATTACACGTATGACTTAAACCACTTTTGTACACACTGGCACAGTTACTTCTATGAATTTTCTGCAGATTCCTGCAGTCTGAGATTCTTGTCGTGGACTGATTTATAAGGACAAATTAAAAATTACAAGACCTGGTGCAAATTCAGGGCTGCATAACGATAAGATTTTACCTTTTCCCAGTTTAGAGTACTAGTCCTTTTAATTCCTTTTCATTGGGGGGTGGGGTGGGTGGGCACTACAAAGGTCTCCCTGAAGCTACTGAGAACCAAAAGTAGAAGTCATAATTGCAGTTTAATGAAACCAATTTTAAACATTCCTTTTATCTCTGCTGGGATGTTTATTGTCACGGTTCAAGTTTTCTCATTTTAGACAAATTCAAGCCGTTTGCTAACCTGTTCATGCTAAATGTCACCCTGTAAAATAAGTAGTTTTGACAAATCTGCCCCCACTCTACTACCCCAACATGTTAAAAATATCACAGTCACATTCCTGCTTTTTGAAATTAAAACTCTGACTGTCATTTGTCATTTCTGCCGAAAAATACCATTATGTTTCTTGTAGGAACTCTGGAGAAGCTCTGGATTTCAGTTTATACCTTAAACAAAATAAAGCCCCATTGCTGAATTCATAGAATTTCTGTGCACTGGGCTTAGGTAGCAACAACAGCAGAGTTTCTAAATTTGTTTAAAAGGATGGGGTGAGATCCCAATAGCAGTCACTTGCCTACTGTGCAGCTTTTCCAGAAAAAGGCCGAACTTTCAAACAAACCCCACCTACTTGCTGATGGACCAGACGGTGCATAAGCACGGAGATGTTTTCTTAGAAACCTAATGAGAAAATTAAAAGCTAGTACTACCTTTTAATGTGACAGGGACACCAATATCTGATCAGCATTTAGGTACCTAGTAGTTACCTAAAGCCATTTGACATACACAAATGAGGACATCCAAGTCTCCCAGGGAATCCAGTCTGGTACACGTGCTCTGAGAGTGCTTAGTAAGACCCAAAAACCTGGGGCTCACCAAAAGGTAAAGAAGGCAACAATGGCCACTTCTGCCCAAAACATTACCACAGGAAGAAAAGAACATACATCTTTAGCCTATTAGCCTCATGTTGCATTATTCATCTAGAAACAGGGGTGGAAGCCTCACCTGCCTGAATGTGGAGAGGTTCAAATCTACCTTCCAGCTTCCAAGCAGACAAGCTAGGAGAGAAGACATGGCATGCATAGCCTAGGGGAGTTCACGCTCCTCTAGACCATTGAAGCAATACCAAGAAGCAAAAATGGTATGGTTCAGGTTGCAGAGAGACAGAAAGAGAACAACCATTTGAATTTAGAGGGGCTGGAAGGGACATTTTGTTCTGGACCAGGGTAATGGACCTGTTTAAGTTGTTCTGGTTAACGTTCCTGGAACTCTTTTTATGAGGGGAGTGATTAAGACTAGCCAAAAATGCTAATAATTTTTTAAAAAACAGATAGAAATAAAGCAAGACTTGTCCAAATTGTAGCAGTAGTTTATGAGTGAATAATACAATGTTGATTTCTGCACAATATGAAATTATAATGAGACAATCCTGTGGCTTCCAGCACTATAGTATTTAAACGTTTCATGATTTTTAATACATTTAGGTTCACAAAACTCCTAGAAAGTAGGAAAATGGATAATTTATAGCGCCCAGTTGTAAAAACTTTACCCAGTTATCATCCAGCCTTTTAAATACCAAAACCACATATGCATTCACATAGACTATAAAAATATTTGTCACAAAATTACATGTACAAAATTACAATGAAGATTTAATAAGTCCCTTTTCAACTTTCTGGTTTTCAGACTCTTGTTAAAGTCTGTTCTTCAGTCCTCAACTTATGTTAAAGTTCAGCTTTCTGGCCTGAACATTGTATTAGCCATATAATGGATGCTGTGATACCATGGCTTTAGTTTAAGGCTCACAGCCGAGCTGGCAGCCAATCAGTGTGTGCCCCTGTGCCCTCATTTGAAATAAGCTACAGCCTGTGGTTCCTCCAGGTAGATTCTGTCAATTTAACTATGAAAAATTATAAGGGACAAGCTCTGTCTTCTGAAGTACTGATGCAAAAGGTAGCAATATTGCATGACCCTAGGGGTGGTTGGATGGCTGCTTTGTACTGTAAAAGAGCTGAAAGAAATAGCTTGGCTTTTGGGACTTTTATGTCTCTGAGGTAGAATATGAAGTACCTGATGAGGAAGTTATGGTTCAAAGGAAGGTTACAAAAATAACAGCAGCCATCCTAAACTTATCTAAAAGATTTACAAGAAGTCTGCTACAATGTGTGGGTTTTGACCTCCAGGAACACTAAATTTTATTCATCTTGTGCTGGGGAACAAAACACACTTGGTGCATTAAATCAGCTTCATTTTTGTGCTTGAATGCTTATGGGATTTGGAGCAGAGGTTTAGATTATGAGGAAATAGTTGTCAAGTGTAAAGTATAATTAAGACAGTTTTGGTGCCAGAACCAAGATTTTCTTTTTCTTGTGGACCAGGGATATTAGGTTTTTTCAGCTCTTATAATAGAGAGGGTGAGGAAGGGGACATTTTTTTCTCTTTTATCTGAACAGTCAAAAATGTGCCAATATGACACTTGCATTGCATAAGAAGATAGTTTTATGATGTTCACAGCCTACCATAGGTTTTCCTCCTGCTTAGGACTTAATCTCATACTTTAAAAATCTTCTATAGATTTGAAAGTATTCCTTAGTACTCACTGTTAGTTTAACTAGCCTCCCAGTGTTATACTTTGGGTGCTGCACGCAGAGCAAAACCCACTAAATGTTTAGTCTCCTTTGCAAAATTTCTAACCACTGAAATTTTAGAAGGAGTTTTATAACAGACCTCATCTCTTTCCATCTACCAAATCTGTGATACTCATATAGTTATTTTGCTGGATTGTATACCAAAGACATGAGACTACCTCCAGTCAAGGACTTGGACTTCATGTACCGTATGATGTACAACCTAGAACAAGGTCTGTTCTAAGAATAGTTATATTATACGATTGGGCTGAAAAGAATCCCCAAATTGTTTCATCAGGACTGGGCACTGAAATAACAAAGCAGCAACTTTAGGTCTCAGATAGTCACCTATCTCAGATGATTTTTACCTTGGACAGACAGGTCCTCTGAAACTGTGTCAGATGGACAAATATTTGAGAGCATCTGTGTGGTGGCCTTGTAAAGCCCTGGTGGGTGTAGAGGGATATGATTTTTTTCTGACCTTTCTTAGTAATTAGCAGACATAATTGGTACCATATTGGGACCATAATTTGGTCCCCACTATACAGAAAAGATGTGGACAGGCTGGAGGGGGTCCAGAGAAGGGCCACCAAGATGATGAAGGGTCTGGGAAGCCTGCCGTATGATGATAGGCTGAGAGAGCTGGGTTTGTTCAGCCTTGAGAAAAGGAGGCTTAGAGGTGATCTCATCACCATGTACCAGTACTTAAAGGGTAGTTACAAAGAAGATGGTGACTCCCTTTTTACAAGGAGTCACATGGTGAGGACAAGGGTTAATGGGTACAAGTTACTCCCAGGGAGATTCTGCTTGGACATGAGAGGAAAATTTTTCACAATGAGAACAGCCAGCCATTGGAATAATCTCCCCAGGGAAGTGGTTGACTCCGCTACACTGGACATATTTAAGACTCAGCTGGACAGGGTGCTGGGCCATCTCGTCTAGACTGTGCTCTTGCCTAGAAAGGTTGGACCAGATGATCCTTGAGGTCCCTTCCAACGTGGTATTCTATGATTCTATGATTCTATGATAATTACTCAACAGCAATTGCAAACCTGCTGAAGTCCCTGAGAGCTAGATTAATCTCACTTCACACCCTCAGAGGACCTATCAATTATGAGGAGTCTAGATGACAAGCTTAGACCAAACACGTAGGGTTTAGGTAGTTGAAGCTAGGTGACATGAATCCAATCTAGGATCTGTCTTCAATATTCCCGAAAATATTGGATAATACTATAAGCCAGTCTCTGGCCTTAGCTTACCTTCCAAGAGGATGATTTTCCTTTTTCTGTTGCAATCAGTAGAAGATACCACAGAAAGTCTTTAGGCTTTCTCTCTGCTGCAAAACAGGCTCTTTATTTATAATTCACTTCAATACAGAAAGGTGCAATACAAGCACTTGAACTAACAGCAAAAGATTCTCTGCTGATTTGAAAAGTAACTGGGATTTGGGAGCTCAGTTCCAGTCCTTATTTGCTCACAGTCTTCCAGTGTCCTTGTCAGTAAGTTGCAGATGACATATCTGTGCTGAGGAAGAGACCAAAACGTTGGAACGATGGAATACTGTGGAAATGGGTCCTGCTAAACTAGGTATCAGAAGTCTGTTCTGAATAAATTGAAACCAAAAGGTCACAATTCATATTTATTAATTTATTTATTTATTTTCCTATTTAATTCATGTAATGATGTTATTGAGCTTGTATTGTTTGGTGGGCCAGAAGGATTGTGGGCGACTGTGGGAGGAAATTTGTTTCCTGTAGGAACTGCAGTAGGTGAGGAAAGAGATGTGTAAGACAAGGAGGCACAATGTAAAAGAGGAAATTTATGATAGAATCACATCTCTATTTATATAAATGTATATACAGAGAAATATTTAAAATGTGTCTCTCCTAAAGCAAGAAAATCGACTTACATGTCACCAGAAAGAAATATGTGTTACCTCGTATGTGTGTTTGGCAAATGGGCTAGTTACTGTATGATGGTTATTCCAGTTCTCATGAATCCCTAGTTTTGCCATTGTCACTAGGAAAACAGGCTTCAAACACTTGGAGTCAGATGAGCAGAAACATTTTGAAGATTTTGAAAGGCAGTTGGAGGATTTACAAAAAAAACCCCTAAGATTCAGATTTAAGGCATCTGATTTCCCTTGATTTAATTAAGAATTTGCAAATAACATTGTAACTTTTGGAAATAATCTCAGCTAGAAATCAAGCACATAACCTGCTAAAATATGTTTCAGAGTCTTAGAGGGGCTAACTTCTCAGAAAGACTCAAGTGCCGCAGTACCACCTGCACTGGGATTATGACCAAGAACACCTTCCCAGTTCACCCAGGAAAGTGCTCAGCAAATTCGTATTCCACCCTACGCAGTGCCCCAGAACAACATAGAATCATAGAATCATAGAATCATTAAGGTTGGAAAAGACCCTTAAGATCATTGAGTCCAACCATTAACCTATCACTACCAAGTCCACCATTAAACCATGTCCTTGAGCACCACGTCTACCCTTCTTTTAAATACCTCCAGGGATGGAGACTCAACCACTTCCCTGGGCAGCCTGTTCCAGTGCCTGACTGACCTTTCGGTGAAGAAGTTTTTCCTAATATCCAACCTAAACTTCCCCTGGAGCAGCTTGAGGCCATTTCCTCTTGCGTTAGTCTGAGAGCTCACTTAGGTTAACCAGCTCCCTCTTTACAAGAGTTCAAGCTTTAAGAAGGTGAAGACAAATGAACCCAACCATCTTTTACAGTTTTCTCTTTTACTGTAGATACAATGACAGTATGCACGTATATGTGAGCACAGCAATACATGTAAACCACATGCTTAAAGCTCTGCATGGACCCAAAGATAAGGTACAAATAAAACATACATCTAGTTACACCTTTATACACTCAAACATACCTGCACTGAAAGCAGGTATTTACTGGTAGTGTCTGGTCTGGCACATGAACCTGTGTGAAGTGGCGTAGCCACGTACCAGGCAGCTACATGGTCCACATTTTGGTTCAGAGTTGTTTCCACCTCTGGCCAAACCAACTAAATGTAGACATCTGGTCTAACTGAAAAATTCAGAGCTTCTGAACTGTGTGCATAGGCTATCTGTGGAAAGAGAGAAGTATCAAGAGAGAAAGAGCATCCCACCATGCTGGACCCCTATATTAAAAAGAAAAAGAGGCGAGAGAAAAGGGAAGTGATGCTTCTGTACCTGTTCTGTGAGTCAACATTAACGCAATTAATAAGTTGAATTCTAATAAGCTCTCTCTTGTTTAGAGGGGACATAAAGTACTAAGAGAATCTTCAGGAAGGAAGACTGAGAGGAACATACCCGTAAAAGCAAGAAGAGAACAATCAGCTCTCCATGCCCATTAAAGACAGAAAACAGGTAATGAATGGATCCTGTGACAAGGGAACTGAAGTTTGCAATAGGCAGAACATTGAATGAGCCCACATTGTGACTCCACAGTTTCCCCAGGCAAGCAACAGAGATCTTTGAATTCAGGACTATTTGTCAGGATTAACACAGTTTTAATTTATTCTGTCCTGAAGTCCCTACCATCCCTCTACTTTATAATTTTCTTGCTTGCAATTTCAGCTGGGTAACATTTTTTAACTTCTTTCTTCTTTCCTTTTTCTTTCTATTTTCCCTCTAATATTGTAAAATCATTTCAGGCCAATCATTTCAGGGTTGCATTAAGAGTTCCCTTTTTTCAGTAATATATTGGTTTACAAATGTTGTGGGTTTTTTTAAGGTGGATGTAGTTGATTGGAAGTCTGGGGAAACTACCATGAGATCAGGTTTTTTTGAAAGCAGAGCATTTTTGAGGCAGTGGACACTGTTGATAGCCCAAAGAACCTAAGTCATTAACGCATGTCATTATTCTGATGATCTAGTATTAAAATATGCTTTCTTTTCCTTGATGTTATTTGAATCCCAGGATAAACCTCAGGTCACTGTTCCTATTTGTCTGTACCAGTAGAGGTCTATGTCCATGGAACAGGAAGTATGATTTTTAAAAAAGAATGAATTCTGCTAAGTAATTTCATCCTGTAAAATGATGCAATTCTAGAACATCTAAGAAATATGTCAGTATTACTTCATCAGTAACATATAATGCCAGTCTTCTTAGAAACTCACAGGAAAATACTTAGCAAAATAGATTCTGCAAAATCTTCAGTTTTTGATAGTAAGGAAGTCAAAGACTTGTCTCTTACACAAGCAACACTGATTGCAAGGCATGTATACTATATCTTAGTAACTAAGCAACAAATTTTGTACCAGACTTAAACATTTATTTCCTATTGAAATTAAATAAAATTAGTCAATTAGGCATCCAAAAGCCTCATCCCCACTTTTTTCATTCTATTTGTTTCTGTCTATATATCTGTTTCCCATCTTATATAAAGCTAATATCCATGTGAGAAATTATGGAACTGTATGAACAAAATGTGGATACAGAAACAAATAAAGTATACCTGTGGTGACATCATCTCAACACTTCTTATTTATCATTGTAGAACTGTCATTGCTGAAAGTTGCAAAAATAAGGGAAAATCTGTGGCAAAGGGAAGACCTCTTCCTTCTAGGGCACTTCACTATAGGCCTGGAAAAACCTAAAGTAATGGACTCTCAGCGTCTGAAATTATATTATCGTAGAAAACCTATTAATTTTAAAGTTTTATCACTATCTTTAAATAAGTGAATAAAGTGAATACAGCATTTAAATGCATGTTTAATTTTAATTAAATGAATAGCCAGGAATTATCTTTTATGGTTAATCTGTTTCTTTATGTGGTGACTTCAGAAATAGTTGATATTTTATTGCGACTTCAATACAAAACTTTCTGCAACAACTTCAAATACAAATGAAGAAGTAGCTGTTGGCTTCTGCCACATTCAGTTTCTTCACAAGAGTGGAAGTATCTCCATGACAAGTGCTCATATCCTGAGACCGACCTCAAAACAAAAGTTTTGGTTAGTTCCCACGTAAAATTAATCCATATTATCTCATCCACAGTGCAAGGAAAATTGCTTTGGCTACAGATTCCTTCTATCTGTAAAACAGTTATTTCTGAATAGCAATAGAGACATTTCCTACATCTTTTATAAATATTTTCTTATACTAGTCCACAAAATTCATCAACCAAGAAGTGAAGGGACTGTGCCTTGGACCTATGGGGATAATTCAGTTTCCTTGACTGCAAGAGCACATTTGAAAAGAAGATCCTGAGCTGAGAGACAAAAGTGTGCTCAAAGTGATAGAGCCTTACCTAGTGAAATTACTGTCTCAGGAAAGTGTCTCTCAGCGGTAAGACAAGCAGCTTGAAATAAATCAGCACAATTAATTTATGGCTATAAGCAATACGAAGCATGTTACATCTCCCAATAACCGGCATTCACAGTTTCACTTCGATACTTGATGCCTTCTTTTTCCTCTTATCCCTATCAAAGTACTAAACTGTTTAAACATTTTATTGATAGTTTTGGTTGTATCCCCAGGGAACGAAGTACAGGGAGAACAAGGCTGCACTAAAGAAAAACATATAAAACAAAGCCATGATTTCCTTCAGTCACTGCACATCCACAGGGAAGAGTAATTTGTGGAAACATGGAGATGGAGGAGTAATGGATTTCTCTGTCAAAATGATGAGTGAAAGAAAGAGGTAATTACCATTAATGCACTTCAATTATGGCTCAACTGTTTTTTAGCTGTATGTTCCCATTTAATTTTCATTTAAAACAAAACAGTTGCCACAGACCCAGAGCTAAAAACAGAAATCCCTTTCAGCTACTGGCAAATTAGCGAGTAATGTTCTTATTATACAAGCAGAGGGGAGATTGGCTTCTTCCAGGCAAACATGGGAAGTGCTTTTTTGTTTCAGGCACTACTCCTTCTCCCTCCAATTCACAGTTGAACTTTATTTCCAGTGTTATAATCACCTAAGCATGATAACACTTTTTTTCTGGTTCCTATTTAGCTTTCAAAGCCCTCACAGGATTTCTGTCATGGATCAGTGGCACCTTCCAGGAGGGAGTGAGGTCAGTGGACATCCTTGGTATACAGGAAGGCATGTTCTATTAGAAAAGGGAAATGTTTTCAAATCCCTCAGATCTTAAGCTACTAAAAATAAACTAATGAGCCTGAAATTAACTTTTTTTTTTTTTCCCACAGCTTTTCCAAGCCAA
Organism: Nipponia nippon; assembly: GCF_047370975.1. NCBI lineage: Eukaryota > Metazoa > Chordata > Aves > Pelecaniformes > Threskiornithidae > Nipponia > Nipponia nippon. The sequence continues at coordinate 113,192,413 of NW_028262358.1, read as the reverse complement.
AAGAAAAGTATTTATTATCTGGGAGTGACATGCAGGAAATTAGGCTTATAAATTGTGTTTAAATTATTATAGTTTCCAACTTTCCTTAATTCTAATCTTAATATTAATCTGTTGTAGAGTGTATGTTTCAACTTCGGTGGGTTTTTTAGAATTGGTTCTCATTGCACCATGTGAAATATTTATGGTGGAGGAGCTCCAAAAGATACATGATGTAGGAATCACCTTGTTATCGCTGTTTGACTGTCTGCCTGGAGCAGTTTTGAGCTGGTGTCCACATTCAGTGCTACCTCTTTATATCCCTCCAATAACCAAAATGAACTTGATAAATTACACGTACATTTGAAATGCTCCAGAGTAAAGTGAGAGCTGGGATGCCAGCAAACAAATTTTATATGAGTGTGAATGGATGTGAATTTGTTTGGTGAAACTCATCCTTACTGGGACTCCATTGAAGCCAATGGAGGTATTTCTAGAGGAAGAGTAGCGTTCAGAGTGGACTGATTCACAACAGTCCCTCTGACCACTGAATTTCTGTCCATGTTGCAGGCTGAAAGGCAGGCTTAGCGTAATCCTTGTACACTTATAAGAGCTGCATTAGCTCTATCTACTGCTAATGGCAGAGTTTGGAGTAGACGAGCAAGCATTCCTCCAGACAGTGCCTTATTTTGGGGCTTGCCTGTCCCAACAGCCACTTTAGATGTGGCCTCCTAGCTGGGGGAAGGATGAGAGAATAAGAATTTGAGTTATACCATGTCAGCTGACTTCATGGACAGAGAGTGCGCCCTCACCCATTTCATTTAGCACTATAAGCTTAGCCTGAGCACAGAAGAGGTTAAAGACCATCAGGCTGTTTTTTTAATGTGTTCTCGTATGACACATGTACCAATAAAATCTCTTTGACATAATTTTCCTTGTTGAGTTATCTAGAGAGTGCCACTGAAGTCAGTGCTGTTGCTGGCCCATGCACCCAGAACTGTAAGCTTACAAATAGGCCTTATATTAAGTTAATCACAAGCACAAAATCCCAGATGTGCTGGTACCTTCCCATTGCAGTTACTTTTTGAGCCAGCTGGTACCAGGTTGTACATCACAAGCCAGCCCGCAAGATCAAAATGGAGTGAGAGATGTAAGCCACAAACTGAGGAGGACTCTGGAGTGATATCATCCAGTCCTAGGGAAAAGTTACCAAGTAAAGCAAATTGCAGACTACTACACCCAAAATACTTAATTACAGCTAGCTACTAGCTACAAAACTCATTGTGCATTCAGGCAAGCTTCAAAAAATCAGAATTTTTGCACTTGCAGAACTTCGAGTTTCTTACAGAAATTCACATACATAAGGGTGAGTATGACACCAGCAAGATCATAGAACCATAGAATCATTAAGGTTGGAAAAGACCCTTAAGATCATCGAGTCCAACCGTTAACCTATCACTACCAAGTCCACCACTAAACCATGTCCTCAAGCACCACATCTACCCATCTTTTAAATACCTCCAGGGATGGAGACTCAACCACTTCCCTGGGTAGTCTGTTCCAGTGCCTGACTGCCCTTTCGGTGAAGAATTTTTTCCTAATATCTAATCTAAACCTCCCCTGGAGCAGCTTGAGTCCGTTTCATCTCGTCCTATCACTTGTTACTAGGGAGAAGAGACCGACCCCCACCTCGCTACAACCTCCTCTCAGGTAGTTGTAGAGAGTGATAAGGTCTCCCCTCAGCCTCCTCTTCTCCAGGCTAAACAACCCCAGCTCCCTCAGCTGCTCCTCGTAAGACTTGTGCTCTAGACCCTTCACCAACTTTGTTGCCCTTCTTTGGACATGCTCCAGCACCTCAATGTCCTTCTTGTACTGAGGGCCCCAAAACTGAACACAGTACTCGAGGTGCGGCCTCACCAATGCTGAGTACAGGGGCACCATCACCTCCCTAGTCCTGCTGGCCACACTATTCCTGATACAAGCCAGGATGCCATTGGTCTTCTTGGCCACCTGAGCACACTGCTGGCTCATGTTCAGGCAGCTGTCAACCAGCACCCCCAGGTCCTTTTCTGCCAGGCAGCTCTCCAGCCACTCCTCCCCCAGCCTGTAGTGTTGCATGGGGTTGTTGTGATCCAAGTGCAAGACCCGGCACTTAGCCTTGTTGAATCTCTGGCAGTTGTCCCTGTCCCAATGATCCAGCCTGTCCAGGTCCCTCTGTAGGGCCTTCCTACCCTCCAGCAGATCAACACTTCCACCCAACTTGCTGTCATCTGCAAACTTACTGAGGGTGCACTCAATCCCCTCATCCAGATCATCAATGAAGATGTTGAACAGGACTGGCCCCAGTACTGAGCCCTGGGGAACACCAGTCGTGGCCAGCCACCACCTGAATTTGACTCCATTCACCACCACTCTCTGGGCTCGGCCGTCCAGCCAGTTTTTAACCCAGCATAGAGTGCATCCATCCAAGCCATGTGCAGCCAGCTTCTCCAGCAGAATGCTGTGGGAGACAGTGTCAAAGGCCTTACTAAAGTCCAAGTAGACAACATCCACAGCCTTCCCCCTCATCCACTAAGTGAGTCACCTTGCCATAGAAGGAGACCAGGTTAGTGAAGCAGGACCTCCCTTTCATAAAACCATGCTGGTTGAGCCTGATCTCCCGGTTGTCCCACATGTCCCACGTAATCGCACTCAAGATGACCTGCTCCATGACCTTCCCCGGCACCGAGGTCAGGCTGTCAGGCCTGTATTTCCCCGGATCCTCCTTCTGACCCTTCTTGTAGAGGGGCACCACATTTGCTATCTTCCAGTCCTCCGGGACCTCCCCAGTTGACCAGGACTGCTGATAAATGATGGAGAGTGGCTTGGCCAGCTCCTCTGCCAGCTCCCTCAGTATCCTTGGGTGGATCCTGTCTGGCCTCATAGACTTGTGAGCATTCAGGTGGAGGCGCAGGTTGGTGACTGCCACCTCTTCGACAACTGGGGCTTCATTCTGCATCCTATCTCCATTTCCCAGCTCAGGGCCTGAAAAACCCGAGGATGACCAGTCTTGACTATTAATGACTGAGGCAAAGAAGGCATTCAGTACCTCAGCCTTCTCCTCATCCTTCGTGGCAATGTTTCCCTCTGCATCCAGCAAAGGATGGAGATTGTCCCTGGCCCTCCTTTTGTCGCTGATATATTTGTAAAAACATGTTTTATCTTTAATGGCAGTGGCCAGTTTAAGTTCTAGCTGGGCCTTCGCCTTTCTAATCTTCTCCCTGCATAACCTCACAACATCCTTGTAGTCCTCCTGAGTCATCTGCCCCTTCTTCCAAAGGTGGTAAGCTCTCCTCTTTTTCCTGAGTTCCAGCCAAAGCTCTCTATTCAGCCAGGCCAGTCTTCTCCCCCACCTGCTCGACTTACGACACATGGGGACAGCCTGCTCCTGTGCCTTTAAGACTTCCTTCTTGAATAACATCCAGCCTTCCTGGACTCTTTTGCCCTTCAGGACTGCCTCCCAAGGGACTCTGTTAACCAGACTCCTAAACAATCCAAAGTCTGCCCTTCTAAAGTTCAGGGTAACGGTTTTGCTGACCCCCTTCCTTACTTCTCCAAGAACTGGAAACTCTTACCATTTCACAGTCGCTGAGCCCAAGACAGCCTCCGACGACCAAATCGCCCACCAGACCCTCTCTGTTCGTAAACAGCAGGTCCAGCAGGGCACCTCCCCTGGTTGCCTCGCTTACCAGCTGCGTCAGGAAGTTATATCTTCCACACACTCCAGGAACCTCTGAGACTGCTTTCCCTCTGCTGTGTTGTATTGCCAGCAGATATCTGGTAAGTTGAAGTCTCACACGAGAACAAGGGCTAGACATTGTGAGACTTCAGCCAACCGCTTGTAGAATACTTCATCTGTTTCCTCATCCTGGTTGGGTTGTCTGTAACAGACTCCCACCAGGATATCTGCCTTGTTAGCCTTCCCCCTGATCTTAACCCATAAGCACTCAACCTTATCATTACTGTTGTTGAGCTCTAGACAATCAAAACACTCTCTAACATACAAGGCTACCCCACCACCTCTCCTTCCTTGCCTATCCCTTCTAAAGAGCTTGTAGCCATCCATTGCAGCACTCCAGTTATGTGAGTCATCCCACCATGTTTCTGTGATGGTGACCACATCATAGTTTTCCTGCCGCGCAATGGCTTCCAGCTCCTCCTGTTTATTGCCCATGCTGTGTGCGTTGGTGTAAATGCACTTCAGTTGGGCTATAGATCTCTTCTCCAACACAGGCATGCCACCCTAGGCTCATCCCTAGCAAACCTGGTTTTATCCCCTTCCCCCTTCGAGTCTAGTTTAAAGCTCTCTCAATGAGGCCTGCTAACTCCTGAGCCAGAATCCTTTTCCCCTTTTGCAACAGGTGAACCCCATCTGTCTCCAGCAGGCCTGGTGCCATGTAAACTGCCCCATGACTGAAAAACTCAAAATTCCGCTGCTGGCACCAGCCTCTGAGCCACATGTTAGTGAGATGGGTCTTCCTGTTCCTTTCCATATGCCTCCCGGCTACTGAAGGGATGGAGAAAAACACTACTTGTGCTCCTGATCCTTCAAGTAATTGCCCCAGTTCTCTAAAGTCCCTTTTGATCGTCTTTGTGCCTCTATCAGCTACCTCATCACTGCCAACCTGAACAACCAATAGTGGATAATAATCGGATGATTTTACCAGCCTAGGGAGCTTCCTAGTGATGTCTCTTATCCTTGCCCCAGGGAGGCAGCAGACTTCCCTATGGGATGGGTCCGGTCGGCATATCAGGCCCTCTGTTCCCCTCAGAAGGGAGTCACCTATGACAATTACCCTTCTTTTTTTCTTACCAGTGGTCATTGTAATGTGTGGGACTGACTGGTTCCCCCTAGTCAACCCCTTGGATGGATCACTATCCGTATCTTCATCCTCCTGGCCCTCAAGTTCCAGAGCCTCGTACCTATTGTGTAAGGGCACCTGGGGCGGCGAGGTAGGCTGGGAGAGGATGTCAGGGAGCATTTGTAAAACCTGGTAAATCTGGACTAAATCATGGTGAACAGCAATAGTTCATGCCTTGGGCTAAGGACCCAGATGTCTTGAAAAGTCTTTGCCTTTAAAATGCAGTCACTAATGACTGAGTCCCAGTCTCATCACAGGGACGTTTAAATGAAATAACTGCAAAACAATGTCTACAGAACTACATGTACTGTCTAAAATCCTTTAAGATCCTTTTGAGTTTGTAACTCCTAAATGCCAGAACATAGTGCTGAGCCATTTGCAATGACATGAGCTTGACAGAGTGGGCAAGACAATCCCATTGTTCCCCTGTGAAGACTTGTCTCTTTTTCCTGCCTCTCCACAGAAGATCTCAGAGTTTCTTCCTCCACCTGCAGAGTTCCTGGAGGAAACTGTCAATATTTCATACTAAGTTCAAACATACCATGTTTTTATCCTAAAGTTTATTTACATTTCTTGATTACACTTGTTCTGGCTCATTTCCTTTGTTTCATTCTTGCCAGAAAACCTTGCTAGAGTGCTTGTCAGTTATTAATAAATTGAGTCAAACAGTAGCAAGTGTGGTTCAACAATTTTGGCAAATATTAATGAATGTCATTTTCATTGTTAGGAGAATTTTTGGCCCGTTTTCAGATCAAACACAAATTCCAGCCCTTTAACATCTGTTTTTGCTATATTCAGATTGGCAAGAAAACAGATAAAAGGGAAATGAGACTTAAAGATACATGCTCAGCGTAAGATGCAGATAGTCTGTCACTGAATGGACTTTAAGAACTTTTTAGAAAAAATGAAATGAATAATTGAGTTTTGTTTGGCTGTTGAGTGATTCGTCATAAAGTTATGAATTATGAAATCAGAAAGAACCAATATAAGACATCTTTAGATTCTGTGAGAAACTTCAGAAAAAATAAATCAATACGTAGTGAAGAAATCCTAGTGATGGACACTCCACTGCTGCCATTGGTGAATTATTCCTTCTAGTTATAGTGATCTTCTTTATTGTTAAAAAAAAATCTTATTTCTCTTCTGAATGTACCCTGCATCAACTTCAAACCTTTGTGTTGTTTTTAGACTTTGTTTTATAGCTCTCATTATCAATTTGGTGTCTCCCATGACCTGGAGTGTCCAAGCTAGGCATCACTTAACCTTTGGAATTTATTAAGTTCTCTGAAGCTTTTTAACAATAATACATAGCTTTCAGTTTCAGATTTTCTTTGAATTCTGCACAGTTCATCAACATGCATTTTGAACTGTAAGTTCAAGAGACCTGGAAAGAGCAGTCAAGCAGCTTTGCACAGGTAGTACACAGATGGAGCAGAACCTCTCTGTACCCATGACTAGACATCTAGCGATCACTTTTGCCCTTTTGGCATTACTTTTTGCCTTCATCTTTCACAGTATGAAATAATTCTGTCCTTTATGAAAATGACATAGTACATTAAGGAAACCAACCCCTTTTCTGAGAATTTGTTTTTCTAAAACAGTATAGTAGTAATTTCTCTTTGTAAAGGTAGATTTTTCTAAGTATCCATCTCCCATCCCCAAAGAAACTTCAGTCAATGTGGTAACAAGGCTTTGCTATGTTCTGTATGCCTTTATTGCCACGGTTCAAAGTAGAAATTTGCCTTCCTCTGCTACAGTCACACCATTGACTGTAATATAGATTTACCTCTGCTGGAAGGCAGCATAATTTTTCCTCCAGGTTCTTTTAGTTCTCTATCTCAAAGACTCATTCATTCTAATTCTAGAAAATGCCACTATGATCATCCAGCCCCACTGCTTTTGTAGTTCTTAGAAGTTATTAACAAAACAAATTTGAGGCGAAAGCAGTCAGAAGTCAAGATGAGGAAAAGTCTATAGAGCCAGTCCTTGCCTAGTGTATTCAAGAGACCTGGCTTCCTGAGGGTTAATGAAATCTTCATGAAAACCATGGTCATGTGAGATTGTCTCGCCCTACCACTGGAATCTGTAATGTGGAAGCCAGCAGGTCAATATTTATGAGAATAGTTCAAAGTCAGCACCTGAACTTGTGTAATAAAAATGCAGCAATAAGGAAGGTACTGTATGTCATTAGGAAATGTATGAAGTAAATTTAAATTAGAAAATGAAAATGAGTTGATACTGATATTGAGGTAGTATGATACAGAGAAAGGGAATGAAGGGAAAGAGGTAGAACATTTTTTCCATTGGTAATTTAACTCCTTTTAGAAGCTTTTACTGAAATGCTTATAACCTATTTCCTCATATTTAACTGTACAAAGACTCCTTTTTATTAAGTCTCCATAGCCTTCTTTTCCCCTGGAAGACATTATTCATTACTGATACACTGTGAACATGTTGAGTCTTAATTTATTCACTGTATTCATAGACTGTTTTCTTGTCAAATTCACAGATGTTATCCATACTAATAAAGAAGGATGCAAACCTCCCTGAAATACGAAAACGTGCAGTTAGCAAGTAAGCCCAGCCTGCCCCAGCTTTTCCCGAGAAGGATCTCTGGCTGTGTCTGTAGCAGTAAGTTAAACATTGACAGGTGGGTTTCTGGACACTGAAATGTGTTGTAACCTGTTACAGTCTAAGAGCAATCAGTGATTTTGCCTGGGCAAACTAGCCTTCTCCTGAGAGTTAGAATAGGCCCAAAGACCATATTCAGTAAGTATGATAGATATGACAACAGTATTTAAAAGGGCAAGAGGTTTTAATCGTATGGACATAGACCATTCTGTGTCATTTTGCCTCAGGACCAGAGAATGGTACCAGGCACTCAATTCACTCGATGCACTTTCAGCCCCTTTGAAGGCTGAACATTTGTATTGTTTTAGCAGATTCTGAAATTCATAGACCTACTCAAGTGAAACTATTCCTTAGCAATTGCTAAATGTTTGCAATTGCCAATGTTATGCCAGGAATGCATTTGAACATCTGAGACTGTCTGTGCTTTGGGCCCAGTGACACAGACTAAGTACACATTTGAGTATCCTTTTAACGAAAAACCTCTCAAATTACATTTCTAACTTTTACAGTGTCAGCTGTGCACTTAGAGAAAAGACTGCTCAGTGCCTTCTTGAATAATCCATTGAACCTTCAAGTGCTCTTAAGTAGCATTAGCTGACAGTTCCAACTGCACTTTCTAGACCTGAACCAGATGACTTATTACAGTAGTATTCGGTTACAAAAATACTTCTCTGTGAATTAGCAAAGCATCTAGTTTGGGTATGTAAAGATTCCAAAGCTAACGACCATAGCTTGTCTTTAATTTCATATGTTCATAAGCTGGAAAAACTGCTATTCTGATGGCAGTTTAACGTATACTTTTGGAGAGGAAAATAAAGTCTAGTAAATATATAAAAAGGCAGGTAGTTTCCTTAGATGCTTTTTGCAATACATGGGTTGATCTAATGAGGAATGAGGATCTTGTAGGCAGAAAAAGCAAATTCTCAGGTTTCCCTGTTCAAAGGGGGAGGGGGTGAATGAATTTAAGAAAATGAACCAGGTCTTTTCTGAGGTAGGTGATAACATTCTCTGTTACCAGTAATATGTCTCCTAGGGTCTCCCAAGACCCTCACACTCTCAGCAGTATGGCTTTTAAAGCTACTCAAGCAGTGTCTCTGAAAGCTGTGACTGATATAGCATCATCCTTTCTGACTACACACCAAGTCTGATGGAAATTAATGTATCAGCAGGAGACAGCATATTTTCAGGCAGGAAACATCATATTTCCATCAAAATCTTTGTGGAAAGGAGGGAACAATGGCATCCTGCCTAGCCCCATACTAAGCCACACTAAGCAGGAGCTCATGCCTTCTCCATTTGTCCACATAAATCCTTCTGTCCACAGAGAACTTCCACAGATGCCAGGAAAAAGAGAGGTGAACCAGCAATGCTGTAAACCAGTCACTTACTTTTATATCTGTAAGGCAGAGCCCTAAACCCATGAAGATGAGAGCCTTGAGATGACACTTGTTTGGTTAAACATAGAATTGTCTGCTGTAAGACATTCTCATCTGAGAAGATAATCTAGCCTCCCTTCTTATTTGTTGGTGAGATGCAGACATTTGTAGGGGACAATACATTTTAACAGAGACCTCTGATTTCTAAATAAGAAACAGGAATCACACCCCACACTTCTTTGTCTTGATAAGTGCCAAAGTGCCAGTCTTACAATAGGTGAGATGAATCCCACCATTTGCATAGGGATTTCAGAATCATAATCAGGACAAAAATTGGGGATTTTTTTTTTCCCCTCAAAGAACTCTTGAAGCAGTGATGGTGTGCAGTTTTTACACAACTTGAAATATTGAGAATGTGATCACACAGTGTTCTGGTTTTGGCTGGAATAGAGTTAATTTTCTACCTAGTAGCTGGTATAGTGCTGTGTTTTGGATTTAGAATGAGAATAAGGTTGATAACACACTGATGTTTTAGTTGTTGCTAAGTAGTGTTTACACTAAGTCAAGGACTTTTCAGCTTCCCCTGCTCTGCCAGGTGCACAAGAAGCTGGGAGGGGGCACAGCCAGGACAGCTGACCCAGACTGGCCAAAGGGCTGTTCCATACCATATGACATCATGCTCAGTATTTAAACTGGAGGGAGCTGGCTGGGGTGCAGGGATCACTGCTCGAGGACTGTCTGGGCATCGGTCAGCAGGTGGTGAGCAATTGCATCGTGCATCACTTGCTTTGTATATTATTATTATTATTATTATTACTTTATTTTATTTCAGTTATTAAACTGTTCTTATCTCAACCCATAAGTTTTCTCACTTTTACTCTTCCAATTCTCTCCCCGATCCCACCGGGGAGGAGCGAGCAAGCAGCTATGTGATGTTTAGTTGCTGACTGGGGTTAAACCACAAAACACCATTTCATGAAGTTCATTCTGAGAAATAGTTCCAAAATAAAAACTATTATTTCCTTAATATTGGAAATAATGAAGCTTGGTTTCTAGTTATTTCATGTCACACGATTAAGTGAAAGACTTTGAAAGAACTGCACTAAAGCTTTAGCATGACCTTACCCTTGAGTAGATATTGGAGAAGTGAAATTAGCTCAAGGATAGGCAAGAAACGAGGGATGAAAAAGAGGAGAGAATGTCTTTCGCAACTGCAGGAAAAACATCATTTGGAGCTCACACATTGTTATGTGCCTGAAGAAAGAAATCTTGACTGCAGAATGAAAATTTTAAAGTGTGATAAGGGACAGACTCAAAATGAAACCTTTCTTAGGGTTAAATCTTTCACCATCACACCAAGTTCTGTCCCTCGGGATGGAATTAATAAGATGTCTATCCAGCTACATATTTTCATTATTTCTACAGGAACTTCAGAATTTTTAGGTCATTTCTTAGCTGGTAGGTTTGTTTCAAACTCACGCGAAAGTTTAAATGTTTGGAGGAATAATGGGAGATAAAGAGAAAAATAGACAAGCAGGCTCACATAGCCCATGGCATTATTTAGCCACAAGTTTCCACAAGTAAACAGGTTTCAAATATCTGAACTGAAAGGGGGAAAAATCTATAGAATCGACTAAGTTTGTCTGATGAATATAAGAAAAATATCTATTTCACATGTCTTAAAAATCTAAAGTAAAAAAATAGAGTATACCTAGGGTGCTTTTTTTTTAACATTGTAGAATAAATTCTACACAAATTCTTGGCTTTTCTGTAAGAGCAGTTCGATGTTCCAGACTTTGCCATTGGTTCTGTATGCCAGGGACAGATCCATTCAAAATCCAGTATACAAATGTTCAAGATCTTAGGGGAAGTTTCTATCTACAGCTACTCTCTCTCTCTATCAAAGTTTTACAGCTATGGGATGTCTTTCAAGCTTACATTAAAAACAGACTGCTCTGTTTGCCCCATTTGTGGGGTACACATCATTATGTAGAAGTCCTTTGCTAGCTAGGAGTTGTCACAGAAGTCCTTGTGAACAAGACTGAGGCGTTTTGGTCTATTCTAGAACTGGGAGGGAATGTTCTCCCATTTTCCTTCTTTTTCTGCTTTCCTACTTCCCCCTACAAAAAGTAATGAAAGGAAGACAAACAAGCTTTCAAAACTGTAATGAATATTACTTTCTTCTAGAAACAGGTGCCAAGTGAAATCTCTAATCCTCAACTAAATTAAGGAATTTCCCTTTAATCTTCCTTTATATTACACTCCAGAATCCTGCACCAGTTTGCTGGACTGTGGCCCTTGGCACTGAAAGGACGGTTAAAAAACATCTTTCCCAAATTTCAAAACAATTCATATAAAAATAGATGCAGAACTGAGTAGATTTGACATATACATATTCACTAAATGTTATATTGCTCAGTTAAAGATGGTAATCTTTGTTTGCCGGCATTGACTTTCAGCCATGCAAATAATAATCAATTAGATCCATAGAATCCTAAAAGCCCAGTTACTGTAGTGCAAACATAGGAAGAGAACACTGAACAGGTATTCTTGGAGAGGAAAAAGCATAACAAATATTTGGATAAAAGTTTATGTCCACTGAGGATGTAAAAGGAACAGAATAAACTACTTCCCTTTCCTTCCAGCTGGCCAAGAGGATCTTTTTGTAAATGTCTCATTTCTCCTATGTGCTCCCGTATTCCCTTTGTTTATCTTCTCTCACCTGATCATGTCCTCCCAATTAAGTTCAATGAAGGGAGGTGTTCATACTTCTTCAGATTTTATAGTCAAGCCTGGATTTATTATAATGGCATTGTAAGTAAATCAAAATGCTTTAGAATTAGACAACAATTTTAAATATAAAACAGAAAAATAAAATCAAAATCTGGTGCTTTATCCCATCAAAATAATTGTCATTGAACTGCTCCAGAAAGTAACTCTTTAATCATGCTGATTAATGCACTGAGCTCATGCTGCACTTCTCCTATGCATGCTCTTGAGCACAATGTCATTTAATGGAATTGCCAAAAGTTTCACCCATTTTTGTTCCCCTGTGTATATTCCATTCAAACCCTGATGGACAGCTGTCTCAGACAATGCTGTCAACACAGCTACCACTAATACTGCTGGTGAGTCTCATCAGTCTGTACGGATAATTTTAAAGAAGTTAGGCTATAGAATTGCCGGGAAGATATGTTTTGTAAGGTAACACTTTGTTTTGCAAACTTATCCAGATGGTTTCTGTAGATTGCAATATGTGAGCTTAGAGCTGAATCAACAGGATGCCTAGCTCCCTCACCTTATTTTCTCACCCTGTAGGAATAGGTGCTCATCCTACCCAAGGAAATAAATATGGAGAAAGTTCTATAAGAAAAGAAAAAAGAAAAAGAGGTATTGCCTCTCCCAGGAAAAAAAAAAGCACAAAAAAACCAAACAAAAAAACCCAAAGCCGTAGCACTCATACAGTTAGAAAATATTTGAGTGTATTTGGATCATGTGTAGCAGCAGAAAAGGCTGGAATGAAATTAAGTATTACAACAGTCTCATTTTCTCCTGTTTAAATCTCTGCATGAGTGCTTTAAGGTCATCATTCTCACACTGGTTAAATTAGGCACCTCTAAAATTTCATTAATAGAAATATTACCTTTAATTTAGCTTGAAAGAAAGTGATTTGTTATAATATGTGAAAAGATAGCATTTTATTAATTGTCAACCTGGTGTAAAATATAAAAGAATGGAACTCCTGAGCTCTAAGTGTGTGTCTAGTTCCTTTCCCAGGAGGCATTAACTCCTTCATAGCAATGAACATATTTTAAATTCTGCCATTTAGCTGGTAACTGGAGTTAGAAGTAGCAGTGGTGCACAAGTCTTCCTCCTGGCTGCCTAAAGACTCAGCCGTGTTCTGGGACTGCTTTGGAGGACATTGTTTTCCTGCTAAATATATCTTCCATCTATTAGGAAGAAAGCAAGATCACAAGATAAAAACTGTCTTCCAGAAGCTTTTCTCCATGGTGAGGTCTCCAGAGCTTGCTCTTGGAATAATTTTCTTTGATCCTCAGTTCTCCTCGTTCTGTTTTAAACAAGAGAGTAACTCAGCTTTCTCCCTTGCCCTTGTTACTTGTATTTCTACCATAAATATATGCCAGCTTGTGTCTCCTTGGTTCGGTCTGCAGTCTCCTTTCTGCTAAGAGACATCCATCACTATTGCAACAAAAGGTATAAAAAACCCTTCTTTTCAGGTCTCAGCTATATTTGGTATATGATGATCTACCATGTCTGGTTATCTCTAATGTGTCACCTAGGCATATTTAGGCACTGAGTCAGTGTTTACAAACTTAGAAACAGTGAAATAGACTTATTTTAAAATACATGACTTCATTAATGGTTTCCAAAGATAAATACTGTTCCACCATTCTGAAAGGCTTGGCTCAGATGAAGGCAGATGTAGACATTAAAGAGGATGCTTGTGCTGTACACAGATCCAAGATTTAATTTCTGTTGAGTTTTTCTTCCTCTCTGCTTAAGAAATTTCTGTTATTCTTTGCATGTTTTTCCCAAAAACAAATGCTTCAGAGCTTCCTTCTTCTACAAAACAAAACCAGGCAGCGTCAACCCACAGCCCAGCATGCGAGCATCCCAACAATAATAAGCTAAAGTGTGCATGTGATGGTGCAAAACTGCTGATAAGAAAAATATTTTCAGTAATTAGTTTGAAATTAACAACTTAATCCTGTTTCCATTGAAGTCAGTATTGACACACCCATTATGAAAAAGAAGACTAAATCGTGGTTTGATTACAATGGAAAGACAAAAAAGCTAAGCTTAAAAGGCTCTTTGTTTCTAGGGGAGAAACCACAATGGCCTTTCTGGAAGTTAACAGCTGGAAGTTGAATGTTGCTAAATTCAAATACAGAGCACTTTCTTAAGAGTGAGGATGATTAGAAGCTGGGACAAACTTCCAGGGGAAGAATTACATTCTCTGACTTTTGAAGATTTTAGCCTGAACTTGGATAGTCTTCTTAATGCTGTGATTTAGCCAGGATAGCTAACTTGTGGCCAAACTTGTGGTTAAAGTGGTCTTAAACTTATTATATGATGCTGAGGTATTTTGTGGTTTAGGGGGAGGATGAAATAGAAGGTCTGTGGACTCTTCTGGTTCAGACAAGGCTCCCTGATGTTCCTGCACCTATGGAAAGAAGTAAATGGTCCATTCCTGCCTTCTGTTCCTCAGTTCTAGGCTGTTTTATGTGGGAGATTAAACCAGAAGAGATAAAGGTTCCTTCCGACATTCATGTCTATGATTCAGTAAAGGGGAGATAAGGACCATCTATATTAATTACTACAGTAATACTTGAATAATGCTCTTTTAACCATATTCCAGGCCTTTATGTGTATCACACTATTGAATGCATGGTAGGAATTGTCTTTGTCGGCCCACCAAATGCATGGCACAGCTCTCAGTTAGGGAGACATGCTGATGTTAAGCCATTAGTTTCTGTGTGGTGGTAAGTGAGGCATCTGGAAAACAGCGAGACAGGCTCAGAGGGCAATGCATCTCATATATCTTACATACCTATCTTAAGATGAGCAGTGTCATCCTCTGAAAGTGGTTGCTCTTCACCATTGATTATAGGAGGAGCTTAAACAACTAACTATGAATAGCTACCTAAATTTCAGATTTCTAATGCCAGGTGAGACAAATCTTGTGGTGCGAATAATGGCTCTAAGTGCAGACAGCCTAATTCTACCAAATGCTGTCAGTCCCTCCAAAGTCACAAGAGCAAAGGAAATCCTTAGGAAATAGTTTGGGATCTAAGGCTGTATTTAAACAAATAATATAAATATCCTCACTGAAGTCAAGAGAACTATATGTGTGAGGAAGCAAGCAGTATTTTTTTCCTTAAACTAGTAGTATCCCACCCCAAGTGTCTCAGAAGAATAAAAGAAACATAATTAAGTAATTATATGATACATTACCACAAGGAAAATATTCCTTCTTGAGTCTGCTAACAATCAGTTTAAGCCACAAGCACAATATTGCTTTATATTCATTATTATCTTAAAGTGTATATTAAAATACAAATAAAATTACGGATAATAAAATTATCAAGATCTTTCTTAAAATCAGCAGTAGTATTTGCTTTGATGATCTCCTAGAGCAAACAATACACTACTTGGCTAAATGTTCCATTAAAAAAAAACGTTTCTATTCTTTTTTATGTTACTTGGCATTTTTTAAAACTTCATTACTCCGGTTATGTTTTCAAATTTTTACACATTAGAAATTCTATCTGCTATTCAGAGTTTTTGTCATAAAGTAAATCCCTTTTTACATAGTCCCAGTAATATAATCCCAGTCACTGTCATCTCTTTCTCAAATACCATCACATTTCTAGTTCTTTCTTGTCCTTCTATTACTCTTTATAATCCATGAGTTTTTCCTTTTTAACGAGACCTAATTGGAGTTCACAAAAGTATCTGAAACCATTTCAGAAGTCCAGGTCGTACTTTCTGATATTTTTGTGCTGCTAACCACATATGAATCTGCATCCTAACTCAAAAGCCACAAGGTTTTTAAATGCTTGTCACAATAGAGGAAATCATGTTGGTTTAGTTGTTGTAGTTACTTCAGACTGCAACAGATAAATCATTAACAACAGCTGACTAATTATTTCTTGGTTGTTACATAAGTTATATTTTTCTGTAAGATCTACTATGAGGTATTCTGTTTGGATATTATGTACCAGCAAGTAGCTAAACCTCTTAGTTTCTTAATCAGCAGAAATATCTCACAATTGGAAAAACTGGGTTTTGCCAACCTTAAATTAACCTGAAATATGATTGCAACGAATGTGAAACTATTATTTGCCAAATTTGTCTACATTTAACCAATTCTTTTTTGTTGATATTGCCCCTCGGGGGAAACAGCCAGAGAAAGAGCATTTTCCTAGGAAACAGGAGAAGTAGATTCAGCTTTGTCCTTTTAGGAAAGTATTTGACCCCTTATCTTCCATCCTGTTGAAGGCTGGTTCAGCCACACAGACTGGTGATTACTTGGGTAAGTTTCCCTCATTCAGTCTTGGTTAGAATTCTTGTTCATATGGCACAGCTGAATATTTTTTGGACAAGACAGGCATTGATTTTTGGCAGGAATTTGAACAGGCACTGACCTGTTTTGTAGGAAGCCAGCCAGGCTATGGAGTCATTATTACCTCTTTGATGCCTGACACAATAACATTTTGCTGTTCCATGCAAAAAGAAGCATGTCCAACAAAAGGATTTGAAGCTGTAAGGCTTGTAGTTTGCAGGATGGAAGGATGTCACACACTCCGGTGAATGTTCTAACTACTGAGGTAAGAGGGGTCAGCAGACTCTTTCAGAAATCCAGCCCGTTTTCTTGATTTTATTCCACCAGCATTTCACTAGATGTGAATGAAACATTCTATTTGACATTAAAGAATGTGGTTTTAGTGTTTCCTTTTTGTAACAAGAAATTTAAAAGACTCTTTGGTTTAATCTGAATTGTTTGGGTTTTGTTCAGATTAACTGAAAACATATAAAAGTTGGGTTTTTTTCCACAGACAGATTCACCTTAAAATATACTGCTGAGAGACTTGTCCATTTAGCTGCCCAATTCCTCTTTCACAGATCTGACATACAAATTAAACAAAAACCTTACTCTCAGAAATTTCAAAGTTGTTGTTTTGGTTTGGTTTGGTTTGGTTTTTTCTCCTGAAAACAACCACTGTTTAATTTCTTCAAGCACAATTTTGATGCAACTTGGCTGTGAAAACTGATCCACTTTGCAATCATTCACATGCGCACACTCTCTTGGAGAATCTTTTCAAGGGAGCAAGATGTCCTTACACAAGCAAGGGAAGTATTTCTTTGATTTCCGTAAGACCATCAGCTAACTGGTGGGTTTAATATGATAAAGGCTAATCAGTTCACAGCATTCCAGATCAAGATTATAAAATCAAAAATATGGGTAGGATTCAAACAACTAGGCACAACTAAAAGGCTTACAATTTCAGCCTAAATGCTTCTTACTAAGTTTCCTGAGTGTTCAGCGTGATCAAGGAGAAAATTCCTGGTTTTGAAAACCTCCAGAGAGCCTACCCACACAGGTTTATTACAACAGTGTAAATCTTGTATGTCCAACATGATGGTGATGATATGAAACCAATAACAGTGCTCTGTATCTGATCACATGAATTTTGTTGCTGCAGAAGAGACCTGAGAAATGCACTTCGGCTAGTTGGGTAAGGCACAGTATGAGTCTTTTTGGCTCAGTTGTTCTTAGTTGTGGAGGTTCAGAACAGGGATTCTGCTTGGTTAATATACAAAAGGGAAAGCTTTATCACTACTTCCTTCCAAAAGAAAACAATTTTCCAAATGCCCGTTAGAGAAATGATGAAATAATCCACTTGTTTTTCTTAGGTGCTTTTGAAAATCCTGTTTTTCAAAAACTATGGCTGGAAATATGGTGTGAGGAGACAATTTCAGTCTGAAGGATCTGTTCCAGGTTGCACTCATACCATCTGGTTTGAGCAGCCTACCTGACTTGCTTTGTTATTAACAAGTACCAGCTTTGGATAGGAGCTCTCAAAAACCAATATACATAGGAAACTGAAGCATATTAATAAGTTTTCGTGAGCAATGAGTTATTTACGCATTGGTTTATAAACTGTTTACAACCCTTACACTTAGATGAGGAATGAACATCAGATTTAGTATTGAAGGAAATGGCAAAATTCCCTTTGATTTCAATTCAGTCCTACTCTGTCTAGTGAGTTAGATGTAAAAGAAAAGGCGAGAGGAAAGGAGACTAGGAGAAGGACAGAAATGTTGGGTTGATTAATTACAGTTATGTTAATTTGAAAACGCAGAGCCTCTTTCCCACCCATCTTGTCTACCATTCTTTCAAACCACAGCAGCCATGTATACTTATCAAATACTTTTGGAACAGCAAATACTGCATGCAGTATATCAAGAGTCCATAGAAGTCACTGAAAAGAATTATGCTGACCTCCAAGAACATTGGACTAGACTCAAAATCCTTAAGGGAAAGTATTATTTATGAAGTAGAATCAGTATATATTTGTTTTCATGGGGAAAGAGGGAAAGGGAAAAGGGAAGGGAAAAGGGAAGGGAAAAGGGAAGGGAAAAGGGAAGGGAAAAGGGAAGGGAAAAGGGAAGGGAAGGGAAAAGGGAAGGGAAGGGAAAAGGGAAGGGAAGGGAAAAGGGAAGGTAAGGGAAAAGGGAAGGGAAGGGAAAAGGGAAGGGAAGGGAAAAGGGAAGGGAAGGGAAAAGGGAAGGGAAGGGAAAAGGGAAGGGAAGGGAAGGGAAGGGAAGGGAAGGAAGGGAAGGGAAGGGAAGGAAGGGAAGGGAAGGGAAGGAAGGGAAGGGAAGGGAAGGAAGGGAAGGGAAGGGAAGGGAAGGGAAGGGAAGGAAGGGAAGGGAAGGGAAGGAAGGGAAGGGAAGGGAAGGGAAGGGAAGGGAAGGAAGGAAGGAAGGAAGGAAGGGAAGGGAAGGGAAGGAAGGAAGGGAAGGGAAGGGAAGGGAAGGGAAGGGAAGGGAAGGAAGGGAAGGGAAGGGAAGGGAAGGAAGGGAAGGGAAGGAAGGAAGGAAGGAAGGAAGGGAAGGGAAGGGAAGGGAAGGGAAGGGAAGGGAAGGAAGGAAGGGAAGGGAAGGGAAGGGAAGGGAAGGGAAGGAAGGGAAGGGAAGGGAAGGGAAGGGAAGGGAAGGGAAGGGAAGGGAAGGGAAGGGAAGGGAAGGGAAGGAAGGGAAGGGAAGGGAAGGGAAGGGAAGGGAAGGGAAGGAAGGAAGGAAGGGAAGGGAAGGGAAGGAAGGGAAGGGAAGGGAAGGAAGGGAAGGGAAGGGAAGGAAGGAAGGAAAGGAAAGGAAGGGAAGGGAAAGGAAAGGAAAGGAAAGGAAGGAAAGGAAAGGAAAGGAAAGGAAAGGAAAGGAAAGGAAAGGAAAGGAAAGGAAAGGAAAGGAAAGGAAAGGAAAGGAAAGGAAAGGAAAGGAAAGGAAAGGAAAGGAAAGGAAAGGAAAGGAAAGGAAAGGAAAGGAAAGGAAAGGAAAGGAAAGGAAAGGAAAGGAAAGGAAAGGAAAGGAAAGGAAAGGAAAGGAAAGGAAAGGAAAGGAAAGGAAAGGAAAGGAAAGGAAAGGAAAGGAAAGGAAAGGAAAGGAAAGGAAAGGAAAGGAAAGGAAAGGAAAGGAAAGGAAAGGAAAGGAAAGGAAAGGAAAGGAAAGGAAAGGAAAGGAAAGGAAAGGAAAGGAAAGGAAAGGAAAGGAAAAAAGGTGATTGTTGCACAGGATTTGTTGATGCTGTTTTTCTTTTACAAATAGCCCCACACAATGGAAATACTTAATGAAGCACTAGGGGACTTCAGCATCTGCTGACATTCAAATAGAGTAGAAGAGAGGAAGGCTCCTGCATGCATTATTCGTGATGACCATTTAAAGCTTCAACCCACAAGAAGATATAAATGTTTCTGTAAATGAAAGGATCAGAGTAAAGAAAATCAACAAATCAAAGAGACACCATATGGGCAAAGACACTCTTTTGTGTAAAGTTGTGTCATGGAGAGATATTTTAATGTGCAAGGAGGTGTTGAATGCTGTGCTTGAGGCAACAATGTGATACAGAAGCTGTTTCTATTTATATGGAACTATTTCAGTGCCTGCAGGACTGGAATAGTCATCTTGGGTTGCGAAGGGCTGCTGACCTGGAAACTTATGAAAGACATTTCTGTTTGGAGAGTGCTTTGGAGAGGTTGCTCAAATTAGTCGACATCTTTCTGAAACAAGCAGCAGTTGTGTGTGCAAGTTGGGAGAAAATACCACGTTTCAATCAATGCTTACTTTCTCATGGGAAGAAAGTGTGTGAACAGATCAGAAAGGCAGCAGAGCCTTTGCATCTGTGTCAGGGCAAACGAAAGCTGGCAGTCAGGTGGTTCCCCTTCTCACAAAAGCAACAAGTTGAGTAAGGTAATTACTGTTTAATATTTCCAACAGGATGTTTGAAGGGAGCATTTGATTATCCTGCCAACATCTATTCAAATAAACATGAAGGATTTAGAACATTTTTTGGAGCTGCAGGCTTAAAAGGAATACCAAACATTCTGGGGCACTAAACCTCTTAGATCTCCTCTGTAATGTGGCATAGTAACATGTCTCTATTGACATTTTGCCTTGTATGTGAAATGATGCCTGCCCTAGAGAACGCAACAGTGATGTATCCTGCTAAAGTAGCCTGCCTCCTCTTTCACCTTCCTAAATCCTGTCTTGAAGCTTTACTGAAGAAGTAATATTTTCAGTAGAGTGCACTAGGACAATAGCTGAGTGCACCTTTTTTTGTTTTCAGCTAATGGTCTTTTAAAGCAGTCATTGTTGAGAAATACTCTGAGCATTCTTCTCATGGGTTAAATCATGCTGCAAAATGCCATACAGTTGAAATTGCCAGCTGAAAATGGCTATATGAACACTTATTTGAAAAAGATTAATACTTGTCTCCTTTACGTATGTAGTCACAGACATAAACACATACATGTGTGCAGAGATTTAAAATTTTTTTTAATAAAAAAAAAAACAAAACCACAGTGAATCTGTTACTGACATTGATGTATCTGGCCATATCTCTTATGTTTTGTTTTTTATTTTTGATAAAGCCTTTTACTGTTGTCTTAACTGTAAAATCTTCAGGGTTCAGAAGATTGGCCAAAAAGGGAAGCGTTTTACACAAACTGGTCAGTCTTTCCCACTTAAATCAGCTGGAAGATACTACAGAAGGTGTCCCATGAAACAACAGCATCTAAAACGCAGACAACAGTCACCATCCATTGAGCACACCGTGGGTGAACGAGCTCTGCAAGAATATATTGTTTAGAATAGAGTTGTGAGTCTGACAGAGAAAAGCAAAAGAAGTCAATGCAGAGGAAAGGGGTAAAGTCAGACTATGTGAGTAGGCGATGAGGAAAACTGGCTGAGAGACACTTGGAAAAGAGTACTAACTCTTTCCAGGGAGTGTGGAACAGTGACTGAGGATACGATCTGCTGGGGGTTGATTTTCTGAAAAGAAAATTTTTGATTTTTTCTGAACACAAAAAAAAATTCTATTTATAGCTTTAACTTCTTTTCATAGTTGCAACAACTATTGGACTTCTGATTTTTTTTTTTTCCCTAACTGCTCCGAACAAATAAATTAACAACATTATCTTTGTTACTGTTAAAAGGATTTAGGAAGAGCAGTAATCTAGGCCTTAATGGTAAAAATCAATATATCAAAACTCAGTGTGATCATCCCTCACCCCCAGCAGTCTAAGCATGAACTCATTTAGGGCTAGTCTTGTAATTAGTAATTTACATGAAAACACTAACACCACATAGTCTCTAAATTTAAAAAAAAAAAAAAATAGAAACTGGCAGGATTAATGTGTCATTGATTTTAGACATCACTTTGGACTCTGATTTGCCAGGTCTTTTCATGGATGACAAGTGACTTTACAAGTTAGGCACGTCCAAAGGGACCTTGTCTAATAGTTAATGGAGATCTAAAAGAAAATTCCACCTCTTCCAGAAATTAAGTGAAGATAAAATTTGAGAGGATGGTTGATCTCAATGGGAGACGGAAAAAAGGGGTAAGAAGAGCAGAACAGTGAAGACCAGAAAAAGACTTGGAAATGAGCCAATTCTAGTGTCTTCTGCTATTGTGGTGTCTTCTCAGTATGTAATGAAACAGAACATGGAGTTATATATGATGGTGCCTGAATACACCCTTCCTGAGCTTTCTGACCATCATGTAAATATTAAGTATCTTTTTTCTAATAATCGAGTAACCTCAAGGTGCCTTATGGTTTTTCATTACAGTTCCATAAACAACAAATGAGAAAAATTAAGGACAAGAAAAAACACATAAAAGGAACTGCAAAACAGTGGAGACCTCTGTAAAATTGCATGGCTTAGACATGAGCTCAAATCTGAGCACTCATTTAAATGTTCCTCTGAATTTTGTATATTTTTGCCTGGGTATGTGTTTTCAGATGTTAACAGTGTTCTTCTGAGTTTTCTGTACAGTTCTGCAACAAGGAATCTTATTCATACATTATATTGGTGGGTCTTGCACGTCCCCATAATGTAAGTTTTACTCAGCTCTCTCAAGTTCTAAAATTAATTTTATGCCTATCTACCCCCTTATTTTCCTATGTAGGATGAATGAGATATGATTTTGTTTATTGTGGAAAGTCATTGTAGGATTTATATTAATTTCAAAAGATTACAAGTAAAAGAGGCTCATTATTAATGAAGTGGAGTGGAAGTCCTTGTAAGGCAAGAATTCACTTGTGCAGTATCCTTGAAAACTCCCATTATGTATGGGTTAATAAGAACCATAGCCTTGAAATCATATGCATTTTCCCATTTGAAAAGGGTATCTCTAACACCTTTTTAATTCTTTTATTACTGAGATACCATACAATGTTGAAACTAAGGACACAGTTTGTAATTTTTTTGTTGTTGTGTTCTTTGAATGTGGCATGTGGTTTGAGTTTTAAAGCTTATTTCCTTTTGGTCTAATGAGCCTCTGAAAGTGATTAAATAGAAGAAAGACAGGTTAAGCCAATGACATTTTATCAGAGGAAACACTAGCAAATCTAGTACCTGAAAAACTTTTTGTAGATTCCCGAGATTTCTCACAATAAAATGCTTTCTTATGACTACAGTAGTGATCAGAAAGTTAAGGCATTAAATGTTTGCCAGGCAGAGTTAAGACAAAATGCAAGCAATGATCAGGAAAAATGTTCTTATGTGCTATATTCAGTTATCTTTTGTATGTCTGGCACTCCATTCTGGCTGCCTGCTTTTGTTTTTATGAACTGGTATATTTTATGCTGAACCAATGAACCTCCTTCAAGCAGGGGGAAATTCTACCCAAATCAAACCCTAAGCTATTCTTTTGAAGAACTTTTAAAAAGAAATAGATTAAGCTTACTCAGGATACTTTAGCATTAGATCCAGGGTCCACAGATTAAAATGAATTCACAATCAATTCACATTTTATGAAGATGTAGAGATATGAGGAGTGGACAGCAACTGTTTGAGTAAATCACTTTGCCTTTCAAAGTGCTGTCTGTGCCACATACATCTTGGTAGGGAAAAGGTGGTTAGTGGAGTTGAATGGGATATTACTAAGATGATGGATAACAGTACATTTATCATTGTTTTTGTACAGAGGCCTTGATCCATCACCAGAGACTCACTGTGCAAGGCACTTCACATGCCTCTGTCAGTAGAAGAGTCTGGCTCAAAGGAAGAACTCCAGATAGGCTGCAGAAGTGAAGGACAGTGCAGTGGCATTGACCAGGACAACCAGCAATCCTCTTGACAACCAACTGTCTACCCTTTGGGTGTTTTGAACTTATGTTTGTGTCCTAGAGTTATGCACGTTGTGTTATTGTTGTTCTTTATTAGGTTTATAGTAAAACCTGCTGTGCCCTAACACACAGAGATGATCAAAACACTGAGAAAGGTAGGCAGCAAGTAAACAAGATAAACAAATGGCTGACATTTCAAACAAAAATTTTTCCCCTCCACATCACCTTTAAAGGAAATATCTTGGAATAAAGAAGTGAGCTTCAAAGACTGTGTTCACAAGAGCCCTTTCCATGTCTCCTAGTGGGCTGTTTAGCTAACTAACAGCTGTCTGAATTTGGAAACTCTGCACTCTTCAGATCTCTGCCTGTGCTGTCCTTTAGCTTGCTAAAGACCACCACGCTCTTGTTGAGAGACTGGGAATAATGTTAATATCATTTATCTTTGCCATCTAAAAGACAGACATTTTGTTTAAGAGGTCATTTGGAAGTTTTCGGTAGAGAAAGACAGATACCTCCAGTGGAAGTTTCACCCTATTCTAAGATAGCCGTCTAAAACACAAGGCTTAAATTGCCATTTAGAGGTCACTTTCTCTCTCTAATGCCTGTGCAGACCACATTTCAATGATCTGTACTTTACATGCCAAAAGTTAAGCAGGATTAATCTCTCCCTTGCTGACAAACTTCTCTTTATTTTTAATGTTAAGATTGAAATGTTATTTCATAAGTTTCAGTTAGAATTGGCACAGATGAAACTTCACCCTTTCATATCATGTATCACTTATACATGGTAATGTAGTTTTCACAATTTTTTTCTTAAATTATCTTTTAACGATAAATATTTTTTGCATAATGACAGCAAGTTGCATAAAAAAAAGTATAGCAAGTAAGCCACCTAAGTAACAACCAAATAAGGACAGGCTCTTGCACAATGCTAAGTAGAATGTTTGCCAAGGACATGACATGAATATCAAGATAACATTACTTTCACACTATTTTATCCTCTTATATATACCTTGCTCAATCATACTAGATCTGCTATTACATGTCACTATGTACAAACACAGAAAAAAATTATCTGAAACAAAAGAGAAACAACCCACTGCAGAGGTGGAATGCCCACCTCCCCAGCTACAGCTCATGTTTTCCTTTTTCTTATCAAAGACATTCATATAATCTCTAAACTTTTATCCTTGCTAAAATTAAACTTGAAATTTTTCTCTAAAAATAAATCCCTTAGCTCTAAATGTAGTAAAGTAAAACTTCTTTCTTGATTCTTGTTTCTAATTTGTTTGAGGAAGAAAGTTTGGGGAGTATTGTTGTTTCTTTAGTTTAAAATCATCTGAGCATGGAAGAATTAATAAATCTGTTGCCCTTTCCTTATGTCGAACATAAACTTAACTACATGATTGTAACCAATAAAATATATTGCCCTTAGCTGAATTCCCTCCTTCACACAGATATGTGATAGATTTCCTATCTAGATTTTGTCCACAAGTTTATTAAGACACTCATTTTTCATCAGCATTTCTCTGTGAACTACTACATGCATAAAAATGTTGACAGTAACATGCTAGTAATGAAATCTCTGTGCTGCTGTTAACAAACCTGTCCTAACGCATTAACCTATGGCTTTATTATCCACACTAATTTTCAAGCTCTAATTCTTTCCCTTGCTAGAGTAATTCTTTTAACAGCTACTTCTCTGGGTACAGAAAGAAAGAAAGAACAAGCCTGAAGGAAAAGTTGCCTCTAGGACAGATTAAATGTGATAAAGAAAAAAAAAAAAAACAAACCTTAAACCAATGGTGACTTGATGAAACTGTGTCAAGTGACTGTTGGTAGTTGGACAAGACAGTGTGATCATAGATGGTATGCTTTAGATGTGTGCTAAGGACAACCATAAAAAAACATTTGCAGATAAATGTCAGAGTGAATAACTCAAAAGTTAATAAGTAGGAGACTCAAACCAAACTGACTACATTTTCTTTTTTGCCTGTGCTACTTTAAGCATTGATTAGCTAGCAATTTAAAAGCAATAAAAGGCAATCATTCATTTATGTAACATGTAAGCAGCCTGGGCAGCTTATAGCCATAAAATATATTTGGAGTCCAAACTGAAGAAAGGGTAAAATTCTTCTGAAAATTCAATAATAGCTAAGGATTATTAGTGGATCTAGGATTCTGGCAAGGTTGCAAGCCCTACAGATTATACAAGAAACTAAAAGCCACTTTCTAGATATTGGAAAGAAGAAGAAAGTTTTGTAGGCAAATTATTCAATAATTGCTGTTGGAGAAGTTTTTATACCTTCCTCTGAGACAACTGGTTACGTCACTGTCATCTGAAGGATGAAGCAGGATAACCAAGATGAACTACTGAGGACAGTAAGGTTTTACCAAAGCTGGCAAGTCTGTGGTGCAAATTCTGGCCTGTTGCTCAAGTTGTACTTTCATGAATAGGGAACAGCAAACCCATTCTGGTTTGCAATTACACCCATGGACTCGGGAACTGAGGCTGAAATGTTGGCATGGATGTGCTGAAGTCAGTGGGATAACATTTATTGCCTCTAGTGCAGTTCTGATATTGCATGTGGTATTAATGATTTTTTACACCTGCTAGTGCAGATGCACATGGATATTCAAAACAGTCTTGCACAATAACTAGCTCGACAGGCAAAAACCTGTAGTTTCATGGCTGTATTATTTTCTCTACAGTAATAAAATTCCCTCCAGATAGCTCATAGGGGTTTATTCACCCTTTCCTCTCCCTCTTGGTTGTAATGGAAGACAAATTGCGCAAATATCTCCTGATCACATTCCGCATACTTCTGTCAGCAGGAAAAGTAGAATTTAACAGAGACCCCGGATACCGAGGGTGGTCAAACCCGCCACTTCCAGGATTCAGGGATGATGGAAAAGAACCCCCTGCTTGTCCTCTGGGATGACCTTCCATCTGAGCTGTCGGGTTATCACAGATCCATCTGTAAACAAAGGATAGCAGGTTCCCTGGGCAGTGTCAGGATCACACTCAGCGTGACACTGTGTTTGGATGTTCAAAGAATCCCTCTCTCCTTGCCTTTTTTTTGAGGCTTAATAAAGGAACTGCTAAAACCTATGTAGCCTGATAAGATGACAAGACAGTCTTTTAGTGTTATTGATTGTATACAAGAGGTGGAATGATGAATTATTTCCTATAATGTACCCTGACTGGGTTTCATCTTTTTGAGAGATGTTCTTGAAATTCCTTATATGGATTCAGTTCTTAAACTTCCTGCTGGAAAGAAAAAGGTCTTCATTAGGCCAAAGGGCTGGGGTGAGACAAATATCTTTTACCTGATAACAGAAGGGAGAGAACTTTCAGAGTGCATGATCTGAGATGAATAAAGATGTATAACATATAAAATAAACTGTGGATTGCTATCATGAGAATACTGTCAAAATGAACCAAGGGGACAAATTGTGTGCCTCTGAAGGCATTCCACAGGTAATAAACTTCAACCTTTCACCACCTTCCTTTATGTGTGGCGGCACAGCTGATGGACTGCAGCTTTTTTTTCTCACTAAAGTGAAAAACAATTTTATTACTCAGCAAAAGAAGTTCTGTTAGCAGGCCACAAGCATTAGTATCAATCGTATGCAGTGATGTGCAATACATATATCATGTGTAGCTACCATTCCTATACCTCTTCCTATATCTGCCATATTCAGTCTTAGCAAAATAGCTTAGAAACCTAATCTGTTATGAGGTTTAGTCATAAAGGGCTTGCCCCATAAGGTTCCTGAGGAATATTATCTTCTTTATTTATTCTGTGGGAAATAAACTAAGTTTAAGCCTAGAACTTAAAATAAACAGTTTTTGCAATAAAATGATTGAAAAAAAAGGATCCAAAAAGAGTGCCATTTTTATAGAATCATTCTCTGGGCCTTAACTATGACCCAGAGATTGCTGCTAGTTTGGCTACTGTGAAAAGCATCTGATATTAATGGATAACCTAGTGGAGCTACATGTAACCCTACAGTTCAAGTTTAAATACATGTATAAGGGGTTAGATCTTGAAGTAGTGTTGTTTGCTTGCTTTCGTGTAGGTGATCTTTGGACAGGGGTTTGAGAGGGGTGAGGATTGTCTGTTGTCTCTTAAAGAAACCTGTGCTCCTGCCATTACTCTCTCACTCATTCTGAAACCAGTTTTGAAGCTTTCTAGCTTGACTGAAAACCTCTGAGGTACAGAGAGGCTAATGTGCTGGTTTTGGCTGCGATAGAGTTTTAGTTTTCTTCATAGCAGTTAGTATGGGGCTATGTTTTGGATTTGTGCTGGAAACAGTGTTGAGAATACAGGGATGCTTTAGTTACTGCTGAGCAGTGCTTACACAGAGTCAAGGCCTTTTCTGCTTCTCACACCACCCCACCAGCAAGTAGGCTGAGGGTGCACAAGAGGCTGGGAGGGAACACAGCTGGGACAGCTGACCCCAACTGACCAAAGGGATATTCCATACCATATGATGTCATGCTCAGCAATAAAAGCTGGGGGAAGAAGAAGGAAGGGGGAACATTCGGAGTTATGGCATTTTGTCTTCCCAAGTAACCGTTACACGTGATGGAGCCCTACCTTCCTGAAGATGGCTGAACACCTGCCTGCCCATGGGAAGTAGTGAATTAATTCCTAATTTTGCTTTGCTTGCACACACAACTTTTACTTTACCTATTAAACCGTCTTTAGCTCAACCTACGAATTTTCTCACTCTTCCGATTCTCTCCCCCATCCCACCAGGGGGAAGGGTGAGCGAGTGTCTGTGTGGTGCTTAGTCGCCGACTGGCGTTAAACCACGACAGCTAAGTATGAGCTGCAAGCAAAGACAATTACATGTAGTCCTATCCTTGGCTGATTTTAGATATTGCAAGTTATTTTTGATTATTCACTGTCTAAAATAATGTTTGAGGAGCTTTTAGTAGGTTTGGAAGAGAGCATCAGGACAAACTGAGAAGCTGTTGAGATGCTCAAAGAGCAGCAAGGAACCCAGGCAACAGGGAAGGCTGAAGATGAGTCCAACCTGAGCTGTTTACTGAGCTCAGGCTCGCTGAAGAGGTCTCAGAAACATACTTGGGAGTGCAACTATAATATATAGGTTTTTTCCTAGAAACAAGCATCAGAGTTGCAAATCTCACTTTTACAAAGGCCTTCTTACTGTCCTTTCTATGTAAAGGAACAGGCTGTTTTTCCCTGACAAAGCAGTACAAGGAAGTCTTGGTGTAAATCTAAATCAGGTCCAGAAATCTTTACACAGATGGAAAGATGCTCTCTGTTACATGCAAAGGTATCTTGAGGAAAACTTTTGATGGGTTGTGTTCACTAATACATCTAAGTTATTCATTATTGCTTATTCTAATTTCACTGCATGATGAAAGCTTCATTTACATACTGTTCCTGTTACAACTGTCAAGGAGGTTATCTGGGACCTTCAGACACTTGATCTGGGTTTGCTGATGAAAGCCTGGCCCCGTTGTCTAAATCTGTTGCCTCTCTGACTTTACCACCATCGTTGAAACTGCCAGCAATAGTTTGTCCGTAATGAGATTGCTTGGTGGTTTCTTTGTCAAACTTGTTTTGACCCGCCCAATGTGAGGCACTGTCTCTCACTTACAGGTCAGCCCGAGGTATTGTATACCAATGAATATATCATGACAGAAGAAAATAAACACTGGGGGAGGAGGAAGTTCTGATAACTTTCACAGCCCAGATGGAAACCCAGTCTCTTTGTACTCTTATTAAGCATTGAGAGCATGCAAAGGGGGTGTGAGCACTGAGCTGCGGGGAGAGTTGTAACCCACCTTTCTAGGAATCCTTTCTCATCATATACTGCTTTCATGACACAATACAAATTAATGTACCCATAGACGCAGTTCTGTCTGAAATGGAGCTTGGCATAACTCATTTTCAAAACATATTATGTTTGGTAATTTTTCTATTGTTTTTAGGTTTCTATGTTACTTTATGCTTTTTTAGTCTTGAGTTTCATGTATTCACATTTATTCTTCACTGTTTGGAAGCATGGGACTCTGGTTTATGAAGCAGGAAACAACAAAGTTTGTTGACTAACTGATTCCAAATGCAGGCTATCCTGGACGCTACAGTATATCTTTCACAGTACAAAATTAAAGGCATAAAAGGCATAAAGTTTTCCAGGTATTGATCCTTGGTGGTGGATAATCATATAGCTGGAGCACTGGGCTGAAAACCACAGTGCGTCACTATAGACTTCCTTTTAACGGAAAATTAGATGTCAGACCTCTTGATAATCCTCCAGACATACTTCACATTTATTTACATATCTCAAGGGAGGGATCTAGTAATTACTGCAGTACAAATGATATTAAATAAATTACAGGGGTGATCCAAGGGAACAGTTAGGATTAGAAGAAATTTAAGGAAACTAAAAGAAGGAATATCCTGTCCATTATCCTCCAGCACCTTCCTAGAGACTCACTCAGTGAAGTGGAATCAAAAATTCTCACTGCTATTTCTTAAACAATTGGTTTGATTTACTGGTACATTTCTGTGCCAAGTAAAGTAACCATAATATCCTATATAAATGTAAATAACTTTATGTATATAAATATATATAACTTTATGAATGGACTTTCCTATCCCCTCCCATTTCTGTGTAGGATGTACATGTCACTTTTCTGTGATCAGGTCTGCATGCACTGACTATGCAGTAGAGAAATACATTTTTCAGCAAGGACCTTGTCATAGAATGCATGAGAAGCACCACAAAAATATGCCGCATTTATTTAGAAAAAACCCCTATTTTAAACCTGAAACTTATTGGTTTTGTGTTTGATTATTGAAGATCATATTTGATATTGAAGAGCAACCCAAGCAGATTTTTTTTTTTTCAATTGATAAATTTTAAGAATAGTTTATTACTCTGTAGGTAGCCTGGCTGAGTTGTACTTACCCTCGAATGAAAGCATTATGATAACATCTATATCAGCCGCAGACTTGTATATCTCTTCTTACTTGTCAAGGAATCTAAAGTTTCCTGGTAAACCAGGAAATACCCTTTAGATTTTTTTTATCCAGAAATGTGTCAGTTTGTTTTTGACTAAGTGCTTCATGACTGACATGAACTAGAACAGATCATCTGAAGTTCACATCACTAAAAAAATATTATATGGATCAATTAGTGAGATATAGATAAAACCAATTTTAAGGACATTTAAAAAACAGTTCCCTGTTCATTTACCTGCCGACACATCGGGTTCTGCATCAGACACTCCACTAACTAACTCCTCAAACACTGTAGAGAAATATACTTTGAATGTAGAGAGCTAGTTTCACAACACACAGAGTAACTAAGGCTCCAAGATTAATGTATGTATTTCCAAGGATTTTTTTTAACCTACTTTTTTTGCATGAGTAAGGGAAGAGAATATTAAACATTTATCTGTGCGGCCCGAATCAAGTGCATCTGTAAACTAGAATTTTTACAATCATGCATCCTTTTTTTCCTTTTCACAAGCTATTTAACTTCCTAGCTCCCAAAAAATCACATTTGAGGAAAGGATTTTTGTAACTATTGTCAGATGTCCCAGTGGGAATCATATTTGTTAGCCTAAAATTGGAAATCTTTCTTCATTAGTGAAGGAAACCTCCATTTTATGGGTATATGTTAAAACAATATCCATTTTTTTGGTGTTTCTGAGGAAAGTATAGTGCTTTAAAGAGTAGAAATGTTGAGGAGAGTCATGGTTTTGATAAGATCTGGACTCAGTACCTGAACTATCAAAAAGCATTCTTGGAATCAGGGTAGGTGACTCATCTCTGCAGCCTGGACATGGAGGTACTGAGTCAGCTGCTGGCGGGGAGCACTGTTGTTGACCAGAAAGAGCCAGGCAGGATTTCTCTCATTAATGCCAAATCCAAAGCATTTAGACACATCCTGAATGACATCCCACAGATAAGGGAGGAGCTTCAGCAGCAAACTGGCATTTCGAGTTGTGCACAATAAAACAAATTGATGGTGAAAATGATCAGAGGAAGAAGAGTGTAGATAGAAGAGTGTAGATATGGGAGTGCAAGGGAATGAAAGGAGGTGGGCGTTATTCTCCCTGCTCCAAGTCTTGCAGAGGAGTCACAACTCATATGGAGGAGTAAGCTTGGGTAGCAAGGGTGGCATCCTGTGCAATGATGATACATTTGTGGTTTATGTTTAAATAAGACCCATATGGCCCAGAACCTCAGTTTGGAGACTGATCCCTGGTGTGTGCAAAGGCATGTCTTTGCCTTTGGTGACAAAGGCAAAGGTGAGACAAGAGACTATAGCAGTGCACAGAAAACACTGGGAGGTGTTTGGTCATAGAGAGGCTTTTCAAAACTGTCTATCAGAGAGGAATCCTCAAAGCCACATGTAGCTTTATGTCTTTATAGGGCACAGCTGATTTCCTCTGGCTGCTTTTATGCTGCATTCCAGTGTCTTTGAACTTGGTGTGCCTCCTGTCATCCATCTTTACCCACAAGCTGATTCTTGTGTTCAGTGCTGAGTTAGTAACCAGTGCCTTCCAGCCCATTCGTGAAGCTCCTAGTGGGTGTTACAATAGAAGTTAATTAACATATCAAATGTGTTACTAGCCTCCCATCACATAACATTTCCCTGCTAAAAAGAAATCAGTATAAAAGATTCTAATTAAGAAAGTTGAAACTTTGTGGTATATAATGTTTTATTGATAATTTTCATCTAAAAATTTGAATGTCATGCCTGTGTTCACAACTTCAGCCAGAAGCAGGCTGATTTCTCTCAGTGAAGGAAAGTATTGCAGTATAATTAAGATGAAAAAGTTTCATTCAACTAGTCTGTTTTTATTTCCATATGGACCAACAACCTTTTCTTCTCCTATCTCTTACAGCAGTAGCATTACTGAAAACATTGATGAATCAACACTTGGGTGGCATATTCAGTAGCTGTTGACAGGTGGTGGGAAATATAACACACCATAGTTCAACAGGTGCAGAAAAGTTATAAGGCTGAAAGACAGGAAAATAATCAGAATCTTGGTATTACCTCTGGATCTTGCATGCCCTGTCTAACTTTTCTTTTCTGCTAGTAATAATCTTTACACACAGAATGAAATACCAGAAAGTGATTGTCCGATTTATATACTCTCCCTTCTGCACAATTGTATGGTGTCTGGGGCTTCTTGGAAATGAATATTTTGATCGATGGACCACTCAGCTTCTCTCAGGTTTCTTGTTTTAATCTGTGAAACAAAAACACACCCAATAGCAAAGCCACATATGGAAAAATGTATATATGTCCCATATATTTGCCCAGTTACTCCAAAACTAGTAATAAAAATATAACAAAAATTCATTGATAAAAGCTAAATATATTCACAAAAAATATTGCTTGTATTAATTCTACACAGTTCCTGAAGTTATGGGGCTGGTCCCTCTACTTTCAAAATTTGGTGACCGAATTAGTCGTTTGTCTTGAGACCAAGCCTTTTTGGAGAAGTGTCATATACAGCACAGTTGAGGAATATATCAGAAAAAAGTAAAAAATAAAAATAAAAATTAAGTGTCATTCAGCTTCCCAGAGTAAGTGGAGTTCCTATGTGACTGCATGATCAGAAAATGTGTCCATTACCTTTGTTAATATTTGTTCTGTCAAGAAAAAAATATTCACCTCCCTTATGCACAAGAATTGTGTATTTTATATTTATTTGGAGTTCTTAGAACTAATACACCAAATAGCTGTATTTGCAAATCCTAAGCAAGAAGTGTTTATTCCAGGCCAAGTCCAAAACAGAAAACAGCTTCAGGCAAGAACAATTTGCTTTGTAAACAGTGACCCTGGCTTGCCTGAACATTTTTATATTTCTTTGCTGGAGATCAGACAAGTGAGTGACCCAACAAGTTAGAACATAAGCATGGCTATGTATTAAGGGCTAGAATAGCCTTGGGAGAAAATAGCATTTTCTACAGTAATGAGATAATAGAATAACTGTGTTCCACTGAATATTGATGGCAGTGTGCTCCTAGATGTCACTCAGATGCTTTGAAAATTGTATCTTAAGGTACTGAGTCAGGTATTGTGATCCTGTCAGTGCTTTAGTAGAAATGAAATGCTTCCCTGTGCTAAGGACAACCATGAGGCCAGTGTTTAACATAATATTTCTTCATGCACATTCTTCAGGATTGCACTGACTTTCAGCAGTGTGTTGGTATTATCCTTGGTGCCTTTAGGTTATACTCTTTGTGACTCATATCAATCCATTGTAGCATTCCCATGTTCGGTTTCAACAACTGTAACATGAGGGAAATAATACCTATTTTTCTGTGTAATCATTTTCACCTCTAGCATGGGGGATCAAGACACAGTTATTTAATAGTAGCTGATTACTGTTTCCTTAAATTTATGAAACCACAAGGTGTCTAGGCACCTGAAACTGAAACAGATTTTTCCTTAAGCATTAATTCTGCATACACCTTTTTGTAGCAGCTCAAGTAGCGTGCAGCAATTTCTCAGGCTCAAGACTGTCTCTCAGGCTTTCTAAATCCTTGTTACTAGTATAAAAACACCAATCAAATTAAAAAAGAGATGAATCAGACCAAGACTTCTCCAATTTTTCAGTGCTATTTATTGTGAGTTCTCCCCAATATATCTTGTAAAAAACCTGCAGAAACTTTCTTGCACCAGAAATGGGATGTCAAAATATCATTCAGATATAGCAAAAGCAGATCTTTCTTGGGTGCATTTACCCTTGCAAAACATTAATTCTGATGCACAATTTTTCCCATTCCTGGTTTCTGGAGTATTTACTGACAACCTGCCCAGTTCCTGAAGCAATAGGGTTTTTATTTCAAATTTATGACTGTGACAGTTTCCCACATGCACAATAATCATGGCTCATCTCTTTTCTTCTCCTCCTGCAAATTTTCTGGAGTGGGAATGTACTGATTTGGTTCTGCTGATTTATGTTCTACTTTGTTCTTTATCTGTTTGCACCTCGCCAGTAAAATAACATAGTGCTATCATTTCCAGGGTTCACAGGACCCTGTCAGCACTTAACAGTCAAAGGTCAACCAACTTCACAACTCATGGTTAAATAGGTTGAAAAATCTCACCTGGTATTAACCCCCAATACATCAAATGAAGAAAAATGGCACTGGCATCACTAATAAAATAGCATTACCATACAGCAGGCTATTTTTGCTGTAGCACACTGGCAATACAGTTGTTGAGACATGACTGTCCTTGAGACGCCCAGTTCTAGGAGTGAACAATGAAACTTGTGTTCCTGATTGCCACTGATTTATATTTTGCTTTGTTCTTTATCTGTTTGCAAGTATCCAGGAGAGCCATCCACAGGTTGCTATCTTTCTTTCATCTTCTGAGCTGTCTGTGACCAGTTCATCTTTCCCTGACGCTATCTCTCTGTCCTGTAAGCCCTTCGGCGTATGTTTCCTACACTCATTTGTAAGTTCACAGAACCCTGGCAATACTTAACAACCGAGCAGCAACAAACTTGGCTACAAAAGTATAAATAAATCCACCTGATTTCCCTTAGCGAATACTCTTATTTTTGTATAAGAGACCTACATGGAGATGGCAAATACTTGGCTGCATTGAAGACAATAACTTCACCAGGGATTTAATTTTCAGGTATTTGTGCCATTTCTATTCCAAAGTTTAATGGCTTCTCCAAACAGATGTTGTTATGCTGAAAAAGTTATTTCAAATGTAAAATAATTTATGTGGAAGTGCAGATAAAATGTTATCCAGAGCATCTTTTCCTCTCATTCTGATCACTAAAAGAATTTTGAAGTTTTTAATCTAATACATATCTTTCAGTTTTTAGTTTTTACTCCTGCCTTTCCCATCATCTGTCTTTTAAACTGGAAAAACTTGAGAAGGGAGAGTCAAAAGGAAAAGTGTGGGAAACAAAGCAAAAAATTACTGCATATTCATCTAAATAATGAAATGTTTTAAAGTTCTCAGTACATTAAAAAAATAGTATCAGAAAATAGGTCACAGAAAAAAAAAAAAAGTCAGGCATTTTCAATGAAAAGTACATTTTGATACAAACATCTAAACCAGTCCAAGTCAAAATATCCAGGCTCCACTCAGCTGTCCTGAGAAATAGTTTTAATATCCACTGTTGATCAAGGTTCGTCTCTCCCACACGTAGGCACTTTTAACCAGAAGCCTAGAGAACTGGTCTCAGGCTGTTGCTGAATAACACAAGGAGGGAAAGGATCAGTGGGCTGAACAGAAGCCAACCACCTGACAGATGACTAGCAGCTTTGAAGTGTTCTCTGAAATCAATAATCTTTGGATATCTGACATAACTTCTGAAGTACATGATCTCAGTGGATAACTCTGCCTGGCTGCGGTGCTGCTGGGAGCTGAAGGCTCTCCATGTACTCATCCTATGGTGATATTCCAAAGGACAGGTCACTAGGCCATGATAATTCACCATGAACAGGGAATAGTATTTTTCATAAAGGAAAGAGAAATATTTGATGAAGAGCTTTCCAACACTAAAATTTCTTGTCAACCCAAGATTAAAAATGGCAAAGAAAGCAGCTTTAGATATTTTTTCTGACAAGTCTCTCCACTGCTTAAAAATTACAGAATGAAAATCCCACTGAAGTAACTCACAACTATAAAATCATGCTTGATCCTTTAAAACGTCTTCATTTCCAGAATAAGGCACTTGATTCTGAATGACTTATTTATTCTGTGCTTCCTTGTGACATGCTGGACTACAATGACCTGTCTTGTAATTTCTGTTTTGATTGTGCTGCCAGTCCTTCCCCTCACTCTCCCATTTGTATGCTTACCAACCTGTGAACAACAATATTTGAATTCTAACGCTTTGGAATACTAAGAATATGCAAAAATGTAGTGAATCTGTCTCTTTGGATTTGCATGCATGGGTTGAGAAGGCCAATAAGCCAGCAAGTCATTCTTTAAAACTCCCACAGTGTGGGAAATTCATTGGTGACAAACGTCAGCATGATATCTGAGACACATTCAGACTCTGTTATGAAACTCCTGTTCCTCTAAGGACTCTTTGAGACTTTGTAGCATTACTAATGCTCTGCAGCCTTCATTATCTTCCCAGTCATTCCCTCTATGAAAATCTTTCTATTGCTGCTGTCTTTTCTTACATAAAATTAAATACAAATACTTCAAAAGAAAAGCATTGCCAGTCAGACTGCCACAGCACAGTTTATCTGTAAAAGACAGCAGTAGGTATTATAATAATGTAGTCTCTGATGCTCTTCACCTTTCATTGCATTTATACACTCATACTTGCATGACATTTTCTATGAATCAACAGGGTTATTTTGCCAATGGGACTGGGAGATAGCTATGTACATATAAGGACTTCTGGGCACTTAATTCAACACTATGAATTCCTATACAGAGTAAAACCGATGGTTTGACACTCCTATATTGGTCTTGATTTCAGCAGCAAATGCTAAGCAGCTACTCAAGCAGTGTCGTTAGTATCACATAGACACAGGCAATATTTGAGTTATCTGTGCACACTCCTTCCCACCTGAATTAGCACCCTACGTTTAAATTTTAACATTCATTATCTGTCCTAGACCTATAAATCTTGTCCTTATTGAAACCTATGCTTATATTTCCTTTGTCCAACAGGTCAAGATTTCAACTAGGGAATTTTGCACTGTGCAACTATGAATCTGGTCATTACTTTTCACAGTCAATAGCAATATACAATGTAGATGAGATCTAAACAAAGCCAGGACCAAAAGCAGGCATGGAGTGTATTACACTGGAAACTCTGATTTTACTCAGGTAAAATTTATCGGGTGAGGCACGTTAATACTACAGTGACAGCAAATACATTGAATCCTCATTAAAAAAAAAAAAAATTAATATCCCATAAAACTGTATTTCAGTTACACTTAGAATACAATCTTAAAGCAGGAGGTCTATGTTTAATATCCATATTAATGAATATTTAGAGCTTGTTGCAGTGATTTGTTTATATCAAGAACTTTGTTTAGTCGTGAAATCATAAAAAGTCAGTTGATATTCTAGCAAAACCACTTTCTACAGCCTAAATCTGCTAACCAAGGAACAAAGCCATGCCATGTGCTTTACATAGCCGGCCATGTAGGATGAAGGTTCAGTACTTACACTGATAGCTTGCAAACAATGTGTATAGCAGATTTGTTTGCATAACAGAATCATTAAACAATTCTCAACTTTGAGTGAATTTACATGAATCAATCTGTTCATAAACAAGATTGTAGCCTTTAGATAATTTTTTTGTTCTCAAACTGACCTCCTCCCTCTGCCCTGTTTATGCAGCTATGCCATTATGCAACTATGTCATTAATTGGTGGCCAAGCACACATATGGTGTGCTTGGTTATGTGCTTGGTTTTCTGAAAAACTGAGGTCATTTTTGCTTGAATACTGTCAAAATTAATAATTAAAAAATAATAGGAGAATTTTCCATAAAGTGAGAGGCAGAATCATTAAACCCAACATTCTGTATCTAGACAGGCCTGTAACGCTGAGTACAAAGGTCCTTTAGTTGCCTTTTGAACTGAAATCCTTAACCCCTCAGAAGCTCTGAATCTGAGGATAACCCAAGATATGAAATCATATGCGATTCAGGGCCCCATGCAATGCAGCTTAGAGGCCAGCTAAATGTTTATGTTTGCACGTGCATTTTCTCAAGTGAGCAGTGGCAAATGACAATTTAAAAAGAAGATATAGTTTTTCAATGTAGTAAAATCAAATCACATGCATCATTAAAAAGCAGATGATTACCATTCCAGAAACATGCTGGTCCATTTCTGGATGTTTTATCCTTATTGCTTGCAACAAAACCAAAGAGTAACTCCCACTTATTGCCGACATCTCTGAGAAACACATCTATGAACTTTCAGCTTGTCTTAGTTTTATGATTTTCAGCATCCTAAGGCTAGTGGTGGCCACACACTTTTTTTCTTATTGTTCTACAATGGTAAACGGTGATTACTTTTGACCAAATGCACAGATGCAGCTTTCATATAGTTCTAGATCCCTAGACCAGAAACAGACGTTAGACAAATTTGAGTTATGCCAGGCTTATGTACGACAGTTAAGATTTTTTAAAAAGACTGTTGATGACTTCCTAAGTTTTCAGAAAAGAGGAAGGTCTTGATACAAATGTGTACATCACCTTGATACACAGAACTTGCACTGTGGAGCTATTACTCCTAAGCTATTACTCCTGTTGTTTATTAAGAAAAGGCAATCTCCTATGGGGAAGTTGCAACATTATTTATGTAGTTTCCTGATGGGCAACATACATTCCTGAGAGTTCAAGATTATTTGAAAAGAGTTAGAACAAGGTCCATTATACAAGTAAGATGAAAACAATCATGACTAAGTAATTTATGAAGACTACATCTGAGGAAATTTGTGGAAATGCTATGTAGTTGCAATAGATGGAACAGCAAGATCAACAAAACGTTAGTGAGTGTTGGGTCCTATGATATGGAAATTATGGTGTGCAGCCTCATGAAGAGCTCATTGTGCAGTGTAACCTGAACGCTGGCAGAGGAAATTAAAGTTAGACTGGTACATCAAAATTTCGTGATCAGCAAGGGTTGGAGGAAAAGCTCTGATGGAATCACGAGTAAGATGGACCTTAAGTCAGGTACAATAACCTGAGTAACTGTGAGGTGCATTTGTCTCTCTTCCAAACATACTTAGAATTTAACCTTCCAGACTACATTTAAAATAATATTTTTTTCTACTAGAATCCCTTAGACCTGTATAAGAATTAAATAAACAAATTAATAAAAATTAAAAATTTATTTAAAGATTTTTTAGAAATGTTTTAGGACACACTTTCTAGGCAGAAGCATGTACTTTCATTATTAAGAAAATCCTTTCAATTTTTGCTACCTGAAGGACTGCAGATGGTAAAAAGAACTTTCCTTAAACGAAAGTCTGTTTGGTGGCCTAGCAGGAGAACAGAAATATTCTGCTGCTTCCATGGAAGTGAAGTAGTCCAAAAATGGCAAAAATCACAACAGATAGTTCACTAAGGGAAGAAAATTAAATAATTCACTTCTATCTATTCAACCATAGAAAGCCAAGAAAGCAGTTGGTGAATAAATTTACCAGAGAAGTGTAATATTAAATTTAATCAGAATATCTTAATTTCCAAGAAAAATCCTACCTGGGACCGGCGCACCAGATGTGCAACATATTTAACATTGATATCTTAAAAATTCATTTATTTCAAAATCAAAAGAATTGATTTTAAGTGCCCAGCTCCAAATTGTTATGTGAAAAGAAAAGCTAGAAAATTATTCATGTTGTGAAAACTTCTGTTACAATTCAAGCAGAAATGCTACATGTGGGTTGGGTGTACAGTACCCATTTCAGCCATGAACAGCCGAATACACAGCTTCGTCTGTTATAAACTCGTTGTCAGCTCGTTGACGTCAGATCAGGAGTATTGTGGTTCATTTTGCCAAAAGAAATGTCAGCTGTTTGCTGAAGCAAGGAAGTTGATAAGAATTATTTTGGTGGCATTAACAGCAAGGCTGGAAGTGAGCATAGCTTCAGCATCATGCATTTTTGCAAAACATGGCTTTGATCCACAATAAGACAATCAAGACTGAACTGGAGTATGATTTGACATGTACACAAGGACAAAACAGATGCCTAACAGCTTACATATGGTGCAGAATTCTTTTAAGAAAATCAGAGTGAGGATGTTGTTTGCAACTTTTCAGATTTAGAAAGCGAGTGTTTTAAATCAATTATAAAAAAAATAATGCTTTCAGAATATTTTGTGACTGTGATTTAATTTTCCACTTTAAAAAGAAGACAAGTGAAATAGGCATTTGTTCATTTGATAGTGTCACCACTCATGCTTTGAGAAACAGGGAACTAAAACCCTGATAAATTCTCCATAGTTTATTCTTATGTTCTCTCCCCTATATGAAAAGATACTTATATGATCCTACAGCTACCACATCTGAAAATGAAACATTTCAGTAATGAATTTATTTTTAGAAAATCTCATAGCTTTAAGATGTCACACCTCTATTTGATAGCTGGACAACTCTGCATAATATGAGTTTAAGAGCTTGCTTTAAGCCAAATAATGATGCCGACAAAATGGAGCAGGAACTGAACATAAGTTTCCCAAATCCCAGTTCTGTTCCCTCCACAAGACCAAAGCTACTCTCAAGTCCTTAGCCTTCATATTCTTTATTCTTCAAAATTATACTGACATGAAAAAATGTTTGCTGAGCTCCACTGTGTAATTTTACACAGTCTCCATGAAGTATATATGCTGATCCCAGATTTGTTGCAGCAGTCACTCCTCTCCTGTGTGGTAACTCTTGTGGTCCCCCAGCAACCGGGGGATCTATATAGATCATTCTACATGTATGCTTTTTGCATGATCCAAGAGTAATTTTTTCCAAGTCCAACCTTGACCACAGATATCATTTGAGTCCCATGCAGTATCAGCCATCCTGTAATAAAAGGCACTTCTGTTTGTGCTTTTCTTTTCTCCGGAGATACTAATTTCAAAGCTGTGTCACAAACTGGTGGTAGTAAGGTGATTGGTCATGTTGACTTCTGAAAACCACAGTGAAAAGACCATCAGATAGAACAGAACCCATATGAAGTTAAAATAAACTTGGAACAAAGTCACACATTGGGATTGAATGCTCGAGGACAGCAAATCAGAAATTGTAACAGTGGGTGAATAATGACTTTGCTAACACAAAACAGACTTGCTAGGCCTGATTTCAGTTTGGCATTATTGAGCCACTGTTACTAGGAATAATCCCTTTTCCTAAACAATCTTTACACTACACCAACTAACAAATCACTTACTCGTCAATATTGAAAGCGCTATTTCCTTAGAAGTGTTGTGATTTGTGTACATACATCTCACACACATTTTTGTTTGTTTAACTAAATCACTGCGGCCTGAGGATTCCCAACATATGATTTACCTCTTCACTGATCATTGGTTTATTACAATGGAGAGCTGTCTAAAGTGTGATTAATGCAGAACAATCCTGGTAAACCTCCTTTCTGGGCATGTCAGTGTAGGCCAAGATTATATCTATTATTACAGCCATGTGAGTGGCCTTTCCCAAGGCACACATCACACTGATGTAGATCCCAGAAAACTGCAGGGAGAAGTTAATTTATGACATATTTAGAAAATCACTTCAGTTCTTGAACATCACAAGATGTTTGCTCGCTTACATATGGAGCTTGGGGCTTTATTTATAAGTTAGAAGGTTTTTCATAAACATAGCTACATAACCTTAATATGTTACACTATAGTTCCCAGAATGTGTGAAACTATGAATGAGATGGAAAGAGGAAGTAGGTAGGCAAGACAATACCTTTAGGTTAGGTGCATATTCCAGTTAAAATCAGTGAATCATTTTTTAAGCAACAGCTATTGATACTATGCATTATTTATCACTGACCCTTTTGAAACCATTTCTCCACAGTATTATGCCATGTTAAATTATCCTCCTTTTTCAGAATCATCTAATAAGACATTAAAGATATCTGGCTGGAAGCAAGAGCATGGAAAAAAGAACAGCACATATTTTATATGTGTTTTATGCAAAGATCAAGGCTCATTCTTTTTAGTGCTTATCAGAAGCACAAAGCACACCTAGCTTTCCTAATTTTGATAACAATTGAGCTCTTACGGACTATTTGCTTTATAAATTCATGTTTCTACAAATGCTTGTGGAAAAAGTCCTTACTCTTCCCTTCTGCAGGCAAGCTTTCTGCCACTTATATTATTAAGTTATTCCCCTCAGGAAATTCTCATTTCATACTACACAATCCATGAGAATGAAGGCAAGCCAGTGCAAAACCAGGGAACACAGCATTAGCCTTACCTTTACTCTCCATGGAGGAGTAAAATCCTCAGATCCAACATTCAGATCACTTTCTACGGTTTACTGATGTATTTACCTGTTGTCTTTCTAGCTCATTTTTACTGACATTTGCTCAGCTCTCAGGCTTCACCACTTCCTCTGTTCACTTGCATTTAACTTTAAAGAAATGTTCTTTATTTCCCTTAAGGTTTCCATTTGAAGTCTGTTGTTTAAATTAATAGACTTTAAGATCAGCAATGACTGGAACCTTTACTAATAAGGTGCTCTAGTCAAGTGAGAAATTTAACACATTTCTCAGTAAATATCCTAATCATTAATTATTCTCATGGTTAAAAAACCTTGTTGCTTGTTTCTCATTTGAATCTGCTTTGTCTTGCTTTTATCTGGATCTTGTCATGTTTTATCAGATTCTCCTAGTTCTGTACAGTGTTCTTGTCACCACTACCTCTAGCTGCCATTTCCCTCTCTTTCAGTCGTATAACACAGGTAACTTGAATAAAGCTGGTAGCCATAAGAAGCATATGTGACAATGTGTGATCTACTAATTGTAGATTTCTACATGTATGCATGAATTTGTGCACAAAAATACATACATGTACGCAGGGAAAACCACACATATGTACTCAAAAGTGTCACTGAAGGAAAGAGACCAACCTTATGGCAATGCCAGCAGATCCAGCGGTTAGAGAGACACAAGACCAATGCATGTGGCCTCCAGGACTAAAAATGTACCAGGTGGGGATATTATTAAAACAAATACCTTAATGATTGCAAAGTGTGTGACTACATGAATATCACAGTTTTTATTATATAGATATGGAATATGGTATATTCCCGGGTGTCTCTCGGTTTGTTTAGTGTTGACACTTATCTATATGCATTGGTTTCACACTGGTGGAT
Organism: Nipponia nippon; assembly: GCF_047370975.1. Classification (NCBI taxonomy): domain Eukaryota; kingdom Metazoa; phylum Chordata; class Aves; order Pelecaniformes; family Threskiornithidae; genus Nipponia; species Nipponia nippon. Next base: position 113,149,320 of record NW_028262358.1, on the reverse strand, counting down.
CTTTACTTATTGTTTTGTTATTCTGGAGAGGACATGAAGAAAGCTCAATAATGTGGAAAATGTAGAACATATTGTCCTAAAATCTCCCTCATTATTAAAACTACAGAGAGAAATATAGGAAATCGGAGCCTCAAAACACAGCTGAAAGAACTGAGAGTTGAATTCAACCACCAGTGAATTGCACTCCCACACACGTACAGCCCCAGACAATAGGCTGATTCAAGACAATGAATGCACAAGAAAAAAGTCACTATTCTCCCTTTTCTCTCTACAATGCTAATTCTTTTCCTCAAATTGAATGCCTGAAAAACAGATCCACTGTTGAAATCCTTTCTTTCATAGTTGATAACATGAAATATACTATGATATCACTTTGACTTCATCTTGACTCTGAACACAAACTTTTTCCTAAGAAACATGTACACTACCAAAATTCATCTGCTGTGTGAATTGGTGTTCTGAATGTATCGCCATATCAAGACGAAATCTGCTGAGAGATGAGAAATACTTCCTGATGATACCACTATCTTATATTAACCAATGTATGAAAGATCCCTAATAAAGAATGAGTGTAACAAGATGCTAGCATTTTTCATAAAAGGATCCTAAAGCCTTTTTATATACAAGATAAAGGAGTCAGCTGTTAGTCCATTATTTTTAAAATCTTACGTACATAACAATTGAGGTCAGGCAGTGGTACATTGTCAGCTACAAACAGAAACCAGGTTTGCCATGCAGTCTGATCTTTACCTAGCATCCTTTGGTGCATGGCGTCCTACGTAATAGACAATTTAAGCCATATGTGTTCTCTCAGTATACCTGCCAGACTGATACCTCTAGCTTTTTCCCTTGTTTCTGACTGGCTGGAATTAATTTCTTCTTCCTTCAATGGCTTGAAAGCATGCCCAAGCCAACCATCGAGGTTTCTTCTTGAGGCAATGGGGAGAGATGAGCACCTTTGGAGGACGGCTCATCTCAGGTCACTGCATTAGGTGTGTAAAATATGTGGAACAGTTTGCCTTTGGAGATTATTATCTCTTCCCACTAACTAGAAAAGGAGCTTCACTTTGACGAAGCAGCTCTTTTATCTGACAGAAGTTAGATGAAAGGAGTCCCAAACATACGGACCTAATTGGCCTCTCTCTGTGTATTATAATGTGTCACACTGGCCAGGTCTCAGTCGATGGCTTGTTGTGTGAAGCTCACCACAAATACAAAGGTCCGTGTCCTGCAAAGCTTGCATTAAGAGATCCCATCATGTATGTGCTGTCTTGATATACATAAAGAGATGTAAGCCTCGCTAGGCAGAATATTCCTAATTTTCGCTTTGGGAAGTTTAATTAATTATCATTTTTTGGCTTCCTGACATAAAAGGGGACTCAAGAAAGACGGCAACACCTCTCAAGTAATTAAGCAAGGATTGGCTCTGATCTGATGAAGTGACAGCCTATTCTTCACTTCAGTTTCTCAGCTTAGGCATAAAACATGGGTACAATTTAGCAGCAGGGAGACAAACAGCTGTAAATTAGAGAAGTGAAGGATAAATATGTAAAACTTTGTGTATTTTGCACAAACTCACATGCATGCTTACTTACTGGTTATTATTTTTGAGATTTCCAATGGGAACAAATTCAGTAATTGCTCAAAGTAATAATGCAAGAATATAATTTTAGCCTAGGAAGTGACGAATGCTGCAGTTTTAGTGGCAAGTTAATATTGGGTGAACAATAATAAAAGCAAATGAAAATCAGCTATAAATCGATTCATTGTCATGCTTCCCCCCCCCCCCCCCCCCCAACTCAAAGAACAGATTCACCATATGGTCTTTTTATAAATATTTCGGAAGTAAAATGACTTCTGGAAGGGATTGGAGTCTGAGATACGCACAGTTATCAGCATTTTAGAAGATCCAATTTGAAACATCTGCTAACTCTTGAAAGACTTATGTTGAAACAAAAACCAGTCCTTATCTAGGAGCATTGTATGCTCAGAGTTTTATGTTCTCCCCTCTTTTCTGCAAGGATAGCGGGAAGAGGAGAGAGCTGCACAAGCATTTTGCTTCTACCTTTTCCAGGTCCAAGATTTAAAGCTTTATGGTGAGGAAAATCAAGATGACAGATGCAAAGAGAGAGTAAATTACTGACACACTCCTCTTCAATCATGCTTTGAAGTGCTAAAGAATTCAGACCAAATCTCAACCATGAAAGCTTTGTAAGAGGCAAGCTTCAATTTACTAGGCCAGTGGAATGTAACAGATACATTTTTAAAGAATGTATTTTTTCAAATCCTGAGATTTGGGACAAGGCAAAAAATTTTGAAAACAGTAGATGTTTTTGACCTCTGCAATGTTTATGTTTTTGGTTATACTGTTGTTATCAGTATGCAGTTACAATCCCTACAACTTGCACTTCTTCTAACCTTCCAGACAGACTATAAATATTTAACAGTTCTTGCAAGTTGATTTACATAGTACTTACTGGGTAAATAATACCTCACTTCTGAAAAATGTATGCACATATACAGTGCAGTGTAAATAATTAATCAAATATAATAACAGCAAAATAATAACAGAAAGAAAATATCAGTTTTCAGAAGACATACAGTCATCTTTAGATAGACTTTTTGAAACACTTGTCTTTTCCTTTCTATAATTATTTCTTTGTCTCTTCCTTACTTTATCCTTCCTCTAATGAATTTATTATTGTTATCATCATAATGTAAATTTCAATATCAGAATGATTTTTTTCTGAAATGTTTTGCATACTATAGTTAGAAAGCAGAGACATTCAGCATATTTGCTGATGTTTCGTGTATCATTCTGAATGATTAATTCTAATATGGACTCAGATCTTGCAATAGGATCACAGATGGAAGCAACTTTTATCCTTTTTGGAGTGGCACTGAAGTCAGCGTAGATCTTCGCCAGTTCATGGGTCTGTACAATTCGATCCAATTAGTGAAACCACTAACAAATTCCCTAGCAGAGTTGTCTAGCTCTGAATCAAGCATAAAAATGCAAAATTAATTCTTTACTTTGCCACAAAATATTAACACATATAAACAGATCTTCAGAAATATCTGGGGCAGTCCATGTCCCAAGAGCTGTCACATCTCTCTGTCTCTCAATTTAGGTAGCATCATAGAAATATCCATCTTTGAGTGTGATGTTTGCAAAGTTCTTGTTTGAAAGGCTAGCAAGTGGTGATTGAGATCATCGTCTGATCTGAAGAAAAATCACACACGTTTTGATAGATAAGAGGAAAATAGGATAGCCATGAAAGGAAGACAGCCAACAGAAAAGGGAGAGTCACTAGAGGTCTGATATGGCCAAGGCAATAGTCTGCGTAAAATACCTTTCTAACAACCACCTAAAAGAATAGACGAGAGAGACAAATTAAAAGAATAGATGAGAGAGACAAATTAAAAGAATAGACTAGAGAGACAACTGTGTTGATCAAATACAAAGAAAGGACAGAGTAGCGATCAAGGAAATACAAATGGAGTCCAGAAACAGCTTTAGCTGTGTTGCTGAATAAGAGAGGACACATTTTAGAGATGTGATACAGCTGCTTCTGGAGAAGAAGACACAGAAGTCTAAGTCAACTTAAATATGAATTCAAAAGGGAACTGCACATGGCTCTGCCAATGAATGTGACTTTCTTTATATTTCAGCTTATAGTTTTTATGCTTGTTAGTAATTTTTGTACAGTTAGTTAATTCTTTTGTTTTGCTCTTAGAAACTCTTTTAGTCTCTTTCCTATGAAACTTGCTGATAACATGGATGAAGAAAAATATTTTAAAAATAAGACACTAGCCTACACAACTTGATAGAAGTTACTAAAGAGCTGAGAATAAATTTTCCAAAGGGAATTTCCAGGAATGTGTAAAATTCAAGGAGAGTTTCCTCCTTTGTCTGGTTCACATAAGGGAATTGACCCCCTCATCTAAGTCAAGTTTCACAGCCTCCTCTTGAGGAGGTCCTTCAAATCCTGTGCCATTCTTGGGCAGTTCTGCCACTTTCTTGTTTTCTTCTTTCATGAAAAATAATCAAAACCTCTTTTTTTTTTTTTTTTTTTTTTCTGGTGCAAAACAGAAGCAATATGAGAAATCACATAAGGTTTTCTTTGTGAGCTTGATACCTTCTTTCCCATTCCTAATAATGACCATGTGAAAGTCAGAACCTCACAGTTACCTCACTTGGAAGGTGACACCTTCAAGGCAAGACAGATCTGTTTGTGATGGTAACATGATTCAGAGCTGCCTTACTATTTCTGTTCATGTCCTGCACAATTCTTCTGAATAGTGCATCTATTCCTTAAAGAACATCCTCTAACAATTGATGAAACTTTGCATTTTGTGTATTATAACACAGGAAACAGTGTTTGAACAACACTGTTTGTACAACACAAAGATATGTGATTGGGATCCACAATTTGTAGTCAGTTAAAACTCCCCTTCCTTCCTTCAGGAGCTACTATGGCTACAGATAAGCTCTCTACCACTTTTCTAGAAAAATATATTTAATAATGGAGCAATGTGCTGGATCTGCCATAGACCCATAATTTCCAGACACAGAAAATTTTCTGTGGAGTGGTGTTGGACAGCAGAGATCTTAGAGACTAGTGCTCTACTAGTAAATTAAATTATGGCAGGTAACATTCCCAGGCACTAACATTTAATCATGCAAACTAGTAAATTGTTAGGACAATCACTATTTTGATCCAGGTCAATTAGAAATCTCTCAAAAAACTCCCAGGCATGGTTAAGGACTTAGCTTGAGGACATTTGCAGAAGATGATAATGGCATAGGCAAGTACAATTATTTGACAGCTGTCTTCAGAGTCAGAGGGTAAACACATCTACCTTTAATATATGTATAGGTGCAATCAGTAAGCACATCCCAGAAATGCATGGAGCCATTTCCAGAATTTCCTAGAGAACACAGAAATCTCTGTATCATATTTTCAAGACTTCTTGAAAATCTTAAAGAGTGTATTTGTTTGTTTGTTTTTTAAAATAAAAATATTTTTGTGTAATCACGTTTCTAAACTCTATACTTTTGCCTCATCTTCTTGGCTGTCCAGTCTTGTGTCCTCAAAAAAACCCCAGAGACAGCAGTGCCAAATTTTTGTACTTACAATTTCTCTCCATGACATGTTTTGCCATTTAGGTTTGAACTAACTAAAAAGACCACGCTCATTATCTGTAGTATCAGCAGAAGGGAAGAAGAAAATATGTTTACACTTAAAGATTAAAAGGGAGTGTTTCAAATGTCGTTGCATTATGATGTCTTATAGCAATACCTGTATTCCACTAGAAAGTGCTAAAGGCCAAGCCTAAATAATTTCATTATATGGTTAGTGAATCTGAATTTTTCTGCTTGGAAGGAGGAAATCGTATGGATACAGTCGTAATCTGAAGTCACCCTGTTCATATTTGGATCTGTATCAAACCCCCTTTCCTTATTTTTCATAATATTTTTCTCTATATTGTTGCTATATAAAAGATCTAAACAAACAATGAGGAAACTAAGCAATAGTTGTAACTATCTATGTACATAGTACTGTAATATGAGTAAAGTGATGACAGCTGGAAAAATGCTTTCCCATCGTTTTGTTTTTCATTTCTAGTAACATGGCACTTCTGCTCTTTAAAAAGAAGCATAGAAATCTGGCACAGACACCTACAATCAGGGATGCCTCCTTTCTAACCAGTGGTTTAAATATACATATTAGTTTTTTTCTGTTTTAATGAAAGATTTTCCCAAACATTACTTTATATGCTATGCTTTAGATATGTTTTTGTAAAACATTTAATTACAAATGATTACAGAAATAATAAAGCATTCCCATAGTGTTAAAAGCCTCAGCATAGACACACCATCTAGTCCTTGAAAACTTCAGATTCAAAAAGTGCCATACTGATATTTCAGAGAGAAATGCTTAAGGCCCATAGACACACTGACTTTGTGGTGTTTTCACACCTGTAGTGTTCTAATGCATTAGAAAAGTATTATCAAATAAGAGATGTTCAGCTTGAGTATAGCCTGAACTGAGCTCTTCTGAGCAGCACAAGCTTCATCCCTATGCTTCCTGGGTGAAACCCTAGCATTTCTGAACTCAGCGTTTAGTCAAAAATTTTGCCCTTGTTTTCAATAGGTCTTGGGCTTGAATCACCTATTTTCCACTCCCTGTAACAAAAAGTAAAATAAAATGTTGATGAGGGAGAGAAAATTAGCTTTCTTAGCTAGGCATGAGAAATTCTCTCACACAGGAGAGGGTTGTTGCAGGGTAGTCAACAAAGCCAGTGTGGAAGGTTCCAGCATGGTTTTGTAAGAGATCATGTAAGAATGGTAATGTAGCCCTGCACTGAATTTCAAGATATTTCAGATGAGCTGTGCTGCAGCTCCCAATGGGAAGGACCTCACTTACAAGGTCATGCTGCAAAGCTGAGCCACTAAAAATGGCGCCAAACGCCATTGCTCCCTGCCAATCTTTAGAAATCAGAAAGGAAGCAGAATTGTGTCTGATGTCCCAAAGATCATGATCTGGACCAATATCTGAATGAATTTATAACATTAAAATATTTTCAGTGAGCTGCTTTAATTCAGCCAGTATATTCCACTTGAGTACCAGAGTTTTAAAAAAGTAAAGACGATTTACCATCAGGAGAGCAAAGACAATTCAAGAAATAAAGCATGTAAATTTAGCTCTGGTAAATAAACAAATTACCGGGCTTTCAGTCACTAATCAGTTTAACTCCACTTTTCTAATTCATTTGGCTGGATCAGCTCTAGGGAACTACCGAACAAAGACAGAGAGAGGAAAATGTTATTTCACAGAGTGCCTTGTGATGTATCTAATAAATCCAGTACTAGAGCTTGACTCTTCACTGATGACAACAGACCATGCCTTCGATGTCATGACCCCTGGTGGGCTAAGAGGCATGACTCTCAAAGGGTTAATCTTTTCCACCTGTTGTTGACCACAGAGCAAGCTCTCCTGCAGAGAATGTGTCCCCTGACCTTTGCGGGAGCGGGACGTTGCAGTAAAGGCGCTCCCTAACAAGCACTGCAATCTGGCACACTTGCCCCAACAGTCTGGTGGTTGAATCCAGTAGTAAAGCGAACTGTGAATAACCAGCGAATCTTGAATTTGAAAGGCAGGGATAAAGATGGGGTACAGTCCCCCAAAAATCTCAGTCAACTCTCTGTAAGGATTGCCATGAGCTGCATATGCTATGTTGCTGGTTTGGGCTTTTCCTTATGAAAATATTAGAATCAAGCCAAGCTGAAACAACAAAAAAATAATTACTAGAAAAGTCAAGAATATTGAAATTGAGACACAATTTCGGCCAAAACCAAGCAGTTAAAAGCCAAAGCTGTTGCCCTTCTGGGTCAATGCAACTGTTCTGATTTATTAGGTACAAGCACATGTAAAAAGCAAAGGCATAAGTCCATTCTCACAAAGTTAGCCTCTATAAATACAGAGAACATATTCTGAAGATTCAAGATATCTTCACAAAGCTCAAGCTCTTTTTCTTCTCTTGTGACTAGTTTGATATTGGAGTCATACCCATCTGGGAATGGGGTGCCTGAGACATCAAAAATATTTTACCTATAGAGTAACTGATGCAGGAGCATCTCTGACATCTGCTAAGTTTTCCTACTGATGCCCTGTGCTGCTTTGCTACCCAACTACATTGCCTATTTGAGCTTTTCTCTACTTGTGAAGAAGCTTTTGTCAAGTTTTTTGTTGATCACAAGAATGGTCAACAGAAAAAAAATTCTGTAGAGGTTTTTTCACCAAACTGCCTACCTAGAGAAAAGTTGGACCAGTACTTAAGGCTTGTGCCTAGGACTTCATAGGTCTTCCAGGCACTGCTGCGCCACGTAGCTTGCAAGTGACCTTGATCAAAACACTCTAACTAAAGCCTTAAAAGTACTTCAGTGTTTTAATGCCTCCTCTATGCTGTCATGTGGTAAAAGTCTCAGCCCTGAGGCAGAGCAGTATGTATATGAATTCTGTTACTAATGCCAAGACAGTTGGGGAATTAAGGGAGATATTCTCCTGAATTATGAAGTTGTGAAATGCAAAGGAAAGGGTGTGCACCCTGGTGTCTAAAAAAACCTGCCTGATCAGATACAGGCCACCATCTCTAAGGTGAGAGGGGTCCAGCTGTTGGAACCTGGCCCATGAATCTGCCTTCAAAGGCAGCTGCTTGATTCCCACATGGAGAAAACAACAGTAATATCATAGAAAAGTACATATCCCAGACAAGCTGGGTCCGAGCTCACAATATTTGAATCAGATCATGCAGTATTAAGAAGCACATATTTGAAGGTGATTTATCTCTCACTACAAATCTTCAAACATTTATTGTACTAGGGGCTTGAACGTCCATCTCTTGCTTCTCACCATATTGATCGAGCCATGCACTACAAGCCCAGAAGCTTGCTTCCTCTGCAGCCTAAATGTAGGAAGACACTTGAATTCAGTGAATGCTATAGCCCAGTCCATATTACCCTTCTGACAGAGGCAAAAAGAGGGGACAGACAAATATAATTCCTAACTCACACAGTTGTTCATCTGCCCTGTCTTTTCCTCCCTCAGTAATTGTCTCTACGCGTAAATGAGAAATCCTCAAATTGCTATAGGAAATCCCAAGTCACTGAGGGACTTAGAAAGGAAGATGCAGGTACAAGATGATGAACTACTGGAGTTTTGTCATTCACCACCCGCTTGTTATCCTTATGCCATACTCTGCTTTCTTGCATGCACAGAACTGCTTCGATACTGGCAGCTTGGTTCCTTGTGCAGACAGCCCAGGTCTCCCCCACTGGAGTTTTGCCAGGGAACTTGATGGAAGCAAGATCAGGAGCAGAGATAGAAAAATATGGGCACTGAGATTCAAGTGAGGAAATTAAACAATAATATTCAATTAGTATGTTAATATGACAACATTTGTTTGTCAAAGTATGCTTTGCTCATAATAGCATTCTTTGATTCCTGTTCTTCATCCAGCCTTTCAAAGAGAGAATTAGATCTATTTCCTTTTGCATTTTGTGGGGGTTTAGTATCTGAAGCTGACTCAAATTCCAAAGCTGACCAATCAGAAGTGACACATTTGAAATAAGTCCTTCTTGGAGAATATTAATTACCATTTATTTTATGAAAGAAAGTAACGTCTTATGACAAATTCACTACACATTCCTTTAGAAACCTTCAAAATATTTCTGACTGCAGATGGCATTTTACATTGGTTGAGTGTCCCATAAAACTTGCTTGTGTACCTTTTCTTGTAGAAATCAAGTGACCATGTTTTCCATATGTCTGAGGTTCCAAGAAACAGAGAAAGCTTTATTTCTGGTAAGCTCTGTCAGGTTGGGCTTTTCTTCTTTAGGAGATTGGTCACCTATAAATTATCTGGAGCCCTAGGGGACTTCCTGAAATGCACATGAAGAAGCAATTGGGCCTTATGTCATCCTGTGTGACTTCTGGGCATTCATCACCAATGGACCATGCAAGTGGGTTAAGGCTGTGGTTTACTTAAACCCACTTCAGAACAAACATTGGAGGGTGCATGGGAGAACTAGAGAGAGGAAAGGGCAGAATAATGTGGAGGGGATTTGTTTAACTTCTGTTAAAGCCTGAATATTCTGCAGGGTACCTATTCTACAGAGAAAAGTGAAGAGTAGAATATCAAAGTGCACTGGTGGATTTAGGGAGAAGAAAGTCAGGATTTCCAATGATAAACATTGTGGGTTTTGCTATGATGGCTGTGATCTAACAGAAAACATTAAAATGATGGAGGGGCAGAGAAATTTGTTTCCTCTGTAGAGAGCAAATAGTATCTCATTTACACTTTAAATGTGCTAACATTTTCAACCCTTCACATTCACATTTATGTATTAATATATTTAAGCCTGCAGATCTACACCACAGCTTTCTCACTCATGCTATAACTATTTTAGAAAAAACTACCTGGACCATTGAACACAATTGCAGAGATTTCCAAGCTAGCATTAATGCACATTGGAAAGTCAAGTATCAGGTACAGTCACCGTCTCAAATTTAAAAGCAGTGTAGCCATGTGCCTGCAACAGTTCCTAGCCTTATTTGTCTTTTAATATAAACAAAGATGTATTGCTTCCACATAGGAGATGTTTCATAGGAGGATGGATGGCTCTGTGCTTTGTCACCTATAAATCACAATTTGGGGGTTGTCTGTGTGGAGACTTTTCTGATAATGTCTGAACTCATAGCCTATTTATATCCACCAAAAACTCTAAAGTAGCTGCCCGCAAAGATTTTTAACACAATGCTGATTAGAGTAATTCTAAAACAAGCTTCCTTGACAGTGTTTAAACCCCACCATAGCATATGGTGACCAAGGACTCCCAATACATACTATACACAGATGTTTTCAGCTCTTGCAAAGAAAGTGCATTTGGTTTATGAAAACAGGGGTTTTCTGCATCATTTGCACAATGTAAATTTCAGGAATGGCTCTGAAATATAGAAATTCTGTGTTGTGTTAAAAAAAAAAAAGGAAGAATATTCCTATATCTCTCTTTTCAAAACCTTGTAAATTTTACATTCAAAGGAGAAAAATACATTATTATGCCATAGAAAATTAAACATTATTCAAAAGAATATTTAGAATATTTATTTATAATGGATGCTCTGTCACACATACACACGCACACTAACTCCATATGTCCCAGCTGAGGTTTTTGGGAAATGCATGTTAGCCTGGGATGGGGAAGTGTACAATGAGGACGCCCATGATAGCAAATACAAGACATGTATCAGTTGCTAGCTTCACACTCGGGTTTGCAGATAATTAGCAGTTTGGTATGAAAGGATGAAACTTCCCTCTAGAGGTTTCTAGATTATATAGATTTACAACATATGGATCTCCTTTCAGTCCAGTGGCTTTGAAATGTTCCGTGTGCAGAAAGTATGCGTGTGAGATTAAAAGGCAAAGTGTTAAGTAAACTGATCTTATTTTCATGCTAAAAATCTGGTATACAGGCAAATATGGTTTTTAGTATTATTTTATTATATATAGTTTCCAAATTGCATAATAATAATAATACATTCTGATCACTTTCTTTTTTAAAAAAAAACAAACAACTAATTGTAATTGAGGCTAATTTGATCTCTTGTCAGCTGTCTGACATATTCTAATTCCCCATCATTTCATATATTGCAGAAAATAAACAGAATTCACTTCAAATCTCCTCTGCAGTAATGGATCTTTTCTTTTACTTATCTGACAATAAGATTTTATGCAAGACATTTTATATATTATTGTTGCTGATAGGAAGCATTTTATTGTTACTACTATTGTTATTGTATCCTTCAGATAATGTCATGTGAGATATATTAAAGAAGGTTATGAAAATGAAAAGCTAGTTCTGAAACCTCTGTAATTACACCATTTTTATGACCTTCCAGTTCTGAGCCCAGCTAGATCTAATTTTGTTCCCCACCATCTCAGCTCAGAGCCACTTCAAAACTACTGATTCCAGGTATGCCTTGAGGTATGCTGCAGCTTTTGGTCTACTGGGTTAGTCCTCTCTTTTCTGCCACCAGGAGCCAATACAGGGTGACAAGGACACAAGATGAATCTTTCATCTTTTTAATCTTGTGTTCTGTTTTCTTGCCTTATAGCACTGGATGAGAACATCGTATCAACAATCACTCATATAATTTTTCTGCTCTGAATTGTCAGTTAATCTCATAAAAACAGAATGTACCTAGACACTGTCACCTTTTCTCCTCAGTCTCACTGATCTTTGTCAGCACATAGTGTATTTCTAAGAGAAAGACACATCAAAAGCTGACATAAAAAGGGTGCTTCAAAACACCACGAGCAATAGAAAACTATAACACATTTTACTGTGGCAAATACAACAATGCAGGTTGTGTCGTATGTCCAAGAGCTTTATACTGTGAATGGTCTGGTGGTACACCTGATGAAATCTGTTACCTATCAAAATCATAGGTAAACTGGTTGACACTTTCGTTGCCTAACATAATGATGTCTCAACATCTATTGCAATACTAAGAAATGACAAAAATAGAGCACTTTTGTTATTAATAACAAGAAAGACTGGAATATTAAATATTAAGACAAAGTTGGACACTGATGTAAAGTAGACTGGTAGGGCAGGCAGAAGTGAGCAGTGGGGTAGTCTCACCTATGGCGTGTGATCGGGAGCATGCAAACACTGCACTATGATACCCATGGAATAGGGCATGGATCCTTTTTGTACCTACCACCCAGTAGTAAAAATACTTATGAAATCTATGCAGACAAGTTTCCCCATTGTGTTCAGCTACGCTTGATTTTCTTAATCTAACATCACAAGATAGCACTTTCTCCATTCCCCACTTAAATCCTTTCAGCCCCTTGGCTGAGCCACATCCCAGTGATTGATACTGTGTCAAGCTTTCCTCACAAGTTGCTCTGTCCAGCCTTTACCAATGTTTTGTGACCAGAGACAGATGTGGACTATTTTGGCAGAATGACAAGGCTGCAGCAAGACTGCTACCACATCCTGTTCCAGTGGATCGAGATTTCAAAAAACTGGAAATTTAAAATTTCAAGTAAAAGACTGAAAATAAATAGGTATATCTATGGCATACACTTGGAAAAGCTACTTTGCTGTTTGATGAGAATTGTAACTTGAACATTTCATCCCCCTAATCTCCAAAATGAGGGCCAAATTCAAAACATGGTCTTTACCATTGCCAGTGCAACCAGGTTTGGTAAGACACCTAGAGTATTACTGTTATTACTTTCATCCAGACTATGGCTTATTACCACTTCCAAGACCTCAGAAAGTTTTCAGTTAAGAAAAGCTTATTTTCTGAGCAGCTTTTACTCTGATATTCAGTGTCGATATAACCAAAGAGATGTCTTCCCTCCCTGGTATGTCTGATATGTCAGTGTCACTGACGGAGTGAAAGATCTATGGAGAACATCCACAGAAGGGCTGAGGACTTCAGTAGACTTTCTGACTATGAAAGATGAGATCACAGATTTCACCAGCTTTAAAGAATATACTATTTTTCTCTTCTCTTTAGTTTTTCAGCAATTTCTACATGAATGCCTACTGAAGAATACTACAAATGAAGCCAAATGGGGAATTGAAATCTGTTGATAATTTGGTGAGGTAGAAAAAGAAATGCTCCTCGTCTGAGCTAAAAGGTAACGAAATAGTATCAGGGTGTTGGTATGGCTGCAGAAGAGAAAGCACATATTGACCACATGTTCCATAAAAACAAAACAAGCAATCAAAAAACCTAAAGCAAATATAACTCAAAAGCCCTACAGATTAATAAATTAATTGGAGGAACTTGGAGATATTTATGGCAAGAGTATTTCTTTCTAGTAATTCAGAATACTTTTCAGCTACAGAGTGACCAATGTTGCAGGGTCTACATGAAAATAAACTAACATACATCTGGGATTTTTTGCAACAAAGCAGTAGGTAGTTCAAAGAAATGAAGACAGACTTTGTAAATACAGTGTACACTTGTGCTTCTTAGGTATGAAATGTCACGGCTACCTGTGACAGTTCAAAGCTTTCTAAATGGAAAAAGCCAAGTCCTGCTGACTTCTATCAGTTTCTTGGATCATGACAGATTTTACAAGTGTTATCGACTAAATCTGATTCTACATCCAGCTATTCAATATTTATTAAAGCTTCAAGCTGATCCTATCTCCCTTGTTTGGGTGAGTAATCCTAATTCCTCTAAGAACTTTTACTGATATCTTGTAAATAGGATTTGTAAAATAAACCCCAGAGCTTGGTAAGAAGACTGATAATATGATTGCCTAGAAAGGAATAATTAAAAACATTACCAACAGTAGACCTGTGTCTTTCTGCTTTCTTTGTAATGGGTAATGAAGATGTAAATATGGTCTTTTCTTAAGGGATTATTTGTTTGCCTCACAATGTGCAGAACACAGGTTTATAGAAACTGCTAGGAAAATCAGTGAGACAGACAGAACAGACAACAGAACAAAACCAGTTCTTGCACATATTTCAGTCTAGCATCCACCAAATGTTTTTCATAATGTCTTACCATGTGCTACTGTACTATAATTTCCCAGGTGATTATCCATCTTCGTATTACATTCCTAAAGTGGAGACAGAGCAGGGTCTTGTCATAGATCAGGGAAGATAAAGGCTTAAAGGAGAAGATATCTTTAATAAAATCCATTCTTTAAAGACCTTCCTGCTCATGGATAATTTCAATGAAAACAAAAGCGGATTAATTATATTTGAAGTATGGCACAAGAATATTTAAGAATTCTAAATTAAAAAAAAAAAGTAAATTTTGTTTCTTTAAGCCAATTCCATACCTATTACATACCTAATGGACTAGGTACTTATTACATACCTACAGCTCAGTTTTCAAAAACGTGGTAGACATAGTCTATTCCAAGGTTCTCTACCATGTGGGACTTAGATCCCACGCCTCCAAAGCTGTCTGTTTGCTATGCATTGGAAATTAAAAGAGTTTAGCATGTCAGTCTTGCTTAAATTTAGAAGTATCTCAAATCATCCTCCTGAATCCAATTTTCAATCTCTCTGTTCTTTCCTTCCCTGTCAAAAATAAAGCTAATACTATCTCTGTCTTCTATCCATGTGCAAATCTTCAAAGAAGGAAATTTTTTTCTGCATCTCCCAGCTCATCTGGAACCTCTAGATATGATCAAAACAGTAATATCATGGGCTAAGCTTTTAACAGCTTCCTTATATCCCTGTAAAATCATTCCCCTCATTTTCTAGGAACTTCTTTCAGCACCAAAATATATAAATAGGTAAGAGAGATTAATCAGTTAAGCAGCCTGATACTACTCTGCAGTATAGAACATTTAAACAAGTATTTCAAAAAAAGAAAAAGAAGAAAACCTCAATCCTATCACTCCTTTTTAATGTTGATTTTCCATTTAAACAGAAGGACAAGTGACCACTTTGCATGTATTCCCATCTACAAAATGCTTTGTAAAAACATTACTGTCTTTTGTAAACAAGGTAAATGAAATATATTAACAATGTAATTGAGATAAAATAAGAGCGTACAACAGTTTTCTAATTAATGAAACATGAGCATTAGCAGCTGATCCAATTACGAAATATTAGCTGCTCTGGAAGGGAGTCATGAACAGCAAGGTCACAGCACAAACCTCCCTGCAGATGTGAGATTGGTTGACACCTGCAAATCATTTGGAAGCAAGTATTTATTTAAATATCTTATTGTGCTACCAGTTTTTCTCTGTTTTCTTTCATGCTAAAGCTTTGCTCCCATGGGACCAAAAGGACTAGAAGAAAGTCAGTGAAATTTTTTTGCTATGTACAGGTCTAATTAACATAATCACATTATATTTTATTTTCATTTTCTTTTCTGGCATCAGCAGCCAAGTCAATAAATAACTCCCAAAATATTAGCAATGGGTTTATTCCCTAGCCTGATTCTCATTTCTTCAGCAAAAGAACTTTCTCTAGAGTCTATCACATTTCAAGTTTATGTTACAGCATGGGGTGTAAAATACTGATAACCCCTTGAAAAATTTATTATTTGTCTACATTCATGCCAACCTCCTGTCCATATATTCATCTACATGTTGATGTAATTTCAGAAACTTTCCTGCTCAGAGGCAGGAACAGTGAATAGAAACACAGATGACAAAGTGTCTTCAGAAGAATGGCATCACGGGAGCCCTCACAGTTTCATTATTCCTAGGTAGGAATTGATCACCCATTGTGCAAAACACTGAAATGTTCGGGAGCATATTTGTAGGATTCATTGACTTGTCAGCAGAATGGCTGGAGATGGACAGACAGAAGATGCTCCCAGCAAAAAAAAAAAATAGTAATTCTTTGTGCCCGCACTTACATCTTGTAAAGGATCCTGGTTTTATGGCAGAGAGATACATTATTTAGGGCTCGCAGAAATGGAGGCACTAAAATCTGCAAATAAACCTTAAAATTATTAGTTAATCAAAATTCTCAGTTGAACAGTTGACCACTTTCTGTCCATAGATTCCAGAGACTTCTATAACCGTAAATGAACAGAATTTCCAATAGTCTTACGATATTCATAATAAATATGAATTCCTGTCTATCGTAAAGGCGATGCTTCAGAAACTATACCTGTGAAGGATCACAGATTTTCACAACCTAGGTTTGAACTACCATATCTGGATGCTGACATAATAAAAAACCTAAAAAATGTCAGTGGGAGAAAGGTAGTGAGGGAAGGCGGATCATATTTGCAGTGCTAGGACCAGGTAGGTAAGGTGATAATACATGTCTCCAGATACATTTTCCGAGAAGTAGGATACTGCATAGCACTGAGGATGGAGGAGATGATAGAAATTCATGGGGAGCAAGGAAGGAGTCAGAGGTGCAGAATGCCTGGGCAGTTCAGAGAAGTAGACAAGGCTGATATAGCAGACATACTAATACTACCAACATACTAGCTCATAATGAGTCTGGTATCACATGTGTTTGGGATCGTACTGCCCTGATATTGGTCCATCGTTGATTTCCAGAGTATCTAGTTACATCTGCCTAGACCAGACCATGTGCCTGAAATTATAGGTAATTAATCCTAATAGGTGTTGAAGTCCCAAAAAACAAATATGTGTAATGAATAGTGAAGAGTGGTAGACTGTACTGAGTCAGCTCAAATGGTATTTAAGTTCTTTTGCACTTGGCATTAGAGGATTTTCAGGTCTGATTCACAGTAGAAGTTGAGTGTTTTGTGCATCACTGAGACTATCACAGCATTCTTCAGCTCATACCAGAACTGATTATAAAGTCTGAACACACATGGTCAGACATGCACATAGCCACCGAGGTCCTAAATTTACTCAGCAACTTGTCACCTGAACCTGTATCTCCACCCCAGGGGGGCACTCAAGCCAATCTGGAAGGCACTTTCCCAGGTCCTCCCCAAAACCAGCCTGGATTTGTGAAGAACTATCTGAGTCCACAGGCTCATTTTACCTAAATTATCCTAGCTTATGCTCTCTCGTAGGATGCTAAAGACCAAGTTTTGAACCACCACTCTGCCTGATTTGAACAGAGATTTTAGGAGGATGGTGTCCTAGTCACCAGCCTGAGAAAATTTAGGACAGTATCTACAATGCACAAGGATTTCTGAACTAGTGCCTGTCACTCTGTCAGCCCTGTGGCACAGGCTTAGGATGACAGGGCTTGGCCACCCAGGCTGAACAATCATACCAGGGCAATGCTACAAGCAGGATCCCTCTCTGAAGGTTTTGTAGCCTGGTCTGGCATCACTCTGACACTTCCGGCACCAGTCCTGGGTCTCTCGCAGTCACTTCCAGCTCTGTACTGTGCTTGCTTGTGTCGTGTTGCCATGCCCAAACTCTCAGTTTGCCTTACTCAAGTTTTTCTATTTGGTCACTTATGACAGACTTTGGTACAAGGATTTAAACCTAGTTTTGCCACCTTCTATTTTATGTCTTACTGACTGAAAGGTAAAATAAAGCCTTCTCTTTTTTTCCCCAAGTAAATAATTATATGTACCAATCAGAGTCTCCTCTTTATGGCCATAATGTTACGTTTCCCAGTCCATCAGCAGGAAATCTGTTTGAAGACAAAATGAGCATGACCCTGCAGTACTTGCTGTCATCAGTCTACTTCCCTTTCGCCATGCCAGCTGGATTACTCTGAAGTGTCATTATATACACAAAGGAAGCAAACACAAGCCTGGCAGTCAGTGTAGCTAACCAGCAGAGGACGAAAGCTCCAAAGCAGAATCTATAGCTCACTGCAGTCACCTGCTAAGACACTAATACAAAATATTAATAATCCAAGTTCCCTAAGATGAGCAATGACAGTGGCTGCCGTATATGGATTTGTTTATCCTGTATGGATAAATAAGTAGCAATAAATGGAAATCAAAATACTTCAAGTTAACAAAGAAACACTATACTGTCTGCTGCAGAAATACTACTATTGTTAACAGTCATGACTGTTTTGTATCTGGGCTATAATTTTACTTTTCCGGAATTTACAAAGAAGTTGTAAACTTGCTCAGAGGCAGACAATGCCGAAATGAAAAAGGCTTAACTTTCAGTCTGTGCTGAGCTTATCTGATATGATATCATCTTTTCCTAGTTAAAATATTGTGTGCTAACATTTGCAAATTTTGAAATGTGTGTTACCATGACTGCAGCAAACATTCTATTTTTAGATTGTGTTAATCTCTCATCTTAAAATATAGAATGGCAACTAATAGCAGCAGTCAGTATCCTTCTCTCTTGTAGCAA
This sequence comes from Nipponia nippon, assembly GCF_047370975.1. NCBI lineage: Eukaryota > Metazoa > Chordata > Aves > Pelecaniformes > Threskiornithidae > Nipponia > Nipponia nippon. The sequence continues at coordinate 113,130,993 of NW_028262358.1, read as the reverse complement.
TTCAGCTATATTATTAAAGAATTACAGTCCACTGTTTTTAGGCACTTCTTGATGAAATTTCATGCCAAGGAAAAGCTTTTAACATGAAACTAATTTTCTGCACTATTTACTAACAAGACACAGATCTTAGAGTTAAAATTAATAGGTGCTATTAACATTCCATTTGTAAGTATCTTATTATGCAATGATAGATGTTCTAATCTGTTACCTGGGCAATAAAACAGGATTTAACTAAATATACTAAAAAGCCTACATTTAATAAAGAATCAAGATTTTGATATTCCTCTCCACATTAAACAGAGAAACATGAATGCCCACATGCACATAAACACTCCACCGCAGAAATTACTGCAAACAGCCATCATGATTCACTTCATCAAAATGAAGACAAATGTTCAGAAAGAAATAGCTTTGCTATCCATTGAAATAGTCTACTTAGTAATCTCATAGCACAGCAATTCACAAAACACAGCAAAAATTACATAGAATTGATGTGGAAGCTGTTATTTATGTATTTGGAATGTAGACATTGACTGTGATACAGCACTCACAAGCTTATTTCCATTATAGGTCCAGTATGTCATACTAGAGTCAGTCAGATGGCATGCTTAGGGTTCCATTTACCGTTTTGACAGAAGTCCAAAACTTTGTCCTGTCAGAATCTCAGAAAACACCAAAGCAACCACAAAATTTAAGTACTGAATGCAGTTTGGATTTTCCATAGTCCTCTGGTGAAAAGTCAGTTCACAGAGAGCAAATGAGTATTTCACCATCACTGCTTTTGTGACGGTGAAGCATCATCTTTTGAAAATGTCATTTTCTACACCATAATATTCCTTGTGCTAAGTCAGGAAATGACAGATACAGAGTTTCTCTGTACAGATAATTTTCTTCTGAGCTGTGTAAACTTACACATATAAACAAATGTCTGCTTCCAGATGAAAGTATAGTAACATTTTAGTTTGAATAAGGAGTGTACATTTGATGGGAATCTCTTCATTGTCCTTGTACATTACTTTAGTTCACTTCATGGAGCAGTTTCAGAGCATCTGAACAGGGATTGTTTCAGTTGAAACTAAACCAGAAGATGCACTACAGAAGTGCAGTTCCACTTAGTAATGAACATTAGGTCTACAGGATCGGACTAGAGGTAATCCAAGCTACTCTTCTTTTTAACACATACACTGGGACCTTGGCACCAACTATTTTTCTGTAAAAGCTTTCTCCTATTCATCTAAAATATTTGATAGGGTAGATGTATCCTGTAAGCATAGGGACTATGGGCTTGCACATGTTTACAGAGTGAAACACACATGAAAAACATACACAAAATTATTTTAAGTTTCACTATTCAGATGAAAAAGAAACTATACCAAAGTGTGGAATTATTTGCTTAGGACATCTCAGTCCCTCTACTTGGGGGATGGTGATTATGATATAGCTTTGAATTATATGTTTACATTCTTTCTCCACGGGACCCCTACTTCATTACATATGATAGATGATGATTGCTTGCAGAGGAGATCTACTCAATATTTAATTTTATTCTCTGTCTTCACTGTTCGTATGCACATTTATTTACTGTACATGACTCAAATCCCACTCTGAAGACACATATATTATCTATTAGATTTTCTTACAGCACTCATCTCCATAGGGTGTATCTATTCTAGCAAATAAAACGGGCCGGGGCCTGTTTTCTCACACTGGGAGCAAGCAGAATGGGACAACTTGCCTCCAGGCACCTAAACTTCCTTCCCTGTGAAACAGGATCGCCTTGTCCATGCTGTCTCTTGGAAACAGTCCCTTGTCTGCGCTATCTTGCAACCACATGCAACCTTCAATATCCTGTGAGCATCTCCTGGTCACTTGCAACAAGAGATCTATGTGTCTCAGCCAAAAGTATGGAAAGGAGCATGCTAACAATGAAATGAGAGGATTGCTGGTGTGCGCTAGCATACAAGGCTGTGTCTTGATCTTGCATAATTTGCTTGTATAAATGGAGACACACAGTTACTACGCAGATGGTGGCTAGTGTTCCAGTTACCAGTGAGCTGAAAGAGGGCTCATACTGATTTTACTGATGTGAGCATTAGACACAGAAATGTGAATGTCCACATTTTCTAGTAATTTTGAATTCCTGGTCTGATATATCAAGTATCAGAGTTTTCAGAGATTTTTCAAAAAATCTTAAGAAATGATTATATTGTGTAAGACCAAAGATCTCTTTGGTGTAATAAATTGTTCAACGTAACAATTTGTAAAATGGACAATAATGGACATTTGGAGAAAGAGTACAAAAAAGAAGGTACATAGACAGCAAATCCTCCAATGGGGAAAACAATATTCAAAATACGGGTGCACTCTCAGATTCAGTTTGTGATACAGCAGTATTTTTTCTTTATTCTTTTTCTCCCATTTCCTATTCTGTCTTTTGACCATCACAAACAATTAAACTGATGACATCTTCTCGATTTTTTTCCTAAGTAGTGATGATTAATTTAGAATCCTTTATTTTATGTGTGTAATTAGAATATCTGGTTTGGGTTTTTTTTTGTTTGCATCACTTTGCATCCATTGACATAAAATTTCACCTGTGGTTTTGTTGTCTTGTCATTCTGTGTTACCTCTGCAACTTTTTGCCAGTAGCTTCTGTTTAGGCTGTCTTGTATTATTTTGCATCAACACTCATGTTATATGTTCAGAACACAATGGCTTTAGCAGCAGCTGTAAGCACTCAGCAGTTCTGCAAACAAGGCATAAAAGTCTAAAAATCTAAAAGAGAGGGCTGTGTAATAAACGAGCAAAAAGGAAAAGTTCAGTTTAGGTAACTTGCTAACCAAACTCTGTTGCAGGGATTAAATATTGGTAGGCATTCTTCAAGTAAAGCAGATCTATTGAAATTTACTATTGTTTTGTTCAGACATCTTTTGTTCAGTGGATGTAGTGCACAGGTCTGATAAAACCCCACCCATATTCCTGACAGCTATAGAAGCTGGAGGATAATGGTTTGTTCTAAAACCATGCAATCCCATCACCACAGGAACAAAATATTTCAAATTTCTCCAAGGTCTAATTCCAATAAGCTCTACCTCACCTCCACATGAAGTTCTTGGATATCTGATTTTATACTGATCACAGCTGCATTCTAGCACAATCCCTGAAATATCCACCAACTAGCACACCAACCACACAACACTGTGTATCTCGGAGGAGAAAGTCTAATCAGTAAGCAAAAAACAGAGAAGGAATGACTGACTATTCACAATCTGCACTAATCTGTAGATTAATTATTTCTACAGGAAAGTTATGGCAGTTCCTGATGCAGCTGACATTGCTGACAACACGTATTTCCTCTGTTCAGTCATGTATCATGACAAAGATAGCATCTCTTGTCTCACCTTACAAAGGAGCTGCTCAAAAAAACTAACACACACAAAAAAATATTGAAAATGTATGTTTCTCCTTTGTTCCTTAACTTACTGTAGCTGGTTAGGTCTGCTGCTTATGCCAAGACCACTTGCTTTTTTTACTTCCCATTTCTGTTCCGCGTGCAGCCTTGATCCAAGAGCTTTCCTCTCTTTTTCCAAAGACATTTAAGATACAAGTCTCTGCAGGAGTATTTTGGTGTGTGGCACCGCACGGAACCTGCAACAGCTGCCATAGCAGAGAAGGCATGAATCCTTTCTCTAATTTGTCAAAGTCCTCCATGAAACTATTAAAGACACAGAATAAGAGACCATCCGAACGAATTTTCCAAGAGCTCAAGAAAGCAATACTAATGACAAAAGAGCCAGAGTTATAAACACCTATTAATTTGTCTAAGCACCAGTGGGGTCTAAATACATAGAAGGAAATAAAGTATTGTCAAACATCAGAGCTCTACAAAGGTTCTCATTCAAAATTCCTGATAGGATACTGGCAAGAAGGGAAATTGGTTTAATAAAAATGTCATACACTATTGGCAGCTTAAGTGGTAATATTTTCTTCTTCTCTAACTGAAGAGATCAAATACTTGAAGAATTCAGAAATAATGCCAGATCTCTAAACTTTATGTATAAGGTTTCTGTCCTGCACATTTCCAAAGCATACAAGGAATAAGAGCCACTATTCTCAGTTAAATAAAGGTCAGGTCTGGGCTTCCATATGGACAAAGCACTGAGTGCCATACCAAGCAGAGCAGACAGGCCTTCTCCAGGAAATATCACACAGGGAAAGGAGGAGCAGACCTCCTCTGAAGTGCAATAGTTCAGGGAAACCTCTTCTTTACATTCCTAAAACATAGGCTTTTTGTTGGGAGTCTGTCTCATGCATATAGTGGGATATGAAACTTACAGATAACTGAACTATGGATACTTCCACTGTCTTTTTATTATGGCTCGGAGTCATACTAAAACAATTCCATGTGTTACTTCATGACACTTTGGATCAGAGCTCCCAGTTTGTTTTGCATGAGGAACAGCGTGGCCTTGTTCTACTCACGTTGCACATCAGGTTGCTCAGGGGAAGCCAGTCCTCCGGCAAACCCATATCTAGCTTGGTTCTTCTGACACTCACAGCTGACTCACCTACACCATATCAACATTATGGGCTCCCAACACTTATTTCAGCAACCTCCGCTTGCTTTAATTCCCTCAGTATTCACTCTGATCCTGTGGGCTAGATATGCTCCAAAACGCTGGTACTACCTGGTGGAGAAGAACTGGAGAAAGAGACTTAGCTGTGGTTTCATGAACCATCAACAAGAGAAACATGTAGACTCAGTACCCAGCACTGGAACACCACTACAACACCTGTATGATGGCTAAATCCTTAGGAATTATTCATGTTGACTCATCAGTTACCATGACATAACTGCTTGCAGTACCTTGAGAAATGGCTCAGTCCATAGCGGCTGAGAAAGCAAGGCTGTAATCTAATGCTGATTATGGTCCATGGGATGTGTTTTGACTAGCAATTAACTCACCTTTTCATGCACAAAGTGAGTATTGTGTAATGACTTGAACCTATCTGTAAAAGAATTAACAGTCTACTTTAAGGTCAGCATCATAGTTCTCCAGGAGCTGCAAAGATCCAGTGGGATGTTTAGCAGCCTTAGCTCATACCAATTCATGACCTCCAGCTGGCATTAGAAAGGCTTCATAAACATAACCTCCAAGGAGATCCTTCTTCAGGAAAAATGACTGTCATTATCCATACTTAACTACCATTCTGGATTTGGCTTCAAACAGGTCGATCTACTAACACACACAGCCACATCAAAACTAAACACATCTGAAGTCAGTATATTATGTCTCAGTTACATAGAGATCCAATCCAGCAGTTCAGTCTGTATTTGGGAGTTGTCTTTTCAAGGACTGAGACCAATACAGCAGGAGACAGGCTGGATTATAGTAAACCTAAGTCAACTGAACTAAAAGCAAGGCCCAAGTGCCCTGGCTGGCCAGCCTATAACCTCAAGCGTACCTTTGTCCTATAAATATGGTTATTGATATATGCTTTATACTGCACACATACTGGTAAATCAAGGACTTCTTGGGCATGGGTACAAGTGCTGAATCTTGATCATCTAAACTATTAAAATCTTTGAATGGTCCCTTGCAAGGTTTTGGCCCAACTCAACACTCACATGTAGTGCATATGAGTTAGCATAGGTGAGGGATCACTCCCAACACAGTCTGGATATAGCCACCTGGTTTCAAAGGCCAAGAGAGCTAAGTTATATGGATGTTGCCAGACTGTAGTGTTGGCCACAGGTCCAGAGAATGGGCCTGGTAATTATAATTTATTAACATGAATATAGTCCAACTGTCTCTGGAGTCATGCAGCACTGTGGAGAGTGTGCAAAACCATATGTTTTCCCTTCCTACAAAATGCTGTCATTTGAAGTCAAGGCTGAGAGGGACAAGGAAGGAGGGAAATGAAGAGCATAAGAGGAATAGAGATCAGTGGAGTTGTAATGTAGTGCAGGGAATGGTTTATGGTCACACAGCCTGAGGAATGTTTGTACTTAAACCCTGCTACCAGACTTTCCCTTGCTTGCATACCTCACTGTTTCTACGTATGATTTCCTGCAACAGAGTGTGCTCCAGGCAGGGGCACCTAGCCAAAAAGCTCACTGAGCTCTGCTCCCACGTCACTTGTGGCTGTGGGGGGCCTTCAGAGGGACTCTTAACTAGGGCAATGAGGTAGACTACAACAACATTTGTGGGTACATGAGAAGGCCTCCAGAAAGCAAAGAAAGTATAGAATTTCTCTCATACCTACATGCCTGGTCTCCTTCAAGACCATGAGGCTGCAACCATGGTGAGAAAGAGTTGAATTTGTGAAGAAGCAAGAGGTACGGCAAAGTTTCCATGAAGCAGTGTGTCATGTTTCATCTCTAGACAACTCTACCGCTTCTCAAGGTTTCTGACAGTGAATATCAGAGAACATTATATCATGATGTAAAGAAGGTACAGACTCCCACAAACTTTTTTGCTGTAGGTTTTTTATGTCATATATATTCTGCAGCCAAGCAAAGGGATAGATTTGGCACTAAAATGGCAGCCATAGACAAAATCCAAGACTGCTTTTGTACTATGCTTCCTTTCCTGTTATACGGAATAGCAGCTACAAAACAGCAAGACAAAGAATTGATGTGATTACCAGTGTAACAATACATTTCAGAGTGTCTGCGTTTCCCTCACCTTGTCTCTCTGGGATTGTCTTGACTGGTAAGTGCTGCTATTTATTATAAATCACCTAGGGAGATTTCAGTTCCTGCTGTCTTTCTCAGTATGACTACCTATGAATAACGTTTTTTCTCCCAGACAATTGTTCAGTTTATGGGGACTGATTTTGATGCAAAAAAGCTGTACAGATTTTTCAAACATACTTTTTCATATTGGGCTTTGCAACTGAACACTTACTAAGGAATTCTGAGTGTGAAATGTTGCTTCTCTGTCTGACATCCTGTAACATATTTTGGTCTAAGTGTAATTACTAATTACTCTGTAGAACCAAATGAAAGTGTAGGAACTAAGGGATTTCATTTGGCTGTCTTATTTTAGACATCTAATTTATGTGCCTCCGGGTGTAATTTCAGGAGATTCTAGTTTTGGAGGCAAAGACAGCTTAAAAAGCTGTGCTGCACTTCATCACCTCCTGAGCTGTGGTGGCCCAACACTTTGTGAAACCATGGTGTAAAAGAGATCACAGGGCAATCTTTTAAAAAAGAGGGAGTAGCTATATTTAACCTGGATAATTTCACCTGTTCGGTTGCTGCATAACCGTGTAAATCAAAGTAATAAATATTGGTTCAGCTGGTGCAGGAGTATGGTGTGAAGGTTAGTAACTACTTAATCCAGGCTTTCCCCAGAACATGTGTCTTGTAAAGTACTCCAGAAGACTGGAGCCTCATTCTCTTGAATTCCCACATTTTTCAGTGGACCATGATAAATTTTATTGGAGGATTCAGAACACAAGTCAAATTTGGCTACTTTCTAAAGGAAGCTGTTTCACTGGTGTTTTAGGAAGCCTAGGAAGAAAGGGGGCACTATCAAGTCACCTGGCTGGAGCATCTATAACACACCTGAATTTTAGGCCCCTAGTGAACACTTTTAAAGTAGATGCATACATTCCTCATGCAGTCAATAGAGAAAGCCAAACAATAACTACTATCTATATTTAGGAAGACAAGATCTCATTGTAAGGGCTGCAGAGACATGCGTCCCTCTCGAATAGCTGGTCAGAGAAATAATATTTTCCCTAAATTACTCTTTAGGCACCTAAAATTCTCATATGAATTACAGACTAAGTGTCCCCACTATGATCTTACTTCATCATCTAAATTAGGTGCTGGCAGTATGAATATCTCCTATGAATGCTGCTGGGGACATTAACTGGGAATAAAAAAGCAGCATCTTGAAATCAGTTATGCTCCTCATTTTTCATCAGCTAAGTAACACCGCTGCTCTGGGAATCTTTAGCTGTTCATTTTGCTGCAGCTTTCAGTTCCCTTTTTCCCCAAAGGGATGGTGTAAAGGGATTTAGCATGGCAGAGTACCTGGGCACAGAGAGCTATACTCTGTACAGTCGGTGTGACAGCCATGCTGTGTAAAGGAAAGGTCTCATCACTTTTCCTCTGGTCATCTGAAACATTCACTGAAAATACAGAGAAAAGCTTGCAGATTTAAACCTTAATGGGCTCATGCAATGGAACTAATAAGAATATTAGCACAACGTATTTTTAAGCAGTCTAAGTAATGCTTTTTTCTCAAGTGGAACATGCTGTTGAAGCTATGTGCAAACCCCCCCCCCCCCCCCCCCCATCATCTCTGTTCACAGTCCTTCACAGAAATCTGTGAAGTGCAATAGAGCTCTTTTTTGGGCAATTTCACTGTCAGGGAAGAATGCAGGAAGGGTGGAACACCAGCTCTGTGATGGAGTAATTTTAGATTTTATTGTAATGCCTGCCAGTGAATATTCCACATGCAGAGATTACTAAAGCAAACTGTGAAAGGCCACAGCCTGCCCTGTAACCCTAAAAGGATGTTGGGCTTGGCTGACTTCCAGGGCAGCAGGATGTGTGGCCTGGATTAGAACAGGAATATTCCTAACATTCATTGCTTTTTAATGATGTCATGCTTGCTAGCTATTGCAAGTCCTTTATGCTTTCCTCTGTAAAAGCTCTTCTAATACTACCAAAACTTCCTGATGAGAAAACATTTCAAAATAAGGCTGCAAGCATCACATCCATGCAATGATAGAAGTACAGAGCTGCTAAAATACATAGTTTGTGGAAAGAGTACCTCAAACTTGATGATTGTACTGTCATTACATATATGTGTCAAATACTGTAAAATGAAGTCAACAATACATGCTAAGTAGTTATTTTAATGTTCCTGTTTTTATCAATAGAAAACTTTACATTTGAAAGGTCTTGTTTTGCTTTACTTTATACAGTATCTGAGCATACAACCCAATGTTGAAAGAAGTGAACATCTTATATTGCAATCATTTTAGTTCAGGGAGGATGTAATCATTAGATTACAAAATGAAACATGAATATTCACATTTTGTGATCATGAAAAACATGCTAGCTACCTCTTAACATGATAGATGAATTCTAGAAATCAACACAATTGATAATTGTGTTATTAATCATAATTGTGTTGATTAATTATAAATTGCTTTTAGCCAATTACAACCATCAGTTGCACAGGAGAACAAAGTGGAGGTGCAAGCCGCAAAATATTCTTACTTTGGTTGTAAGAGTTTCTAGCCGTGTTCCCACTGGTACCATCAAAACTAAAGCTTTGAGTCAAAATGACTCACTGTCTCACTGTAAATGAAAACAGATTTAAAATCTGTTACCGTTGAAAGGTAATTTTATCTGCACGCTTTCTAACGAATGGGCCTGAAGACGGGCCATCTTGCTCAGGAGCTGCGGTCGTTCTGGTGGCCAGGCTGCACCACACTGCTCTCACCTCATCTGAATTTATGTTGACTAGAGGAAAGGTCCATTGACACCTCCCTCCATCTCCACAGTACCGGCAAAGTTAAAGATTTAAGAGGCATGTATTTACAAGTCTCCTCGCCTCTCTGTGGTGGCTTGGCCTTCTGTCACCCTCACCAAGCAGGAGCTGCCCCATCTTTCTGGCAGGCCCTGCTGCCTGCTGGAGCTTCTGGCAGGGCACCAACAGGACCTCTGACTCCTTACACAGGCCTGGTGTGCCTCCTGCGATGGCTGTCCTTACCTGGTACCTGCTTTTGGGGACAGGAGAGTCACCCCTGCCATTCCCTGGGGAGCCTGTTCCTGTGACTGACCACCCTCCCAGTGAAGAACCTTTACCTAATGTCCAGTCTGAAATTCCCCTGGCACAGCTTCATTCCATTTCCTTGTGTCCTGTCACTGGTCACCAGAGAGAGGAGATCAGCAACCCTCTCCACTGTCCTCCTAAAATTTAGTCAAACTCAGTTTCAACTGAGCATAATCAGGTAACTCTTTCCTGGGAAGATGAGAGCCTTTTAATAAATCAATCGATAGACTCTGCCTTTCTTTCTCTGAAAACTTTAACAATATAGATCTGATATACATTTTTGAGTCTAATGTGACTGAAACACCACACTTACTTATTTACTTTCTTTGTACCAAATTCTCCATAAGAATTTTAACAACATCAAAAGATTTTAAAAAATAAACACAAACAATCCCACAGTAACAATATGTATGTTTGTGCAGAAGACTGAAGGAGATTAAGGAAATAAACCTTGTTCAGGTCATAGAAATGAATCATGACAATCAGCAAGGAGAAGTAGAGTTCTGTACCTGGGGCAGGATAACCATGTGCATCAGTAAAGGCCAGGAGTATTGGCACTGCTGAAAATTACCCGGGGGTTATGGCAAGTGGCACACTGAATATAGCCAGCTGTGGGCTCTCATCGTAAGGCAAACTGCTTATTTGGCTCAACTGGAGTGCGGCTAGTCAGTATCTCCCTCTGCCTCGCAGTGGTGAGGCTGCCCTTAGAATGCTGTGTTGGTTTTTGGGGCACCTAGCTCAAAAAGGTTGTTCAGAAATGACATGGTCCAGCAGATAGCTATCGATATGATTGAGGGCCTAGGAGCAAAACTTGAAGTTTGGCTTCTTAAGTTTGGCAAAAGTGGAAGCTGAGGCAATCTAACCCAAGCCCACAATTTGGAGCTGCAAATAAGATGGAGCCAAACTTTTCTTGGTGGTAACAGATGGTAAAACAAGGCACAAGAGCTACACACTGCTTTTTGGGATGGTCAGGCTGTGCATTAGGAAAAACTTCTTCACTTGGAGAGTATGGCAGCAAGGTAACAGGTTACTCAGAGGGATAGTTTCTCTGTCTTTAGAGGTTTCCAAGACTCAGCTGGACAAATCCAGGGCTAATCTGACCCAGCATGGTGACTAATTCTGCTGTGAGAGAGAGGGAGGGAGGCTGGAGCAGACCTCCAGCTGCCACTCCTAACTAACTTGTCAGCAATTCTGTGAATTGCATACAGGGTCAGACCTGCAGTGCTTAATGCCATCTCCTTGACCAGTATCCAGTAACAGATGCTTTGGAGGACAACACAGAAAACCCTGATACAGATAATTATGGAACAATTTGCTTCAAGCTAAAAGTTTATTGTAAGCATAATTAATTTCTAAGAATTTATTGTAAATGTAGTTTGTAACAGGAATGTTAAGCTATTGAAAACGCTTTTAGCAGCCTCCTTTCATTTTAAACACATGAGCATTCCATACCAAGGGTTTCCAGGAAAAAAGTCTTCAAACCTGAAATCCTGGTCTTAAACTCACCACCAGGAGTAAAAGTTCTGATTCAGCTGATTCACGTTAAAGAAAAAACAAAGGCTTCCATTACAATCCAGCCCTTAAGGAGCAGTTAGTAGCAATTAGAAAATTATTGCCACATCACAATCCTAGGAGAATGCCCAGAGGGAAAAGCTTTTGACAGAAGGCCACCATTCCTCTGATCTTCCTGCCAAAAGGGGTAAACACTACTTTCTTATTCACACGGGAGAAAATTGTTCTGGTCCATGAATGGTAAGCTTTTGTACTTAAAGTCTAATACCTGCCTATCTGTCTAGCCAGATATTTAAAAAATTGTTCACATAATACCAGTCTGGAAAACAATAGCTTCAGGAAAGGTATTGTAACTAACAAAACTTTCTTCCATTTGTATTTCTTATTGCTTGTGGAGATTTAGGAAATGGTTTAGTAAATATCACAGCCAAATTCTGTCACTGGTTCTAGGTATATACAGTTCTAAAAACAGTAGATGAAAGTAGACTTGGCCACTGAGAGGGGTAACATAGTCATGTTTCTAATTGTAGCTCAGAGAAACTCAGAGAGAAATCAGATTATTCACGCTTTAATATTCCACAGTCAGAAATCTCTCAATTTGGTTCATGATCATCCAATTTTTCTCTTTTTAAAATCTTTCGGGAAGACGAATACTGTTTTTAAAAAAAAGATTTGTGGTCATCTAGTTGCAACTACAAGTGTATTAAATGTCCAGACATTTGAATAGACTGGACACCACAATTAATAAATTCACAGTAACTCTTTGAAAATATTATCTTCTTTTGGTATTATCTTCTTCTTTTTTTTTTTTTTTTGGATGAGGAAACAAAGTGTATGTGACCTCTGAAAGTCAAACAGGAAATGAGTAACCACTTCTGGAACAGAGCACAAAAAGGTCTCTTCACACAAAGTCCTGGGTTCCTCCACCCCCCCTACTTGTATATCTGGAAGGATATCTGCATTTAAAATACTGCTTAAAAAGTAGATATGACTGCACTATTATCAATTTGTTCAACATTGCATTTTACCCTATTCACAAGTCGCTCAAGGTCTCACAGCTCAGATTTATAGGGGTACTTCTGACAAGAACATTGACACTAATGTTACCAACAGTAAAGCTGAATGTCAAGAGTTTCTTTCCAAAATAGCATCTTGACATATTTTCAGCTGAAAGAAATAGCCATATTTCTCTTGAGCTGAACAGTCATTTAGGAGAAACTGTATGACCAATGCTGTCAGTATATTGATGCAATTAACTTACATATGCTCACACCAGGTAACTCCCGCTTTATGAGCTCATTTTACAAAAAAGTTGCCAAATATATCAACATTGCTGAAGTGGAATGATACCTTTGGCCAAAGCCAAGTATCCTTCTACAGAATATTCCCAGTAAAACATGAAGTAAGTGCATCACAGCCAGTTGTTTAGCAGGACAGAAGACATTATGGAAGCAAATTTCAACCTTTAGTGCAAGATTTGGTTGCTTACAGCAACTGCTATTGTATTTTGAATGGAGGAAGCAGGGCAGAGCAACTGAGAAATTAAAAATGTATTTTACATTGAAGCAGAAAAAAACTCAAGGAAGCCTTCCTGTACTTCAAGTCATAAACACATTTTAAAGTTTCAGTTACAAAATTGTGTTGGTAAAAGGAAGTTGGCACACATGACAAGCAAAACTGGTATTTATACATTTTCTTTTGCTTTCTGGCTATTTACAGGTTCAGTAAGATGTACTGTCACGCACTTCTATCCAGCATCCATTCAAAGGAGAAAAATAAATGCTGCAAATGGAAGTGGAGTCCTATTTCTACAGGCTTTTGCCTCTGTAATCCCAAGGATAAAGGTTCATTAAGGTATTCTCTCTTCTTGTTCTCGTTACAAAACCACTAACAATTTAGCACTGGTGACTGTTTCCAGAGCTAGAATGGCTCAAGATTGGAGTAGAAAGGGTGGAAGATAATAATTTTTAAATACTAGCAGACCTGCATGGTTGGGGCAGCGTCTGTCTGTGTTATGTCTGGCACTAATATATGCTATTAATCATTCACCCTCATAATCACCAAATTCACGCCCTTCGTTTCCTCTTTGCACTTCTAATGGACTCTTTTTCAATTATGGATCTTCTGTTTATCCACAGAACACTGCAGCAGCCATGAGTATGAACAAATAGGCTTTGAATTTAAATGCATGAGCTTCTTAAGGGAAGTAGACTTTAATTCAGATATACGCGTTTATATCAGGAAACAGACTTGAATACAATTGGGATTAGTGTAGGCCAGGCAGCTGGTTTTATGCATACCTAACAGTGTGAGAACAGCAAAATCAGCTCCAGACTCAGTGGGATCTTAAACCTTTCTGTATCTTTACTTGTGCACCAAATCCCAGGAGCACTGCTATAAGAGCCTGCTTTAGGCAGTTGTGAGCAGTCTATACAGATGATATTGCCATAGGTTAATGCAGAACAGCTTCTTCTTTTTCATTCATTCCTCACCTCTGCCATTCTGCTCTCTCTTCATCCCAGGCTGGGCATCTGGTCCGCAAGCCAATGCTGTGCTGCTCTGCAGCTGCTTCCTGTAGCCTGTGGCATTCATGGAGTCTTATGCACATCTGGGTATACATTACTGTATTTTGCACGTTTGCGTCTTTCTGTTCTCTGTCATTTGTGTGCTTTTGTATGGGTAGATGGGAGGTACAACCCTTGCATTTGGAAATCTGAAGTTCATTCTATCACTCCAGTACCGGTAATGTAGCAACCTTCTCCATGGACACGCTCTAATACAAATATCTGTCCTGCCTCATTTGCATGATGAAATTAAACTATTCAGTCAGGTCTCAGTACCCAGGGTCAGTCTTAGGGAAACAGTGAAAAAATAGTATTGAAGGAAGAGACCAGTGCAATCTTCCGCAGATATCCCCTTCAGGTGTCACTTTGTGCATACAGCACCTACAGAGCTGTTCAGCCACTGCCATCAGAGGGATACTGGTGACCTGGGATGAGTCCTCATGGCAGAAGAATTCAGTTTTGCCAAAGCTTCTGACAAGTCTGACTCAGCTTTGAGGCCACACAACCATTACCCATCACAGTCTGGATGTGGACATTAGTGTCTGCATTCAGATCGTGAAGCCACTTTTGTTTTGCAATTAAGCAGTGTTTTAGGGGAAGAAAAAAAAAAAAAAAAGAGAAACCTTTAAACACAGCCTGGCAATGAACCCATGACCTACAAGAATCTGTAGTCCATTAGCAATCAGTGACCCATCAAGTTCTCTGCTTTACAGTCCTCATTATCTCACAGTTGATTGAACTCATGCAACATGACATTTATTTATTAATTTACTTGGAAAAAAAAGGACATTAGGACTATTTAAAAAGGGGACTAACTCAGTTATTCTAAGAACGTCATTTTTCAAAGTCTGTCATTTAAAACTGAATAATGTAATTATTTGTAATTTTCCTTATAATTCTGTGTTCTCTGATGGAAATCTCATTGATTGCCATATACATGCCTTATAAGAAGTTTTTCACCTGTTCTTACATTTGAAATCTTCCTCTGGACACAGTACCTACCCAAGAAGATTCACTTAAAAGGAGAAATGGGCTACACAGGGATCTGTTCCATGCCCCTGTGTTCTCCAGCTCAAACTTCTTCCTGAATGTAAAGATTAACCTTAAAGCAGCAGCATAGCTCTTTGCCTTCTTCCCTCCCTGAAAAGGAAACTGTCACTTCCAACTGTTTCAGAATGTTAATTCTGTAAAACAGCCATGCTACAACCCTGCAACAATGCACAGTTTATTCTGGGTGGCTTTGGAATTGCCTCTGACTCCTGCTCATTTCCCAATAATTACTGATAATTACACCACTCAAAACAAAATGAAACACAACAGACTCTTTCAAAGCTGTAGAAACAAAGTTTGTCCAGAAACTGACCTTCCCGTTTGGAGGTGAGAGGAAGTGTGCAAGGAATTATATAGGCATGATGAGTTGCTTTCTAACTCATTTTGATAGAAATCAACAAGCATTGGGAGGAGGAAAACCAAGGCAGTAGCTTTAAGGAGCCCCAGGCAGCAAGCTACGTGCAGGCTTAGGTTTATTCAGTGGCTTTAGAAGCTGTCAATGTTCTGTCTCGCCTGTTATCTTAATATACTGCAACAATGGCAATGATAAACAACATACATTTAATATAAACCCTTCTTTGCTTGTTTATAGAAAGAGTTTCTTTGGTCAGCATATAAACGTCTTTGAGGTCTTTTTAAGGCTCATTGCCAGAGGAAAAAAGGGGGAAAAAAAGGCTGCTGGGGGAGCTGAGGAAGACCTGCCAAGTTTCACTTATACAGCAAAACAGTTTTTATGGCATTTCTCCTTTTTCTGCAGACTGGTTTTACAGCATGTTTCAGCAAGACACTCAAAATCGCACACATCCTAAGTTTCAGTCATCCTCATTTAAATAGTCCTGGCAGAAGCAAGGGCCTTGTAACTGTTTTTGAACTGCAGTGTAAGAGTTTTGGCAGAAAGAGGCCTTGGACTTGCGATGCTGCGTTCACATCCATGTAAGAGCTGAGGCACAAAACAGCCTTGGAGCTATGATGCCGCATTCATCGTGGGGTACGCATGCAGGCATCAGTGGGCCTTGGAGCTGTGACATTCAGGCAGGCGCTCTGACTCTATATTTCTTTCAACGCAAGCAGTGACGGACAGAGGGGCCTTGGATTTCAGACAGTAGACACAGAGCAGTGTTTATGTGCATTGCTCACATGCACAAGTATTCTGTGAGCCGCTGGGGTCCCACAGTTCCCTCAAACACTTAAAAAGCAAATCAAAATCCCTTTTCGTATGAAGGCTGTATGGATAACTTTGAGATATCTCTCTGCCACCTTTAAAGGCAATAGAAAGCAACCAGCTGAATTCCAAAGCTTTTCAAAAATAACTCCACAGCTGGTTAGATTAATTTGTTTTCCTTTTGGCATTCCTTCCCTGGATTCAGTAAGCATGATAGCTGCTATCCGCTGGAAGCACTATAGAAACAGATCTATTATTATTATTATTATTTATCATTCGTAAATACCAACAATGTGCTGCATTGCAGTTTGTCATACAGAGAGCAGATGGTTTATTATGAGGTTAACGTTCTGGAGCTCCAGAGATACTGCAGCTGATTTGCCAACCCCATCACTCCTGCAAAGGCTATGGAATAATTGATGAATACTGGATTCAGTGTTGTCAATACTTACAATTTTATTGTATCCCACAGCGGCTAAGCAATATTTTAATACTTCTGTGGAAGCTGTGCTGCTCCTTAAACAGAAGACATGGGCTTGATGCAGAAATGACTGAATGGAGATCTTTGGTTTGTCTTATGCAGAAGCTTGGAGAAGATGACTGTGATAGTCTTCTCTGATTCTAAACGCACGACCATGACTTTGGCGTTTTTCTGATTCTAAGAATTATAAAAACCTAAGAATGTAGAATTTTTAATAGAAATATGTCTAGGTCTTCCAGTTGTAGGTCATATGTGGAAATAAGAACCTCAGAGCCACCAAAGGACCCTCACAGACCTGTGAAATCCTCCCCCCAACACACACACGCACACACACACACACACAAAGTTACTTTCAATGTTATTATTGTAAAACTAAAAATCAGGGAGGGAGGGCTCTTACTCATAGTTCTGCCTGACCACATAACTGTGTAGTAAGTATTAGTTCCATTTAAGCCAGAATGATTTAATGTTTGTGAAACAAGCATAATATCAGCCTGATTTTACTTAAGAGAGTCAAATGTAATAACAAAAAAAAATTCTTCTGTCAATTAGCAGAGTAGTAATTTTAGGCAGGATTCAATTGATGGGCCAGCCCAGTAGATTTTAGCTCAAACTTCACATTTAATCGGTGGTGGAAGACTAAAGGAGCCTGTAATTGGTGCTGACGTATGGTGCTTAGTTATCTACTGGAGAAAGGAAAGAATAACCAACAGGAATCACATTTGATCTGTCAGCATTGTCCACCAGAAAGAACAATGAAACCATTAGAAATAAATCATAGTGAAAAGAAGCAAAGAAGAGATGTCTTCTCCACAAGGCTCCAAAATATATTTACTGAGTATAAGATGCATGGAATGGGTTCCCAAAATACCACTTGTGATCCAAGACCTGGCCTTCTCCTACCTAACTTGAGTAGGTTTACACTTCTTTCTTAGTCAATAGCAAGAAACGGGCATCTCAATCCATCAGGCATTTGGACTGAATTTTGCAATGGCATATTTTTCCCTGTTAGACTGTAGCTAGACTGTAAATAGGCTGTATGAATCCACTTGTAAGTCAGTATAGTTCAAAATCTGAAACTAGCTGACAAATCCTTTGCTACTGCTAGCCCTCATTTTAGGTGACATCTAATACTTTCAGAGAAGAACTGGAAGGTAATAACAGTGGCAGAAACGAGTTCATGCATTGCAGGAACATTGGAGAATAAGTGCAGGGCTGGCTTTCTGAAGCCAGCCATGTTCCCTGTGAAAAGTCCATGGAAACTTGAGCTGCTGGAGGCAGTTGTGACCAGATGTATTTGGGGACCAGAGTAAAAGAATGAAGTAATGCAGGGTTAGACTGCAGGCTGCTTGAGAGGTCTCTATTAGTTTGTTGCTGTATTAGTTTCTTTTTTCTCTTTTTTTATATAAGTGTTTTGGAATTAAGTTAAGAAACTTACCTGAGAGAGGGATGATTTGGGTAGCTGCATTCAAGGTGTTCTGAAAACAAGGTGAAAGAGATGAACAGTGTGTAAAGAAATGGCTGTGGTTAAAAAATGAAAACAATGAAAAACACACAGAATTACATGTAGAATATTAGCCATAATTAACTTCAATGAAAAAGTAATGATTTTGACATTCTTGTGAAAAAACCTGCCATACTGTGGTTTTATGCTGTAATTTTAAAGAATTTCAAAAACTTTGATTGTTTTAGCTAGAAAAATAGGTTTTCAGTCTTTAACAATTTCCATTTCCCTCAAGACCGAGTTGTTACTCACAATGAAGACTTGATGGAAATATTTAAAAAATATACAAATGGCTCTCTTATCTAAGATTGACTTTTACTTCAGAAGGCCAAAAGAAGAGGAAAAGACCTCTCATTTTCAGGGTTGTCAGAAAAGAAGGCCCAATCCACAAGAAAGGAAGATACAAGAAGTTAACTTATTTAGGCAGACAGCAGTGAGCTGGAGGAATAATTGTTTCCTGTGTTTGGTAGTATCATGTCAACCTGGGCAATATACTTTTGAATAAACTGGAGAATATGTTTTTTGGGAAGAAATAATCGAATGGTTTTGCCTGTGGCAACAATGAAGAAGCAACCACAGAAAAATATTATCTTGCATGGATCAGTGATATGGCTATGAATGAGTTTTTAATAATGCTATGCCTCTCCATCATGAAATGACTCCTGGTTTTCATTGTTTGCAGCAGCTACACAGCAGCGGGACACTTTAAGGTGGACTAATAACAATATAAACATTGTATATCATAATGTAAACTGAGACAAGTAGCACAGTGCATTTAATTAGAGAGTAATTAAGCTGTGTTTCCTAGGAGTTTGACGGTGAGGAGGTACAACTCTACAAAAGAGAAAGGGGCAGAAACTGAAGTCACCCTGATGAAATGGGCACAGCAGCTACACTGAAACCTCCTGCACAGCTGTTGAAGGGAAATGCCCGAAGTCACTGGGTGCCAATGATGAGGCAGACAGGCAGGAGGTTTCTAGAGGATGGGGGGGTCTCAGCATTGGGAACTATGTAACAGGGAAACATGCGTACATGCAGAAAAGGAGCAGGAAATAGGATGTTTTGAGGGAAACAGAGGAAGGAAACTAAGAGGCAGAGAAACAAGAGAAGAGGAAGAAAGGAAGAAAGCACATGGGGGAAGAGATGAAATTAAGAAACAGCATTATTAATTATTATAGGGTCTGGTGTTTTGACAGCTAAAAAAAGTGTGTTTATTTTCTCGTTCTTACAGTTCCATTTAAGTCACTGTTAAAGTTATCACAGGAATGTAAAAATGGGAGTGTCCCAAGACATTCTCTGTATTAATTAATAATTGAATTTGAGAAACCATTGTGAAACTCTTGTATTCAATATTCTGAGGGCTTCTGAAGTAATTTTAGGTAAATAAGGTAGACTTATACTTATGTTTCATACCAATGCATTATTTTCTTGCAATTACTGTTACTCTACACATAGAGACCCATAGCTTTATGGTAATGTTAGATATTCCAGATGAATAGATAGGATGCAAATTTTGGTTTATTTTTTTAAAACAATTTGTCACCAAAGATTTAATTAGACCATGACCAAAATAATTCACTGTGTTTAACTGGCTGCAGTTTAAAATGTCAAAAAAACCCTAATTAATAGCTTTTTTAAAGGGATCTAAGGTAAGATGTTATGTCTGTAGCATACACACACAGAGCAGTGATGTTAGCCTATTCCTTTAAAAATGGAAAGAGTAACAGTTTTGACATCACTCACCTAATCTGGGCACAATATCCAGCCCATCAGTGCTGTGCAAAATGACTCACAGAGCACGTGGTCCTCCAGCTGAAATGCAATGGCTCAGATGTTGTATCTACTTCACAGTTCCTTTGCCTCCTCCAGGGTGTGTGTATATGCATATACAAAAAACACACAGGACAAAATATCATACTATCGTATTGAATCACTCCTGCTCTTTTCTCGCACAGTTGAACATCCTGACACATTGTAAACTCAGCTGAATGTGCGCCAGGTCACAGCAATCTGCTTCTCCTGCAGCACTGACATTTTACTATGAACTCCCTAACCATCACAGCAGAGACTGGAAAAGGGTTACCAGGCTGTTTCCTGACTTTTTATTTTTCTGATCACTTAGGATAACTTCACTTGTATTCTTATAAGCAATGAATTAAGAAAATGGAGTCATATTGACTTCATGCAGACTTCAGGCTTAAAAGCTTTAGTCTTATATTATGAGTTAGAATTCTGCTTACTACACATATTTACCCATAAAAAATTTAAGAATAAATGTGACAATGAAATACAAGATGGGAAAAATTTGCTTTCAGTGGTACTAGTATCACCCTATTGTTGCTAAGACATGGCTAAGGACAAAATTTCTCCACATAGTGTGAACAGATTTTGATAGCCCCAGAACACATGCAAAGGATGAGAGAAATCTTTATGCACCATAAATACCCTTCCTCTGTTTTGTGTTAATAATGTATCATAAAAATAGTTATGACTTAGCCATCTCAGCTTCCCTCCAGTTTTATTTGCTTTCTTGTAACCATTAAATGCTAATGCAACTTCAAAGGTGGAACATAGAGCAACTGAACTCAGCTTCGTGCATACAGCTCTATATTTCAATTAGTGACGGACTGCCTCAAAAGGTTCAGGTTTCTGTTTAGGACACAGGACTAGAAGAAACCTTGTGGTGAATCTCCACCACCACAGGCAAACATGTTGCTTACAGACTATTCATAAATACTTTCCTTCTTGATTTCAAACCAAGTTTAGAAATTGTCTCCCACTATTCCACTCTGAAAGGCACTCTAGAACCTCATTCCTCTGCTCACTCTTCAGTTTTCTCCTGTTATGCTTCCGAAACATACTTTGTGACCAGTCCTGCTCAGTTCTTGTAGAACCAGCTAACCCCTGACTTTGTACCTCTTCTTTCTTCACACTGTTTAACCTACCAAAGTACAAAAACCTGGAAATATTCACCCTGGTCCAAAGAAAAAGATATAGAAAATATCTTTTTGTCAAGATGAACAAAAGATGCACAGAGAGAGAGTGCAGAGAGAGAGAATGTAAGGGGCAAGTATAGACTGATCCTGCTTCTCAAATATTTCTCAGTTTCTGGCAACCAGCATTTTCATAGAGTTTGAGTTGGAAGCAGCATAAAGACCACTGTGATTAATAGCCCCTCTGCTATGAATCTGTTGAGTCCTTTGTGAATCCAGTGATAATTTTAGCTTCCACAACATCCTGTGGCAATGAATTCCACAAAGTAATTATGCACTGTAAGGAAAAGTATTTCTTTTGTTTGTTTTAAAGGTCCTGGTCACCCCTAGTTCTTCTCTTAAAAATAACAGTGGACAGTCATTCCCCAGAAACCTTTTCCATATCTTTTCTGATTCGATAGATCCTAGTCAAATGGATAGACCCCAACCTATAGACAGTAGATAGACCCCAATCTATAGACAGATAAACAGCAGGATAGACCTCATTTTCAAGCGTTCCTTTTCAAAGCTGATTGGTTCTTGTTTTCCCTTACATAGAAGCTAACATATGTTCAGCCCACTTTGTCATCTTACAGATGGGATCACTGTAACTACACACTGGACTCAAACTATATTACTATAAACCCCATCACCATGAAATGGATATTTATCCAGTTTCTGTCTTGTTCTTAGTCTTTTCTTAATAATCCTAATATTTTTTCAGTGTCACAAACTACTGAGCAGAAGTTTTCTGGGAACCATCTACATACACTGTTATTAAGATCTCTTTCCTGCATAGCAACAGCTACCTTAGATTCCTATATTCTGTATATAGAACTAACTGTTGGGGAAGAGGGGCTTTGTGCCTTACTTTGTCTTTATTGACAATTAATTTCATATGCTTTTTTATTATTCAGTCACTCAGCATCATGAGATCCTCCTGCAACCCTTCACAGTCAGGTTTAGCTTTCAGTACCCTGAATAATTTTGTTTCGTAAGGGGACTTTATCACTTCATTATTCAACATTGTTTTCAGATAATTTATGAATATGCTGAACAGTATGTATCCTAGCAGAGAACCTGGGAGACTCATTTGATAATGTCCCTCCATTTATTTCTACCTTTTGTTTCCTAATTATTAACCAGTTAGTAGTTCTGCAAGAAGACCTTTCCTTTGATCCCGTGACAGCTTAAATTTCTTTGAGAGTCTTCAGTGATAGTCCATGTCAAAATCTTTTAGGAATTTCAAGTATACTGTGTCAGCTTCTTCATATGTTCATTGACTTACCTCTACAAAAATCTTTCTGAAGCTTTCCAACTATAGAGAGTGAGATCCAGCCTGCTTAAATCTTATGTTTAAAGCATAAGTCTCAAACAACAATTCAGTTTTTAACTTTCCACCTAATGGTAAAGAATTACTCTGATTTACCAGGAAAGTTCCTTGGGTTCTTAACTTTAGTCATATTTGCATGGCTAGAAGGGCATGTCCCAGTTGGATATACCTATGCCATACCTACAGACCTGTCCCAATCCAGTTTGATGGAAACTTTCACATAAACTAGTTGACAAATTATTCACCCAGGGTGCAGACAAACTGAGTATGGGGCATCCTGCAGTCTTGAGGAGGACAGAGCCTATGCTCCAGGTTCATATATCAACCACTAGATGATGCCATATCCTGGGCACAAACACACATCAACCCTCTCTCATCCTTCTTAAACTCCTTTTGTATAGACATGTCTGCAAGAATCTTGGGTTGAAGAGAGCAAGAAAGAAGGAAAATAGCTAGTGCTAGTGCCAAGCAAAGATAGGAGAAGACCTGGGATTCCCAGTGTCCCTTTGACGTTCTCAGTCTTCCCTTATTTTTGAAAATAAATTCAAGGTCTTTACTGTCTTCTTTAAAACAGGTTTTCTGTCTCCCCAGTTGTCATCTTCTGTTCTTGCTCCCTATCAAATATGAGAGATTAATGCTTTCTGGATGAAATCACACCAGTGCCTTATGCAAGGGTACTATAGCTTCCTTATCTGTACTGAGAGTATCCACCCCGCTACAAGCAAGACAATCCTTGTAGTCTGATCATCTGCATTTCCATACCTTTATATCAATCAATCACCTTGATCTAAAAAATGAGAAAAAAAAATCTATATTTTCATTTGAACCTCATTTCTTTCCCCACTTCATAGAAAGTTTACTTCTTTTTTTCCTGTTCATATGGCTGAGAAACTGTATTATTTGTTTTAACTTCATTTGCAATGACAAGATGAATTAGACTTCTGGCAAGAGTTCTGGACTTTATTCTTAAATTTCCTGTTCGCCAAGATGTAGCTTTCATGATTTTTCCACTCCTTATAGAGTCTTATTGTTCCTAAATACTTCTTATGTGATTATTCATTCAATTATAAATGAAGCCTTCCCTAATGGTTTTTAATCTTATTTAAAATTCTTCCTATCCTTAAAAATTCCTGATAGTTTAGACAAATGTGATTGAAAGAAATTTCAGTCAGCTTCACATTTAAGTTTCTAATTTCTGCACATCTGTTGACTTCACTAGTTAAGTCTCTTAATTTCTTGTATTTGTCCTCTCAGATAGGAACCTTGATCTATTTTCTATTTATTCCTCAGTGTAATTTAATTGGAATAATCTTGGTGTTACTTAATTCAAGTTATTTTCTATGGCCAGGTCTTCTATAACATCCTTGGTTTACCAAAGCAGATTCAAAAATAGATTTATTCCCTATACAGTCATGAAATCAGTAAGATGTAAAACTATCTACTAATACATCCAGGAATAACCGAGTTCTACCAAGATTAGTTACTCAAGTTTTTAAGTTAGTTGAATTGTTGAGAAATTACTCATTTGTTACTCATTTTATAACTGGGAAGTTTTCCCACAATGACACAATTCCCAATAGTATTAATCACTCTAACAATTTCAAGACATTTCTGTATCCATATCCAATTTTGATCCTGGAATCTATAGCAGGTTCTTAATACCACCTCTAGAGAACCTTTAAAGCAATTTTGATCCCGATTGAATGTCTGTGAGTCCATTTTTAGCTATACTGCTTCATTGAGACAGAATGCCAATCCACTGCTTTTAACTTTATTTCTGTCCTACCTGAAGAAATTACACTTTTCAGTGCCCTTGAGTATATTTAATTAGCGATGATATTTTATAATGTTTTTGAAATCCTTGTAATAATTATTTTATTATCCAGACATCACCATCTTATTGCCCAGACTCCTTGCTTTAATAGGGGAATATTTCCATCTCTTTTAGATTTCACTCTCCTTACTGAGTCTTTAAACTGACTGTTGACTATCAGACTGCAATTCCTAGAAGTATCAATACTTTCTTTTCTCTTCCAGTCAATGTTCTGATGATCTAGCATGCTTTTGCTCATCGTGAAAATTTTTGTCATTGCTTGGTCAATGGGATGATGCCTGCTGCTTATCTCCAAGGCTGTCCTCCTGTGTCCCAAACACACAGTAGAGATAGCCATCAGTCATAAATTTATCTTTGGAAATTCAGAGCAGCTTGCAGTGTTGAGGGGAGAAGCAGGCTGGCTGCAAGGGGGAGGATGTGAAAGGAACTTGGAGGGGAAGGAAAGCACTGGAACAGCCTCAGTGGTATAGAAATGGAGTGGGATGGGCAAAGTGGACCATGAATCCGAAGGTGAGTGAGGAGTGTGGCACTAAGAGATAAAGAGACTGATCAGAGGGGAAAAACAGGACTTAAAAGAAATGCTAGGGAGGATGTGACTGGAATTATGAGGAGAGAAGTAGCTTGGGACTTGTGTAAATATAGTTTGAAGGAAGAGGCACTGGGGCAATGGGACTAAGCAGAAACCTTGGATTCCTGTGCTTCTCCATTCCTCTGCTGTGAGCAAATATCTTTCAAACGCACTGAAGGGGAGTGCTCTCCACTGGCTGGCCCACATGCAGAATGACAACCTGCCAGCTGATGAACCATGTGACATCCCATTTAAATCTCTTGATAGAATATTTATTATTATTATCACTTTGGGAAGTTAAGAATTTTGGAAGCTTTACACTGAAACTCATGACATCATTAAAAATGCATTAAGACAAACATTTATCAAGTAAAGATCTACCATCTACATATGCAACCTCTGCATGCTGCTAAAGCTTTAAATCATATAATTGCATACCATGTTTCCAAGGACTGACAGATTGCCACTATTCTATGCAGATTCTGTGCAGTCCTACGGTGAGAGCATTTTCTCTCATTTTCAGTTTCTCTCTCTTAAACATATACACAGATAAAGGTGCGTATACATATTAATTTCATGGTGCTGGATACAATTCCAGCTTATTTGTCTGATAAATAAAACAAGCTTTTTTGACTTCGGAAGAAAAAAAAGTACATCACTTTACAGTAGCCACTATATTATTGATAAAAATTAATTCATCTCTTTAATGCAGATGCAGCATACACTTCCACCAGAGTGTAGGAGAATTGATATAGATTTAAGTCACTGTGTCCTTTGTGTTGCATATCTTACTTTCAAAACTACTAGTTTTAACTGAACAATGGTGATGGTAATTCCTATGACTAGTTATTGCAAATATATTCACAAGGATAAATAAAGGGTTCTCATCTCCTCTACAGGTCTGCCTAACTTTGCCATTTAAGAATACCAGAAAATCCATCATATTAAAAACACTGACATCATCAGGTTCCTTGGGTAAAACAATCAGGAATGAACAAACTCTACGCAGAGGTGACTGAATGTCATTTTTTCTCAGAATCATTCCCTTCTGTATCACAGACCTGAGATAAGATTATGTGTAAAGTTAAAATGCCAGATTTTTTTCTCTAAGACTTTCTTTCACATTTTAAATTTAACTATCAGAAAGATAAAAAAGCATCAATAAAATTAAGTGTTAAGATTAATTTTTAAATCAATTGGGTTAATATTCAGCTTATGTGATGACAACTGTCTAAATGCAAGTTGCCTAGTCTCAGCTAGTTGTCTTGGCTCCTTGAGCTGTAGATACTTATAGAAAGGATTCATTCCTGCTAAGAAAAACATCAAACATAATAGGGTTGAAACTTTCTGGAGATGTTTATTCCTGTCTGCTAAGTGTAGAGGGAGCCCAAGTGATCAGGATTAGATCACATCCATAGCTTTTAAAGGGAAAAATAGTTGAACAATTTCTCCCTTTGTGTTCTTATATAATCACAAAAAAATTAGTATTTTTGTATTACAAATTATGTTCGAAGACTGTAATCCACAGTGACCTATCACAGGCTACTGATTGGAATTGTACGTATGTCAGTATTATAATTAATTCCCTCATTTTTCAGATAAAACATAATTGTATCAGAATCAGAGATTCAAAAGGACTAAAACTCAAAAATTAAATATATTTTTCTGGTGATAAATCCAAATGTCTTTCCTTCATGAAGAAACACTCATGTGACAGCCATTGTTTTCTCCATAAAGTACAATATGCATGTCTATTTTTTTCATTTTGATTCATCAGAAACTTATGGCAATGAGCAACTTAACCAAACAGTGATGACTGGTGGGGAGTGTGTGTTAGAGTAACCATGTTTTATTACAGAGAGTTTGCGAAAAAAATCCTTTTGTTCAGGTAGTTACAACATCTATGGTTTTAACAGTTTACTATCGCATTTCTTCAAACAAACAAGATTTTCTTATATAATTTTCTATTCTTTCATGTCCTTCTCCCTTTTTATGCCTTGCATCTTCATCTGCTGCTTTCTAATTGCTAGGGAAGGCAGACAAGATGCCCCATTGGGAACAGATGGCTTTCTGGAAATCTACCAACAAGGCCTACTCCTGGAATAGATTTCATCTGCAGGCCCCACACAGAGGTAATATATGATACCTACAAATAGATAGTGCTCCAAAGGCTCAGGAAGGAAAAAAATATATCCTGCTGGAGTTCTTAAGCCTATTATGACCACAACTTGCCAACAGAAAGGTAGGCATAAAAATGAATCCTATATATAGCATTCAATTTTTGAAGTTAATTTTCTTTACTTCTCTATCAGTCCCTATGATAGGGACTGCTATGCTTAAAATGCATTGTTTTTGAAGGGCTCTTTTACTTCTTAATGGTGGATTTAATACAAAATTTGAAATCAGCTATAATGGTATCCTACTTTACAAAAAATGGTGTGAGGTGTAAGATAATATATGAAAAGTATGTTAAAGTCTTCACAGGAATAAGAATAAATAATATAGGAACAAATATGTTGGATTACAGTAAGTGTGAAGAATTGTCTGTGTCAATGTTATGTCTTTCTCTTCTGTGTTCTGCACCCTTACTTTACTTTCTTTCATCATAGACGGGAGAGATACTATTTGTAACATTTTATAAAATACATATTTGTTTTGGTTTGGTTTTCCTCGATCTAAAATAAAATTGATGATAACCATATTGTATACGGCTGTTCTGTGTGTCTGGAAAATATTATTCTGAGGTTATGGATGAGGCTATAAAACTGAGAGATCAGAGATATACTGTTTATGGTAAAAAAATACAAACTACAAATAGTAAAGTGACAACAGTACTCTGTATCCTCAGGATTCTAACCTCAGCCCTGAAATAATGTGTGGTTTACTTATTGTTCCTGTTCACAAAGCAAAATGAATATTAGGGAACTTTGTTTTTCATCATTTATGAAACAAAAAAAAAATTATATGCTGTCTTTTTTGGCTATGGATAAGAGTTAGTGAAAAAGAATCCTAAAAATTCAAACACTAAAATGCAAGTACTGAAAAGAAAATATCAATGTTACTAATTTTATCATATTTTTTAATGATTTAGACATGTTGGTGTTTTGAGGAGGAAAAATGGTTTGACTGCTTTTTGCCTAAGTGGGTTCACAATAGGGTTACCAATGTCGTGACCACTTTTGGAAACATGAAGATGTTCTTTTTTATTATAAAGAGAAACAGTATGGAACACTTGGAAACAAAATCACAAATGAGATGTATGTTAGCAGTACAAGACAAAAAAAAAGACAGGAAGATACAACCTTTTGGTAGAGGCAGAAAAAGTGATGCTTGCTTTTCTTAGTAGTATTCAGGAGAAATGGCAAACATGGAATAGTAAGTATTAGAGTTTTATATTACCTTTATAATATAAACTAGAAACAGCTATTTAGGCTACAAAGGGGAGTAACTATAGAAATCTCATGTGGGAAAAGGAATATTCTTCAGGTTTTGAGGCAATCTTTGGACATTTTTACCTACCCACTATTTGGTTAAAGCTCATTTTGGTTTTGTCAATTAAGCTGTCAATTAAGGGGGAAGATGCCAAGCTCTGCACGTAAGCTACATGCACAAAACCACGCTATGACTGATGTTCTGGATATGGTACAGGGGCAGATCTTCACGTGCAAGGAGCCCTTGGTACAGCTGAGATGGTTTATTTTAGCTTGTGTCAGTTGCTAACGGCCCCTGAGGAGTTGTTAACATGACCAAGACAAGGCAGGACTTCCTTGTCCACACCCTCTTTTCCTTGGCTGGGCGTCATGGCCATGGGCAAATTTTTTCTGAGAGTGTTGTGATGCAAAGTGCAGGGGAGCAGTGGACTCACAGTGACTGAATCAATAAAGACTATTGCAGATTAGCCAAGTCCCAGGTACTGGGTATGAAATTTGCTTTCTTAACCCAAATGGATGGTTTCTTCTACCCTGAAACAGCTGTACAGTGCAGTAATAGTGCTTCTTTCCTACTCCAGGACTTGACATGACCACCACAGCTTGATCACATGAGCTTCTGGAGCAGGAGGAAAGCAGCAGCAAAGTATCAAGAAGGATGTGACAGTCAATGAGCATATTTCCCATAAGCAGCCTTGCATCAAGCACTTTCCCTCATCATGTAGCCAGAATACCCTGCCTTGGAGCATATGCTATGGCATATCTGTGTACGCCTTGCACACATCATGTGGCTGAAGGCCCATCATCCTTGTGAGACCTGATGCCTGAGTCTTGCATACTAGGGTTTCAGAAATTTGAAAGGACTTATATCTTGTCTCTGTTAAAGTTTTTAAGTAAACAGGAAAGCGTGTCAGCAAGGATTTATCTGACCAAAGGTACTTGTCTGGAGTGCATCTCATCCTTATGTAGATGACTAGCAGAGATCAGATGAACTGCACTCTAAAAGAGTCTCAAGTGACTAGAAATAATGTTCATTAACTTCAGTCTGACTCTGAACTGTTCTATTGTATTATCATTATTATTTACATTCTTGTACCATGTACGTTGTGTCATCCCACTTATCCTACATATGTACAAGCAGAGTCTTTACAATCTTAAAATAAGGTAATGGACACTACAGTGCATAACTGAGAAGAAAATAAAGGAATTACCAGTTAGATCTGGTCACTATGAGCTATGTAGAGCCATTACAGATCACCAGCAGCTTTTACACAGTCAAGACTGTTGCTTCAGAAATGAGGGAAGGGCTTGAAGGAAGGTGTTGAAATGTTTTTTCAAACATGTTGGGGCCAGGGGTGTAGGAATGACTTTTCCATTGATGCTAGTGTGTGAAAAACATTTCTGTAAATGTGGTTCCTTTTCTATGCACCTCAGAGAAATGTGCAGACTGCACTAATAAGTTGACTAGAAGATATGAAATTGTCTTGTGAACGTTTTATTGACAAAGTGTACTACATTAGAAGGTAAAGAAGTATATCATAAGCAGCAGAGGTATAATTTCCTGTGGACTGTTGTATTACTTTGTTTCACAAAACCACCATCAAAGACATTAGAGATCACCCATTAAGAGAAGGGCTGTTCATGTTCTCAGATGGTTCTTCCACTGCCTTTTCCAATGATGGCAAGGTCTGGGGGTGGAAAGTGCAAGTAATTTTCCACAAATAGATTTCTTCACAAAAGCTGTATGAACTGAGGCTTTTGTCAGAAAAATGCTCACTTGATCAGTCATGACTTTCAGCTCTGTTGACCTCAGCTATGTTTGAGTCACCAGTTTAGAGGTAAAAAGCTCTTCCTAGCAATTCATTTCTCCAACAAGATTATAATCTTGAAACTGAAGCAAGACTGTGTTGCTGCATTTCCCAGTCTCTTAACAACCTCTGTCAGGAAAAGTAGATTGATGTTGTTCCATTTCCTTTTATTATAGCTTTTGACATGGGAGGAAGTGGAATCTTTGCTCTTAACTCTTGGCCAGCAATCACAGCTTTGGGAGGAACACAGCCTTGAATAGAGTAATTAAAATTAAATGCAACTATTACAGTCAATGTGCATTAATTTGGGCATGTTAAATTACTAAGTATATGAGGGATATATTCTTATAATTGGCAATAACAAGGACATCATCTTTAGCAGTGTCACAGATACTGTTAAGCAGAAACTGTGATCTAAATAACTTGTTAATAAACAGTATTATATAGCAATTTTGTCAGTGTCAGGGAATTTGTCTTGATAATGCAGGGTATCTCATCTTTTCCAAAGTTTTTACTTTTCAAATTTAGGTTACAAATTCTGATTTCTAACAACTCAGAGTTGATAATTCTGAGTCCAAGCAGTTGGCTGTTAAGGAAGAGCTAGAGACAAAAGTGATCAGGAGAAGATCTTAAAGGTTTTCCTGGGCTTCAGCTCATAACTTTTAAGTTCCAGCTCAATAATGAAACATCTATAGTTTTGACATCTCAGCTCAGATTTGCCTGAAATAGTAGTCTGAGATTCATGTTGGTCAGATTCAAGAGTAGTTTTTGTTTTCTAATACCACATTTTTTAGGCTTTGAAATGCATGCATTTAATCTGCACCATTTCTTTATATTCCTCTGTATTCGCTATAGAAAATACCTGATATATTACAATTATATGGAATGTTATTCCAGCATATACATATAGTCATTTACAGCCATTTGAAAGTTTTTAGTGGCCACTGTAAGGCACTGTAACAGAAAAACAAATGCAATGTCTAACTAATCACTCATTATTGATGGACTAATTAACAGGTAAGTCGATAGAAAAAAAATCAAGCTTCCTGAAACCTGGTTACCTTCACTGACATGGTAGATTTCATCTGCTCTTCATCTGTTATAGTAGATAATTATTGAAAGTTACTGCCTTCAACTTTAAATGGATACTATCATTTGAAACAACTTGTGAGTGCTACTGTGTAAAATTGAGGAATGGGCATGCATAAAGTTAACTGAACGTGTGTTCTGTAGTCAAACTGGTAAAACAGTTCAGTACCTTTTAGGAAAGAAACAAGAAATGCAAATTGCTTTTGTTTTCTACAGAATCATTCAAATCAGGATAAACATGATCTGTTAGGTTAACTTGTCTGGTAAGATTATTCCAACAACTATTTTCAAGTATGAATTCAAATGAACCAATTGAAGCCAGATTGTCCTCCACATACCTTACAGGTTCGCAGCATGCTTCCAACAATTCATACAGCCAATGGCCCATTCCTCGACTCCCAGTGAATCATTCTAGTCCCCCCTGTCACGGAATTATTTGTATTTCATGACAAAATGTAGGTTTTCAATATCAGATCGTAGATGGAAATCTGGTCACGCAAAGGTAGAGTACACTTATGTTAGTATATCTGAGCCAGATATTATCTGCACACCACAACATATGACTGACCACATGTCTCACATGACTCAAAATTTCTTCAGTTTATTAAATTTTCTTCAATAATGTTATGTTTCTTTCACAAGATGAGAGGCAGACAGTATCAGATACTTGAATTACTCTGTAAGAATCTATCCTAAGGTGCAGCACTGCAGGGTTACCTCATCATTTTATAGCCAATTAATCTTTGCTATCAGAATAGCCTTTTTCAAAATTCATCCAAGGTTTGCCTTCTTCATTTCCATCATAAGCGTTATTCTCTTTGGGTATTCCTAGCATTTAGCATTTTCTTCAGCATCCACTCCTCAAATATGTATGGAGAGCTAGCAAATACCATTTTAGTTACTCTGTAACCAAACAGCTATATTCCACTTGTAAGAGCTTTCCATCTGAAATAACACTTTCATCTGCACAGCTGTTTATACTTTTTCTCTTTGATCTTCCTTTGTTTGTTTACAGCTTTCTCATATTTTAGAGCCCATATCATACACTCTTTACTGCTCTAGAGAAAAATATTATCTCCAATTTCTATTACCCATTATTTAAGTCATGTTGAGTTATTTTGCTGTAAGACATATTAACATAAATATCCCAATTTAATTTACCAACTTACAGATCTACAGGTCTACAAAGTAGCCATATAAATAGTGAAGCTAACTTCAAATAGGCAACAGGACTCTCTGTAGTTAGAAAAAAGCTGAATAAAAGGGAAAGCTCTTACCTAAAGATTTTATGCTAAATCATTTTTACACATAGTCATTCCTATATATGCTCTGCTCTCTTGTCAAGTTCAGAGAATATTCAAGAAATTTAACCCTGGGATAAAATCCAATGTGTAGGTTTTTTTGTTCTATCAGTAGCCTACAACAAGTTAATATAAGTCATAACCATAAAAATGAGGCCGACTGCTTGAATTTCTAAATGTCCTGAAGCAAGATGATTTTTAGAATTTACAAACAAATTCATGGTTACTGCAAAACACAGCTGAAATTGGCATATATTGTGCTTCTAATCCGATATCCACACAATCCTCCATCTCAATCTAGCATGAAATATTTATTTATAGTAGCTACAAAATAGAATATTTCCATATACCTTCTTTCTGATGTAATCTATAGACCATACTCTTCTGTTATTTCGGGTTTCAATTTTTTCCCTAAGATTTCAAATAAAAACACCTTTCAGGAACTGCCAATTTTGAAAGAAATTACAACCATATATCAAATATGATTTTAAAATAATATGGAGAAAAACTGTATTACAACAATTTTTAAAATGTAAAGAAGATGTTCATAATACCAAAGATAAAGTTTTAATAGATATTAAATAGCTTAGCTCTCAGTCTTAAGTAAGCATGTACATTGTAACTTCATTTGGCACTTTGTAGTCATTGTCAACAAGAACTCATTAGCAGTCTTTCATCTACATGAAGTTAAACAAGGTTAGATGAATGAAATAATGTTTTTCATGAAAATGTATCATCTATTTGTCTATCTACAAACACCATTCATTGTTTTATAAACAATACAAATGTTTCAAAAATTCAGTTAGGATCCTGAAATGGAGTAAACCAATCTTTTCTGAAAAGGGAATGTGCCAAAAAGAAAATGGGGCTATGAAATATTTGAACATAAACTAGAAAAAAGGTCACTTCCAAAACAGAGAAGAAACAAATTTATCACAGTTAAGTTGAAATCCTTTATCTTTCTTTTCTGGATCTAAATATCATCAGTTCTTTTTGTTTGAGAAATAATATCTTTTCTGCTTTTACATTTATGATTAGAGGCCTGGTCAAAAAAGTTTAAAATATTAAAAAATATATATATAAAAAAAACTTATAAAATGAAATTTAAGTAAAATGTTGACAAAAAGGTGGATGTTGTTCTGAAATCTTAATAAATTTTAAGTTTTTTGATTTTTTTAAGAATAAAAGAAAACCAAATTTGTACAAAAAAAAAAAAAAAAAAAAACAAAAACCAAAAAACAAAACCCACAAAACCCCAAACAAACTAAACCAACCAAGCAAAAAAATAAAAAATACCCAGAAGAGAAGTGCTGTATTCTGGTCAATTCTTTGATACCCTATATCAGAAATCCCTATTATGAAAAACAGGGGGGGTGGCATTTCCAGCTGCAAAATTTCTAGCCAACACTGAAACAAAACAGTATGTCTTAGAAAAAAAAAATAAAAACCAACAAAAAACAACCCACCAAAACCAAACAACTGTGGTTTTTAGTGATTAGGGGACCTGAATATCATACTTGCTCAAGGAAACCCTTCAAAGACTAACTGATAGACAAAGGTAACTTTGAAGAGTCACTTAGAGGTACCTACAATGCTGAGTGACTACCTTTGAGAATCTTGAGGCTTTAAGCTGTGCAATGATGGATCAGCAATGCCTAAACACCTGGGACTGAGCTCAGCACAATTTCCAGTTTCTCATTGTCTGTGTCTCATTAGAACTAGAGAGAATTTCTATCTATCTGACTCACCTGGATCTGAAATCACATCAATTAGCATTAGTAAAGTACTCTGAGAACAGCAGCTGACAAATTCCACAGAAAATAAAATACCCACATTAAAATTGTCAAACATTTCATGTATCTGGAAGTCTCTTTAGAAGTTAGTTAAGTAAGTTGAAAGGAAGAATCTATATGGTAAAAATGTACAATCAAAATAAACAGACAGCCTTTGTTATACAGCATTACATAATTTTGGTTTACAGACATATTCTGTTGCAGCTGATAATAAGCCATGCAGTGTGAATGTGAATGCAAATTAAGTGCTAAATGATGAATTACACCACTCTGATTACACACCAGAAACAACATCCTTTATCTAGGCTGTTAGTGCCAAGAATATTACTTAATACAACAGGAAGGGTTGAAGGGAAATGGGGAAAAATGCAGTGTAAGTACAGTATTATTCAATAGCAAATGCTATGTGTAGACAGGGTATTCTTTTGTATCAGTGTGTTCAGAGTACACATATGCATTATTATCTAGGTTCTTTTAAGATATTTTTGGAGAAAATTTTTGATGAAAGATTGTGTTTGATTCATTCCATATTTTCCTTTGGATCATCAATAAAAACCTTTAAACCAGATGGAAAGAAGAGGTAACCAATACCATAGCCTCAAACTAAGTACTCAGATCCTGATCTAGTTAAACACTTAAGCATATGTTTAGCTTTAAATATGTGTGTCCCATTTTGAGATTATTTGTGTGCTTAAAGTTAAGCATAGATCCACATGCTTTGTTTATCAAAGCTGAACTGAGCCACATTCAGGCATAATACACATGTAATACTTAGTCTAATTACCAGCAAAAAAGTATTCTCAATTCATTGACTTTCTGTATCTTCTCTGTTTCCAGCATGTTCCACATTGTCAATCTACCTCTTAATCAGCTCTTCGTTCATTATAAGCATATATAACATTGCATGAAACGTAAATGAACTGTTCTGGTTTCTTCTACTAAATCAACAGAAATGTTTGTCCAAGGCCAGATGTTCTACACAAATGATGGCTTTTAGTTTCTAGTATCTCTAAAGCAGAGGGTCATACCAATGCACTTCTTCCAAGTCTGGATTCTCTTTCTCTGAGTGTTGTCACATGCTGATCATCACTGATATCTACAGAAAGTCCTTAAAGATCTATTTCTACCTATATCTTTTCTATTTCTTTAACTTTCATTGAAAGAAGTCATCATGTATCATCTCTGCAATAATTTCTGCTGTTTCAAGGAAAATATTCTACGCTCTATAACACATTTTGAATCTTCCTCAAATGAAGAGGACATTGTCACTGCTCACTTATTTTTGAGCCGGATAATCTGTCCTAAGTAAAAAAACACCACTCATTATATGAGAGAGACAATGGATTAAAGTGTCACTCTTGCTTGCTCAAATTTTCATAGTCCTGTCCACTGGGATGATAATAATACTGTGCAGAAAGCCTGCATTTACTCCTTGGCTTGTTCTTTGTCACTACCACTTGGGAGCAGCTGTAGCCATTACAACAATGAGACACTGGGAGAAAAAGTGTTGAAGAGGTCAGGTATGCCAGCTAAACTATGGATATCTGCCCAGCTCTTTCAAAGGGCTTGCCTTGGTGCTACCACTTACCACTTGGAAAATAAAGCTTCAAATGCAGCACAAAGCAAAACATAATCTAGCTCTAGTATCGGCACTGGCTCCACCAAGCTAACAGGTGGATCATGGAGTAAAAAAATTGGTTAGTCACATAAGCCATCAGGTATTAAAGTGAATGCACACAGGGAGCAGATCTGGAGGAATAAATGCCTTTGTTACTTTGTAGCATTTGAGAGTAGACTGCTTTTTAAACCATCTTGTTGCTGTTGCTTTTCTTTCATCTGCGGCCCATAGCCAAGGCTTTTGAGGAACTCAAACCGGGAATGTGGCCAACTGCTACAAAGGTTGTTACATGGTTTCCGAATTATGTTCTTGGGTAAGGCAGATGTTGTTTAAAATACTGCATTGAAAACACTAAAATAAGAATGACCAGTAAAGCAAGTAACTACAACAGCACATTCCCCAGAATAGATTTTATCCATCATGTATGTTTAGCAGCTGGTCTCTGAGTGTTGCACTAAGTGAGAAAAAAGAAAAAAAAAAAGGAAAAAGGAAAAAAGGAACAGTTTAAAAAGAATCTGAACCTCCTAAAGGCCAAGATGGAACAGTGCATTTCCTCAAGAAAATGCCAGGAACTATTCTTCTTACTGTCCCATACTTTTCCAATTGCTCATTATTTAATTATAGTAATTTTATGGCATCTATTGTTACATTTCCTTACAGGCAGAAAGAGAACAGAAAGTCTTTATCTAAAATTGCATTTATTTTAAATGCAGAGAATCACAAAACAAGGAAGAACAAAACTGAAGACTTGAAATGTTTAATGTACCATGAGCTGGATGAAAGCAGAAAATAATTCATTTCTTATTAAGCTAGCTTTTTACAAAAGTGAAGAATACACATAGCTGCTCCTTCTTCAGCTGAAGCGTTTGTACAGTATCATGCTTGCCTTAAGAAAGTTTCTCCAAAATCTTCCTTTCTGCAGCCAATGCTCTTTACGCCAAACTTTATGAAGGTTATTGTATCTGGAGGCAGCACTGTGAGGATTATGTCCTCTGAGTTTCAATAGTTTGTACTGAGATCTAGGAATCAAAGATTTGCCCAGCTTCTCACAGGCAGAAACTTAATTGTTGGAGTTATTCCAGAGGCATTATGTTAGACTGGTAGGGACAATTAGATTCAAAGTACTTGTATATAATGTTTGTAATATAAACATATGTATACATAATTCACATGCAAACCTAGTATCCTATAAAGCAAAGACAAAGGCTGAGAAATTAATTGCTCTATTTTCAGCAGAATTGTGCCTGGCTAAACATGGTCAGCATACTTTTTGTGTATCTAACAATTTGGCTATCACCCAAACAACCTGCTTCCATTTCAAATTGTGCCTTGGAAATGAGTGCCCCCATCCCCTCAGATAAAACAGGCAGAATCAGGAGGGAAACAGAGACAGTAAATACTGAGGATGAGTGATTTTTCAACTTCTGGTCTGCAGATCCATGGGATACTAAGAAAAAGAAACTCACTGCCCATAGCCTCCATCCAGATCTGAAGTTCCTGCAAAAAGCAAGTTAGCTACAGAAAGAGAAGGAATTTTACAGCAAGCTTCCCCTCATAATACTCTCTCATGTAAATAAGCTGCCCTGCTGATAACCTGCAGATCTTTTTACAGATAACCTGCAGGTTACGAACAGGGAAACACAGTACTACTGAGTCATGCTCCCAACCCCCACCTATCCCTAAATCTCTAACAGCTAATAAAAAAAAGGAAATTGCTCAAATGAAAAACAAAAGCCTTCTTTCTCAAGGAAAATCTTGTTCCCACAGAAAAGAAAAAATACTGGAGACTCTCTAGTGACATCTAGGCTGCGCTACAGGTATATTTCATGATAGCTCCTGGGGTTCGGTGGCTCAGGCCAAGACACTCCCTGTCTCTCCTTCAACAGAATTGCTTTGGATTCAACAGGCTGGGAGGCAGACAAGATGTCCATCCAGACCTGGGTGCTGGGCATTATTTCTATGTCCCACAGTTCAGACATAGTATTGGGAATCTACTAAATATTCTTCTATTGCTTTAGATTTTATCTGCTAAGTGTCTAGAGATGATAGCACTGGGTATATGCACATCCATTGTTATCAGAGACAGGTATGCCATATTGGGTTTATACAGCCATAAAAGCATTTATTGGAGTAGAAAGAAAAAAAGGGTTGTCTTCCCATTTAGTACACCTACTAACACTTGTTGTGCTGCTAACAATGAACAATGTGGGATGACAACCTTGAAATGGACAATATTATCTACAGAACCCAAAGGTGATTAAGGATAATCCTCACAGCCCTAAGGAGAAGGACTTGGGGGTACTGATAGATGAAAAACTGGACATGAGCCGACAATGTGCTCTCGCAACCCAGAAGGGCAACCATGTCCTGGGCTGCATCAAAAGAAGCATGACCAGCAGGTCAAGGGAGGTCATTCTGCTCCTCTACTCTGCTCTGGTGAGACTCCACCTGGAGTCCTGCATCCAGCTCTGGAGTCCTCAGCACAGGAAGAACATGGACCTGTTGGAGTAGGTCCAGAGGAGGGCCACAAAAATGATCAGAGGGCTGGAACGCCTCTCCTATGAGGAAAGGCTGAAAGAGCTGGGGTTGTTCAGCCTGGAGAAGAGAGGCTTCGGGGAGACCGTACTACAGTCTTTCAGTACTTAAAGGGGCCTACAAGAAAGATGGGGATAGTCTTTTTAGCAGGGCCTGCTGTGACAGGACAAGGGGTAATGGTTTTAAACTAATGGAGGGTAGATTTAGACTGAACACAAGAGAAAAATTTTTCACTGTGAGGGTGGTGAAACACTGGACCAGGTTGCCCAGAGAGGTGGTAGATGCCCCATCCTTGGAAACATTCTAGGCCAGGCTGGATGGGGCTCTCGGCAACCTGATCTGGTTGAAGATGTCCCTGCCCATTGCAGGGGGGGCTTGGACTAGATGACTTTTAGAGGTCCCTTCCATCCCAAAGCATTCTGTGATTCTATGATTCTATGATAAGTAATTGTCTTCCTTGAAGGCAGAGACATCTCAGTCTTTTTCCTTCTTCTCCTCCTTCTTCAGAATGTTTTGGCAAATTGCACATGCCCTGCTGTAGCTTCTGCTGTCATCTCTTTTCCCTTTAACTTACATGCCAAACAGGTTGTTGTAGTTCTGATGTACTATACTCTTCTATAGGGTTGAGTTAATGTGCCTCATGAAAGAATAATGAAATTATTTCTTCCCGTTCACTCTTCTTCTGCAAAGAGTGTATCAGCTCAATAATTTTGTCCTTTTTTCACTCTAATATTGTATCTGCTCAATCTTGTCTTCCTTGCACACAGTGTACTCTGCAATGCTGATTTCTAAACTCAACCTGGAAAATTATAGTGCAAAAAGATGATGATCAGCCTGGGGCAAAAGGGACCAATTGCAGTCAGCCTCTACAACTTAGACAGTATGTCTCCAGAATACTTTCTTTCAAGTTTGCAAGGGCAGGAGAAGGTTTTCACACCACTTCAGTTGTATAGATAAAAAACAAAGAAAGTTTTATTTAAGTCCAGTGTCAAGCCTGGATGCTACAAGAACATTTTGCACACTGTTAAACTGTACACATGTAAAGAGGCCTTGCAGAGACTGCCTAACTATGTTTGTAGAACCAGTCCTTAAAAAAAGATGTGGTAAAGTGAAACAGAAGTAGGAGTCAGAATCACAGAACAGTTGAGGTCAGAAGGGACCTCTGGATATTGTCTAGTCCAATCCCCCTGCTCAAAGCAGGGACACCTACAGCAGGTTACCCACGACTGTGTACAGTCAGGTTTTTAATGTCTCCACAGATGGAGACTCCACTACCTCTCTGAGCAAACTGTTCCAGTGTCTGACCACCCTCATAGGAAAAAGAAGTTTTTTTGTTGTGCTTAAATAGAATTTACTGTATTTCAATTGCCTCAAAGTCTGGCTTCATCTTTTTTACACCTTTCCATCAGTTATTTATACATTTTGATAACACCTCCCTGAGTCTTCTCCAGGCTGAACAGTCCCAGCTCTCTCAGCCTCTCCTCATATGAAAGACACTCCAGTACCTTCATCATCTTTATGGTCCTGCACTGAACTTGCTCCAGTAAGTCCATGTCTGTCTTGTCCTGGGGAGCCCAGAACTGCATCCAGCACTCCATATGTGTCTGTGCAGAACAGAGGGGAAAGATTACCTGCCTTGACCTGCTTTCCTCATGCAGCCCAGGGTGCTGTTGGCAGCCCAGGGTGCTGTAAGAGCACATTGTTGGCTCACACTCATCTTCTTGTCCACCAGGACCTCAAGGTCCTTCTCTGCAAACTTGCTTTCCAGCTAAACAGCCCCCAGCCTACCCTGGTGCATGGAGTTATTCCCCTCCTGATACAGGACTTTGCATTTCCCTTTGTTGAACTTCATGAGATTCCTGTCAGCATGTTTCTCAAGCCTGCCAATGTTTTCTGAATGGCAGCACACCCATCTAGGTATATCAAGCATTCCTCCCAGTTTTATATCATCTGCAAACTTGCTGATGGTGCACTCTGTCCCACTATCCAGGTCATTAATGAAGATGTTAAACAGTATTGGCCCCAGGATCAGCCTCCAGGACACACCACTGGTGACTGGCTCCCAGCTGGATGTTGTGCCACTGATCACAACCTTTGAGCCTGGCACATCACGCCTGTAGTTTTCACCCTACCTCACTGTCCTCCTGTCTAGTCCTGCTTCATCATTTTGTTTATGAGGATCTGCTGGAAGACTGTCAAAAGTCTTACTAAGATTACGATGAGCAACATCCACTGCTCTCCTCTCATTCTCCAAGCCAGTTATCTCATTGTAGAAAGCTATTGGATTAGTTAGATATGAAAAGTTAGTTAAGAGATCCTCCACTCATTTGTATGTGTGTGTGTGTGTGTATGTTCATATATGTGCATATTTAAAATATATATTGAGACATAAAAAGGTGCAGAAAATACTAAAACCAAAAGTTAATGATATGTATCTTATTTTAAAAATCACTTTATGTGGACTGTCCTGATAGGAAGGATAAGGACAGGATACTCAGGAAATCTTCGCGTCTGCCCAGGCTAGATGTGAGAAGCAGGCACCATTCCTAGCACAAGCTGTTAATGGGATGATTTCCGCAAAGTTACAGCTGTGATGTAGTAAAACTATGATCATGATTTTGAGCACTGGCACAGAACAAAATGTCTTTGAATCCAAGAAAAAGTACCTTTTCACCTCTTCACAGAAGCACAGCTGATGTTACAGCATGGGCTTTCCCCTGGAAGCAGAGACAACAGTCCTTGCGTGGTTTCTCCCCTGGAAGGGAACCTCACTTTCCCAACAGCAGACAGCCTTATAGCTCCAGTGCAGCTAGTTTGGTCATGTTATTTGTAGGTAGAATTAAACAACCAGATTCTATGTCAAAGCCCTCTGTTCTCAAGGTAATGACATTGTGGTCTTAAGAAGATTTACCAAAGCAGAAGAGACTTTCTCAAAAATGGAATTTAATATCAAAATAATCAAGGTAAAAAGAGAGAAAGAAAGAAGGGCTTTAGATAGCTAAATCATCTCTACTTAAAGCCCTTCCAAATTGAGTCAGTTGGAACCTTGGAGCATGAAATAAATGTGCCTGTACATAGTTTCAAACACCATCATTTTTAGTTCTACAGAGTAATTTCTGGAAGTCTCTCCAACATGTTCATAATTTAAAACATATCTACTTATAGTATATGTGTTGTACAAAATAAGAAGATGAAAAGGAAAGGGTTAAGTAGAGAGCATTGTGTGCCACAAGCAAATGCAGAATAAAGGGGGGAAGTGTGGAAGGAGGTGCAGAAAGACAAGTCTGTGTCTGTCAAAACATGAGAATCAGAAATGATTAGAGTCCAAATTACAAGTCTGTCTGTCATGAAGCATGATAGATTTAAAATACAGGAGAAGGCAAATGACAGTTAAAGAACAAGCTGGAAAAACTTTTGCCAAAAAATAAAAATCACAGAAAAGTAGCCTGACACAGCCAATCAAATTAAGAGAGCTCATCTTGATGGAAAATTGCTTATTGTAAATGAAGGTAAATAACTGTCTAGAGGAGAAACAGACAATGGAACTTAATGAACACTCTGAACATCACTGTTTACTGTATGAATCATTATCACTGAATCTGTAGCCAGCTAGATTGGAAAGAAGTTCAGAAATTAACTGAAATATTCTGTCCACCTGGACAGAAATTTTTTTGACACAGCATAGTTGTGTGTGAGGAGCTGGCCAAGCCACTCTCCATTATTTATCAGCAGTCCTGGTCAACCGGGGAGGTCCCGGAGGACTGGAAGCTAGCAAACGTGACACCCCTCTACAAGAAGGGTCGGAAGGAGGATCCGGGGAACTACAGGCCTGTCAGCCTGACATCAGTGCTGGGGAAGGTCATGGAATAGATCATCTTGAGTGCGATTACACGGCACGTGCGGGACAACCGGGGGATCAGACCCAGCCAGCATGGGTTTATGAAAGGGAGGTCCTGCTTCACTAACCTGGTCTCCTTCTATGACAAGGTGACTCACTTAGTGGATGAGGGGAAGGCTGTGGATGTTGTCTGCTTGGACTTTAGTAAGGCCTTTGACACTGTCTCCCACACCATTCTGCTGGAGAAGCTGGCTGCACACGTCTTGGATGGGTGCACTCTGCGCTGAGTTAAAAACTGGCTGGACGGCCAAGCCCAGAGAGTGGTGGTAAATGGAGTCCAATCCAGTTGGCGGCCGGTCACAAGTGGTGTTCCCCAGGGCACAGTACGGGGGCCGGTCCTGTTCAACATCTTCATTGATGATCTGGATGAGGGGATCGAGTGCACCCTCAGTAAGTTTGCAGATGACAGCAAGTTGGGTGGAAGTGTTGATCTGCTGGAGGGTAGGAAGGCCCTGCAGAGGGACCTGGACAGGCTGGATCGTTGGGCTGGGGCCAACTGCATGAGGTTCAACAAGGCTAAGTGCCGAGTCCTGTACTTGGATCACAATAACCCCATGCAACGCTACAG
Source organism: Nipponia nippon (assembly GCF_047370975.1). Classification (NCBI taxonomy): domain Eukaryota; kingdom Metazoa; phylum Chordata; class Aves; order Pelecaniformes; family Threskiornithidae; genus Nipponia; species Nipponia nippon. The sequence continues at coordinate 113,088,172 of NW_028262358.1, read as the reverse complement.
GCTGGGGGAGGAGTGGCTGGAGAGCTGCCTGGCTGAAAAGGACCTGGGGGTGTTGGTTGACAGCTGCCTGAACATGCATCAGCAGTATGCTCGGGTGGCCAAGAGGGCCAATGGCATCCTGGCCTGTATCAAGAATAGTGTGGCCAGCAGGACCAGGGAGGTGATAGTGCCCCTGTACTCGGCACTGGTGAGGCCGCACCTCGAGTACTGTGTTCAGTTTTGGGCCCCTCACTACAAGAAGGACATTGAGGTGCTGGAGCGTGTCCAAAGAAGGGCAACGAAGTTGGTGAAGGGTGTAGAGCACAAGTCTTATGAGGAGTGGCTGAGGGAACTGGGGTTGTTTAGCCTGAGGAAGAGGAGGCTGAGGAAAGACCTTATTGCTCTCTACAACTACCTGAGAGGAGGCTGTAGCGAGGTGGGGGTCAGTCTCTTCTCCCTAGTAACGAGTGATAGAACGAGAGGAAATGGCCTCAAGCTATGCCAGGGGAGGTTTAGGTTAGATATTAGGAAAAACTTCTTCAGGGAAAGGGTGGTCAAGCGTTGGAACAGGCTGTCTAGGGAAGTGGAGTCCCTATCCCTGGAGGTATTTAAAGAACGGATAGATGTGGTGCTTGAGTACATGGTTTAGTGGTGGACTTGGCAGTGTTAGGTTAACGGTTGGACTTGATGATCTTAAGGGTCTTTTCCAACCTTGACGATTCTATGATTCTATGATAGTTCATTCATATCTGTGAAGGACACACTCTTTCTGCTAGTGCTCCTGAATATATCATAATTGGCTAACATTCTTTATATAAAGTGGCACATGGGATCTTTAAAAAGATGGGATATTGTTGAAGTTAACTTTCAGTGTAGCTGGAAAGGACTCTCACTTCATACCCGTCTTTTATGTATGGTCTGCCTTATCAAACGCTCAGCTTGTCTTTCATCCAGGTTTCAGGCTATGATGTAAAATAATATTGGCTTTGCAAATAAGTTTGTGGAACAAATACTCACAGAAAAATGAGACTGAATGTCAAAATTCCATTTCCAATTTAGACTTGCCAAACTGTCAGAATATTTGTTATTTTTCTTAAAACCCCAGCTGCTAAAATCAAGAGAAAGTAGAATAATTTAAACTTTTGTTTAAAGAGATGTTTTAGACACCTTAGAGGGTGAATAGCCTGAAATTGTGAAATAAGCAATGCAAATTACTTAGAAACCAGAAAGGAAAGAGAAAAAATACAACATACATTAAAAGCTAAATGAAAACAAAAAATTAAAAAAACCCCACCCAAACAAAACCAACCTTGAATGATGTTTAGGGCAAATTCATTATTTTCTGAACCTTGCTTATCAATTTGGCAACACTTCACATCTGGGGCACTTCAATAACCTGGGGGAGATCAGGTGGAAGTTATTGTGTTGAATTTTAAAGAAATATGAGGTAGCTCATAAATTTGAATTTGTGTCCCAGTTCAGATTCTAAATTTGGACGTTTCCAGATCCAAGATTTTGCTCTGCACTCACCACTAATTTGTGTTGATGTATAAATAAGACTGAGTGGGAGAGTGGGGGGACGAGGAAGCAAACTCAATTCTATCACCACGTACACGGACAAGTTTTCTATCAGCCATTTCATTCAGCAGCCAACAGCAATCTTTTGTATATAGAGATTGCTAAGAAGAGGTAGCAAAGTTACTCCTCTGGGAACATGATGAGCCAGATTTTAGGTAATGTGTCTAAGTGTACTTTTTTTGCCTCCCTTTACTGTGACTGAATATCTAACTTTAACCCCAAAGAATGTGTTTCCATTCTATCTGAACCACCTAAAGTACTGAATATCCTTTAAAGACACAGCTTCCAGCATTCGTATCACCTTATTGAGTCTCATCCACCCGAGCAGTGACAAATCAGTAAATAATGATATTTGCTGAGGTTATATCATTCCGTAAGCAATAAGTTTCCAGTTTGCCCTCATTTAAAGAAAGCTGAATAAGCCACACTGCTTTTGCGGTTAATGAAAATTAGAGCAATTTAAGAGATGCTCTATTTATGTTATTAGTAATGGCCTTCCACTGCCCCTGAAATTAGTCCTCCTCTAAAGCACTGGAAGAGCTAGTATCTGTAGCAGATGTCTTTTAAAGTTATACCAATAGTTATCGTACAATCACACACAGTATAAAATGAAACAATTGTGCCTAGAATGGCTTCAGCTTGCCAATCTCTAACACCTTGCACATAAGGAAATCCTTTAACAAAGGAATGAAGTCCAAACTAAACAGAGCAGAATTGTTTTGAAGGATGGCTCATTTCCTACTTCTGGCTCTTTACTGTTGATTATTTAAGCACTCATTTCACTTTATAAATGGAAACTGAATCATAGTTTACTGCTGGAAAATTATTGGAAATCGGAGTCCATTCGAGTCACAGACATGGCTATTTCCTCTCTGGACAGGAAGACTATGCTCAAATGGTTCTTTCGGGAGCTCTGAATGATAAAAAGCCTGTTTCTAGCCTCTTTCAAAAAGATCTGTCTAGTGTTTTCATATTTCGGTTAGAAGAAAAAAAAAAAAACAGTCAGGATGTCCCTCTCCAAACATGGATGTTAGAGCAGGAAAAACGAAAGGTCAATATACATTTTCTACTTGTCTAGACAGCATAAAGTCTGTTTGGAAACCTGGAATGAGATGGGCTCTCTAGCTTCTCACTTTCCTCTGTATAACTTATTCATCTTTATTTATTTTCATTTATATACAAAAGAAGACTGGAAAAGGCAGGTCCATGGCTGTAGGCACATGTCACAGTATTTTTGTAACCAGTTATTATAATACACAATCCCTTTCAGCTCATCTAAAAATGCTAACAATTTCCAGATAGAAGCTAAACAATAAAAAATACCCCACCTTTTCCCTCTTGCTCTAGCCTCTGTCCTTCTCTAAGAGCCGCAGAAAGTAGATGGATTTCACTGTTTGTCTTAAAAAGCAGGTGCAGGATATTTGTGATAAGTTCTAAAGTCCAGAAACCATAGAGGGAGATTTTGAGTCATCCAAAGCTGGTAGCCTCAGTGAGTCTGAGAGCAGAGGCAGCAGAGGTGGACTGGGGAAGCCTAGGGAAGACTGTGCCTGCTGATGGGATGGACAAGGCAGATACCATCCATTTCACAAGTACTGCAGGGCTGTAGCTCAGACTATTCAAACCGCAGCCATGCCAGTATCATATACACAGAGAAGTTGTTTTCTGTCACATCGGGCACCTCCCTGGGGATGGGGACAGACTGGGACGTGAGCCTGTGGGTGGGCCTGGCTTGGCAGGGCCAACAGCCAGGCAGGGCTGGGCTGTGGAGAGCTGGAGACCAGCCCTGCTGCGGGTGTCACTGGGGCAGGGGTTGATGGCCCCAGGGGCTGACACGGGGTCCTGGGCTGTGAGCAGATGGGGGAAGCCCTGGGGAGGCTGCTGATTCCCTCAGGACCTCAACAAAAAGAAGGATGAGAGGTATCTGCACAGGCTCCAAGATTTGGAGTTAAAGTCATGACCAGGAGAGGAAATCCTGGCTATATAAAGTAACAGAAAGGGAAAGCAAGAGAATCATATTTTTGAGTGCTGTTCAGGAGAGAAGGTTGGGTATACTTTGCAGATCAAAGTAATTTCTGTACTGGGAATGAGGTTTAGAAAATCATGGAGGGCATGATCCTCTTCTGCCCATGATGCTCATTGTATCTGCTAAGCCACCCTGCCATGAAGGACTTGGCCATTCACCTGGTGCTGCTGCAGCTGATCCCTCCACAGCCTGGGTGGACAGAGAGGAGAGTCACAGAGAGTTGTGTGCTTCCCACCTGCCCCCCAAACAGCCATCCAGATCACCATCATTCTTTCCACACATGCACAGACCTCAGGAAGGAAAGCAAAGAAAATGGTAATTCTAATTTCTATATCTTTTTATTATTATTATTATTTGCCACTTGTGATGCAGTTCTGCAGAGCAGGTATAAAGAAACCTCTGTTAGTAGTTTCCACAACGGTTTTCTGACAAGCACCTTGAACTAGGCACTCTAGACAGCTGTTTGCTTAGTTTGTCCTTGAGATCCATTTCCTGACCTTTCTGCTTTCAGAGACCAATGCTTCCAAGAAAGGTTGTCTATTTTTGTATGGCCAGTAGAATTCACTGCTTGATATAGAAATAATTTTTTTGATGTAAGAGATATCAGAAAAATGCAAGAATAAGCAAGCAAATGCCTATGCCTTCCATGCCCTCAGGATAAGGTAAGAAAAACAGTTAGGAAAAAAAATCTTTAAATAGAATGATGAATTCTCTAAAGGGAGCATTGTGCCCATCCATAACACATAGAATCAGACAAGGAAATCTGCTATTGTCAACACAAGTTTGATTCTTGGCATTACTGTACTGGTTTTGGCTCAGATAGAGTTAAATTTCTACATAGTAGCTTGCATGGTGCTAGGTTTTGGAGTTGTGATTAAAACAGTGTTGATAACCCACCAATGTTTTTGTTACTGCTGAGCAGTGCTTACACAGAGTCAAGGCCTTTTCTGCTCCTCACACCACCCCACCAGTAGGATGGGGGTGCACAAGAAGTTAGGAGGGCACACAGCTGGGACAGCTGACCCCAACTGACCAAAAGGATTTTCCACACCACATGATGTCATGCTCAGCAACAGAAGCTAGGGGAAGAAGAAAGAAGGGGGGAATGTTCAGACTAGATGGCATTTGTCTTCCGAAGTAACCTTTATGTGTGATGGAGCCCTGCTTTCCTGGAGATGGCTGAACACCTGCCTGCTGGTAGGAAGTGGTGAATTAATTCCTAATTTTGCTTTGCTTGCAAGCACAACTTTTATTTTACCCATTAAACTGTCTTTAGCTCAACCCATGAGTTTTCTCCCTTTTACCCTTCCGATTCTCTCCCCCATCCCACTGCGGGGAGTGAGTGAGTGGCTGTGTGGGGCTGAGCTGCCTACCCGGGTTAAGTCACCACAATTACTAATATCCTGTATTTCCATACCTTCAGCACAGTGCTCAGAGATCCCAAGTGTCATGGGATACTTGTTATAACATGTGCAGAAGCACTTCTATCATCTCCTCCCTCCACACCTCCAGTTTAGGAATTTGTTGTCAAATATCAAGGGGATTAGTTTCAAACGTCAAAAGCAGATGTGGGGTTATGAGCAATGCTTTTTTTTTTTTTCAAAAAAGAAATATATAAACCTGCATTTCAGACACCTTAGATAAAGAAATGTGAATCACTTCAAACAATCCCCGTTTTGCAAAGCTATTTAATATTCTAGGCTGCTGGTCTGCAGGCGTCCAAATGGAATGTTAATTATCCACTTTCTTCCCCAGCTAAAAGCTTCACCGAGGCTGACAGAAGGAAAGGCACTAGACTGTTGAACAACAATACCATGCTTTCAGTGGGAAAGACAACTATAAAATGTTTCCTGCAGCCTAATTCTTCTAGCATCAGCTGATCCTTTACTAGTCCCTACTTGACACCAATTAATCTGTCCTCTACAGCTTACTATTCCCTGGGACCTTAGCTGATATTCCTTTACTTTATGCTGTGTCTAAAATGGAGGTTGGGAAGAACACACTGAGTCTCGAATACAGCAGAGTAATATATTTAAATTCCTCCTAATCTGATGAGATGTCTTTCATTCCAGTCTTGCATTGCCCAGCTAAGGTATTTCCAAGATTGATAGCTCACTGGAATGTCACCATCATCTTTTCTTAAAACAAGTGATGTCCCAACTAAAAAGCAGAGGGAAGTTCACCTTTTACTGTCCATCAAGCCAAAGAGACACTGAGGTAATACAATGCATAATTTTTAATGTGCCTTCCCAACTTACTGCCTCTAAGTTTAATTATTTGTTGATGCACAGAGCTGAGTTCTGTTCTTCATAACATTATTGAGGATTGCCTCAAAATGAGGAAGAGTATTTAGGTAAGGTTTCTGGAAGGCCAGAATATTTAGGCAAGGTTTGTCAGGAGAGGTAATATCACCTGATACATTTGGAAAGCAGTCAAACTTTGGACGTTTCATATCAATAATGTACCTGCAGGAAAGGTTTTCTTATTCTCCAGCAAAACATGTTAAATCTTTTGACAATTTCACTTAATTTCACTTGGACCATGATATTCAAGACAGATTTATTGTTATTGAAGAGCTATCAATATCAATATCCTACAAGAACACTTTTATTTTATATACTAATGCCCTTGAATAAAATACATGATTAACATACATAACATAACCTATTTGTAATAATATTTTTTCTATAAAATGCAGAGTTCTTATAGACATTTAATACAGATTAGACTTTAAATTCACATTCCAACTATTTGTGACTAAAGTTCCTATTTCATGCTTTTGGAGACCAGCCTATAAGTAAACTAAGCAGAAGGGAATAGCTCAAAGCTATCTGTAATCACTGGAAAGGCAAATTATCATAGCTCATCCTTTAGGTGATAAGTACACAGAATGGACTCCAAGCCAGTGCATGGACCTACTGGCAGTGTTTCCTCTGTCTGGAAAAGTAAGGATTTATTTGAACTGAACCCTGTTATGTCCATGTCACTGCCATGTACTGAGGCTGCAGCATCAAGAGTTGCAGTGATCTTATCTAACAGGTCATGTTCTCTAAATGAGGAGTTCAGGCTTCTGTCTCCCTTTCTCCTCTTCTGCCTGGTCCTGGCCACACAATCTCATTTGGTGCCAGTTATGAGCTAAGATAACTCACCAACCTCCAAAAAAAACCCCAATCAACCTACCAAAAAAAACCAAACCAGAAAAAGATGGATAGTTTTCTATTGGACTATGAAATTGAACTATTTATGGAAGAGTTCAAAAAGTGTCTTGACCAATACAAAGAAAGGTATAAGGTTTTGATTCCCAGAGCTGGGAAGAAGGGAGGGGAACATCTGAGAGGGAGAAGTGAATGACAGCCCTGCCCTTTTGGAAAGCACACTCCATTAGTGCTTATATATGGTCTGCCTTATGAAACGCTCAGCTTGATAAGCTTTCATGAAAACACGGGCTGAGGTGGCACAGGGAACAGTGGTTCTTCGCAGAGGTTCAATTAGGCCGTTCTCTAAAGTCCAGTGTCTGTCTTTATGTTTTATTTATGTTTTCTTCTAAATTTGCATCTCTTCTTAAAGTTCTGAGCCCAGGAGATGGGGTCAGGAGTGATTGCAGTAGGAACCAGAGCACATCTTCCTCATCTCCCCCATTCTCACAGTTGCACAGCTCATTTCAGTCTGGAGCATTGCGTGTCTTCATTCTTCTCTTCTGAATCTTTCTGATCTCCCTAGTTCCATCAACTGTGTTAGTTCCTAAGTACAAAAGAAACGTCCACTACTCAAAGCTTTTAAATAATCTTTGCCATACCCAGTCTACAATGGAGCATATGCTTCCATAAGGCTTCTCCTACAATGTGCCCACTTTCTCCCAGGTCTTTACACTTTTGCTCCCAAGGTTTTTTTTCCTCATTTGCACCAATTCAGTTCTGCTGATTCTGAAAAATAAAAATATTATTTACACTTCATTTGTATGTGCTCAGTATGGAGAATTGGAACAACAGCTGAGAAACTGTATTTTGTTTCCTGGCCAATATGGCACATGTAAAACTTGTGGAGCAGCAGTTGAAAGGCTGTGTTTTTAGTTTTGGGACCAATTTGACAACTTTTAGCAATTTTTTTGGGCAGCAATTCAGAAGACTCGGATTCTTCCCCCACCCCAGACACCAATCTGGTATCTTTCCATCTAAGATTTTTGACACCTTTTGTCTGTGGAAATCAATAAACAAAGTCTGAAAATAATTTTCTCTGCAAAAATAAACTATTATGGAGATTTCTGATATCATTTTTGGCCAATGTATGACTTTAAAATCCAGGCTTTTTGTCTTCCCTTGCCTATGTTATGCTACATTTATTATGTTTTATTTTAAAATTTAATTGCTTTTTCTCTTGAAACATGAATCTTAGAATGGATATGTTCCAGCCACATTTTTCAGTGAATAATTAGTGAAATTTTATTACAGAAGCTGAAGGGTGATTGCTGATGCTATTGAGAATTTTTGTTATAAGTCCTCAGGTATTTTTTATATGCCCGATCACTTTAAGGTAGCTTTTTATAAATCTGTTATTCATGAAAGATGCCAAACAACAACCTTGTAACAGGAGTTCACTGTGCATCTAAAGCTAGTGCCTCTCAAGATAATCCTTTGCACACTTTTTGTCCCCTAGCCACATTTAGGAGATTGAGTATATTGCAACTTTCCATATCTACAAGCCTTTGTCCAGCAAAGAATCTAATTCTAGGGTAAAATATATAACACAGACTTCTGCTTATTAGGGATAGGGCTGACAATTACTTTAATTTTATGTGGATATCAAACAGTGCTTTATATCATGGCAATAACATCTCATTTATTTGATGTAGTCTAGACTAAAACATAAATGAGAAGATGGCAGTGTGCAGGTATGATTTGAAATCTTTTGCTGCCCCATTTAAACCCATTGAGAACTATGGGACTCATATAAGGAGACAGATAATCTTACACTGAACTACGTAGTAGTTTCTTTGATGTGCTGGGTTTTTTTAGCACTATTTTGCACTATTGCTGAACTAGGTACATAACTCACCTGGCAGTGGTATTTCCCATGCCCCAGTATAGTCATTCCTAGGTGCCTGCAGCATACAGAAAGCAAAAGTGACATTAACAATTCGCTTTGACTGCATTGATTTCATCTGCACTACCATTCTGCAGATAAAAATGTTAAATTCTTTCCAATATTTTTTTACTTCACTTAAATTTTATGTCTCTGCAGAATGTTGGCATACTCTACAAACATAAATCCAAAGAAGCTTAAAAACTATGGATTATTATTATACATGTGAAGGATTCAAATGTTCTTATACCATCTTTTGGGGGATGAAGTAGAAAGGTAAAAAAGTTTCCTAGGCTGACATAGGAGGCAAACAATAGAATCAAAAACCAATCCTGTACTTGAACAAAGAGACCACACTTTCCCTTGAATCTCAAAACTCACAGTGAATAAAAAAACCCACTCTGTAGTCTCACCTGAGCTTGGGAACTGAACCTGTATATATTATTATTTTAATATCTTTACTTGGATGAATACCCATAGAATACTGTTGTAGTGGGTCAGATCCTTTATCATGGCCAAAAAGATCCCTATGGGTGCCAGGGAGCAGTAGTGGAGCAGTGGGATGAGCCTAGATTGCAACTTAGTGCCACTGCACATTGAATGCTGGTTGCTAACAGCTCCTCATATGCTCTTAAAACCTCTGTCTGAAGGAAGGGGTGGGGGGACTGAAGGCTGTGTGATTAGAGGTCCTCTGCTTCTCCACATTTGGACAGTCTGCCTGAGGCTTGATATACTGCTGCTAGGACCACAGATATCCAATGACATAATACTAAATGTCCATTTTGCATGGAAAAATTTCTTTCCAGTACATCCTTTCTTGAGTATCATGAATTTTCACTGGGATTTCTGTTTAGGGTTATTCTTGGATTAGGCAATATGATTCATAGGGACTGCATGATCATCTTTTTATTGACTTTTATCCCTTTACAATTTGATTTAAAAATCCTTTTCTCAGTTTATAACTACAATCATTTTCCAATGTATGTTCCATTCAGTCCTCAAAGCCATACATCAGAGTGCTATTTCATAACTATGAACTTCCTCTCCCCCTTAGTTACTATTTTCCTTCTATGCACTGCTTCACTTGAGCAATTTCACACACAAAGATAGCCCCATTGGCCTGTGCCATCATTCAATTAATAAAAGAAATTGAAAAAGTCAATGTAAAAGGGATCCATAAGCAAAGTCACATTGATCTATGAATAAAGTAATTTAATCTGAAAAAGTCTTTGCAATTGCCCAGACAACTTTCATGTGCCTTGGCTCACACTGTATGCATGTTTGTGTGTGTAAAATGAGAGGGAGTGAGAGAAGAACAAATATGTAATCTTATATTGCATAAAAAGAGAAGCAGTCAAAAGGATGTGTATGGTTAATTAAGGACTCTTCTCAGAAATGTAGTCCCATGAAGCTTACAAATTGTTTTATTTTCATCTTCAGCTCTTTGCATCCTATCATTTATTAGACAGGCTGGTGCAAGCAGATGGTTCTAACCTGTAGTACTTGTCACACTAAGTCACTTAGCTGAATCATGCATAAAATTGAATACAGATTACAGTTTTACCACTTGTGAGATTTGTCATTCTTTGCATGTGGTTATTTTCTTTCCTTCCTATTGCTTATGCACATGGGCAATCTGCACATTTGGTCCCAGCTTTCTAGGAGGAACGGATAAAAAGAGACTTACAGATCCCCTGTTGTCATATCTCAGTAGCCAAAATTTAAACCCTCAGATTTAACTCAAAGTCATTGCCTGATTTTCAGATACACTATTTCCTACGCTATATATGTTACAGCCAATAAGATTGTTTTTCCTCCACTGAGGCAAAAATGAAACATATTTGATGTCATCAAAAATTTCTTCTGGATGCTGCCAAAAGATCTCCATGTAGTTATTTGTCTGTGCGTGCAGTACAATTATTTAGACTTTTTATTATTTAAAACAAAACAAAACAAAACAAAACAAAACAGAAATTGAATTCTTTCAACAAACATTTTGTAGCAAAGGGCTTTCATCCCAACAGATTTGTATAGATCAATTATGTAAGAAAATGTAGTCTTTTTCTCTTCATTACCAATTCAGTGGGGCAAGGAAGAACTGTGACATAAAGAAAGTCAGAAGTCAGCATAGTATTTCCAGGAGAGAGACAGATTAAATATAGGTATTTTTAATATTGCTATGGGAGATATAATTTCAAGACTGCCTTTTCTTTCTAAGTGGGTGTTTTATTTATATTTAGGCAGGCACCCAGTGCTGAAAACTAGAAAACAATTTAAATGAAACCATGGACGATAAGGAGAAAGTCTGTTACTGAAGTTCTGTGTTTGTTCCCTTGCCAAATCAGGAATATTTACTATAATACTTTTCTTCAGTCTTATACAGAACTTTCTGTACCCAAAATAATAAATTTTACTTGTTGGATGCTGTTGTTCCATATTCCTTTCCTGTAAGTTGCACACTAGATAGTCGGATCTCCTTTGTTGCACGTGTCAGAACAGGACCATTCCCACTGGTGAATATTTAATTCTCTGTCAGTCAATGAAGGAAGATGCGTGGGACTGAATCTTTTTATTTAATTTGAATAAAAGTTTTTTTTCATTTTAAGCAAAAGTGGAGGTAGGCACAAATGTAGAAAGGGGTGAAACGGTGGAGAGAGAAGAGGGAGAGACTGCTCATCTGCAGTGGTTGATGCCATATCACTTGAACCTGAAGACAAATAACAAACCAGGCTGGTCTAGGAGGGGGTGCTGCAAGCTCCTGAGTTCCTCATCACCTCACTCTTTATTCAGTTCAAGCTAACTAGACCCCTTTTTCCTCAGCAGACAGGTTTAAGAGTTAAATGTGTTCTAGCAGTTGGTAGCTGTTGACTTTGCCTCTGCAGCTGACCAGTTTTAATCGTAGTCAGTTGACTCTACTCTTTTGGACTTTTGTCAGAAGAAATGAAGGATCATTGCTTTGCATACAGGAAATTCTGTTCTTTTTGTTTAATTTTTTTTTTTTTTTAATGCAAGTAACTCTTGTCCTTGTGCAAAAGGGGGGATATAAATAGTATGGCCCACTAAAAAGGAATAGTTTCATCCTAACAGAAAATATTTAAGATCTGACTCCTCAAATAAATCTTTGTATCTTCTTCACTACTTGGAATGACATGCAGAAATTCTTAGGGGCAGCTGTAATGTGTGCTGAGATATCATCTACAATTTTAAAAATCTTTACACAATAGCAGATATTATTTTATTCTTGACTTGCAGAAATCACTTATGGAGAGTCACAGCTCTCATCACAGGGACAGTCCCTTTCTTATGCCTGTTGAAAGTCTGAAAATCTCTAAATGAAATCTCTGTTAGATTTGAAAGCTCTTCTCACGAATATCTTTCCTTTTAGCTACATTTCCCCACTAAGCATAGGCACAGACACTAGGACTCAGTCATCCGTATTTTCTTTATTGCTAGAATAGTCCCTCACATAGTTTTGGTCAGCTGGAACTCTTCCAAATGATTCCCAGGCACAGTTTGGTGTTACCACATGATAAGGATCACTCCTGATAAGTATTTTGGATGAAGCTACCCTGCTCTAAATGCAGAGTTCAACAGCATGGACATGACCAAATTATGCTAGCTGGCCTCAGTCCAGAGAAAGGGCCCTAGAGCTGTTTAGCAGACTACTTTTAGTCGATATAGTTTCTGGGTCTCATATATATGGCTATATATGTATATATCTCTCAAATATATGGCCATTCTTGTAAAATGGCTGGAAGACCAGTTGAACAGGCTGAAACTTTTCTAAGCATTAAAATTAAGTACTTAATGCAGGTCTTTTCCAACCTAAATGATTCTGTGATTCTATGGGACCTGGTTTCAGCTGGGATAGAGTAAATTTTCTTTTTAGTAGCTGGTATAGTGCTGTGTTTTGGATTTAGGATGAGAATAATGTTGATAACACACTGGTGTTTTAGTTGTTGCTAAGTAGTGTTTATACTAATCAAGGACTTTTTCAGCTTCCCATGCTCTGCCAGGTGCACAAGAAGCTGGGAGGGAACACAGCCAGGACAGCTGACCCAGACTGGCCAAAGGGCTATTCCGTACCATATGACATCATGCTCAGTATATAAAGCTGGGGGAAGAAGAAGGAAGGGGGGGACATTTGGAGTGATGGCATTTGTCTTCCGAAGTAACTGTTACACGTGATGGAGCCCTGCTTTCCTGGAGATGGCTGAACACCTGCCTGCTGATGGGAAGTAGTGAATGAATTCTTTGCTTTGCTTTGCCTGCATGTGTGGCTTTTGCTTTGCTTATTAAACTGTCTTTACCTCAACCCACGAGTTTTCTCACTTTTACTTTTCCGATTCTCTCCCCCATCCCACTGGGGGGGGAGGGTGAGTGAGCAGCTGTGTGGGGCTTAGCTGCCGGCTGGGGTTAAACCACAACACTATGATACCAAAAGTATATTTTGGACTAGCTTTCAGTTATCAACATGCCCTATTCTGCAGTGCTGCTCTCTGTTCTGTTTAATTGAATATCCCAAGTAAAAAGTGACAAAAAGAAAAGAAAATTTAATCAAGAAAGACCATTTTGCTGGCAAACTGAATTTGCTTCAATATAACATTTTTGTTAAAGTAGAGTTGCTTTCATTTTTGAAAAAAAGGTCAAGTACATCTTCGTGGAGAAAAAGACCATTCCACTGTCTCTAATAAATGACAGTAGCATACAGCAGGAAGAGGTTAGACTATTGTTATATTCATTTAGTTCCTACGTTCATTGTGACCCCACTGTGATTATACAAAATGCCTTATCACATGTAAAGGCACAACTTCCTCAGTCCAAGGAGGCTGAATAGAAGTGTCATTAGCAAGTACAACCATAAGAGGTTCTTATTGTGGCATCCTTTATAGATTTTAGATACTTCATTATGTGAAATAAAATATAAGGCGTACCCCACATATGGTATTGAATTTTGGCCTTATGAAACAAGAATATCCCTTAAGAATGCAGTAAATGCATAAGATACAGGGAATAAAGAGCAAACCTCTCAATATAGTTTAGTTCTTCTACTCCATGGAAGAAGAAATATGCAGGCCACAGTCTTTTTCCCTGTTTCTAAGTTAAAGAAAGCCTGAATTTTCTATCAGTGTTGAACGAATTTTAGTATTTCTGGTATGTTTCCTGAGCAAACTCTTGTGAAGCAGTAAACACTATGGAAGCTCGGAGTTCATTATATCTCTGACGATGTCCAAGTTTTCCATGCTCACTCTGAGGTAGCTATCAAGATCTATTTTCAAGATAAATTATTTAATTTCCTTCTCTAAATCTGTTTTCCAGGCAAGATACAGTAGCTGCTTTGAAAGGGGAGGTATTTCTTTTTTTCCCCAGAGAGCTTTCACTTCAACAGATCAGCCACTGACATCTCAGGTTAAGCTATCTCAGCATAATCACTGATACTACAGGGTTTACAGGAAGTGAAATGAGCTCTGTAAAGGTTTCAGGTAAAATATTAATCTACCTGACAGTAGCATGTCTGGAAAGTTTCATCTTCAGCATTCCAGTGATACCCAAATCCTTCCCACCTGCTGGGATGGCACCGATTCCCAAATTATAAGATAATTTAGAACTTAAAATTTGCATTTAAAAGTCTATTTGAAGAAAGGATTTTATCTGCTTCCTGTAACTTTGTATACTTAGTAACAAGCAAGGGCTGGAAACAGTGTTATATATATTTTTTTAACTGTTTCTTAGTTTGTTTTTCCTGCTTCAAAGAAAAGCCAGGTCTCAGATGCAAACTTCTAAAGTCAGTAAAAGATATCATCTCACTGTTCTGTGGCTCGGAATGGATAACACTCATTTACTCTATGTACACGGCATTTTTCTGCACTGTTGTAAAAGAATGCAACAGTAGTTATACTGTTCCAAAAAGCAGTTCCTCTTTAACAACAACAAAAAAAAAATCAGGCAGAATTAAGAATATTAATACCATGTGGCATAACAGATACACTATGTCAAAGAAGTAAAATATTCCTGCCATGAAAAGCTTCCCATACAAAGAAAACTTTAAGAGCTTTACCCACTTTACTTCTGGAAAATTCAGGGCAAGATCAATGAAAATAATAATTAAAAATTTGTTCATTGCTTAAGCACAAAAAGATAGGGTATGGTTAGCTCACTAAGTTGAAACATGTTATGGGAAGTGGAAAAGATCATTTTCTTAGAACACAGAAATCCAAAACAGATGAAACACTAGTGAATACAATAGCAGCCATTTTAATAATGGTTGAAAAATGGATCAGCTAACAACTAGTTCCTACAAGCATAATGGAACATATCTTATAACATTCCCATGCTCCATACTCACAGGTGTATGTGCCATCCTGTGTATATCTCTTTCAGTCCATTTTCTATATTGTCTTGTCATCCTATAAGAACATGCAAAAATATACCTCCAGAATGTCAGCCAGATTAAGTTCTAAAAGCTGTGAAATCGATATCTAAGCAGGTCTTAGCTTAATTTGAAATATTTGCAAAATTCAATTTATAATTATTTAATTCATTCTATAACCTTTGAAAAACCACAGCTTTATTGTATACAAGTCCTTAATTGTTCTTCATAATTCCCAAACTTCCTCTCATTTACTTGTAACTACATAGTACAACCTGATGATAAATTATTTGATAATCACTACATAACACATTATTATTGACAGAAGAGCTAATCTGATCTACCATACCTATTTTATGTTAATGTAAATCTGTCAATTTCAGGAGAGTTACAAAATTCATTTATGAGTGAGGCTCTATCTTCATGTCTTTCATCTTCATAGATTTGGAGATATCAGCTAATACTTTCTTGTTTTATATACTTATACATATAAACCTATATATTATTAATATGTCAGTTGAGTATATATGTTAGTTGAGTATATATGTTAGTTGAGTTGTGTGCAAGGGCAGTCTATTTTACCCTTAAGCCAAGGACAGAATTAATTGTCAAAATAATTTTGTAGTCCATGATCACCTTGTATTTGTCAAAGATTTTTTTCTTAATCATTGTCTCCAATAGCACCATTACCCAGTATTACAAAACTATCTTTAAGGCATTGTTTTGGAGGAATTTAGAAGAGCAGTTTGGGAAAACTCTGCCTATTTAGATGACTGAGAGATACTAAACCTGTGCAGTAAGAGTTATCTCCACTAGCTTTAAACATAAAATGGAGACATCTACACCTGATCTAGTCATTCTCTTTGAGCTCATCATTGGAGGGATGTAAGGGTATGACTCACCTGGTCTATTTTAAAGTCTAGTTTCAACTGAAATTAAACACAATAAGTGTGCCAGTTTCTTCCCAGTGACTATGAAGGGAGTAAAGATGACTAGCTGAGACATAAAAGTCTACATCCTAGATAACTAAAACTAGCTGGTATGTCTCCCACACGAGAGATCTCAAACAATTACCCTTGTACTCAAGCAAAAAAAAGAACCTAATTTTCAGGATATGTCTAAAATGAGGAAACAAACCTTCTGTATGGTGTAATACTTGAAATTATAATGGGAGAACAGAACACAGACATTGTTAGAAGCATTGAAGGTGGACAAAGCTGGACTGGCTGAAAAAGAAAGAAGTACTCGTTCAAAATTTGGGATGAAATGAGATTTGTAACATAGTTTCTCAAGGTACCATTCTGTGCCTAATTTTATTTATTCTATATAAAAATATGCGTGGGCACACAACTAATAGACTAACTGGGCCTACCTATGAAATCCATAGATTTTTGTACCAGGTGGTTCTTCATGACACAGCAAGGAAGAAATCTGTGTCACGTGGGTCAGCTCAGTTATCTAAGGCACCTCCATCACTGAGGGCACGTTGATTACCTGAATTACCTCAGGCATATGAGTAAGGGACATCTCTTAATGTCCATGCATCACCTCTGTCATTTCTGTCAGCCACCTCAGAAGGCCCAGAGAAGAACAAGAGGCGGGATGTAATTTTATCATCAAAAGTTACGTTCTAAAAAGAATTCTTCTATAAAATAAGTTTTCCTCAACTTGACATAGCAGAAGTCAAAAAATACCTGAATATCCTTATTCAATCAAGTAGTGTCACGTGACTATAAGCAGGCAAAAATAATCCTAGTGCACTTCAGGCAAAGTGATAGAAATAGAGACGTGTTGATGCCATTATATAAGGTGCTAGAAAATTCTCCTCTGAAATACTGGATCTAGTCCATATTCAAGAACTGTGAATTTAACCTAGAACAAACTTGGAGAATAATCTCTATACAGATCTGTAAAATAAAAGTAGATATAATATATATGAAAAATCGTAAGTATCTGTAAGCACATACGGTGAAAACCATCAGGGAGAAAAAAGAGCTATTAAGCTAAAAGATACTGTTGTCACAGTAATAAAAAGGTGCAAAATGGTCACGAGTACTTTTAAACTGGAAGTTAGGAGATTTCTAATATCAGGAACATCTTTCAAGCAGAAACAAAAGGGTGAGAAATCTTAGCCCATTTTATAATGAGTCTTGCAGCATTTATAAACAGGTTTCATTTGCCTATAACAGGGAACAGGGCTTTATGACCCACTAAATTTTTCCAGCCTTATGCCCAAAGACACAGAAAGCACTGAGAAAAGCAATTCTGCTTGTTCATCTAAGTGGGAAGTTTTCAGAAAACTTTTATAAGTATGAACACTGGTAATATGTTTACTTTCATTTTGTTAAATGCATGCATTTATTGGCCACTGTTATTCTGAAAATTTTTTAATATACTTTAGCATTATTTTTCATTGTAACAGTACAAGTACTGTTTTTCATTTATAGTTGGGCTATAGTGGACTTGGATGTTGGGTGCAGCTTCTTCATATTACATTTCACTATAATATCAAAGAGAAGATGCTTAGGCTGGTTTTGTTTGTTTGCTTGCTTTTTGGCTTGTCTCATATTTCTATTTGTTGAAACACAGTTTTATTCACTGGATGATAATGTTCCATCTTTGTTTCTGAGAAAAGTAGTACTCAATCTCTTCAAAGTTGAATAGACTATGTTGTAAGTTTAAACATCTGCAGTATGTCATGTAATTGATTCTATGCATTTTGTTTAAGATAATTTTTGTCAACATTGTTTTGCTTATTTATGTTTAATGAGGATTGAAGTTACTTTTTATAAAAATGAATAAACTCAGGAAACTCATGTCAGTTATTTATTACTGTAGAAACCATTTTAAGACTATCTTTTAACAAAGAGTCACTTCAATAAAACATAAGTAAAGGTTCTTTCATTGCTACTGTCAGACAGTATATTTTCCAGGTCAGGTTACAGGTGCTAAGAGTAATAGCCATGAAGTGTTATTAATGATTTCAATAGCAATGAAGATAATATAATAATAACAATAAAAATAATAAATAGTCATATGTATTAGCACAGTCACATTTGTATCGCTGCCTCCTACACTGATTTTCTTTTTGTTTTCAGTTATCCTTTGTTTCTCCAAGTATATTCCATATTCAGTCTATACATACAGGTGGCTTGAGGTCACAGAAACTAAATGGTGCACGAGCTGAAATCAGTGGAAGGAATATAAATCTCATTTGCATTTGTTTCATTGAGAACAAGGTCCTAAACAAATAACAAAATTGCTTCAGTAACGATCTAGAAGACTGAGCTAGCAGTATGGCTGGAGATGGTGGATGGCACTAACTAAAGCTAGGATTTTAGTAAGCAGTGGTGCTTACTGCTGTGTTTGAGCAGGAAAAGAGCACAAGCAACATCTGCTTTCTCAGATAACTCCTATCATCCATTCTCTGAAAGAATAAAGTGTATTGAAGATTTAAAAGCTGTGGAAAAGGCAAAAAGATATTAGGTCACTTGGCCCAAATCCCAGATTAAGTCAACTACTGCCCCTAGAAGAGAACCCTGAACTCCCAGCTCTCAAAGCGCCATGCTAGCTGCTGGGAAGCATCGTTTCTTCACACAAAGTTTATTTAAAGGAAAGTAAGCAAGGAAAATCCCCGAGATTCCAAATTCCAGAAAGAAAAGCTTTACTTTGTCTTGAAAACATGAGGAAGTGCGTGATGCATTTTTTGTGTATTTCAGGTCTAATTCTAGTTCTTATGCACTGAATGTTATAATACTTTACTGATGTTTGACTTTTACTGAAACGAAAAGTACCCATTGTTGGAAAAGGATGAGTACATTTTTCATTACAGGATACCAGGTCACTTTGTCCCAGTGTGCTGAAGTGTACATAAAAGCTGCAAGCAATCATTAAGAGTGTGTACAGATGTGCAGTACTCAAACAGTGCACATAAAAAAGGTTGCCAGATACTAGCCCACATCCAGCTGGTCATTACTGCCCCTTTTGCAGAAGTTATTACTCCCACTTTAATTTGCTTGCGGAGAGCACTTTGCTCACATGAGCACTTTGTATTTTCTAAAGTAAGGGGCTGTGAGCTGAAGTATTTTGGATAATGGATCTTGGCAAATCCAGCTCATTAGGACTTAAGCAGAACAGGCACCATCCGCATATGAGGAGCAACTGTATCCAGATAAGAAAGAAATAACCTGGTTGTTGTCTCCAAGGGATACATCTAAATATTTCAGTGTCACAGAGTTTAATTTTTCACTAAATTTGAATGACACATTTAGAAATTACAGATAGGATGTGGCCTGGAGGAGATCTTAACTGGCCATCTCTTCCCTTCCTATGCTCAAAGAGAAGACCAGATATTTCTATGTCATTCTTGACCAGTTCTTGTCCAACTTGTTTTTCAACAACTTGCAGTGATGGAAACTTTACAACCTGCCTAGGCAATGCATTCCAGTGTTGCACTAACCTTTCTGTTAGGAGGTTTATCCTGTTATCTGATCTAATCTCTCTTGTGCTAATTAGAAATCCTTGTTGTAATCACAATACATTATTTAGTTGGTCCACATCCCTCTTGAACTGTACACAAAATCAGACATTAGTACTCCAGCTGACACCTTACTAGTGCCAAATACAGCAAATATTTCAGCTGAATTAGAGATAACACTCCTATTTACTTTTTTCAGAAAAGCATAACATTCTTGACTCATGTCCAGCTTGCGAGCCACAGTAACTGTCAGATCTTTTTGTTTAGCCAGACATTTTTCAGTTTGTACTTGCAGAGAAGATTTTTGTGTGTGTCCTTGTAGAACTGCATCTTTGTTCTGTACGTAGATTTTGAAAGGTCTTGGTCAGCTTGATCTAATGTTATAGTTAGCCCAGCAATGAGCCAGAGGCTGGGCAAGTGACCTCCTTAAACCCCTTTCAACTTGAATAATTCTATGATTCTCTTATTTTCTGAGATAATTTTGAACTTGAATTCTCTTCTAAAGTGTACTTAGAGCTTTCTCAACTTGTGTCATTTGCAACTTTAATAAAATTACTTTATTCTTGCCTTCTGATTATCACAAAAACTTTGCATGGTTTCTAATCCAGGACAGACCCTTCAGGCCAAAACTGAATATATTCTTCTAGATTGACTATGAACCACTGCTAAAACACTCATCAGGTGTGGTAATAGCCACGTAATAGTAATTTCACCACTTTCCCCATTCATCATGAGTTAGACATAACTGTAAGAAGTCTGAAACCCTCCCAATGAAACCATATGTTCAGCAGTGGCTTCATCTTCAGGATACATCTGTGCTCTCCCCAGACTTTTACCCGGTCTAACCGAAATATCATCTGAGTCCAGCTCTTTCACGCTCCTTCCCAGAGGTAGATGATGACTTCTCATCTATTCAGTATTATTCCTGGCACTATCACGAGTTCCTACATGGATGAGCAGCAGCACAAAGTAGTAGACACTAGGCCAGATGAGCCTCAGCAAGCTTTCTGTACCATCTTAGGTTTGGAGTGCTGACAGGGTATATATATCACGGGATGTCAAGTCCAGTAACCACATGAATCACTTCAACTCTCTCAGGACCCGACTACTAAATAATTCTGTCTTTCACCTCCTCTTTGGAGTTCTGCACTGCATCTCATGACCTCTTGCTCCATCACTACTGGAATTATTCTTCACTCACTCTCAGGACAGCATGCTGGTACCAGATTGCAGCAGGACACTTCATGGAGGTAGACCCTCTGCCTTAAATAGAGACCATCAGATTCTAAAGAGCAATCAGCTGTAGTCAGCTTCTAAAACTCCTTTCCTCTTTTCTTTCCCATCCCCTATAGCTTCCTAGGAAACCATGTTTCTTCTAATTAGATCTGACAGTCAGCGATTGCATTATATCCATCCAGACTGGTGCACTGCACCTCATGGTCTCTAAATCTCATTGCAGAAACAATGAATGAAGTCTTGCAGCTTTAAACAGAAGTCTGTTTTTTTCATGACTCAGCTGCTACAGATTCATGCAAGCTCACCAGTTCCTAGGTTTCACACCAAAATGATCAAAGTGGATCAGTTCTTCACTCCATGTACCCACCCCAGCAGAAGAATTCTAGAAAGAAGAAAGTGATTTCTGTGAATAAAGACACCTCCAGTTTGGCTGAGAGATGAAGAGCTCAGAGTATGTCACAAAACTTCACTGCTTAACAGCCTTTACTTGACACTCAGAAAAATTCCTCATTCATGAATTTTCCCTCACCCAAAAGTCCGTTTCTCCAGTTTGAACATGGTCTCTAAAAACTTCAGTAATTATTTCACTATTGATATTTGCTTAAGTGCCAAAGTAATGGAAAACAACCCAGCTATATGGATGCATAGATATATAGTTGGTTATTTAAACCGGCACAAAGAGAAACAGAGTATCATGTGAGGAAAAAGAGTGGAGAGGGAAAAAAGTTAAAAGCTTTGTTATTGTGAGTAAATCTGAGTAAATCCAGTCCAACACTCTCACAGACAAAATGAAAGAAGAAACAACAATTTTTAGCTATGCCAGTGTGGCTTTGTAACCACTGCTCAGGTGATGTCCTAGATATGTGTGATACTGGACTGAGAGAAGATGTACCAGACTTCTTTCACAGAATCAAAACGGCTAAATGGGCATCTACTTGTACATGTGGTTTCTTTTTTAGAGGGACTGATGGCTGTTCAGGCAGCATGTAGCATTCAGCAAGCGCTGTTAATTTCTGTTTCTGTCATTAAAAAAAGCCAAAATATGCCTTTGAAAGATCTCTAAGATACTGAAAAGGAAAATCCACTTCCATCCTTACAGCACTCTCATTAGCTATCTTAATCTAGAAGAGATCCCGTGATGGTACAGCTAGTGCTATCTTCTTTCCATCCGTTGAAATGACTTTACATAGGACATGAGATTGTCTTCACTGAGATTTGCTTAAGAAGGAAGGAAGCAGAATTCGAAGATTATGATCTTCAAAATTTGAAGATTTAAATCTTTTTGGAATTATATAAGTACCTGTTATTTCCTCACAGTATAATTTGGGACATTTTGAGCCAAGTGTTTTCAAGAAGATTTGCAAAAGCTACTCTAAAACGTGGTAATATTCAACTATGTGTGCATGGAGAAGAACAATGTGTTTATTTGCTATGGGAAAAAAAAAAAAAAAAAGAAAACTGTTGGCATCATAAGGTCTTTAATTCTTGTTTTTCCTCCCTCCCTTCCTAAATCCTGGGATCAGCCAAACCTGTGTGTGCTTTTATCTAAGCTGAGTGACCGCATTGTAAACCTAACCTCGTCAACATGCTGTAAATGGTTTGAATTAATTAATTTCCTCTGGAAATCTGTTGTATCCTGTATCCTGCTTTAACCCCCTATGAAGAAGGCCTAACATGGAAGTATCAGTTAGCACCATAAGCACAGCTCAGTGACAACTTACTTTGTTGTTAATGAAAAATGGTTACTGTTCTATGCGGAAGCCTATTGATGTTAATATGTCCAATGCTCTTGTGGGCTAACATCTGGTCTGTGTTAGATGTTAATTCTAATTCTCAGTCAATATTTTTGGACACTGCTACTGTTGGCAACTTATTGATGTTACCTGTGTGTTCTGCAAAGCTTTGTTTTGATGTATATAAAACACATTTATTTTGTAATAATTCATTAGTATTACTTCCACTTATTTCATCATGTTGGTAGCGTTTGTAAATCATTAATACCTACTTTCTTGTTCAAGTCCCTTTTGATTTTCTTAAATGTTCCCATTTGAAGCACAGCATCACTGTTTATATGTATGTATGTTCAGTCCTCAACTCTGCCAAGATATGGTAACAGGAGGAAATAAAAAGACTTCCCCACCCCTTAAAAAACATTATAAAAATAAGCCTTAGTGGTCCACATCAGAGGAGTAAGGGGAATGCAGAGAGAAGAAATATCCACACTGTTGAAGTCTAAGTACACTTGCCTGTAATGCCTATATTTGGAAGGTAGTTCCACTAACGGCTCATTGTTGCTGATTCTCCTGTCTTCTTCCTGACCTGATAGATTTTTCAATATAAAATAATTAAATAAATTTTCTATTTATTAGATAGTAAGGAAGGAGCTTCTATCTACCAGACATCTGTAAATAAAACTATATTGGAATCCATGCTGGTGATATTATAAGTGATAAAAAGTTAATAAGAATGTTCTGATATTTCAAGCAATAGTAAACTTAATTGATAAAACAAAAGAAATGCTTAAGTAAGAAGAGGCCAGACTGAAGAGCCTGTTAGAGCAAATGGGACCATTTGATAGATAGACCAATGAGGGAAGACAGAACTCAGGTTAGGAGCAATTAGGCTGGAATAATTTTTCCATCTGGACAATTGGCATCGAGCGGACAAAGAAGAAGAGGCAAGAAGGCAAAAGGGCTCGTGAACCTAGGCAAGAGAAGGCAGAGAATGGGATCAAGAGTCAAGAGGTGGTAGGACAAAGATAATTAAGACTGAGCAAGGAGTTAAAATAAGAGTTAGGTGAGGAGCAAGGTCTAGATTGGGAGTGGAGGAAGGAATAGAACCTGACATGAATTCTAGGCAGGGCTGGGAACCAGGTAAGAGAAGACTTGGGGACTGGGTTGAGGTTAAGTGGAGAGTTCATGAATAGAAAATGAGAAAGGATGTATACTGAACTTGTAGAAATGGCTGGACTAAAGGGATTCAAAAGAGGTACACCAGGGAGAAGCAATTCATACTGACAGCTCAGATATAAATATGGGACTGGTACTAGGAACTTGGTGCCGCTGAGAAGAGGGTAAAGGTGGGAAGAAAAAATAGAATGACCTTAGTAAAAAGCCTTAATTATCTCTTTCCTAATTTTAGAATGTGTTACTTTGCATCTTTAGCATTTTAATGTGGGGCTGATGGGGGTGAGGTGTGCACTGTAAATGTAGTTCATTAGAATGGGGGCTGTGGTTTGCAACACACTGTTAAGCAATGAGGAGATCTTAAACATCCCCTTTTACAGAGAATCCTTGGTTGCTATGGAGGCAGTTTCAAAAGTCCTTTGTTAGAATATGTTTTCTGCTAATAAAAAAAAAAGGTCACACATTTTTGGCTCAAAAATGATAACCCAGAAAGGAAAAAAAAATACTGAAGGGGTGGAGAATTAGAAAGTCAGGCAAAAGCATGCTGCCCATAGGGAAAAGACAGTCTGTAACTAAGGAAAGGGGAGACAGGTAGGAAACAAAGAGTCTACATTTTAAAAATATTTTCCACTTTTTACTGGTTATCTATTTGCAGAATTAGAACAAAGTACATAGGGAGGGGAAGGGCATGCCTGCTCTTACAGCTAGAAAATCAGACCTATGCAAACCAAACACAAACTGAAAGCTTCAGAATATTCCATCTATCTGTTCCAGCAGGCACCTTTCTTACACTGCTCAGAAAGGTGTCTGAGCAGTTTTCAAGGAAAGCCAAACAGGTAGTTCATCCCAAGGTCTTTCTCTTTTCTTACTCCCCAGTGGCAAGGGACTGCGTTTAGCATTATTCTACAGTTCGGGCACTTGTGGCTTAAAGGAAAGGAGAGAGGAAGGAGTGGGACTGTTTTTTTTAAATTTTTTTCATGGGTTAGAAACCCCTAGTCGTGGAATCACCAGTGAAAAATCTGCCTTGGCAGTTTTATGCTGGATAAGCTGCATTGCTTCTGGGGAGCGCTGCTATCACAGAAGGCCCTTCATAGCTGGCGTAAGCCAGAGAGTCTATCACTCAAGACCAGCTATGCTGGAACAAGGATGGTCTAAGCATATTCTCCAAGCCAGCCAAGGCCAATGTGAACCCACCGTACTTCTGTTAGTGCTACAGCCCCATTGTGTGTCTGCATCTGAGGCTCAGGAGGAGGGGCACATACTGCTGCGAATGGGGCCCATGTGGGTGGACTGGAGCTGGAGAGCATATGTGAAAAGCAGATGTGGTGTGTGTTCCTGAGCAGAGCGGAGTGTGACAGCAGGGGCTTGGGAAAGAAGTCTCTGTAATGACTGTGTTAAGATATTTTAATAAAGAAGTTACCTAGTGTAAATAAATCCATATGTTTTGTAATCCATAGTCCCATTCTGCTTCAGCATCTGGCAATGTGGGGATTTAGCAGTGATAGAATTAATGGTATAGCTTCCTATTATATTCAATGGGGGATGGAAAACAATTAATGACTTCTTTTAAATGACAGTTTCAAGAATAGTCTTCATTAGGGAAGACTCACAATTAAAGGAGATTATGCTTGCTAAAAGCCAGGAAGAATTACAGTAACCAACAAGAGCAGCTTGGAAGAGGCATCCCTATGCACAAGCACTTTGTCATTGTGTGTGTATTATAACAAGGAAGGCTCAAAACTTGTCATAAAAGTGATGTGGGGAAGAAGGGAAATCTTTCAACAAAATTTTGTTTTCTGTGTAAAAAATACCCAATTTATCTGACTTTTATTTACCTTTTTCCATTCTTTTCCTACCCTTTTAATTCCCTCTCCCACAATCAAGAAGTGACTTTGTCAAAAAAAACCCAAAGTTTTTTGTGGAAGGATATGGAAGAGGTATTTTTTATTTTTTACTAGAAAATACTGACAAAAAGTGTTTCTAATTTGCTTGGTTTAGCAGTGAACTTTTTCAGGAGAAATAAATAACTGGCTATATCTTCAGTCTTTATGGACGTACTGGGTCAAGTAGCTTGTACACGGGCTTCCTGTTTGCCTCTAGTTCTTACCCCATAAAATACTGAGCTTTTATTTCAAGAAAACAAGGCACAGCTTCTAGGTTAGCACTGTCAAGCTATTGTTTCATTTTTTTAAAGTATATTGTTCTTTGAAACACAGACTGAAGAGACCACTGAAAAGAAAACTGGAAATTACCCCTTTTTGATCATTAGGAGTCTGACCATGAATATTCAAATATGCTCTTTTTCCCCTGACTTTTTTCTTGCTTTGGAATTTCATTCACTACTATTTATCATTTTCTTAAGGTTGACTATGTCTTAGATTATTTGGGATACACTTTAAGTGCCACTGAGAACATTTTGAAAACATGCAAGTTCATAACAGTAATGATAGCTGCAATAGCACTTTAGTGCATTCAAAGAATCCTGTGACCCTTCTTCAAAAGGGATGGTACGCTGCCGAAGGGATTTAAATAATGTTGTTCAGAAAGCTGTTTATCATTTCTGTAGCTGTCTGAATGTCCTTGCCGATAAAAGTGTTCTGCAGTTTTTCAGTCAGTTTGTTCCCAATTTCACACATCTGTTGCATTGCTAGGGGAAAAAATATCTACAAATTTAATAAAAAATAAAAATGTGAAATGTGAACATTGGTAGCTTGCTTATCATTACTACAATAAATGCATGTATTTTGGGGGATTTACAGTTGCCAACAGGGCACAAAGTTGCCCAGCTATTTCCTACTCCTGTTTTTGTCCCTTCAGGAAAAGGAGTGTCAGGACTTTCCTCTCCCCACTGGCTGGTTTGCAGGAGGGTGGGGTTAGGGAAATGATAAAAGGCAATGAAAAGTTACCTTGTTTTTATAGTTTTGCTGCCAGTAGCTAGCCCTACGGGAGACAAGCATATTGGTAGTTAGAGTTTTGGCTATGTAAGAGATCCCTGGATTTAAAGAAAAGTGCTTGTTCCTCACTCAGCCAGGTACCCCAGAGGCTTCACTGGATACAAAACAAATGTGCTACATGCTGCTACAAATCTTTACATTCATGCTAGCTTGAATTTCCCCAGCAAAAAATGCAGTCCTACAAGATTTCTAAGAAAAGAAAGAATTATTTCT
Organism: Nipponia nippon; assembly: GCF_047370975.1. Classification (NCBI taxonomy): domain Eukaryota; kingdom Metazoa; phylum Chordata; class Aves; order Pelecaniformes; family Threskiornithidae; genus Nipponia; species Nipponia nippon. The sequence goes on along the minus strand of NW_028262358.1, from coordinate 113,061,357 downwards.
GTTCTGTCTTACACAGCGAGCAATGGAGTGCTGGGCTCCCCTCCTCTCTCTGCCCGAGCACGGCCCGGCAGAGGCAGCAGGATGGCGGTGCCGAAGGCTCAGCGCAGCTCTCCCACGCTCCGTGTCAGCTGGTGTGGACTGAAGGGCCCGAGAGCACCCCGGAGCAGCTGCCAGATGGATCCAAGCAGCATAGGCTCCTTAATGGCCACCACCCCATTGGGAGATTAGTGTGGCAGAACGTCGCCATATGCCTCCCTGCCCCAACAAATCCCCTTCGCTCCCCTGACACACATACATAAACCCTTTTCCCAAGCAACCCGCAGGGCAGGAAAGCATCTGCCTTTGGGTTGGTTCCCCTAATGAAACCTGGGCTATCTGGTGTTTTGCTGTATGCACAGGCGCCTGAAAACAGATTGGCTTGCTGTCACTTTATTTATACTCTCCTATTTCCATACTTTTTGGCTCTGCTGATCCCCTGATTTGGCTTCAGAGATAGCGACAAGGGGTGTGAGGACACATTCACCTTCTCCCAAGATGCAGAAGACTGGCCAGAGCTAGGCAGGTTGCTCTGGTGTCCCCGGAACATTGCATTTTCTCCAGTGGTTAAGCTGTAATTTGTGTAGTTTGCTTACACACTCAGGTGACCAGATTTGCCTGGATATTTGATTCCCTGGGTCATATTAGCGAGGACAGTTGTGTGTTTGCTTTTTACCTCTCTGCAGTATGGATCATGATTTCATATCTAAGATTATCTAGAGGGTTTAACAAGCCCCAGCACCTTCTCAGGCAGTGGCAGTCTCCACTCAGTCTCCACTTTCTGTGCCACTTTGTCATTGCAGCTTTTGCTCTCATACTACAGGTCTTCAGCATCTGCCATAGGGTGCTGGAGAGGGGTTTGCAGAGGCATACAGGATAAGATCTTCCTAACTAAGCCACTTCATGCATAGAATCATAGAATCATAGAATGGTTTTGGTTGGAAGGGACCTTAAAGATCACCTTGTTCCAACCCCTCTGCCATAGGCAGAGACACCTTCCACTAGACCAGGTTGCTCAAAGCCCCATCCACCCTGGCATTGAACACTTCCAGGTATGGGGCATCCGCAACTTCTCTGGACAACCTTTTCCAGTGCCTCACCACCCTCACAGTGAAAAATTTCTTCCTTATATCTAGTCTGAATATACCCTCTTTTAGTTTAAAATCATTACCCCTTGTCCTATCACAACAGGCCCTGCTAAAAAGTCTGTCCCCATCTTTCTTATAAGCCCCCTTCAAGTATTGAAAGGCTGCAATAAGGTGTCTTGGAGCCTTCTCTTCTCCAGGCTGAACAACCCCAGCTTTTTCAGCCTTTCCTCATAGCAGAGGTGCTCCAGCCCTCTGATCATCTTCATGACCTTCCTCTGGACTTACTCCAACAGGTCCATGTCCTTCCTGTGCTGAGGACTCCAGAGCTGGATGCAGGACTCCAGGTGGGGTCTCACCAGAGCGGAGTAGAGGAGCAGAATGACCGCCCTCGACCTGCTGGCCACGCTTCTTTTGATGCAGCCCAGGATACGGTTGCCCTTCTGGGCTGCAAGAGCACATTGCTGGCTCATGTCCAGCTTTTCATCTATCAGTACCCCCAAGTCCTTCTCATCAGGGCTGCTCTCAATCCCTTCATCCCCCAGCCTGTACTGATACTGGGGATTGCTCCGACCCATGTGCAGGACCTTGCACTTGGCCTTATTGCACTTCATGAGATTCTCATGGGCCCACTTCTCCAGCCTGTCCAGGTCCCTCTGGATGGCATCCCTTGTCTCCAACGTGTTGACTGCACCACACAGTCTGGTGTCGTCGTCAAACTTGCTAAGGCTGCACTCAATCCCACTGTCCATGTCACTGACAGAGATTTTAAACAGTGCCAGTCCCAATACTGACCCCTGAGGAGTGCCACTCGTCACTGAGTGCATGGTTTCCTATAGTTGATAAGGTCTGGACTTGCTGACATAGATGGTCCCTTTGAGTCCTAGTTCAATAAAAGTAGAAAAACAGGGCCAAAATTTGAAATATTAGTGATACCATTGAAGTGTTGTGGTACAATAGCAGAATTATGCTATACAGAGAAACAACAAACCATACATTTGTTAATAGTTTTTAAGACACCTGCCACCCCAAACAGGATTCATCTCACCTGTGACCTCAGTTGCCCTGAAGTCATATTATCTTGTTCATCACTGATGACAGATGAAACAAAAAGTGGCCATGCTTTCAGTTTAGTTGTCTCAGTAAGGTGCTTGCATCCACATCTTTCTGCGTGCTAGTTCTGCCAGGCTTCTAATGAAGAGCCTTTCCCTCCTTCCAAGAAGCTAAGAAATACACTTTATCCCTGCTAGGCAGAACTAAGCCATGTTCCTCAGACACTGTTGCTGGAGTAATACTAAAATTTCTATTTCTTTTTATGTGAACAGATTTATCTAAAGAGAACCAAAAGACACTTTCTACTGCTTCTTTATCTCTCTGTGGTAAGAAAAAGGAGACATGTCAAATTTGCTCCTTCTGTGTTTCTGGTGCTTCTGTACAAATGTATTTTCCTATAACACTTTTATTGTTATGCCCTAGGGAGGAGTGTTAGCAGAATCCAAATATTTAGATATTTATTATCCCCTGCACATGTATTTTCCATTAGCATCAATGGGATTTAAACGTGTACATAGGGAAAGGAAAACAAACAGTTAATGATCTAAGTGAAAGGGAAACACAGGGCCCCCAGAAAACAAGTTAGCTGTAGAGAGGAGGAAAATTATTTTCCTGAATTAATTATACATAATAGCAATGGAAAAGACCTGATGGACTTGGATCATTTCTCTCTGCCCTCTGCAGGAAAGGGATTGTATCTATATTTGTCTCTCATTCTTTGTATATAGTCTACTCTTGGAGACCTTTAGTGACAGTGAATCAAATGCCTTCAGAGCCTTATCATTGGCAACTAATTACCATGACTGCCAAGAAATGTTTTCCTGATGTGCAACTTTACCAGAAAGAGAACTGCTTCCCCAACTCAGAAAATACATGGGGGGTTATTTGTGCACTTACCTGTGACAGAGAGAAAGCAAAGAGGTAGAATTAAGTGATCATAGAATCACAGAATATCTTGAGTTAGAAGGGACTCATAAGGATCATCAATATGCTCCCAGAAGGAGAATTACCTCCCTGCAGGTCAGCCTATTTCAGAGCAGCCACAATGAGGAACTTCGGAGCATTACAAAAATCACAGCTTTGCTTTAATTTATGTCCCTGTGAAAACAAATCAAAAATAAAGAAGTCAGCCTTGTAATCAAAGAATGTATGTTGTAAAGTGTGTTGTCTCCAAAAATCCCAAATAAGCAAAGAAATACTGTGGATGAGAACTGAGTAACAATGAGTTTACTGTTCCACCATTTTGATGAAAGCAGTGAAACAGCCAAGTGTGAGATACCGAAACTTCAGAGGGGTGTTCTGGCCATTTCCACAGGCAGAAAATTGGATGACAGAACAACACAGCAGTATTTTTTCCTCCCATACTGGTCCTTCTAACATTTCATATGGTGACTCACGATGTCTCATTTAAACCAGTGACAAGTAGATGCACTTGAATAGCCAGAGCCCATGCCTCCCCCGGTACTGCATTACCAATGTTACCAGTGTAATCAAGCACCTAATGGGCATCAACATACAGCTTTGGGAAAGTGGATGCTCTGATGCAGACGATAGCCTCTCAAATGACCATGCAAAAGACACTGCTTAACGCAGAACATCTGAAAATACTTATGCTTCTCTATTCATTACAAATACCTTTCAGAGGAATGAACTATTCTGTCTGGTGACAGGCATTTCCACAAAAGTGGAGGTGGAGGAAGTGCGTGTATCACTACATCCACCTTTGCTAAAGGTTGTTTCTTCTAGACAGACTTCTTTCTTTGTTTCAAAAGTGGTTAGTCAGGAACATATTCTGAGCTGCGGCAAAAGCCAAGACAAGTTTTCCATACTGTAAATTTAGCTAAACCCATACTACCTTGCAATTTTACTGCAGTGCCCAACCAGTCTATTTCTCTCTTTTCATTAAACTAACAGTAAAAACGTTAGGGGAACTTAAATGAAATAGGTAACTGACTCATTTCTGGAATACTCGCTGACCTATATACTCAGAGGAATAAGAGAGCTTTGATATCAGGTTAGGAATAGAGCGGTGCATTTGACTGTCTAAGGTCAGAAGGACAGATAAAGCTGAAGGAGACCATTGGTGGATTAATGCTATTAGGGATATTCATGATGTGATAGTGACACTTTTATTAAAGTCTGAAAAGTAATGCTTTACTTTGGAAATATAATTTTCCCTGATATTTTAACAGCTAGATCTCTGGGATGATCATTAGCCTTTATTCACTTCTAAAATTCATTATTATTTTTCCACAATGGAACCTATTGAGGTTTCCATATTATATTTCTAAATTGTTCTTGGAGGAATGAAGCAGAATACAGTCATTCAGAACAAATGATAACTGATAATTAAAAATAAATACTTCAATAATTACAAGGTGGTTCAATTAAAGTAACAAAGAGAACCAATTGTGTTTGATCCATTCAAAGTCATAGTTTATTGTTGCAAATTGGATTTGAATTCTGTCTAGTCAGGAACAGGTAAATGATCTCAAGGTTGCAAGCGCCAGATAAAGAATCTGAATGATGAATTACTTGCATTAAACCTTCGCTTATTTTCAAGGGAGAGCTGATGTTAATGTACCAACTTTGCACCAGTGATTCCACTAAGATTTCAACAGCTTTTTTCTGGGATCTGTTTGTTTTTTTTTTTTATTTCCAGTGGGTAATTTTATTGCCTATCAGTGAGACCCTATGCATAAATATATACAATGAATCAAGCAAAAATCTTACAAAGGTGGAAGCATCTTTGTAGAGAAAAAAAAAGTCCTGGCTAGTTCTATACTTAGAGAACAGTTACAAGAAAGACTGATGGACATAGATAGACTGCTGTCAGAATTACAAAGCCTGGAGTATAGCAAAGCCCACAGTACTGATTATCTCATTAATGATCCAACAGCTTCATAGAGTTTTTGTTCACAGATCATTTCATATACTTTTTTCCACAGCTAAAGAGTAATTCAAATAAAAGAAACTTAGAATGATAAGAAGGAGGCATTGCACCATCTAATTTGTTGAATTAAGGACACAGGACTGGATTCCTTCCCTTCTTTATATGATGACTGAGAAGAGTCACACACCTCAGAAAGGCAATGAGAAACCTCACACACTGAGCAAGAAGCTACTTAGAAATCCCAGTTTCTGAAATTCCAGTCTGCTTTGAGCTCTTTAGGCCAACTCCAAGAGATCTCTCGATGTATTTGAAACCTAAGACATGGATTCTCTCCAGAGAAATACCAGGTACCATCGAAAGTAACTGATCACAGCTATAGCTTGCCCTTTAAAACATGACCAGAAGAGGTGTTGCCCAGTTTTTCTGTAACAAAAAGGTGATTATAGTATTCAGACAAGAGGAAGTGCAAGAGCCAGATTCAGTTCTTCTCAGTCTGAGAAGTTTTAAATTTGTAATTTCCACCTCAGTAGGCAGTTTCCTCCTGGAAAGAAACAGTTATTCTAACACTTTACTGGATAGAAACAATATTCTGAAAGTTTCTTGGTGAAGATAGGCCATTGTCTAGGAAAGAAGGTAAGTTTAGCAGGTTTTTCAGGTTTTTGCCCTTAGCAAAGTAAAAAAAAATCTGGAAATGAACATATTTAATATTGATGCAACAACATTCCTATGACATGATGTCAGAAAAAAAAAATCATGTAAAAAAAAGATCCCAGGTTTGAGGTATCATTTTCTGTCCTGCAAAGAACTGTCATTTTTTTCTACTTATTAGCAGTAAATAATCTCCCTGTATATTAATGCAGGAGGATAAAGTTGAATATGTTTTCCTGCTTCCTCATCTTTGTGAGACCATTACTACTAAGCCTTTCAAAAATTATTACTGAAAATCAGTTGTCCATAACTGAACTAAGAAACTGTACATGTAAAGGTATTTTGGGAAATGTAATCATTTGTGAGTTGTAGAATTTATGCTTGTCCAGTCAATAAAAGCTGGGTTTTTTTATACTACATCTTTACCTGCTAAGTCTTTCCTTTTTAAGTCCATTTCTTCTTTCGTCGGAGAGGAAACATGAGATAAAGTGATCAAACACAATCTTCAGAAGCAGTTTTTTCAGGATGGTTTGTCAGGCACAATGAATGGAATATTTCATTCCATTAAGTGAAAGGAATCTTAATTGATACTTGAGAGCAATTCCTTTGACAAGAAGAGGTTTTTACAAAGTTCTCCTACCCTATCCTGAATATTATTCAGTTTAGTGATGCTAAATACCAGAATATAAACTAAGCTGTATTTTCAGTTGTGTGTGAGGGAGTAATAATTTCTGTAGGACTTAAGTACCTTGTTAGATGTGTTTCAAAACAGAAACATAAAGGAAGCAACAGGTAATAGGGAAATGTGTAGAAAATGTTACACTGCTGGTCCTCTCTACCTCCACCCTCTCACCATGCTTCAGAGTCCATCTGAATGACTTCAAATATACTATTATCTTGTCTTTGCTATATACAGCATGATAACTCACGTATTTCATATCATTTTTGTTTTTCAATTTTTTTCCCCTAATGGAGGTTTTTTATAGGTCTGTATCTATAGCAGGATGAAGGAAAATTCTCTTTATTTTAAAATTCATTTTCTTCTCACAGTACAGCTGACATATTGCCAAGTTATTTTAAATCAGAGAAATTAAAAATGCAAGACTTCAGAAGATGCCAAGAGATCACCTAGTCCATCCTGTTTTCTAGGAAGCATAATAATACGTACACAACAGTGATGAAAATGATTGAAAAACCTTGCTGATTATCCCAAAATCTTCCTCACAGCAGAAGTCAACTTTATGGACATGTTGCTCCTACTAATTTCTTAGTGTCAGGAATTGAGTTAGCCATCTGTCCCTTTCTCTGGGGTCACTGCCATCCTTGGCAACATTTCAAAACTCTTGCCAAGGTTTTTCCTATTTCTTCCCTTACTGCTTCCTCTTCAGACTCAAGGATGTAATTTGTGTAGGCCTAGAGGAGCTCTGTCCACTTAAAACAGCTATAATTGCCTTTCAATATTTTGCTATCTCTGCCCTCAGGAAATTTCCTGTGGTCCTCTTTAGAATACAAAAGGTCTTGCAGCAAGTCAACCTGCTGATGACAGTTCTCATTTTCTACCTTGCCCTCTGATGCTTCATTCTCACACACTTCATCCCATTTTAAGCAGGGTTTCAGAAAAGCTCTCTTCCTAGCCTTCTTCCTTACCTGTCTCCCTCTTTCATCTGTCTTTGTCTTCCATGAAAAATGTTTCAGGTGTTTAGCAGGAATACTTCTCTTTGTTGACAGCTTCTTTTGTCCTTTTTCACTGTGTCATCACAGTAACACAACAGGTAGATGGGGGTGGCAGCAGAATTGCTCAGCTTGCTAAGCACTGTTTTCATTATGTTATTAAGACTGTTATCTAGATTAGTTCTTTACTAGTACAGAAAACAGAAAAACAAATATTTTCAAAAATATAAATGTGTACTTGTATACCTAAATCCCACTGCCTATCATTTTCTGCACCCAGTGTCTATAGTTCCTGCTTTTATCATTAGATTGAACTAGACAGAATTGGTTTTAATCATCTTAATTTTTATGTAAAAGGCAATCTGTAGCTTCTTTTTTAAAATAAAACAAGTAAACATGTGGCTAAAACAAGGTGCTATGACATATGATATTAATGCTACTGCTCTACATCAGGAGACATCTTAAAGATCATTGACATTAGATCCTCAAGCCTATAGTATTATTTCCATTTCTCATTCACAGTTGCAGTGTAGAAATGCCTGATGAATTAATGAAGAAAGACAGCATAGTCTACTCTCTGCTATCTGTTTCTTCTTCAAGCACTCCTCACATACAAGGATCCTTATAAAAGGCAGTGGGACTCGAAACTCCAAAAGCCTCAAGTTATCCAAAGCTCTGTTTCACTTGAGAATCCAGTTCAGTAGGAAGAAGTTCATCTGCCACTGAAATACTATCACCACCTGGAGTGCACTGTGCTGCAGCTACTCAAAATTACATATTATTATACGACAGAGGGGGAAGAAGAGCTTCTCAACCAACTGCACTTAGAGGGATTTTAAAGAGCTAGGACATATTTACCCCATCTGAAACTTTACAAGTTTATTACCGATAAAATGCTCAGGGTTAATTAATGAGAAGAGCTCAGAGTTTTCATCTTGTTGGTTGCACTAACAGCTGTCAATTAGCCCTATAAAAATTATTTTTTGCTCAGTAAATTCTGTTATTTTTACATTGGGTGAAGTTTGCAGATGACACCAAGCTGAGCGGTGGAGTTGACACACCTGAGGGACGGGATGCCATTCCGAGGGACCTGGACAGGCTGGAGAAATGGGCCTTGTGTGAATCTCATGAGGTTCAACAAGGCCAAGTGCAAGGTCCTACATATGGGTTGGAGCAATCCCCAGTATCAGTACAGGCTGGGGGATGAAGGGATTGAGAGCAGCCCTGCCAAGAAGGACTTGGGGGTACTGGTAGACAAAAAGCTGGACATGAGCCGACAATGTGCTCTTGCGGCCCAGAAGGCCAACTATATCCTGGGCTGCATCAAAAGAAGCGTGGCCAGCAGGTCGAGGGAGGTCATTCTGCTCCTCTACTCCGCTCTGGTGAGACCCCACCTGGAGTCCTGCATCCAGCTCTGGAGTCCTCAGCACAGGAAGGACATGGACCTGTTGGAGTAAGTCCAGAGGAAGGTCATGAAGATGATCAGAGGGCTGGAGCACCTCTGCTATGAGGAAAGGCTGAAAAAGCTGGGGTTGTTCAGCCTGGAGAAGAGAAGGCTCCAAGACACCTTATTGCAGCCTTTCAATACTTGAAGGGGGCTTATAAGAAAGATGGGGACAGACTTTTTAGCAGGGCCTGTTGTGATAGGACAAGGGGTAATGATTTTAAACTAAAAGAGGGTATATTCAGACTAGATATAAGGAAGAAATTTTTCACTGTGAGAGTGGTGAAACACGGGAATGCATTGCCCAGAGAGGTAGTAGATGCCCTATCCTTGGAAACATTCAATGCCAGGGTGGATGGGGCTCTCAGCAACCTGATCTGGTTGAAGATATTCCTGCCCATTGCAGGGGGCTTGGACTAGATGAGCTTTAAAGGTCCCTTCCATCCCAAAGCATTCTATGATTCTATGATTCTATGATTCTATGATTCTATGAAAAAAACGTATCCACTTCTGATGCTCTCTGCATACCTACACAATCCTGGACACCTTAATGTTCAAATGCTTCATATATGATATATAATTATCCCTATTTTACTGAGGGAGAAGAGATATTCACAGATATGCTCAAGCCACACAGAACATCAGTCAAAAACTAAAAGCTTAACTAAATTTTCTGAGCTTTTGCACAGTCCATAATCTTCCTTATCATAACATCTGTTGTAGCTACAGACACAAAAGCACAAAAAAGTTGCTATCGGCAGATACTTCTGTGCAGGTAGGAAATGAGGTTTTGATTGATAAGTTAAACCAGTGAAGCACTTAATGGAAGATTCACTCTATTCAAGTTCACTCACCCTGCCCCAGAAATCTCAGGTTTTAAGCAAGTAGCCCATATACTTAGGTTTTCTTACTGTGTGGTCTGTGTGGTCCTGGATTTATTAATACTGGATCCAAGCACTTCCAAATCACTTGCAGTACAAATTCAGCTTGAATCATGCATCATCACAGAATCACACCCCTGCTGAATTAGCCAACGTATATGATACAATGTTTATATTTGGTTTATGTTGGGTATGTGAAAACAGGTGATACCTGTGGTGGTTGAAGTAAGGAGCATGTGTAGATTGTACTTGACCTGGGATTAATTCTGCTGGGACACTACACACACACACACACACACACACACAAAATAAATTGTTTGTTTGGTTCAACACTTCTAGAGATTCTATTTCAAGTATTTCACATAGTTAGAGCAGTTGCATATCACATCCTTTTTTTGCTTTTGTTTTTTCCCCTTCTGTTCTGAATTATGTCACAAATTTGGGCCCATTGAAGTTTAGTTGCCTACAGAAACATTTAAGAGATGCTTGGATATATCCAATGTCTTTTTATGCTTCATATCACTACCTATTACCATTGCAGTTGAACCTCTTTCTTTTACTTAAAAATCAGTAGAGTCCTTAGCAGACCCTGTGGCATTCCCTGGCACTCTGCTTTTTGGAACTGATTCTACACTTGGGGTCATTTGGGGCACTTTCTTCCTTGGTTTCAAGGCTTCCTGACAGTGTACACAAAATTGACATTTTGACTGCAGAAATGAGGACAAGGCACTTTGGAGGGGAAGGAGCAGGGCCAGGCCAGAAAGCTGGGAAGAACCCAGGCAATTTAAGCTTCCTACTCCCACTGCTTCTCTCTTGTTGCTGCAAAAACACAATCCCTTGCTCAGTGACAGCAATGACAGAGCAGAAGGCTGTGCAGGTAGGAGGCAGAGACTGGCTATTCAAGTAATGCACTGCATGTCCTCATCTGCCATCTCAGGCAGTCTGTCACTGTAGGCTACTGTTTACTTTGCCTGTGACTAAATAAACACTGTTGATTGGGCTCAAACTATTATTCTTTCCCAATAGAAGGGCTTTGTGAAAATTACCACCTCCCTCACAAAGTTGCAGGGTTCACTGCTGAATGTTTCCTATAAGTACTTCTAAACCATTCATAAGCATTTTAAAGATCTGTAGCATCATATGAGTATCTAAACATGGAGAGTTCAGATTAACAGCCCTGTGGCTGAGGATTGCTGATTCTAAAATAAGGGAGAGCTTTTTAACGGAAATAATGGTAAAGTCCTACAAAGGTCTTATGCAACCTGATTTTATTTGACTTTTCTTGTCTTTTCCACACAAATACCCTGGTTTGGATGGTTAATTAATCATTACTGCTATAGTTCAGGAAAACTGCTACTTTAGAATAAAAAATGTATTTACAGCTCTCCTCTCTGAACACAGTGATGTTCCACAGCATGCTAATACATGTACAAGAATTATGCTGATGCTATAAGCCCTGTTGCCAGGATACTTTTGCAAGACATTTTTCTTTGACTGTCAGTTGAAAATGGTGTGAAATAGCTGTTATTTGAAGTATTTCAAACTACTGTTCACCCATAATGCTTTAAGTAGCACAATAGCTAGAAAGTACGAAGTGGAACATCAAAATCTATATGAACAATGCTTACTATTAATATTATACCTACAGGATGATTTCAAATCCCTCAGTGAGCTGAGAGAGAGGTATGACCCCCTAATGTACAATCCCTTTCAAAATTCCCATGCACTAATTCTGTCTCCCACCGTCTGCTTTATAGGACTGTGCTTTCATATAAAATGGAGTTTGAGTCTTGTACAAAGAAGAAATAGAACTCAGCTACAAGATCCATTTTGTACCCACTATGTAAGGCAGGAATAGATCTTGCAAAGCAGTTTTCCCACAAAAATCCATTTTTGAACAGACTTTCAAAATTTCTCAAGTGTGTTTTGCTCTTCAGTGACCTACCAGGAGTCACAGTGTTCAAGATTTCAGAGATTGTCTTATCGTCATGAATCTCAAGAGCTCTGCTGCTATCTGATATTATAAGCTAAAGTACCAAGACAGAAATTATACCTCTATCACATAGTGTGCAAAGTGCTGTGTGCAAGGGAGAGCTATGGGGAAAGGCAAGAGATGGGCTGAACGCCTTATACTGAACATCACTCTCCAGTGAATTGCGAAGTGATACACAAATCCCAAGGTTACTTGGCTGACAACAGTGGCAAAGTCTGAGATTTAGACAACAACAAAACCCAAGAGGATATAATTTCTCTGGCTAATTTATCTTCAGCATGTAAGAGAGCAATCCCTGCTGCACCAATCCCTCCCTAGTCACAGCCTTTTTTACCCTGTTACTGCAAGGACCTGAAGAGCTTAGATTATGACAGGAGAAACTGTGGGTTAAGGAGAGCATTTGGTGTTGTGTAACAGCTCAAACTGCCTTACATAGTTCTTAAACATAGATACAAATGTGCTGTGTGAGCTATTACTGTCATTACCTGTAAAATCACATTTGAGCAGGCAGTCTGGCTAACTGAAAAGGTGTGTGGAATCTTTTTCATCTTCGTTGGTGGCCCCAAAAGTAAAGAGATACAAAATCACTGCACCTTTACCTTTCGTCTGATAATTACATTCCCATTCTGATGGCATGAGCCAAGAGATCACAACTCAGTCTGTTGACATGGTGTAAAAGTGAATTGGAAAACTCTGTGTAAATGAGTTATCCTTGTGTATAATAGAAAATCTGGGGAGCTTGTGCACACAAGACAACTGTGTGAGCATTATTCCACAGAATGATGACAAAAGGAAAAGATAAAGCAAAAGGTAAACATGGGATTAAATGGATTTTTTTTAATATTTATAATATGATACAGAGTGTAAGGACATGAATTATTGAAGTAATCCTGACATCGCAGACACTGCCGTGATACAGTTTTTAATGTGGATTCTTGTCTCCAAGGGCTGTAAGGCTTGGTGGATGTTTAGTAGCTCCCAGAAGTTTTTCCTTAGTTGTAAAGCACACTATGAAAGACAGATCCTGCCTGCCTTTGTGCTCTGTTCCAGTTTTGAGCACATAGCCTGAACCTCATTTTCCTCTGAGACCTGGTGATTTTCTGCCAGCAGTGAATCATCCTTACTTGTGCCAAAACCTGAAGATTGCCAAGACAGGAGGAGGCAAAATCCAGTGAGATTATGTACAGTATATCTGCATGACTGGAAAGATTATGCCATCCCTCTGTTCTGGCCAGGGGTGGCCCTTGACAGTGCAAGCAACTGGCAAAAATTGCCAAAGGCACTGAGTAAAATTCCAGTTCATGACCCCTTTTCTGCACAGTATTCATTCCACCTCTACTGTGTTTCTCTATGATATAATATAAAGAGATGAGTGAAGACTGGTTTTAGAAGACACCAGACATTCATTGTTGCACTGATTTTCCAATATTTCTTTCCAGATGAACCAATACTAGAGATATAACTGAAACCAACTGGTGAGACCAAGGAACTTCCTGGTAAAAGGGAGTGTGTGTGTTTAAGCTTCATTTAGCAAGGACTGCATTCTGTCAGTCTGTACAACACAGTGACAGTGAATAATCCACTGCAAGTAAGAATACAGTTGCCATTTCTGTCTAAGACCGGATCATAATATTGCTGGCAAACTTATTTACAGAAAAACAGATCATTCTTGAATCCCTGGATACAACAGAAGCAATTAGCATTATACAATTTCCTCATTCTAAAACCCACACTTGCTTTCCTGATAGTCATGCTCCCCTCAACTTGCTTTTCCCCTAGAAAAAAACCTCTTTCATTCTTGGATTCCTTGTAGTTCCAGGTACACTTTCTTCTTCTGCTGTGACTGTCCACCTTCTCCTGTGACCCATGGCTCCAGTCACATCCTTCTGTCACATGTGGTTATGCACCACTCCACCAATGCATGCCCAGGCCAGTGAAGCAATCAAGGACATCCCTTCTGTCCTCTCTTAGTTTTTCCACAGTCACAACTTCCCTTACAGTCCAATGTATATTTAGTTATTCTATGATTTATTCCCACCCAATGTGGTAAGCACACCCATAAGATTTCTGTGATTGCCTATAGATCATGAACATGCTTTCAGGATGCTATCAAATATTTCAGCATCAGACTGTCATTGCAGATAGGATGGCTGGCATTTTAAATTCATCTTTCTCCCTTTTTTTCTCTGTGCTCATTGTACAAGGATTATTTCTTTCAAATTTGGTATTTACAGTGCATTTCTAATACTGTTTAAGGTTGTGGTCAGTGGCACAATGTCGAGCTGGGGCCAGTCACCAGTGATGTGCCCGGTGGAAAATACTGGGGCCAATATTATCTAATATCCTCATTAAGGACCTGGAGAGTGGGACAGAGTTTGTAGATGATACAGAACTGGGATGAATGGCTGATACGCCATGTCTATCTCGGCAGGCTGGAGAAATGGGCAAACAGGAATATCATGAAGTTCAACAAAGGGAAGCTCCGAGTCTTCCACCTGTGGAGGAATAGCCACATTCACCAAAGTAGGGGCTGACTGGATGGAAGGCATATTTACAGAGAAGGACCTGGGGGTCCTGTTGGACAGCAAGTTGAACATGAGCCAGCAATGTGCCCTTGCAGCAAAGAAGGCCAACAGCATCCTGGGCTGCATGAGGAAAAGCATTGCCAGCAGGTTGAGGGAGGTGATCCTTCCTCTCTTCTCCCCACTGGTGAGACACACCTGGAGTGCTGGGTCCAGTTCAGGGCTCCCCAGTACAAGAGAGACATGGACATATTGGAGAGAATCCAATAGAGGGCCACTAAGAAGATTAAGGGACTGGAGCATCTCTCCTCTGGGGAAAGGCTGAGAGAACTGGGACTGTTCAGCCTGGTGAAGAGAAGGCTTGGGGGGAATGTCATTGAGGTGTATGAATGCCTGATGGGGGGAGTAAGAAGAAAAAGCCAGACTCTTCTCAGTGGTGCCCAGTGAAAGGACAAGCAACAATGGGCACAAATTGTTGTTTATGTTTAAACATGAGAAAAAACATTTTTACTATGTGAGCAGTCAAACACTGGACCTGAGAGAGGTTGCTGAGAGAGGTTGTGAAGTCCCGATTCTTGGAGATATTCAGAAGCCAACTGGACATGGCCCTCAGCAAACTGCTCTAGCTGACCCTGTTTTGAGCAGGGAGCTTGGACCTGATGATCTCCAGAAGTGCCTTCTAACTTCAGTTCTTTTCAGTTTCCTCCTACAGTACCCATCATGATGTTTATACTGCATACCAGAGGCTTCAGCGAATTTCCAGTTTTTCACTTTACCATTTACACTCACAGTTACCATTCAGTGCACTATGAAAGTACTCTATAGTACAGTGCAAAAGTGAGACAGGTGAAGCAACTTCAACAAGTTCAGAACAACAAAGCTTCAAGACCTTAATACTGAACGGAGAGCTGCAGCAACCTGTGGAGTTACAGCCACTCCTATAAACACCAGTAAGGCAAAACATTGGAGGATCTAGATTTTGTTAAAGTGCTCTTAACCCATAAATTCACAAGCATGGTTGGCTGGAGGATAATACCCGCATAAGCTATTAGATAGTAACTAAATACTTTTTTTTTTTCTCACAGAAATAGTAATTGGCTGACAACTGTGTAGAATTCTCCTCATGCATGTCCAACCACTTATTTCTACATCTGTGCAGCTCAAATAAACTGTCTGGTCACGTTTCAGTGGAGGTTTCTGTTCCTCTAGGTGGAGGGAAGAACAGCAGTCATTTGAACGTCTTTTTTCTTTGCAAAGCAAGACCATCAATTTTTGATTGCAAAGTTCTGCCTTGCAAAGCAAGATCAACAATTCTGCTATTTACATGAAGGCCATGAAAATCACAGGATTCTGGGAAATCCCAGAATTCCTCAGCCAGTAAGAAAATATCTTTATTTTAAGTATATTATAAATTGAATGACATGAAATTCTGTCTAAAAACGATAAACTGATTACCTGGAAATGCCTGATCCCTTCTCCATAAACATATTAACAAAACAAATCATATTTGACTAATCTCTAACACATGCCAGTGCTTGAAGAGTTAATTAGCAAACATGGTGCAAGGAAGAATGTTAACAGGGATTTTATATCACTTGGGGGGACTAACAGAGAAAAAACAATTCTGCCTGTGAAAGCACACTGCATGCAATACAGGCAGAGCTCATATGGATTCTTATTCAAACCTCCATCAAAAATCACATTTTGTGCACATACAGGTAATTTTTCAGGAAACAACAGTGCTATGTTCTCTGACATATTTATATATTTCTTTTAAGGGTTTCTGCTTCTAATAACATCAAGTTGTTTGATTTCAACATAACTCTTTTTTGTAATTATCCAAACTGTCCTGATGTTTATGATAACTATAAGAAGTTTGATGCAGGGTGAAGACAAATTGGTCAGGGAAACTGTTCATTTTACACTTTTTAAGTCCTGCCCTGTCTGAGCCTCAAGCTTCTTGTTTTTTCACCTTTACCCCTCCAGCTCTTCCTTCAATCTGTAAGTGCTTCTCTCATGCCTCTACCATCATGTTAACTTTCATCTTACATATACTATCATTATCCATTGCTCAGAGAATCCCCATTTTAAGTCTCAAGTTATCATAAATATTTTAAAGTTGATGGATTTTTTTTCTTTCAAAATATGAAATAAACTACAGTATTTTGCAAAAATTGACTCTTTTTCTTAAATGTGGGTCTTTTTTCCCTCATTTTTTCCTTTTAAGAGGAAGCAAAAGGTTTGATTGACCAGGGAATAAAACAATAACCACATGATTTTCATTAAAAGTGCATACCTTAAATCTTTCAGAAAACATTTCATAAATACTTTAAAAACTTGAAATAATATCTCTTCTCAAATTAAGAAATAAAAAATACTCAAATGTATTTGTTGAAAAAAAACCTTAACCTATCTCAACCAGTTCTAGTCAGTCCTCCATATTGTGAAGTGGTCAAAATTGCTCATCTTTACTGGCAATATTTTAAAGAAGAAATTAAAATTCTATTTGGAAAATGGAATTTTCTTCTTTAGAAGACTATTCTAGAAAGAGAGACAGAGAACTGGATCATCAAAAGCTCAAGACAATGACAGTGAGTGGTTAATATACAGTAATACAAAGGAAAAAAAAAAGATACAAATGCCCTTTTGCAATCTTTTGTTTTTCACTTTACTTTGATTCAACTGTGTTGTTGCACTCACACCACTTGGTAATTTGCAAAATTGAGCACCAGTTCTCCTCCCACTGTATCAGAAGCTGGCATGTGGAAAATGCTTTCCTTCCTGACTTTGAAGAGGATGGAATGGAATGAAGACTCATTTTTAATCACCTTTACATGTTTTGATAGAATTAATTCAGTCTTTACTTAAAGAAGGCAATTCATACTCAGTTTTAATAATTTTACCAGTCATCCTGTCCTGTTAACTTGAAAATTCATAAAAGATCCTGATCAAATGTTTTGGACAACCCCACAGCCTCCCAGATATTTTTTATTACTTTTGTACACTTAGGGTGGTATTTTCAGAAGCTACGACATGATCCTAATTTTGCTCCTGTTAAGACCTCACCTACTCAAAATATCAACCTGGATTTTTTGTGTTCAAATCTAAAGAAAATGGTAAACTACCTGGCATGCACAACGGGTGCAGGAAGCATGGCAGAAAGTAAAAGGAATTTCAATTTCCACTTCCACCAGCCTCTGAATTGTCTTATGAAGACTTTCAAAGTTTTTCATATCCAAATCAAAAGAATACTTTTTGTCTTGACTTTTGAGATGCATTTAGCAAAACTTATTGTTGGCCCCTTGCTATTCATTTTTCCATGCTCTGTCATCCATTTCACCCTTGAATATATGCTTTGTGAATGACCTTTCATGTCTTGTTTCAAGAATATCAGACACTCTTTTCATTCACATATTTCTCAAATGATGGAAAATTAAAACATTTAGATAACAGCTCCTATATGTTTTGAGTATGCAATCAAGGAAATAACAGACAAAAATTAAGTCAATCAACTCTATAAAGCTCAAGAAAATTAACATTTCTATAAATAGTCTTCATGGAAAGTTTAGGATTCGATTTCAATATCATAGTCATTTTATTCAAGGAAAGAGTAATGTCAGATAAGTATCTTCAGAATATTACCTGTTACAAATATTGTTATAAAAATCAAATATGTGTTTCTGTGGCTATAACATGAAATTTAAACAAATTCCAGTAGCACTGCTACCAAAATAATTCACTCCAGTGATGGGAGGAAATGACTCAGTCAAAGAGGGAACTGCAAGTAAAAATTCTTCAGATCCTGTTTCTGATACTGATATTCTGTGGCATCTTCTGGAAAGTCACTGAACTAGTTTTATTGATGATAAAGCAGACATTATGATACTTTCTTCACAGGCGAGTTGTGAGGATGCTTGTGAAGCACTTTGCATCTGCAGGAAGAAAGTCACTGTGAAAGTACAAAGTATCAACAACTTCCTATCATTTCTATTATAAATAACTAATCTACTTGCTTATTTCCACAGGATAGATAATTACTCATTCCTTCTTTAGGGGATATAAACTAGTTGCCTTGTTAAACAACAGTAAAATTTAAATCTTACAGATATTTTGAAGTGCATCAATATGGAAAGGATGGGGGGTGGGGAGTAGATTGCCCCCACCATCAAAGTATATCCTTTGCACATTCCTGGCACTACATCAAGGTTAAGTTAAAAGCAGCACTTGAAGGCAGTTGCATGTGGTAGATTGTACAACAAGGCTCATTAGCCAATGGTGAGTCTTATGTAAAGGTCTTTAATGTGGTACAATGGCATTTTTCAGCCTCTTTTAAAAGGGAAAAAGTTAATAATGTGAAAGTTTTATTACTTTTCTTCTTTTAAAGAAGTGCCTTTTTGTAGTGAAACATTGTGGCTAGTTAGAGCAAAAGCTCAGGGAATTTCCTTCACTCTGGGAATGATGGTAATTATACAAGGGGAAGGGACCACAGCAGTAAACTGGCAACATACCAAGGTCTTAACCCCTGAGACAGGAGGTGGAGATATAGGTGTTAGCAGTCTTACACAAGTCCTTAAAGCATAAACATATGGTAAATCCATTACCTAAACTACAAAGAATGGAACCTTGCTAATAAACCTATTTACTAGGTTAAATAAATACTGAAAGTGTTTAAAAAAGGCGAGCTGTGTGACTTTTTAAAATCAAACATTTTTCACTTGTCAGAATTTGTTGTTGGGAATCTGTGAAACATGATGGCCCTTCCAACCCCATGAACACACACAGTCATGTTCTCCCCCCTCACCCCCAGCTCAGCGCTCGCCACCACTGCATGAAACCAACAGCATTTATTTGTGAACTGCCTGTGCCACTGTCTGCACTGACACAGTTCTCCATCACCCAACTTGGCTGCTGGCATTCATGATGAAAAATAAAACGTAGGTGGAATTCAAGCATATTTATCACCTTGTTGTCCAGCCCTGTGCTCCATGGCATGTTTGATTTTATCCAGCATAAATAAGGTCTAATTTCAGAAGCAATAAGATTCAGTAGGAAAAAAATACAAATCTTCTAGTGTCTTCAGAAGTGGCATACTGCCAGTAGTTCTAGCAGCAGTTCCAGTGAATATTTTTGCACCAACCTTATTACAAAAATGTTATAAGACAGATAATAAAGGGCACCAAAGCTAAGGAGAAGTGTTTTACAGAAGCAATACTAAACTGACAATTGCTTTGCCAAAAAATTGCCCTTCTGCAAAATATGGGAATGGGATATCCAACAATATGTTTTAAAGCCTCCCACAGTGGTTTCATGGATTCGTAGCAAAGAAGTGCCATTGATGTAAAGCCAGCTGGAGTCAATGGGCTGATTCCCTGCTTAATTCCCTGCCCTTTGAAACTAGGTGGTGTGGGTACATGTTTGAGATGGTGGTGTGGTAGTTTTACAATCAGGTGTCTCCTCACTGGGGTGGCTGCTCAGTGCTCACCCTCTCTCCTGAAGGATTCACGTGAATTTGCCCTCTAATTTACCAGCCTGTGAAGGGTACTCCGTTCCTGCTGCCAGTGAGTGACATGCTTGTGATCCACTTCGTGTTGCATCAAGTTCAAACAAAACATTATTCAGGAAAAAAAGGAAAAAAAGGAAAAAAAACACTTTTAAATTTCATGTGCCTGTTGAAATTCAGTGATATTTGGTCATTAGCTTGACTGAAATCTGTCTAAGTGCATACCTAAACACAAGCCACTTGTTCTCAAGCAGTATTTATGACTAAGGAAGCAAGGTGGGAGATCTATTACTTTTGCCCATACTCCCCATCAAACCGCCCTCTGTAAATACACAGTCAAACATTAACGATGACCCTCATCTGCTTCAGGTTCATTAGTGGAGATTCCTGTGCCTACATGGAATGACACTGACATCTAGCATGGAGCCCTTGTGCTAGCAGGGTGGAGAGTATCAGATTTAAAAGCACTGAATTATTATAATTTGAAAACATGTTATTGCAGAAGATAGGTAACAAGCTGCAATTTAAAGAAAGTGCTTCAAATTATGTAATTATGATGGTTTCATTTGGAAAAAAGAAAAAGGTCAGTATAATGTTGCAGTTGTAACCGTTAGCTATGTGATTTTAAAGAGTGGCAATATATAAATAGTTGCCTTGTGGTAATTTTACATTAGGAGTAATCTATTGTTTAACAAACGCTGAGGGAAAATTATTTGGTTTTGCAATAAAAATATATCAAAGCAGAGAACAATCTATGTAGATTATAAGGGTCATTCTTTTAAACAGTGCCGTTATTTCTGATGAACTCTTATCCAGCTGCTGATGTGACTTTCTGTATTAACTGACAGCATCAATATTGCACTCGAAAAGAAACAGGTAAATAGGGAAATCAAGTGAATGTTTTAACTAATGCCATTCCCGAACCACTGAAATATTTTACAAATATGAATACACTGGGAGCACTACAGACAGCAGCTGGTATTGGACAAGACATTCTTTGCATTTTAAAGTTATTTCAATACTACAGAACAGAATAATACATTTAGAGAAAACTTTGGAGCCTTTGGAGATGATGTCTCAGAAAGGTCTTCTTTGATTTTCTCTTCAATTCTCCTTTTTTGGCAAAATTTGCCACCTTTTTAGCCATCACAGATTCTTGATTCACACAAAAAAAAAACTCTGGAACTGGATACAGAATAAGTCAGGGCTGTGAAGGGTGATCAATGAGCATCAGAGTTATAAAGATGCAGATGGTATCAAAACATCTAAAAAAAATATTCTGCATATTTTTCATATGACATAATAGTTGCAAACATAACAATGTGGATCTTGCTGATATCTGGCTGGAAGGGCAGCACAGCCTTTACAGTTTTCAAATGACCCTGAGCATACGTGTAGCATCTGAGGGTGTTGACGGAGAGAAAAGGGCGCACAAGCCCTTCTTTTTACCACCTCTCCCTCCAGATGTGCACAGGGTGATAGCAGTCATTTGCTCAGCAGTCATTTAAAGTTGTCACGTCAGCTAGGCACAAAAGGGTGGGAACCCTCTGGCCAAACAGACATTTGCACCTGAGCTAGTCAGGTAATAAAATAGGATGTGATTCACCCAAAGATTAGAAAGCGATGAATTTCTTGCTAGAAATGCCTGTCTCTGTGGACTATAAGAAGAGCCAATGTGGGTAGCCCAGAGGTAACCATCTATATCATGGACATCTAAAGGTGTAATGAATCTTGCTTGGAGTTTGGAACAACAGACTGTGTTCCCATGAAGTCTCATGAGAGCCTGGGGGGTAAGAGAAATTAATCTTCTCCCTCTCAAGAGATGGTCTCCCACAGGCAATGCCTACAGCAGCTGATGCAGCAGAATCCCCTGCTTATCTCAAGTCATGGAAATGAGCAGCATAAGTAGCTCTGCTGCCTTTACACAGGGCTAGTGCTAACAGCCCTGGAATGCCCTGCTGGGACAGACAGCAGAGCAAAAAATGGACATACTAGTGCATATAGTTTTGGGGTTGTTTGTAGATTATTACAATCATCATGCCTAAAATTACTGGTACTACCTCTACGAGCTAAATATCCCATACAGCTGTGCTATGAAGGTCGTATTGTTATTATGCACAGTAAGTTGGAGCCAGATGTACAGTACAAGAGATTTCTTTCAGGCACAGTGTGAAATCTGAAAACAGCAGTTTAGGTGAGTGATCCACAAAATCCCCACATAACCACTTAATCACATAGGAACTTGCAAGGTACCTCAGCTATTTATATATTCCACATTAAGCAAGCATTGGATAAAAACAGAAATACTGAGGTAATGACTAGAACACAAAAACTTTCTTCCCTCAGCAAAGTAACCTAATCATTCGTTTGCAGAGCTAACCCAGCTCTTGCTTCCTCTCCTTAGTCCCATAAGATATAAAAGCCAGTCATCTCAGATCCTCAGCAAGCTCTGTAGCCACTAAGCTTTTGTGTGAAAGGCATGCAGCTCTGCTTCCTCTGACTGTGCCCTAAAATACATGTAAAATAGCTGCTTGTATTCTGAGAGTTGTCTTATTTTAACACTTAGCTTGTTATTTTGAATTTAGCCTTCAGAGACATCTAAGGCTGCAGGTAGGCATCTAAGCCGAAGATGAAACACCAAACTTCATAGGCATCTCCCTTTCTTACATTTCTTGGATGCCTTAAGTTGTCAATAATTCCACTGCCAGCAGAACAGCTATTTCACAGGACACTGTCCAGCTGGATGTGCTGGGTGTTGAAACCTATCTGTCTCCTCCTGTTCACTGTACTTTGACCTATGATGTCTAAGTCAGGTTCATGTGTACTCTTGGAGCAAGCACCAAGACATCAAGAGTGGCAGCAATAGGCAATGGCATGCCTGTGGGTGTTTGGGGGGGATATTCTTAGGCTGATCATTCACTATCTCTTTTCTTTC
This sequence comes from Nipponia nippon, assembly GCF_047370975.1. Classification (NCBI taxonomy): domain Eukaryota; kingdom Metazoa; phylum Chordata; class Aves; order Pelecaniformes; family Threskiornithidae; genus Nipponia; species Nipponia nippon. Next base: position 113,038,696 of record NW_028262358.1, on the reverse strand, counting down.
TCAAAGGCAAAGGTTATTTTCCTTCAGAAGACATCAGTGAGGCAACCTATGTAATAGCAATAAGCCTAATATAGCTGTATGGACAGGACTTTGAGAACCTAAGTGGGCTGGGCAAACTCCTTTGCATAGAGCCTGGCTGTGGTGTGTCCCAGTCACCACCCCAGTCTGCAGCAGGTTCTCACACTCACCCCACAGGGATGGGGGCTCCCAGCAGCACAGGGCGCTGCAGGAAAACCTCTTTCTTCACAGGTTTTATGCACAGCACTTCTAGGGTACTGAGCTACTCAGGTGTCCAAATGTAGATATGAAACTGTGTATTCCTGGTGTCTTCACAAAAGAGTGACTGGAGACAAACATCACGTGCAACAGTCTAAATGAGTTTGAGGTTAACCTTAAACTATGCACTGCAGTAGGTATCTGTTTATTTTCTTTTCAGATTGTTTTCATAAGCACTTTCTAGTTGGGTACCAGAGCCTCTTTTTTCCAGTTTCTCTACAAAAACCCAAATCTCTCATCTCTTTGAATGCCATGGTTGACAAATCACCAGTGTCGTCAGCCATTGCTGCATGTAATTTTCTGGGAAAGAAAATATGGTTTTCTAGAATAAACACAAAAGGATTATTTGTTTAAACAGTTCACATTTTTCAGAAGGAATTATGATATTAATAAATTCAAATATAGTTGTTTGTATGTTCCAAACAGTATATTCTCCTTTTCTGTGCTGCTACGTGTAATCATTTGCAGTGATACACAGCAGGTGCTAGTGAAGCAGAAATGTTACTTTATTGTGAATCGAAGCAAAATAGCATAAGCAGAAGATCAAATTGTATGTTAGATATTTCTGGTAGTTTTTAGGCTTTTAGGATTGCTTTTGTTTTCTACAGTTACATCAGTCTAAAGTTTGATTACAAAGAAAATCTATACTCAGTTTTCTTCCTTGTTTAACTCTGTTAGGTACAGTGAAGTTAATGCAGAGAATGTACTTGTCTGAGCATTCTTATTATTCTGGTACAGATGCCTTCAATGAAAAAGAATACATATAAATCATAAAGCCATCTGATGGTAAAGCAACCCTATTAGTACACATTTTAAACATTAAAAAAAAAAAAAAAAGAAGAGCAATAACTACAAAGTCGTGGTTCCTGCATTCCTTGCAAATACAAAGCTCTTGCTGTTTCTGTTGGGCATTTCAGATGTGTGAGGAATGTACGACTGAATCCTTAAAATCAAAATTATAATCATGCCTGTGAATGCCATTTTAAAACAAAGAAACACACTCCATCAGTCAAAGGCAGTTAGAGGTACAGTCAATCTAAGTCAATCTAAGTCAATCTGGTGGTGGTGGTTTTTAATGGGCAAACTTTACTGATCAATTACATTGTTATATAAGAGTGGCAAAGCAGATTTAGCTGTTACTTTTTCAAAGCAAATATAGGTCCACATTTTACACCTTAGTCTGTTCATGTGCTTTATTAAACATGTTTATAAATAGCTCCCCTCATCTTCCTTACAAATGCTTTGGGTTCAGAGACAGTATCTGGTTCATAGCACAGGCTACTGGAATGAAACTGAGATGCAAAATTCAAGCAAAGATTCTGTAACACACAAAATTCAGAGGAGCTGAGGTCAGGAGTTTGGCTTTTAGGTTCATTGTTCTACTTTCTTACTCAAACAGTGTACTAGACCGCTTAGTAATTCAGGCAGAAGAGTCTCTTGAGATTGATTTTGAATTTCTCTTATTTTAGAGCCTTTCTGGGTGTTTGCTGAAAACCAATTTATGCTCCTAGGAGGAAATGAGTAGGTGCTGTAGCAGGAGCAACTTTTAAGCTTTTAATTGGTATGAAAGAGCCACTAATAATTTGTACTACTCAACATAATGTTCTAACAAGAATGAAAGCCATTGCATCTTTGTTACGCTTTTACAAATGATCATCAATTAAAATATCAATGATCAGCCTTCCAGAGAAATTGCTGACTCCCAAATGAGAAGTTTGTCTTGCAACTCTACCTGTTTCAGCTATCCCTCAACAGAAGTGTCCACACAGCACAAATTACTCCCAAAGGCCTAGACTGCCAGATTTGGCAACCAATTTTTTGGTGCCTCCATATTGCATTGGAAGAATCCATTTTCAGAGTGCTGAACAGCCACTGTCCCTACTGATATTAGTTTATTCAAGAAAGTCTTTTTGGATTCAGTCAAAGATGAGGTTTCTTGTTCCTTCCTCAGGTGCAGCTCAGGAGGGTGTCCACCTTCTACTAATGACTTGAACAAGCAGTGAATTATCCCTCTCTAACAACCCCAATTCTCCTTGACTTTTAACATGAATGCTTCTCTTGCTGTTTCAGTCTGCTAAAACCAAGTTCAACAACTGAATGTAATAAGATTAAGACTGTATAATAAATAATACACTGCAGTTTTATGACATGAAGCATTATTGCAAATATAATTTCCACCAAGACATGGAATTTGATATTGCAAATGAATGTACAGTAAGTTCTTTGTGCAAATTAGGACCTGTGTGCATTCCTTATAAAATGCCAGCAATTAAAATGAAAGGCAACATGTATAGCAGCTTGATGGGGTATCTTTCCTAGCAAGCTGGATTAAAAGGAGTAGAATATATTTGGCAAAGAAAATCTAACCAGCTTCAGAAGACTGTGTAATCCAATTGCTAATAGATGATTTGTGATTGTTTTCTTGGCATTCCATAAAATACATAAATGTCTTCCAGTGTAGGCTAAGGGTAAAAAGGGAAATGAATGTATATTACAGCAATGTGTGAAAAGCTACACATTACTTTACAAAGGGACAAACCTCAGAACTACTGTGTTATTACTGAGGCTAAACTTCCATCCACTCCAGGATGAAGCTTTGACTCAGTAAGGATCACAGGATTTGACTCTAGAAAGAGATGATATGATTAGGATTTGCTGTTATGTGGAATGAAAAATATGTACAGCTACATCAGGGAAAGCACTACTTAAATGCCTTGAATCAAGTGAACTTTAAAGTCAATATAGTCTTTAAGAAAGCACTGATGTTAATTCAGTGGAAGGTTTTTTCCATCAGAAAGGTATTGTGCTGCAAAATTCACATTTCTAAGTCCTTTTCCAATAAATACTCTGTAGAACTTTTTTTCCCCTTGAAACAGGCAGTGCTAAATTCACCAGCAAGAAAAACTTACCACCTACTGTTACAAAAGAAAAGTGTGAGGGAGGAAATCTAGGGTGGCTGATGAAGAGAAGATGGGTGGGCACAGCTGATGTTCAGTATCCTGTTGCCACTGTCAGAGGCAGAGTATGAGGTCATGTTGGCCATTAGTCTGAACAGCATGAGATTTCTTCTATTACTATGGAATATTTCAGATGTGATTGGTTTATAACCAGCAGGCTTAACATAGTTAGGGACTATATCAAGGATGAATGTGCAAAGTTTAATATGATATTTATGGTAAAAGAAATTTGTTATTTCAGGTTTTGTATGGAGTAATCTATGCCCACAAAATCATACAGACTTTACATGAACAAGAATGCCATATTTGAGATATGGAAGATTAATCTGCTGGACCACTACCAACTTAAAACAGAGATTCATTTTCACTGTTTTGGTCAGCTGAAAGGATTATTTTATCACTCTTCTACAAGAAGTCCATGATCTCAGAAAACCCCAAGACTCTGGGAAAGAGCAATGGCAAGAGCTCTTTTAGCCCTACATGCAGCAATTGCAAAGGAAACCAAAACCTTCTCCCTAGTCCCAGTTCCTTAACTAGACCCTGAAACTCTGTAACAAGCTCTTAACTGACTAACAGTGACAACACGTTCTCTCAGACTTAAGCCACAGCTTCTGGAAAGAACTGACTTTTCCTCTCAGCCAATAAAAATTAACAGAATTGAAAAACTCTCTCCTAAGGAATAATTCAGAGGTATTAGATGATGATTTCAGTGGTCCAGATGGGTTAGTTCCCTGGCAGAGCTTGAGCCCATTATTTGAACAGAAGTCACAGAAATCTTGAAAGCTCCTAAGCACTCTGAAATGAACCCTCACTGCATCTGGTAGCAAAACAACTGGCCCCACAGTTTCTGAGGTCCCAACATCTTCTCAAATTAATGCATCATCTGACTTGGAAGACAGCTACATGTGGCAGCCAATAAACAACAGCAGTTATATTCTTGTTTCCACTTTCCCTTTTTTTGACATGGTCATTGAGAAGTCAGCAGTTCCATCTCTGATGAACAACCTTCTGCTGCTTGGGGTCATGGGTGAGCAGCAGGGACCTCTCCTACAAGTTCAGTACCACATTTCAACATCTTCACATATTTTGTTCTGATGGCAGTGCAGAAATAAATGAAGTCCCACTGCACTGGATGCAACAAAAACCTAAGAAATCACGGACACACAGATTTGTGAGGCAGCAGTGCTACTACTGTTCACTAACACTGCTTGAGGTAATACAAAGTTCTGGGACAGAAGCACCTTATACCTACACACAATATAGATTCCTTTGTCATTTGTTGATAGCCTGTCTTAATTTTCTCATTGCAGATATGCCAATATCCAAAATAAATTAACTGATAGCAGCAACTGACATTTTCCTTAATTTTTTGCTTGGTTTGATCTTTGTTACTGGGCATGGGAAAAAAAGCAGACAAAAGGAGCATATTTTGGAAACACTGTTATGTGCAAAGGGCGAGCTGTTCTATATTTTATAGGTGAAATGCGTTTCCACTATTAGATTTATATGGGAGAGGAGAGAATATAAATGTATATCCTTTACATTGATACATGTTGGAGCCATCCACATACAGCCACAGCCATACCTATAAACAAAGTACATTTCCTAATTGTTCAAGTGCTCTTTCCATATTTATAAATTCCAAGCAAAATATCGGAATTATATATTTAATATACAGAATATATATTCTGCATTTCAAAACCTTTCCTGCTAAAGTGAGTACACAGCTACGCTGTAAAAGTAGTAGAAGAATTGAACATTTCTAAATAAGTATAAAAATTAATCAGTAACAGAGGTTAATATTTAAGCATTTACACTCAGCTAAGCTAACATAATGAAATGTTCCTATTCTGGTATCTAGACCAACCATGAATAATAGGTTTTAACCAGTCCTCACTAGTTTTAGCCAGTGCTTAAAATTTTAGCCTGTCTTTTCCATAGTAAATAGCTATCAAATATTTTTCTGTGATGCCTCATTTTAGTTGTATTTATTAATTGTTTAGATAATTGCAATTGTAAATGGAATGTTTCACTGATTCTGTAATTAGGGAGTCTGAATTTGAAATAATTTATTAGGTCTTAATTTATGTGCTGTGAAATCTGTTAGATCATTTGCTAGTCAGTATGTTGTCTAGAATAAAGGCATTTCTACAAAGGGATTTTAGGGTGAGGGTCACCAGCGTAATCAGAAACATACTCAGTCTGGCCTCCAGCTAAAGATTATATGCTTTTAAGTGTATTTCTGTTTTGCAAAATGGCCTTTTGAAGACTTACCCATTTCAGCAAAAATTCCTTTTTTCTATATAAAAAGAGAAAGAGCAATTATTTTGCACTGTTGTTTGACTTCCCACCACCACCACCCTTTCCCCTAGATACAGATGACCCCGCTGATCAAGTGTGAGAAGTACATAGCTCTCTGGACTGACTTGTCTGAACCTCTGGAATGAAATCTTCAAAGTTAGGAGCAAAAGTTGGCATTAAGACTAAGCAGGGATTTGATTAAAGATTTGGATTTACCCGCACAATAAATTGAGCCAAACCAATTCTTGTCTCATACAAAGGCACACTTATGTTTTCCACAGTGTAGGGAAGGAAGTGACATTGGTTGGCTTTCAATTGTAATTTATTGTATTCATCCATACGCTTATTATAACACAGAGGATTTGTCAGTATGTCCATTATAAAAACAGGACTAGAGCTTTTTTGTTGTTAAGCTCAGCTGTTACAAATGATATTTGACTTAAGTCTCAAATCCTGTCTACTTGTGCATGCCATTCTGAAATTGAAAGCTTATACTTTGAATGTCTTTAGAAATGCACATGTAGGGGGTTTTAGGGAAAAAGGTGGGGCTGCTGAACATATTGCTTTGGGCAGGATTTTTCTGACCAAATATATATGTCTATATATCAATATAGACATATGTAGATGTCTATATTGTAGACTTATGTAGATGTTCATATGTAGATGTCAGTATTTCAATTAATCACATGCCCTACAAAACCAAAGAAGAAAAGAGGTGTGATTCATTTAAACCCAAAGACATCAACTATAGAGTGAGATAAATCATGCCATAGGCACACAGAAGAGTACCTGTAAGAAGGGAATTAAAGGCGATCAAGTTGTAGTCATCTAAAGTGAGGTGAGATGAATTTCACCTCCATCAGTATGGTAGACTGGAATGACCAGAGATTTAATGTTCTGAAAGTACTTTTTATCCTCGTAATGACCTGTTTAGGATTTTTTTCCCATTGTTAATGACTTTTCTTTTAATAGTCAAGGAACTTATTCTTCATTAATCTCATTTACAAATATTCTGTCTCTGGACAAAGACGGAACTTACCACATTTGGATCTATGACTGTGGTCTTGAAATATGCATATTCAGCTTCATTGTCTTTAGTGTGAGTAATAAACTTAAAATACAGAACAGGGGTAAGAGTCTGAGCCTTTCACTCCTTCTTTTGCCATTATGTCTCTTTTAATGTTACCTTCTTTAAGAACATCTAAGCAAAGCTATCTACACAACACCACAAGTTGGAGCAACAGGATGGATTTCCTCAGGGCCAACAAAATGCTTATCAGAAGGCAAAAATCATGATTATTTCTTTTACATGCTTGCTTTTATTCCCTACTTGACTTGCTGCTTTCTACCCTGTTACTATATTACCTGGATTCCCAGGAGTTTTCTAACTCTCAGCCAATAATCCTAACTGAGGAGGAGGAGGGAGTGTTACATGTCTGTGAGAACCTTTGCAGTTTGTTGCCACTGAGTGAATTGGAACAATTTAGCTTTGAGGAAGTGATTTATACACACACATCCATCACATCTAACCTGCTCTGCTCTGTTAACTCTCTGTTTGATCTCTGGAGGGTTGAGTAGATTAGGGAGGGTCTTCACATGGAGGTTTCATTAACAGCCAATCAGTTAACCTGGCATGACTCCTGTTTGTGCATTTGGGTACTTTAAAGAGGGAAGAAAAGGGAAGAAAAGAAAAAAGATGTCAGAAAAAAGAAAATTGATATCATTATTTCCCAGTTCAGGCAACACCAATCATGCTGTTAGAGAGAATTTACTTCCTATTTCCTTGATTTTATTTTTTTTTTTTTTTAGCCAGTGTAGAAAACAGAATTCAGGGTTATAATTTAAGCCATTCAAAAACGCTGATCACAATATGAATTCTGGCAGCAAGAAGTACATCAGTAATCAAAGAGCACATCAAACATCCACCATAAGCCACGAAAACTTGGATATTACAATCCCGTTTACTGAGATAGGGAATGCAGGCCAAGCAGTTGCACTTTTTAAATATACCAGATTAATGGGTCTCTGCTTACTATCACCTGTTTGTCTGTTTGAAGGGGGAGGGAGGAATCTGATCAAGTCAAATGATTGATCCTATTATAAAACAAAGTTAAAGAACAAAGTCAAAATCATATAACAATATGACTATTATTGTTATCCATGGGAAATTTTGGGATATTAGCAGCATCTTGTTCTGGAACAGAATAACCAGAGTTGCAGCAGTGACTCTCCTTGCGAGCACAGCACACTGTCTCTGTGGTTTACAGAACAGGGATATATTATTAATGAAAGGATTAAATCTAGTACTTCATTATATCCTTAGAAACCAAACGGCTGGTTGCAAACCAGTGAAGTGCTCACCATAGTTTTACAGTTTATAGACTGATGAAAGCACATGAAAATTGCTAGTTTCTTATTGGACTCAAGAACTTGGAAAAAAATAGACAAGTATGAGCAATTTGGGGGAAATATGTAGAGAAAGTTGACAGAGGAACTGTGTGGGCTTATTAGCTGTAACTACAACAACAAGATGGAAAAATTTGGCAATGGTTATTAATACTTATTTCAAAAACAAAACACAAAGGTCTGATGCTACCTTCTATACAAGCTGTAATAATCTCTGAATGTTTAAATATTTATCTGTTATTAATGAATACCAATAGTCCACCTTATCTCAGACTCTGTCCATCCCATAGTCTCTCACCCCCCACTTCCCAGACGTCCAGAAAAACAGATGTGCTCTGTAACATGCCCTGATATTTAAACGATAACAGACTATTTAGTACAAAGTTTTGGAAATTTACTCTCTTTCATATTAAGGTTACAATTCAAGCCCCACTGGCATCTGCAAATGTGGTGATAACACACAAGAGAGAAAGAGACTGCTGGAGGGAAAGACTAGATTTAGTGCTTCATGGATAAGAAGCAGCAACCTTAACTGTACACATAATTTTACTGGTAGTAAGATGCTTTTCCTGCTGAATTGTTTCCTGTATTTCCTTTACCTTTCATTACCTTTCTCTTTTAAGCTTTTGCAAGAAACATACAACAGTCCTATCACCAGTTTCCCAAAATGATCAGTCTCTTTTCCTCAATGGCAGGGATATGAACACTGCTACTGCCTTATATGATCAAACTAGAGATTCTCCTAATCCAATAGAAAACAGAAAATTTTGTATCCATCACAATGTTTTTGCTATTGTTAACAATCACATCCATGGATACATGTTTATTATCCATGTACAGATATCCTATATATCCATGCAGCCTTTATGATATCTTGAATTTTCCTCTATTTTCTGTGGTGATGAATTCCACAATGTCAGCAGCAACAGCTGGAATGCCCCTCTGCAATTAACACTGATAACATGCTGCCACTGTTCCTCTGATTTTTATCTGTCTTACATATTGTCTATTTTCTTATAGTATAGTTATATCAAAACTGTGTGTACCTAGGGATGACTGTCTGTTCTGGACCAGCACAATACCTGGGACAAGGGGCTGTATCTGTTAGGAGAACATAGAATGATAGGATATAAGTTCATTTCATTTTTGGTGAAAGTAATTTTATTCCTGTGTTAGCAGACATGGAAAGAAAAAGGTTGTGATACATGATTTCTGTGTTTAATTTATACCTCTTTTACAGATTTGTGTCAGACTGAAAAGCAGGCAAGCACTGGGAGTTTAAAATCTTAAAAAGTTATTTCAACAGTTTTGTAAAAGTGTGTTTTCCCTCACAGGGTTTTTCCCTGATAATGTTAATTTCTCTATGCTTTATAATGTGCTTTGACTTCATGAAAAGCACTGTATAAACAGTATTTGTTTGTCTGTTGGTTTCCTGTACTGAAAATGATCTTTCCATGATGATAAAAGTGAACAGAAGCTATGTAACTATCATGTCTTTGGATATTTTATTGCCAGAATAAGGAATACCTCCTTTGACCTCTCCCGGCTGTAGCAGGCTTTGGATCTAGCCCCCTAGGAAATGGAAAGTACATTGTCATGAAATAAAGGGGATAATTTTCATTATGAAGTTACCCAAGTCAGATACTGAATGGCATGTATTTCTAGTAAAACCTGAACCTTTTGTTACCTCATTTTAACTCAGCATTTTATAGTGGTTTATACAAGGATTACTATTGGAAGTTGAGCAATAGGATGCATTGGTTTCCTAGGTTTACGTTTAACTGAATGTGACTCCACGGTCTTAACAAAAAGGGACTGGGGAAAAGACTGAAAAAAAAAAAGCTGTTAATTCAGCTGGGCAGATGTAGCCAAGAGAGAGAGAGAGTTACTGCCACAAAGTGATAAAGGACGCAAGTAATCTGTCTGAAGCTAGGTGCACTCAGCCTGCTTTGGAAATTAAATTAAAGATAGCATCCATTTTGTATAAAAGATGGTATAAGATTTTGTTTTCATTGTTTTCCAAAAGGATACCCACCTTCGCCCACAGCCAGCTCACACTGTTGAAACAGGGATTGATGCAGAGATGGAAACAATCAAGTGAAGCAGCAAACGCCACAGCCCATTTCAAAAGCATTCCTTTTCCAGGCCATCAGCCGCAGCAGCAGCGCAGGAAGCCTTCCCCGATATTACCACTACTGAGCAGCAGCTTGATGGTGTTTATGCATTGCAGGACCCCACTGGCGAGGAGACCTGCAGCTCCAGAGCACCAGAAGTGACGTTAAGAGAAATGGGTACAATTGACAATGGAGCTGTTCACAGCACTAAGGCTGCGAGCCCATCAAGCATCCCCTCTATCAAGTTTATTGCTCATTACTCAGTTGTAAAGAGGCTTTTTTATCCCAGAGAATTTAACTGAAATATTTGCTTTTCTGATATTTTTCTTATTCAGCAAACGAACACCAGGTTTAACAGACATCAGTGGGTCTAAGAGTTCACGAGTTACATTTATCTTAAAACTATGCTACAAGGCTTATGTAATCCTTCAGCGCAGTCTGTCAAACATGTTTGTCCTCCCCATTACATTAACTAAGACTGTTGTGTCACTGGGCTCTTCGTGTCCCCTTTTCAGCTCTATTAGGGGTCCCTTATCTTATGCTTTGACTGCATGTTTTCCAATGCTGAAACCATACAGAGGCTTAAATCTTATTTGTGGCCGCCAGGTGAGCCTATAACACCATAAATATAATGTTTAGAATCACGGAATCATAGAATTGTTTAGGTTGGAAAAGACCCTTAAGATTATCAAGTCCAACCATTAACCTAGCACGGCCAAAGTCCACCACTAAACCATGTCCCTAAGCACCACGTCTACCCATCTTTTAAATACCTCCAGGGATGAGGACTCAACCACTTCCCTCAGCAGCCTGGTCCAGTGCCTGACAACCCTTTTGGTGAAGAAATTTTTCATAGTATCCAATCTAAACCTGCCCTGGCACAACTTGAGGCCATTTCCCCTTGTCCTATTGTTTGTTACTTGGGAGAAGAGACCGACCCCCACCTCTCTACAACCTCCTTTCAGATAGTTGTAGAGAGCGATAAGGTCTCCCCTCAGTCTCTTCTTCTCCAAACTAAACAACCCCAGCTCCCTCAGCCACTCCTCATAAGTCTTGTTCTCTAGACCCTTCACCAGCTTCGTTGCCCTTCTTTGGACACACTCCAGCACCTCAATGTCCTTCTTGTAGTGAGGAGCCCAAAACTGAACACAGTACTCAAGGTGCGGCCTCACCAATGCCGAGTATGAGGGGACGGTCACTTCCCTAGTCCTGCTGGCCACACTATTCCTGATACAAGCCAGGATGCCATTGGCCCTCTTGGCCACCTGAGCACACTGCTGGCTCATGTTCAGGCGGCTGTCAACCAACACCCCCAGGTCCTTTTCAGCCAGGCAGCTCTCCAGCCACTCCTCCCCAAGCCTGTAGCATTGCATGGGGTTGTTGTGACCCAAGTGCAGGACCCGGCACTTAGCCTTGTTGAACCTCATACAGCTGGCCCCGGCCCAACGATCCAGCCTGTCCAGGTCCCTCTGTAGGGCCTTCCTGCCCTCCAGCAGATCAACACTTCCACCCAACTTGGTGTCATCTGCAAACTTACTGAGGGTGCACTCAATCCCCTCATCCAGATCATTGATAAAGATATTAAACAGAACTGGCCCCAATACTGAGCCCTGGGGAACACCACTTGTGACCGGCCGCCAACTGGATTTGACTCCATTCACCACAACTCTTTGGGCCTGGCCATCCACCCAGTTTTTTACCCAGCAAAGAGTAAATCCATCCAAGCCATGAGCAGCCAGTTTACCTCAAAACTTCATCCTCTTTCACTCTTCTCCTCTGACACTGCAGCTCTAGTGCTAAGCCTGGAATGTTACAGTGATTTCTATGGCAAATGGATGTCAAACACAGGAACAGAGTTTTGCTTGATCCTGTGAGGAAGCAAGACTGGGAATCAGAAAACCTTTATGAAAAGATGAAGAAAAGATTTGTAACAGAAAAAAGATCAGTAACAGCAGTGAAAAGGCAGAAGTTTTTCCCAAATATTTCCAAAATACATTAATGAAAAAATCCTCCCAGTATATGCAGCTGATGATGATGACAAAATACTTTCCATTTTAATAGGAGGTCAAGACGATATTAAAACATAGCTCCTAAAAGCAGGCATCAGTGTGTCCAAATAACTTATATTTAAAGATTTCAGAGACAGCTTGTGAAGGAACTCTCTGGGTCATTAATGTTGATTTTCAATACATCATGGTACACTGGAGACATTGCAGAGAGCTGAATGTTGTGCCAATATTTTAAAACAGCAAATAAGATGACCTGGGTAATTATAGGCCTGTCACACTGGCATTGATCCTAAGCAAAATAGCTGGCTGATACAGGACTTGATTAATACAGGAAGTCAAGAGACTGGCATGGCTGAGTTGAGACCTGCTGGTCAAACGAAAGTGCAAGAAGGAAATGCACAGGGAGTGGAACCAGAGACAGGTATCCTGGGAAGAGTATAGGGATGGTGCCTGGTTGCGTAGGGATGGGAACAGGAAGGCCAAGGCGTGGATGGGGCTGAACTTGGCAAGGGATGCAAAGAATAATAAGAAGGGCTTCTACAGGTATGTCAACCAGAAAAGGAAGGTCAAAGAAAGCGTACCCCTTGATGAGCAAGACTGCCAAACTCTCTGTAACAACGGACAAGGAGAAGGCTGAGGTACTCAACAACTTCTTGCAATGGAGGGACATGGAGGACTTCTTTGTCATGGAGGACAGGGAGGTGATTCAAGACAGACAGCATGGCTTCACCAAGGGCAAGTCCTGCCTGAACCAACCTAGTGGCCTTCTGTGATGGAGTGACTACATCAGTGGACAAGGGAAGAGCTACGGCTGTCATCTATCTGGACTTCTGTAAGGCCTTTGACATGGTGCCCCACAATATCCTTCTCTCTAAATTGGTAGGATATGGATTTGATGGGTGGACTGTTTGGTGGATGAGGAATTGGTTGGATGGTCGCATCCAGAGGGTAGTGGTCAATGGCTCAATGTCCAGATGGAGATTGGTAACAAGTGGTGTCTGTCAGGGGTCCATATTGGGACCAGTACTGTTGAATATCTTCATCAGTGGCACAGACAGTGGTATCGAGTGCACCCTCAGCAAGTTTGCAGACCACACCAAGCTGAGTGGTGCAACTGACATGCCTGAGGGACGGGATGCCATTCAGAGGGACGTGGATAAGCTCAAGAAGTAGGCCCGTGTGAACCTTATGAGGTTCAACAAGGTGAAGTGCAGGGTCCTGCACCTGGGTTGGGGCATCCCCTGGTATGAATACAGGCTGAGGGATGAAGGGATTGAGAGCAGCCCTGCCAAGAAGGACTTGGGGGTACTGGTGGATGAAGAGCTGGACATGACCCAGCAATGTGCACTCACAGCCCAGAAAGGCAACCGTATCCTGGGCTGCATCAAAAGAAGCGTGGCCAGCAGGTCGAGGGCAGTCATTCTGCCCCTCTACTCTGCTCTGGTGAGACTCCACCTGGAGTCCTGCATCCAGCTCTGGGGCTCTCAGCACAGGAAAGACAGGGACCTGTTGGAGTGGGTCCAGAAGAGGGACACAAAAATGATCAGAGGGCTGGAACGCCTCTCCTATAAGGAAAGGCTGAGAGAGCTGGGGTTGTTCAGCCTGGAGAAGAGAAGGCTCCGAGGACACCCTGTTGCAGCCTTTTAGCACTTGAAGGGGGCTTATAAGAAAGATGGGGACAAACTTTTTAGTAGGGCCAATAGCGATAGGACAAGGGGTAATGGTTTTAAACTAGAAGAGGGTAGATGTAGACTAGATATAAGGAAGACATTTTTTACAATGAGGGTGGTGAAACACTGGACCAGGTTTCCCAGAGAGGTGGTAGATGCCCCACCCCTGGAAACATTGAAGGTCAGGTTGGATGGGGCTCTGAGCAACCTGATCTAGTTGAAGATGTCCCTGCCCATTGCAGGAGGCGTTGGACTAGATGACTTTTAAAGGTCCCTTCCAACCTAAACGATTCTATGATTCTATGTTTCTAATAAATTAAAGGAGGGTAATGCCAATCAGTGTGGGTTTGTGTCAAGCTAAACTGATATCTTTTATGATGAAATTACAAGTTTATTTAAAAAGGGAATAATGGAGAATTCATATATTTAGACCTCTTTACATCATTGATTTGGCACTCCCTGATTTATTTATTTATTTATTAACTAAGAAACATGGTGACACCAATACAGCATAGCACATATCAGTAAAACTATAACTGACAGTTCTTCAAACATAACTGCAGATGAACATGCATCATTGAGAACGTAGGGTTTTTTTTGGATCCCCACAAGTTATTTGTATCAATAACCTGAAAAAAACACTTTCTCTATAAATATATACCTGTACTCATATATGTATATGAACCCGTCAGGGTTAGTAACTAATGAAGAGAATGACAAAGTGGTACAAGCCACCTCATAACCTAACCATAAACAAGGACTTTGATCCTGAATATGGCCACATGTATAGTAGTACCTCTGAGAATAATCACTACAGCTAGGTTACAACCTCAAACAGTCTCTTGAACAAAAAAGAAAGAGGGGAGAAGGAGGAGGGGGGAGAGAGAGAGAGAGAGGGAGAGAGAGAGAAGTATCAGTGAATTAGCAGAGCTCAAGTTTCCAGTACGATTCTCTACTCAAAAGGGCAAATACAATCACTAAGTACAGAAAGAGTATGTTCAAATAGAAAGGGAGGTTGCGTTAACTCTGTGCTTGGAAATTGTGCTGCTGAATTTGGAGCACTTCCCAGTGGTGGTACCCAGAGGCCCAGAACCATCCTGGGGAATTAAGAGTTTGAACAGAAGTCATGAGAATGATGTGAAGATTAGGAAACTTACTTCTTTTTGAGGTATTTGAGAACTCAATTAAGTAATTTATGACAAAGAAAGCAAAGACATGACCATACCATATTCTTTAGGTACTTATTTAGGGAAAAAAAATTGAATGATAGAGGGCTTTTCAGTCCACATGAGGATTTAACAGGCTCCCATTTCTATGAGCGTAAGTTGGAAAGGTTAGACTAACAGTAAGCTAAAACTGAAAAAATAACTGAAAAAATAACTTAGAGTAACATTGTTCATAGAGTCCTTCCTTTTCTCTCTGGCCTCTCCCTCGGATCAATGAATCTTGAACTCTATTCTGCACAATTGTGCAGGGAGGTAAACGTGTTCTCACACAAAATTAGCCTAAAGCTGATCAGGTGGTGTAATCTCTCAGGACATACGAGATAAGGATTTTGAGCTTTCTACACGGAAGGATGTGCCTTTCATTCTCCTACACCTTGGCTAATGCTCTAACCACCCACAGCTATAGGGCAAAATCTATCATTGGTGATGATGCCACTTTTTGAAAAGAAAGCAAAGCATGCTGCTACATTTGATGTGGAACACAGTTGTCTAAGAATATCCCTATCTGCTATTTCCTATGAGCATCTGCAGGTAATTTAGGTGGAAAAAGAAGAAATATTATAATATTATTATATAATTTGTGGCTCTTGAATATGCACTGAATCTCGAACTTTTCCACTGTCCTGTTGATCCATTTTTGGTTACTCGCTGAAGGAAGACTTCAGGCTCCTGGAAACCTTGCAGTTCAATATGGAAATTATTTGCAGAACTGAGGCAACCTCGGACTTAGTCATCATCTGAAAAATATTTTTCAGGATATCAGGAACTTAACTTAAACTGTAAGCTGCACTTCACTGCTGTTCTAGATCTAGTCCAGAATGCTCTATCATGGGTGCAACTCTTACCTTGTAATCAGTTCAGAAGTATACTTGGAAGCAAAGAAGTTCAATAAAATAAAACCATGTATTTTTTCATACAGATTTGAACGTTGTCTTCTCTGACAGGCATACGATTTTCCAAAAAAAAGCAGGTAATAAAATAAAAGCAATTAATACAATGATCTATAGTTTTGCTTCATTACATAAATATATCCGATACGCAGCTCTCTGTAAACTTCAAAATGCAAATTTTAAATCTGTATTTCCACTTTTCTCTTTAAAAAAAAATTAAGCTTCACAAACTGAACTTACATATGGTTATTCCTAGGCCAATGCAAGATTAGACAAAGCAGCCTACTCGGTAGTGCTCAATAGTGGTCTTGAAAATCCTGAAGAATATAACATAGACCAGAATTTCCTATCTGAGCTTTAAATTTCTTTGCTTCTACGTTTTAGTCAGACCTTTAACTTTATTTAAATGTTTTTTGATTGCATCTATAAATTATTTAAGATTTAATATATACAGCATCATTTCCTACACTGCAAGAAACATAAAAGCATATGAAAGTAATAGCTTCCTTGACATACAAGAGGATTCATATGTATGAATTGAATTTTTCTGTATTCTATGAACTCACATTTCATGGAGAGACCAAATTTATAGATAGGGAAAATCCCTTAACCAGTTTCAACTTCACAGGAGCTTAACATAGAAACATGAGGTATGTGTGGTCCTAGTATCACCTTTGCAAATTAAATTTCAAGATGGAGATCATTAGAGAGTATTGCTTGCAGGACTGATTTTTTTTTTTAAATGTTATAATTTAATTTTTAAATCTGAGAGTTTGTTTTTTTCTGTGCTGTTTCAGAAAGTTGCAGTGCGTGTTACAGAATAAAGCTTTTTAGATAGTTGTTTAGCAATACAACAAGCAATTTGAGTTAAAGAATGACCACTTTTGGTCATCAACATATTAGTATCTTCTAGACTTCTGTGACTTAAACCTTCCATTAAAAAATGCACTGCTAAAGACACAAGCATTTAAAATTGATTGTCATTAGCATTGTTAAAAAAAATCCCCAGTATTTGTAGAAGAACAATACAAATGACCAGTATTACACAGCCCTTTTGGGGTACCTCCATGATTCAAATACCACCCACGTATAAAGCACAGTAGCATGCAAAGACTTTTAAAAAAGTGATCGTACAGGCTAGGTTTTACTGTTTGAAATACATTTTTGAAGTTATTCCTGTATTTCTCTCCAGTGCTTACGTAGAATGGCAACTGGATATGTGTTGCTTTACTGCTCTCCCTCAGCATGTCAGCAAGAGAAGAGTTTTGTTCGGCTACAATTCCTTACCTAAGGAAAAATTTTGCTCAAATAAAATGACAGCAAGGTAATGTTGATGTCAATTAAACTGTCCAAAGGCATTTTTTGAAATTTGCCATTTTGAAAACTTTTGCAAATATATACGGGTATAATTAAAAGTCAAATCCAATACAACAGCAGAAAATGGTGCCTAAAGAAGAGCAGTGGCTATAATTCTTCATGAGGGTTCCTCTCCCAGACAGGCTGCAACGTCATTCCCAGCTAACATATGGTAACAGTCAAACATGTAATCTATCTGGGAGTCTTAGTGGCAATACAAACAGGCTATGTTCTCCCACTCTTCTTTAAGGACATATCAATGTGTACTTAGTTAATAGAAAACAGGATTCCTTCAATTTCACCCCACCTGTCCAGGAGATTTTTTATTTGGCATGAAGCATGATCGGTCCGGTTTGGAGCCATCCAGGCTGATCTCTTGTTCCTGATCTATCAGTTTGGATACACAATAAAACACCACTTGCTCACTCTGCCCTCAGCTGTTACTTTTGAACCAGAGAGCAAGGGAAAGTGTGCAAAAAAGTGTCAGAGATAATATTTACTAGAATGGTAATACCTTCAAGAACACGAGTCAAAGCGATCAGGTTCTGAATCCAGTTGCCTGCAGCTTCTTGTTTTGATCTCTGCTTCAGGACTTGAACTGTAACAAGCTTCAGTTCAGGACTAAAGCATCTTACAAATCAAAGTTGTCTTGAAAATTTTATTTGGAGTTTGACCTTGAAAATATTATTTTCCTTGGTACTTACACACACGCTTCTTTCATAACACCTGCACATTACAATTATGCCCTTGTCAAAGAGGAAAGGAACAGGAAAAAAAGATTTTTACCAACATCATAGTCATCCATTAAAAAAAAAGTCATAAGGTCTCAAAAAAATTCAAGTGTGAAAACATCTCAAAATAGCATCTCTTACCACTTGTGTGTTAACTCCCAAACTTATACACTTAGAAACACAAATTATTTTGAGAATAAAAAAATAAATAAGTAGATCAACCTTGCAACTTTGTTCTAGACCTTTACAATGTACAAACTGTGCAAATCTGACCTTTGCTATGAGAGAAAGCATAAAACAAAATACAGTCCTTGCGTTAGTCCTTGGCTGCGTGGCAGACCACTCCTTAGCACAAGAGGGAATTTAGTGAGTCTTCCAAACACAGCGCAACCTCCGTCAGCTGCAACCACACACACAGCCAGCCAACTAACCCACAATTTAGGTATTTCCATAAGTTCTTGTCAGTGTGCACAAATAGTGTTATCACCTATAATTGACTACAGGACTTCAATTATGCTGGTAAATTTAGCAATAATTACACATCTTTGCCACTATTCAGGAATTACCTCCCAGGGCATGAAATCTGTTTATACTCACTTCCAACAAATTCAGAGTTCAGTGTGTTTGCTCAGCTATGTGGTTCATTCGACCATAACAATCTCATTCGTTACATGAAGCGCTCCATGAAAAAGTATCTTGATCCACTCACTCCTTGGTTTCTCAAAGAAACCAGTGTATCTAAAGGACAGTTTGACACAGAAAGAAAAACATCTCTCTCCTAGCACAGCTTTCTCACACAAAAAAATAATTTCCACTGGCATAGGAAATGGGTTTTGTGGTGAACAGAGTAGCTGCTCAGAGAAACCTAGGATCATCTTAAATTCATTCCTTTCTTCATTAGGCTCGCTACTTGTCTACCTCAACCTTCCTGCCTGTTCATTTAAAAGAATGTTTTGGAGCCTGAGAGCTTGTATAAGCTTGTATAAGCTTGCTATTGCTCTTGGTTTCACTCCTTTATTAGGTCTCACATTAGCAAGTTTCCTCAGATAAACACTGTGCTGCCGTACCCCTGCTACACTGCTCCCTGGCATCTTCCCTTCTCCCCTGCACACATCCCCTATGCCACAGGAAAGGGAGAGCAACACCACAGCACCTGGCACATGCAGATGAACCAAGAGCAAGGAAATACAACCTATTATCCAAAGGGAAGGCTGAAACAGGGTAACTTCATAGGCTAACATTGGAGGAAAAGGGAGTGCTTACATATACCACATAGACTGTGTAAACATTACTACAGGTGAAAACTATTCACATCACTGCATTAGACTAAGCCCCAGCTGGGCTACCCTTGCCCATTGCTGTGGCCATCTCCCCCTTCATTCCTTGTTTCTTAAGGAAACTGACTAAATTATTAAAACTAAAGCCAATTCCTGATATTGGTTCCAAAAAATGATATGTGAATAATGATAGAAAAGTTTGGGTGGGAAGGGGCCTTTAAAGGTCATCTAGTCCACTCCCCCCCCCCCGCCCCCCAATGACCAGGGACATCTTCAACTAGATCAGGTTGCTCAGAGCCCCATCCAACCTGACCTTCAATGTTTACAGGGGTGGGGCATCTACCACCTCTCTGGGAAACCTGGTCCAGTGTTTCACCACCCTCATTGTAAAAAATGTCTTCCTTATATCTAGTCTACATCTACCCTCTTCTAGTTTAAAACCATTACCCCTTGTCCTATCGCTATTGGCCCTACTAAAAAGTTTGTCCCCATCTTTCTTATAAGCCCCCTTCAAGTGCTAAAAGGCTGCAACAGGGTGTCCTCGGAGCCTTCTCTCCTCCAGGCTGAACAACCTCAACTCTCTCAGCCTTTCCTCATAGCAGAGGTGTTCCAGCCCTCTGATCATTTTTGTGTCCCTCTTCTGGACCCACTCCAACAGGTCCCTGTCTTTCCTGTGCTGAGAGCCCCAGAGCTGGATGCAGGACTCCAGGTGGAGTCTCACCAGAGCAGAGTAGAGGGGCAGAATGACTGCCCTCGACCTGCTGGCCACACTTCTTTTGATGCAGCCCAGGATACGGTTGCCTTTCTGGGCTGTGAGTGCACATTGCTGGGTCATGTCCAGCTCTTCATCCACCAGTACCCCCAAGTCCTTCTTGGCAGGGCTGCTCTCAATCCCTTCATCCTCCAGCATGTACTGATACTGGGGTTGCCTGGTATATAATACCTTTTGCTATAAAAACTTTGCAAAATAAAACCTTTTAAAGCCTGTCTGGCAAACATAACACGAGTGCTTGCTGCTGTTATAACAAAAAGTATCTCACCACATAGCAAAGATAAGCAAGGAGCACATGTAATACTGGAAATTGCTTCTCATTGCAGCAGCACTTTTGGAAATGAACTCATTCTTCTTAAAAACTTCTTTTCTCCACATCAAACACTTTTTGGGAGTGCTAGGGCTGCTCTCTTAGGAAACATAACCACCTTTGCAAGACCTAATTTCTCTGTGAAGGTTAATTAGTTTAATTCAGGAAATAGTCTATTGGAGGTGGGGATTTCTTCGTCAAACAAATGAGTTTGAGACTTGAGTTTGCTAAATATTGCTTGAGAAAGTGTGGCTTTTGGATGTAATGCTTTGTACAACAGAGCATCACTATAGTAAAGGAGAGAGAATAACATCCAACGAGTTCTACTGGAGTTGGCAATTTGTTAAGCTTCTTATTAAACACTTACAAAAACTGGAATGGGCTCTTTTGGGGAGTGGAATTGCTTCCTGCTTACTTTTGTTACACTGTTTTGTTCGGTACAAACCTCATCTGAAGCAGCACATAGCCGAGGTTGGGATTTCTGAATGAGCTGAAAAGACTGACATCTTGCTGAGATACAGATGCTTCAGTGAGAGGATTTTTCATGATGGCATATGAAACCACATTATTTTCATTTAGCTCTAGACAACAGCAGCATGCAATAGCAGCATGCAAGAGAGTAAAGACAATTTATTTGTTGCATATCAATTTGCATAGTCAAGATTATCACATACATTTAAGATTTTAAAACACCAATCTCTGAAGGTCATAACATTAAAATCACAGCTTATTTGGCCATCACAAACTTAATTACCCCAAATCATGCCACTTATGGAAACACTTTAGAAGATTATTTTCATACTGGCAATTTAGGTCTCAGTCAGGATTTGATTTGCATTCCTTCGTTAGCTTTAGGGAGCTTACATTTCTTCCCCGTCTTACCCTGACACATTTCGCCCCCAGCCCCTGGTTAATTTTCAAGAGCTGTAAACCAAAAGCTACCATGCAAACAATTCTGTTGATATAGGAGTAAAAGTTAACTCACTTCTCATCAGCAGAGCAACAGGATAGGCAACTGGATACACACATGGTCTGACAAGTAGAAAGGTCATTTTATTGGATGTCTTCTCAGGAAAAAAGACGACTTTTAAGGGGGTATTATATAGGCTTGATGAAAACATTTCATACACAAACCCGTATTTCTGATTGTTTCGGTAGCCTGTGCAGTATTTATTTGGACAGTTTCCCAGGGATTTCCTGCTTTATTAAGGAGACCGCATCCTGGAGCGCAGCGTTTACATAAGTTACCTACACGATTAAATGAGGTAAGTAAAATACATGGAGGAAGCCTCTGATACCTTAGGCATTATATTGAAAAAAGTCTAGTTTAATACGGAAAGATTAACAACAAACTTTTTTCCTTCTTTAGCTATAAAGACTATTTTTAAGCCATCAGGAAAAAGTCGTTTGTACATACACACCAGAAAAGTTAAAGCTTAGTAAGAAACTACAGAAAAATTAGGTGTATTTACCATACACTAAGAATTACTGTGTTTTAGAAACTCGGACTAAATGGAGACATGAGTGTAGAAGCACCACCTGGCTACAATGGCTGTTGGCAAAACTCCTAACCAGAGTCTGGGCTGCTGACAGAACTTCAGATGACTAAACATAATTTTACAAAATTTTTTACTGAATCTAAATTATCTTCTCATTGTTTTAGGGTGTTAGAAATACCGCCAAAGATCAGCACTTCCAGGTGAATAAACTTTCTTTCCATAAAACTTACTTCTTTTTAACCATTTCAGCCAAGCACCACTTAAAGTTTTGTTATAAGGGAGTGAAGAACAATTTAAGTGTTTTTTTCAAAAAAGGTTAGAATTCAATAAAAACCCCCAAACCTATTATTGCATTTGGTACAGGGCTGTTTAAAGCATAATTGTATACTACTGAATGCTAAGAAATCCTCCACTTCCTATTTTGAAGCACTTAATTTAAAAATACCATTATTTTTCAGAGAAACTAAATGTCATAACCAAAAATTCACAAAAATTATTACAATAGAACACATTGCTTAAAACCTAAGTAACAGTTAGCCATACATAATAATGATAATATACCAGATAGTCACAAATGCCACCAAAAGTAATTTGGGTATAATTTCTATTGTTTTTTTTTGTTGTCCTTCATGCTATTCTTCGTAACTCATACAATAATTTGAACTAATCCTAACACAATCAAAGCTGTAGTTAAAAGGATGCTGGTTCTCAAACACAGATCTGTAGAAGGATGGCTTTAACTGATACTGCCCAAATCACCCATTTTGAGTTCTGTGTATTGCAACAACCAGCAGCAAACAGAAGAAAGTCCCCACTGGACAATTTTGCAACACTTCAGTGTTTTACCCGGTCAGAAGATAGCAAACAAAGTGAGGCTGCAGGGACAACACAGTTTCGGAAATATGAGTAATATGACATTTCCATATATGTTAGAATTTTTGAATTGATCTTATATACATAGGGTGGTTCAAGTTGCCTAAACGTAAACTCTTGATGCTGTTTAGATGCTTCAGGCTACCTGAATTTTCTGTACAGCACTGGCAGGTACAACATAGCACCAACAGGAGGGAGACCTGTGTTTCTGGAGCGGCAGTGTATCCTGTCACTCACAATGGTATTAGGTCAATGTTAACAAGAATCAACTAAATTCCAGCAACCTGTTCTCCATATCAGTTAACTGTTTGTCCTTTTAATTTTTCTGCCAAATATTAGACCAAGCAAATCCCTTCAGGACAAGAGAAATATTCTGCTATATGCCTTAGGCACTTCAGTAAGCAGCGGTGCTCAGCAGACATAGGATATGCTCCATGAATGTACCTTTCATGTTCTCCAATAATAACAACCATTATGAAAGACTATTTCGTTCACGTGCTGAGTATCATGAAACAGCCTTTAACGTATCACTGCTGCAAAGAAATTATGAAAAGTTCTTGCCAGTCCTGGCTGACATTCAGCAGATTACTGCATCCCTTTGCCTCAGTTTCTCCATCTGTGGATCTGGCCACATTTGTAAGAAACCGGGAACTACAGACAAAAAGCACTGCAAAATGCAAAGCAGTTTTTGAAAACATCTTAATAAGAAGTGATTAAAAGCTCGCTCATCATCACAGAATGGGTTAGTATCTGCAACTAGTAGCAGGTCTGCAAAGTAGCAACTTTGCTTCCAAGCCACTTGTCAAAGAAGTATTATTGCTAAGAAGATTCCTTACACAAGCCATAGGTCTTCCTGCCCCTCACCCTTTGCATATCTTCATTTTGTCTATTGGCAAGTGTTGGTGTAATTGCAACTATAAAGGGTTTCTTTAAGTGTCTCTAGCTTTCACACTTTTCCCTGTCTATAAACAGAGGTGCAAGGCAGAAGGGTACACCCTCCTTGGTAAAGTCCACCCTTTGAACTCACCACCCCATTTTTCCCCTTTCTTACGTTTATCTGATCTACTTGAGATGCAGTTACGTTGCTAACTGGCTTAAGCAGGAGCCCAGCTTATTGCATTATATGGATATTCACATATGGAAGTGACCACAGGCCAATTACCTCTTCAAATAGACCAGGCATGTTTATTTGTATGTGTGATTCCATAAACATGAGAAGACTGGAGTATAAGTTTGTATTGCCAGCAGCAATTTTGTCTGCTTTCACAGTAGCAAAACAGAACCACACTTAAAGCGTAAGAGACCAGAGAACTCCTGCCTTTGGAGTATAGTAAAAAGGGGCCCCAGCTCAGCAGTTTGGACACTGAGTGGCAAACACCATCTGTATCCTTTTCCCTTCCATAAAAGGAACTTTTATAGGAGTGTAAAGGAAAACAAAGAAAGATTACTACCAGTAGTTATAAATACTCAAATGAATAGTTAATCATCCAATAAGAATGTAAATTCTCTCAAGACATTGTACTACAGCAAATTAGTTGAAAACACGAAGCTATTGAACAAGGGTGCTCCAATAAGCAAGTGATAAACTCAAAAAGCCAAACAAAAAATCTCTCCCTAGCCCAACTTCACAGCTGTTATTAAAATACAACTAGGGAAAAAAAGCTTAAAACTACTGTTTTTATTTTGCTCATTTTACTTAGGCTAATCTTGAATTTCCCATAGTTTCCCCTTTTGGTCAGAAAAGCTGAAGCACAGCAAGCATGCGTGCATGGGATTTGCTTACAGAGTTCTGAAGCCAGTAAATTGCGACAAACGCTGCCGGGGGCACTTATGAAAGCCTATCTTTTCATGCTGTTTTCAGTTAGCCAGCCCTAGAAATCAACATTGAGAAGAAAAATAAACATAGTTCTGACATGTACAGTAGCAAGAATTAGCATTGTATCCAGACAAGGAACAAGCCATTTAAAACAGAAGGTAGTGGATCAACCATCCTTAACAGCTTAAACTGCGTGTTTATTCAAGCTGCGACAAGAAGTCAGCCAGCAAAGCAAGGGCCCATCATTGTGAGTTTGTGCTCCACACAAACAGTTCGAACAGCTATAAGTTCTTTTTTGTTTAGGGGTTTGTTTCTAAGGAGAAAAAAAGAAGAGGGAGAATATAATTGACCCAATTGGAAGCAGTAGGCTGGTATACTAATGGCCTCTCTAAGCCATACATGAACCATCAGCACCATCAAGAGGCAGTGAATGGTTAGTCATCTAACAAAAAAGCAAAAAAGCACATTTGGAACGTTCACCCCCCCCCCCCCCCCCCCATCATATACATGTAGTATACAGATACAGAGCAGCCTACGTGTATATACACATGTATGTGTAAAGACACACAATTAGGCACCTGGATGTGCAACATCACCTGATCCTCAGAAATTCTGTTCTTATACATCTGCTGACTTCAACTTCCAATTGAAAACATTCTCATATCTCAACTGTGGATGCGAAAGCAAGTCAGTGCTTGGTTCAAGAAAGGTAGTTAAAGCTTTTAATTGGAATCATACCTATCGAGCTACATATGGCTTATCACTTACTGTTACCAGGTGTAAAGGCATGTGCATTCTGAAATAAAAATAATAAAAGACAATGAGCATCCAGGGACAACTGTCTGAACTTAATTTGATATAATCCCATTTAGCTTTCTAGTTTGATTTTTTTTTTTTAAGATTTATTAATTTTTTTTAAATAACCTTACTTGCTTTCTGAGGAAACTTGATGTTTTCCAGAAAGTTCATTTTTGTAGTCTTTTAAGACACCACTAACTGAAAGTAATATAAAAAAACCAGGCCAGATCCCTCTAAAACAATTGCAAGCAGTTTATGTGCCAGCTCATGTAAATACTTTTCCTAGAGATTACTCATTAGGGCAGTTGGGATCTTGTGTTGTTTAGCACAAGATACAGTTAAGTTCTTGACATCTCAGTCAACCTTTAAAGTTTATCAACCAGAAACTCCTTCCCCCTGTACCTCCCCTCATGCTACAGCCTTTGAAGGCACATCAGTAAAATCCTCCTGAAAAAAAAAGTATAAATTAGGCCATTTCAGTAATTTCAGCTCCTAAACAAAAGAAATACAAATTTTAAATAAGTATCAGTATACCTAAGGTTCTACACCCAAAGTGGCTTTCATTTTTAGGACTGAAAAAAAGCCATGCTAAGCAGTCACAATTTGACATCACGCACTGAAGTCTGGATACCCAATAGCTAATCTTGAAAGATATCACCACTTTGCACATGTAGCAAATTTATTCTAAATGTTACTCCTTAACAAAAGATCAATGCTGGTAAGATTTTGACTCTATGTACCTACCCCATTGCCCCTTGATTTAAAAATTATCTCCAATTTAAAATTAAATATATAAGCATACAAGCATTTCATCCCCACCTACCCAGTTCTAAGGTACAGAAAATGTATTAAAGGAAGGATTCCATGATTACCAGTTTAGGATCACATAACACCACATAGTCACAGTAAAATGAATACTGAAATTTGTTTAACTTAATGAGAAATCTATATATTTTATTACGATAGCTAGGACACCCAGTCTGCCCTCTCCAGGTAACCCTACACAAAAAAATTTGTTTCTTTGCTCAACATGAGTTTAATCTGGTTTTCACCATTTTCTGCAAATGGATTGAATGTTTTGTGACTAGAAGTCTTCACGAAGAGGGAAAAAGGCTACTTTCATTCTGGGTTGTCAGGCATTCGCAATGACCTTTGAAATTTTAGGTGACAATTTGCAGGCAAAGTCATTGAAATTTCTGAAGTATCGTTAGAGAAAAAAGGAAACTAAAAAAAATGCAAATCAGACTACAGTAACTTCATTTGAACCAATACAACCTGCCTGAAAGCAGCACAAGAGGCATTAAGTATTTCAACCTTATATTGCTGGATGAAAAAGATTTTCCCGAAGATTTATGAACTGCTGCAGTACTGGTGTGTTACTTTCCTATGAACTCGGAGTATTGTAGAATTCTTTGTACAAGATCAATTGTAGAAATTTAAGACACATTAACTTTGAAAAGTCTAGTATTACAGAATCAAAACACAGTTATCAGGCTAGATTTAGGGTTTTAGGATAACCAAGAGCTTCAAATACATACTTCAGGAAGTTTTTTTTTTTTCTTCAATATCTTCAATATAAACAGGTGTCGCAATATCAATGCATCTTTAAAAAGCACAGCATTAAAAATTACAGTACACAGCTAGTTAAATAAATTTTAATATATATTCTGCAAAGAAAAGAATTAAACACTCCTTCTTCCAGATTTGCTTAACTACACTTTATTTTCAATAAATCAAAAAGCTATGCAAAGAATGATTCTGCAAATTAATCCTCAAGGCAAAAGAGCAAAAGAATCCATTTCATCTTTGAAGTGTTTTATTTTATCAAGACAACAGCTAATACAGAGTGAACAATGCTGAGCACGATGCTCATCATGCAAAAAGTATACTTAATTTTAATCCATATATTTTATTTTAATCCTTTTCTAACTACTGCTACTCAGAGACAGCATGGGATTTCTGTATTTGCAAGGTAGAGCATTTATTAACTCAAGCCCTGTCTCAAGTGTGGCACAATCAGAATGTTCTGAACAGCTGGTTAGGAAGATAGCCAAGATGCAAGAAAGATGTCTGAGCCTCCTTTTCAAGGGCAGCCAACTCTTGTACTGTAGGTGCCAGAATATCCACGTGGCCTTTATACAGCCCACCTGCCAGAAGAGACCCAATCTAAATGATGTGTTCAAACCCATTTTTCAGCAGAACTAATAATGCTCAACCACAGTCATTTAGAAAGTTAAAGTAACTTTGTTAACTTGTTAAAAAAAGCACAAACAAACAAAACAAAATACAGGCATAGACACACTTTGGTCACTTGCAACCCACAGACTACACGTAACTAATCCAGAACACAGCAAAGAACTAGCAGCTTTTTTTTTTTTAATCTATCTATTCTGTAGTTACACAGCAGGTAACGAAGAAACTGAGCATTGCATAGCAAGGTAACTCAAGAGTAGTTCATTGCTTACCACCCAGAGCTCTTTTCTGCCCATATGTGACTTTCCCATCAAAATCATCCACTGGTACTTTTATGTCTGGTTCAACTTGGGCAATAGTGCAGTTTAAGTGTTCTTCAATCTCCCCCAGCAACTAAAGGGAAAAAAAAAAGAAAAGTCTTAGAGTACTCTTATGGTCCAAGTCTTCAGTGAGACTAGTGTTCTGAACAGACACATTCAAATAGTTTCAACAGGAACTGTACACAGAAAACAGTATGGTCTACGACACCAAAGACACACTTTTTTCTCAAACAACTATACAAGTTAATTTCAAATTTCAGTAAGTTTTTCTCTACCTAGAAATCTTTATTTTACATACCACTCTATGCGAGTGGGGATACTTTATAAGTATAAGATACTTAATAAGAGCTCACAGTCCAAGCTTATTTTACCACAGGCGATACATCATTCACCCTTCTTTAATGTAGAAAGAAGGGAAGCACTGTGAATTTAACAAGCATTCATAGTTAGTATACAAATCACAATGAAAATATACTTAAGTGACACACTATTTCCAGGTTAGAGGAACAACAGTTTTAAGTTATTTACAGTTTTGTAACAAACCATCTAAACAAAAATGTGTAACTAACAATCTGCAACTCTTAACAGCATTTGTTTAGGAAGACCATAGAGAAGCTGAAAATAAGACTCCAACAGAATTGGTGGGGAGTATTAAAATAAGCTTTTATAATTAAAGAAATAATATAGAAAGTATAGCTTTCAAAGTTTTCTAATTTCTTCTTCAAATGGAATCAAAGGTTATAAACACCCCAAAACTAGCTTTGTACTTCAACTACGTGGCTAAAACAAGAACTATATCCTACAGTCTTTTAGAGGAATTAGAACATTCTGGTTAAGTAAAACATTTACCTGCATCTCATTGTACCATATGGTACAACCTCCTTCTTCCTTCAGTCTAGTATTATAACACCCTTTTCCACGACTACTGCATACATGATACCAAACCTAGAAATAAAGCAAAACAACTTTTAAACTTTGTGAAATAGTTTAGTACATTCATTTTGCTTAATTACAGCATGTAAAAGAATTCAGATATCTATTTAAATTCCCTTTCAATTAAACAAGAATGAACAAGCAGTTTTCCAATACAGGATATTAAAGTCAGACATCAGCTGTGGATAGATCTTCAGTAAATAACATCTCTTCAATTTTGCTTTGGAGTACAATTACCTTTTCTTTTTCTTTTGCCACAAGGGAGATTGCCAGACCCATCCTGAAATATTAGGGGAGAAGATAGAGAGAAAAATGTATTTCAGTAACTATTGCCAACTTATGAAACAACAAAATACTCAAGAAAACATGGTGACTACTCTGAACATATACATACCTCTCAGCTCTGCCTACTCTCCCAATTCGATGAACATAGTTCTGTTTTTCATCAGGGAGTGTGACGTTGATAACTGTGTAAGGTACACACAATCCACAGAGAATACAAGTTTTTTTTTTAAATATATGAGCTAAAGTCACAGACCAGACACCTAAAATAAGTATCATTTTGATTGCTGCAGTCACTCTCCTCAGCCCATATACATTATGTCCTGTTACAGCAGTTACAGATGTCATTACCTGCACTACCTACACTTACAGCTTCTACTATAAAACTGCTTTCTCCATGATTACTTTTTGACAAGAGTGGAAAAACAAAGAAAGAATCCTCAACAATGCAGATCATCATTAGGTATTTGAGAAAGTATGGTGAACGATCAAATTACAAGTTGCCTAGTTCAAGCCTTTAACATCTAAAACTTTTTAAAATGATGCTGTAAGTCATATACCTGTTTTAACTAGTGGACAGGGCTGCAAATATATTGAAGCCGTATGCAATTCAACAGCTTAGTTTAAAAAGTTACGTCTTACCATATGGAACACCATGAATATCAATTCCTCTAGCAGCAACATCTGTGCAGATCAAGAAACGGACATCTCCTCTCTATGAAAACAGTAGTAAGAAGTGTTGTGCTAAATAAACCAAATAAAATCCTAGGCAATGAAACAGTAGTCCTTCCCATTTACTTCACCTTGAAGTGTCTCCGTACATTTAGGAACACTTCAAATAAAGCTCTTCCACAGTACAACAGTGCTTTTTGAACATGAATAGCTTGGTCAATTTACATCCTTATTTCTTTCCCCAACAGCATAAGGCAAGTATAAATCCATGAATGGCTTAATCAAAACCAAACTGTCTAATATTTAAATAACTTTTAATAGTCAAGAACCAAAGGCTTTAAAAAACAATGTAATCTGTTACAGAGCTTAAATTTAGATTTTATTTAAAATAAGCCCACCTATCCTCCCAACCAAAACTCAAAGGTCATATTGACTGACAGTAGAGATTTCCACCTACAGCAATTGTGCCTCACACAGTTTTAGGAAGTGGGTCATAGAGCATTTGAATGTAATTTAATTTAAATGGAGAACTAGCAACACATTGGATTTCAGATATCGGGAAGTGAGGGAAAAGCCTTCAAGAATCTGCTGCATTACCTTAAATCTTTCCAGGTTTTGCTTTCTTTCTTGAGGTTTTCTGTCACCATGCAGACAGACACATGAGAACTGATGTCCCTTCCTATCAGGGCCTGAAAGAGTTGCTATGCATTAATAACATCATATATAAAAGTTATGACACAACACCATACAGAACTGGGAAAAAAAGTACATTTTGTGGGCAAGTCTCAACTCAGGGAAATTTCACTTAATTTATTACCAATTAAAATAAACATCTAAGTACTGATACAGACATTGGGGAAAAACAAGACAAACAATTAAACAAACACCTTTCCTCCCCCCTCCCCAGAGGAGGTCTGTGCAGGCATGTCTCCTCACTCCTTCCTAGTCTAAACTTCCCTTGTTTCTCCAAACATGGGTCTTCGCCTTTCTCCTCACACATCCCCTTTCAGTGTCCCCTGGCGTTTTCTTCCACATTTCTCCTTCCATGCCTCCTTATGTGTGCACTTCTATACACACATTTCCTCCTGCATCTCTAGCCCCTAGCAACTATTGCTTTTTCTTATATACATTTCAGCAAAGGCATTATATGCTCTTCTCATTGTATCAAATTTTGGTGCATGATGGGTTGTTTCCAGCCATTTCAGAGCTGTCTGGAACAGGTACAGGGCAGTTCACTGCCTCCTCCCACAAAGGGCACCCCTGTAGCTCCCTGCTGCGAAACCCTGACTTTTATGCCCAATCAATGTGTCAAAAAACTTGAAGCACAATTTTATTTGTGTGGTGTCCGAACATTGGTGATCTCCGTCATATAATTTTGGCTTTGAAGTAAACAGGAAAGTGAGCAGAATAAGGTTTTGGTGAAAAATACTACCTCCGCCCTGTTGGATGAAGTACTGCTCCATATTATCACAGTCTATTTTAGTCCTACAGAAAATAATGGCTTGGTCCATCTTGTGTTCTTTGATTGCCCGAACGGTGTATTCTCCTTTTAGAATTTTAATAGCTTCAGACCACATTTCTAAGTAAAAGTAAAGAAGTTATTTCACTCAAATTGTTTAAAAATATGAAATCTTTCAACAGCATACATTTAAAGTTTTCTCTAGCCTTTCAGTAGACAGTTAAACATTTATTAGCAGAGCAGGTGAACTAGACCTTCAGTTTTTTCTTCTCTCCCCCATGCTCCCCTGCTGCAAGGTAAGAAAGAACAAAACTACTAAGGAGTTTCAAGTTACTTATACGCAGCAACCACTTCTTGTTTACACACATGCAAAAATCTACTCAGGTCTTTTTCTCTTCCCCCTAATTACAGAAACACATTTCTCTTCACAACTACAAAAATGTAGAAATAAAAATTTGGAAGAACATGACTTAAGGCTGCTATGCACTATAATTTAGCTTTACTTCATAATATTCACAAAGGATTATGTCACAAGCTAGTGTTGCCGATTACCTGGAGTGTTAGCACCAGGTCTTGTATTGTCTTTTGCATGTACTTCATCAGTCTAGGGGAAAAAAAAACCCAAACAAATAAAACCCCCAAGTCATTAGTCCATACTTCATAGAGGAAACTCCATTAACTTATAATTAGCAAAAAATTAGTTTAGAAGTAATCTTAGCATTCTGTTCTCCCACAAGACAAAAGTTAAGCTACCTTTAGCTCAAGAAAAATCTTGACTGTAAGCACACAAAACTTGTTCATAAAAAAAGGCAATAAAATTATTTATGTAGACATTGGATAGAAATCACCTTTGAAAAAAGTGCTGAATGAAAAAACCAGAACACCAAACCTGAAAACAATGTACTATAAACATGGCTAAATCATACATACACATTCCTTATCTTTTTCTCTATGCTAGGCTAAATCAGACATAAACCTAAAATCCAAGTGAAATAAATTCATGCTAAGATTTAATGAAAAGGCTGTAACAGACCTAACAAAAGGGATGTTCCAGAGATAACAAGGGGTTAAGAAAACCCATTGATTTTAACTGCGTAAGAGTTGCTGAGAATGAAATACAGTCCAAGGTTATTCAGAACTCAAAAACTAAAGACTTCAACAACAGCCACCACCACCACCACCTTCTCACATGACTGGTCTCAAATGTAGTCCGAGATGAAATCCATTGCTCTAAGGATTGCTTGTCTCACATAGGTTAGAGACAAAACTCGACAGAACGATCTATGTTGGAAGGTTTACTTCCTTCTGATGAATCAGGAAAGACAGGTACTAACTACAGTATTGGGGCCGGTTCTGTTTAATATCTTTATTGATGATCTGGATGAGGGGATCGAGTGCACCCTCAGTAAGTTTGCAGCTGACACCAAGTTGGGTAGAAGTGTTGATCTGCTGGAGGGTAGGAAGGCTCTACAGAGGGACCTGGACAGGCTGGATCATTGGGACAGGGCCAACTGTACGAGACTCAACAGGGCTAAGTGCCGAGTCCTGCACTTGGGTCACAACAACCCCATGCAACGCTACAGGCTGGAGGAGGAGTGGCTGGAGAGCTGCCTGCCTGAAAAGGACCTGGGGGTGTTGGTTGACAGCTGCCTGAACATGCATTAGCAGTATGCTCGGGTGGCCAAGAGGGCCAATGGCATCCTGGCCTGTATCAGGAATAGTGTGGCCAGCAGGACCAGGGAAGTGATAGTGACCCTGTACTCAGCACTGGTGAGGCCGCACCTCGAGTACTGTGTTCAATTTTGGGCCCCTCACTACAGGAAGGACATTGAGGTGCTGGAGCGTGTCCAGAGGAGGGTAACGAAGTTGGTGAAGGGTCTAGAGCACAAGTCTTATGAGGAGCAGCTGAGGGAGCTGGGATTGTTTAGCCTGGAGAAGAGGAGGCTGAGGGGAGACCTACAACTCCCTGAAAGGAGGTTGTAGTGAGGTGGGTGTCGGTCTCTTCTCCCTAGTAACGAGTGATAGGACAAGAGGAAAGGGCCTCAAGTTGCGCCAGGGGAGGTTTAGATTGGATATTAGGAAAAATTTCTTCATGGAGGGAGTGGTTAGACATTGGAACAGACTGCCCAGGGAAGTGGTACAATCACAGTCCCTGGAAATATTCAAAAAATGTGTGGATGTGGTGCTTCGGGACATGGTTTAGAGGCAGACCAAGCAGTTAGGTTAACAGGTTGGACTCTATGACCTCAGAGGTCCTTTCCAACCGATTCTGTGATTCTACAGTTAGGCCACAGACCATTAGCCGTGAAATGAGTGAAAAAGCAGTACCATTGTTCTCTAGTACAAATCAGAATGTTACTCTATCAAGATCTTCCTGAATTGTGTTTGTAAGACCGAGCTGTTCAGAAACAGTGTTATTACATTACCAATATCATGATGCTGACTACCATGGAACAAACTATTTCAGATACACTAAGCTGTTTCAATAGCTGACAAAGATCCTACAACATTAGGCCCCAATTCTGAAGGCTAAATAAGTAAACATGGGCAAATAATCTTAAATTTTCACTTATAGACCACTTACTCTGATATGATTCTTGCCAAGCCTTTCCCAGAGTTTGTCAGCTTTTGGATTTACAAGCACAACTACATGGTGTACAGTTTCAGGGACAGAATCTTCTCCTTTCAAATCAACCCAGGTGGGAAAATGCATGATCTTTTCAGATAGTTTTTTCACATCAAAAGAATGTAGTGTTGCAGAGCACACAATCACCTGAGAAGAAAAAAAACCATACAGATACCACTGAAGATCAGATTCTCCCAGCAAAAAAGGTCAAAGTAGAACTGGAAGAATGTTATGCAGCTGAATAGCATAATGTAGAACAACAGAGTTCCCGACTGGAACTACCCAGCTGACAAGAGTCAAGACACAAAATAAGTTACTTAACTATTCTCTTAAAAAAACCCAATCATTTAAGAGGAAGAAAGCAGAATTACTGAGAGCTGTTGAATCAAGTTGTTACAGCATTAGAAATCATAATGCATGTAGTCACTCATTTTTCAGATATTTTTATATCTAAATAACCCAAATACTGCTAAGCACTGGGCTTCAAGATCTAGAATCCTAAAAATACATATTCACAGGCAATTACTGAAATCAATGGACAAGTGTTATTTTGGACAAGAGATGTAAAAAACTCTACCTCAAATCAGCACCCTCCATGCCATGTAATAGTCAACAAGTGAAAGCAGTGCATACCACACAAAAAAAAACCCAAACCCCAACCAACACAAACCAAACCAAACCCCCCCCCCCAACACACACAAAAAAAAACCCAAGCCACAAAACCAAGAACACACTTTATACCTGAAGTCTCTTTCCATCTGAGGTTATCTGAGGAATTTGACTGTGGATCCTGTTTATGAAATCTGAATAACCTTGGAGGAGAAGGCCATCCTACGTTGGAATAAAATAAAAGAAAGCAAGCTGCAATTCTTATTTCTCAGTCTATACATTTGAGTTAAATAAGCAATACATTTGCAGTCTCAGAAGTTCTCTCTTAATTAGCTGGATAGGTCAATGTTTGGCTGGGATATTATTACTAAGGAGGGAAAAAAAAAAAAAGAAAAATTTGGAGTATTTACAAGTACAGCTGCTGTGCTTCACAAGAAATTGAATGTCTGTCTCAGCAGCTTCTCCTAGCTAGTACCCCAAGGCATTACATCTTTGTGAATATTCAGTTGTACTATACCAGATCAGAGAGAGAGAGGCATTCATTTCACAGCATATTGACTACAACATTCATTGGCTTCGAGACCTGCTGGGTTATCAAAAATGCTTCTCTCATCTTTGTCTTTTCGAGTTCCCTGTATAGTGACAGGGGCAGACTTCACTAATCTTGTGAATACAGCCTGAAATATATTTCTCTATCAGAAAAAATTCAAACAGCTTTACCAGAGAGGCTACAAGGGGAAAAATGTGTAGGTTACTATGGTTAGAAATAAGACGATTCATCTGAAAAGGCCTATAGGCAGCTACTTGTTCCACTGAAGTACCAAATGATATAGAATGATGATGTTTTACTGACTCTTTTAGGAAACGTAATATTGCATTTAAGAACAGAACTTAAGTATCACTTAGTTCTCTACTTACAGCTTCATCCAGAACCAGGAATCTAACTTGAGATAAATTAAGCTTTCCTGTTGAGACCAGGTCATCCAGTCTTCCAGGAGTTCCAACAACAATATCCACCTATGAAATACAGAAGAGTATGAATTGATCCCATAACTAACTAATGGCATTACCAGCTTTGTCTAAATTTAGGATTATGAGATGATTATCAGTATGATGCCCTATTTTCTACTAATTATAACTTCACAGAATCCTAGAGAAATTAGGGTTGGAGGGGTCTCTTGAGGTCATCTGGTCCCCACTCCCATCATCATATGCAAAGCAAGGACAATATCTAAGTTGCTTTAGAGTACTCAGGAAGTTGCCCAGTAAAATTTTCAGTATCTTGAAGGATAAAGATCCCACAGCCTCTCTGGGCAATCTTTATTTCAGTTCTATGGCCATTTCATTAGCAGAACCTGCTTTAGTCAGGAAGTCTTCCCTTATTTTGTGAAGTGTTGTGCCCCTGCTCCCTTCTCCCCATGCTTCCCCCCCCCCCCCCCAAAAAAAAAAAAAGGCTGTGCAACTTTGTTATCTGAAGCCAACAGATTTGTTTTTAAATGGGGATAAAATAAACTCAACTTTTCCTGCTGTGGAAATACACCTATCAAGTCTATCAACTATAGAAATAACTTAAGGTTTTGCCAGATGGAAGGCTTCACTGTCATGAATTTAGCATTCAGATGAAAGTCTAGCAATCTTCAGTTCAAGCCTGCTTAGGAGAAAATTTGTATTTTGGCAGCTAGAATCACTGAAAAAACTTACCTATAGTGATGTGGTCTCACTTCCAAAAGCAAGTCTTAAAAAAAAAAAAAAGACGACTATGCTATCCCTGCAGCATGACTGAATTGACTGTACACCCCATGCTGCTGAAGCTAGACCAGTTCCTTCTATGTAAGACTGGTTTGTGGTGTAGGCTGACCCTGACAATTGCAGACCAGTTTTATTCACACAAATGTGAAGCAGAAGTTAATAGGAAAACTGTCTCTGTCTTGTTAGTTAAGGACCAATGGCAAAAATTACACCTTTATTTTATAATTTCAGAAGTACTCAGGCTTCAACAGAATTTGACCAATTACTATAAGCATTTGTACTGACAATTGCTATGGAAGTAAAGCAACAGATGCTAGACCAGTGCAACATGAGCTTGCTATCGACTGCACAATTTCTTTTTAATCAGGTTTACAGGAGTTACAAGCAGCATCATTACTATTCTCTAGTTATTCAGAACCCAAACTATTAAATCATATGAACAAAAAAACAACTTACTCCTTGTTCCAGTACAGAGAGTTGGTCTCTTGCAGCAACCCCACCAATAATTAACAGCTCCCTAAAATTACATTAACATATTCTGACATTTGCTAATTTTTTATTATATTCATAAGATACATTAAACATTTGGCTGAAGATTGATTTTTGTTAGTAGCAAATGATTAACAGCTCTGAACAGTAATTTTAAGAACAAAAGAATAGGAAATAAAATTTTAAAATTCATCCCTTCATATGTAGTGTATTATATTTTAATTCAAGAAGTAAAAGTTTTGTTACGGAGCTGTATTTGAATTTGATTATTTTATCGCTGTTGTATTAAACACATGAACACCGTAACCAAATAAATCTTAAAAAAGAATCTGTTCCTTAAAAATCTCAAGCATAAGTTGGTTTAATAAGTTTCCTGTGTTCTTGAAAGCTAGAAATGCAAATAACAGTAAACTAAATGAATCTTACATCATAGCTTGCCTCGCCCCATTGCTATTCCCCTGCAATTCTAGTAAAAGCACTCTTGTGAATTGACTGTGGTTAAGAATATGGAGACACTTGTTTAAGTTTTATAAGCACAGTCAAAAGAGAAAGAACTTTAGACCAAAGCAGCTTGTAGAAGATTCATTTTTCAGAACTGCATCCCCATGCTAATCACTGCAACATTTGTCCTGTGAGCAAACTAATGTAAACAGAGCAGACCTGGTATATAACTATTTGTTGGAAATGAAAAACAAACAAAATGAGGGCAGGGGAAGGTGGGGGACACAGGAAAGTGCTCAGAAAAGAAGGGCAGTAAGCAGAAGATCAGCATTTCTTGATTAAAAACATTAAGTATCATACACCTTTGATAATCTGAAGAAAAAAAAACCAAACAGATTTGTCATACCAGAAGGAAGTACTCCATACATAAAACACATCAAAAACACCCCTAACTGGTCTGACTATAGCTGAAAAGTCAGCAGGTTGGCTGGTAGCAGATATTACTGACGCTACCATCAGCAGCACTGCAGCTTAAGGTCCACTTAGCTACAAAGCAGAACACTCCCCATCCCCCTGCAAAGTTACATCCATGGACAATACTATAAATACAATTATAAAAGATGCATTGTTACCTTAATTTGGGATTATCGACATATTTTTTGAACTGCTTCACATTGTTCAAAGTTTGCTCTGCAAGCTCTCTTGACGGTTCTACAATCAATGCTTTTGGAGCATTTGGAAGGTTCTGCGTTTGAACCACTTGTGCACTTCCTAAGTGAAAAAAATATGCCATTAAGACAAACTACGTTCCTATCCTGGAATTATTTACTGGAAGCAAACTTGGATTTTCTACTAATAATCTAAAATCTCATGATTCTAAATGCTCCATTAAAGGGTGATGTTATTGCTCACTCAATTATGAATAGCTTCAGATTCATATTCAGAGACTAGAACTGTATCTTGCCATTATAGTGGGTATACTGGCCATGCAGCATAATTAATTTTATTGCAGACCTTAAACACACACACACACGCACACTTATTTTCAAGATGACACTGTTCAGTCAGTGTTAACTGAACTTCTCTTTTTATCTGATGCATTTCTAAATTCAAAATATTAGACTATTTGTGGTTTAAAATGAAGAAAATTTGGAATACTTTAAAAAAGCACCAATATTGCTACCAGTAAGATCATTGTTAAGACCTTGAATACAGCAGTAATGAAGCAATTAAAGTGATCAAAAGATGCTCTGTAACATAATCTGAATATAGAACTGAGAGAAGTTTAAAAAATCTAACCTACCTGAGTGTTGTGATTTTACAACACTACCATCCGGAGCCTTGCAAAGACCAATATAGCCATCTTTTGGTGGAAACTTGAAGTCTTCTTCACCAAAATTGAATTTCAATTCAGCATTCTAGATTTCAACAAAGTTGTGTCATACAGACAGAATCAGGAGACCACATAAAATGAGAAACAATTCCGTAAATAATTTCTCCATGAGAAACCAGCTAGACAAGGAGGGGAAGGTGGTGTTGTCTCCCATCCTACACATTCCCCCTCCCCAAGTCATCTAAAGCCTGCCAGACATTTTGTGCGTGGTTCTAGTCCTTAAAACTCTCTTCTTCTACATCAAAATATTCCTGCGTTTACAGATTCATGGAAACCTTTTTTGAACTTTTATGTT
Source organism: Nipponia nippon (assembly GCF_047370975.1). NCBI lineage: Eukaryota > Metazoa > Chordata > Aves > Pelecaniformes > Threskiornithidae > Nipponia > Nipponia nippon. The sequence continues at coordinate 112,999,954 of NW_028262358.1, read as the reverse complement.
CCGTTCATTTTCAGTGACAAGCCACAATTTAAAAAAAGAAAAAAACCAACACACTTTTTCGGACTTGTTACATTTCTCTCACCACCAAAACATCTTGCTAAAGCCTTTACTTGAGAGATATCCAAGAGAGATTAACTCCAGAAAGACATACTACGCTACTGTAATGTTAGAGTTGAGAATGAAGGAAACAGGAATTTTGGCACTTTCAAATTATTTGCTTATATTTGTTGAACCATAATATATCCAAGTTTAATACAGGCAAGATAGCACTAGTATTAGGAATTAGTTATCCATGCTATTCTACCCATATATTGCAGTTTAAGTATTTAAATTTAAGTTAAACATTCGATATTTTAACTTGAACAGTGCTCATCAAAGCTAACACACTGTGGCGACCACTCCAGTAGTGAAATACTAGTAGACCAAAGGAAAAGAGAGTGTACAAGCACAACTACAGTAATTGTAGGCGGCTATGCAAATTTTATACAGAAGTAGTTAGTTACTAAAACTAGAACAATTTTCACCATCTTGCATATCTGTGATATTCCTACGTTACCTTCAGTACACAAGCTGCAAAAAGTGCTTGGTTTCTTATGTGCGGTGGGATTTCAAACGCAAGGCCAAGGTCCTTCCCTGAAAGCAGGGTTTGTTCAGTCAGACTCTGCATGTGCATGCATTTCTTTCCCTGCCCCTCCCCCAATAAAAGCATCCCAATAAAATTCCAAAGAAAGTGAATAAAACTTACCATTTTTGGAAAATTTTATTTGTCCTTTATCTATGTCTAGATAACACCCAATTGTATCATGCATAGTGAATTCCTACAACAGTAAGAAGTTTGTGAAGTTAAGAGATTTTAGTGTTCAGTGTATTAAGAAAACTTAGTGCTTACATTCTGTCAACTATTACAGTTTTCCCTGTTCTCCCTACTAAATACTAATTTTTGAGAGAAGCAAGTTCAACTTTTATTCCAATAATACCGCTGTAAATAGCATGCCTATTTTTATTTGATTACAAATCTTCAGTAAACTGCCCAATTTATCTTAGATACTTAAACATTTATTGCTGCTTTAAATTTACTTTAGAACTGAACACTTTGACAATGATAAATTTAAGTAATTTACCTGGAAGTGCTCTGCATTATGGAAAAGTGCATTAATCATGTATTTATTAGCCCATGTAAATCTAAGTGTAGAGCACCAAACACGGTAACAGAAATCTGTATTTTGACTATATAAAAAGACTAACTCATGCAGGAGATGCTACATGCGTGTTATGTATACTTAAGTACTTCATTTAAATATCTTGACATCTGTTCATTGTAAAGGTATTCAATAAAATCTCTATATTATGAAGTGCTTCTAATTCAACAGCTCAGAAATCACTATTATAAAAAAAGCTACAACACAACAGTCAAAAAAGTTGCAAGTTTTATGGCATTGAGAGTTCACTAATACCACAAGAAGACTTAAGTTTCTGCTGTATTATTCATATTTATATAAATTACGCTTAAACATCTGCATTCTTGATTGGCACACTACACAAAACCCACTACAGATATTCCTGGTAGACATTGTCAGAAGTGTACATTAAGGTAACAGTTCTAATGGCAAACCCAACTCGATAGCCAGAAACAGAGCATGACTAACTACATCTTACTAGCATTTAAGTATGTGTTTTGACATATTAGGAGTTGTGTGATTACTTCCATTTTAACTACTAGTAAACAGGATACAAAGCCCTCACTTAGGTATTCACCAAGGTATACAGACAGGTTGGTGGTGTTCAAGCTAAGACTGAAACAAGTCAAGAAATAAATCCAAGAGATCAGTTAACCTCTAACCTGGAACACGCAGAAAAGGTTTATCCGTCTAGCCACAATCATAAGCCTCAAGCCGATAACCGCTTTTGTTAAATGCGTTAATATGCTTTTATCCAAAAAATGCTTCAATGTTTCATGGTACTTTTGCCCAGTGACCTTCCCTTAAAAAGTCAGCACTATTATGAAAGACAGTTCATCGTTACACAGAACCAACATGCAAAACTTTTAATAATGTTTCTACCAATAAGCAAGTCAAGCTTACCTCACCGTAGCTGTCAAATTGCTTGTTGTGAGATTTCTTACCAGTGCCACCAAAGCCAAAGCCAAATTTATCAGTGCCTGAAGACAAGATAAAGTATAGCTTTTTATCTTTGGTTGACAAGTTACATTTTTTCCTCTTTGTATTGGCAACTGAAATCTCTAACACTACCATGTAAAAAAATAATACACAGTGCTAATTAAAGAATTCTAGCTTTGATATATGCTAAACTAGTATTTTTGTACCAGTATGTTTATTGATTTTACTAGTCTCTAGTCATCTTGATTTAAAAATTGAAATAAAAGGGAAGAAGTCACAAGAGACAAGAAACATTTCCGCTATCTAAGTGGATTCCCTCTTACAGGAAGAACATCATCTCTACAAAAAGTTATAAATTCCACAATACTGCTATCCTTCCCAAGGAGCCCACTCTATGCAAGACTAGAACAGGACTCCCGCCATTCCATGTGAATATGAGAACTGTCTATGGGATTCTTCTTTTGAAGGAAACTCACCCAAATCTAGTGAAGCCTGCATAGTTGACCAACCAACTCTGCACAAGCCTTGGTCGTGACAGGAAACTTCATAGTAGTATTTCCCTTTAAAAAAAGAAAGAAAGGATCTAAAACAAAACCTAAATTTCAGCTTCATCAAGGTGGTTCAGTTTGGCTGCTTCCAAGACCATGCAAGTCTAACATTTCCACCCCTGCAGAAAGTATCACAAAATCCCCTATTGTGTTAGTGTGAAAAGGTTCTGTATGTACCTATGTATGCAATGAAGATAGATTATCAGAGAACAGCAGGAAAAATAGAGAAAACGTACATGCTGAGAGGTAGTGTGTGAAAGGCTCCAAAGGAATGATAAGCTAGAGAGGCCAGTGGTTCTACTGAATCCACAAGAACTGATAAACTCAGAACACCAGGGGTCTGCTGAAGCAGTACAAAAACGCCAGCATGCACTAGTATCAACAACTGGCTGTGTAACTTGAACCACATCCAACTGGTTGCTATGTACAGACAGACTACAGGGTTATCTGCACACCTGATGAAATTAGACTGTTTGAGGGTCTTTCTGAAGACACATCTAGAACAACTGGAGTATCAGTATGACTCTGCTTCTGAGTAAAGAGTTGGGGTTGGCCTCTCAACCATTGCTCCAACCATGTAACCATGAAATTTGTGTGTTCATCTATGTGAAGTGTGTGAGGAAACAACTGAAAGCACTGTGAGTAGCTATTTCCTATTAATAACACCTTAATAAAATGTGTTCTAATGAATATTAGTTAGGATTCTGTCTCCTCTGACTCAATCCCCTATCAGGGAAAAGGTAATTTACAACACAAGGAGAGCAAAACAGAGGTATTTGTCATTCCAAAGTCTTCAGCTAGCAGTAAATTGAGTAATGGCACATTTGCTCAGATGGATAATAACTTTTAAATGCAACCATCTACATTAACAATGGGTGACAAGCAGGCATTTCAGTTGAAGCTTCTAGAAGAGTCTCCAAAACACGATTTTATATCTACCTTTAGTCACGCCTCTAGTTGCTCTGCATCCATGCCATTCTTTTACCTCTCTGCTTTGACAACACAAACCATCTGATCCAATTGCTGAAAATTACAAGACAGTTTTAGTTAAAGAAATTGCCTAACTGCTTTTAAAATAAACTTTCATGCATACTTTCTTCTAGTTTATTTGTTTTTTCACCAAGTGAACATTAGGACTACTCACCAAAAGCTGATCCTCTATCATATGGGTTCATCTGCCATTTATTGAGCACTAGGTTTGAAAGACAGCAATAGAAAAAGCATTAAACCAACAAGGTAAGCCTGGAGAACTCAAATTAGAAGTTCATATTGGCTCTACAGTGTCTGGCTTAATTTTCTGGGGAGACAGCTGCGTTCCAATGCAATTTATACCACAAGGTCAACATGAAGGCCTACAACTTGAAGAAGCAGCACAGATGCATGATGCAAAGGTATTCTATGAAAGCTTAGATTATTCCATTAAGCAGAGCACAGATTAAGTTACTTAAAAATACAACTGCAAACAATGAAGGCCAGAATAAGCCAGAATTCCACATAATCACAACCACATTCACACAGAAAACATCCAAAACTACATTAAAAGCAATAAATTTGAAATTTATTTGCTATTTCTGTTCCAAGTTTACATTAAGGTATTTTTCAGGCTATCAGTTAAAATGCCATTACTACAGAGCCCATACATTGCACATATAACATAAGATTTCCAACTTAATTTTTCATAGGCCCAATAACATGTTGCAAAGTCTAGAGGTTCCACAATATAAGTTTTTTTTCCACAATATAATTTTTTTTATAAAACTAGATGACATTTCAACTAGGATTACTGAGTGTATTCACATTACCTTCTTTCAAGGAGTATTTTTATTTTTTTCATTTTTTTGACTGTACTGTCACCACTGTAGCAGTAGTTATCATGAAGCTGAAAGATGAGAACTTCTGTAACATCTTCAGGGTGTTGCCTGTACAGCTACTGTCACTTGCATAAGTCTCAGTCTACAAACACCACAAACTGGACATGGTTACTAGCTTTCAAGTTGCAAGCTTATTTAAATGGATTTGTAACAGACCCTCAAATACTGTGAGGATATTATCATGGTTACAGTCCATTCTGTATCAGTGGGTCCTGGCCCTGTGCATTTCCTGCTCAGTTCAATGTTTACTACTTCAAATCTGCAGCAACTCAAGATGCTGTTATTCAGCTTCCAAATCTAGCTAGGTGCCAAAAGGAATGCAACAGTTTTATTCAGCACAGCAGAACTGAAAGACACACTACAGTGATACCCCAGCCACAAAAAAAAGAAGTTTGAGCCTAGTAGCTTTCTGCTCAAGCTCACTTAAGAGGCCCATACCAACTGTGTGGTGTCACTGCTGCTGTCTCATCTATCCCTGAAACTGGAAGATTTTTAACTCCTTTTTTTAAGCTAGACAGTACTACCACTTCACATCTTGCAAGGCACTAAACTAGTATGGCTTTCAGAAGAACACTGAAGAGTGTGGTGTGGATCAGCCAGCCTTAAGCTGAAGACAATGAGAATTACTAAGACACCGCAGTCAAACTCACCCCAGTTGTTTCCATGACTCCACCAGTAAATTTATGTTCACCGTTTTATAGGATCTGGGGTGATGATATTCTATTTACATTATCTTAAATTAAGGGAAAAATACTTATCTAATGGCAAGTTAGGTTAATTTTACTTTGGGAGGTGATGGAATAGACATGAATTGACACTGTTCCAAACTTGAGGAGTGTGACATATAAGAACTTACCTGCCCCGCCAGTTTTAATAGTTGCTTTTCCTTTCTTGCCTTCCATCTGGTCCTTCAGTGTTTCATAAACAATTTGGATAACTGGAATACTAAAAGCCTAAAATGGAAAGTTATTTTCATGCCACAATTTATACAAATATTTCTAGATAGACAGTCAGCCTAGTTTTCAGGTGCAATACCCAGGGCCAGAAACACTTCAAAACACGCCTACATATATGTTTGCAAAGGCTATTAATAATACTGCTTAAATACATATACAAACATATACACATTGTGTCTGTATATACGCATACACACAAACACACGCACCACCTCTCACCACTTAAAAGACTTTTACTTTCTGCTAATTTAAATTTGATTACTTACACCAGTTTTTCCACTCCCTGTTTCAGCAGCCTAGAGGAAGAAAAATTTAAGAGTTTAACCAGAGTTGCAACTTACACTGTAAGGACTGTTCTACAGTTCTATTTTAATAAACTATAAACTAAGTTTACTTTTGCATAATACAGAAAAATCTTACAGAGTAATGCCGTTGCTTCACACAAATTAGATGCGAATACAAACATGGAAAACCTTTACAATGGACTTCAAAGAAATATAAAAAAACCTCTCAGAGTCCACCACAAAAACTATCTATGTATGTCTGATCTCTGGAGGCACTACAGAAGATTACAGGCAGCATTACTTTGGTTACGGAATCAAGAACACAGAGGTCCGCAAAAGACACGATGAACACGGCACACTAATCTGGTATCTTCAAGGTTATCGATACCGAAGCATTTTTAGGCAGTATCAGTCACGTTCCATGCAGATCTATGTCAGGTATTTATGACAAAAAGTAGAGTAGATGAAATCAGATAGCTTTCAGTTATGTGGCAGTGCCTGTCAAGTAGTCAAAAAATAAAGCCTAGAAAGAATGAATATCATCTGGAAGAACAGTTGGAAACACACCAGGAACTCAAAGAGCTGAAGAATATACCTTCTATTGAAGAAGGACAGGAGATCTAGTCTAACTATGGACACTTCTGGAAAGGAGGGAATTGACTGCACAAACAGCAATTAAAAGACATAGGCTTTCTAGGAACAGGGCTATCCTGCATACATACCATAAGTACATCACCACCTCCCAGGATGAGTGGGATGGATTCTGCTTGGATATCCGTAGGAAGACTACAGGAAAGAACACATTAAGACAAATCAATGTTATCAGCAGAAGAAAGGATTTTTGCTTACATAGGAACTCACAGAAACCACAGTCATCTGCACAATGGGAAATAGCAGGTAAATGCTATTCTTCCTGGCTTGGAGCTAAGGAAGTGGAAAGGATTCCATTTACAAGGAGAGCTTGGAACAGGAGATGTACCTTGACAGGAAGTGACTAGTGGATGCAGTTGATTCAGCTGCACCCTGACAAGAGGGCTACATCTCACATCACTATGCTAAACTATAAAAGAAACAGATTAATTATATATTCCCTGTTTTCCTTTCTTCAAGTGAGTTTCACTTTTAAAGCCACTTACACAGCCCTCATTTACAAGATTCCTATTCAAAATTGGAAAAGAAAGTTAACTAAATGTAACCAGCATTTTCAGACAATCACAGCCAATACCATGCATATGAGAAAAGAAGAACTACAAACACTAAGATTGTCCATACTGATAACATTCTGAATGACAACTCAACACAAGCTCTGAAGTAAAATATTTTAGTCAAACAAGTAACTAAAACCAGGAAGAATAACTTTTGTCGAAGACTGACGCACAAGCATCAACTCTGAAAAACACAAATTCAGACCACAGTCTGGAAAACATTTACTGAACTAGCATCAATTATGTGACAGTATTTCATCCAATAATCTCACAACACATAACAAACCAGAAGCACAGAAACAGAAGCACAGAGGCTTTTATCAAACAAATGACACTGAGGTATAAGCAGTCGTGCTTTGCTTGTCCAAGTTTAAATGTTACCACTGCAGTTACAATTTGTGTTCTTCAGTCATTCACACTAAAAGGAAGTGCACGAGATGCAGTGACAGTTAAAGGAAAACACATAGCTCCTTTGTTTTAATGTGACAGCAGAGGTATTTCTAGAAGCGCATCATATATCACTGAAAGGCAAATTAGATTCTGCCAGGCCCAAATGCATTCCTACTTACAGCCAGTCCATCTCCTCCACTGCTTGAGCTATCTCAGGCATAACACCCATTTCTGTAAGACAAGAAAAAAGGAACAAGCACTGTTACTTACTTCAACATAGCCCAAAAGATTTTTAAGTGTCAACACTTCCAAATACAGAAAAAATAAAAAAGCATTCTGTTTGGCAACAGCACATGCAGCCTTCTCTATAGAACTCAAGTGACAGATAAGAAATATTCTTCCTTCCCTGCATATAGTTTTGACACTTGTCCCCACTTATAGTGGAATAAGTCAGGCATATAGTAGGCATAGGGGCAGGCGCTGACATAGCAGCAAAGCAAACACACTGGGAACCGAGCACCATTTCAAGGGCAAGTTACTTATCTTTGCACGTTTAAGGAAACTGCCTATGCAAACAGGGAAGACTTTGTTAATCACAAATATCCTGACTCTCTCTACAGTTAAGATGCAAACAGTTTTTGAAAAAAGAAAAAAAAAATGTATCATATAAAGCCTCAAATTTGAGACGCTTTAGTTTCTTTTCACCAAATCTTGCCTTACACATTTACAGCATGTATATTAACTTGACAATGCTTTAATTTTCATACAGTTACTAATCACATCCAGCTTTGAAAGGTTTTTTCCTTAGATACCCCTTCTGGCAAACTCATAGCAAGGTCTGATAGTCGTACTTCAGACACAAATTAAATATGAAGCCACATAATAATGTTTGTGTGTTGATGAACAAATTCTATTTAAAAAAGAAAAAAAAAAGAAACCTACAGCTATTCAATAAGGGCAAGAGGAAAGCAGATCTTAACCAACCCAAATGATGGTATTATACCATCAAAATAACAATTTAGCTGCTGGTTATCTTTTCAGGTGTATAGGGTTACTCTAAATCAATTTCTTTAAGTATAAATATGCACCTTTCTAAAGGGAGCTTTTACATGCTAGCCTTTACACTGTCACACGCTGGGTTTCACATACACCACACACGTACACACATAAAGAGCTAGGCTGACATACATGGATGTATGCAGCCAAAAATTATTGTTCCATTCACTATAATACGAATGCTATAAGAAACATGTCTTATTTGTAATATGATTTCAGAAAGCTTTAATATTTTCAAGTGTTAGCCTGTACTCCTACAAAATTAGACAACCCACATAAGCAAAAAGCTTTTTCCATAGCAGTGAAAATAGCTATTGATTGTAAATTATACATAAATCCCTACATTATTTTTTCTATTTTTAATATACTTCCAGTTCACAGTTTAATTCAATATACAGAACAAGGGTTTAATCAAACAATATCACTATAACATTTTCCTCAACTACAACCACATTAATCCTGCTGTCTAGCATCTAAAATCATCTCTAGATCTATAGAAGTGTCAACATTTTCCCTCATGATTAGATACAAAGAATTCAGTTAAAAGGAACAAATTAAAAACCTCATATACATTAAAACTTTACAGTACCTTAATGTTGATTGGTTGCCTATGTATGCACATATGTACATGGGGGAAGGTCAAACAGTAATGTTTCCTCCTTCAACAGTAAGTCTTTCTATCAGAGTTTACACACATATTTCAAACCATATCACAGAACAGAGCTACTCCTATAAAAACAAGTTATTATCCATTGCAATACACAGAACAGTTATGACGAGCCTCCTGTTATAGAAACCAGTCAGCCTGAGGAACGAGTCTGACTCTGAAGCAGCTCCAGTTGCTGGATGCATGCGTACCACATATGCATCAAAATCAGCAAATCCATTTTGGTAACCACTTCTGAAAGCCTGCCAAAGCCCCAGGAGCCGGGAAGAGCACCTACATCCCCACAGGCCCCTCGACCTTAAGCCTGCTACGTGGTAAGTCACATACGACAGAGGGCCGGCACCGAGGGCAGGCCCGAGGAGCCGCCTACGGCGCTGACAGGGTCCGCCGGCCGCGGGGAGACCCCAAGGCGCCGGCAGGTCCAGAGGCGAGAGGCTCTCCCGGTGCTTTGCTGCCGGCGGCACCCCCCACCTGCTTCAGCACCACGTACCCGAAAACGCCGCCATCTTCGCGGCCCGAACACCGTCAACGGCCGCCGCGCACAAGGCGCATGCGCCCAGCCGGTCCGCGGCTTTATGGCGCCGGGTGGGAGGCACGAGGCGCCGCGGCCCGCGTTCCGGCCCGGCCCCGGCCCCAGCCCGTTTGTGCCCCTTTCCGCACAGGGGCGCGGATCAGACATGGCCCTACAGCTAATGCACCAGGGGCAAAACCCAAGGAGGAATTAGTTTTGTTCTGTTTACGGATTTTTAGGCTACACTTAGGTCTCCTGCTCACCATTTTACCACTTTCCTGGAAGCCCAGCGTGTTTTTTTCCCCTGCAAATCAAAGCTTGAGTCTGCCTTTGGTGCCAGGCCTCGTAGCTCCAGCTTCATACAGACAGTAAAGTCATGAGAACCAACAGTCTGCTTTACACCCGGGGTAACTTATGTTTTAAACACAAATTGTGTGTATACAATGAGCATCTGCTTTGTATTTGCATACAGCACTGTCATCTTTTCATTTTGTTGGTGTGATTCTCATTTGCATAATTGCCTACAATAAACATGCTTGGCAGAAAGTATTCAGGGGTTTATATGAACAAAAGTACCTTCACACATAGATAACACACCAATTTATTTTTTAGACATAAATTAATGGGGATACATTCTTCTCCAGTTACAGAAGTTTCTTCAAATTCTGCACAATTCTCTTCTAGGTTACCGTCTAGTGAAGTTAGAGGCAAGAATCTCTGGGGTGTTATTATAAAAATAAAGTTAGACTGCAATTGAAAAACTGCAGCTTCTACAGTTACACCACAAATCAATGGTGCATTTGTCTGTTAAGTGGAAGGCACATAATAAAGTATTACCTACTGTTTTCCATCGTGAAGCACTTTAATCTTTTCTAAGGCAGACCTCAGATACAGACACCTCTGGTTCAAAGGCCAAATAAACAACAGCATCTCTGACAATGTAGTTCTCTTGACTACCGTCTTGCAATTTGAGTACTGGTTTTGCCCTGGAGATTTATTTCAAATTTCAAGACATTTTTTAAAATACTCATTAAGCTCTACTGACTGTTAACTTATGCTGTAGAAACAAGGTGTTGTTCAGAGAAAAATACAGCAGGTATTATTTTGTATCTTTAGTACCAGGCTGTTTGCATCACGATGGCTTCTTATGTATTAATAATTCCTTTGGGAGTATCTTCATTTGATACACTTCCTTTCTTTCACTATTATTTGCTGTATCTGTTAATCATTATTTTGCTTGCTTTTAGAAAAATGGAAAATCTAATAATTTTTAAAGACACAGATATGAATAATCTGCAGATTCAACTGTGATTCTGAGAAAATGTGTTTGTAGGCAGACCTTGATATCAGTACGTAGTGCTGCTTGTTGGTGTGGAATCCAGAGTGTAATTTACTATAAATCTCCCACAATTCTTTGAAACTTATGAACATTATGTTATACTATTTGTCATTGCTTTACAAGCTACATTGTCAAATACAGCTAAAGAAATGTTAAGAGACAGCCAGAAAGCATTTTTTTCTCAGTAGCTATTTCCTCCTGAAGTGTTTCCCAAGTATCCAACACAGCTTTTGTATTGCCCTGAAGCCCTAGTTTCAGAATTCAATTTTTAGTTTAGCTGACTTCTAGGCTGCACAGTTGCCTACAAGACTGAGAGGCTACTAAATACAAGTTAAAATTAGAGTATAGGAGCAGAAGTAGCAGGGTGTGAGGTAATTTTCTTTCAATTTTACAAACACTTTAGCAAGTTGCAGGGAAGAGACTGAAACCTTAGTTCTTTAATAGTGATTTATAAACAGGCTCATTTTTATCTGCTTAAGAGAGCTGAACTCTATGAGTGCAAATGTTTGTGGGACTGAAATATTTAGACGTTCTACATAGCACCATTGAAGTTGGAAGAGTAATTTGTGAGAAATACACAACTTTTGCTTTTTTCCTGTTTTTTTTTCCTATTCAGTAAGGATTTAATTAATACACTCAGGCCTTGCCTACGTTAGGTGTTCCATATCCTAAATTGTCTCACTGTAAGCTTTGTGGACAGCCAGCACCAGGCTGCAGCTACAGGCATTTCCCTGGGCAGTGCTGCTGAGGCGGCCATGCTGGTGGGGCAGCCATGACAGCAGGGCGGCCCTCACCGTGGCACCTTGCGGCCAGAAGTGATGGGTGCTGGACAAAAGGCCTCCGGGAATCCCTGGGGCAGCAGACACGCAGGCTCACTTATATATGCTCTCTATAGGTGTACATCATATGTAATATTTGGCAGCTGTTTCCTCGTTTCTTGCCCCAAAATGCGTTCCACCCCTCATGGCTTAGAGGGAAGGTTGAGGTCTCTTAAGCTGCAGCTGCCGCCCTTCAGAGGAGCCGCGGAGGCGGTGGGGGCTCCTCGGCCTCGCTCCCTTGCCCTCAGCTTCGAGCTTTCCCCGGAGCAGACGCCCTGTCAGGGCCCCAAAGCCCCTCGGGTAGGGAAGGCCACGGCCTCCTGCCCCGCTGAGAGGCGAGGAGCAGGGCGCGATGCCAGGCGGGCTCGGCCGGCGGCAGCGCTGAAGGAGTTAAAGGCCGCCCGCTGGGCAGGCGTTGCTGGTTTGGCCTCCGCCGGGCACCGTCGCTACCGCGGCGGCGGGTGGGTGGGGCGAGCATGGCCGCCGCCGGCGGGGAGCGCAGCGAAGCTGCACCGAGAGAGGCGGGGAAGGCCGGTGCCGGCGAGGAGGAGGACGGGGAGGAGAATATCCTGTACGATCTGCTGGTTAACACCGAGTGGCCTCCGGAGACGGAGGTGCAGGTGCGTGTCGCCGCGGCGCGGCCGGGGAGCGGGGGAGGGGACCGGCCACGTAGGCGCGGGCGGGGATGCGCCCCGCTGCCCCGGGGGCTGCGGCGGCCCTGAGGGCCGTGGGGACGGGCTGTTGCCTCCAGGGAGGCTCACCGGGCTGCCCGCCCCCTTCCTGGTGGGCGCAAGAGCGGGGAGGGCAGCAGGGACCAGCACAAAAAGTGTCCCTGCGGTCATCCTGCCCGTGTCACGGTCCCGTGTCACTCTGTTCCCGCGTTGTCACCCGTGTTTGTGCCGCCTGGGATGCCCTGAAGCCTTTCCTGCTCACTACCTGAGAACAGTGTACACCAGGTTTTACTGTTCAGCTGATACGACGGAAGCTGTGATGAAGTCCAGGTCTCATCTCCAGAAACAGCTGTACTGAGAGCAGTGGAAGCTGTCCTGGTGAAAACTAGGTCTTTTGTCGAGCTTACCTTGCATAAGGAAAACTAGATCCCTCTCTAGACGTGTATGTCAGAAGGGCTTCATCTGTACTTTCAGAAGTGGGTTAAAAGGGAGAAGTATATCACTTTGTGTCTACAAGGCACACAAATGGATGCCAAAACTTAAAAGACTGGAAAACATAGTTCTTGTATTACAAGTTTTTGCTTGCTTCTATTCGTCTTCATGGGTCAGTGGAAAAGCTGAGAAGCTCTTTCATCTTTGCTTTTTCATTTTTCCCTGCAATGTGCTGAGCTAGCTGCCTCTATGTCTACTCTTGTCATACTTGTACATAGAGCATGCAAGCAATGTGGTTTCATTTCTTTCTTGTAGTGTTTTTCAAGTCTACTGCAGTTGTTAATGCATTTCCCATTAAAAGTGGTTTATGGGAATATCTTAACAAAGTTTTATGCTTAGTGAGAACATCTGAACAGAGAAGATGTAAAAATGTTACAGGTGGAAGAATGTACCTATTCGTAATTACTGAAGTCATTCTCTTAAAAATATGTTTTTGTTTATCAGAAAGACTTCTTTTTTTTTTTCTCTTGGTCTGTAAATCCTCAGTTGCAGCAACAGGTATGGGTGTTTGGAAACTGTTTTTATTTACCTGTGTTTTGAGAGATGGTAAGCAGTGTTTGTTTCTAGTAATATATGGAAGCGATTTACATGTGTACAAACCACGAGGAGGACTTTAGTGTGGTGCTTTATACTGTGGTTCTACAACTCTGTTAAGGGGGCACATTTCTGACAAGTATCCCTTCTCTTCTGCTGCCATTAGTAGTCTTGAAGTTGTATGGTAAGTTGATTAAAGAACTGATTAGCCTGAGAAACAATTGTGTTGTTTCATTTTCTTTTGTTGAGTGGTCACGCTAGTACTCATGTAGGTACCAAAGGGGGTGAATAAAGTGTCAGTCAAAGCTGAGTGAAGTGTGAGACCTCCCTTTAGTGGTAGCATGCAGGTATGCCAGTTTAAAGTGATTGTGGACCCACAGTCTGAGGGTCCTGATCTGCTCTGACAGTTAGAATTTCTAAGCATCATAGAATTCTGCTTGTCAACTTCAGCAAATGGTACAGGCTATTTTAAATTTGGTATTTCTTGCCTATTTATTTTCAACATAATTCCTATTTTGAATGGCAGAAATAAGGAGGCTTGAAAATATTATGCCGTGTAGTTTGTTTGGATTTACATCCCTCTTGAAGACTGTCAGTAGCCAAGGACACTTCTGATATTCTCTTTACAGTTTTAGTGGGAAATTGATTTTACACTGACATACATAGGCAAACAGATTATTTTGTCAGTGTGATTCAGTTTTTGCCTTAAGGTGCCTTAACAGTGGTATTATTTAGGTGATTGTGACTTTCCCTTTGGAACATCTGTCTCTTCTAATCCTGGTTTATTCACACGTTCCAGAAGAAGTCACAAAACACTCCCTGCCTTACTTCTTGTAGAACTGAATGGTTTGGAATGAGTGAGGTGGGGCACAGCAGAAAGGGAAAGGAAGTTGAATGCTGTACTGCAAAATGAAATTAAATGTCTTCCTACGCAGTCATCTAGAATACAAAGCAAGGCCTTAAAACATACTTTTCACAGGTCTCTATTGACTTTTTAAAATTTTTCTGTTATGTCATTTGGGATAATTCATTTTTAATTGTAGAGTGCTGAGCATTTACAGCTGTAATTATGACGCATGGAAGATGAATCCTGTGACGAACACATAAAGTCATGTTAAATTCAAGACACTGGTAAAACTGGCATGGATTTCTTAAGCTGGTACCCCAATTTAGCTTTAGTTTTAGTTCTTGTTAGTATTCTCATTCACCTGTATTGAATTTCCCAAGAATATTTTTTTTTTTTTGTGGGGGAAATAACAGATGTTTGTTATGCAAGTAATTTGCAAGGAACTGACAATGCCAGAGAAGAGACTGGTGTCGATATCAAGCAGTCTGTGTTCAGTGTAGTGATGTGATTGTACATAATGCACTGTTTGGGAGCCCAAAATATATAACAAGAATAAAAGGAATTACTGAGTAGTTGATCAGTGAAAATAGTGAATGAGGCAGTGGTTGTGGAGGAGGTGGCAGGGGAGGACTCCTGGAATCATTTGTGTAAATACCGGCAGACTGAACTTTTCCTTTTTTCCAGTGGACAAGTACTGTCTGTCTGCTGAAATGTATTGAATGTATCACTTCATTCTATGGGTTTTTTTCATTGCCATCTGAAGTTTTGAGATTTCCTCAACACCCTCCCCGCCCTGCCCCCTGCAAGCTTGCTGGGTGTGCAACAAAATCCAAAAGTAAGTGAGTGTCTTGTCAGCGAGAAAGTTAGTTTTTATTTCTGGAATGCTCTAGCGAAGGAGAACTTGATGTTGTTTTCCCAAATGGGAATGAATTAAAAAAGAAATGTAGCAGATCTGGTAGCCGTTGCTGTTGCTGAGGTGGTAGGAATATATTACAAAAAGTAAAATTCAGGTCTTCAGAGTATAATAGTAAATCAGCTTTGTGAATGGTTTAAGATGGGTGGAATAGAACCCTGTAGTTTAGGCTCAGGAGTGGACACTAAGAATATTAAAAAAAAATTCTAAAGAGATGTAAGGAATTTTTACTGGGAACTTTTCTTAATCCAGAAACTTTAACAAGCTCTGCTTTTAACCTCCCTAGGAAGTTGCAGCTCTCCCCGAGGTACTATGATGGCTGTAAGAAATAATTTATTCTCTCTCTTATTTTACTGTAATGCCTTGTTATTTCCTGGTTGATCAACCTGAATTTGGAACATTATCTATTGGTACAGCTGCGTTGGCTTCTTACATGCTGTGAGATGGCAGCCCGATTATTTGAAAGACTATTTCTGGATTGCAAACTTTGCATAGAAAACTGCTAATCTTTACTTCAATAATTGGGAGCCCAAATGTTTTTTTAAACATAGACATACTCTGGGATTTTGATAAATTTGTGTGTTTTTCAGTGTTTGTTGCTCTATAACTTGGAGTGAGAGGTCTGAATATTTCAGTTAACAAGCAATGATCTGCACTATTTATTCTATATTGAAGGGAAGAGGAAATTAGTTCATTGCCTGCTCAAATGCTCAGTTTGTGGTGCTCTAATATTTTCACTAGAAAAGTATAAGCATGACTGCTTATTTTGAAGATCTGTGTGTGATGCCTTCCTTATTGGTTATGTTTGTTGTCTTCTCAGTTTAATCCCTTTTCCCTACTTTCTTATTGGCAAATAATTTTACCCCTTCTTATAGCTGAGAATTTACATCCTATGTTGGTTTGTATTTCTTTTTTCTGTGTTGGAAGAGTGCTTTCATTTATATAGTGAGAGTAGTTCTCCTCTGCCTTAAGTAGAACAGGACTGCTGGAAAGGCTATGTGAGATGGTATGGGGTAGAGGTGGTGATCTGAGTGGCTGTGTTACCTAGTACAAATTGGCACAGAAAGAGTTTTTCTTCAAAAGTTATTTGTTTTTCTTAATATTTCTGAAGCTTTCGTGAGCAGTCTTTATGTAGCTTAGCAGTTATATATTAGCATAATATGTTGAACACCAATTACTTTGACTTCTGGACGTTACAGGTCAATCTGGCATTCATTTCGCGTAGAAAGAATGATTTATAATACCTTACAAGAGAACATAATCAGAAGTCAGTGTCTTCTGTTACAACCTGAAGATCAAGGCAAAGCTGAATCAACAGATAATCTGTAGTACATTTTGTTTATTACATCTTGGCACATAAATATTTGGCTTTATAGCCTGTTGTAGCTTATGCAGTTAAATTACTCAGTATATGAATTTGTGAGTAATAGAAGATACATAAGGAACTTGTAGGCTAGCAGACAACGTAAATTTAATCCGTGAATATATGTATGAATGTTGTATTTAAGTTAGAATGTATAACATAGTGTTTGACCATTATTGTTGTAATTGCAGCCAAGAGGCAACAGAAAACATGGTGCATCATTTATCATCACTAGAGCAATTACAGGTAAATATGACTTGTTCTTATGTTCATAACTCATAAGAATGATGTGTGCATTGCTTGTCAAATTTACAATTTCTGCACTTTAGGGTGGCTAGTGTAATAGAAATAGAGTGCAGGATGTGTTTTCAGGAAGGTGTTTTCTGATTATCAATATTGCTGTGTTATTTTTATGTCATTTTTGTGAGCTTTCTTGTTTCTATTAGCTTATTGGGACAAACTAATAAACCATATATTTAAGAAGTTTAGAAGCTCTGAGTTTTAAAAAAAAGTTGTTGAGGTTTTTTTCTCTACCAGCTCTTGCACTGGGCTGTTTGCTAGTTAGTTCTATAAGGAAGCTTTACATTATGGTCATATTACATTGCCATTCAACACTTGGTGTATGCAGTAACTGAATTACTTTTTCACCCAGTAAGAATTTATCTTAGACTTTCCAGAAATGTGTACTGATTTTTTTGATCTGCCATTTGCATTTACTCTAATATAAGAATTCATTGGCCAAGCATAGAGGGTTTTTCCTTTAATACCTCTTTCTTTTGTGAGAGTTTCTGAGATTCTGTGTGCAGTAAGCTGGAGAGTGTTTTAAAACTAGAGATGTAATTTTTGCCTCTTTTTCCATTGTAGGTCCTGCATTGTTTTTGCTTCGGTACATCTGGTACAGGTAGGTTTGATGAAAATAGTGCTTAATCTTTTTATTTGATAATAGTTTTATAGCTTTTTGAGTTGACGGAAAGTTATTTTTAATGAGAGTAAAATTGAACACTTGTTTAGAATATTGTTCAAGCAATGCTTAGAATATTCTTGTCTCATAAGTTTTAAGTTGTAACCACTTGAGTTGCAGCTGAAGCCTATCTAGAAAAGAGCTGGTGTACACTAATTTGACTTTTCGCTTCTATCAGAAGCCTAAGTAAACTTGCAGTTGGAATGTCATCTTTCTCAAAACACATATTTGTCCTTCCCGCTCCCAGCTGAGATATTGCAAGTGAAGCTGTTTTGTTTTTTTGTTTTGTTTTTTTTTTTTTTTTTTCTTTAGCCTCAGTGACAAGTATGATGGCATGGCAGGATTAGCTTCCTTTGGAGTAATAATTTGGATTTTTTTTTTTTCTTGGCAATTCAAACTCTCATACAAAAAGCTTAATAACTAGTTGAGCAACAATCGTGCCATTTATAAATTTAACTTCTGATTCAAAAGGCACTTAAATGGTCCCAGAAATATATTGGGGTAAATACAGTGTTCCTGGAGAATTTCAGCTCTATGGTTATACTACCCTGTTGATGCACTCGACAGGTTTGATGATATCAGTTCTCCCTTTTTCAGGGGTATTCTCTTGGTTTTGGGATATATGGAAAGGGACATTAAGGTGACTCCCTGTGAAACAATGCTATTCTTGAATTCAGCAGGCAATGCTGTTTTCCCTATTGCTGGTGTTCTACTTTATTTTGCAGCCCTCTCCCCTTTTTTTTTGGGGGGGGGGATGTTTATGGGCTCCATACCATCATGTGAGTCCAGTTGTAAGGATTCAGTTGCAGACAGAATTAACTTGCTTTTCTTCCCTCCTGCCCAGTAGTCATATTTGAAGTCTGATTTCTAGCTTTTGTAATAGATTCTAGTTGATTCTAGTTGCTATTTTTATGTATTTAATAAAAGTGTTTGGGACGGAGCTTGGGAGGCCTCTAGTTTAAAGTCTTGCTAAAAGCAGGGAGAACACTGAAGTCAGACTAGGTTCCTTAGGTCTCTGTCCAGCTAGGTCTTGAAAAGCTTAAAGGATGGAGATCCCAAAGACTTTCTGGGCAGTCTGTTCCAGTGCCTGACTGTCTTCATGGTAAAGAATTCTCTTCCTTATGTCAGCTTGGAACCTCCTCCGTTTTGGAATCATAGTATCATTTAGGTTGGAAAGGACTTTTAAGATCGAGTCCAACTGTTAACCTAACACTGCCCAGTCCACCAAAGGTTGATCACAGTTTCTTGTGCTCCTGCCATGCACCTCAGTGGCTCCCATCTTAACAGTAACCTCCTAGGTATCAAAGAGCTGCTATTTGGTCCCCCTGAAGCCTTCCCTTCTCCAGGCTAAACAAACACAGTTCCCTCAGTATCTCCTTGTAGGGCAAGGGCTCTAGTCCCCTGACCATCTTGGTGGCCCTCCAGTTTATTGGTGTTCTTCTTGTAATGGGGGGTTGGGGGGGCAAAACTGGCTGCTGACCAGAGTATAAAGAGTGATGAGTAAATGATCAGTTTACTTAATATGTGGTTTTGTTCTGTTAGTACAAACAAGGATGTTGTTAGTCTTCATCATTGGCAGGGTGCAGTGTTGATTCATGTTTAGTTGCTAAAACCTCCCAGGTCACTGATGGTTGCCTTAAAGCTAAGTTGTCTGGCATGTGTATCTTGGGTACTGGTTTTGTTAAGTGTATGTTCTGATTTAGCCTAATGTTGTTATTTCAGCCCGGCAAAGTTTTCTCTGCCCACTGGACTGGTTCGTCTGGTTAGTAAGCAGATCAACTGGCACCTAGTACTTGCAAGGTAACCAGCTTACATGCTTTTCTGTTTGCAGCAGTAGTGAAATGTATCAATGCTTCTTCTCCTCCCCCAATGCTGAGCTGATAATTGTGCTAAAATCATGTTATTCTTTTTGGTCAAGAGAAATACTGGAGGCTTTCAGGGGTAGCCCTGAGGAAGAAAGGTCAGTCTGCTACCTAGGGGCTTCTGTGCTGCTTCTCTTCGTTTCTTGCATATCTCATTCAGATCTGAATGTCCTTCTAGCTTTTGAGGCAAAGTGGCTTGCAGTCCAATCATTCTCAAACTCAAGTCCTGAATTTGGTCAGTTAAAGACCTATAACTTGGCAGGACATATAATATAAATTACTTATTTTAAAATTTGTAGAAAGTGAATGCATACCCTCAAGAGTTGTCTGCTATTGTATATTTAGAGGAGAAGTGAGTTCCAAGGCTAAAACCAGCTGTTCTGCAGTAATTTTAGCAGCATCAGTGAGATCACTGGCTTTTACAAATAAGCATAAATATGTACAGAAAAATGGTTCAATGACATGAAGGTAGCATGGAATGTTTTAGCTTATTAAGTATTATCGCTGAATCTGATCAGTGGTTCAGCAAGAGCTGTGTACTGTTGAGAGAGATGGTGATTCTTCGAGGGAAGTGATACTCTGTTTTGATGCACAACATGCCAGTTGCAATGTTGTATGTTAGGTACAAAGACAGGAGACTGAAGGAGATGACATAACTTACTGAAGTATGATAGTTGTTTATTCCAGATAAAGCAATACATAGTTTTAGATATTGCTGTTATAAAATTATCCATAAACAACGTCTGATTCTGACCTCCCCTGCAGCAAGATTTTAGACATTGTTTCTGTTTTCTTAGTGCTACTAGAAAAGAATGACAGATACATTTCAGTGACATGAAGGGAATCTTATTATAGCACTGACTTTTTTTTTTGTATAAAAATTTATATTTCCCAATTTGTTTTGATTTATGAAAGAGGAAACTTGTATCTAACCTTGCAGAAAAGCACCTAGAGCTCTGATGCACATTCCGTAAGGACTGGACTTCAAATGAACTTTCACACCTTTATTTTTCTCTTTCAGCAATGGTAAATTGTTGGCAGTTGTTGAAGACCAATGTGTAGAAATCAGGTACCTTAGTATTATCTATTGCTTCATGACCACAGTTGTGGAGTTCTGAGTGTTTCTAGTCATTTACTAACTGTATGTTTAAAGATTTTTCTGGGTTTTTTTGGGGGGGGGAATGTTATATGTTGTGAAAGTAATCTATGGAATAATCTTAAAATATATTATCACTTAGAAAGCAGAAGCCTTCTATTTCTTCTTAGTTTTTGGTCATTCCCCGTTTAAAAAGAAACCCCTCCCCCCCCTCCCCCAATTATTAATGTTATAGATAAATTTATGTAAGTATCTATCTGTCTCTCTCTCTCCCTCTTTTCAAGAGGTGAAAGAAAAACAATCAAAGTGCTAAACCCAAATCATAGTCTTTCTAACCTTTGCCTTTCTGTTCCCCTTTAAAGTCTATTTAAAGTCTATTTAAAGAATAGAAATTCTCTCCTAATAAATGGGACAAGGACCTAGTATTCTGCTTCTCTGTAGAGTAGCTGGCATATATGATACTTCACCTTATTTTACAAGTAATGTGGATTGCTGTAAAGACTGATGCTTTCCCTTTTTCTTCTGCTCTCTAACAAGCTCTCCTTTGCCAGTTCAAGAACACATTTAGCTGTAGAACAGATCTTGATGGAGTGTGTTTACTTGCTTCACAAAAATCCATTTGCTAGAAGGTCAGACCTTCTATTTATATGTAAAAGAAGCAAGTGTGTGAAAATTGTTCAATCAGAAGTGCTGTGAACACCATAAATGTCAGCTTATAGACTGTAAAATAGATCTTGTGTTTCAACTGTATTAATGTAACCATATTCTTGCATTGTTTCTAAAATTGTAACCTAGAGAATACTGACTAGTTTTTTTTTCCCTAAAGTTACATGCTGAAGTTCTGAAATGCTGCTATCCTATTTTGAACAGCATTACTACTAAATGAGGGATATTAGTGTTTATGTGATGGGAGGAGGGTTTCTAAAATACTGTTGTTAGTTACTGTAGCTGCCTAAGCGTGAAGGCTACTATCTGCCTTTTTGAACAAGTAGTTAAATACATACAGGCCTTTGAATTGTGCACTTAGAGTGTTTTTATAGTATTCTGTTCATCCTAGAAAATTGAAGAGTGTTTTCTTTTTCTTATTTAAATCCATATGAGTCTTTTTTGGCAGGTCTGCAAAAGATGACTTTGGATCCATAGTTGGAAAATGTCAAGGTATACAATATGGCAACCTCTGCATCATTACTTAGCGTCATCATTGTTTGGTTATTCATGCATGGCTAAGTGGTGGTGTCGGTTTACTATAATGTTGTAACTTCTTAAAAGTGTTGGGAAGAATCTGTTAATAATTTTGCTTTGTGAATAGCTCCATTACCCTTCCTCCCCCCTCTTCTTTTCATGATGATTAACATATAAAACCTGAATCTGAAATGACATGATAGTTAAAATTAGTGGGTTTAGGAGACATAGCAGGTGTTGGATGGAGGTGGTGGGGTTTTTTTCTCTTCCAAGATAAGCTTCTAATGATGGTAGGCACCCTGCATTTTTTGATGCAGTTGACTTTGTGTTTTAAGGGATTATATTTCACTTTTTAATAACTTTCTTCCTTTTTCACAGTGCCCAAGGATCCTAACCCGCAGTGGAGGCGAGTGGCATGGAGTCATGACTGTACGTTACTTGCTTATGCTGAAAGCACTGGAACAGTGAGAGTGTTTGACCTAATGGGTAGCGAGCTTTTGGTCATTTCACCGGTAAGTGCTCTCTTAGATTAAATATGAATATAATAGAACCTTTTGTAAAGATAAAAGGTATTTTCCACTATGTGGCCTTTATTTAATCATGGCTTGCTTTGGTGTAAAGGCTTACAGTATGAATACCATGCACAAATGTACCCTGAAGTGTTTATCATATGGTGGATATATTATAGTTAAACTTAAGTCGTGTAGCACTTGCAAAGCATGTACTTTGTGCTGTTGTATCAAGTCAGAAACTTCATCTTTTCTTTTCTTTTTCTTAGAATTGTGGTAGATCTGCAGGTACATCAGATTGTGAAAGTAGAGTCACCTACTTAGTTTGTGTGCAAATAATTACAATTTGTAGTAGTAGATTACAAAGCTGCAGTTTATATGCAGAGTCAGTTATAAATCAAGAAATATTGCTGAAAGAGCAATATGAGGATTATTTTTTCTTGGTATAAGCAAGATGATTGCTGTTGGCTTGCCCCACACAATATATTTTATATTTTGCATATTCAAAGGTTGTATGAAACTAATTTGGAGAGGTGGCTCAGGTGTGTTTCCTTAGTATATTGTCTTTGCAGACTTTACAGTAGTAAGATTTCTTTAAAATCAAGATAAAAGGAAGTGTATTTTACTAATACAAACTAGGAAATTTTATTTTTTTTAGTACATTTTTATACAATATAGTAAATTTAACTTCCTAGTTCTTTCAGTAACCAAGACACTTTCTCCTTTTTTTTGTCTGCATTTTTGGGTAAAGACAGCAAGTTTTCCAGGAGATCTGAGTTATGCTATTGCTGGATTGATCTTTCTAGAATACAAAGCAAGTGCCCAATGGTCAGCTGAACTGCTTGTCGTTAATTATCGTGGAGAACTGAGAAGTTACCTTGTAAGGTAAGCATAAATTTTGACTTGCTTTGAGAAGGTACCGTAAACTTCAAAGGCATTCTTTCTGCTCTTTAAAGAAAATAAATCTGAAATACTATATGTATTTTTTCCCCCATACTTAGTGTTGGAACAAATCAAAGCTTTCAAGAAAGTCATAGTTTCAGCTTTAGCAGTCATTATGCCCATGGAATAACTACTGTCATTTATCATCCTGGTCACAGGTAAGTGTTCTGTTTGCTACCTGCCAATAATATGGAAATGATGAACAAAAGTGGCAAAATAAACATTGACATGTGATGCATAAGGAGGGGGAGAAAACAAAAATCTATTTTAATATTGGTATTTAGTGAATCAGTACTAACAAGTCATATATCATTGTACCTATGAAAGAAGCCCTAGTTGGTGATCTTGCTTTACTAATCCAGTAATGAAAATCAAGTTGTGTCCTTTACTGTACGAGTACCTTGCATAAGCAACATTTTTTTAGAATGTCAGGTATGGTTTCAAAAGATGTTTCTGAATTTGATGCGGGTAAGGGCTGATGTCTGGTTGGTTTGTTTGTTTTCTGTCTGGATTTGATTGTTGGACTCATTGGCCAGCCCATTTTCCCTAGTGTTCTGACTAGAATTGCCAGGCTTTGGTATTTGGAGTTGCCTTGTGATGCATTTTCTCTGTTAGTAACGTGTTGGGTGCAGATACCAGACTTGAAAGATGGACTAATTTACTGCCTGCTCTTGAACTGGATTTAGTTGGAATAGGTCCTGGTTAGCCAATTACTTATGTTAAAAATGTGTTAACCTTTTTAATATCTACTTGTTATATAGCAAGGTAAACTCAGCAACTAATTTTTCTATTTCTCTTCAGTTGTAGGAACTAAACTTCCTTCTAGATATTTTTCTTCTATTAGATCTACTAGTATTGTATTTGTGAGCTCCATATGTTACATCGCTGTATTTTTTTAAATGAAAATTAGGCTTGGCTGTAGAATACCAGAATAAATTAACTGTTTAAAAACTTGTTCTCATTCTTCAATATTAAGTGAGCTGTCCTATCTATCTTAGGAAAAAAATGGTTATTAATGAGAAGTAATGTTCTTCTAGCTTATTACTTTAAGAGATTAATTTTGAATATGGTTTCTTCTTTCTACCTAGTTTGTATCTAGTAATTCCACATAATTAATACTTGGTATACGAAATCTAGAGTTTGGAGGTAATAGGTGTGGGTTATGGAGCTTTGGTAGTGCTATCTGACCAGATAACAGAACTTACTCATCCTTTCCTTTGATCAGGCCAGGGTTAATGATTCTTGACATGTGTTTCCAAAGTTATCTTTTCTGCTCCTAATATTAAGAATTAGATTGATTATAACAGTGAGTGTTGCAAAGAATAGCGGTTAATAGTCAAAGTACAGTCAAATAATTATTCTGACAATTACAATAGATGGATGTACTTGCTTTTCGGTTTTGGTGCGTTTCTGAGCAAATGATGTCAGAACTGTTAAACTCTTACAATGGCTAAACCCATTAACAAGAAAATATGTAGAAAATCAGCTGGCGTAGTTGTCAACCAAGTAGTATGGGCGTTGCTTTGTGCATGCTAAGGGCAACTTACTGCCATAGAGGTTTGAAATAAGAGGGTGGGGGGAAGGCAAAAATTTCAAGTTTTGTTTTCCTTCTTTCCTCCCACCTCCAAGAGAAGTAATAGCTTTGATTTTCCTACTGTTCTTAGGTTAACGTTTTTAAAACTTGATATTAGTGTGAAGTAAAAGAGCAGGAGACAATGCTAGTTTTGTGCTTAGAATAGTTTATTCAGAATATTAGTAATTAAAGTTATTTTTTATGGAAGCTTATGGCTGGCATAATTTTGTTGTTGTTGTTTTCTGTATTGCACATTTTCTAGGGAGAGAAATGCCCTTTCCTTACATGAAAAGATGTGGTTATATCTGCTGCTGAAGTAATAAGTTTGTGTAATGTGTGTGGCATACATATTCAGGAATTACTTGTTTTTACCACAAAATATGACTCCTTCCAAGAAAAGAAAAATAGTCAGGTGGAGTCCCCTGTGATCGTAGTAGCTCCTGCTATGTGCACTCAGTTGTCTTGCTTGTAAATTTGAAAAATTGGGACTTGAAAGAATGCACAATTGGATGGAATAGTTGGAAAGCACAAAGAACCATTGTTTTGACCTTCATGTAGGCAAGTCTTTTCTGTTTTGAATTTACTCTGTGGTAGAAAACTTCTAAATTTGACAATAGAGAACTCTAAATTCATGAGCAGAGTCTCTTCCTGAAATTGTCTTTTTATAAAAAAATAAAAAAAACCCAACAAAAAACCCCCCAAAAACCCCAAACAAACCACAAAAAAACCAACCAAAACCCAGAAGGAGTTGAAGGGAGGCAGTTTTCTTAAATTGTGCATTAAAAGAAAATTGTAGATACATATGAATGCTTCAAAGTTTTAATTTTCAAGAATGTGAACTTTAATCGCTTAAGTTCAACTTTGTGCTTTCTTGCATTTCATTTAGTTTCAGATGTTGAAATTATACTGGTCTATTTCCGCTGCTTCTAAGCCTTGACTTATTGCACTCTGTATTGCTATGTATTTGCTCGTTACCTATTACAATGCAATTAAACAGTGCTTAAGAACTTAATACGCTTAATTTTTTCAACTAGATGTATGATAATTACAAAGAGAATATTTCAGTAGGGAATGTATCTGAATCTGTAGGAAAACTTGAAACAATAGCTTTGAAAAAAAGCCTAATAATGAGTTTCACAGCTGTTGAAAAGTGTTATACCTTAATTTAAATGCCTAATGTTGGTGTTCTCATGTGATCCAGCCTTCATCTATGATGGAATTTATGATGCACTTTAGTTTACAAAACTTAAATGTCTGCTTCAGCGTGAGCTCTCTGTAGGCTCTTAATGGAAGGTTCAACACCTTGCTTATTTTGACTGTCTTACTCTGGAGGTGAATGTCTTACTTCAGGGTTATCTGCAATTGCTGCAGAAAATGTTTGATATTAGAGCCTAAAATGTGTGACGGCTATAGGAGATGAAGAGTTTTGGATTCAGTTGGAATTTGCTTGTTGTACCAAAATTGATGAGTGAAGACTTGTGTAGAAGTCTCAAGTTTTTTTCCTGGATGCCTCAATGGAACTTGCTGTTCTTGAGACTGGTATTATACTAGTTACCTTCAGCCCAACTTTGTATAAACCTTTGAAATAGAGTACAATTGAGGTACTGCAAGGGCAGCCACTTTTTTTGAGACTGAGGAACCCCTGGAAGTGATCTAATCCATTCCCTTTCACAGCAGGGTCAACTAGACCAGGTTGCTTGGAGCCATGTCCCTGCAGTCCAAGACCTGCACATCTCTATCCTCCCTCAGGAGCATGGTCTGAGTCAAGGCCTCTGATGTTCTGGGGTAGCTGCTCCAGTGGGTGCCAGGGACTGAGCCTGTTGGTGCATGAACACAGTTGCTGGGAACATGTACAGAGAGTGTTTCTGGCTGTCATTTTCTGCAAACGGCTGCACAAAATGCTGCATCCATTGGCTATGCTCTAGGCCTGGCACTTGCATAGGTCTTTTTCTACGACTTGTTGAAAGGGTTCCTGACCATTACTAATGAGGAGTCAGCTGACATGAAAGCTCAAAGCACCCTTTGATCAGGAACTGCTGGCAGACCTTGTTAAAAGCTTCCGGAGCTTGCTGGCTAGCTGTTCCTGGCAATGGCAGGCACATGAAGTTCCTCAGAGGCTTCCCAGGAGTATGTAGAAGATTAAGAAGATCTAGAAATGGAGCCCAGAAACTGCTGCACAAACTGCTGCATGCTAGCTGTGCTCTGTGTAGAAAACACATTCAAGAATAAAAGTTATTTAAGATTTTAACATTTTAAGTACTAAAGGATGTTGCATTGATCTTGGATGTCCATAACAGTGTGACAGACAAAACTTTCCCTTCTAGGGAGTTACTATTAAGTGTCATATGTTAATTTAACATTGCTTTGTGACCCATGTGGAGTGGCATAAAACTGCAGCTGATATGGTGGGATTTAAGAACTCAAGTATTTGGCCAGGTAAATTACTGGGAGAAAAAAAAGTTGTTGGCATGGCATCTTCTTCTTCAGACTGGGACTAACTTAAAAAAAATAATAATAGTAAACAGGAAAAAAACCTCTCCTGTTGCTGTTCCCAGTCTACCTGTCAACTTGTTATTTTGGAGTCATCTCCTGTCTAGTGCTGAAAAAATAATTGGTAAACAAGGCTAGATCTTTGCTGATGCTCTCAGGAGTACCTTTCATTTTCTTTTGATGCCAGTTGTGTTATTCATCTTAATAATTTCTGTCCCTGCTGTTGCATTTTGCTGTCCGAAAAGCTTTTTAAATTTTTAAGTACGTGCTGCCATGATGAATTTCTCTGCAGTCCTGGGAGAAGGCTTTTTGTTTTGAGGTTGTGTGTTTTGTGTGTGTCTAAACTGATATGACATCTTCATTCCAGCTGTCATTGAGTTTCATTTATCCTAAAAGATACTTCTGAATTATAAATGTGTTGCGCTGTATGTGACAGTTTTTCCAAAACTTCTTTGAAAAGATTTATCTTGATGGAGTTTCTGAGAGCTCGTTCAGGCAGTTTTGAAGATACTGCTGTCACTATTATTGACAATTCTTCTCTTGGTCTTTGTGCTACTATTTGTCTCTTAGTCACCTCTGGCACAGTGTGGTCAATTGTAATTGAGTTCTAGTCACTGCTGCTGTTGAAATTTTTAATTCAGTGGCATGTTGCAATGGAAGCTGGAGCTTATGGAAGAATTTAGGTCCCTATGGATGGGCAAGACTATAGATAAATTAATCTTCGAGAAGATTATGCCTGCTTTCTCTTGGTTATTAGGAATTGACAGCTGTGGTGTAGCGATTTCATGAAGTTCTTGTTTACCAATTTTTTAAAATTTTATTTCTTTTAAAGCTTTCCTGATGGACAGGCTGTGAAAGAGACACATGTGAAGCTTGCTTTCTGTGCTAAAAAAATGTTAGGAAATCATTTTATGCGTAATGATTGACCTTGCCAACATCTTTCAGAATTAGGATGTGATTTCATGTTCACTGATATTAGACTGTGTGCTCACACGTGAGTACCTTAACATGTTTATTTTTGACTAGCTAAAATGGACATAAACTGCATCATGTACAATAGGGTAGATAGGTTTTAGGGCAAAATACTTGCTTGAGCTGTTACAAGGACTTTCATGTGGCAGGCTGTCTCTGCTGAAAGTTCATTTGTTTGGTAGATGTATGTGCTGCAAGATATTTGAAAACTTGTTACTTCCTTGTTTTTAAGTGAAGCTCCTCAGAAGAGCTCTGTAGCATGTCTAAAAGATGGCTTTTGTATGAGTTGGGGGCAGCTCTTATGTTCTTTGTGTGTGTCAAGCTTCTCCAACAGAACAATCATAGGCAGAGGAAAGTTGCAGAACAGAAACATCAGGGAGAAGGAGAATAAAAAATATGCAGAAGGGAAACAAACAAATGGATTATTAAGTGTATGACATTTAATCTGTGTAATTTTTTTCTTCCCAAATGCACTTTTCCCCAGTAATCAGCAGAAAATTTGATATTAAAATAGTTTGTGTAGTTCTGAGAACTGTGTTGTTTATTGGTGGCTGTACCTCATGTGTTACTGTTTTCCATGTTCCTGAAGGATTTATGTTCTTGTCTCCAAGCCTTCCTGGGTTTAAGTCACTTCCTTCATGAAAGAATAACAAACTGTTCAAGTAGTTTCTAGTAGTTGTTGATGTCCCAAAGTTGAATGAAATTAAACTTGCTATGTTGTTGTGCTTGTTGCTTCTGATTTCCTCAGTTGCTTGTGTATGGAATTGCTTAAATATTCCAGTTTCCAATGTCTGCCTTTCCATTATTGTTATTTTTAACCAACCCCTATAGTCCTTGAGAGTCCTGGTACCAGAGACATCTTCAGATCAAGCTCATGCTTAGTATGACTTGCAGACCAAAGTACTCTTACTAGTATTTTGTGTTAAAGTGGTGTCTTTGTAAGTTCCTTGGAGTTCCTGTCCAAATATTTACTTGAGAGCTGTCCAACCAATTGACCAGAATGAACAACCAGTATCAAAACCAAACAGTTGGTGTTGGTTGGAAACTGAAAATGCAAAGCAACGTGGGTTCATTTAAGATGTAAAGTTTGTTGCATAAAAGGCTTAATGCAGTCTTGCGTTACTAGCTTGTTCAGAAAAGAGGTGTGCACTGTAGGAGTTCTTTGGTATTTTAACACTGGGATTGCTGTGCTCACTGAGCAACAGTCATATTCTCTGTTTAACAAGTAGTATTTATAGTGAAGTTTCTTCTGCAGTCTATGTAATGCTGAAGTACAGTCCTCCGTTGCTTCTCTGTGTTGGCATTCCCTCATGGATTGTCTAATATTGTGCTTTGTTAATTGTTGTCATCTTCATAACCCAAATGCTTTGCTCAGTATCTACGGGAGAGCTGTGATAGGTGAAGCTTATGTCTGCTTTTTTCCTATGTTATTGCTACAAAACATGTATGCTAATTACGCATGAAGTACATTTGCTTCCACATGCTATTCATTCAGGTTACCAGTTTTAAGGAGTCTGAACTATGATCTGCACTACTCATGCTAGATTTCCTTGCCTTTGGTAGGAATCTTCTCTTGCAGGAAGTATTTTGAAATATACTCAAATCACAGCTGAGGGCTATATGAGCATCAGCCGCTAGGTGGTAGAGCATTTCAAGAGTAATGCAGACTTTGAAAATTGATAAAGCAATGTTCTCAGGGCTGAACTACTGGCTTTTCCAATCTATGCCTTTTTTTGCTGATACTTTACTTTTTGATGGGTTGTTCACTAAAATGATGCTTCCGAACAAATTTAGACATCTGTTCTCAAAGTTTTTGTCAAAGTAATCAGCAGGTAAATATAAAACTGCTTGTTAGTAAGGTGAAAGGGCTTCAAGGAAAATATTTTGATACATTTTAGTAGTAATCAGTAACAATTGTAAGAATTCCCTCAAAGTTTTAAAACCATCATCTGTTGTGTGTAACGAAATTATTGCATGCACATTTATAATTGGTAGAGTGGCTTTAGAAAACAAAATTAAAAAACCTTGACGCATTCAGTTCCTCAATAAAAGTGAAGTAGTTTTTGTACCACATCTGAATAAATGGTAACCTAATGCTTAAACAGAATGACCAGAGCTTTTCATAAGCTTCAGCTTATGAAATCATTGTCATTCTTTGAGGGTATGGGACAAACTCATGTAGCCTTACATATTTTCTTTTAAATGTTGGGAATTAGGCCTTGTTTGGGAAGCTAGAGATGAGAATAAATAGGGATAAATGCCACAAATAACAAGTGTTACCCAAGTAATATTTAAGTCTTTTTGTCTGTGAATAAACACTCTGAAGTTTAAAGCTTATTGGGGCTGTTAGGAATCTTAATATACTTAATATCTTAATATACTTAATCTTTTTGTTACTGCAGGCAAACTGCTATAGTTCTGACTTAAGACAATTAAAAAACACTTATGTGGCAGTATATGAAACCATAACATGCCTTTATATATGTTATAGACTTCTACTTGTAGGAGGCTGTGAAACAGATGAAGATGGAGTATCTAAAGCAACTGCTTGTGGGATATCTGCTTGGAGAGTTCTGTCAGGCTCTCCCCATTATAAACAGGTCACTAGTTATGAAGATGACATTAGAACAGTAAGTATGTTTCCTCATTTTATTAGATGAATATTGTCACTGGCAGAATTAGCTAACTGGAAGTTCAATATGAATCTTTTTGAAAGAAGAATTTAATGCAATGTTTTGCTATTTTGTAAGCTATGATGTGAACTTCTAATAAGTTATCTCCTCCCCTCCAGTATCTGTCTATTTTTGTTTTTTCTGTAGTGTGATTTGAACATTTAAGTTCTTGATTATAACTTGTGGTTTAAAACAAACAAACAAACAAAAAAACCCCAAACCAAACAAAACCAAAACAAACCAAAAGAATGAGAAACAACAACAACAAAACAGTAGCATGGAAATATACTAACTCCTTACTTGTGTACTGGGATATGTTACCTGTCTTTGTTGGAACAATTGCAGTTATCCTTGTCTTTTTATTACATCATAACAAAAGGCAGCACACCTGAAATAAGTGTTTCAGTTTAAATCTGACTCTCTATTTCTTTTAGTTCTAGTAGAGGTAAATGTTTGATTTGGCAACAACTACTGTGTGGATATACTGAAATCAATTTACAGTATACTAGGATAAATTCCAGTATTTACTCTTATATAGGTATTGCTTAGTATTAAAAGCGAGCTGTTAATTTCATTGCAAATGGGTAGTGCTTTTCTGTGGCATGATACATACCTAATGAAATAGGCAAAGTTATACAAATTGTGTTTTATTATGCTTACATTATTTTAAAATAGGCAGTCTTGGGGAAGTTTAAAGAATCCTGCAGAGTTGTTTTAGTACTTTAGATATGACTTAGTTTTTGGTATGTAAAACAATGTATGAGATTGTCTTTCATTGTATGATATGTTTCTGTTCTTACAGGCACAGAGAAGAGGATTATTAAGGATTATGAATATAAGATTTTACAGCAGGCGGGGAACAGAACAGGTATTAAGGTCTAGGTCTACCTCAGAAATGTATTTTACTAACATAATTGTCCATTAATGACTGCCTGAGAGACTGACTGAAAGTAGTTTTTAATTTATGCAACTTAAGAATTAACATTTCTATAAAACTTATCAAAAATAATAAGCTTTTAGCATTAAATGGAGTAGATTGCCATTTATTTGGCTTTTTTAAAAATCCAATTAGTTCATCTGCTGAAGCTTGAATCTTGGGTTTTCAGCATACTGACAGGAACAGGTCTAGAGATGTAAAGTTCAATATTAAATGTAAACTGTTATTCAAAAAGGAATGTGTAAAAAGCCACCTAGTTATTTGTTAATGAATATAATCATAACATGTTAGGCGTGTTATATATTCCACAAGAAGAGAGTAGATTGTGACGATGTTTCTCAAGCATGCACCAGAGAAATAAGAGGAACTCCAAAACCCAGCCTTCTGCACTACCCCACTTCCACTAGAAAACAAACAAAAACCCCATCACATTACAACCCAAAACTTTCATACAATGTGGAGAAGAAAAAATGAGTGGCCTCAAACTAATCATTAATGGCTTAAATAGGGCAGACACAAAGACTTTTTTCACAGTCTGTTATGAGATACTATGGAAATATTGTGCTGAGCACCTTCAAAGGTTTATTATGGGTTAAACTTGGACACATGCAAACCTAATGAAACTGCTGATCAGAATCAACTTGTTCTTAAAAAATACTGGGTATGGGTCTTGTATTCTCTCTCATGAATGAGTGAGTGTTAAATCTTGAGTGTCATGCTGAGGTGTAGGTGTGTGTTTTCTGTATTTCTAAGGCTTTGCACACAGTGCTTGTGGCTTTCTTCTACATGCCTTAGGAGCTACCCATGCAGTACTGCACCACCTTCTCCTATCACTTGTCTACTAGTTTTGTGTAGCCTTTGTTTGATTCCTTTTTTTATCCCCCTTTCCCTCCTTGTAAAAAATTAGTTTTCCCTCCTTTTGCTTTACAAGGGAAAAGCAGTAAAAAATCTGTCTACCACCCTTGCTGTGTCCTCCTGAGGGGAAAAATGGCTGATCTGAAGTTATATGGACTTTGGAAATTACCTTAATAGATTTTTGGGATGTTTAGGTGACTGGTTAAAAGAAGAAATTGCATGCTTGATTGAAAGGGGAAAACAAATCTTTCTGAATCTCTCTCAAGGGTAGAATGGGGAGAAATTTTCTTTCCTTCACTGAAAATATAAAAGAGAAGGCTGAAGTAAGCTTTTTTTTTTTTACTGGAAGGCTAGTACTGAGTGTAGCTGTACTAAACTTCAACTTCATTGCACTTACCAGTGCTAAATTTACAAAGAAAAGCAGAGGTTGTTATTCATCCTTGAACGATTTCAGAGATTATGGTTTAAATATGTGAGGTATAGTTTATATTCTAAGTGGGAAATTGGCAACAGTGTTAAGGTATGACAGACACAGCAGCTGGAGGACTTGTGTATTAGATCTAGCTATATTGGGATTTGATTCTTAGTGTTGCTAACTTAAATGATACTTAGAAAATGTGAAGTGCCAGCCTGCTGAGGTTTTCCGTATCTTTCTGCAGTTCCCTTAAGTTGACAAACTGTTGACTGAGGCAGCATTGCCTGCTTTGCCAAAGGACTGATTAATCTCTATAGATAACAATGCTTGGGTGGTAAATTTGAATGTGTCAATGGCCACCCAACATCTAAATTTAACAGGAACAGAATTATTACTGACTACTGAGTAAATGTTTAAGCCTTGTTAAGACCTGTGATGTATACTACTGACCATTTATCTTAATGGGTTATATGTTTTGGCTATACGTTTCTAAGTCCTTTCACGGTCTTTTGTTCTTGGTCCTCTGTGCATGCAACTTGATTTGTAAAGCGAGAATTGCCATTAGTACTGTTCCTTGGCAAACTGTAGTAGAGATTGCAGTACTCTAGCTGCTTAAGAATATAATCAGAGAATACTTCAGAATTATTTATAGTAGAAAAAAAATCATAACCAGTTCAAAAAAACCTTAATAGTACTCTCCTTTTCAATTAAAAACACATTTTAAGCTTGGATTTAAGCAGTGCTCTCAATAGCTGCAAACCACTTTACAGCAATGAGCAGATCACATGATCATTGTTGTTTCTGTGGCATAGTTAGAACTTAAAACAGCCTATGAAATAAAATAAAAATAATAAAAACCCCAAACAAACAAACCCTAAAAGAATATTGTTATCTTCAAATGATAATTACCACTAATGTGCTGTAGAAACTCCATTAAAACTTTGTAATCGTATGGATGTCTAGTAACTTTTCTGTACTTCATTTATGTTGGGGTGTTTTCCAAGAGGGGAGGCGCTGGCTTAAAAATCGATTAGCTGCAGACTTGGACAGTTCTAATATTATTGTAGTATGAATCTTTACTAGGAAGTTTTTAAAAGTCAACTGCACTAACAAAATGGGATTTTACAAACAATATGAATTTTGGGAATCTATATCCTGCTGTCTTTCAGTGAAGACTAGACTCTGAGAACCTAATGATCTTTCTGAAAACATGGAAGTTGTGTTGGGGGCAGGGGAAATAAATATAAATTGTATTTTCAGAAATTGTTATGTGTTGCCAGTGGCACTAAGTTTGACTTTAAAATTTGAGTGTATATTTAGAGGCTCTTGTCTCATGGAAATAGTGTATAGATCAGTTGTAATTGTGTGGGAGTTCATGAATCCTTAAGGAAATATTCTGTTTGAAGTACATTTTGCCTCTTAGGATATCCAGAGCTGAAGGAAAACTTAATCCAGGAGAATTTTTGTAACCTTGATGAAGTTTACTTACAGTTGTTGAATTATTTCATCTGTATGGACTTAATCTGATGTTTGCTATATTACTGCTTAGTCTATTGTTACCCAAGAGATTCTTAAATTCAGATTCAGTGTCCTGAAATGAATAATGTGCTCCTCCAAGATCTCTTCACCTATGTATCTCTTGTATTCCCTCCCCCCCCCCCCCCCTTTTTTTTTTTTTCCAATTGTAATAATGCTCACCCAAATTTTCCTCCAGGGAGGAAGAGCTGTCCTAAGCTGTGTTTGGGTAACAGTCTTCTTTGGGTGGACCTGAAAGGCAGGACAGTAGAAAACTGAGGTTGCTGAATGTTTTCTCTGAACAGAAGATTTGAGAACAACCTGCAGTTTTTCCTCCAAGTAGCTCTGCATTGCTGTTTGTAGCCTTCTCCTAGGAATGCCACACTTTCACATTTTATTTGCTGTGTGACAATGTGATACAGAACTTCAGATTCCCAATGATTTATTAGTGTTATGGTAGTGTTCTTTGTACAGGTTGCTTTTACTCTTCCATGCCACAGCTGATATTTTACCTTTATTCTGACTTTTAGCATAGTGATGTGGGTGGTTGGTTGTGGTTTTTTTTTTTTTTTTTTTTTTAATTTAAAGCATGTTAAATTTTCTGGATGGAAGATTGTACAACTTTTTTCCTAAAATAAAAAAAGAAATAGTTTGGGCTTTTTTGGGAGGTCTTTTTGCTATGTCTTGATGTATGGGGGGATTTTTTTTTTTGCTTGTTTGGTTTTTTTTTTTTTACTTTGCTGACATAATGTTTGGCAGGATGGAGTTTTCAAGATGAATCTTTCTCCTGATGGAGCTCTTCTGGCAGCTATTCATTTCTCAGGAAAACTGACAATCTGGTCTATTCCATCTCTCAGACAACAAGGAGAATGGGACCAAACTGATCAGGTAAGAAGGATGTAGATGTTTAGAAATTTGCAGTATATATTTTAATCCTCTAGAGATATGTGTTCCTAGGAAATGAGAGAAGTTCAGGTAACTTTAGCTACGAACTGTTTTTCCAGTCAACTCCATATTTTTCAAGAGCCCTGTATTTACTGTTACAATAGTCTTCTGTGTTTTAACTATAACCCTTAAACTTTAAAACTTAAACTTTAAAAATTAAGAAAAAGAACTAGTTGTGTTGGAATTTTTCATGAGGCATTTTGGTGCCAAGTGGGTGACACTGGTAGAGGTGGACTGAAATGCTATTTTTAAAGTATAAGTGGAGGCCAACACAGGTAACTTTGAATGGTTGAAACGAAATTCTGCTGGATGTCTAATGTGCTTTTCTATTCCTCCCTCAAAATTTGCCTTACCTTCTGCCAGATAACACTCCAGAATAGTCTGTTCTTCAGATTGGTATTAGTAAGTCACATGCTTTCTACAGGAATTGTTTGCAGAACTGAATAGGGGAACTTAAGTTAGGAATTGCCCAGACACTGGCAAACTTTTACATGGCTAGTGTGAATTTGAATGCTGGGAATTGAAAAGTAATTAGTTTTCAAAGAAAATTCCAAATAACTAATAGGCTCTCTGGGTAAAAATAACATATTTTCCTCAGTAAAATAAAGTATCTGCATTTTGAAAAATGACAAATCTGAAATGATGCACAGTAGTATTCAAAGTATTCTGGTTTTGCTCCCATTAATTTCTTGACTAATAGGTATGGAAAGGCTTTTCACTTGAAGTACCATGTGTTGTGTTCTAAACTTACAAGACATGAACTCACATCATGTCCAAACAGGGTAACCAGTCAAAAGGGATCTTTGGTCACTAGACATAGATGGCACAAATTACTACCAATATTTCCTACACAGTATTGATCTCAGATGGTTTTATTGTACAGAAGTGTGTTTCTTATTAGAAAATTGTTGTAGAATGAAACATTTGCAGCTTAGTAGTAAGCAATTATGTTTAAGTGCACGTGCTGATTAATAAATTCACATTATCATGAAATATTTGCGGTTTCTGATTCTTATCTGTAATTTTGTTTGGCATGGTAAATCTTTGTACAGTGTATTGTTTCCTTTAGAAATTCCAGTACAAAAATATTTCCTCCAGTTTTTGTAGAATGTTTTAAATTCTTAAAGTTCATGTATTCATATGAAACACAGACAGCTTTCCCCCCCATTATATTGAATTTCTCCTCAGTCTATGCATTGCACAGTAGGCAGCACAAGGTCCACAACAAAACACTTCCTGACGTTACATATAGGCACAGGTTTCTATAATCAGGAAGAGGACAAAATGAAGGCAGACGTCTTCCTTTGGGTATCATAATGACAATGAGGTTAAATGAATGTTTTCCGGAAAAATTACAGAAAAAGGCTAAAAACTTTGACTATAGGAAAGACAAGTAGTAGTCGTAAATACCTGTAGAGATAATGGTATGTTGCTATCCTGAACACCACTGGTGTGCTGTTATCTTTTTTGTTCTGACTGCAAGACTTGGAAATGTGGCTGTGGTGTAGTGTAAGTTTTGGTTCTTACAGGTCAGCAGTCAGATCTGGTTAGGCTGTATTGACTGTGAAATTGTACAGGGTCTGGCAGGGATGGAGTTCGCTTTCTTCAGAGCAGCCCGTAGGATGCTAGGTTTTGGATTTGTGACCAAAACATTGTTGATGACACCTCAGTGTTTTCGCTATTGCTCAACAGTGCTTACACAGCTTCAAGGCCTCTGTTTCTCACTGTCCTCCCCCAGTGAATAGTTCGGGGGTGCACGACAACCTGGGAGGGGACACAGCCTGGACAGCTGACCCCAGGGATTTTCCATGCCATATAATGTCATGCTCAGCTATCAAAACGGAACAGGGGGAGGTTTTGGGTAGGTAGGCACGGCTCAGAGACTGGATGGGCATTGGCCTCCTTATGGGAGGTGGTGAATGATTGCCTTTGCATCACTTGTTTTTCTTTTTTATTTGGCTTTGCTTTGTCTATTAAACTACCTGTGTCTTGACGCATGATTGTTCTTGCTTTTGTTCTTCCTACACTCTTCCCTGTCCCACTAGGGAGGGGAATTAGCAAGTGGCTGTGTGGTGCCTAGCTGCCAGCTGGGGTCAAACTATCACAGAACTGTAGTTCCAAGCCTATTTAGGAAAATACTTTTAAAAAACAAGCAAAGAAAAAATCCAGCTCCAGTGCTTCCAAAAGTGTTGTGTGTGTATGTATGCATATCTATCTATATCTATCTCCGTATATATCTCTATATTTTTAACATATATTTCAGATTTTTGTGACAATACAGATTTTGCTTGATGTTTATAGTGGATTGTTTTATTTTTTGTTTGTTTTTAGCGATAATGAATATGTATTCTGAAGCAGTTTTAAGAACTTTGTCATCTAGTGAGGGTGATATAAAGGAGTATTACAGT
Source organism: Nipponia nippon (assembly GCF_047370975.1). Taxonomy (NCBI): domain Eukaryota; kingdom Metazoa; phylum Chordata; class Aves; order Pelecaniformes; family Threskiornithidae; genus Nipponia; species Nipponia nippon. The sequence goes on along the minus strand of NW_028262358.1, from coordinate 112,962,038 downwards.
ACTTGACTGTTTTCAGAATGATTTTTAGAGGTGAAATTGGTGTCCAAGTATAATAGATATTTTCATAACGTATGTAATTCCTACTTAATTGTCACCCAAACATACTTTTTAAATTAAGTTAAAGTGGCCTCATGTTTACTTTTAATTAGTAGACTTCTCTCTTTCTACTAAAAAATTAAGCCTGAAAATCACCTTTTGCATGACCTGAAACTGCTTCAGTTGTCTGAGCTGTGTAATCTACCTGCAGCTAGGGGTAGGATTAGTGTCATCTATGTTAGTGTAGTTCCTGTGTATTGTAATGTTACCAAATAAAGTTTAAAAAAACAACACAGCAACCGCTTACTAATTCTAAATATTGCAGTGCATCATTAAATGATGCTGGTTCCCTTGCTGCACTAGTCTTGAAAGGGGCTTTACGTTTATGAAAATAACTAGAGTAAATATGTATAGCACTGTATTAGGCTGGTACTCAGGAGCACTACACAGAGCAAACAGGAGGACTATTTTGGAGATTCTTTTTTATATGCTTACGGTCCTATGTATAGACATGAAAAAGAAATACTTGGTGGGATTCTGAGTGCTGGAGAGCCTTTATTTCAGAAATCTGTTTAATGCTGACTAGGCCAGGTCTGATGGTATTCTTGTTTTCTAATACGGTGTTTTGGGAATCCAGCTGTCTATTTTGCTGTGTTTTGTTTTTTTTTTTTTTTTTAATTTAACTGTTTAGAGAAGATTACAATGTCACTACAGCAGCTGTATGGTTTATGTTCAGGAAAAGCGTGTATTTATGTGGGAGCATTTTCATTGAAAAACGAGTGGGTCAGCAATAGAGTAAATACACAGATTCTCTGTTTCAAAGACTTACTTGCATATAATCCTTTTTTTCTTCTTGCCCTATTTTTTTTTTTTAGCCAGGTTATGATGAGATCAACCCAGACTGGAGACTCTCTAGTGAAAAAAGGAAGAAAATAAAAGGTATGTGGTTCAGTTAGATCATTATTTTATACCGCTCTGTAGGTAAAAGTATTTACAGAAATATACAAAGATCTGAAATGGCTTAATTAAATATCAACTAGAATAGCTGCCAAAATTGTATGTATGATTTGAATTTGTAGCATGGCATAGCTAAATGAGTGTCACAATAGGGTGTGTTTTTTTTTTTTTTTTTTTTTTTAAATCCTCTCTTAGGAATTCTTTTCTAGCCATAACAAGAAATAAGAGGATATATCAGTTAGGAAATAAGAGGATATTTCAGACTTCATTTATTATTAATCATGCGATTATGACTCTGTGGAATGCTGAACATTCAGCAGATGTCTCAACTTATATAAGAAGCCACTGCCTCATAATTTCATAGGTAACACATTATGAGAGTCTACAGTCTAAAAAACTGAACTTACCTTTTCTTTCTATGAATGTCTAAAAAATATTGAAAGCTAACGTACTTTAAGGAGATTAGTTTAAAATTCTGAAGCAAAAGGGCTTTGTTTCCTCCAACTGGTTTTGCCTCATGTCAGTCTCTCTATTCTTTTCCCAAAATTCAGGCCACTGTGTGCAGCTGTTTGTTGCCTGGTTATTGCAGAGGTCAATAACTGTTCCATGATCCATTCACTACTGCTTGTATACATCTATATTATTAAAAAATCCCTGTTTCTTTGTACTATTTTTCTTGGTGATTCTGTCTTTGAGTTAATGCATCTGACCTTCATAGGTCCTGACTAAGCACTGAAGTGGCAGAAAAGTGATAAGCTGATCTGTTTCTCAGTGCTGTTTGGGGAAAGGTAGTTTTCATCAGAGAGGTGGGAAATGACAGGGTAGTGAAGAAATTGAGCTGACTCTCTGGTGAACATTTTGTCCCAACATCCAGTTACCATAATCAAAATAATCTTAGAAATGACATAGCTTCCATCTTCAGTTGCGGTGACTTTTTTTTTTGTTTAATATTAACAACCTCATCTTGTAGGCTATTTCAGAAGCCTTGTTCATGGTTGTTACTTGTCCTCAAAAGCAGTGTAACCTTTTCTGATTTTCATCAGTATTATGTTTGTAGTCATGGAGACTTGCTTAAGGATGGCCTGGGAGGTACTGAAGCAGATCTTTTATCAAATACTTAAAATTTGTCATGTTATGTGAAAATAAATCTACTTACTATGAATTCTTTTACCAAATAATATTAAAAAAATACATCCAAAATTAAGTGTTTTGTCCCTTAACAGCTTTAGTTAATGCAGAACTGATTTAGTAAAATATAATTGATCTAAAATACAAACTTAGTGAACCAAGGATGCATATACAATAATAAATGTTGAATTGGGCCATCAGATGAAATCTCTTAATTGAAGTCACTTCTGTTCTTATCTGGTGTTTAAAGTTATCTTTCTTCGTATGACACTTTCTTATTTGTTTATTTTAGATAAAGAATCCTATTACCCATTGATAGATGTAAATTGGTGGGCAGATAATTCCGTCATCCTGGCTCGCTGCTCTGGTGCATTGACAGTGTCATCAGTCAAGACGTTAAGAAACTTGCTGGGAAAGTCATGTGAATGGTTTGAGAGTTCTCCTCAGGTCACTTCAGCTCATGATGGAGGATTTCTAAGTCTGGAGGTGAGGAATGTGCACAGGCAGATATCTTTTTGGAATGCAGTAGAAACAGTTTGCTTTTCTATATGTAATCCTAAGGGTGTTATGTGTGCATGTGGTATGGTTTAAAAAAAATATAAATTACTATTACTAATAGGAAAAGTGATTCTATTTCCTTATCTTTAGGTAGGTATTGCAGGGAAATTCTGAACTTGCTGCAATTCAACTGTCTTAATAAAAACTTAATTGTCAGGTAACTTCTAGAGAGTAGATGCAAAACTCCTAGCAGGCTGAGTCTTAATGCGAGGAATGTTGCTGCTGTAAACAGTTTGCGTCGACAGTTTTCACTGCTTTGTATGGTAGTGCATTTGAAGAATACTGCAGGCATCCCTCTCCCATTTTGAAACAGATGCTTCTTACAGAGGGAGTATGTTTAAAAGAAATAAGGAACGCATTTAAATTAAGACCAAGCCATGTAAGAGATCTATTTTTGTCCATCTTTAGTAGGATTCCAGGAAGGAGTAGAACATATTTTTGATTAAGAAGTTAACCAGGTATTTTCTTTGAAATGAAGAAAATGATTATTTCCTAAGGCTTACATTGAAATATGTCTTAAATATCTTAAACAAAAGTTTAAAATAATATTTATCAGAATATCTCAATACATACCAAAGCTTGCATGTATGTTTTTGGAATGATTTGTATTATTCTGGAAATCACATCTAGCCACTGACCAGCATACAGAAAACCTTGCTTTGGATAGCTAAGAGTTGAAAATATTGCTGTACACTGCAGTAAGCTATATAACAGTGTACTAAGATGTCTCCATAGTTCTGTGTTGTCCAGGGTGGTGTAGGACATTTAGTGTAATAGTGAGTTACTATTAAGAAGCCTTCGCCCTTGTTTCAGTAGGTAAGGAATGAAGCCTTAGATCTAGGAGACAGACACAGTCAGGGTTTCTGGAATATATTAAGCAAGCAGAGAAATAAAGCGTTTAAAAGATAAGAGGAGGAAGGATGCTGATTCTGAAGTTTGAAGTAGTGGAAGTGGACATGCACTCAATTCTTGCCAAACTAGTTGAGATGTAGTAGATGGGCACTTCATATTCTACCCTTAAGAATTGTTTTCTGTGCAGTGTGAGATAAAACTTCTTCCAAAAAGATTACGCTTGGAGAGCAGGCCTGGTGATGAAGATGAGGGAGAGGATGACTCTGACTCAGATGATGAAACTTCTGCGAAGGACAGATACTTCAGCTACCTAAAGCAAGGCCTGTACTTTGTGACAGAAATGGAACGATTTGCTCCTCCACGGAAACGTCCACGTACTATTACAAAGAATTTCCGCCTTGTCAGTTTGAGATCCACGACTCCAGAGGAACTGTACCAGAGAAAAGTAAGTATAGAAGGAAAGGTCATATCTCTCATAATCAGTTTTATTTAAAAAGAATTTTCTATTTTTCTTTTAATTCCTGCTATATTAACAGAAGGATTTAGGCACATATTTCTAAGGGTCTCTTAGTTGACAGTGTACTGTGTTACCTAAGCGGAGGGATCATTGTTTAAAACTAGCATTATAATAATTCAAATGAGATAATGTTTACAGGTCACTGAGGAGACACTGTGCATCGTTAGCTTGGCCAGACTTGGAAATGTACTCATGTGAGTGTTTACAAATAATGAAAGACCTGGCAAATGTATTGAATGAAATCAGTTGAGCTTGTTATTGGCCAGGGAATGGGTTAACTTATACTCTGATGTGAATGTAGTTTACTTGCATGTTTTTTCAGGCATACATAGAAATTAGGCCTGTGATTCACTCTTACTGAAGAACAGATACTTCTTCATTTTTATGACTACTCTAGGCAGTACTTTGTCTTGGCCATTTCAATTGTTCTGATGGTAAACCAGCCCACTCTATAGCTGTTAGAGTTTCCAGGGAGTGCTGATGTCATACTGATTACCTAAATAACTTCTTCCTTTTTCTTGAGGAAAAATCTCTGATTTTTCTAGAGATGTCCATCAGATCTCAGTCTTACTCATCTGTATCTTGAGCCATTTTCTTTCCTACCTGCTTAGGCATACCCACAGTAATTATCCCTCTACCTGTTTCAACACACAGAATTAATAATTGATTGTTTAATATGGAAATCAGATGACTTTTATTTTCATGTGTTTGCTTTTTAGATTGATAATGAAGAATATGGGGAAGCTTTGTCTTTGGCGCAAGCATATGGTCTTGATTCTGATCTTGTGTATCAAAGACAGTGGAGGAAGTCAGCTGTTAACGTTGCTTCAATTCAAGACTACTTGGTGGGTTTGGTTTTTGTGACTTTTAGGCTTTCTTATCAGAATGGCTACATTATCTTTACAGAAATTGAATTGCTCAATCGTGTTCTAATTTATACAACATAAATTGGTGGCAATTTGGAGAGCTGTCCTGCAAATTCCATTTCCTGTCATGTGGAAGAGAGTGACCTTGTTAATTTAACTGAAGGTCTGATCCGGAGACCTTGGAAGTTAATGGAAATCTTTCCTTTCAAGTATCTTCTAATTTCTGTTAATATGAACTTGCTTTCTCTGGTGTAATCTTTCCCCCACGTGCAGCTGTAGATTGTTGCCTGGCAAATTAATAATAATAATAATAATTGGAAATAAAAAGCATTTAAATAACTTCCACGTATTTTAGAAAATCAAATGGAAAGGTGAAGTTGGTATCAGTAGCTATACAGCAAAGTTTGAATAACAAAATTTACAGTGTACTCTGCTATGTGTAACTGGAGCTTTTCAGTAGAATCTATTGTGGGTTTCTTTTGGCTTGGAAGAAAGAATTCAAACTCAGCAGACAAGTGTTGTCAAAGATGCACAACCTAATGGTGCTATAGGGTAAAGTCTTCCAAGAGATCGAGAGAAATATAATCTAATTTTTGTTTTTTCAAGTCAGATATTAATTGAATGTCAAAGTAGGATTTTTGCAAGTAGCCATTCTCCATGTGCTTTGTAATGTAAACTGAAGATTAGCAGATAAGGCCAATAATATTTTGTGACCCTGGTGTGTCCTTCCTGTCACAGAATCCCAATGGCATGTGAAGAGGTCGACACCAAAAATTACTCTAGTGCTATTGTGGGATACACTCAGTTTATAACAACTGCATTTTAGCCCCAAACCATCACATATTATTTAGTGTAAGGAGGAATTATACTAATTAGGGAATACAAATAATAACTTCTGTTCTAGTTGTTGTAAAAGTTCTGCTAAATCATTTGGCATTTCTGTGCCCTTTTCTGCCACATACACTCTGAGGGCATTATGTATTTTAGCATTCTCACCTCTTTTTTTTGTTGGTTCACATTGTCAGTCATGAGGTTAAGTTGACATTTTCTTAAGTGGAAGAAACATGTTAGAAGATTTTAACATCTCCAGTTTCATTGCTTTAAATTGAAGCATATAACATTGTGTTTATGTTCTTGTTCCTGGACAGAGCAAAATTAAGAAGCGTGCATGGGTTCTTCATGAGTGCTTGGAAAGAGTTCCAGAGAATGTGGATGCTGCTAAGAAGCTGCTTCAGTATGGCTTGAAAGGCACAGACTTGGAGGCTCTTGTGGCCATAGGAAAAGGAGAAGATGGTGGCAGGTTTGCGAAGAGTGGTTTTTTTTTGTTTTGTTTTTCTTTTTAAAGAATGGTGTATGAAGTCTTTTCTAATAATTTGGTAATTTTTTTTTTTTATCAACCACTAATGAAAATGTTAAGATGTTTTTGCAGGACATAAAGAAAGGTAATGCTTTGAATCAAACTATTCTAAAGATGTCCACAAGGTACCTATTCGCATTTTACCTTTTACAAAAGTAAAATCACTGTTTATTTTGTACTGAATTTTCCCTCTTCTCTGGATGCCCTTTATTTTTTTCATTATAGAGAACTTCTGATGTCACTATTTTTCGATGAGAACCTGTTTCTGTTGCGTCTTCTGGAAGCTGCAACTACCCCTATAGATGTATTTTGTTGTATGTCTTAATTGTTGTAATGATTTTCTGTTGTTCAAGTAGGGAGGGGAGCAAAGCAAAACACAGTGGATCAGTGGGGAAATACATGCAGTGACAATTCTCTTCAGTATTCAGTTCCTGGTGGTAGAAATAGAAGAGGCTGTTCTTTCTTCGTGCAGTCATCTATTACCATTGTATGCTGTAGAACTGCTGTCAATCCCAGTGCTACCTGTGGAATTTAGGAACTTTTATCAACCGTCATAGCTGTGTGGTTGGTGGTTTGGTTTTTTTGGTTTGTTTTAGGGAGGGGGTGGAAACAAGAGACGATGCCTCTTGTTGGCTTGTGATGAATGCCTGCTGCTTTACAACAGCAAAACTCAGCATTATCATTTTCTATACAAGTTTAGATTTTTAGTCAAGATATTAACGGAAAGCTGTGTTAATGTGCTTACTCAAAAATTAGTTCGTCATATCTTTTTGTTGTTATTTTTTTTATCAATGTTGATTACATTGTTGGTTTTGTCTTCCAGATTTATCTTACCGGGGGAGGTGGACATTGAAATTCCCTATGAAGACTTTTTGTCACCAGATGAAGAAATGGATGCTAGAAAGGAAAAAGAGGCCAAGAAGCATCAAGAACTGCTATTATCAGTAAACTTCTCAAAGTAAATGAAATGTTAGGCCATGTTTTATTCAGAGTTATACGTTTATTATAACTACACAATTGCAAGAATGTAATTACTCTTGTGTATGTTATTCCTAATAGGAAAATGGTTTAAATTTTAATTGCCATTATATTGTGTCGAAGTTTTCGGTTTACTCTAATTCCTTGATATATTCCAATGCACAAAGTCATTAAAATGTGTAAAAGTTGTCTTCATATGCACATGATGTACAGTATCAATTGCAAGCATGAAAATTCCTGTTTTGAACATAGGCTGACACTGGAACAAAAAGAACTCTGCCGTAGCAGGCTGAAGCTGTTAACTTATCTTGATCGCCTTGAAACCTATGAGGTGAGGACACTTGGTAACTGTCTACAGTTATTTTGAGTTCTTATTCCATAGGTATTCCTGTAACTTTTTCATCACATTGTCATATCTTTTTTGTTATATATTGTAGTATTAATGTTTATAGTCTTCTTGAAATGCTACAGTCTCTCATTTGAGAAAAGTAAGCTGTTTTCTGTTCAAGCTGTCTTGTTTCTCCTGCTTCGCTGTTGCAAATGGCTGGCTTGTAGTGTTGAGTGGTATAGTTGGGCAGAAGCCTGTTTTGAACATACTGTGTCTGCAGGCAGTTAAGTTATGCAGCAATATGGGATGTGGAGTTGGTGCGGGATTACTATTATTTCCCTCTGTTAGTCTAATTAGCAAGTTCTGTTCAGATTCTCTAACAAATGTTTTTCTTCCATGAGCTTACTGAAGTGAAAGTTTTTGGAATGTCAAACTGTATTTTGCTTAGTTTTTTAACTTTAACTTTACAGTTGGCACTAGTCACATAATGACTTTTACCACATCTCTTTGTAACTAAACTTGTCTAAACCCTAATTAAAATAAGGCAGAGAATTGTCTTAGCTTATCAATCAAAGATGTATCTGTTTTTTTCCTACTGAAACAAATGAAAAACAGCAGCGTGCTTTTCCACATATATCTCATGCTTATTCCTCCTAAGATAAAAAACGTGTAGGCTTTTTGATGCTTTCGTAAATGTTGCATAAAAACGAATATTTTATAAGTTTTTGTTTGCTTGTTTGTTTTAAGGAAATCCTTGGAGGGCCTCATGCAGCTGAACAGCACTATGATGGTGAATTCTTTAAGAAGTTCAGAAATCAGAATATTGTACTTTCAGCAAGAACTTATGCTCGGGTATTAATATTTATTTTGCTAGAATGTAATTTTGTTTTGGTATTGCTGTTTTCACTAAAGTGCATTTTTTTCCCCCCTTTGAACTTGGTTCAATCTCAATGGGAATTTAAGAGGTGGGGGGTGTATTTGTTTGATTTCAAATAAATAAATGCAGTGACACTGAGCTAATTTTCTTTATTGCTAAAGAAAATTTTAAAATTAAATGTTTGTTGCATGACCTAAGCTTACATTTCGTGCTCATTTTCAGTCTAAATCAGTCTTAAGCTAGTTCTTCAACTTAATGTTTTGTTCTTTAGGAAAGCAATGTCAGAGCCCTGGAAATTTTGTTCACTTTCCATGGATCAGCTTTACTTCCACACAGACAGGCAATTCTCTCCAATTTTCCAGAGACTACTTCACCACATGAATATGCTTTCTTGTTGCCTGAAGCTTGGTAAGGATGCATCAATGGATATTAACTAAAAAAAAAAAGCTTTTTGGTCTCTTTTGGTTATTATCAGGAAGCTAGGGACTTTAAATGTTCTTGCCTCCATTACACATAAGAGGAAGCATGGCCTTTTCTGACCTGAAACTGCCCAGATTTTCACAGGTGTAAGTAAAAGTCTGTAATTGGTTTGTAATAACAGCCAGCATTAGCAAATTAATGACACAAGTGTTTAGCTCCCTAGAAGCAATTATGTTTTTCTGAATTTGTTTTGAAATGTAATTTAACACTTAAGCAGTCAGTAACTTCAAAATCATTAATCTTCTTGTTGCTGATTCTTAAGCAGCTTGCTAAGGTAAAATTGTGAAAAGCTTTTAAATCCAGACTTTCTTACTCTTTCGTTTCAGCATAAAATATTAGTTTACTGCCAGTTTCATGTATATTTTCATAAGTCTTCCTTGAACATCATAATAATGTTTTGTGTATTAATGAAAAGAATTTTTTGCTTCTAGAATGTTTCTTTCAAACACTTCAATTATGAAATTAGTTTTGAAGCATATTATTCGGTGCCCATAAAGAATTGGGGGAGATTTCATTATTTAATATTTTACAATAGGATTTTGAAGCCTTATTTCAGAGGGATAGTTTTTGGAGTAGCTAATAGAAATTTTTTTTTTTTTTTTTTAGTCTTCCAGCATTATAGTGAAGTTTTTCACTTCAAAGTTTTAGCAGTCCTATTTGGATAATTCTCCATGTACAAGAAGTTTTTTTTAATTCATCAAGTTCTTCTCCTGACATTTTTCCTAGCTTATGATACTTATCACTTTTGTCCTTTCTAAGCAGAAGTTAGTCTTTATTTCATGATATCTAATATTTACCAGTGCCCTTTTTATTGTGTTGGTAGTATTAGGAACACATTTGGTTATTTAGTTATGGTGTGAAAACACTTGTTTTATCCTTTTCTTTAAGGTAACAGTTAGGACCATGAAGAGAAATTATTGCAGAGTTTATAAAATTGGTAAAATATATTCCCATTTTTCTCTTTTGTTTTGACAAGATTTATAATGTGAGAGGGAGAGAAGAAGGGTCTTCTTAAACGTGGTTATGATATTTTGTTGGTGTTCATAAACTGGTTCCCCTTCTTTCTGAAGGGTTGTTTGTTCTTGTTGGGTTTGTTTTTTTTTTTTTATTTTTATTTTGTTGTTGTGGTTGGTTGGTTTGTTTAAGAAACTGACTTACGTGCCAAGAGGCAAAATGACTGTTAAAATAAAACATTTCACCCGTGATCTAGTAGTAAAGTTGTACAGATATGGGTTAAGAACTTAGTTTTGTCTGCTTTTAAGAAATGGAAGTATATAGTTTGAATCTTTATTCCCATGGCAGACAGAACTTTCCAGTGCTTGAATCAGGTATGTGCTGTTCACACTTTTTTTTTTTTTTCAGGTTGCAGAACAGATAATACTGTATGTCTTTGAAATGTTTGTCTTCAGACAACTACAAAATGGGGATGAGAGCAAATCCCATATATTTATAAAAATATACTGTATATTTGATCTCACCTCTTTCTAAAACTTTTCCCTGTTACAAAACTGATTACTCATAGTATTGTTAAATACACTCCTTAAAACTCTATTTTATTAATGTAATATAATTAAATATGTATTGTTGGAAATACCTATTAGTGAAAATAATATACTAATGAAATAGATGTAAGTTATACAAAGTAACATTTTCTTATTGATTTATGAAGGTTTTTTTTTTTAATGAGATGAGTCTCCCCCCGCCCCCCCCCCCCGCCTAAATACCTTCAGCTTCTGGCAATTCTTGTTTCATGTGAATCAAAATGAATCCATGTGAATCAAAGAGAACTGAAGTTCTTGGTCATTTTAAGTGAGTTTATTGGGCCATTTAGTTCTAGCATTTATTTTTTAAATGGGTTATTAATATGAATAGAATTACTGGTATTTTGTAGATACGTAGTAGTTGTTGTGAAATCCAGTTTAAATGAATGTGCTATCTAGTTTACTTCTCTATAGAACACAGTATGTGGACAAAATTTGCCTTAAATGATTGAACAAGGTTATGATATAAACTTAATCGAACTATTTCATTCCCACATAATATTAAAAAATTGCAAGTACTTACTGTAATTAATAAACTTCAGAACAAAAGGAAAACATTGCAAAAATATAAACCCCAATGTTTTAATTCGTAGAAAAAATGTAGCAGTACGGCCTGGTGTCTCTTCAGCTTATGCAGCCTGTAATTACAGTGGTCTTGGGATAAGGGGTGAGAAAGATTCAGTCTGTCCTCATGAACTTTGACTCTAGACAAATCTTATAAAGGATTCTGAGCCAGGAAATGGCTTAGTCTGGTTCTCCTTTTTAAATTTCACACTGTTGCAGTTATGAAATAGGGTGTGTGCTGGATATCAGAAAGATTTTCTACTTTCAACTGCAAAAAAGGCAGATCTCTCTTGTGATTTCTTTTAGCTCATTGTTTTTTCTGAAAATTCAAGGCCATAATTGTCTGTACTGAGAGATTCCGATAGGGTAATTGGTTGCTGTGGTGCATGTGATGAGGCCACTAACATGGACCAACTGCATGATAGTGCCCGTGTTAAGAGTGCAGCCTGCCCTGGTGGCCTTGCTTAAAGAACTCTTTGTTCATGCCTTGCTGATGCCTTTGCTGCTTGGCCTCCTGCAGCTCCGATCTCTTGCTGAGCAGTGTGCAGCTCTGGAGGCAGAAAAGATTTTGGTGGAGGTGAAAAATACTGTAGTTTGTCTTCTAGGTCTTCATCTGTGGCCCTGTGTGTGTGTAGGATGAAGCACTGCTGGGAATTGTCCATATTGTGTCTGTGTATATGGAGCACTTTAAATGATAAGAGGGTTGGTTCCCAGCTGGAGCTCTCTGAGGTGACACGTATCCTTGTGGGAGTTCACCACATTGCTCTCTGTTCTGTTAGTTAGTTCCTCCATCCATAGGGGAATCTGGCTGATGAAAAACTTGAGATTGTATAGCAGGTACTGCCTTGTTTATGCATGGAATGGGTGAGGTGGGACAAATAGGCACCTCTAGCTATTGCCAAGGCAAAAGTATTGAAACACAATTGCTTGCTGTACACCACCACCACCACCATGAATGCATATAGAAGTGCTATATCTGAAGAATTTCATTAGCTCTAAGAAATGTTTTTGTAAAGGTTGCATTATAACTGCCATTTCCTGCTGTCTGGAGCCTCCAGTTCAGCTGCAGATAGTAAATTCTGAGTACCTGGTGAAAGAAATGCTTGTTTTGCTAGTGCATTCTATAGGCATAATGCAGTTGTTTTTCTTGTTACTGGCACATGTCATTTACATTAGGATGACATTTAGAGACTGGTGTCACAAAAATTTTAAGGTCTTACCAGTCAAGGAAGAGTTGGCATAACAAATACGTGAAAAAAGGCAGAAGAATTTTTTTTTTTTTCTGTCTACTGGGCCAGGTTGTTAGGAAATAGATACATATTTTTTTCCTCTATCTGCTTGTAAAAAGTCTCAAGTGGTAGATGTCCTTTTGTTTCTTGTTTTTGGCACGTTTTGTAGCTTAGCATCTTTAGGGCTTGCTCTCAAAACTGTTCAGGAGGAGGTTTGTAATGTCAGAGCAGAGGATTTATGTATTCATGAGACTCTTGAAAAGACCTGCAAGTTATATAAGCCCAACAGCTCCCGGAGTTGAGAAGGAATCTGAAAATACTAAGATGCATTGGTGGCTCTACATGCCTGTCGGCTTCAAATTGGTATTGTGATAGACTGACATTACTCAGTAATGTGTTTTTGCAGAATTGTGATTGTAATGTTTTCCTACTTCTTTTTGTATTATTTCTCAGCTTCTGTTATGATGATGACTCCTGAATATCTGCTGTCTCTTAGTCATTGGGATTCATGCTCCTTCTCAAAGATCCATCAGATGCACAGACTTCATCTGTTAAGACAACTAGAGTGAAGGTGGTAAAAGTTTAGCTATTCAAAGGAGATGATAGCTCTTTCTAATCTCTATTTTAATAGCTACAGCTAGCGTTCTTAGTCTATAGTTAAGACTGTTGCCCTCAGGTTTTTAAAGGTGATCTCAGAGGAGAATAATGGCTTACCACCATTATAAATACATAACCAGAGTCTTTTTCCTTTTCTTTTAATTTTCTTATCCTTTTTACTACATTTAACTGCTATGTTGCAACATTACAGCTCACATTTTAAACTCACAGAAGTTGGGAAATTCAAATGTATGGTTCCCTCAACAGCCGTAAGTCTGCTATATTGCATATTACACTAGCAGTAAAAATCTTCCCTCTAAGATAGCAACTTTTTATATGTTTCTGCTTTTTTACTCCTTACCTTTCTCAAATACTGGTTTTCAGTCATGGCTTAAAGTGAATTTTTACTGGAGAGTTGTGGATGAACTCCATTTGCCTGATGAACTGGGGTGAGAGTGGAAATATCTTCTAAAAACTTAGCGAAGCTTTTAAAACCTGAAAATTGCCACATAGTAGACTCATCTGCAAGTAGATAAATACTACACAATTAAACTAAGAGGTTCATAAGCAGTTAACTTTGCCTTTTCATAATGATACCTTCTCCTGAACTAGACTTTTAGTTATTGCCTGTGGCACTGCAGTTTCGAAAAAGCTCTTACAGCTTCATCTCTTCTCTTCTTAGTGTATGTATGTAAATAGGTTTGATGACTGAACGTCTGCAGAACTGTCTAATATATAGTCCTCATTTTTTCGTATCAGTTTTTCTTCTTCTCTTCTGAAGCTGAGCTGCTTTTGTTTTCAGTGTAGGTCAGAAGTGTTCATGTTAAAAGAATTAATCCTATGGTCAGTTCTTTTTGTTTGTTTAAATTCATTTGTATAGTGCACAGTGAAATAAATAAAAAGGGCATAAGTTTTGTATGCTCTTCCTTTCTTTTGCACTAAGGGAAAGAAGAAAAACAGTTTAGAGGTAGAGGGATCAACGTAGTTAATATTATTTCAAGGATGTGTTTGGAAAAAAATAATTAAAAATCTCAGATCTTACCTTCCGCTATGAAACAGAAAAAATAACTCTTGAGGGAAAGATTAACTTCTCATGATGGCACCTGTGTTTCTGTATGGATTGACTTCTGGTAGGAGCAGGGAAGGTTCTTGTGGTCCATGTAAAAGTTAAAGTAGTGGTTTGGAGGAAGAGAAGCCCTTCTGCAGACTGGCCTATGTGGGGATCTGGGAAAGCAGCAGGAGCTGCTCACTGCTGCAGAAAGTGAGCTGGCAAAAGTACTGTAGGTATTAGTTGTGAGGAGTTTTTGAAGAGGAAAATGAGAACTTGAAGCTATGAGGGAGCCGTGGAGAACATGAGCTGTCACCAAGGTAGGAAGGAAGTTTCACAGGAGCTGTTATGCTGGAGCTGAGCTGCTGTTCAGAGGGACCTAGACTGACTGGAGGAGTGGGCCAGCGAGAGCCTTGGGGAGTTCAAGAAGGATAAATGCAAAGTCAGGTTCCTATAACTGAAGAAACTCTTGCACCAATAAAGGCTGGAGGCTGGCTGGGAAGCAGCTTTGCTGGAAAGGACCTGGGGGTCCTGGTGGGCACAAGCAGTACATGACCCAACAGGGAAGGCCAGCAGCATCCTGTCCTGCATGAACAGAAGCACAGCCAGGAGACTGAGCAATCAGACTACTGCACTCCTTCAACTGCATCTGGAATACGGGGCCCCCAGTACAGGAAAGACATCAATAAAGTGGAGCGAGCTCAGCAGAGGGCCAACAAGGTGACTGAGGACTGGAGCATGTGAAGGCTGAGGGAGCTGGGTGTGTTCAGCCTGGAGAAGGTTTCAGGCAGGCCAGTAGCAGCCTTTGCATACCTTCCTATAGCATGTGAGCTGGACTATGCTTGTGCTATTTATCCACAGAGCATTAACAGGATTTTCTTTATATTTGTGTCCTGTCTTCAGCTACAATGTGTGTCCTTTGCTTGCATAGTCCTGAACTGTACCTTGGCTTGCCTTCCCCAGTCTTCTCATGAAAGTGCTATCGTCTTATTTGTTTGTTGCCTTTTTACAGGGTTTAGAACAAAATTTATTCCATGAACATTCATTATGCTTTATAAATGTACAGTTCTGAAGAAGTGTTTTCACTATATGGTGACAGACAGCTTTGATCTTACTCGGAGTTCAGCTGTGTCTTTAAAATAGCCCATTTTGATTTTGTGAACGCTATTCCCTCACAATTTTAATTGTGTACATCAAGAAAAAAACACAGCAAGCTTCAACTGCAGTTGTGTAGTGTTGGCTGACTTTTCTGATGTTTAGATTATTTAGTCTAGGTTGTTTCAGGAGAAGAAAAAGTTCCCTTCTCCCCAGATTCTATTAAAGGTTAACCACGTCATTAAAACATAGCTTGATTTGTTTATGTGAATTCAGATATAACTTTTCTTCTCTGGTGGCAGAGTTGCTTCAAAAGACCTGTCATCGCAATGTGCACAGCAGGAATTCTGCAGAGTAGTTAACTGTGGTAGCCAAAAGCAGCTGGGATGCCTTTTCCACTAGTTTTTGTAGAGCAGTTTTCCCAAAATGTGTGGTGGTTTTGGCATTGGCATAGGCACCAGCTGTACTTAAGTCTTGATGAATTTGTCACATGTCCTATGGATATTGTTGGAAAATGAAGAGCTTCTTTCTCTGCCCACCACTTTTGTATCATGTAGTATATTGAATAATTGGAAGCCTAAAAATATATGTAATCAGTTATATAGTTGTATTTGCTAATTCATTACTAAACTACTATAGTGGTAGAAAAGAATGTTTTCATGCAATATAAAAAATGCAATACATATCATAGCTGTTAAAGACTACATATCTGGGATGTGTTTCTTATTATATTTCATCCTCAGTTATAGAATAATTGTGACATAATAAAACTGTTTCAGAGCCGTAAGATTTCAGAGCAACAGAAACTGGCATTGATTTCCCCATTGCTGTCTGAGAAGATACAGACTTTGGACAAATGAGTTTCTGAATTAAATTAAAGAATATTTCATAAAACTTCCCTTGCAGATCCTATATGATATACAACTATGTCTTATAGCCTACTTTTAATGCCTCCATATGTGTATGTAGTGGGATTATGGAAGTGCTAATTTGAATGTGAAGTCTAAAATAATTTACAGTGTGCCTACAGTAAAATATGGAAATCATAAATTCTGGTAAGTGTACAAGTGTCAGCAGGGGGAAAAGAATATTTGAAGGTTCAGGATTTGAGATAATTTTAAAAATAAATGTAATAAAGTTGGAATCAGGCACATTCTTCAAAAACATTTTGAGTACATAACAAAACCATTTGATGGAAACACTACTTTATTTTATAGTTCAATATCTTTCATATAAAGCTTTCTTACCTCATAACAGATCAATACTTTGTGTCTTACTTAAATGTGTTATGTTCAGTACTATCCCAGTATGCAACGCATAAACTTTCAAATGCAGAATTCATGTTTATAACGCTTGTTTCAGACAATGAGACATGATTTAAAAGAAAAGAAAAAGCAAAGATTCATCTACTCCCAAAACATTTTTAGAAAAAACCCCAAACCTACTCATAAAATGTGCATGTCTTTCAGCAAAAAGATGTTGTTCCCTAAGTGTGTTGGGGTGAATTGCCTTTTGTCTTGGAGTCTGGATTTGATAGGCACAAATTTACAAGGGAAAAGATTTAAAAAAAAAAAATTCTAATCCTCAACTAGATGAGTCTCAAGAGACAAGCCTGGTGTATTAAATGCTTGAAGGGGAAAAAAAAAAACATACAGAGTTGCCATTCGTAATAGAAAGAATTGGACTCTGGCCTTAAACCTGAATTAGACCTTCCTCTTTTGAAAACCTGAAAATCTCCTCTTACTGTTATTCTCTCCTGGTAGTTCTGCAATTTTGCAGACGTGATTTGAAACAGCTTCTAAAATGAAACCCTTGTCTGTCCTCTGCTGTATGAAAGTTCTTGTTTTCTCTTTTTAACAAAACAAACCCCCAAAAGACCCTCCCCAAACAAAACAAAACCCAAACAAACCAGCCAACCACCCAGTCCCTCTGAAATGTCATCTTAAGCCTACTGGGAAGTGAATGGAAAAATTTTACAATGAAAAGACATTGTCTTGGGCAATAAAATTTTATCCAGTTTTCTTTTATGTTTAATAGAACACAGAAAAGGAGAGCATTATTGATGGTAACATAAAGACCTGCTCATGCTGTCTTGATTCTATATTTTGGAAGAGAGTGTTAATCACACTTTGGCTTTTCTGTTGCTTGAACATTCAACTGATAAAGAGAACTTTTTCACTACAAACTGAGCTTTTCATAATAACATTCTCATGTATGACATTTGAAATATGACCTTATTAATTTAGTTTATGAACCCAGTTTCGAACATTAATATTTAAAATTGATTGAAAAATTATGTTATCTAAGACTTAAACAAACCACAGCCCACCCAATCCCCAAAATACATGGGCTGATGATGAATCTTTCCAAACTCAGAAAGTTACTTTATTCCTGGTGCTTATACCATAAATGTTAATTTGGAGTTTTCTTTATTATTTTTCAGTGATGTTACTACATGGTGCCTAATTATAAAGATAATTGTGGAGCATTTTGTCCAACTGAACTGGAATTGAACACAGATGTTACTGTAGCTGAGACACAGGAGTTAGCAGTTTTCCATCTTCTCCCTTCCTTTCTTTTGACTTTTATAGCCTGCAAATCTGCCTCTGCCAATTATTGCTGGATTTCTACTCCATGTTTCATCTGGAGGGTTGGAACTACTATGGATAAAACATGGGGTATTATTGTTAGTGCATAGAGGAGGGAAAGAAAGGGTGGCTGACCTCCTGGGAGAAATGCGTGTGTGTACGGGGCAGGGCAGTTAGTGTGGACATGTCTTGTTTAATGGTTGTTGCTAAATGAGATGGAGTTGCTGATTTTTAGTTTGTTGTTTTGAGTCTTACTATATCATGAAATTGATTTGTTTGTTGGAATTGTGTTTCTTTTTAAGCCACTGAGTTACAGTGCTGCTCTTCAAGGGATGAGAAGATTGTGCCCGTTTTTAATTTATAGATAGGGATTGTCCACGCAGTGTTGCTATTGCTGTTTATTATCAGGGTCAGGAGGAAATCAATGAGATTTAAAATGGCTTATTGCTCCAGTATGCTGAAACTTTAATGTCTTTTGTACATGGTTTGTTTCTTATTTCTACAATGCCAGAACCTATATGGCTGTTGTTTTCCCCCTTAGTTCTGCATAGTTTGACCTGGTTTTCTCAGGTTTTATGCTGCTTAAACAACTAGCCTACAACAGCGAGCCATAAGTAATCATTATAGTAATAACCTGTGGTGTTCTTAAACTGCATTTTAAACAGATTTTATTTTCTTCAACCTCAATATTTAGAGAATGTTTCACTGTGGAAGTTTGTAGTGAGAAAACCACATTAAACTTAATTGAGAAGATCAGTACATCAGGACCCATCTTGTTTTGGTTCAGTACAAGGGTTTGTGCTAAAATTGGAAGAATTTTTTTTTTAAGCTGTGAAGATCATAGGTTTTTGGTCATTTCAGTCTTCAGTGACAGCATATGAAGTCAGAATACTTACTGTGAAGCGGTAAAAATTCTTAAAGCATGTAGTGGCTTTTTTCCTTTTTTTAAAGTTACAGTCAGTAAGAAAATCAATTTCTTCTTATTTTTTTTAGTGGATCTTTAATGGTATATTTAGAACATGTGTTTGTACAGGTAATATCATACAGGCAAAATCACACTTGCATAGCTGCATTAAGAAGTGATAAATCTTAAAGAATTGGTACTGTAATTGAACTACATGCTTATTATGAATTCACGGAAATACTTGTGTATGCTTTTTATTCCATTAATTGAATGCCATCACAATTTAAAAAAAATATGTAAAGTTTCCCTTTTCTGTTATACCAGTTACAAGCAGGGGACATTGAAAATTCTTCCTTGGAATGAGCAGAAACATCGTGAAGAAGACTGGTGTGAAAAAGCAGAATGCAGGTAAGTATATAGAAAAAGCAAAAATACATTTCAGGTAAAGAATTTACTTACTCATTCTTAAAATGTGGGAAATAGTAAGACTCACTTCTTATTTTTTTGCACACTAACTTGTGTTTTAAGCTTTTGTAGTGAGAATGACTGAGCAAATGCTGTTTCATGTTACAGCATTATGTTCAGTGTGATGATGTGATGAGCAACTTTCGCAAATGCATGTGAGCGGGGGTGGGGAGGTTACCATTGGAAATCCTGATTTTTTTTTTTTTTTTTTTTCCCCTCCTCCCTTTTCCTTCTGCCTTGTTATGTGTCAGCCATAACATTACCATAGCAGCATCAATGGATCACAAAACTGCCTTTCACTGTGTGAGGAACAGATGGAAAGCAGAGGTTGGGCGTATCTGTGTCTTTAGTAGAGAGGATTCTTTCTTTCCTGGTCTATCTCATGTTTGGAATCTCTTACTAGTTACTTTGCTGACAAAAATTAACACTTATTATGATTGGCATTTGAGTCCCATCAAATTATTGGTGTAATGGTAGGTCGATTGTATCACTTTCTTTCAGATCAACCAGAAGTTTTAGGAAAAAGACTGATGTAAAAAAAAATGCAAGCAAATGTATACTTAAACATATACTTTGTTTTTTTTTTTTTAAAAGGATGATTGTTGAACCAACATTACAAGATGAAGGTGAATTTCTCTATGAAACGCAACCTGAGTTACTGAAGTACAGGACTACTGACCTTTCAGTGGATCTCGTTACCGATTGGTATTTGAGCAGAGCACAGGAGATTGAAAAATACGCGATGCAGGTGAGAATAGCAGTAAGGAAATGATGATGGCTGACTTGGGCTGATCAACAGAATCCTATCTTAATGCATATTGATAGGACGCTTTTCCATCAGTAATATACACTGTGTCTCATTCTTCCTTATGGCTTTTGAAATATTTGGTTTTTCTTTTGCAGTGTACTTATGCTTGCTCTAAAGTTTACTCAGCCAAATAATTGATCCATAGGAATGAATAGGAAGCCAGTAGATTCCCTTTTGCTTGGCTTACCACAGCAGACAGTAGCACTTTCGTAGTCCATGAAAAATGTTTACCATTACATTTTATGTTTGTAACTGAGGGAGGGAATGTTGTGCACAGGGTATCAGGAAACATATTTTATTATCTGTCATGTGATACTGTGCCATATATATTGATATGTGGCAGTCACATATGTTACTCATATGCCAATATGTACTACTGTCATGATTTCTTCCTGGCAGGTTTTTGTATGTCTGTGGGACTACCATGCAGCTTATCTTTGCTTTATTTTCTTCATATTTTAAAAATGTTTGAAGCTCTATATGGTAAACATTGCAAGTAGGAATAGAGCTCATCACTGACATGCTCGAGTATTTTATTGCTTCTCAAGCCAATTTAGCTGCATGAAAAGGAGATTGGCTGGAAGTATCACTATGGGTTGGTTCTGGTGGACAAGTTCTTTTATTCTTCAAGTTTGTAGTCCTCCAATGCTCTTTAATCATAGTTCTCTGTGATCTTAACAGCTTATCAGTAGGTATGGAAATGAAAGCAACTTCCAAGGATCAATTCAATTACTAACATATAAATGAAATTGCATTCCACTCTTCCAGACTTATGTCTGCCTCACTGAATATGGACAGTCAATATTGCATTCTTTGGAACTGAAACAGAATCTTTCATATAAAGGTATTTTCAGTCACCAGGGAAAAAGAGTGTCATCTTCTGTGACATAAAAGGCAACAATTAAAATTATTAATTCATGGTCAGCTAGAAAAGCCATGTTACATGCAGAGGTATGCATAACTTCAGTTAGTTAACTGATTATCTTAGTTTAAAGCAATCCTTCATACTCCATGCAGTGAGATGAGGTGATGTATCTCTGTGTGTGATCTCTAGAAGGAATAGTATTCTTCTAATTTACATGCATCAATATGATGCACCTGGGTCAAAGGCCTGTAACGACATCATTCACTAAGATTAAGCATTTTATTTGGTCTTTATAAATCTGAGAAGAGTAATACATTTAGGAATACACAGTCCACAAAAACTTCTAGGAACTTAGAATTGCATATTAAGCAAAAGGAACAGGGAAAGAAAATGGACACAGACTGGACTTGAAGATGTTTTTTGGCAAACAGTTGTACAGCAGGGGGTTTTTATTATTTTTCAGGTGGACTGTGCTCTGTCCCTTGTTCGTCTTGGCATGGAGAGGAATATTCCTGGTCTGCAGGTGCTTTGTGACAATCTGATCACTCTTGAGACAGTAGTTTATGAGACTGATGGTGATCGAACCTTAACTTTGAAGGAACTTGTAGAGATGAAAGACATTGAAAAGCTGAGACTGTTGATGAAGAATGTAAGTATTTTGAATAAATCAGTAAGTATGCCTTGATTTCCAGTAATTCAGGTTACCCTAGATCCTATATATATAAAGGCACTGTTAGTGGCTGACATTTTTCTGATGAACCTCCACCTTTAATTCAACAAGAATTCAGCACTTTTACTGTTCCTTTTTTGCTGTGGTGTTTTTTTTTTTATTATTATTTGTTTTTAACAAATGCTAAAATGGCTAAGTTTTCTTGAAGACCTGTTTCTTTGTCCTAGGCACAGGACTAAACATGACTAAATCCAGTCTTTTGAAAGCTGTAAATTGCTTTTTCATTGACCCTTTCTAAAGGATCTTCAGTGTAGTTGTTGATGATGCTGTGGATACAACAACATTGAATGTTTTCCTTGGATGTTTTTTGGTGTCTTTAAATATTGGCAAAAAATCTTAATATTTGCCTCTGCAGCACATGTGTGTTTTTCATCTTGTTGTTAAGCCTGTTCATAGCATTTCAGAATAGGAACAGACCTTTTAGAAAGGTTGAAAAATACCTAGGGCTCTGAACAGGGCTCTGAAATTCAGTTGAAGAATACGTAAGCACCAGAGGAGAATACTCATGCACTAGAAGCTCCTCAGAATTTTCACAATTTTGCTGGGATTTATGTAACCACTCATCATTGTTTTTTGTCTTGCATTCTTGCATGCTGAAAGTAATGCTACTCTGACATGTATGCAAGGCGATCTTTCACTCGTTCTGAAATTGCGGGAGGAAGACGGCTAGGCTTTCCTCATGTAATGGGCTTTACCCCTGTACTGCTTAGTTTCCCCAAGCAATTGGGTAGTAGAAAGACGACAGATTGTTTCAGTGCTTCATGATATAGTGATCTGTGCAGCAGTGGTGAATGTCAGGCCTCAGCTGTTTGTCATAGGTGAAGATAACTGTTTCAGTTATATTGATCAAAATATGTTCTGTTTGGTTTTTGGTTTTTTTGTTTGTTTTGGACCATGAAACTGAACTTGTTCTTTTTTTCCTCTCTAACTCATTCTGCTTTCCAGTCCTCCGATGAAAAATATGTGAAGAATGTTTATCAGTGGATGATCCCTTTTCTCCACCGCTGTGAAAATCAGTCCCCTGGTCTTGCAAATTCACTTTTTAAAGAATATTTAGTAACATTAGCAAAGGAAGACCTGACTCTACCTCTGAAGATATTTCAGAATTCAAAACCTGCTGTAAGTATAGAGCCCTGATGATTCTACTGGTTTCTTAGGAAATTCTTGTCCTGAAGAGCTGAATTCATAAATAGAGTTAGTTCATCTTCTAAATCAGATCGTCTCTCTGATCTTTCCCTTCTTGGACCCAGGAATTGTTATGTTTTAGAAAATGTAAATTAAAAAGTATTATAGCATAAGTTATGATGCAACTGAACGGTCCTTGATGAGATTGTCAAACTAATGTAATTATGGTCTTGACCTAGTAGAACAAAAATTGTTGTGAAGATTCTTCTTTGAAGTAATTTTATGGTGACATGTTTAAAGTAAATTCCTGGCATATTTGCTTTTTAAAAAATGTGTATGGAAGAGTTTGATCTCACTAGTATTTTTTCCTGAGGAATTTACTAGCAGGAGGTTTCAAATTATTTCTTCCTGTTCTCCCCGCCCCTCTCTTTCCACAACAAATGTAAAGAATAAAATAGAGGCCATTAAGATGGAGCCAAGAGTTCAGTGAATAAGGGTTGATGTCACCTTCCACAAGAGTATTCCATGCTGCTTCTACAGTTTTTAAATAATTATTCCAGGGCACATAAGCACATTTTTGCATACTATTGAATGTTCTAAGTGTATGGACAGAAATCAAGCAGTGAAGGAAAAACACAGCTGTTTTATATATATTGATACTGTTGTACGTATTAAATAAATCTGACAAATGTTTGCAGCAGTTGCCTTCCTCTGCTCTGCACCTTCTCTGTCTCAAATTTAAAAAGGGTATAATGGCGTACCACTGTTCTTTCCAGTGTCTGCAGTATAGGAAACTAGCTGAGTTATGTTTCAGGTTGTAACTTCAACAGGTACTTCACTAAGTTGTTAGCAAGTTGTTCTAATTACAGCTAAAGCCAATTTATTTACTTGGAGTACACATCTTTTTATATTCAGAAGAAACTTAGCTGTTGAATTAGAAACAGAAAACTAAAAATAATGTACTTTCTTTTCTTGTTAGTGTCAGCAAAAAATTATTCCTGATCAAGACCAGCTTATGATTACGGCATTGGAATGTATTTATAGTTGTGAACGAGATGACCAGCTCTCTCTCTGTTACGATATTTTGGAATGCCTTCCACAAAGAGGATATGGGTAAACATTTTCAGCTAGTTATTTGTAAATATTTTAGATATGCTAAATATAGTTGTGAATTAATGCTTTAAAAATAGTTAAGTCACTAAAGGGTAGGTAATATTACTGGAATATTCTGTTCCTATCTGAGTTGCCGTGGTTGTACGTACGCTTATGCTTTATATGTATGCTTGTGCTGTATATGTACTTTACCAAATAATGCAACAAAACATGATTTAAAGTAGCAGCCTAGACCAAGGCTTCTGTGTTAGTTTCTTAGACTTTTATTATCCTGGTGAATTGAGACCAAGTGTTAGTGCTGTCTTATTGGTCTTGTTGGTCTTGTTAGTTAGTGGTGTCTTTCACTTAGCTTATAAGCAGCAATATGACCCTGTGAGAGAGCTCTCTATATGGAAGACCTATATGAAGGACAAGTAATTCTCGAGAAAGTGAAAGCATGAGAAGGAGATGTAAACTCTTCTCCCAATATCTTTTACATGTAGGAAAGAGAGCCTGAGAAAAGTTTAAGGACGAAGGAAAAGCTCTGTTCTTGGGAGACTGAGGACCCTCTCAATGTTATCTGTCCTTCCAGCAAGAAGCCAATAGTTTTAATCTTTTCAAGCAAACAGATACTTGATTGTCATCAAGGAATGTTTCAAACTGCTTATCTTTATATCTATGTAATATGAATTATTACATTATTATTATATTATATGAAGTATGGAAATTATATTTTTTTAATATTAATTGTATAATATCTTTGCAGGCCTGAAACAGATAAAACTACCACTCTTCATGATGAAGTAGATGAACTGGAGCAAATTCTTAGGTATTTAATTTTGCTAAAATAAGTAATGTATTCTTACAGAAGTCAGTAGGCATAACCAAGAACTTTTTTATGACAAGAAAGCAATAAGAATATTTATCTTGTTTTTAGTGCTGTCGACAAGTTAATCTGTAAGGTTTTTGTATTCAGAACTTAGAAATTTTGAATAATTTTAGCTATTTGAATGTTAAAAAACTGCACAGGTATTTTCCATGGAATAAAAGGGTGGGGTTTTTTGGTTTGTTTTTTTGTTTTTTTGGTTTTTTTTGAGGGGGAAGAATGTTACTTCTGAAATATCTGGGGAAGTTCTTTTGATCTTGATACTCTGTAATGCTTTGAGTGATCAAAAACTAAAAGCTGTGAAGATATGTCATCAGGTTATTGGTGATATGCATTTACCTTACAGTAATAAATTTTTGGGTAAATAATGTTACTCTGGCTAGTCTATACTGTTACAGACTTTATGGAGACTGCATTTGCAGTACATTGTCTGAGACAGCTTTAAGACTGCTGCAGCAGAGGTAGTTGTACAACTGTGCAGAATTAAAAAATGTTGACTATTCATTTGCAGTGTGTCAGAGCTGTTGGAGAAACATGGACTTCAGAAACCTGTTTCCTTTGTGAAAGACACAAAGGACAATGCGGAGGAGGCACGGAAGCTGATGATTAGGCTGACAAGGCACACAGGTCGCAAGTTAGTATTCAAAGGGGAATGGGAGATAGGAGGGAAAGGACAGTAAGGTAACACATACTTATTGTCAGAGAGCGTACCTGCCTGTTTTGTTGCAGTAGGGAACTATAGTGTTCAAACTGAATACAATGTACATAAACCACATTTGTTAAACTGGTGATTAACATGATTAGTGTTTTGGCTGCATTCTCCACATTCAGAAAACTTTATCTTGCTTCAAACCTGTTTCAATATGTTTGTGTGCAAGTAAACAAGCCTAAAAGGCATACTGGCTGCAAAATACTGCAAGATGATGAACAGTAAAAGTTAACAGATTGTAAATGAGGTCCTTTAAGACCTATTTAATTTTATTGACAGTGTAGGATTTGTAAAATACCACTTTCTTTTTTTTGGGCATGTTTTCTTAGGAGCTCTTTTAATAGAATTAATATGTAAAATCAATAAATTACCCTACCTCTTCTATTTCCAGTGTAATTCTTTTAATTTTTCTGTTTAAGAGCTATTTCATTTAACTCTTCTTCCAAATGTAGATGAATTATTACGTGGCTCTTGGCATAAGCAGATAAAAAGATTGAAGCCTGGGAAAAACAGCTATCACTGTGGGTTGTTTTTTTTTTCTTGTTTAAAGTAAACATGCACAACAGTTTATCAGTGATGAGAGGGTAGTATTTAGCTTGGACATGCTGAAAGCTTTTTGACTTCTAAACACCTTTCTTTAGAAAGTTCAAGTCAATGCCTCTGTAGGAAAAATGTTGATTTTTCACTTTTTGTAGAGACCCTTTGGTTTGCCAGAATGAAAGCTAATGCCACATGAGAAAATCACTATTAGCTGGACTAGCTTGTGTAGCTTAAAAAAGTCTTTTTTAATATGAAAGGCTCAAGATAAGGTCAAAAAACCTTCATAGCGTTTTTACTAGTATAAGTTTTGATAGAGCACATAAAGTTGTATTGGAAGCTTTGTGGGTAAACAGAGATCCATGGATTCAGAGGGTCAAGAATCTGAATACCATTCCAATTTAAGGAACAAAGTAAGCTTGCAGCTCTATTTGCCTGTGATTGCATGCAATTGATTACTCCTTTGAGATTGCCGACAATGAACAGCATTTTAATGATCCTCAGTTGCTGTTACAAACTTGTCTTTATCCAGCTGTTTTTGGATCAGCAGGAAGATAGCATTTTCAACTTTCTGATCTACTATTGGAAGTTTCAGAACCTACTTGGGGGATCTTGATAAAGATTGCTTAAACCCTGTCCTATCCCACAGAAAACAAACGGAAAAGACACTTTGGGTACTGCATTGTTGTTGTCAAACAATTTTATCCCACAGACACTGTTTAAATGTTAATTGATATTAAAAGCATTCTGTCTTTAAATCACTTCTTGGTTAAAAGTCCAATTAAAGATTGAAATAGAATTTGAGAAAACTCATATTTTTGGTGATGGAACTGTAGTGTTATCTACTGCTGTTCTTTAAATTTGTTGAGGAAGAGAATATTTAATTTTAAAAATGTTTGTAGGCAACCATCAGTCAGTGAGACACACTGGAAGGAATTGCTCCAGGATATGTTAGACATGCAGCAGAAAGTATATACATGCTTACATTCAGATACTTGCTATGAGGTGAGTTTTATGTTTTCTTACTGATTATGTCCCAAGTAAGCTACAAATTCTCGTTTCATATTATTGCTCACAAATCTAAATGCATTTTCATGTGTTATGTTACTTGGTTGTCTACTGGCTCTTTTACAGTATTTTAATTCAAATCAGAAACTTCCTGTGTTAATTCATTTCATCAAAAGGCCTTCTAATAAATATCCTGTATATCTTTTATTAGAATTCAACTTTTTTTAAATTGAGTCAACTTCTTGAGACTTTGTAATTCTATGTACAAATGTGTTTAGTAATAAACACTTAAAACTAATGAAAATAAACAATCTTTTAGCTAAATGTTATCTTCAGCCAAGCATTTATTAAACACAAAGTTCTGGTTTGATAATATTATCGAAGATCATTATAGGATTATGGACTTTCTACTGCTTGCAGTTGAAGTAAAATAATGTGAGATGAGAAATCTAATTTCATTGAAGGAAAAAAAACCAAAACAAACCTGCATGTGCATAAACCCCAAACCTATGTCATTAATATTTGCAAAGGGCAGCTATTAGACTGATGTAGAATTTGCTGTGACCTGTATTGTTTATCTACATTTTCACTTCAATATAGTGCAGTTTATTGTAGAAACAGTGCCCTGTCTACTGTAATCGGTGTTTAAATAGTCATATCTTTTAAAAGTTTAGGAGTGTTTTATTACAGTTTGCAGATTTAATTGCTTATGGCTACCAATCTGATTAGCTCTTGGGAGAAGTTTTAAAGCAAATTAGAAAAAAAAAGTTGGTAAAACCCAATGCTATTCAACCTATACATAAAAAAGTCACTCTTTCTCTGTAGTTGTACAATTTGAATTTGCTCAAAGAGAACTACAATGTATTTAATGTTCACGATTTTGTGATAGGCTAAGGCTTAGTGTACTTGGATTTTTTTTTTTTAAGTGCATTTAAAAAATTATAGTACTAGAACGCTCTGAAAATAGTAGCATTTGTTTTGCTCTGATCTTAATATAATTTTTTATTAATATTAATTTATTTTTAACCTCTGTACTGTATGATTAAAAAAAACACAACAAAGGGTTTTGGAAAAATGATCTAGGAATGTTGAAAATGCTTTGAAATGTAGTGCTGTCATATGCAATTATACTTTGGTAACTTCAAAATTGAAAAATTGATGAGGCAGTAAGGATTAGTAATCACATGTGAGGTTTGTATTGGGATCGTTTTTAGCATGGTGTTTACTCAATTCTGCTGGCATGCAAAGTGAATCCTGTCCTGTTGAAGAAGGACTTCATGTCCGTGAATTGTATTTGTGTGATCTTCAAGGAAGAAGGCTCAGCTATCATACTTGGTATCTTTCACTGTTCCTTGAGGATTAGTATATTGTGAAACGGAAGATGATCCAATTGTACAATGTTTTTTAAGACGCACTGAACTGTGTTCCTTTCCAGAGCATGGGATGGTTTGGAGAAGTTCTTCCTAGTGAAAAAATACTTTAATTTCAAGATGCGATTGGACAGGGTGCTAGATGCTCTCATCTATGCCCCCTTTCCCAGAAAAGATCGGACCAGATGATCTTTTGAGGTCCCTCCCAACCTGGGCTCTTCTATGATTCATTGATTCTATTTAATTTGTTATGAAATTTGAAACCTTTGATAAAGGCCATATTGTTGCAGCTGCAATATTTTCTGAAATTATTAAATGCGTATGTTGCTCTTCATTAGGACAATACTGACCATGTTTAAAAAAAAAAAAAACAAAACAATTTATTTTTGTAAGGAACTGAGATTATTTTAAGTGTCTCAAAGTGGGCAAAATTTTGACCTGGAAATAACAGGTGTTTTGTGGCAGATGCAGCATTGTATTAGTATGCATTCTTTGAAGATAGTATTGATTGAAACTTAAAAAACATCTTATATGCTCAGTTCTAAATATTTCTAGTTTCTTCAGGGATACAAAACTTCTTATATGCTGTTAGTTTTAAGGTCTTAATACTGAACTGCCTTTTCAGATTCTTAGATTCTATTGACACCTCAGAATGTAGGTATAAATAATTTCTGATCTCTGAGTCGTACTGTAGAAAGGCAGTTAATAAGCTTTTTTCTGCAGGAAGTAGAAATAACTAGCTACTAGTTAATTTGAGCTTAACTTAAATAGTGGAAATACTTTCCTTGGTAGAAGTTACATATTCAGTCCAAGCAGAAAATGTTCTTTTGACTTCAAAGATCCATTTATTCAAAGGGGTTTGTTCCATGCAATGCAGATAAGCTTACTTGAAGCTGCTGCTGCAGATTATTAAATTATTGTTCTTTCTTTTAGATATTCACAGAAAGTCTTTTATGCTCAAGCAGTATAGACAATATCCACTTGGCTGGGCAAATGATGCATTGCAGTATTTCGTCAGTGGATCTACCAAGTTCGTCAAAAGGGAAGCCACAGTACCGAGTCAGCTATGCGAAAAGTGTTGAACTAGTTTTGGCTGCTGGCAGAGAATATTTCAATTCTTCAACGAGTTTGACTGATAGCTGTATGGATTTGGCCAGGTATATTTACAATTATATATGTAAATACATATTGCTCTTTTAATTGAAACTTGAATTTTGTTCTCCCTGTAAGAGGGAGTGAATCTTACATGGGTTTATTTCTTTTCATGTAAAATTACATGGTAAATGGAAACAATATCTTTGGCTTCTGTAATATTTTTGTTTGTTTGTTTTTTATAATTTTTTTTCCTCGCCTTGCTTTGTGGGTGTGTACACCATTGCTGTCCCTTGTTGCTGGAATGATCTGTTACAGAATTCAGGTTGAAGAAGAAACGTACAAAACTGTGCATAAGAAGCTTTTTGTGTGTGTCATTTGAACCTTTTCCACGTTACGGCATTGAACCACAATAGTGGCCCCTAGTTATTAACACAATAGAAAATAGCATTTTGCTGATTCTTTCATGTCTTTTCTTTGATCTCTCCCGATTCTGAGAGTCCATTTGAGGCTGTCTGTCTTTGTTACATTAAGAAATTAGGCAAATAATTCTTCTGAAAGGAATTCAGGCATAGAGCAGCCTTGGAGGTTTCAGTGTGGGTGTTCATTCTTGTATAGATTTAGATATGGAAGTATTTTCTTTTACACAGTTTAGACACAGATAGGTAAAATAATAAGGTATTACCTATGTAGAAAATTGATGCCTTGGCTTACCCTAAATATTTAAAATAGAAACATGTCTTACTATTTCCAGCCTTTCCCTTTTATTTTAAGAATTTGCTGTTTCATTGGTATTCTTGTTATGTGTTAATCCAAGTGAGTTTTCCTTTTTCTGGAAAAAAACAAAAAAAAAACCCAAACCAAACAACAAAACCCAAAAGAAAATCCCATAACCAAACAAAAATACTTATGAGTACGTTTACCTACTAATTACAAGAAAAAGATTAAATTATGTTTCTTCCCCTCAAGATACAAACTCATCTTGACCCATAATGGTATGTACATACACGTTACCAGTCCTTCTGAGTACTGACCACAGTAATACAGTCTAACTGCTTGTAATTAATTATCCATTTTGAAATTAAGAAGTTTTTCTCAGTAAAATACTATTATTATAAAGTCTTACGGATCGACAAATCATATATTTTCTGTCAGGAATTGAAGGAAGAATATTTTTGCAGTTTGCCTTGAGTGACGGTTACATTCTCCATAACTTAACTAGAAAGTGATTGAAAAAGCATTGGTTTTTTCTCTCTAATTACTTGCAGCTTGTTCCTCTTTCCCCTCTCAAATGCACACATACATAAATATAGATTATAAGGATGAGGTTTTTTGTCTTTATTTTTGTGGGGTTTTGTTGTTTGCCTTTTTTAATAAAGGTATTATTGCCTTAGGTCCAATTTGGAATACAGTCACTTTTTACAGTATTAATTATATAATGCTAGCTCTATTTCTACCTTTTTATTGAAAACACAGTTTATTGACTGTCACTACTGCTTATAAGAGCTAGGTAAATACTTGCTTTGGAGGCATAAAAGGCCCAAGAGTCACTGGCTTTTTAAATTTATCTTTATTTTTAAATATGTGAATATTTATATGACTATATTATTTTTAAATCAATTGAGCCTTTTTACATTTTGGACACCAGGGCTACTAGATACACTGTGCAAAAGTTGCGATCACAATGAAGCCGGTGTTATAATATCCAAATTACAACTGAATTTTATCTATATGCATACAATTGCCACAGTTAAAATCTCTCTATTAGCTACTTGTACGGGGAGAGGACACTGTAGTGGTGGGAGAAGGGAAGGCGTAAGAGAGAAGCTGTCCTCTGGGCTAAGCTAGGAGGCAGAGAGGTTGGTTGGTTTTCAGAGGTGAGTAGCTTCATTTTGGAGCAGCAGGAACAAAATGCACGGTTATCTGGAACAGACCTTTTGGGTCAGCAGGGTCAGCAGTCCAGTCCTTTGCTGTTGCATGTGGCACTGTAATATAATGTAGCCTTACATTTGTGCCTGGGAAGGTCATGGAACAGATCCTCCTAGAAGCTATGCTAAGGCACGTGGAAGACAGGGAGGTGATTCAAGACAGCCAGCATGGCTTCACCAAGGGCAAGTCCTGCCTGAACCAGCCTAGTGGCCTTCTATGATGGAGTAACTACATCAGTGGACAGGGGAAGACCTACAGATGTCATCTGTCTGGACTTCTGTAAGGCCTTTGACACGGTACCCCACAACATCCTTCTCTCTAAATTGGAAGGATATGGATTTGATGGGCGGACTATTCCGTGGATGAGGAATTGGCTGAATGGTTGCATCCAGAGGGTAGTGGTCAATGGCTCAATGTCCGGATGGAGACTGGTGACAAGTGGTGTCTGTCAGGGGTCCATATTGGGACCAGTACTGTTGAACATCTTCATCAATGATATAGTGGGATCGAGTGCACCCTCAGCAAGTTTGCAGATGACACCAAGCGGTGCAGTTGACATGCCTGAGGGATAGGATGCCATCCAGAGGGACCTGGACAAGCTTGAGAAGTAGGCCCGTGCGAACCTCATGAGGTTCAAAAAGACCAAGTGCAGGGTCTGGTGGATGAAAAGCTGGACAGGAGCCGGCAATGTGCTCTTGCGGCCCAGAAGGCCAACCTTATCCTGGGCTGCATCAAAAGAAGCGTGGCCAGCAGGTCGAGGGAGGTGATTCTTGTCCCTCTACTCTGCTCTGGTGAGACCCCACCTGGAGTCCTGCATCCAGCTCTGGAGTCCTCAACACAGGAAGGACATGGACCTGTTGGAGTGGGTCCAGAGGAGGGCCACAAAAATGATCAGAGGGCTGGAACACCTCTGCTATGAGGAAAGGCTGAGAGAGTTGGGGTTGTTCAGCCTGCAGAAGAGAAGGCTCTGGGGAGACCTTATTGCAGCTTTTCAGTACTTGAAGGGGGCTTATAAGAAAGATGGGGATAGACTTTTTAGCAGGGCCTGTAGCCGTAGGACAAGGGGTAATGGTTTTAAACTAAGAGAGGGTAGATGTAGACTAGATATAAGGAAGACATTTTTCGTGATGAGGGTGGTGAAACAGTGGACCAGGTTGCCCAGAGAGGCGTTAGATGCCCTATCCCTGGAAACACTGAAGGCCAGGCTGGATGGGGCTCTTAGCAACCTGATCTAGTTGAAGATGTCCCTGCTTGTTTCGAGGCGGGGTTGGACTAGATGACCTTTAAAGGTCCCTTCCAATGCAAACTATTCTATGATTCTATAATCAGTATGCAAATCTGATTTAATGTTGTCATAAAATTAGGGTTTACTTACTAATTTTTTTTCCCAGTCTCCTATTGAGAGTCTTTTCCATTTGCAGGCTCTGGAAATACAATGGATCATTGTTTTTAATATCTCATAAGGGCCTGGGATCAACTTTTATCTTACGTTTTATGGTGATACTTCAAAATATGCAGTTTATAGCTCGAATACTTGCTACGAATGTGTGACCGTGTGTTTATTCTGTTTAGTAAGATGTTTTGGTCCTTCTCTGACTTTTCTCCAATCAGTTGTTTTACGGTAACTTAACTTATTTCCATGAGTGATATCACAATGTGCAGGTCTCCTAGTAACCTTCCTGTATGAGTTCTTTTAGGGGTGATGTATTTATCTTCAATTTAGCTTGTTCTTTTTCCTTCCACTCCTGTTTTAATCTGCACTTCACCCTGAAATGTTTGTCATTGCTCTTGAAAAATGTGATGCGTTCAGATGGGAATGTAGGTAACACACAATTTTATTTTTCATGTAAACATGTCTATTTCTTAATTAACATGTAGAGAGAAAAGCCATATGACAAACTGCGCAAATAAAATACTTTCCTGATTTAATGGGCGTGATGAATTAAGCCAGTTTTAAATCATTGAGACTATTTTGCATGTGGATTTTTTTAAACATGTATTAATAAAACTACATATGAACACACTGTACCAGAATGCAAATTTATTTTAAAAAGTTATCTAAAAGCTGATTATGTCAATATAATATTCATAAAACATATGAATTTTAAAAAAGCTTATTTTAAATAACATGGTGTATGCATTAATTCATCTTCAGAGCAATTTTGTGTTTTTTTTTTTTTTATCAGCTTTGTTTTTATTTGCTGAACCTAGTTGAGGAAACAATTTATGACAACGGCTCTAACATTTCACTTCTAATCAACTTACTACAGAATTTTGCTTTTGTCTTCTAGTGTATGGCAATACCAAAACACAATAGTGATATGAGAAATATTTCCGTAAATAATTTCATGTTTAAGTACCTACGTCTTCACCATCTTTCATTAAGTTCATTCCAGGTTTAAATTCAAGAGGGTTTAGGCAATGTTCTTATCACAACTAGATGAAGAAGATTGTGGCAATCCAAGACAAGAATTTCGTTAAAATGTTTAGCCAGCCATAACAGGGATATAGTGCCAAACACTTACAGTGTGTGTTACAGGACTAGTGAGTATTTTGACATTTCACAAGCACAGTAAATTACCGGGTGGTTTTTGTGTCGGTGTGGTTTTGTTTTTTTTAACACTCTCAGATGAACTTTTTCCAAAAATTTAACTTCGAATTTATTCAACAATTTTTAGAAAAATTTGTTTCCTTCCTATCTAGGTGCTGTCTACAACTTATTGTAGACTGTCCGAGTGCTATTCAGGAGGAGCTAGATCTCATTCGTGCTCTTGACTACCTTGAAGAATTTGGCGTGAAAATATTACCATTACAAGGTACTGCATATTTTTAGTCTTTATTTGATTACTTGAATCACAGGCATAAATATGCATGACATGGCTTAGTATTGTGTGAGTGTTGCATGAGTAAACTGAAGGATCCCTTCCCTGCCTCCACACAGCTTACAGGCATACACCAAAAAATGATTTTTTTAAAAAACATTCTTCAGTTGATGTGCGATAAGAAAGATGTCTGCATATGGAATCTCTGTTTTGAGACTGTTTTTTAGCAGGACTTTTTAATAACTAGAGTACTGAGTATCGGAAGCTCTTAGTGACTTCAGAAATAGTTTGAGCTCACTCTTTATGTGCAAAATAATCTGCCCTTGCTCATGTGCTGATGAGCTTTAAAATAATGGTTGGGAGGGAGGTACTTTGTGTGTAGGCAGTTTTCATGTCTCCAGTAGGCTGTTTCATTTTGAAGTACATAAAATCCAATGACAGTGGAAATGAACTTTTACAAGGTATTTCTTCTGATGACTTGTTTAAAACTTTTATCTATTTTGGAACTCTGACTCCAGTGGTGTGGAAACTTGTGGGAGAGAAGTTGGAAAGAAAGGATGATTATGGACAAGAAGATAAAGGGGAAAATGGGATATATTGCAGTATATTTTATTGCTTATAAATTGTGCCAAACTAACAAACAGGGATAATATGACATAAAAACTAAACCTTAAAACACCTTCCCCCCACCCCTCCCTTCTTCTCATGCTCAACTTCACTCCCGAATTCTTGACCTCCTCCCCCTAGCAGCGCAGGGGGATGGGGAATGGGGGTTGCAGTCAGTTCATCACACGTTGTCTCTGCCACTCCTTCCTCCTCAAGGGGAGGACTCCTCACACTCTTCGCCTGCTCCAGCGTGGGGTCCCTCCCACAGGAGACAGTCCTCCATGAACTTTTCCAATGTGAGTCCTTCCCATGGGCTGCAGTTCTTCACGAAACTGCTCCAACGTGGGTCCCTTCCATGGGTTGCAGTCCTTCAGGAACAGACTGCTCCAGTGTGGGTCCCCCATCTGTCCTGCCAGTAAACCTGCTCCAGTGTGGGCTCCTCTCTCCATGGGTCCACAGGTCCTGCCAGGAGCCCGTTCCAGCGCAGGTTTCCCACGGGGTCACAAACTCCTTTGGGCATCCACCTGCTCCACCGTGGACCTCCGTGGGGCGCAGAGGGACAGCCTGCCTCACCATGGTCTTCACCATAGGCTGCAGGGGAATCTCTGCTCTGGCACCTGGAGCACCTCCTCTCCCTCCTTCTTTACTGACCTTGGTGTCTGCAGAGCTGTTCCTCTTACATATTCTCAATCCTCTCTCCAGCTACTATTTTGCCACAGTTGTTTTGTGTGGTGTTTGTTGGGTTTTTTTTTTTGTTGTTGTTGTTTCTCCCCCCCCGCTTCTTAAATATGTTATCTCAGAGGTGATACCACTGTTGCTGATGGGCTCAGCCTTGGCCAGCAGTGAGTCTGTCTTGGAGCTGTCTGGCATTGGCTCTGTTGGACATAGGGGAAGCTTCTAGCAGCTTCTCACAGAAGCCACTCCTCTAGCCCCCTCTGCTACCAAAACCTTGCCATGCAAACCCAGTACACCTTATTAACAAAAACCCCCACTTTTCTAAGTGAAAGAAATACAAGAGTTCAATATCTTCATTGATGATCTGGATGAGGGGATCGAGTGCACCCTCAGTAAGTTTGCAGATGACACCAAGTTGGGTGGAAGTGTCGATCTGCTGGAGGGTAGGAAGGCTCTACAGAGGGACCTGGACAGGCTGGACCGATGGGCCGGGGCCAACTGTATGAGGTTCAACAAGGCTCAGTGCTGGATCCTGCACTTGGGTCACAATAACCCCATGCAACGCTACAGGCTGGGGGAGGAGTGGCTGGAGAGCTGCCTGGCGGAAAAGGACCTGGGGGTGTTGGTTGACAGCCGCCTGAATATGAGCCAGCAGTGTGCTCAGGTGGCCAAGAAGGCCAATGGCATCTTGGCTTGTATCAGGAATAGTGTGGCCAGCAGGACCAGGGAGGTGATAGTGCCCCTGTACTCGGCACTGGTGAGGCCGCACCTCAAGTACTGTGTTCAGTTTTGGGCTCCTCACTACAAGAAGGACATTGAGGTGCTGGAGCATGACCAAAGAAGGGCAATGAAGCTGTTGAAGGGTCTAGAGCACAAGTCTTATGAGGAGCATCTGAGGGAGCTGGGGCTGTTTAGCTTGGAGAAGAGGAGGCTGAGGGGAGACGTTATTGCTCTCTACAACTACCAGAAAGGAGGTTGCAGCGAGGTGGGGGTCGGTCTCTTCTCTCTAGTAACAAGCAATAGGATGAGAGGAAACTGCCTCGAGGTGCGCCAGGGGAAGTTTAGGTTGGATATTAGGAAAAACTTCACTGAAAGAACAGATTGGTACAGGCTATCCAGGGAAGTGGTTGAGTCTCCATCCCTGGAGGTATTTAAAGAACGGATAGATGTGGTGCTTGAGTACATGGTTTAGTGGTGGACTTGGCAGTGCTCGGTTAATGGTTGGACTTGATGATCTTAAGGATCTTTTCCAACCTTAACAATTCTATGATTCTAAGAGAGCTCGTCTACCTGGCTTTCAGTGAAGCTTGAATGTATTGTATGTGGACGACTATACGAAACTTCCTGAGCACCGGTATTGAAAGCACTCTAAAAGAATTGGCTGAGAAGAGCACTAAGTACCAATGAGATGTGCTGATGGTAGTGTTTTACTTCTGGCACTGTGCAGAGAAATGCTGGGATTTATGGAAGGTACTGGGTTTATGTGGGCCAGTGGAAAACAAAGCGAATGTTCTTAGTGGCTGTTGTTACTTTGGTGTTCAATTTTTGTTGTCTTTTTTTTCCAAGTATTCCCTTGTCCTGGCTTCAGCTGGGATAGAGTTGATTTTTTCTTCCTAGTAGCTGGTACAGTGCTGTGTATTAGATTTAGCATGAGAATAATGTTGATAACATGCTGATGTTTTAGTTGTTGCTAAGTAATGCTTACACCAGTCAAGGACTTCTTAGCTTTCCATGCTGTGCCTGGTGCACAAGAAGCTGGGAGGGGGCACAGCCAGGACAGCTGACCCAGACTGGCCAAAGGGCTATTCCATACCGTATGACGTCATGCTCAGTATATAAACTGGGGGAATTGGCCAGGGGGCAGTGATTGCTGCTCTGGAACGGGCTGGGCATTGGTTGGTGGGTGGTGAGCCAATTGTATTGTGTATCACTTGCTTTGTATATTACTATTGTGTTTTATTATTATTATTACTACTACTATTCTGTTTCATTTTACTGCAATTATTAAACTGTTCTTATCTCAACCCACGAGTTTTCTGACTTTCACCCTTTGAATTCTCTCCCCCAACCCACTGGGGTGGGGGGAGTGAGTGAGCGGCTGTGTGGTGCTTAGTTGCCAGCTGGGGTTAAACCACTACATCCCTCAAAGTGAGCTGATGCTCTGTATGTTCTATTCAGAAATCTTACCATTTCTGGATTGAGAATAAGTCTGGTTTCTAGATCTTGCAATACTGTGCTGTTGACTACTAGAGAAGAATTATTTTTTAGTCAGTTTGTTCAGCCTGTAGAAAAGTACACCTTTATTTTCTTCATCTTTTTTGGTGTGGACATGAAGGTATTATTTAAAAAAAGTGGCAACATAGTATTTCATTAACAGTATTTGTAATACAACTGATCTAGATTAATTATGATCTGTGAAATCATGTCTGTAATTTCATTAATGATCCTGACTTATTCTTTCTTCAGTATCTTTCATGTAATTCAAATTAATCTAATAAGATTAAAATTATGTTTTAAAGTTTTAATGGAAGCCTTTAAATGGTCAGTTACTTTGATGGAATGTCATTAAAATAACATTAAGGATCAGTTATTCCCACAGTAAGAATCAGCAATAGACTTTTATTTGCACTTTTATGTTTAGTTTTCGGTAGACCTTCACCCCCTACTTGTATTTTAACAAACTCAGTTAAGGTTGTGAACTACTATTATGATGTATTTTAATAAAGATGGACTTTTCTTCACCTTTTATGTTAATGAGGGGTCTCCAAACCACATTTTAATGCAAGCGTTTGACCCATGGTATTATTTCAGATTACTTTCAGTTTTGTTAGATATGTCAAAAAATCTTGCTTATACAATCAGTGAATGAAAACATTTTACTGCTGTATACTAATATATGTGTGTGATAGAATACTAAAAATGAAGCTAAAAGTGTAACCTTTTCCTGGTCCTCCATTCTTAATTCATTTTAGTCTAATTTGATTTCCAGAACTTTATTAATAGAGTTTTCATTATGCCGAGTGCTTCTTTGCTCTTATTGAGAGGCCTAATATCACATATTTTAAGCCCAATATGCTAATGCACAGTTTATCCCCCATGCAGACATTAATGTCTTAATGAATGTTAAGTGGAAGATCTGCATGCTATTCCTCTGTGTTCTGAGAACTTGCATGGTATGAAAACGTTACCTTTTTAAAGCAGCGGCCTGAAGTTAGCCACCCACTAACTAGCTAAAAAGAGCACTGAAATCAGTTCATGATATTAAATTATACAATTAAGGTAATTGTTTAATTCTTGGTAAAATCTTTTTTGAAACACAGTACCTATTATAAGCTTCTCAGGATATGGTTAACACAACCTGATGATTTGCAGGCTATTCCTCCACTTGCTCAGAAAATATTTGTGTAAATTAAAACAACCTGAAGATTTTGCCTATGACAGTTCTTTCAGTCTGTGTGATGTATCCTGTCCCTTCCCGTCCCTTCCCGTCCCTTCCCGTCCCGTCCCGTCCCGTCCCGTCCCGTCCCGTCCCGTCCCGTCCCGTCCCGTCCCGTCCCGTCCCTTCCCTTCCCTTCCCTTCCCTTCCCTTCCCTTCCCTTCCCTTCCCTTCCCTTCCCTTCCCTTCCCTTCCCTTCCCTTCCCTTCCCTTCCCTTCCCTTCCCTTCCCTTCCCTTCCCTTCCCTTCCCTTCCCTTCCCTTCCTTCCCGTCCCGTCCCTTCCCTTCCCTTCCCTTCCCTTCCCTTCCCTTCCCTTCCCTTCCCTTCCCTTCCCTTCCCTTCCCTTCCCTTCCCTTCCCTTCCCTTCCCTTCCCTTCCCACTGACTTGCTAGTGAGTGGGGCTGGATATATTGTAGTGTTGTTTTAACTTTCTGTTTATAGGTATAATTGAGAATCTGCATGCAAGCAACTTTGGGCTGGTTTTCAGGTCGTGTTTGCATTCTTACATTCCCTAGCACTCTTTCTGCATCTAATTGTTTAACCAGAAATACAGCAGTAGGGTTCATTTGTACAGTCTTTTTAACACCAGTTCTTCTTTCAATAGTGCGTTTATGTTCGGATCGACTTAGTCTCATCAAGGACTGTCTTGCTCAGTTGTCAACGAACTATAAGCAGTCTGCTAAGCTCCTGGGACTTGCAAATTTGCTAAGAGTTGCAGGTAAGCTATGTTAATAAAACACTGAATTGCAATGCAACATGCATTTGTATTTATGGTTTAGGACGTTTGAGTTGATGGTTAGAATGTGTGTTCAAGGATATCACTAAAAAGTTATCTGGAAGAGCAGTCATTGTGGAGGAATGAAATATTTTACATGACTGAAGTATTTTATCTGTAGAACAGATGATATTGTCAGCTGCTCTGACATTCTACTAATACCTAAAATAAAAACAGCCTTGTGTAATCTGGATTTTGAGTAAAAGCTCATTTCAGATTGGAGGAGTTGTGGCTGAGAATATTTTGTCTTACGCTTAATTGGTAGTACTAAAATTCCAGTAAATCTTACAGTCTCTGTCAAATACAGTGGTTTGATTTAATAATAGTCCCGTTTAAGTTAGAGGGGAAAAAAGTCATCTTTAATGCATAAACTTCAGCTGTTAGACTTTTCGCTATGCTTTGTGTATCTCCTTTGTGCACTAAAAATAATGCATTAGCTTGAGTATCCATTTGAGGAGCTGAACATCTTCAAGGATTGAATCCCAAGGATATTAGATTTTTTTTTTTTTTTTTTTTAAGATAACCTACCTAAAGCACCTAGCAGACCTTTTGATTTTTGAAAAATACTTCATCAGTACAACTGCAAGTACAATGCTGCTATATTTTTATGATTTAGAAATAGAGTATAGAAATCTAAAATATAAAATAGAAATTCGTATTTCATGCAGCATGGTATATAAATTCAATGCATTCCAGCTTTGTCACTGATGCATGCCTGGCTAGTTCCTTTCTCTCTATATTTGTTAAATCATTTAAGAATTTTTTCTTATGTTTTCAGGAAGCTTAGTATTGGCAATTTTTGCATCGTATTATATATAGAGAGGGAGATATTCAAGGGGGTTGGGTGAGCTTATGAACAGAGGTACAGAAGTTAGGTTGTTGACCTCCCGAGATGCCTAGGTCGTAAAGAAAGGAGTCACTGGAAATGTCGTCATGACCCTGGTAAGCTCAGCGCTCCTGTTACATAGCGCTGCTACTTGAAAGATGGTACAGGGGAGGGGATGGTGCCATGTTAGGTAGCTGGGTCCAATCTATGTATTTGTTCATTTTACATGTAATCTCCTGTTCCATAGAAAAACTACAATGACATTCATAGCTTCTCTTTTTTTTTTTTTTTCTTTGCTTGCAAGACTTTTGGAAAAAAAAAAATCTCCATACTGGTTCATAAGACAAGATTGCTGTACAGCTCATTCCCTCTCCTCTCTGCTTCCTCCCACATCAAGTTAAAATCTGTCGTTTTTCTTAAGATTCTGAGTTCTTTAGGCTAGTGCTGCTGATTTTTGTTTTACCTTCTTTTGGAATCTAAATGATTCTCTTTGTATGAGAGAAGGAAAAGCAAAATCCACAGTGATTCTATGAAGCTTAAAAACACAAAGTATTTTGTCTAGTAGTGTTATCCTAGTGTCTTGCAGCGCCCTGGTATGTACCTTTGAACAGGGAACAAACTCGTGGCTCCCATCTCCAGAGACTGAAAGATGAGAGGCAACATATATTAGGTAGAGAACTTCAGGGAATTCATATAGAGCTTATTGATACGGTAATGTGCTAGTGTTATAATCACAGTGGCACTTATTGAGACACCACTGAAAAGAGAGATTTAAAAAAGATATTTAAAGCCAGATGATGAAATGGCCTCCTGATTTTCTCTTCCATGCGATCACTGGGCTGGAGAAAACCAGAAGATGAATGTGTGAAGTGATTAATTTTTAAACAGGTGGATGGTTTAAAAACTACTACTTATGCTACAAATTACATATTTACTCTAAGCGTTAGGCGCTCTGACTTTAATGGTTAACCTCGGGAATAATGCTAATGGTTGTTTCTGTGGTAAGTATGGAATTTTAGTAGTAAAACTGTATTTCAAGAGTGAATCTTGGAAAGGAATATACTATTTGGATGCTTGCTTTTCTTGTCTCTTATGCTAAATAAACAAATAACTTGGTCACTTTCAAAGTTGTCTTTTGGTTATAGGTTAACATTTATTTGAAAGGAAAAAACAGCAAGAAAACATTTCCAGTAGTCGCTTTCTGTGGTGGTGGATGTGGTGGTTTTTTTTGTGGTGGGGTTTGTTTTTTGGTTTTTTGTTTGTTTGTTTTAATAAGTAGTTTTATGCTTTTGTGATTAAAAACAATTTCACTCACTGAGGGATGACTAGTCGTATTACTTATGTAGAAATACTATTTTTCTGTACAGGATATTAATTTATAAGCAAGATATAGATTCGGTATGAGAATGCCATAGTTGTGAATTTTATCTGAACTTATTTGTTGTAGGAGATGGGCTATGGAAAACAGGTTTCTTTCATTTTAAGAAACTCAGTATTTCTTTAATCTTTTTTAGTTTTTCTGGACTTGAAAGATATAAACATCATACCACTATTACTGCAGATTTTTTTATGCCTGGCATTCCATCCCATTGACGAGTATCTGGAAGAGTAACCAAAAGCATACAAAGGAAACATGATTGTCATTGCTCTTTTAAGTCATGCATGCAAATGAAATATTTTTCCAACAGATTAAAGAAAGTCTGTAGAGCACACTCTTTAGTCCTCAGTTACTGCTGTATGTACTTCCATGGAGTGCTGGAATAGGTAACCTTACAGTGAATTTAAAGTTGCATAGGATTTTAATAGCTAGGTTAATAATACCTTTAAAAACAGAGTTTAAGTGGAATACTGGCATAGCCTTAGTCACAGTCTGTAAATGAAGAATCTTGTAAAATTTAATAGTAGGTATATATAAAAAAAAATTCAAGCAGCACATGTAGAAATGGGATTTCTGTGTCTGTTCTCTTGTAATTTAAGTTATTGAGTTACAATTAATAATTAATATAATGAAGAGTTATTTTAGGGCTTGGTAGCTGTAAGAATGATAACAAATGCTAATATTATTCCACAAATTAGTTTGTAGCTAAAAGGGCAGCACACGCATACAGATCTTGAGATTTGTGAATGAGTGTATTTTATTTTAAACTGAATATTAGAAAAGGAAAATGTTCCTTGCAGTTTTAGCATAGATTGTCTTTGTTAGCAGGTTTAAAACTACTGGGGAAGGGTAACTTGGTTTCTAACAGCTTATGATGAGAGGGAATAGTTTTATGGAGATATATTGGGATGAGTGTGGATATTGAAAAAGAATATAGGGAATGAACTTTATGGACTTGCTTAATGAAGAATTAGATAAAGCGCTGCTGGGACGAAAAACAATTCTTTCTTCCTAATTGGTTTTCACTACTTATACAATTATCCTGATTTATGAGTCACCTTTGCTGTGAAAGAATTTCTAATTTTGTCTAGTGGAACATACTTACCGGTATTGGTTATGCATGCTCAAATTTTCAGTCCCTTCCATGTCCCATCCACCATGTGTATCTACGACTAGAGTGCTCTCTTATGCTTTATCTGCGATCTGGAGGAATTTGTTTCAGCCTTTCCCCCTCTTTGCTCCCTCTGCCACCCTACCCCACATGATTACTGATTGTGAAAGACCTGCTTGGTACGTTTATCCATACCTATATAAATTTCATACATATGTGCATATATAGAGTATATAGAATATGCTATGTTATACTATATATAATATGGAGCCTATAAAATACTATGAGCATATATATTCTAATTTCAATTCAAAAGAATGCATTTGCTATGCATACAAGGGTACAGTGCGCATGGTCATCCTCAAAGAGCTTTGAGAGCTGTGTTCTCTGAATAAAGTTTGTTTAGAGAGCAGCACTGAAAGTGAGTAATAGAATTTATATTCATACTTATCAAAGCTAAAATATTGCTTAGGTAATGGTATATCATCTAGCTGCTTAATTGCTTTACAATATTTGATTAATGACAGTAAACTCTACTTAAGCCTCATGTCACTGCCTCTGTAAAGTAAGCACATGAGTGTTATCTTAATTTCACAGATGGGCAAAGTGAGGGAGGGAGAATGTGCTCAGCATGACAGCCAGAAAATCTGCACCTGCTCAGGGAGCTGGAGCTGTTCTACATCTCACAATCCTCACGTAATTCACACTCTTGGTTAAGAAAGGATGTGAAAGAATTAACTTTATGTAACTGCTTGCTTACAAAATAGAGGAGCAAAAAAAGAGTAAAAAAAAAAAAAAAGGTTATGTATCAGAAATTAAGAGCATCTTCTCTACTATTACTGTGTATCAAAAGATCTAGTGAGCATTGCTCTTTATTTCTTGAGTCAGGCTCTCTAGAAATGTTTTCTGTTCATTATTCTTTTTTCTCACAACTTTCTA
This sequence comes from Nipponia nippon, assembly GCF_047370975.1. Classification (NCBI taxonomy): domain Eukaryota; kingdom Metazoa; phylum Chordata; class Aves; order Pelecaniformes; family Threskiornithidae; genus Nipponia; species Nipponia nippon. The sequence goes on along the minus strand of NW_028262358.1, from coordinate 112,918,353 downwards.
TGGTAATTTAGTTAATTTTAATATCCATAAGCTAATTCTAGTAATTTTAAGCTTTTCTCACATTCCTAAGTCAAAGCTTATTTTTGAAATCCACCTTCCTTAACACTGACTTCCTTGCTTAACGCATGTGGAAGTAACCATACAGATGGTTTCTGGTCTCCTAAATGTGGTGACATGGAATTTCTGGAGTATACATACAATTTTGATACCATTTGACTTTTAAATTTTTATGACACAGTTTCACTCAGGATAATGTTGTTTCATCCACTCACAAATACAGCATGCATCTTACTCAGTGTTTCAATAAACTTTTTTTTCTAATTTATATGACCCAAATTGGATCCAAACTTTTAAAAAGTATTTGAACATCCTTTATTTCTCGATAAAAAATTATTTTCTGTTATTTCTGAGCTTCCATATTTTTCCTCTCATCATTTAGGTTGGAAAAGACCTTTAAGATCACCAAGTCCAACCATTAACCTAACACTACCAAGTTCACTACTGAACTATGTCCCTAAGTGCCAGGGCTACCCGTCTTTCAAATACCTCCAGGGATGGTGACCTAACCAATTCCCTGGGCAGACTGTTCCAATGCTTGACAACTGTTTTGGTGAAGAAATTTTTCCTAATATCCAACCTAAACCTCCCCTGGAGCAACTTGAGTCTGTTTCGTCTTGTCCTGTTGCTTGTTACTTGGGAAAAGAGAACGATGCTCACCTCACTACAACCTCCTTTCAGATATAATGTCATATCTGCTTGTATCAACTTCTATCTGAATGCTAAACATCATAACAAAAGGAGGAGGAAAGAACGTTGGAGACTTAAATCTTACTGAGTGGTGTAACCCTTAGAACGTAAATGCATTTTCCTTATGATGTAAGGAGGCAGTCGTTGGAGGAGCTGAACACATGCAAACTTTCACAAATAATAAAAGGGAAACAAAAATTAAGATACCCTTTCCAGTTTCTGAACTTGGTTTGTTTGAGTCTTGATGTCAGACATTAAGGCTTAATGCAGAATTACTATGTAATATAATAAGGTCACCTTTTTAATGGTTTTTCTCATTTAAACTTTTTTTTTGTTTTATATCTTGGATGTCTGTCAAAATGTCAAGGGGAACAATTTAGAATTCAAAACTTTCACTTTTATAAGACTTTTTTTATTAAAAATGCCTTCAAATGAGGCATCATGAATCTGAAGCAGTGAATTGTTACATGTTTGAATAGAAGAACAAGACCTTGCCACTAATCTGCAGCAGATAGTATTTTAAGTGACTGCACTGTTGAGGCAAGCCACATGAAAGAGGGCTCGGGCTGTGCGTTGCAAGGGATTCACTAGTCATGGCAGAGCTGACGGTTGTTCTGTGGCATAACAGCGTGTGTCAAGTTAATGGAAGTTTAAATGAGTGAGCAGCGGAAATAAGATGAGCAAGTATAGCCATGGACTGAAATAAAACCAATCCTTATATTTTATGCTTGTGCTTTTGTAAAACATGCGGAGATGTCTCCTACTGCATCAAAACTAGTTAGCTAAAACATTGAGGATGGGGGACTTCTCGGCATACAACTGCTCAAGCACAGTTCAGAAGAAAACGTTCCTTGCTCTAAGTGTTCCTCCTTTCTTCCCTCCAATCCCATTGATTTTTAAGTAGTAATAAATAGCAGTGATTATTTTGTCTAGCTGAAATCTGAGGGGCAATAGTTTGATTATTTCTTTTGACTTTTATTTGTGTCTGCTACTTAGTCAAATCTCTCCAAGTAGTAAACCTGTCAGGGCAAAGTGAGCATCGGAAGGTGAGTGGCAAGTACGAATCTCTTGCTTATAGAAATGACAGTTCACATTTAGCTTGTGTAGACAGAAGCACCTCTCTGTCATCTCTAATTGCTTTTGCCCGGATGAGAATTCCCAGGTTCCAGAGGGCAAAAATTTGCAACAGAAGAGCCTTGGATGTGATTAATTTGCAACATTGTGTGTTGGCAGTATATAGAGTAAGAGGCCAAAAGATAAAATGATGGGAAGCCAATCTGTTCTCCCAGCTGAGTTAGTTATGATGTGCCGAGATTAGGGGAATCTTGAGTGAGATCAATAATTAGGGTAACTTCACTTCCCTGAATGTCATTCTAGTGCAACTGCTACTTCTTTTCTTTTAAGAAAGCTTCAAAATGAAATTTGCTTTGCCTGCATTGATGGACCTGCAAAGTAGAGTTAAAAATAACAGCTTTGCAAGTTAAGAACATGTACTTTTTAAATGGCTTTTGGAACCCGATATGTTTAACCTTCTGAAATATTTGCATTTTGCAAGTTGTAGTAATACAGTTTCATAAACCAGTGCCCTTTTCAAATGACTGTAACAGCAGTGACTGTGTAAAATCGCTTTTAATAATAGGGGAGAAAAATGAGCAAGAAGCTTGTACTGAAAAAAATCCACTTATTTTTATGAGCTTCTTGCCATCCTTCTTTTCTAAATTAAACTGAATAGCATGAGATTATTTTTCCTGTGTATGTTTAGTCACCTTCTCATATAGTGCATGTACATACCCGCTATTTTGAGCACAAGACTGGACCAACTGGTGTCGGTAAAGTAAATAACTTTCATGAGATGAGTAGTATCTGAAGTGTTACTTTTGACTCATAACTGGGGGAGGAGGCATTGTCCAGAAGGTCTGGTGACCAAGATGCGTGTATGGTGTGAAAAAGTAGGTTCAGTTCTACTTGCTCAATTTATGAGGGTAGGGATTTTTAAATGCCTGTCTTCTACATCTCATTAATTATTTGGCTTTGTGAAGTGGGAGTTTAAACTGGGGCCTTGTATACTGTAACAAAACAATTAAAAATTTTAACATTCTTCTTCTGTTATAGTTCACAGATTTTTTTTTTTTTTTTTCAATGTCAGGATTTTGATTTATATGTCACTTATCTTACATATCAGTTTTGATCTATGTCTTGGCCATCACATAAATAGTTTTCAAAACTTTTTTTAACCTAGACATAACATGCTGTGTATTTATTTTTTTGCCAGTAATTTTTAAAAATACATAACTTTTTATTGTTTCCCTCAGATAATTTTCCTTCAGCTTCAATTTCAGGATCAGCTTTTCATGTTGTGTCATATAGTTTTCTTAAGAAATAAAGTAGCAAGCTTAAGTTGACCATTTAATTCCAATTAACTAATAAAAATGTTGAATTTTTCTTACAGGAGATGATCAGATGGAGAGAAAAGGTCAAGTTTTAATACTTTTAGTGGAACAAGCTCTCAGTTTCCAGGACTACAAAGCAGCTAGTATGCATTGCCAGGAGCTCATGGCCACAGGTGAAGTGAATAAATATGGTGGTGTGGGGTGGCGATAGTGGAAATCTGAGTTCTGACTCTCGGCTTACTGTGAAGTATGGTATTTCAAATTGGTCCATTTCATTCAAATATCAGTTACATTTTGTTGGTGGAAGTCAACTGACATCAGCATGTCAAATGTTAGAAGGCAGCTGGTATGAAATATGACAAATCCTGTTGTCATGGAGGAGGGAGGAACTCCATGTAGTCATGATACTACAAAATACTTAAGCCACAGTGACTTCTGGAGCAATGTTGGTCTTTTTCTAAATCAATTTAGTTCATTGAGCTCTCTCAAGTGAAGTTGCATACTGTCATTCAGATAATCCTTTATTTTTTGCATCAGAAGCTCAAAATATACCCCAGTAGGGATTCCATTTTTAATTGTCTCCTCAGGACTTTTTTTTTTTTTCTTGTAAGAAAGCAAAGGAAAAAGTTTTGATTTGTCATGTTCAAATCCTGGTTTTGGTATTATGTTTTTATTAATGAACGTTCATGTGTAACACTATTGAGATTGAACATGTATGTTGGTCCATACACATTCATTATCATTTATACATAGTCATGTTTCTTTTCTGTAAAATTCTTTATGGAAACATACTTCAGTATCTTTCTTAAGATGTGTTTCAGTTTGCAGAAGTTCATTCATGTAGTCTAAAATCTGTCTCTGCAATTGCTATCCCACTTATTTATCGCTGGAAACAATTATAAGAAACAAAATTTTGTTAGCCAGCTGGGTAGGGGTCTTGTGTTTAGTTTTCAATCTGAAAACAATGTTATAGGCTGTAGTAATAAGTATTGAGTTTTGTTTCTTACTAAGTTGTGTGCACATTATAAAAGACAGTTCAGGTATCTCTAAACTGGACCTATACTTCTTCAGAGACATTTGCCAGGTCCGTTTGGATATCTCCAAAATTAATTTCTTGGCTTTCTGACAAAAGATCCATGTGATGTATAGGAGCTGTTGAGGCAAGGTGACAGCCAGATTCCTGTAATCTTCTAATGCAGGGAAAATGGATACTAGCTGTTCGTGATATTTCTTTTGCAAGACGAAAACATGCAAATGTTTTTGCCGTATGTAATGCACAAATACATGGAATGGAGATGTACACAGCAAATACCGTACATAATAAGATAGTTACTGAACTATTAGATGTGTAACCTTAGGGGGTTTTCTGTATGCCTCTGGGAACCAGAATTTCTCATTCTTTCTACACTGTACCCCTTTCAAATAGGTAAAAATATATGACTGCAGCTAGTAGGAATGTGCAGGTCTTTTAGATGTCTACCTTTCTATCAAAACTCTTAAAATATTTGATATTTATGTAATTTGTATATATAAGGGTATGAGTGGAGGTAAATGACACATGTGTCAAGATACTAAGGAAGATGGGTTTTGTTTCTTTGGCTCCTTTTTCTGCCTTGAGATTGAGGGGGGGAAATCTGAGATGAATTGAGGTTCTTTTATTATATCAAGTGATATATTTTAGTTTTTTGTTGTCTTTTTTTTTCCAGCCACTCCATTAAGGTGTTTAATATCATGCTCTGAAGTAAATTATGATTTTCTTATTGCAATATGTAAAAATGTAGTGTGTAGGCTTATAGATGCCTATTGTACTGATATTTATAATAAGATAATAATGAATCTTTGCATTTGGTCAGTCTAAAGTTGAGTTACATCTCTGTTTTATGGAGCCTTTATGGTTCCTTTCTTAGGGGATAAATGTTGGCAGGAATGCCACATGCCCTCCGTTTATCTATTTGGTAAGAATTATGCAGCATCTTACTATCGCTTGTGAAGCTTACCAACCTCAGAAGTACGTTTTATGTTCTGTCGTAGGTTATTCTAAAAGCTGGGAAGTATGCAGTCAGCTTGGGCAATCAGAAGGCTACCATGATTTGGGTATGCGTCAGGAACTCATGGCTTTTGCTCTCACACACTGTCCCCCAAGTTCCATAGAGGCGTTGCTGGGAGTGAGCAGTTCACTGCAAACCCAGGTAGGTATTTCTGAAACTTCTTGCATGCAAGCTCAATGCTTACCAAAGTAAAGGGGACTTGTGCTCATTTTTAAGTTTGTTCCTTTAAGTTCCACCCCCAGCAGGTTTATATTTGTTCTACTGTATTTTTCTACTTTCACTGTTATATTTCAACAAACGTGGTCTCTTTATAAGCATTTTTATATGATGAGTTGGCTTCTCAAGTAGGAGTGCAATTGTATTCTTGATCTTTAGTACTTTTAATTTCTTCATTTATTGCCTAATTTGAACATTTTATTTGCAAATGCAGTTAAATTGTTTTTTTTCAGTGTTTTCCAGGTTCTGTCACCTGTTTACATCTTGTAATGCAACTTCATTAAATGCCCACATAAATATCTATTACATGTTTATTCTTACATTTTTATGATCTCTACCCAATATACAGTGAAATTCTTTTCTCGCTGATTGCAACCATGTAATGGTTTTAACAACTACAACAGGCTTTATGTCTGAGCCATCTTTATTAACTCTGCAATGACTGACTTCTTCATAGAATCAGATCTTAGGTATTCAGATGTTCATATTATATATGTGAGAACACGTAATTGTGGCATTTAAATACAAGTTATGGCAAGATGACATAGCAAACCTGTTGATAAGTTTTATTTGAAACTGTAGTGCAGTAATTTAGGTTGTCAAAACGTTAAATTTCTGTTCAGTGTAATTGTGGCTTGGTCTATGTACTATTACTTGTTTAAGAGTTCTTATTTGTCTAAGTTATCTAAGAGTTCACAATGTTCGTAGATTTACCTTTGTGTAATAAAAACATCTTAGAGCACTTGCATTTTGTGTCTGAAGAATGGGGGAGAAGGGAGTAATACCTACAATACATATGCAGTCTAATTAAGACAGCTGCAAACGCGTAGCCTTTTTCTTTACAAAATTGCTTGTATAGCAATGTGTATGAGAAATACAGGCAACATATGAAGGCAGTCTGTGCTGCTTCAGTAACAGGATAACATCAGACTAAAATGCTACAAAAGATTTGAAAGGAAGTCTAGCTCCTGCAAGCTATTAACTATTTTTTTCATCATGAAAGCACTGAAATTTGAGAAAGGTAGGTACAATTATGAGCTTAAATGCAAGTGGAATCTTTGCAGAATTGATATCTATACAGTATAGAAATAAAAGCTTGTTTCCTCCCTTATGTGCCTATACCTGGAATTAGAATTTGAAGTCAAACAAACTTTTAGCACTGTATAAGCCAGAATTTGTTAGACTTTCTGTCAGTTTGCTGCCTCTATATCACTGTCTTGTTCCTCTTAAAGGGTTCATGTCATGTTAGTTGTAGTGCAGTGGAGCTGCGCAGCCACTGGTTATTCCCCTCTTGCATCCCACTTCTTCAAGGGAAATGATTCTCTGTCTTCTCTGCTCACAAAACTTGAGACTGAATTTGTTGCTAAGGTTTCTTTGTTAGTGCAATATCATTGTAGTAAAAGTGCAGTAATGATTAATTTGGTGTTTGCCCCAGGAAGCCAAACCCAAGTCATGATTTCTGTCAAAGCATGTTTAACCAGTTTCTTCTGCAATTACTTTCTCTATAAGCTTAAGCATAAGCTTTTCAGCTCTGCTCATTAATGGTTCTACATGTTCGGTCCAAGCACTCTCTTTTTGAATGTAGATAGATAGACATAAGCAAAGAATCTTTATCAGAAGGTCACGCTGACCAGATGATATATGTAAGTGTCTTTTGTGCACCTTCATCAGTTCTATGACCTGTGGAAATTCTGCTCACAAAACAGTTATCTTGTGTAACGTTTCCTGCTGTGGAGTTGCCCAACACCTCAGAGGCATAGTTCAGATAATGGATGTTTTTTGTGGAAGTTCTTTAGCCTACGTATTACAGCAATGTGTATATAATTAAAAACAAAAATATTCTTATATTGTGTGAAAAATATCATACAAAAATCACAGAGAAGGCAAGGTCATTTTGTCTAGGAACTATAACAGTGAGAGGATGTCAAAGATACCTATGTATTCTTGCTGTCTTCCCCTGCACCCTTGTTTTTCTATCATGGAAGCTTTTACATCAGAATTTCTTGTGTTTCCTATGCCATCAGTTACAATTTTTACATTTGATTATTTGACCGGTAAGAGATTATATTTATTTTGTGTTTATAGATTCTTTATCAGGCTGTGAATTACCAGTTCCTTCCTTCAGAAGGAGGTGAGAATATAAATATCTCAGGACCTTCTTCGTTGATCAGTAAGGATACAGAGGTAAGCTTTAAAGAGTTTTTAAAGTAATGATTTTGTTCTGCATTACGCTGAAGAGCTGAATTTGAATTTTTACCAACACCTACCTGTTTACTAGATAAAATACACAACATTAAATACATCTACTAATTTCTGTTCTTAGATTGTTTTAAGTCCAAGATTTTGCTTATGCATTTATGCTTAGTCTGTTCTGATTTTTCATTGCTGCTTCTTACGCAGTCTTAGCACCACAGGAAAAAAATACAAACCCAGAGGCAGGAGAAGAGGAAAGTGCAACAAAACTTAATACAATAAAATACATTAATGTTGGTTTGATTTTTGATCTATCCAAATTGCAAAGCAAGACATTTGAAAATAAACCTGAGCTACGTATTTAATTAAAAAATGTCTTGAATTAAACTTATTTTCCCCTTTTGTTCTGTGCATCATGAAGTTTATGACTTCTTTGCCGTTTTATAACTTGTGAAATTATTTTTGTGTGCAAGATCAGAAGGAACATTGAGTGTTTTGTGGGAAATAGAGGCAGGGCAGCAGGAAAAATGTCTGCTATTATTCTTTCTACTTTCCATGTTTATTAACAAATTAAGTGTGTACATGTACAATTGCAAGTACATTTCTCTCTTTAAAGAAGATGTAATAACCTATTTATGAAAGAAAGGAGTGTGTTTTTCATCCTTTTCAGAGTGGAAAATTCTAATTTTTTTTAGGTGAAACAGATCAGGGCAGGGAGGGCAAAAACCTTAAAGAAATATAGGAAAGAATAGTGAAAGAAAGAAAAAAAGGTGGTTCATGATGTATAGCCTGGGTTTTTGAGCAAAATATCTGAATTGCAGCCTCCTTAATATCATTACACCCATGGAGAATTTTTACCAATGACAGCTGTAGGTGGAACACGCTAGTCTTTACCTTTGGTGTATTTAACACCATGTAGCTTAAAAAACCCACACCTCTCCTTCATGTTATTGGAATGGGAACAGGCAACTTCTACGTATACGTCTATATTATGTGTATGGTTTTTATATATGTATAGGCATACATGCATACTTTGTATACATATATGTATATGTAAATATACATATTTGCATATATAAAAAATAAATGGGCAGTAAAGTAAAATAGCACTGAAAACAGTATTCAGAGAAAGAGAGCTAAACACTTTATGTATCTGTTAGAATCATTGATATGAAGAACAGGTCTGTTCACTGGCAGGAATGCTTTTATATTCTGGAAAGTGGTAAATGAATCTCTCAGGCAGATCATTAAATAGACGTTAATAAAATTGTGGAATCTTCTGACGTGGGTGTGGATACATATGGTTACAATATTTTAATGTATATAACAAATTTGTCATGCATCACCTTTCATGTGCTGTAGTACTATTGACTGTATGTTGTGACACAAAAATTAGACATGCATATAAATGATTCAGAAACTCATTCAAGGGTTTATCAGAGTTGAGTAAACTCACTAATTAACTTCATTATCAATTCAGTTTGGGTATCTGAAGCAATTTTCATTATGCTGAGGAATTCATAAAATTATCCACTCTTATTTTCTCCAATATATCTTTCATTTTTTGTTTTCCCCTTAGTTGTGGTTGGTTGTCTGTTTAGAACTGGAAGTAGGCAGACAGTTGACCTGGCAAGTTTGTGTGTTGCTGCATTGGGTTTTTTTCTTCCTGTTTTAATACAACTTCATGGCATGTGATATTTCAGACTGTTACACTATGAAACGAGTTCTGTATATTTTCTAATTCTGTCTTTTTGTTCTCTCCAGTTGACTTAATAAGGATTTATAGCTTCTTTCATTTCTTGCAATGACACAGGAGGAAACATAGCCAAGAGTTTAGTCACTGTATAACCCTTCCTTTTGTTACAGAAATCTGAAATGTAGAAAAGCAATATATTCAATAACTCAGTTTCTCTGACTTAACTGAATCCCATAACTGCAATTCCCATAGTTCCACTTCATCTAATTCCTCGTGCTTCACCTTCATTGTCTTGCACAGAATTTCAGTTTCTTCTAAGAAAAAAAAAAACCTAAAAGATTTTTCCCCCTTTCTTTTTACTCCTTTGTTTTTTGCTTATGTCCTGATTAACTTATACCACCCTTTTCTTAAAGAGTTGACAAATGTTCTTCTTTCTCACTTATTGATACCTTTTCAAATTGGTGCTCTAAATGTTATTTTCCTTATCTTGACTTGACTAAGCTTCTTCTAGCATACATGTGTTTGGGTATCCCTTTCTCTGTTGCATTAAAAAAAATACCTATCTGCAAGTATGTCAATTTTCCCTTTCAAAGCTTTAGTGACCTTTTTCTACTCTTCTTACCTTTACCTAGTATTGACTCATTAGTTGCTACTACCATTTTTTTGTCGTATACCAACCTATACCACTAGCTGGTCATACTTGTCAATCGTTCTTCTGTTGATGAACTCCTCTCTAGAAATGTCTAAAGTAATTTCATTTTTGTTAAGTGTTTCCTCTCAAACTTTTTTTCCCCGTGAAACTTGCAGAAATCTTGATACCAGCTGGCTGCATATCTTCACAGATTGCATAGAATTGTGTTATTTAACATTGCTGTCATATTGATTTCAGTATAACTTTTCTTCAAGTTTTTGGTGGTCCTACTCTGAAGGAAATTCCTGATTGCTATGATAAAGATGCATGTAATTATTCTGTAGGAACTAATGCATTTGCACAATGATGTATTTCATTACCTTAACGCCAACTTGTCACTGTTGATTGAGCTCATGGGATCTGTTGGAGAAATTATCCTCTGGAAGCTACAATGATTCCAACATAGCACATTATTTTTAAGCAAAATATTGCTTCCCCAATCCCCACCCTTTTTTCTCTTTGTTGTATGCTACAAATGCCTCAACAACTAATCTTGTGCTTCTCAAAGAAAATATCTTAGTGAGAAAATTAAGATCTTCATTAATAAAGAGCATTTCACCACATTATTGCTATCATTATTAGACTAAAATATAATTCTTAGTCATGAGATGCTGTCTTGTGTATTAACAGTAGAAACAATAACCATCAATTGCCTTGTAAATGAGCTCTGACTTTATGTGAAATCTGCATAGTACTTAAAACATGCATTATGCCTGTTATAAATAAAATCATTATCTTTTACATATCTGAATGTGAAAACTTAATTACTGTAAAGTGGCACATCAGCACAAGAGAAATTTGCAGTTTCAAGTTGCTTTGAAACCAAACACTTCTGTATGAGAGCAGAAATAATTTCTAGAGGTGACTATCTTCAAATTATTGGAATGATTTTCTGAAGCGTTGCTTAAAGAAAAGAAAATTTCTGATTAACAGAGCATTAGCATCTTCTTTGCTTTTGCATTTTTCCCAAGTACTAGATCTGGGAAAAGACAAGATCTTTTAAAACATTTGTGTACATTAAATTGGTATGTCATGCATTTTTATCACTGCTGGTTAGAAATGATTAGGGAATGTTGTATTTATGTAGCATGCACTGGGAACTCTTCCACCCGTGGTCTTTGGAACCTGAGAGCAAAAGTAATGCTCCAGCTGCTGTTTCAAATAGTTGTGATTTTTTTTTTTTAAATTTTATTTTTTGTTGCGATTAACTGGAGCTGTGTTTTGTGGTGTAGTAAATGTACTGGTTTTAATTCTGTAATATCTAAATTAGAATTATTCTTATAGGAAGAAGCAGCTGTAATTCCTAAAGGAATCATGTTCATTTACAGTATCAGTGGACTCTTGTGCAGAGAAAGAGAAAAATCTCAACGTGGAACTCTATATGTGCACTGTTTAAACTCCTGTTGTAGTCAGTGGAGATCCAGTCAATGGTGCATAGAGAATAATGCAGTTAATCAGCCATTAGGTGCTTGATTCAGTTATGTAATCATAGATATCAACAATTTGAGATGCTCTAAGTTATCCTCCTGTCCTTTAGCTACTTGACCCAAAAAGCCTAGGTCCTCTGTCAGATCTACAAGTGTTAAGCAGATATCTTAATTACTGCTATATATCTCGGACAGTCATCAAAGCCTGTGTTTAAGCAGCTGAATCAAATGCATTGTGTATGCTTAAGGCTGGGTTACTTTTTCAGTTCCAGTGACATTATGGCTCTAATAAGAGCTTAGACATCCAGTGACACCTGAATTTGTGTTGTCATCTTGAGGTGAATCTTTTCCATAGTCTCCTATCTAGGGTGTGGGTTATCTTTGCAGGACTGTAGTTTTCAATTAGATTGGTTGATTGGTTATTGTTACGTTTATGGTTGGACTTGATGATCTTAAAGGTCTTTTCCAACCTAAATGATTCTATGATTAGCTGTAACATACACTACGAAAAGAAAGAAACAAACAAACCCAAAACCCTAAAAACCCCAAACCAAAACTCTCCGAGGCACAAAACATAAAGGTAGATTAAGCATGAATAGTTACGTAAAAGATGCTATTTTAAATTCCTGTTTTCTAATGGAGGTACCAAAAAGGAGAAAAAAGAAAAAAGTAAAACTAATACTTGATGTTCTGTCTTATGAACAGGATGTGTTCCACCTCATTTTGTTTCCTTCATAATCTTAATGCATAATGACTCTTAATGCACGTGTATACAGTGTGTGGTTTTTGCATGTGTTGATCGTTGCACCTTGACTAATTGTCATTCAAATTGCCAAAGAAAAAAAAAATCATTGTTTCAAATTTATTACTAATTTATTACTCCTCTTTTGTGGCTTATTTAAAACATACTTGGCTTTGTTATTTGTCCTTGCAGTAGACTGTTTGGAATTATATATATGTGTATATATGAGCACATGTGTATGTGTAAAAATTTTAGCTGTTACTCGATAATTCAGAATTTTGGGGGGTTTTTTACATTAATTTAGATTCATACAAATTTTTGAGCTGCTAATTTAGGATTAATTTGTTGTTGTTATTTTGTTTTTAATCAGAAGTGCTTACTTTTATAAAGGATATATGAAGAAATAATATAAGAAAATAATGTCCCCCAAACACCCCTCAAAACCTCCAAACTATAACTTCTTCCTGAAGATACAATTGAAGTTATCTTCTTAAAATAAGACCTCCAGCAGTCTTTAAGAAATCATTTATTTTATGAGAGATTGATCCAGGATAGCAAAAAGTTATAGGCTGAAAGTGCTGCTGTTCCAGGTACACAGAAGAATGGCTTTTCAGAAAACAGAATTCTTATTTGTGTAGAAAAGACTGTAATTACTCGTAAGAGTTGAAATTCTTTTAGAAAAAATCAATACAGTTTATCTGATAGTGGTAGACCTATAGAAACATACACACCAGCATACAAGTTAGCCCATTAGTTTTCACACTACTGAAGGAGGTTTATTTTAAAAAATGTGTTTTGCTCAAATGCAGTTGAGAACTTGGGGGGGAGGGAGGGGCAGATTTTTTTTCTGGTTCTGTTTTGTTTTGATTTTGTTTTATTTTTTCCCCGTGAAGAATCAGTTAGGTGTCTTGCAGCATCTGCTTGAAAATGGGGACAGAGAGAAAAATTAGTACGCTGTATATAATTTAAAATAAATCACAAAAAGCTTTCGTACTAAATACCAAGACTGGTTTATTTAAAAAAAAAAACAAAAACAAAAACAAAAAAAACCAAACCACCAAGAAATTCTCCCCCACCCCACCAAGCCACCAGACCTAGAATTTTCTATTGCTTTTTACTTTTCAGAGGAATAAAAATTCTGGCTTATTGTACTTGGCATGCTCTTTCTTCATTTGGTGAACTAAGAGCTGAAATTTCCAGTTTAGCCAGTCAGTTAGTGGTGCATCTGTGAAATGCAGAATATAATTTCAGAAAAGATTGGAAAAAAAAAATGCTGAAGCCTTAATGGAAAGAAGGACTTAAGATGGACCTGCTACTTCAGTGGTCAGCTTGAGGCAGTGATTTACTGCATGCTACAGTAAAAGGTACTAAAAATAAGTTCGTCTACAGTGAAACTCTGCCTTATTGAAGCTAACATGTATTGTCACTGAAGTTACGCTGGGACGTAATTCACTTGACCATAACTTGGCATCCTTTTGCTCTGTTTGAAATTTTGTCATGAGTTAGTAAGTTGTAAACTAATACCTCACATTTAGCTATACAGGTAGCATTTTTCTATTTCAATACACTTCAGTGTATGGGGAAATGAATAATAGAGTTGTTAAGGGAGGAATATTGGATATAAAGCTGTTGAAGTTTGCTGTGTGGAGGAGAATATTTGTATTTTCTATTGCTGAAGACAGTGTGTTTACATTAGCATGGTAATTATCTATTTATGTCTAATGTGTAAGCTTTGTAAAGCATGCAATTAACACAAACCTTTCAGGACTGGAATAGCACAGATCAACCAACAGGGATGTTCTGGGTATTATTTAGATGCTTTGCATGAGGAAGAGCTGGTACAGAAAGCTCGATTTGTGGAACATGTCTTCTGCTTTTAAGAATTGACTTACATGTGAGTTTACTGAGACCAAGTGAAGATGTTTTGTAGGATAATGCGTAGATGTATATGTCACGTATTGTAGAAGCAGTTTGGGAGCGAGAATAGGCTGGGGTCTCAATTCTCTTTTGCAGTCTTTTAGGTTTGCTATATTTGGTACCTTGTAAGTGCCAACTGCAGAATTTCAGATCTTGATGATACTTTTTCACTTAGTGTGGAGATGAATGTTTACATCTCTTCACCATTTCCCCTACTGAGAATTCAACTTAATTAATGCTACCTCTGTACAAATACAGGATTGTCTCTACTATCAGCTTTCTTGAATTAGTGAAGATTAATTTTAGCATACTCAATCTCCTCATTTGTAGAGAGATCATTATTCTAACAGAAGCATTCAACAATTGTGTAAAACATTACCACTATAAACTTCGGAATTAAAAACAGCTGGTGTCTGTGGAAACAAGAGGTTATAGTTGAATAAGGGGCAAAATGTTCTACTGGTCACGCTACTCACTTCACGTTGAAACTTCTAAATCACTTTTAACTTTTCTTTTGTTTATTTTTACAACAGCTGTTGCTTAAATTAATGATCATTAAAATATGTTATTAACATAGTGTTCTTTATCTCTAATGCATTTGTCTTTAGGTCATTAGCCTAATTAAAGCATGAGTCTAACACTTGCTGTTGTGTGTTGGATATGCTCACAGGATGAAACCAACGTCTCCTCTAGCCAGTCTGCTGATTTGTTGTACTGGACGACATCAAAAACCATGAAGGTGTTGTCTAACACAACTATGACTACAAAAGCCATGCTGCATGCTGTCAGTGATGGACAGTGGTGGAAGAGATCATTAACTTATCTTCGACCATTACATGTAAGGGATTGCTGATGTGTCTGCAGATGTTTACACATTCACTGATACATTAGTATAAAAGCTGGGCTCCTTTATAGGTATCTGATAACTGGAGACTTCAAATCAATAAATGAACTAGAGACATCAAGGGATTGTTTGCAAGCAAATCCCAAAGAAAGGAAGAGTCTAAAGCTATTTCCTTTTCTTGTTTTCTAATCTGTTTTCTCCTGCTTTTTTAGCATAGTGTGAGAAAGCATAGTTGAAATTTGGCAGAACTTCAGAATTTTGGGGAAGAAAGCAGTGAAGTCCACTCTTTAAATATATATCATTTTATATTCAAAGCTGTTCCTTTTCAGTTTCTCTTTTCTACATTTTCTACTTCAGTGGATTTTCCATAATATTTATGATACTGCTTTCTCTGATACTACTTTTGAGCATGATTCTCTTTTTTTAAAAATACTGGACCTCATTCAGCGTTGGTTTATGTAACATGACTTCTGTCTTTCTCCCCAGTGAATTCAAGGATATTTTCATTTACAGTTGCTTCCCTTCTGCAGAGCAGTTACAGACTTTTTAATGAGCTTTTTTTATGACTAGGCTCAACTATACTTTTTTTTT
Organism: Nipponia nippon; assembly: GCF_047370975.1. Lineage (NCBI taxonomy): Eukaryota > Metazoa > Chordata > Aves > Pelecaniformes > Threskiornithidae > Nipponia > Nipponia nippon. Next base: position 112,902,851 of record NW_028262358.1, on the reverse strand, counting down.
CCCAGGGCCAAGAATTTGGAGACATATTAAAAAGTGGGCCTGGAGAAAATGCCACTGTGGAAAAACAAGGCTGTCATCCATTTTATGAGTCTCTAATTGCTGATCCATATGTTGCAGAAGTAAGTTTCTGTTACAGAATTCTGAAGTGTTATTTTTCTGTTGAGATCTTATAGTTAAGTAACAATATGGATTTTGGAGTATTTGTGTGACTTGAAATTTTGTGCGATAGTAGGAGAAAATCCAGAATTAAACAGAAAGGAAAGCAAATGCAGGAACTGAGGTAGATAATTGCATCTGCTGCAAGTGAACTAAATATAACTGCAGGGTATAGTGCGCATGTGTCAGTTACCTTATTTTACTTCTAGTCTGAAATCAGCTATGGCACATACCAGAACAATTCTTTGGAAAGCTTTGCAGAAGTATTGCTCAGAACAGAGAAACTGACAGAAACAAAGAGTGAAGGAAAAGACCTACTTCCAACTACAGAAGGTATGGGTACATGTATATTCACTCCTGTGTTTACTATATATAGTAAATATAGGAGAATCTATGGATGGGTTTAAATATGGAGAATTGCATGCAATGGTTTGATGTATTGTTTGGTTATTTTGTGTGAATTGTGATTGAGTTTAACATCTTACGTTGGTAAGTAGTCTTGATAGAAGTAGCTGCAGAGTTTTCAAGAGAAGTGGTATTTTTGAAAGGAGTTGCTCAGTAAAGACTAGAAATCTGAAATCTGAAAGTTGGCTTTAAATAAGCAGAAATTGAGATTTGGGGGCTGACAAAGATATGAACACTGCGGGGGGGGGATTTTGAAGGTTTCATGAATACTACCACATACAGATACTTGATTTGCAACCCAGTGTTAATGTTATTTGTATGTATGCCTGTGTATTCACTTGTTCACATTCTGTGCCATTGTATATATTGCTTTCAGTATTGCAGGGTTATTACAGTATTTTATTTGCGAATTAATGCTTAGCTGCAGCTTCTGGAATCACTAGAACTTTCTGTCTTCTTTTGAAATTTCTACATTTTATAGGTTATACTCAATAATTTGTTAACAGAAAGTTTCACTTTTTAAAAAAAACCAACAAACCACACAAAACCACCTATGATTGTTTGTCTTTCCTTTTGGCTGTCTCCTGCTGGTTTAAGAAATGAACTGTTTATATATTTACATGCTGTTAGTGTCTTTTGAAGGGAGATATCTGTATTATATTTTACTACATGGTAAGTTCCGCCATGAAAAATGAGTATATTAAATCACTTGCAATATGAGAAAAGTTTCAAGTGCGACTTTCTTCATAAGCCACACAGTTTTATTTCAACTGTTTAGTGAAAACCAGCATGTTTGTGTTACAAGTATATGATTCAGTAGTTTGAGGTATGTGATATTTCTACAGATAACCTGTACGGTTGTAATATAATAACATTGTGAACTAGAAAAGGTCAGCAACAGCTTGTAAAAATGTGAAAATATCCCCATTTAGTTCCTTTCATGCTCTCTTAATGCAAAAACAGTTTTAAATCAGTACTTAGAATCTCTTTTCTTGTATGCTGAAAGCCCATAGGCTTCTAGCTCTGATGCTTGTGTCTTGAGGGGGAGGCAAGGATTAAAAAGCATTCATTGCTTTTTTAGGGCAAATGATGTTAGTTGGCAGATCTTTGGTAATACTTCCTGCTCCAACTTGAGTAATTGGAACTGGTTGTTTACAGTTCAGTGGCTGCCTTTGAGATGGAAATTTCAGTTTTGGGGACTTTTTGCTTGAAGAAGAAAAGAAATTTTAGATTCCAGCTTTAGTTCTTGAGCCTCTATCTTCCTCCTCTTAAATGTGCAGACTACTGTTTTTACCATTTTAATACTTCTGTTCTCTTCCACCACTCTTATTCTATAGTCAATCTGAATTTCACTTATGAGTCTCTCCAACTGTGCTATGGAACTGAGAGGTCTGTGTTTTCCTCTGGAAAACTGAGCTATATCTATTCTGTACTCAGCAATCCTGCTGTATGACACCTTTTGGTAGTCAGTAGACAGCGTTCTTACGCATAAGTGTAATGTAGCTTTCTGTAAATGAATAGATTGGTAATTTGCTAATTGTAATGCATTTAGCCCTGGATTAACAGTTTTGGATTGCACCTCTTCCCCCTTCTTAACGCTTTGATTTATCAGTTCCCATGAAAGTCCTTATGATCAGTTAACATTTTCAGGATTGTGGAGCTTGAAAACGTGCATATTAATAGCACACCACCAAAATTTGAAATAAAAAAATCATGCAGATATGAACCCCATTTACTATTCTGTGTTTTTTCCCATATTTTCAGTGTTACTCTAAGGTTTTGGGAGGATTTTGCAATATGAAACTTGAATGCTAACATGAGTTATTGGCTACCGTACTAGTAACTAACAAACATAGCAGATTTCATTTGATTTTGCTGACAAGTTTGAATCCTATTCGTTTCCTTCTAGTTACCTTCTAGGACAGCTACAGCAGCAGGTTTCAGCTCCATTAGAAGAATCAATGAACCTGGAAGAAGACGCAGTTTAGCAAAGAAGCCCTAGTTGTACTTAGCACATTGTCCTAAGAGAAGCTGAAGTATACATCACACTCTCTTTATTACTATAGCAGTGTCATGCTCCAGGTGTGAGGGAATGGCTAAACACTTTCCCCAGAGGCAGTGTGAATGATAAAACTCAAGATAATGTTTGCTGCTGCTTTTGGGGATTTGATAAGGTCACAAGCCTTGAACTTTTCTTGTCCTTTCTATGTGGATGTAGGTCGTAGACTGAGCATTTTCGAGTTAAGTGGTAACACCCATCACTTTGGGTTTAGTAAAGCACTCTTTCCTCAGTTGTACTATTGTAGTGCATCCAGACTTAGCGTGGCCAAGGCAATGTTGTGCATCTCTGTTTAATGTAGTTGTCTTTCTCAATTAGGGATTTGATGGGGAGGTTGAAGATGGGATCTGAATGGGAAGTTACTACAATTGATGGCTGAATTTCATTGTAACCAGATTATGTACTAAACTCAAAGTAAACCTAAGAAAGTCGGTCATACCTATTAATCCTTAGGAGTTTTAGAACAAAGAATAGCTTTGTTTTCCATGATTTTGAAATTGCTTGCAGATATGGCTGTTTAACTGAAATATATACTTTTAAGTTTAGTGAGATTTTATCACATGCTAAATGAACAATTGAACACTTGAAGCAGTTTTTGCATGTTTTTTCTGAGAAAAAAACATGGAAAAATGGTTGAAACGTCCTAGGTATTGATAAATTCCAGTTTTCGCAAGTAAACCATTTTCCGTAGGGCTTCACTGGGAGACAGTTGTGTATACGCGTGTTTGTTTATATGTAAAGTAGGCATCTGTATATGGATACATGAACACGTGTCTGCACACAAGCACACAGAAAATTTACATTTATTGAATCAGTACAGGGTTTTTTTTTTTTCTCAGAAGGGATGACAGTGGAGGCAGGTCTTTCTTCTTAAGTACATTCTGGCAACTGGGATGCCTTTGTGTTGAGCTTCATGAAAGTATGAATAAAATCGTATTGTTTTCTGGCCTTGTATTGGTGCTATGTTCTTTATCATGATTGTTATCTGAATGGTGAAGATAAATTTTTGCTAGTGTGGCAGTTGTCATGTTGGGGATGTTAAGTTGGAAGAGAACCCACAATTTATAATGTATTGCTGAGGCTTTGCAATCATTCATTTTCCAGAGAAAGGGAGAAGAGTGCCGAGCCCAAATTCTTCTTTCCCTCCTCCCAGTTTTTTCTGTTCAACTAGAGGTGGTTGTAAGAATATATAAAGTAACTTTGCTTGTGCTTGGAGTAGGAAATACCAGTTTTGCAAACTAATTCATCAAGATTTTAATATTCAATATTTCTCGAGTCCTGTTATCTTTGCTTGGACAGCATGCAGGTTATTTTGAATGTAGCAGAAACAAGCTGTCAGCAGCAAGAAACTATTGGTAAAGCTATTTGAAGCATAGAGCGTAGGTGCTGTTGGACAGGCTTGTATTTGCAGTAACTGTGACATATTGCCATGTAGACAGCATCTGTGATGACATGTCACATAGAAATTTGTTTTTTGTATCTGGCTGAGGGCCAGGATGTACATCCACTTCAGGCTGATGGCAAATTAATGATAATCTGAAAATTGTAGTTGGTCACTCAAACCTTTTATAAATCATTCTTTGGAACAAAGAAGTCACTGGGGGGCTGTGTGTGTAGAGTAATCAGGTTTCTTGCCAGCGTGCCCTCAAGAGTAGTTTGTGTAATGTGGGAATATAGGTATCTTAGACTTCCTTAAAATAAAAAAAGAGCTAAATTGCTGGAAGATGGCTTCTGCTGATTGGAATAATAATAATAATATCGTCTATTTTAAAAAAAGGAAACTATAATGTTATTTTCCTGACATAATTTCTTATGCAATTTCTGGCTCAGGTTTCATAAGATTTTTGAAGTTGTCCCTGGAACTAATAACTTATATTCTCTACTGCCAAAAGTGAATATTAAGTGCATCACCAGAATCGTTACTCAGTAATTGTTTGTTGGAACTTCCCTAGCAATCACAGTGATGCTTGACTTTAGTACAGAAGGAGATAACTGCATGAAGGAGAGATCCTGTTACTAATTAACAAATCTTGGGTGCTCACATTGTGTCTGTGTATTGGTTCTCCTATTTGCGTAGTGTAAAATATAGTGGGTTTTTTAAACAAAAAAACAAGTTTTGCATCTATATGGTAGGAAAAGCAGGTAATTTTTCTGTCAGTTTTATCAGAAGCGTATCTTTTTATAATCAGAATAATTATTCTTTGATGCATTAATTTTGACTCTGTTGTTGTGCTGATATTTCTGTTTGCAATATGTGGAAGGACCTGGTTTTGGTGTTTCACTGTTCTTATTTAAAATTCATGTTACACTTACAGCTGTCTTTTTTTTTTTTTTTTTTTTTTAAGACAGAAGTTTTTAACATGGTTTGTTGTGTTAAGTGATAAGTGAATTAGAGCTCAGGCTTGAAGTGAAGACATTTTGTACTCTTCCTCTGGTTGATATCTTCAAATGCTTACAACATTACATTGCTGCCTTGATTTTACAAGCAGAAGATTTACTTGTCGTAAATCAGTACAGGTGATATTTTAGTGGCTTTGTTTAGCATCTGTTACTGCATAGTCTCATTCTTGTTTGGTTAATGCATCAAATGCTTTGCCTGGAAGTCAAGGTAAAGCTGTGCTGCAGTTTAATTACATATTATCTGTTTCTGGATTGCACTGATAAGTGTTTAATTAAGTATGTATAGAGTGCTTCAAGCTAGTGTCTAATAAAATACGGTTACACTGAAAACATTTCATTTGCTAACTGTCAAGGCTAGATGGGTCAGTAATCAAAGCTTTATTTCCACTCCCTATATGTTGCAGTTCTGCTACAACTGGCAAGTGATGCTTTACCAAATGATATGGCCTTGTCCCTTGCCTATCTACTTGCACTGCCGCAGGTATGTTGATAGTGATTTTGCTCTGTATGTTTTTACCAGGAAAGACCACTCATAGCATTTCAAAATTCCATAAGAAAATTTAATTTCCTTAGGGCTTTAAAATCTAAGTCTTTGCATTCAGTTAAATACGCATTTTTATAGTTTGGCCTCGTGCATTTAAAGGAAACTCAGAACAAATGCTGTTGGACTGGCTTTATGAGCATGGCACTGGTGAAAAGACACATTTTCTTACTTAATAATTGGGCCACCTGACTGACAGTTCTAATGTAGCTCAGAAATATGGATAATAACTTTGTGGTATAGAAGCAGCAAAAATGTAGTTGGAAAATCGTTCTGGTTAGGTATTTGTGCAAGGGGAGAAAAACATCATAATGTAGAATTATCTTCGTGTGTGTGTAGGTTACTGATTTACTTCTGTGCCAGAAAAACACATTCAGAGCTATTTCTAAATCACAGCAAGTAGCTTTTTAGAAAGTTTGTGCACTTAATGTTGTGTGCTTGTTAATTCTTTCATCTAAATTAATGCTCTCTTTCTTCTAGGTGGTAGATGCCAACAAATGCTTTGAAAAGCAATTACATTCTGCGTTATCTCTCCAGCTGGCAAGTTATTACTATAGCCTGCAGATCTATGCTCGTTTGGCACCATGTTTCAAGGACAAATGTCACCCTCTCTACAGGGTTAGTACTCTTTCTTTTTAAAGTCATATTCATTAATGTGCAGCATTAAAGCTATTCTAAAAAGCCAGTACATGAGTTAAGCCTGTTAAGGAGCTGATCTGACTTACACCGTGAGCAGCCTGTTCAGTTACGTGTAATTATTCTTCTACAGTGCAGTAAACAGACAAGTACTTCACAATTTGTGGAAGAGTTTTTGAAGCACAATATCAAGTGTCATTTATAGGTAATAACACTCTCAGTCTTCAAAGTAGCTTATAAACACTGAGCAATAATGAGCATAGCCTATGGTGTCATCTTGCAATACTGATGCAATATAGTACTTCCTAGGAAGAGTCAAGTGTCCATTTAAACAAGAAGAGTGCTATTCAAAAAGTTTCCATAGCCTTCCTTGAGGTGTGTTGTTTTGTATTTTAGTTTACCTGTGGTGTTCTGAAAATTCATCCTCATTCATTCACGAATTTTTTTATTTCCTTTGGCAAGTGTCTCTTTTTGAAATGGCACAGCTTTGCTTCTTATTCATCACCTGTGATTAAAGCAGTTACATGGTAAACTCTGAACTAAATCAGAGGTGACATACCAAAGTTCAGTAAGGCACCAATTGCCATTCCTGCTAAGATACCTGAGTAAAAACTCTTCTTTGCCACTCCAAGAGAGCCTTTCTGAATTTACCCCAGTTCCTTCCTCCTGTACAGAAGCTCTCTCTAGACTGTTTGGTTTTCAGCCTAGCTCTGCATTACAGCTAAAAGAACACTTCTGGTTACAAGTTTTCTGAAAAGAGGGACCACTAATCACCACCGTGGCATAAGAGGAGATTTTTTCCATGTTCAGAATTATTCCTAATTTACAGAGGGAAAGCCAGTTTTGATATTTGCCCAGTTCTGCAATTAGGCAGCCTTTCATGTTTCTGCTGAGATTTGCATTCTATCTTCTGTTTAGAAGCTAAAGGAAAACTTAGCCCACAACTGAAATTTGTGGGGCTTGCAAAATAGGTTGCTTGTGAGGAATTCATTCATGTTTGTTAAATAGCTTTCTTTGAGTCTAGGTCCACCTGTTGCAAGACACCTTTGATAAAAAAAAGATTTTTTTATTTTAGTTCAGCTTTTCTAGACAATCTTACTTTATAGAAAGAGCTATGAAGTCTTTTGGAAGAGTAAGTCATAAGAAGGAGGACAGAGATGTTAGATTGAACTATTTCTACTCCAATTGCTGTTTAATAAGCAAAGTCTTACCAATAGCACCATGTAGTTTATCTCTTACTGATATGATCTTTGGCTAAATCTTTTGTTCCATCTTGGTAAAATATTTTATGTGACTGTGATAAGCAGTGAATTCTGTTGTTTGCTAAAAAAAAATATATGCTTAAGTACTACTTGTAAGCAGTAGCTTTGGAAAACAACTGTATGAGAAGATCCTGAGTGAACAGCACACCAAGAAAAATAAAATAAAAAAATAATAATAAAAAGAAAAAAGAGATCTGAATGCCCAATAAGAAAAAACCACAGGAGAATACATTCATTGTTACTAATTCCAAGGGTATCCAGTTGAGGGAGTGTCACTGAATTAGATAAGGAGAAATAGAAACAAATGCTTTTGAGCAAAATAAGTAGTCCCATCTAGCCCCCCCCCCCCCCCCCCCCAAAAAAAAACAAACCACAAAACAAACAAACAAAAAACCCCAACCCAAAAAACCCAAACAAACAAAAAAATAAACAAACCACAGCCCACCCAGACTGAAATGCTCAGTTTCCACTGCAAATCAGCTGTTTGTTTAAAAGTACATCTTAAATACTGGTAATAAAGAATGTCTCTGCTTCCAAGTTGCTTTCCTCAAATGCCATACCAGTTTTTATCCATGGAAACAGATCTAGCCATGGGTTTTATTTTTGTGTTTCCTAAGAGCTCGGGGGGGGGGGGGGGGGGGGGAAGCCCTGATCTTAAACTTTTATGGTACAAACTTTTATGAAGATGATAAACTCAGTTGTAGACATAATTCCATAGCAGATTGTCTTCCAGCTCATGCCATTGGTGTCTTGAATCACCTTTATCTTCTGACTGTTTCTCAAAACAGAAGTGCGTCCCTAGGTCCTTTAATGATATAATTCAAAGCTATGCGTTATTCTTATATGATAACTGAGAGCATTTTTGTGGGTGAAGGTGTATAACCAATCCTTTTTTCCCCCTGTTCTAAATCTTTACATATTCAGTAAAGATCTAAATCTGGCACTTCTGCCACGTGCTTAGAAGGTGGATCCTCAAGATCATAGAGTGTATTTTTCTGTTTAACAGCATCTGAGTCACAGTAGGTGTAATTTCTCTAGTCCATTGAATCAAGTACCCTGTCTGAAAACTCTAGCTGAATTTATAAGAAGCTGTATAGAAGCATGGAGAAGTCTACACTTCCTATGTCTACTTTAAAATAACATAAATCTTTCAAAACAGTACATGAGTACCTCTGGCATAATGGGAGAAATGTTCTCAGAATGAAAATGACAGATGTGTCATAAGGATAATGGGGAGTAAGGGGGAGAGTTCCTCTTCCACTGGCTCAGACAGGCTTTTAGGACTTGCTAGTTAGTCAAGAAAGACATTTTGAAGGAATGATTGGGTCTGTTGGATGAAGACTTGATTTTTTTTTTTTTTTTTTACTGTGGCATGAAATACTGACAGCTAGTATATGCACATCAAAACAGAATCATAAATTGCCAGAAATTCTCATTAACTTTTTTTGCAGTGTTGATGACCAAAAGGAAATCAGCTTGATACTTTATATTTCTGATGAAGTTATTACTTTGCTTTAAGGAGAAGACAAGGGATTTGAGTGTAAAGTACTGCTTTAGTTTTGTACCCAAGACAATTTTGAATTTTAGTTGTTATAATAATATAAACATAATAGTTATAGTTTAGGGCATCTGAGCTATATTCGTTTCTTATCCTGAGGAAGATGTTAAAGGAGCTCTACAACCAAATAAAACCACAAATAAAGGTCTGTAAGAATAATGCCAGACAGAAGAAGAGAAGAGAATTTCCAGAAATGGACTGGCTGTGGAAGGCATTGGTGTGAGGAGACTTCATTACCCTTGGAGAAGCTGTATTTATTTCTGGTTTAGGTCTGTACTGGGCCTGGCAGGGATGGGCGGACTTTCTTCATAGCAGCCCCTATGGTGCTGTGCTTTTCGTTTGTGGCTAGAAGTGTTGATAACACACCAGTGTTTTGGCTGTTGCTGAACCCTGCTTGCACAGCATCAGAGCTGTCTCCCCACTGCCACTCTGATCCACTGCTCACTACTTCCCAGTCTTGATGGATGAGAAGAAAAGCCGTACAGCTAGGCAAGAAATGTGCTGGATAATTTTTGCTGTTAACAGCTTATCTCCTTATTTGTCCTATCCCGGTGATCTGATAAGTGACTAGAATAAATATATCAAGGGGATTGTTCGCTCTAGAAAGGAGTGAAAAAGTTTAATTACCCTAAGGTTAATTAATATGTTATGTACCTGTCCTCATGCTAATAATCTAATGCTGAGGTGTTTCTGTGATTTTGGAGAGGAGTATTTTACTGACCTTAGCTGGGGGGCAAGCTTTTTCTTGGAGCATCAAGCAGTAGTTCTAACAAATACTGCTAAGTTGCAGAGGGGAGTGGGAATTTTGCAATTAATAGCAGATGAAGAAAGTTGCTCTTACCAGAAAATTCTTAGGTTTTTATTCCTTACCCGTTACTTTCATTCAAGAAAATTAATTTGATTCGTGTTCTGTTGTGCATTGCAACTGGCAATATGTTGAAACAGTAACCTCAGAGATTCTTCTTAGTGATGCTTTTCATGCAGTCTAGAGTTGGTGAGGAAGCTGGGAGCTCAGTTCCACAGAGTTAAGTAGCCTGATATAACTGGCTTTTCAGTCACTATGTGAAAAGGTGCATTTATACAGTGAACTTGTGCTCTGTGCACTTAGCCTGCTTCCCTTTTCTGTTGCTTGCCGCTTACAGAAGCCTCTAACAGTCTCTCTGTAAGAGGCAGAATTAGGTCTGCTTTCGCCTCACATAAATTCAGTGTCTACAAGGTAGGGTTTTTTTTCTGGTTTTGTTTTTGTTTTATCTCTCTGTATCACAGCCACTGTGTATTTTAGTTCCTGTTCTGTTTCTCTTTATTCCTGTCCTTGTTAGACCATTGTTTTTGTCTATTCACATCTAACTTCATAAGACCATATTTAGACTCTCTATACTGCCCCCACCTCAATGGCTTCTGTAGGCTTTAAGTGCATTAAGTGGCTGTGACAAATATGTCATGTGTGTCTTATTCTCTCATCTCCTTTCCCATAGGGGAAAAACAGCATGTGGAATGGTTTTTAAATTGTCACATGCTGATATGTGTTTATCTTTTTTTGCATTAATGAAAGCAAGGTCAAAAGAAGAGTGCTTTGAACTTGGGACTGAATATGTAGAAGTTTGTGGTGATCTTACCGGAGTTCATTCTACAGGCTTGACCCGGCTCCTAAGGCAGTTCTGTCACTTATTTATATAAGGTTGACCTTGATTATAAATATAGCTATATTAAGCCAGAGAAGCAGAACTCTCAGCCGTGGTCCTTATGCTACAGCTTTAGCTAATATTCTGAATGTAGGATGTTGAAAATAAAGACTTCATTTGAACTGGAAATAAATACTGTCTAAGAAGGCTGTATACAGGAGGAGAGAGAGAGACAGATCTTACAGGCTAGCAGATGTATTTCCCATGTTGTATGAGGTCTAATGGCTTTAACCTTATTACATGGCACTGTAGTGCAGCTAGAAGTTAAGTCTGTACACATGAGGTGATCTCTCTTTGGAAATCAAATGCTCATTAAATGGTTGCATGTTGGTTTGTGTTTAATAATAATAACCTGTCACATTCCTAAATTATCATAGAATCATAGAATGCTTTGGGATGGAAGGGACCTTTAAAGGTCATCTAGTCCATCCCCGCTGCAATGGGCAGGGACATCTTCAACTAGATCAGGTTGCTAAGAGCCCCATCCAGCCTGGCCTTGAATGTTTCCAAGGATGCGGCATCTACCGCCTCTCTGGGCAACATAACATGGTCCAGTGTTTCACCACCCTCATCACGAAAAATGTCTTCCTTATATCTAGGCTACATCTACCCTCTCTTAGTTTAAAACCATTACCCCTTGTCCTATCGCAACAGGCCCTGCTAAAAAGTTTGTCCCCATTTTTCTTATAAGCCCCCTTCAAGTACTGAAAAGCCGCAATAAGGTCTCCCCAGAGCCTTCTCTTCTGCAGGCTGAACAACCCCAGCTCTCTCAGCCTTTCCTTATAGGAGAGGCGTTCCAGCCCTCTGATCATTTTTGTGGCCCTCCTCTGGACCCACTCCAACAGGTCCATGTCCTTCCTGTGTTGAGGACCCCAGAGCTGGACGCAGGACTCCAGGTAGGGTCTCACCAAAGCAGAGTAGAGGGGCAGAATGACCGCCCTCGACCTGCTGGCCACACTTCTTTTGATGCAGCCCAGGATACGGTTGCCCTTCTGGGCTGCAAGAGCACATTGTCGGCTCATGTCCAGCTTTTTGTCTACCAGTACCCCCAAGTCCTTCTCGGCAGGGCTGCTCTCAATCCCTTCATCCCCCAGCCTGTACTGATACTGGGGATTGCTCCAACCCAGGTGCAGGACCCTGCACTTCACCTTGTTGAACCTCATGAGGTTCACACAGGCCCACTTCTGAAGCTTGTCCAGGTCCCTCTGGATGGCATCCTATCCCTCAGGCATGTCAACTGCACCGCTCAGCTTGGTGTCATCTGCAAACTTGTTGAGGGTGCACTCGATCCCGCTGTCTGTGTCATTGATGAAGATATTGAACAGCACTGGCCCCAGTACGGACCCCTGAGGGCCACCACTTGTTACCAATCTCCATCTGGACATCAAGCCATTGACCACTACCCTCTGGATGCGACCATCCAACCAATTCCTCATCCACCGAACAGTCCACCCATCAAATCCATATCCTACCAATTTAGAGAGAAGGATATTGTGGGGCACCATGTCAAAGGCCTTACAGAAGTCCAGATAGATGACAGCCGTAGCTCTTCCCTTGTCCACTGATGCAGTCGCTCCATCATAGAAGGCCTCTAGGTTGGTCAGGTGTTATTATGAACTTAACTCACTAGAAATAATATATACATTTTTAATCTCAAACTGAATTTGTGTACATGAAGTTTTACTGGAGTCTAACATTGATTGCAATACTGACAAGCTGTGTCAGACAGTCTTGTTTCATTCTGTCTTGGCATTCAACTTTTTATCCGTAAACTCATTGGCTAGCACTAAGTCTGCTATAGACGCTACAATGGTAGTGCTCTTTATTGTTGGCTTATGATGGATTTAAAACATGACCTTCTTTCATTACTATTTTCAGTCCTGATTCAAGCTATTGACTCCTCTTCGGTCCTTCTTTCTGTTTGGTTAGTGATGCTGAAAACTAGCAAATTTCCTTTGACGGTGTAATTTCTCCCCTTTGCTTCACTGTTTGAATTTTCTGTTGTATGTTCTGCATCAAGTTCAAGTTTCTTTGCTGGTCTTTAAGTTGCTCCACTTGCTTTTCATGCTGCTGTTTATGCCTAGCACTTCTTACCTTTTTATATACCAGGCTGTTTGCTTGTGCATGTTCAGATACTATTACTCATTAATACTTGGGGGGGAGGGGGGGTGTGGGGAAATCTATCTCATTTGGTATATGCTTCTGTTTCTGAGTCCAGTGCACATCTGATGGTTCTAAGACGAAAATTGGGAAAGATCACAGTATAACTCCTTGAATCTATGCTGTGCTGTTCTCTCTTCCTTTGACCTTTCTGCATGTGTGTGGAGTCTGTGACTGAGAGGAGAAACAGGGAGAGGGAGGGCAGTGGGGGAAGGCACCATGAATGAGCCATTAACTGGCAGACTAAGAACTGATCTTGGGAGAAGTTTTCTTTGTTTTTTTTTTTGTTTTTGTTTTTTAAGTACTAAAGTAGGCCAGACACTGTAGTCTTCGTATGTAGCATGACATTTGAATAATTCACAGAGCTCAGTATCATCAGAAAACTTATGTTCATTGCTCATCCCTTATCGAGGTCGTTGATAAGAGTGGTCTCAAAACCTGCCCCTCAAGGACTAGCTGCTGGCTCTCCCCTATCTGAAAAGTTATCACTGAGCTCTCACCTCTCCTTTCGCCAGGTTTCAGTTCATAAAAGGACCTTTCTTCCAGTCCCTTGGCAACTTAAGTTTCCTGACTGGACTTTGACGGGGAAACTTGTCAAAGAATTTTGGAAGATCTGTGTGTATTTTGCCACAGGATTCCATTTGTCCATGTGCTCACTGACACCCTCATAGCCCTCCGGCAAGCTAACAAAGTGGATTTCCCCTTACAGAGGCCATGCTGACTCTTTCCTACCAAGCTCTGTTAATGCATGTGCTCAGTGGTCTTATTCTTTGTTATAGAGTCTGACACCTTACCAGGGATGGAAATCAGACTTGCTGGCCTGTGGTCCCTGTGAGGATCCCCTTGAGATCCATTTTTAGATGGGACTTGCACTCTGGCACATCATTTTTTTTTTTTATAACATTCGTTGATGCACCTTAGCCTGCCGTTTAATGTAATTTCACATTTGTGTTTCTTGAGTACTGAGGGGTGAAAGCCATCTGGTCATGGTGGTGTGCAAGCACATAACTTACCGAATTGGCCTGATGCTTCCCAGGTGTGTTCTTCTAACTCATCTAGCTCTTCTGAGCTCTCTCCCCTACATCTTCAGCAGTGAGGGCTGACACAAAGATCTCATTGATTTCCTCTGCTGTGGACTTACCAATGAGTGTCCCTTTCACACTGTGTCACCAAGTGATCCTACTGTTTCTCTACCTGGCGTCCCGATTTTGAGTGACTTTTCAGAACTTTTTGCTATCAGCTTTACCCTTCTTTATATGATACTTTCCAGGTACATTTTTGTAACCCTTTTAGTTTCCTCTTTGGCCTATCACATTTTGTGAGTTTTCCTCATTGATTTACTTATTCCTCAGTAGTATTTCAACAAATAAACTCACATTTTTAAAAATTAATTAATATCTAAGCTAACAAAAATTGAGAGATCACTAAATGCTACTATGTTTGAAGGCTTAAAACTCAGGTAAGCTCTCTTGAACTAGCAGTCATTGTGGACTTTTTTGAACATCTTCCAGTGTGATCCCTGAATTAGTAACCCAGCAAGTAGTGACACTGCAGTCAGATTGTCACAACTGTGTTCCTTTGGTTGAGGTGCGTTTGATATAGATAAGCCAGTGTTTCACAGGTCCTCGTATTTCTTCGTTAAGCACACAGTACTACCAAACATCGTCATTCTTAGTTGGGACCAAATAATATTTAGGTGACTTAAAAAATCACTATTATTAAATAGTTGTTTGGGGGGGGGGGGGTGTTCCCATTTTTTTTTTCTGCAGGATAAATTGTGCTTGAGAAAAAGAGATGGTTACAGTGTTGCTTTTTTATTTTTCAAGGGCTCATAAGCTATTCTGTTAAATCCTGCTTCTGAAAGCAGAGCAAGTGTCGTTCTTGAGCCAGCTGTTCAGAAATACTCTTTTAGAAGAGAGAATCTTCAAACTAGCCTTTCATTTCAGCAGAGGTTTGAGGTCTAGCTTGCCTGTGTTCCTCTGGAGACATATTTGTGGCTTTTCATGCAGGGGAGGTACTTGGGATAAGTGCTAATGCTCTCCTTGCAGAGGGTTTTGTTCATCTCTGGGAAACAGTATAAAGGTGACCAACATCTTTTTGAAGTAGTCTTCCCCTAGTCTATTGGCTTTATCTTCCTTTTACTTTCCCTTTCTGTGCTTCTGTAACTATTTTCTCCAGTCAGTGAGCATCATTAATTTTGCAAGCAGCCTGATTGAAATTTTCTATAACATACTTCATCTCAGAATACAAAATATTTTAGCAAAATTTATTTATTTATCTGGGTTGGCAATATAGATAACTTGTCAGACAACGCTGAATTCCCATCCAGTGAGAGAGCTGGCTCCTCCATATCTTTGGTTTTTGGTGGGGTGTTTTGTGGTGGTTTGGGGTTTTTTTGTGTTTGTTTTGGGTTTTTTGTTGTTGTTTTTTTCCATCTTGGAGAGTTGAAGACAAATGCTAGATTAGCCTGAATAAATGTAGCCTAAGAAGCAATTAATGAAATTATGTATCGCAATAAGAGAAGGTGGTCGCTGAGAAACTCATGCTTCTACTCAGAAGTGCTAACAGTGCCTCTGGATTAGGATGCAAAGATATTTGACTTCTGGCATTTTAATAACTGTCAGGGAAGAGGAAATTAGGTGTTTTGTTTTGTCATGTAGCTCACAGAATATTTAGTTTTCAAGCTTTAAATTAATAAGATATGGAAATATTTGCATGTATCCAGTCAAGTAACTGTACAAATTAAAAGGATACCATATCTTAGGAAGCTAAAACATACTGTACTAAAGTTTTGCAGTAGGAATGTATGCTTGTCCCAAAGTCTGTAAGTGCTGCCATATAGATCAAGATTAAAGACATATTCTAAAAGAATAATCAATAACATAATTTATTAAAAAAAAAAACACAATGATTTTTTTAGAGAAAAGGGAGATGGATAGAAGGTTAGGATAATTACCTAAACTGTGACATTATTTACTGAGAATAATGCTGACTGCAAATGGGAAATGAATTATGTACTATGAATTTAGTAGGCACTTTACTCAAAATTATGTAGTAATTTTCTATTTTCAGAGGTGTTCTTTCAGTTGACATTTTAACCTTTTATATATCATGTGTTAGTTCGAATAAAACAGCTTTCAGGTGAAATGACGAGATGAGATTTTTCTACCTAAATCTGACTTTTCAATATCTTACCCAATAAGAGAGAGTCTGTAAGAGAACACGAGGTAGAAAAGAATCTATCAAAACATTTTCTCTTGGGACAAATTATTCCTCACTCTTGCTGGAAGAGCTGATTAAAATCAAAGCAAAAAAACCATTTAAAACAGAGCACTAGAGCAATTTGTTCAACTCTTCAGACACAAGTCATTTAACATAACTGAGGAAATAACTGTCTGGATAACTTTTCAAATTATTTTTATGTTTTATTACTTAACAGCAGCCTCTTGCATTTTTTTTTTTCCTGCAGCAGTACTGGCTTCTCTATCGGAAACTGTGTTGATTTAACGTATACCTAGTTGTTTTGTTTGGGCTTAAAGTCACTTTGTTGTCATTGTTTCTTCTGCTGCTGGCTATTAAAACATCATGTGTTACTTTTGTAACTAAGTTTTATCTGCTAGGAATTTACCTTAAAATATCTTCAGTACAAATTCAAGACAATTTCTAGAATATGCAGATATTAACATTCAGTAGTCTACAAATACTGCACATGCCCTGGTTAACTATATGATTTAATTTTGTGATGGGTGGCTGTTTGACATAAAACCAAAATGTATAGATGAAATCAAATTTGTTAACTGTGTTTTCTTCCCAGTTTGGAGTATTCTGATAATTCTAGCCAGTGTTTGTGGTACCTCTGCAGATAGAGTTAAAAAATCCTGCAGAACATGGTTTTGTATAATAGGTACTGTACGCTGCATAATCCAATTCTAATACTATTTTTAATGTAATTTCTGAAGCAGAAATAAAAACAACAGGTAATCTTATTTTAAGGTTGTGTGCTAGTAACATCTGATTCATAATTCAAAACTAACAGCTTAACTCTCAATTCTTTCTTATTCAGTCTCTTCTGGGGGCTTTGTTGGCAGAAAATAT
This sequence comes from Nipponia nippon, assembly GCF_047370975.1. Lineage (NCBI taxonomy): Eukaryota > Metazoa > Chordata > Aves > Pelecaniformes > Threskiornithidae > Nipponia > Nipponia nippon. Next base: position 112,885,897 of record NW_028262358.1, on the reverse strand, counting down.
TCCTCGGATTCCGCTTTCATCACATCTTTAATCATACCAGCATCTTGAGCAACCTTTTGTCCTTTTAAGATCCAGTTAGTTTCCCAGCATAATGATCTTGAAGCAGCAGCTGAGTGTGAAGCCCTCAGTCACCTGTGTAATCTGCATTTTGTATAACATGTTATAAATTGTGTCTGTATAACATGTAAGTTTGAGAGTGTTTTAAACTTGGCCACTTCAGGTGAGAGCTAATGGTACTGGCTTTTAAACTGTGATCCAGGAGCATTTGTTTTATACAGCTACTCATCTGGAATGAAGTTTTAAAACATCCAGTTTCAGTTCTTGGAAAAAAGAGAAATCTGAATTAAGTCTGTGGTGAAGGTGAGAAAGGAAGCTATGGAATTGGAGTCCACGGCTGTATTCCTGGATCTACAAAATCCAGATCTACATTTTTGAATACAGTATGAAATTACTTGTTTGCATCACCCATGTACAGTACTGTGGTGACAAGCATGTTTTAAGAGCATGAACACGCTTTAAAATCATTAAATATACCTGAAACATTAGAGTATGTTGCAAAAACTTCTGATGGATCATTTAAGATTATAAATCTGAAATAGAAAATTGTTTTAATATTGTCTCAATGTATAAGACCTACCTACAGGTTTGATAATTGAAGATTTATTGCTCAGCCCATCTCTACTTCATTTTTTTGGTAGTTTGTGCAACTTTATTCTGACGCATTTTGTAGCTTATAAAAGGTATTCTAGTAGGTATCCTTATATGTTGACTTGGTGTGGTTTCACTGGTGGGTGGTGGGATTTGCTGCTTCCTGTATCCATTTAAAAATGGTTGTGAAAGCTGATCCTGAACAAATCACTCTTGTCACCCGACAATATATGTAGCTGCAGCAGTGGGAGGATGAAGAAAGTTGAGGTATCCTTGCATTTGAGTGATGTGACAGTACAGGTTTTATTTCTGAGATGTTCTGGTCTTCCATCTCGGCCATACACTTTATCTTCTGCTTTGAGCAAATCAGACATGAGACAGCTGTGATCTGAAAGGTAGGCCACCCCAAATCCATATGGTGCTGCATCTAAGTTAATGTACTCTTGACTCACGGCATGACAACAGATTCAGTTGAGGACAAGTGTCATTGATTTAATTAATGAATAGCTGTCCTATGGTGGGATGGATTTTACTTCTTGAGTGAACAGGCACGTTCAGGATTTTACTTCTTCAGTGACCTATTTATTTCCTGTAAATCTTTTTTCCTGCTTTGGTACATGAGGAAAAGCGTAGCCTATATGTGCTTCTCTTCGTTCGTCTTTTCTTTTTTTTCTCACCTCCCCTTCCATCAAATTTATAGCACATAGAATCTCTTGCTACAGGTATTGTGGCAGTTTCTGCAAGGGTTAGGGAGAGCTCTCCTCTTCTCCTTGAAATGTAAGTGCTTTCCAGAGGTGTAGTTTGCTGTCCTTAGAAGCACTGGAGATGGGCAACAACTAGAGACAGGATGGTGATCAAAGTGCAGCTGTGTCTGCAGCAGGAATTTTACACCCTGCTCCCTGGTGTCTCTTGCTTTGCTCATGTGCTGTCATCTCCTAGTTTTGCTAACCATTAGGGTTTTGCTTGGTTTATGTGTCTTCCTCTGTAGCATTATCTCTTTCTTAGGATCACTTAAAACAATTTAGAACAAATCTGGTGTTAACAAGGATCTGAGCACAACTGACGTGTCCTCTTGCATTCCCATTCGTATTCCTGGAGCTCACTGCAGTTGCAGCTTTTGACCGTTACTAAAAGATTACAGTTCAGAAGATGATGGAAATATTTTGCAACTTTAATCCAGAAAGGTCCACAACATCAGTTATGTGTTCAGGTGATTGTGAGCAGATTAGCCTCAATGATCTGAGCAGCTTTTCTCATCAGTGTTCCTAGTCATTTCTATATTACAGTCTGAAGATCATTTACATTAAAAACAAAACCAAAAGAATAATATTCCTTTTTAGAGCATTTTGAAATATTCTTGGTCTTAAAATAAGTAAACAAGCTAAATAGCCTTACAATGATCTAATGTTATCTCAATGATGTGTATACATTAGAGCTTTTTAGTATTTATCTCTTACCATAGCTGCAAAATTGTTTCCACTGACTGAGAAGGAGAGGAACAGGAGAAAAACTGACTCATGCGACTGATGTGTATGGTCGAATTAAGTATTTTAAAGAGATTTGAAAGAAAAAATAAATAGCAATTTGCCAGGAAAAAAAAAATCTAATTGAAGATTGTTTTAGGTATCAAGGTGAAAAAATTCCCAAATCAAAATCTCATCTCTTTTTCAAACCAGTGTTGCTTTTATAATATCACAGTGACATACAGATTCTGAAGGGCTTCACAGGTGGGACTCCCAGAGGATGGTCAAAGAAAAATACTGCTTTAAAACATCTAGTCAGGCAGACCCTGATCCCCAGCTGAGGCTTACTGGTAATGGCTGGTGGTGTGGTACTGACAGTAACTTGTCCTGATCTGTGCTGAGTAAATCTCATCTTATAGTTTGGTTTTTGTTTCTTAATTGTTTGTTTGTTTTTTGACAGATAACATTAGAAGGAGAACAAGTTGAATATGACTTCTTATCTGTCTTACCTGTCAAACTTCATTTGTATTTAACACAAATTGCTGTAGAGATTTTTCTAAGTACCTGTTAGAATTTTAAGAAAGTCAAAGAAATTGTAAACCCTATGAATGCTGCAATAAGAGTCAGCCTTTACTGATTTTGCTAATTTCCGTTATGGCCAGCTATTATTACTAGCCAGTTATTATGGTCTTTTCAGTTAAAAACTGTTAAGACTTTTTTGAATACTGGCAGTACACCTATAATGATCTTTCCATATTAGTGTTTGTTAGAACAGGAATCATGTCTGATTGAGCTAGGTATCTAATGGATGTAGAAACATTTGTGCTTATCTCTTAAAAAGGATATATTATTAAAAATGTGAAGATGTGAAAGAATTAATACTTAAAATTACAAAATACAAGTTCTACACAGCTTGATACCAAACACTTTAGGTTTTTATGTTTTCTTGTTGAGCTTGTGTTGAATGCCTAATAAATACTGTGCAAACAACATCGTTATTTAAGAAAACATTTTAAATCTATTAAAGGATGACAAATGTGAGAGAAGGAAAACTGTGTGTGTTTCCAGTAAATTAGTTTTGCAAACAACAGTAACTTGGGAAAGACTTTTTTTTAATAGATGAAAAAAAAAAAACCCGTAGAAAGTCTCACATCAGGTATCAGTGTAGGCTCTTGCATGAAACTGGCTATGGGATTTCTGTAATTTTTTTTGTGTCTTGTTCGTCATATGTACATCCAAGGATCACATTGATCATTTAAACAACATGTACATCAGATTATCTTCCACTTCCTTCTCTTTCTCTCCTTCTAACAGTTTGTCATCGTTATTATTTGTGGTGGTACTACTGTATCACACAGTAGTCCTTGATCCAGATTTTTTTTTTTATTTTATTTTTATTACAACCTAGTATTGAAACAAGACGTAGAAGAGGTTCAGGTAAGAAAAACAGTGAAACGGTACTGACCAATTTGATAGAGAGCATTCCTGGCAGAACTGCAGACTTATTACATCTTTGTGAGTATTATCTGGCAAAAGTATTAGCAGGAAAACGATTAAGCTGATTAGATAGCCTTAAGGTGTTCCTTTGAAGCAGGAACAGGCAGTATGGAAGATTGCACACAGATGCTCTTAGGGAAATGTAACAAGCAGGGAATAAAGGTTGGTGCTAGTGGTACATGTCATTTAAGAGTGACAGCTTGGTCAGAATGTTATGGTTGGAAGTAAAGTGGCAGTTTTTTATTTCTTTTTTTAAACAGTAATTTCACATTTAAAGAGGATGATTGGCCAATGTACTGCAGACAAGGGTAGACCAAAAATAAAATGGTTTTAATCTACCTGTCTCAGTAACTAGTACTATTTTGAGTTATTGTTGTAAATACTCAAGTTTTGTTCTATCTCAAGGTGGAAAATTATGTGCTATTCAGGAAACTTATTAAAAATGTTATCTTTTCATCTTCAGAAGCCATTTCTCAAGGAAGAGTTCTGGTGTATTTGTTTGGAAATACTTCCAAGATTCTTTGTGTGCCTTATGAACAATCCAGTGGGCTGTGCACTGGAAGAAGAGTGCTGACATTGGATTCTACTCCTCTTAACTGAGAAAGGGGAAACCTAGCAAAAGAGAGCAAATTTACCCTCGTAGGTTGTCAGAGGGACCTGCCTTTCTCAGTGGACTGCACAGAGGATTTAGGCAATTATGTTAAACAGGTTTCCTCATCTTGCTCTGATTTTCCCTGTCTCCATGCTCGCATTCTAGTGTATCACCTAAAATGAGATACCAGGGTACCTAATAAGCAGTGGATTGGTTTCCAGCTGATATAATTGTATTGTAGAGGCACTGCTCTGCTTGCCTATCTCTTTTCTGAGGTTTTATTATTCTGTTACCAATCTCCTAAGCAACCTTGAAAGAGGTATTGGTGGTGTTTATGGAATCAATGAGTTTGCAATGTTTAGAGGGCTCCAGAAAAATATCATGCGGAGAGGAAAAAGGATGCCCTGTAGCATTTAATATGACTTGGTGAGCAGCCTGTCAGTTAAGACTTGAAAAGAAAAAAAGAAAAAAAATCAATTTAGAATGCCCTGCAAGTCATAGAAAAATTCAAGTATGCCTCAAGGTTCAAACATTTGGTGCAAGTTTTACCCTGCTGTGCGCTCTAGTTGATGTTCATGAGTTTAGCTTCTAATTTAGCAGAATCATTCTGTAATAAAAACAAAGTATATTTGTCCAGTACACTCAACATTCTTGAGATCACAGCATTTAAATCAGCTGTTTGTTTTAGAAAATATTTCAATTACAGTTGGCATCCTGAGGTATTTTCTGGTGGCTCTTTTGGCAGCACGCCTTCCTCAGTAGGGGCTGCACAAAAGTCACGGTGCTTCCTTGTGGGCATTGTGCTGCTGGTGGCCTTCTTTTTCACAGAAGAGAGAAATGAAGGTATTGAGCGTGCTGAGTGATTACATATCTCACACAGCTGTGTTCGAGTGGAGGTGCCTAGACATAGCCACTGTCCAGACTTTGAGATAATTGGGAACTCCATAGTGTATGCATTCCTTTTTCATTTCAAACACACAGAGTGTTCATATTCTAAATAGTTGCTTTAATATGTGAGTTTTTGACTACAGAAGTTACTGGTTGATTAAATATGCACTTGATGCATAATTTCTAATGCCGAAAAGTAAGTTTCATTTGTGGTGAAGGTATTTCAAAAACAAAGGTTGTCCTGATCCATGGATGATCAATATTTAATTATTTGAATGTTTCAGGGTGTAGGCAATGCCTCATGCGTAATTTGCAGATCCTGCAACACTTCTCATTCCTTGAAAGTATCACAGTGCTCAGCACTTAAAATGCTAAGCTGTTCTTTTATTAATTCTGTATAATAGAAGTGTATCAGAAATTCAGTAACAAAAAAACCCAGTTTGCAATATTGCTTGCATTCTTATTTTTGAGATAGAATCTCTGTTTTAGAGTAAACTTGTAGTGTTTGTAATTGAGGAGAAATTTGGTAAGTTTTCTTTGATTTGTTGAAGTGTTTTACCAATCATTTGCCTAGTTCAACATTAATTAAAACAAGGGCTTTAAAACCAAATAAATTCAGTCATAGTGAAGTATTTGTTAGTATTAATTGGTTAGGTAAGTTTCTGTGAATTTTTGTAGCATATGGAATAGCCTAAAACTTTCCAAAAGGGCAAATTTTAAAGTCGTAGCAAATAGCAATTACAGAAAGCTTGGAATTCTGTTGTACTTAAAAGTTCTAATAAATAGAAAAAATATTTCAGTTCTGAATGCAGAGATCAATTACAAAATGGTAAATTTTTCACAGATATTTACAGTGCTTTTTTTTTAGTTTATTTTCAATTATTTTCACAGGCTGATCCAAAAGAGCTGATTCAGATGGTCACAAACCATGTTACTCAGTATGGCTCTACAGACTGGCCTGAAGAAATTGCAGCTTTGATCAATCAGCTGCATTACTACAATGAACGACTACTGGATTTCACTCAAGCTCAGATTCTGCAAGGACTTGGCAAAGGAGTGGATGTGCAGAGGTTTACGGCAGATGGACAGTACAAGAGAGAAACAATACTAGGTTTGGCAGAGTAAGTAATGTCTATTATGTTTATTTTCTTTATTTTAAAATGGAATTACTTTAAGCTTTAAATCAGGAAAGTAAATTGAAAGTAACGCTGACCTTTAGAAGGCATAAGTTACCACTTGCTTTAGATATTTACACTGTAATGCTGCTACAATTGGAGCCTTTTCAGTTCAACTACTCCACTTAAATGAAATGTTGCTCAAATAAATGGATTGATAACTTTTAATGGAAGCTAGAACTCTTTGTTTGATAACTGCTAATATTAAAGTTAGTGAGGGATGAATGAAATCAGAGCATAGGTGGAGGTCTGATCTTTTCATTTCCTGTAAACCTGCTGTAGCAGTCTAATAGGGTATGCCTAAGCATCAAACTTTGTAATGAACTATAGTTTTAAAAAAAAAAGTTAGCAAACTGTATTTTATTTTTAATAATTTAGTTAAACGTAATGTACGTTACAATATTTTGCCCCTGTAGTCATTTGGAAGTACTGAAGCCTTCACTGCACATGTTCTGATATTTAGAATGCTTTTGTCTCACCTTTCAGTTACCCAGAGTAGAAAAAAAGAAGATATAGGATGGTACTGTCTTTTCATTTTAAAAAAAAGTTTAACATCTGTATGCAGGTACTTAAAGCTGTGAACAAGTCATGAATATATACTTGAACTCTTGTTTTGAAGACAATTACAGTTGAATAACTGCTAGACTGTTAAAGGAAGAGTTCTGTGCAATAAGAAGCTTTTAATATAATTTTTAAACTACTCTGTGAATAAAGCTTTTGAAGAGCATATTTAGGTGTTTACAGCTTTCCACCTGTGTAGCTACTCATGGCTACAATTCCAATAGAAATTTGTTAGTAAAAAAACATTGATATGAAATGCTGAATAAGAATAGTAGTATAACCTTTTTTGAACACTAAGAAGGCTGCTGCTTTGCATCTATAAAATCTATACCTGTATAGATTTTTGGCACTGCATTCGTAAAAATAGCTAGTAAGCATCTTTTAATGTTTCCATTGGAGTTACCTGTTTTGTATATATTGTTCACTGAGCAAATATATTGGTTGTATGTTACTAGGTGAATGTTACATCTTGATGATTATCTACAGTAACTTCAACATAAAAATCCTTCTGATCTTACAGATACTTAGTTTGGATGCAGCATGCTTACATTCTCTCTAAGTGTCCTTTAGATAATCTCTTTCATAAAAATAAAGTAAATATGAAGAGAAAGTTCCTTACAGTAAGTAGAGATCGAAACATAATATGAAAGGGTTAGTAAAAATAAGGCTTCATAGCATGTGGGTGAGCATGGTAGTTCCATATTAGGCAGTTGCAAAGATCCAGTTAAGTAATTGTTCAGTGTACAGCTTCCTTGCTTTAATCTTCTCAGTTGACTCTTAATCTGCTTTTTCTAATGAAAACAATGTGCAAATTCAATCTAATTGTGTAGCATATTTTTTCTTATTTTTGAATTATCATGAAGTGCCTCATGTTTTTAATATTTTATGAAGTGCTCTTTGCAGGAATAACACCTGGAAGAGATGGTATCTTATTTACAAAACAGCTTTGCACTAGAATGAGCAATTTGCTAAAACTATTTACCAAATAGTTGTCAATTTTATCTTCCATATTTGGTGTATTGTCATTAGAGCTTATTATGCATTATTTATCAAATATTTAAAGATCTGGGTGCCTCACAGACTTAATCAAGGTTTGTTCTCAAGCAGTTAACAATTTATTTGGGCAAAACAGAACCAGAATGTATCTGGAAAGGAATTGGGGAAACTAAAGCAAGACTGAATGGGAATTGTTGAGTAATCAGGTGGTCCCATGTAGCTTCAAGCTAACTATGGTGTATAAGATTTCTGAATTATTCTTTGACTTGAGGCCAGCTTTTAGGTGGCTTTTTTTCATTCATTTCTTTTTTCATTCACCTGCTCTGAGGTCTTCAGCCCTTCACTGCTTCTCTTAAAATGTTGAAATCAGAAGTTGATTTTAGTGATTTTAATACCAATTTCTTGCTTATGTCACTGATCTGAAATATTTATTTTAGATTTTTAGAAAAATTGTGCGATTATCAAGCAATCTGAATTTCATAACTTAGTTTGTGCTTATTGTGTTCTCAGAATGATTTTGGTGCATAAGAACTAGGTCTCTTTCCAGAAGACTAAACCAGAAGGTCCTGTATAAAACCACTTTGAATGTACTTCAGCTCTTACTAGTAACAATAGCTTTTGAACCATTGTGTATGCTTTTGCTATACTGCTCTGCTCTGTTGGCAGTACAGAGACAGCCTTTTCTTCCTGATACATTGCTGCTGCAGAACTTAACAAACAGCCGTAGCCTTCCATCTCATTTTCCTGCTTCAAACATGAGAGAAAACTAAAGGCTCTTGGCTTAAATCTTTGTTTCACTTCTCCAAGTTGGATTTCTTTTTTTTTTTTTTTTTTTTTAAAAAACATTTTTTTGAGGACAGATGACAGGAAAAGTGGATCTCATGTCCCTTTATTATGATTGAATCCACTGGTGGTTCTAATGCTTCGTAGCTGATTGATGCCAACAGAAAATGTTGAAGACAGTGATTGTGAGCAAACACATGCACATCTGTGATACAACAGAGGTTTTAGAGAACAAGATAGAAAAAAAAAATGCTCTGAGCTGCCAAATGTTTATTTTTGTGAGCCTGAAGACAGTCAGCAAAATCCCAGCTGAATGCTACTGCATAGGCATATTTTTTTGATGCTTTCAGAGGAATTTTTTTTGATACTTAGGAAATGCGTGCTAGCACACAGGCAGGGTGGCTGAGACCATCCACAAGAACTGCTTCTGACTGCTTTTGCACCAGTCTGGGTGCAGCAACACAGAGGAAGTACATCCAAACTGTGCCTGCACCGGAGTCTGCAGTGGGGATTTCCCTGGCTGTTTTTTCAGCTTTTCATTGTGTAGCAACTACTTGTTCTTGTCTTGTCAGTATTATCTTGACAATGACCAGCTTGTTACTGTTCTTCATTTACACAATATCATTTCCTTAAACCTCCATTGCCTTATGCTGCCACGGCATGCCACTCTTAAGACAGAAAGACAGGATTTTAGTAAGGTTTATAAAGTTCTAGGGGGAATGGATCCCACTAGCTCCAAGAGCCACTCCTGATTTGTATGACTGACTGAGTTATTGTGCAACTAAAGCATTCATATCATCTTCCTCTTTCACTGAATCACAGAATCACAGAATGGTTGAGGTTGAGAGGGTCCTCTGGAGATCATACGGTCTAACCCCTCCGCTCAAGCAGGGCCACTTAGAGCCAGTTGCCCAGGGCTGTGTCTGGATGGCTTTTGAATACCTCCAAGGATGCAGACTCCGCAGCCCCCTGGACAACTTGTGCAAGTGCTCAGTCACAGTAACGAAGTGTTTCCTGATGTTCAGAGGGAACCTCCTGTGTTTCAGTTTGTGCCCATTGCCTCTGGTGCTGTCACTGGGCACCACTGAAAAGAGCCTGGCTCTGTCCTCTTTGCACCCTCCCTTCAGGTATTTATGTACATTGATGAGATCCCTGCTGAGCCTTCTCTTCTCCAGCCTGAACAGTCCCAGCTCTCTCAGACTTTCCTCAAAGGCGCGATGCTCCAGTGCCTTCATCATCTTTGTGGCCCTTCACTGGACTCTCTCCAGTAGCTCCATCATTCATTTCAGAACTGCTCAGTTCATTTCAGAAGTTGTAGTATTTACTTTTTCAGTAAAGGGTTATTAGATCATTCCTAAAGATCACCTTTTCCTTCTGTCAAGATATTCTGTATCTGAATTGATGATACAAGGAAAGTAATATATTGTATTTTTTTTTTTAATAATTAATGAAAGTATTGAGATCAGTTTTGAGGACTAGCCTGCAGAATAGTGCTGTTAACCTCATCACCTCCAGTGTACCTTTTCCTGAATGTCCTCTGTTATCTTCTGCTTAGCCAGTGGCATACTTGCTGTGCAGTTCTTGCATCAGTCTTTGCCTTCACTTTGACTAGTAGTCCCTTGCTTGACAGTACATCAAATGATTTCTGGAAAAGGCAAAGGAATGTAAGTTTACGTGTAGTGATTTGGCGACAGCTGTTGTGTATCCCTGGTTAAAAGAAGATCTGCTTTTATGTACTGAATGACAACCTGCACAAACTGTGGCTACTAATCTGGAATTCGCAATGTAGTGTTGTCATGGTACTTCTCCTTAATGTCAAAAAACAGAATAGAGGATCTGCCTTTAATGATTAGATTACTTTTTTTGAGTATTTCTGAAAAAGTCTAGATCATCATCTTCTTAAACACATTTAACCCCAGCTGGCAGCTAAGCCCCACAGAGCTGCTCACTCACTCCCCCCCAGTAGGACAGGGGAGAGAATCGGAAGGGTAAAAGTGAGAAAACTCATGGGTTGAGATAAAGACAGTTTAATAGGTAAACCAAAAGCCGCACATGCAAGCAAAGCAAAACAAGGAATTCATTCACTGCTTCCCATGGGCAGGCAGGTGTTCAGCCATCTCCAGGAAAGCAGGGCTCCATCACGCGTAATGGTTACTTGGGAAGACAAACACCATCGCTCCAAACGTCGCCCCTTCCTCCTTCTTCCCCCAGCTTTATATTGCTGAGCTGACGTCATACGGTATGGAATAACCCTTTGGCCAGTCTGGGTCAGCTGTCCCAGCTGCGTCCCCTCCCAGCTGCTTGTGCACCCCCAGCCTACTCGCTGGGGGCGTGGGGTGAGAAGCAGAAAAGGCCTCGACTCCGTGTAAGCACTGCTCAGCAGTAACTGAAACATCCCTGAATTATCAACACTGTTTGCAGCACAAATCCAAAACATAGCCTTATACTAGCCACTATGAAGAAAATTAACTCTATCCCAGCCAAAACCAGCAAAACATACATCGTTGCTTGCTGGGTTAAAAAGTGTTCTGTTTGCATTGAAGTACTGAGTCTAGTTTCAAGAGGCTGGGTACAGGAAGCCGTGCAGTGCTGGGAAATCAGAGGGAAAGTGCTGTGGCCATTGGAACAGAAGAGACAGGATAGAGTGTGAGATTTTTTTTCTTTTTTCTTTCTTTTTAAATGTATTTAAACAAATACTTTGTTTATCTTAAAATGTATATCTTTTAATGCTTGTGTTCTCCCTCCTTTAATTTGCATGCATGGTATTTGGTGCAAAGTGCCTAATATTTTTCAGAGGTTGTTATAACTAAGAGTCATTACAAGAGGGCTGTGGGGTTTTTGCCTTTTGTTTTTGTTCTTTTTTTTTTTTTTTAAACTATTAGAGCAATAGTTATAATGCAAAGGCTATTCTGATAGCTGGTTGTGAAGTTTTTTCATCATTACGTTCTTTCTTGGCATTTTGCTTTTCTGCTCTGCATCCTATATCTTATTTTAATTCTACAATATGTATAGCAACTGTCACAGTGGAAAGTAATGATATGTTGGATTGAGTGTCTAAAAGTGAGAATTAAGGTGTATGGATGTGTCAGCTGTTCACCTAGGGTGGAGAGAAAATCATAGACTCCAGCTGTAAGCCCTGTTTGGCATAGATCAAGATATGGTATAGATCTACATTTGTAAATGGCAAAAAAAGAACTGGGAGAATATGCTCTCTGATCTGTACTTTTTTTCTGCTTTCCTTTTATTGTCATACGTGGATAATGGTGATAGGGTAGAAAATGTTGTACTAAAAGTTATTGTTGCTCCACAAAGTGTGCTCCCTACTCCTCCAGTATTATAGAAAACAATGTACTGAATCTAAGGAAGGTGTTAAACACATGGTGCGGTCACTCGAGTTTATGGACCTAACATGAGTCTGTAGACAAGTGATGTTGATATAATTTCGTAAACTAATTTACTGACAGTTGCAATTGTATTTTGTAATAGTTCATGTTGTGTAAGACTTTTTTCTTTAGTCCCACATGACTTTTTAATTAAAGAATCTACAACAATATGGTCAGCTGTATTCACATTAAATAAATTTTTTAAAAAGTTGTTTGTGACAGGTCTATTAGGATGTAATTATAAACAGATAGTATTTTTCTTGGAATTATCCTGGAAAAAAAAAAAAAAAAAAAAAAAAAAAACCAGAAACGAAAACCAAAACCAAAAAAACCTAGCATCAGCCTTAATAATTGCTCCTATACCATCATAAAACCAAAACCCACATGTGTCTATTTGAGCCATACTAGCTTCAGTGGATTAGGAAAAATTAATATGAAGTTAACTTCAGGCTTTCATCACTTAACAGGTTCTCCATCTATTGTTCTGTCAAAGGGATATACAATAACAGAAAACCAGCTTTTAATATATTTTGGACATTTACAGAATGGAGCTGGACATTTTCACACCTTTTAGTCTGCAAATACTAACAGTGTTTCTGTCTGTGAATTTCTAGGAAGAGCTTAGAGGACCTACATACCAGTTGTGCTAAAAGACTGTAGGTGTTGCAACTAAATCAAATAAATGCTGACTGTGATACATTACATCCTTTATCACTTAGTAATTGAAATGAAATGAAAACTGAGGTTTTTACTTTAGCACAAAGGTTAAGCAGAAACTGTCATTGAGAACCAAAACGTATGTGGAGCAGGTGCCTGTCTTTGGAAAAGCTCTGTAGTTTGATTTTTTTTTTTTTTTGTTTCTCCTTTTTCTATTTTTTTTCCAAATGCAGCACTGAGTATAAGTAAATGCAAGAAAACACACTTTGTGTATTTTTATATAACTGTAATTCAAACTAGTGAATAAAATCTAGTTTCTTGGTTTATGAAAAAAATTAAAAAGAAATTATTACTTTTCTAATGTAAATATTTATTTTCATGTCATGTCTCTAGGAGCTTAGTGTAACTTTTCCTTATTTTTTTTCATGTCTCTATAAGAACACTTGAAGAAAATGTCTACAAGATTGCTGTTTCTTTGGCTCAGCGATATAGTGTTCCACTTTGGGAAGTTTATATGACCCATCTGGAATTTTTATTCACTGACAGTGGGTAAGTTGTCTCCCCTGCAGATACACATGGGATTCTGTTACACAGAAATATGTGCTAACCTATGAGAAAATTGAAGTATATTGGGGGTAGAGTATGGTTTATGTTTTCATATTTCTTGTGTTGTGATAGTTTGAGAATTTTTTTGTCTTTTCCATGTGATGCTTTTGTTACCAGCCACGAAAATAGGTGTTACAAGCAAGGATAAAAGTCCATATGGATCTTATTGTGTTCTTATAAGTATCCTGGGACTTTGTTTCAGTGTTTAGGTTTCCACAGCTTTGAATGCTTAGTGCTCTCTTCCAATAGCAACTTATCTTGTAGTCATTTTTACAGTCCCTTGGAATAGGTCCTGAAGCTTGATCATTTTTATATAATTATTTTTTAAAAAGTTTTGCTATTTATTGATCTCTTCTACATAACAGCAAAGGAAATAAATATATTGGAGCTTCCCATTCACATTATTCATCTATTCGCCTAATTTTCAGTTTTATATAGAAGTCCTTTTTTTACAGGATTTTCTTTGAACTATTCTAGCCTACAAGAATATGGCAGACCAGACCTGCTATTGTTGGGGGCATGGGGGGAGGGATGCTTTTCTATTCCAGAGTTGGTTCCAGGGCTATTTTTTCTTTTTTTTTTTTCTTTTTAAACTTGGATATCTTCTCAGTCAGACAGGTATTTTTTGCCCACTGAAAGATGAGTAAGCCCATTCGATGAAAGACTAAGCTACTTACCCAAATAGTGCATTTGGATGTCAGTTATGTAGAGCCCCCTGTGTAATACAGAAGCTCTTGTCTACTGTTCTGACATACCTGATCAAATCAGTCTAGTTTGTTTCAAATTTTAAGTTGTGAAAGCAGCTTTAGCTTGCAGCAGTATTTGTACCTCTCTTAATGTTAACTATTAATTAAAAGGCATTAAAATGTTTCATAAAACATGAGGTATAAAAAAACAAAGCCTGATAGATGTTGGTGCAAGATCTGAGAAGATGAAATAACATTCTGAGATTTTCTTTGCTTCCTCCAGAAAACAGAGAAGCCATACCCTCTAAATTTTGATGCTGCTAAATTATTTAGTGCTTTAAACAAAATAGACAGTCAGGGTATAAACATGACAACACTGGGGTGAATGTGAAAGAGCCAACTGACTTTTCTGGGACTAGAATATTACCTAAGGTATTTTGCAACAGTTTTCTATCATCTTTGTTCTTGTCCTCCATGAGTTAGTATTCATAGAATTCTGAAATTACTAAAGTACAAAGTAACAACCTTTTCCCTAATGAAATTCAAAAAAGTCTTGAAAATTGATGTGTAATAGCATAATATGCTGCTGAGCATGTTTTTGTTGTATCATAATCTCATTTTAAAGTTGATTGACAGCATATGGCCATTACAGTATATTTTAGTCTTGAGATTATGGCATTAATAATGCATGCCTTTGTTATGCATTCATTCTGAACTGAAAAGAACTTTATTCTAAGACTTAATCTCTTTAACCAAATATGCAGTATTTCTATAATCCACTTTATGTAGGGAGAAGCTCAAAAGAAGCACTTAAATAGTGTGTATTAACTATTTCTGTGATTACTTGATGACAAATAAACATCACATGTTTTTCTGTTATGCTGTAATTTTGAGTCTATTGAAAATGGTTTAGAATTATTTTTTTTAATGCAGTGGAAATTTAATTGTTTCTTTTGAAGAATATGATCAAATTTGAGGACCAAAATCCTGTAAAATATGTTTTATTATTTCAGTGAAAGGAAACGTTAAGTTTGCCTGACACAGAATGTAATATTCCAGAATCTTTCTGAACAGCATAATGATCCCTTCCACCTTCCCCACCCTCCCCCCCCCACATCCCAAAAACACAGGGCAAACTTCTGTAGATACTGTCAATATAATTTAGTGTCCGTCTAGCCTTTAGTTTGAACTTTGGGTGTGGACAGAAAAATGTATTCAAATCCCACTCTTGAAATACATCAGTCCCAAGTGTCTGTTTTGTCTTATATGAAGAGTGAATGATGCTTTATTTCCATTAATATTGTACTTACTTCCATTAATATAGTAAAACACTTAAAAATAGCAAGAATGTAGAGATTTAAAATAATGCCTATGAGGTTAACAACCTAACTGAGGTAATGTTCTAGATGTAAAAATAACTCAAAATACCTTACCTATAAATCCCCCAGAAATCAGAGATTCATTTTAAACTGAGAGAAGGTTGTGTTAGTGGTATTTGTTGCAAGAAAATCATCTTTAAGAATGAAACTAAGACATATTTTACTTCGAGATTAAAGAGAAGCACTAACCTATGTGTGCCATTTATACGTAGGAGAAATTCATGTTGAAATTCTAATTTAATCAGTTTTAAAGGTTTAAGAAATTCAAATGGGATTAGAAGACATCAGATCTCCAAGTGAAACGTACTACCTAACATGGCATATGATTGGACTCTGGGGAGAGTCAAGGTGGTAGTCATCCATAGGTGACTTCTTTCCTCAGATTTTAGGTAAAACTTTCAGTTGAGAAAGGTATAAACTTAAGATGAGACTTCCTTGATATGCACCCATTTTTATCCCAGGTGAGGAAAAAAGGAGTGATTGCATTCAGCTATCTTTTATGTAGTCAGCTGGAGGTGTCTGAATTCATGCTGTGAAAGAGCTAATGTATTCTTTTCAAAAGGGTCAAGAAGAAAATTTCCTGAAGCATTGGGACTGGCTGAGGTCAACCCAAGACTTGCTGATATTTTCATAAGTTTTCATGGATGACAATTTGAGAGGCAACTTGATAAAACTGTCAGATGAAATATGCTGAGCATGAATAATAGTGTCAAATACATTAACTAGTGGGCAAGAGCTGATTTTCAGTGATAATATCTCTCAAAGCATACACAGGTGCTCATCTACTACAGAAAATAGAATATAATAGATTGGGAGAGCTTCTAATTCGGGAATATGATTTTCTAGCATCTCTCAGCCACAAGGGTTTGGGGTTTTTTTGTGTGGTTTTGTTTTGGTTTGTTTGTTTGTTTTTTAAAAAAGGCTTCCTGTACAGAAAGCTCTGGACATATATCTACTTTTACATATAGCTATAATTAGAGACATGAAATGCTGCTTTAGAATCCCACTTCAGTGTTCATGACCCTTAATCTGCATGTCCAAGTCAACAGATAACAAGATCAGGAAATACAAGAGCTCTGTACCTTATGTTTATGGAGGATAACAGCTATCTAAATATTTATGAAAGAGTATTTACTCTTTCAAAATGTCTTACAAAGTTGAACTTTACTGCTTAAATAAAAGAAAGTATTGTCCGGTCTCCCAGGTGTGCAGCTGAAGAGTCTTTCATGGCATGTCCAGGCTTTTAATGCCAAAATTCTTTCTAAATGCAGGTTATCAACACTGGAAATAGAAGAAAGAGCACAAACTCTTGGTCTCTTTGAGACTCTGAAAACCAGTCCTGAAACCTTACATGAACACATGGTTAAATATGTTTACCCAAGTATTGAAGGTAGAGATCACCAGCGGTTGCTTTATTATTTTACACTCCTTGAAAACTGTGGTTGCTCAGAAGTGGTGAAGCATGCTGTTAAACCTGAAACTCACATCCGACTCCTGAAAAAATTCAAAGCGGTTGCACCAGGTAGGACCATGGTTCATGGCTGTATTTATTATTCTGTTATGTGAGTGTTGACATGATTATGTTTATCTAGTTTATACTCTCCAGGTAAGTTTTTTTTTTTTCAATGAGCATATCAGATTAATGCAAGTAATTTAGTAGATTAGTCATGTCTTATAGGAGTAAGTTCCTTCTCTTTGAATTAATGGAAATTTAGTTTATCACAGCAAGAAAAAAATATTTAAAAACAGGTTTCTGTCGATGATGCAAGTTAAAATTATTGGCAGTGGTTCATAGTGAATTTTTAAACAAAAAATAAAGACCTCCTAGAGTATAATTTTTAACACTGAAAGTTTAACATGAATATTCTCAAAGAATTTAACACAGTTTACCTTTCAAAAGTCTGAATTGCATGATCTATCAGGAACTCTAAGCATTTTTTTTTGCTTGTTTGCTTTGAAGAGGGTAATTTTATTTTGTGTTTTATGCTTGGTGTTACCTTTTGCTTTTGCAGAACTACAACATTATTTGTCCTACATTATCAGACAATGCCTATAAAAATGAGCTGCTGGAAAGCACTCTGAAATTTTGAATACTACTTTCAATTTGCTTGTTAGTCAAGTATTAGCAGTATCTTGAATTTCACTTGAAAAACTCCAAATCCAGTTTCAGAATGAAAAATACACCCTGTATAGGATTACCTGCTGTGGGGATGAATTAATTGTTCAATACTGGAACCTCATGTGTATCAGACACTAAATTTGCTGCAGAATTTGGACAGATTGTGCATGTGAATTCATGTATTGCAGGAAGAAAAAGAGGCAATAATTTTTTTGGGAGGGAGGGATTACCTTCAGTTCTCATTGATGTGTTTAAACACTCAAGTTTTACGGTGCTTGTTGAAGAAAAATCTGTCAAGAAGTTATTGTTTGCTTTCAAAGTTATTTTTAAATGTTGCTCAAAAAAGTCCTAGGACCATACATCAGATATAAATCAGTCACTTTGTATGGTAAAAAAATTAGATCTATTGTATTACACCGTTAATTAAAATTCTCAGTATTCAGCATAATTTACAGATAGTAGGCAAGGAACAACATCAAAGTGTTTCTAGAGGTTACAGGCCCTATGTATATGAAGAAACACATGGCAACAGAAGTCAGTTGTTTTAGGAATTATATGCATAGAGAATAAAGTAGTGTTGTTGCTAGAAATATTTTGTTGTTTCTAGAATAATTTGCAAGAATTTTCTTCCTGTAGGAACCAAAGTAGTAAGAGGACTTGTGTTATATAGATATTCATGTAAATGGATCTACATGTGCTGTCTCTAGTTGACCTTACTTAGTTTACCTGTGGTTAATGCCTTGCATTTTTGCTGAGATAGGTAGTAAGTGCCAACTGTTACATGATCAGAATACATCTTTTTTAATTAATGAAGACTTAACTAAGGAGGTGAGTGCATGATGTTTTCTAGGATGTATATTAAAAAAATAGTAGCACAATTATATACACTATATTTATATATTCTTGCTTGTTTGAGAATTTACTTTTTTAGTTTGTATCAATATATGACATTAAAATATGTTCCAGGGACTGAGAGATTTTTACATGCATCAGGACATCATAAAATCCCAATGTTACCTGTATACAACCCTGTCTTCCTCCACAGTCTTGTCAGTATGTATGATAGTAAAATGAGATGGAGTAGAGTCTAGTTCTGCAGATACTGGATTAGTACTGATTGTTTTACACTAAATGTAGAGTTTGAGTAGATTTAACTATGAATAACTTTTATTTTGTTTGCGTCTTTCTCCTTCTGTCAATAGGTCTTAATTACAAAAAGCTAACAGATGAAAATGAAAACCCTCTGGAGACACTGGAGCCGATCCTTACAAGTCAAAATATCTTATCTATTTCCAAACTGGCTCCCAAAATTCCTAAAAAAGATGGCAGTATGCTGTCACCAAGCTCTATTTATGCTGTCTGGTTACAAAAACTTTTTTGGAATGGTGATCACCATCTCATTAAAAAAATACCAGAAACCATGGATGAGTGGCTACATGCATATGATATGTGTTCAAAGTACTTGGATAGACTTGATCCAGATGATCTTGTCACTTTTATTGATGAAATTACCTTTTCTTCAAAAGCTGTCACAAAGGTAAGCAGATATATTTGAAGAATTTCAGGCCTCAGGTGAGGCACAGTTGAACAGAGTATCAAGGAGAAAGTCCCAGCAAAATTTTACATTTTTTTTATTGTACAGTTTTTAGATAAATTCATAAATCTACCTTCCTCTGCCTACCTCTTGTTTTTATGACTGCCAATATAAAAAAAGATTTGTATTCAGTTAGAGGAGTTGGCTCTGTGGATAAGAGAGGTTTTGATGGAACCCCAAAGTCCCTGTATTCTGGTTCAGCAGAGAATAAGATATTCTTCTTGTGTATTTATTTTACTTGTGCTCATCCTAAAATCCATTGTGCTGCAGGCTTGTGTTTAGTACCAGGCTTTTGCATTCTGAATAGGATGCTCCACTGAGAAGTGTTCTGGGCCAACGCATATGATTTCTAGGCACTGTAATAATATAAATTATAAACTCTGTCATAATCTCCATCTGGCTGAAAACCTGTAATTGAAAGAACATGCTTTCGTGTCTGTTACATATATTACCAGATCTGCAATTTCTTTTTGTCCAGTGAAACTTGCTTAGAAGGGTATTTCTAACATAAAGTTTTACCCATGCTTTCTTATGTATCTTTTACTGCCAAGCACAAAAACGAGATGAGATTTCTTAGATATTTCCTTATTAAAAGATCTTGAGATGTCTTCACTAACTTAATCTGCAATGAAAAGATGATAAAGAAGAGATGTTTTGTGAGGTTTTTTGTGTGCCCAGCAGTGTGCCCAGGTGGCCAAGAGGGCCAATGGCATCCTGGCCTGTATCAAGAATAGTGTGGCCAGCAGGACCAGGGAGGTGATAGTGCCCCTGTACTCGGCATTGGTGAGGCCGCACCTCAAGTCCTGTGTTCAGTTTTGGGCCCCTCACTACAAGAAGGACATCGAGGTGCTGGAGTGTGTCCAGAGGAGGGCAACGAAGTTGATGAAGGGTCTGGAGCACAAGTCTTATGAGGAGCGGCTGAGGGAACTGGGGTTGTTTGGAGAAGAGGAGGCTGAGGGGAGACCTTATTGCTCTCTACAACTCCCTGAAAGGAGGTTGTAGCGAGGTGGGGGTCGGTCTCTTCTCCCAAGTGACAAGTGATAGGATGAGAGGAAATGGCCTCAAGCTGCGCCAGGGGAAGTTTAGGTTGGATATTAGGAAAAACTTCTTCACCAAAAGGGTGGTCAGGCATTGGACCAGGCTGCTGAGGGAAGTGGTTGAGTCTCCATCCCTGGAGGTATTTAAAGAACGGATAGATGTGGTGCTCGAGGACATGGTATAGATGGACTTGGCAGTGTTAGGTTAACAGTTGGACTCGATGATCTTAAGGGTCTTTTCTAACCTTAACAATTCTATGATTCTATGATTGTGTCTTTATCTTCTCTGTTCTGGATTGCGCTCGTTTTCCAGAGGTGTTTATTCACTGCATTCAATGAGGTGTAATTTGTTCCATCTCTGGATGTTATTTTAGTGTTCCCATGATACTAGTATAAATTTATTAGAACCATCTAACCTGTACCTATACCAGAATTTGTTGAAAAATAATTGCTATTCATTGAAATCCTGGGAAAATGAAAAGCTTTGTCAGCACCAAATTTGTGCTTTGATCTGTCATGCTAATAGACCAAATTAGTCTGGTCCCATCAGCTGTCTCTTAAGCATGTTCAGCAGAGCCACTGTCTTGTTTAGGTGTTTTGATCCTTTTGTATCACTGAGTGTTTCGTGCTTATCAGGAAAGACTGACACTCATCCTGAGATCTCAGTTGCCAGACCTGACCCTGGACTGAGGTAGCGAGGGAGTGACTTGTCTAATGAGAAGGAAATACTGTCTTCGCGTGTGATCACCAATAGTGAGTGCTTGAAACTCTTGCTGTTGATGTATCTTGGGCATTTCAAGATTATTTCTCATTTATTCCAGATGAATGATGCGGGGAGAAGATAGATAGCCTCCACTGCGTATCTGTTTTGAAACACATTGTTTATTTTCCTTTGTTTATTTATGTTCAGGATTCTAATACAGTTTCTCTGCTCTCTTAAGATGCGTAGGAGTAGCAGGAAGCAAATATTGATGGCAGGATTATTGTGGTTGGTGGCTAAGCAGAACTTCATAGCAGAAATCTGTTAGCTTTTTGGCCATGAAAGATACTCAAAAAGTGTTTGAAACACTTGGTCAAATCAGCTGATTTAGTGTGTCCCCTGCACTGGATTTGGGAATGAAACAGCTGTTTAACCAGCTTGCAACTAGTTTTGACTCAGGATCCCATCCAGTTTTCAAGTGGAAGTGTACAATGAAAAAATTATCATTGTAGAACCCGAAAACTTACTTCTCGGAGATCACTTTCCTTTAACTTTGATATGAAAAATGCTTTGTATGAAAAGCTGCCTTTTGGCTTGCACCTTTTACTTAAAATTGTATCCTGTTTTGAGGCTGCACTGGTCATGCGATCACTCTTTTAATCTCTATTCAGTGCTTTCTTCTCAGCCCAGTACTTTATTATATTAGTTTCCCATTCCCGTAACAGATGCACGTTTCCGTATTTCACGGAAGCACTGATATGTAATATATGTAAAGGACTGCAAAAAACCATGGTCATTACCATGATATAATCTCTGCTTTCACTGAGACAGCTGAGTTTTTTCTCACATACAGAAAATTTGTGGAGTTCTTTTAAGTGGACCTTGAGAGGAAGCTTAAAGTGAGGTAGCGTAAGTAGGTTTTTTAGGAATGCTGAGAGGTGAATTGCCTCCTTCCCCCTTTGCAAAAAAACAAACAAACACAAACAAACAAACACCTACACACCATCCCCCTCCCACCCCCTCAAAATTTCAAAAGGGGAGAGGGGGGAAGGAAAGAGAGAGTAGTCCAGGGAGGTGGTGAAATGCACTCTGTCATTATCCTTGTGGAACAGCACCTCCATCGAAAAGCCTCTCTTGGTCAGAAACAATCAAGAAAAGTCTTGAGTGATGAGGGGTAATGGGAGATAGGCTGTGTAGCAGTGTAGGCTGCATGAGCTGAACTTCAAGGGTACCATTGCTGTTGTCACCACATGGAAACTTGGATGAGGCACTTCATTTGTGTGTAATGTCACAATAATTGCAGCATGGAGCATGGGTTGGTAAAGAAGAGAGGGCAGCTGGAGGTCTGATTATTACAGAATCTTCCTCCTGGTCACATAGAGAAATAGTTTGTATTTGCATTGTGTGAGAATGCCATAGCTGCTAATTGCTTTGTTGCTCCTTCTGTGATACTGGTAAATGAAGATCTGAGATGAAAGAGGTAGTATTGAAAATTGAAAGATAATTAACCTTCTGATGAGTTGGGCCAGTGGTGACTGAGTGGAAAGGTGGATGAATGAGCAGTGCTTGACTGGGAAAAGGAGTTGAGAGAATGTCTAAATTCGAGAGATGGATGGGGAGTGTACGCTTGTGAAAGGGCAAGTAACGTTGTTATGCTGCCATGTAGTTTAGGGCGTGACAAGGTTTTAGGTGCTCTTAGCTCTAAGAGCTCAGAGATTCTTTTCTCCCATGTTTCCTGCAATCAGCAGGAATGAGTTACCACCTGGAAGATGAGATTCAGTTCCCCAGCCTTAAGGGTTCAGAGAAGTGGTGGGAATTGTGTGAGCAGAAATGCATCCTAGTGGGACTTTAATAAATCATGGACCCAAAGTAACATGGTTAATATACTGGATATTCTGTATGAGACAGATCAGACTGCTTCCCAAAATTTCATCTTTTCTTCTCCAGCACACCCCATCAGAGACGTTTTACAGTTTTTGAGGGGTTAAGCGTGGCTTGTGAATGCAAAGCAATCTTTGATTGCTCTAGTGGCTAATTATTCACTGGGGTTTTTTTTGTTTGTTTTGGTTTGGGGTTTGTTTTTTTTTTTTTTTGTTGGTTGGTTTTTTTTAGGCAGGGGGGTGTTTTGTTTTCTTTTTTTCCCAACTCTTCCATTATTATCACAATTCTTCTTTGGATCCAGTATATCAGCACCTGTCTTCAATTGAAGAAGGTGGAGATTGATGCAACATTCCTGTTGTGTGAAATAGGTGAAGTAAATAGGTGAAGTCATTTTCATCAGTACCCTCATGCATTGAAGGACTGAAGTATTGATCCTTTGACCACAGCAGCTCACTACTGCATGCAGTAAGAGGATTCCTGCTTGTGGCAGTTCTGCTCAGAAATGCTTTTAATTCTGAATAATTTGTCACGTTTTTCTGACTAAATAATAATTCAGTCCACCTCCAGAGTGGTAAGCGTAGGCTATTTGCGTGTATGGAACAGATTTCTCCCTAAAAGGGAGATATTCCAAATGTTCAGTGGAACTACTGCTTACGTTTTTGCATTCATTGTGAGTCTATCCTCTTTTCTTCCAGCAGCTCTGTTTGCTTTTAAATAGTGCTGACTTCATAGATTCTTAATTATGGTAATAATCATATCAACTTTCTTTATCTTGATGATTTCCCATTTATTCCCCTTTGTGTGATCTGTGTGAAGCATTTTAGGTAATTTGGGGATTTTTTTTTATTCCTTTGTTGCCACCATTTTGTTCGTTGTGCTAGGTAGTCGTTTATGTCTTCAAAGAACCATCTGTTTCAGAGCTCATAGGTCATTGCCCTGATGTTTGTTGATTAACAGTACTCTGAAAAAAAAGCCCAACACAACAAAACCAAAAAAGCAAAACCACTATTGAAACAAGTTACTTTTTTAATGGCTGTGTTTTCATTATTGAACACACACTACCAATGGGGATGGGCACAATATGTTGATTAGGAAGAAAAGACTACAGCTTTAGACAGCAAAAGTAGAATAAAAGGCAGTGGTATCATCATTTAGGTCTTCTATAGAGAAAAAGAAGTTGAAATTTTCCTTACGCAGGCTCTTCCTTGCAGCCTTCCATAGGCTCTATCACATTCATTCAAACTATGGCTGATGTTATTTTTTGTTTACTATTCCATCCTTTATAACTTGTTTTCCAACTTCTGATGCAAAGGAAGAACTTTGCTTGCAACTTAATATTAATTGAAAGGTTGACTTTTATTTTCTCTGAGTCAGTAATGCTTTTTTGACCATTTTCTTCTTGCTTAAGCAGGAATACGATATTCACATTTTGACTACACACTAAATGAGTGTGGAATGGGAACCTGTTATTACTGGATATTAACCTGCATCATTTTCTCTTTCAATTATAATGACTTTAAATGCCATTTTTAATAATTGTATAAAAAGCTCAGTTTAAAAAAAAATCTCAAAGTAATGTTCAGTATCCTTTGTCTGGCTGATTGACTTCTTAACGCTGTATAAAATGCTGAGGAAAACGACAAAGCATGACATTGCCTCAAGGTGTACAAGAAATGTGTTAATAGTGTTCTTACATAGCATGACTGCATTCCGATGTTACCTTTTGAATTACTTGGCTTCTTTTTATTACTTTTTATCACTGTGCTCCAGTTTAGTCAGTTTGTCTTGTATGACCTTGTTTTCTTCATGGGTATCGACAGTACCTCTTTTTCTGATATCAGTACATTTTTAGATACTTTCTTGTGCCTTGCCATTAATATAGTTATTTAAATCTGCTTCAGGGCTGCATAATAGGAAACTTCATGAATAATGTCTTTTCTTTAGCTGGTTCCTTACATGCATTAGAACTTCTACACTGATCTCCAGATGAACTGTACTGGGACTGGCAGGGATGGAGTTAACTTTGTTCATAGCAGCCCCTATGGGGCTGTGCTTTGGATTTCTGACTAAAACAGTGTTGATAACACATCAGTGTTCTGGCTGTTGCTGAGCACTGCTTGCACAGTGTCAAGCCTTTCTCTTTCTCTCAACACCCCAGCCCTGAGTAGGCTGCAGGTAGGCAAAAAGCGGGGAGGGGACAGAGCCAGGACAGCTGACCTGGGCTGGCCAAAGGGGCATTCTGTGTGGTATAATGTCATGCTCAGCAGTAAAAAACAGGGGGTGGGAGGGTGTCTTCAGAGATGGTTGCTACTTGGCGATTGGCTGGGCATTGGTCTGCTTGTGGGAAGTGGCGAGTGATTGCCTTTGCCTCACTTTAGTTTTGGTTTGTTATTTTTTTTTTTTTCCACTCTCTCCTTCATGTGTTAAGCTAGCTTTATCTTGATCCACAAGTTCTTGTGCTTTTGCTCTTCTTTATCTCTCCCCCCGTAGGAACTGGGAACCAGCTTTTGTTATTCCATAACTGTTTAACTTACTTTTGAATTAACTAATGTAGTTTGCTTTCCATTCTAGTATATCTTGTTGGCTTGTAGCTACGTTACATTTGGTTGGTAGAATATGTAAAGCTGGAATTTAGTGGCAGAGATGGGAACTGGACCAAACTGTTCCATCTGAACAGCAGGAAACACTTTTCGTTATGATGATGACCGATCACTGGCAAAGGTTGCACAGAGAGGTTGTGGAGTCTCCCACATTGGAGATATTCAAAAGCTACCTGGACATGGTCCTAGGCAACTGGCTCTAGGTGGCCCTGCTTAAACAGGAGGTTTGGACCAGATGCCCTGCAGAGGTCCCTTCTAACCTCAACCATTCTGTGTTTCAATGTTGCTGGGATCCCAGCTTCCTGTGGCATTAAAAGGAGGGGAGCTGTTTCCATCATCTCAAAGTTGCATGATAATCACTGGCAATAAGAATGGCAGGGTCAACGTCTTCATGTGCAAGTGAATGGTACTTGTACAATACTTTATTAAGAAATACTTACATATTCTGAAGGAAATGGGCTTCTGAGATGAGTTTTTGCCCGGAGGAGTGAAATCTGTTGAGCTGAATTTGTATGTGATGTTCCTTGATTTGAAAATGAAAGAAAACAGATTTTTAGGATTTTTCATTACACATTATAGCCTATAGAATTAAAATTCTTTTTAAACTGTAAAAGCTTTTTAAAAATAAAACTTCACTTCACATGCAAACAAAGATTGAACTAGCCTCTAAGCTACTTTTTTTTTTTTTAATCATTGGGCGTGATACCAGATCTCATTAGTGAAGCTGACTAGAAGTACGGAGGATAGCTTTTCATGTTTTGGAATAAAATGATCAGAGAAATGATATATTGGTAGTGCTGCATTTTGACACTATGCAAATATGAATGCAAAATTAAAATAGTCTTGGGAAGAACCTGTATTCTTTTTTTTGTTAATGCTCTATTCTATATATGCTTATGGCATCATGACTTCTAAACTGGCAGTATATTCACACTGTTCTCTAGGATATAACAGTTAGATGAAATACTTAAATTGTTTGCCTTTTGCATCTCTCTTAATTGCATTTTGAACATTAGAATATGCAGTAGAAGGGGAAAAATGAAATATGTAGCTGTTTCATCTTTTATCAGGTTTACAAAATGAATATATAAATCCATCTGTGGTCATTAAATTTTAATGTGATAGTGAAGGTGAAGTGTATCACCTTTTCCCTGCTTATAGTAAAACCTGATATTGAGACCTTGGTCAAAGTAACAAAATAGCATCTAATTTCTCGTGGCGGGAATGGAACTGAATCGAGTTTGGAATGAATGGTAAAATACCCTTTGTATTTACCCTGTTGATGCTGGTGTGTTTCCTTAGCTCTTACAATAATGTCCACCCATTTTGCTTTTATCATTAAAAATGTCCGGTAGACCATTGCTGTGGTTCACAGCAACAGCACTAAAACCCAGGAGTAACCCCTACATCTTTCACTCTGTTTTTAGGGGGCGGGGAGGATAATTTAAACATATAAGCTGTAAAACTTTACTATAACTAATCCTTATCAAGCTTTCTGTGTCTTTACAAGTATAGTTTAATTCATGACGTAAATTTCAATTTGACTTTCTTATGAAGAATGTTATAGCAGTTTAATTTTCCTCTTTCTGTGGTAATTCAGCCTCTTTCTTATTCAGTGTGTCATACATATTCAAGCTTTTTTTTTTCCAGTTTCTTGTGTATTTCAACTTGAAAATTAAACTTGTTTTTCTGTCTTTGTCCAGTATTCTAGTAACCAAAACACCTGATGTTTAAAATACCTAATGCTGTGGGTTTAGGCAGAGGAGACCCTTACCCATTAGAAAGTATATTGCAAGCATCCTTAAAACTGCACTTGAAGTTATAAACTAACAAATTATACATGAATTTTTAAAATAATATTTCAGACTTTGTTTTGGACTTATAGCTGAACCTGTGTCTTTCCCGACTTAAAAGCGTAACAGTTTGCTGCAAGTACTGTCTATATAAAGAGTATTTCCATCTATATCCTTTTCCAACATACACTTGGTTTCTGGAAGCTCGGCAATCTGTGATTGTTGCCCAGGCTTCATTCTGAAGTCCTAAATTCCATTCTGACAAACTGGAATGACCCTTCTGTACTAGGTGGAGGGGTAGGGGAAAACTTCATTCAGTGTATGTATGACTCTCTTTAAAAATTCAAACTCTGTGAGAAGTGTAATGGGAAAAAAAACCCCAGACTTCCTTGTTTCAGTTTAATGGCTAGATACATCTAGTTGTACAGGTCTTTCAAAATAGTAACTTGCTGGTTTGTATAACTCTTTCTTTAAATAGATTGATTTAAAAGTGGTAGACCTCCTACTGTTTTTTTGCTTATGATTATGGTCTTGGGGATATATTTTAAACAGTGATGTAAACCTGACAAAACTAATCTTAATTTTCAGCATTTGGGATTGTCAGTTAATCTTGTAAAACGATCCCCAGACATCTCTCAATGCAGAATGAAAAAACAAAGATTATAAGGTGGCAGTCTACAAAAATCATAAATATTATTAGGGAAGAGAAGTTTCATATGGTTTAAAATGAGCCAGATTCAACATCAATAAAAGGAAGGGCAACAGAAGAAAGCAATGGAATACTAATCCTTTTTAAATAAATGACTAATAAGAAATAAAGCTGTTTCTCATAAAATACTTCATTTAGTTTTATGCTGTGCTGTACAACAGTGAAGCCACCTGACCTCTAGGCACTGCTGTAATACAAATAGTAGTGTACAGATGATGAATGATTAAATATCGAGTAATCTTTTTCAGCTGCCAGTTGAAGCCAGGATAGAAGTGACTAAGAAGGCTATTAAGGCAGTCAAACATCTTTCTGAGAAATCAAGAAAAAAACCTTCTGAGAATGGCATGGAAGGTGCTGAAAGTCCATCTGTTACTTATGAAGAAACTCTGAATCACTTGCAGCAATCTCTTGCACATCTGGAAACACTCACTCATAGTTTTATCACTTACTTGAAAAACAGCAAACAGGTAATGATTACTGATCAGATGCTCCTTTTGAGTGTTACTATGACTAGCAGTGAGGGACATCAATCTCCTGTCGTATTTTATTAATGTTTTGTACCTTTGTTGACCTGGTTTTTGAAAATTCACTTCCGTCAGTCTTTCCTTTTTCATAGTATATGTTAAATCTTGGTAGAAAGAAAGACTCTGATACATCCCTGTAAATAAAGAGTACGCTGATTCGTGTTCAAAAATTATCTGTTCACAGGATGCACTACAGAAGTATGGCTATTTATATGATTTGTCAAGGTCAGAGAAAGCGAAAATCCATGAACAAGCAGTAGCTATGTGTATAGATGGTCAACCCCTGGACATGATACAACGGTTGTTACAAGTGGCTGTTGGAGATCTAGGTCTTTCTCCCAAGGATATTGTCCAATGTGCTATTAAAAAAATTGTATGTACATTAAGGTAAGTACACTGCCACAATTAAGTCCAAAAACCTTTCTTCTGGGTTTTTTGTCTTTTTTTTTTCAGTTGGTTGGTTGTTTTGGGTGGGGTTTTTTGTTTGTTTGTCTGATTGATTGATTGGCTTTTTGTAGTGAGTACTTGTTTGCTTTGAATGTCTGTATTTTGCAGAAAATTGGGCAGTAACAGGAAATGAGTTCTTGGATCGTTTATGCTCCTATTTACCTATAATTTCATATGTAGATAAGACAGTTATATTTTTCTGAGTTTGGGAAGCCTGGGCAATCTAACAAAGCAAGCCACAGAACTCATCCCCTTCACTGGAGGGTGCTTTTCAGTTAAAAACCTTGTCTGTACAATATTGTTCTTTTACATGTGTGTGCGCTTGTGAATTTTTGGCAAATTTACGATTGCACATAATTGTTCCCTCTTAAACAGAGTCAAAAGGCATATTTGTTGGAAGTGGTGGGTACAAAAACTGCTCATGTGAGTATTTGGGCAGTAGAGGCCTAACAATGGCTGTTGCCACAACAGGTAGTCCTTCAGGAAAAAGTACAATTTCTATCTTTGGAATAACTTGCTGGGGTATTTCTGGGAGCTGGTTTTTGGGTTGGTTTGGGTTGGGGTTTTTCTATTTGCAAGGTTTTGAAAAAATGTGTTCGTCATTAAAATATCAGCTATATGTCTGTCTTCTTTGTTCTCGTAAAGAATGCTTCTTAGAGTTTTTGCTCTTCTTCTTCCATCTCCCTTTGTGTCACACCCTACCTCCAAATTAAACAGCAAGTGTGAGTGCTTTATGCTTCCTACAGCACTTAAAAGCAACAGTAATACCGTAAAAAAAACCCAACCTGCTAACTTCTTGGAGAGAAACAGGTTTGTAATGTGAGGAAGGGGATTGCTTTGCTCAACTCTTTCAGTGTTGTCATTGTTACTGTTTCTTGCTGTTACTAATGCCATCATACTATGAGCAATCCCACATGCTATACCAGAAGCAAGCTTTGTCTCCATCTTTTTCAGGGATTCACCGCCTCAAATCTCAGCAATTGTCTTTTCCATGGCATGACACAAACCAAATAACCAACCTGTTCATGCAACCCCAGCAAATTAAGTCATCTCTTATTTTAAAATATTGTGGAGAAATAGGCTAGGAGAACAGAAAATGCAAAATAACTAGCTTCCACACAGTTTATACTTACACATCCCTGAATAATTCTGTTGAGATCTGGGTAAGACCTGGATAATACAAAGGAACATGAAATACAGTTGGTGCTGACCATCTTATCTTACTAACAGCAAGTTTAAAATTAGCATTAACTTCAATGTGATAATCTTTTAGTTGAATATATTCTTTATAGTCCTACTTCCAAATTACAGTTCTAACACTTGTGACAGTTTAAAACTACTGTAGGCATGGTGCATTTCTTCAGTACTAGTCATGTCTTGGGCAAGGGAGGAGAGAAGAGTCCTGCATTGAAGTCCTGCCTGTTTGGTTAGCTGCAGCCTCTGTACTTCATGTCTTATAGCCCAGAAGGGACATGGCGTTTTTTCACAAGTTCACTGAAACTGTTTTAGTTTGTCTGGCATTTGGGAGAATGTAGTCATCTCTGGGAACGTAGAATTGTTAAAAATTGTTAAAAGCACACTGTTTAAAAGCCTTTCAGTGAAATAAGGTGCTTTTCCTTGATTTTGTTTGATGCTCAGTTCTAGCTCACCTTACCATTTGTAACACACTCTGTTAAGGTGCAATACTTGCATTTCAGGGTAAACGGGCAAAAACTACAATTAAAGAAGTATTCTTGCCTGTGTACCTGAAATGACAAACTACTATTCAATAAATGTAATATTTCAAGGGAAAACTCTTCAGTTTTATTTATTGGAGCTTTGATGTGTTACACAGTGTGGCTATTTTAGACAATAGTTTTGAAAGAGATCATGTTGGAAAATTCCTTCTTTGACAGTTAACCTTCAAAGTAGCAGTTCCAAGGTTATAATACTGAACTTGAATTTTCTGTATCTATAGTGACACGGAATGTAATTAAGGTATTGTAACCATAAGTGAAGCAGGCACGTATGGATGTGAAAGATTATGGTAGTGTCAGTGATTTACCTGAAAGTTAAGCATCAATCCACTGCTTCTGTGATTGAAAATATGCATCCTTTCTTTCAGTTTCATAACTACAACCCTCCTTCAAACACAGTAAAATATCTTTTGTTATTAGTATATTTACTGACTATTGCAGAACCTTCTAGAAAGTATTGCCTTTATAAAAGATGAATTAAGTTACTTTTTGGCTTCATTTTTCAGCAGCGTACAATATCACAGGCTTAAAAACTCTCACACCTTCTCAGAAACAGACTTCTTGTTAAATATAACATACAAATATTTGCCTAATATTAGGTACCTGTATTGTAATTTCAAGAGCAGTATTGTCTAGTTTGTTAATTACTTTTATCTCCATTGACTCTCTAGTCAAAATTCAAAGTCTTACATTGGTATGTATAAAATCTCTCCAGCAGAGCATATCTGCATACTTTATATGACATATATTGGGCACTTCCTTGTTTGCCTATGGAAACAGCTACCATAAATAAAAATCAGTTGCTTCTTCAGTACAAATCATGAACTTCTGGAAGAAAAACCAAAAGGTTTTGATAATGATGGTAGTCTGACTAGACTTATCCAAGACTTACCCATTAGCTAAGATCACTCACATGATATACTGGAGGCTTTGCATGGTGCATGTGTGTAGGCATGTTTGTGGATGGTTAGCCAGGGAAGACAGTTTGTCTGGTGAAGACATTATGGCCTCCTTCAGTTGCAGCTCCTAAATATCTCATCTTAGGTGTCCAGATGGATCCAGCATTTCATGAAATTTTGGAAGTATTCAGCAGACAATGAACAGGAAAGGTTTGGTGAAATTTTGACTTCTTGTTTAATGGCCAGTGTTTCGTGAAGAAGGTAAAATCAGCTTTATTAGACTGAGTAGCTAACTTAAAAGGTAAAAAAACTGCAGATTTTTTTACTGTCTCGTCTCACTTGAGCAAGGGTCATACAGAGTAATTTTGTAACTTGAATATCATAATTTCATGGTATTTCTGATAGAAACGTGGTTTGGCATTGTGACTTTTTTCCCCAGCTTTGAATGATCACACCAAGAATATATTGTTTTCTTATTTTCCTGATATTTAGAGGAAGCACAAACAGAAAGAGGAAAATAAGGCTGGAGAAATAAGACGATATCAAGTCTTTTCAATAAATACCATAATTAGGTTAAAAGATTTAGATGAAGTTAATTTATTCTCCTTTGAAGTATTCTTTGTACTTTATTGTGTTTGAGGCACTTGATTAAATATTCATCACTTTTTCTGAAGCTGAACTGAAATCGAAATAAGCCTTTATCAGTGTAATTACCTAGGCTCATACCTAGGAGTTTTGAGGTGAACATTGAATCCTGTTCTGTTGTTTAAAACTTGCATAAAATAGCATATAATCCGTGTGGAAGACTAATCCTTCATTACTTGTATTTGTTTCTTTTAGTAGCTGCTTATTTTTAATCATTAATTATTAAGAAAAGAACAAGGCAACAATCTGTGGAAACTTGACACGATTGTCTCATGAGCTGTAATCTCTTTTTAGTTTCTCTAACCATTAGGCAGTAAAGGCAGTGTTAAGCTTAAAAAAACGCTAGCTTTCAATCTTTCTAGATTTCTTTTTAAAATACTTTCTTATTCTAGATAACTGTAACTTACTGCTTAGATTTTTTTTTTCCTCCTTTCCTCCTTCTCAGTAGAATAGTACCTGTCTGTGTATGACAAACTTGAAGCTTTCTGTAGATGTTCATACATATGTTGTACTTGAGAACTGGCCTCACAGATGTATTGTCTGAAACAGCGGTTTCCTGTTTTCAGAAATGCCCGTTAACTTCTGGGTATACATTTCTTTTGACCCGAGGTTTTTTGAGGTGCTCAGAGCCTAGTTGTGACAGGAGCTAAAGACTTTCATTTCTAATTAGAAAGATGAAGGGTTTTTGAAGAGCAAGTGCTAGAACTGTTCAGAACCAATCTCCAAAATAGAGGGTACCCATAACGTAAGGTTTGCTGGTCATTCTCCTTTGATATGGAAGTTGCTTATATACACGAAAGATAATTTAGAGTAAGCAGAGCTAGTAAGATCTTCATTTCTGTAGACCATGTCCTATTCTATGTCAGACAATCATCATTCTCTTCTTAGTCTGTAAGCTTTATAAGTATTCTTCTGGTTTTCTTTAGATATACCATGTTAAATCCCTTTGTTGATATCTTTTTATTACAAACTTAATTGAAAAAAAAAAACAACACAAAAAGCATAATAATACAGGATAATTTAAATCTGGCCTGTAAACAGAACATTAATGAAGTGGCTTATATCTGTCTTCACTCTGGGAACATATCTTAAATTTTCTTAGCTTTTTTTATTTTAAAACAAATTTGAAACCATCTCCTAATGCATGTAGCTGCTTGCGTAAAATTATTACTTTAATACTGCTGCTCTTTGTACCATTTCCATACTTCTGCAGTACTGGTGTAATCTGAATGTATTTTTTTTTTTTTATTAACAGACCATTCAGTTGTGTTATGTCTCCTCTTCTGTAAAAAACACACCTTTTTTCTTCCCCCCCCCCGAGAGTGAAATTTTTTCATGTGTTTTTTAGTGAAAAGAGATTTTTATCTTTTGGACAGGCATTATCTCTCTTCAGGAGTATAAAATCCTGGATATTTCTGTACTACAAATTATAATTTGATTGTTTCCAAATATTCAGAAGATGTTTAGGAAAATATCTAGATTTAAACTTCACTCTTCTAAAATTTATTTAGCTGCCATTGATAGCATTGTTATTAACAATGGCATTTCTGTCATAGTCATATGTAACAGTATTTTTTGAGAAAAAGACCAGTGTTACGAGCTTTCTATTCCTACTTTGAACTTATGAGTGCAGTATAGCAATATAAAATGCGTATACTAAGGTAACCTGAGATTACATCATGCAACAAATTATCTTGCATCTCTTCTGAATGGAGTCATGTTGTTTATAAATCTAGTGTTGTTCAGTGAAGTGCTGGTCACCTATTAACATAAAAATAGAAAAGATGAAAGTTCTGAATGCAGGAAGACATTGAAGGTTCTAAAAATTCAGGTCGCTATGCCATATAGCGTAATCATTTTTTAGGCAATATATTTATCTTACTGAAGTAATAAATGACAAAGTTATAAACATACTCATAACTCTTGAAAAAAAATTGAAATATTGCAGTTATTTTTACACATTACAATCAGCTATACAATGTATTTTGGCTTTAGAACAGTCAGGGTAGTCTGGACATGTATTCATTTTTATTAAGAAATCATCTAGGAAGAGGCTGACATTTTCAGTAGCAGAAGAGCTTTGATACGCTGTTGAGAAACTGTTGAGAAAATACACTTTATTTCTGGGTTCTTGAGTCATCTGTAGTAAACTAACTTTGGAACTATTTGCCTGCCTTTCTTTAACGCATCATTGACAAACTCTCTTGAGAGGCAAAACTGTTGGTTTTTTCTAGTTCATCAGGGCATCATTGCCACTGCAGTGGTTTCCATGAAGAAGACACTGTGTGCTTTATTGGAGTACCAGTTGAAAATCCCTGCCTCTTTCAGCACCAAGTCACATCTTAAGTTTATTTTGCTAAAAATCTTAGCAGAAAATGTCACTTAAATTGCATTAGGAGTGATGCTTTTTTTCCTACTAGAGTGTTTTCCACCCCACCTCCCCTCCACCTCCCCCACAATATTTACTACCTTTTGACCTGCAGAAGAACATTATTGTATAACTGGAACGTCTGATGGGCAGTGTGATTCACATTTTTCTATTCCTACACATGTATAGTGGATGGCATTTGATGAGAGGTTTAATCCTCCCCTTTCCCACATGCTTTTCTTGACCACATGTTCCCTCCTTTTTAATTTTGTTGGTTCTGGTAAGCATCCACCTGGTTGATCCGTCTGAAAAGGAATCTCAGAGGGGGTGGGAAAAGAAATCTGCTGATTCAGCAGATAGATTCTTTTAAATCAGGTTACAGTCAAGTTTGTTTAAACCAATAGTGATACTGCAAGATGATATTTGAAAAGAAGAGATGGTGACATTTATGTGTAATCTTCAGTCTGTTAAGTCAATATTGATGAGATCTTTAAGGTAGTGAGATTATATATGGATGTTTTGCTGACCTAATCTGTGTTAGAAGTGCTAAATCTTAACTATTCTTTTTCTTTCAAGTTTCACTTTAGTATTTCTCTTTCCTACTCTTTTCTTGTTGCTCCTCACGTTACTTTAACATAAAAATAAAGGTACTAGTTAAACAGGGGAAGTGGAAAATTGCTATATTATTGAACAATTCATGTAAATCCTACAGGTAGATAGAATTAGATACGATACTAAAGACCATTTTTATGGTAATTTCATGTCTTCCCTTAACAGTGGAAATGGTGGCTCATCTACATCAGTGAAAGATCCACTTGGAATCCTAGAAGGCATCGTTTCTGCAGTGCATGCAAGTGTTGAGAAAGGGTAAGAACTTACTGTATGAATTCTTTGTTTAAGACTTTGAAAGATACTTCTCATGAAAGCATTGAAGGTACGATACTGAATATGGGTGATTTTTCTTCATAGATGTATATAATGGGTTTACACTTAATTTTCTAAGACTTTATTCTGGAACAGGCTATAATTTATCAGGTTCAAAATCTGAGTCCTGACAGAAGCCTTTACTTAATCATGTGGAAGAAAGCAAGTCACGGAACTGAAAATTTAGATAACTATGTATTACGATGATTTGAGAAAATGTTTTTTCTGCTGTGACTACTGCAGATTTTATAATATCTACCATGAATACTTCACTGCTTTTGTTTCAGTTTAGTAGATAAATTACAAATAATAATGACTCACTTTCAGATATCTGAATTTAGATATCTGAATTTGTCAATATTTGTA
This sequence comes from Nipponia nippon, assembly GCF_047370975.1. Taxonomy (NCBI): domain Eukaryota; kingdom Metazoa; phylum Chordata; class Aves; order Pelecaniformes; family Threskiornithidae; genus Nipponia; species Nipponia nippon. The sequence continues at coordinate 112,850,241 of NW_028262358.1, read as the reverse complement.
GGGTATAGTGCAGAAACAATTTCACAAATGCTGTATAATGCTTCACCACATTTCTTTCTTCTCTTCTGGGGTTGTCGTTATTTCAGGTCAAATAATGGTCTGTATGTCTCATTTACATTTTCTATTGTATTTCTAGTAAAGACCAGAAGAAAAAAAAAACAAAACAAAACACAAACAGTGTTCTTTCTGGATGTACAAACTAAGAACTCATGTATGATAATAATAAAAGCCCATACTCTCTGGTAGCCAACAAAACCAATTGCACTATTGTGTAGAGGCTTCTCCACTGACATTAAATTAGTTAAATGCTGGATACTGAAGTAGACTGAATTGATGTCAAAATCTACAGTAAATCTCATTTGAAGTATTATAAGGTAGAATGGGAATGTCGGTACTAATTTATTCTGAGATGCACTTTCTGGAGTCTTTTATTTGGATACTTCATCAACATTTAACTGCTGAAACAATAAGCTGGAGTGAAAGTCGTTGTGATTACAGGAGATTGTTTACATTTATTTAAATACTTGTTCTTATTTACCTTCTTAAACCTCAGCTATTCAATTTACAAAATATAAATCTTTCCCCCAGGAAAACATATATAAACATCAGGTGTGAGCTCTACAAAACTCTTGAAATATTCCAGCAGGTCCTCTTAATTCCCAAACTTTTAATTTACAGTTTGAATGCCACCTGTTCGACAGAGGCATGTCTAATTTAGCTGAAGTTCTGAGCTAGCACCATCATTCAGACAATATAAAGCCTAAGTAAAATTGAAATCCTTGTAATATGAAAACCTAAGCTGTCAATGTTTATTATTTCAGATCTGCAAGACAGGTTAAATTAGTGTTTTCTGTCTGATATTACTTTCCCATCTGTCTTGTTAAGACAAATAAGAGAACATTAGTTATAAATCACATTCCACCTGGGACCACTTTCTTGATTTTCTTTTTTTTTTTTTTAAAGGAAAAAAAATAGCTTTAGTTTAAAGTACTACTGAAAGATAGCAAAACAACATTTACTGATTTGTTACATGCTAGTTTATAGCCTGTAAGGGACATAACAGATTATTCTGTCTGCAACTGGTAGCTGGTTGGCTGAGTTCATAGTAATGTAAATGCTTTCACACAGTTAGAATGTATTCAATATAATATACTTTTTGAATCAAATTATTTAATTGAGAGTTTTTCTAATTAGCCAAGTCAGGAAAACACTGAAACTTAGTTTTTTAAAAATCTCTTTTTTCTTTCTAGGGATTATGGGCATTCTGTAATCATTATCATAATAGAACATACAACAATCAAGGTTGCTAGAGATGATACAGAAAAAAATAAAAAATGGGTAGAGCTACAATCAGGAGAAACCGATTTGTGTATGTGGAGTGTAAAGAAGGGATTTGTAAGGAAAGCAAGAGAATATAGGACAATATGAATAAACATCAGATATAAAAATGTCATACTTAAAATGCAAGCAGTCAAGCTGGTTTTCCACAAAGTCAGATGTGGTGGAAGTACAGGCATCAGTCAGGACCAGACATCGTAAAAAAGGCTTGGATTTTTCAGTGCTGAAATCCAGCACCGTTACGATACAATTGGCAGTCAAGGTAGTAGAGAATATGTAACTGGATAGATAGATTTCTATGGTATTACACGGTTATTTGAAGTTCAAAAAAAGTTCTTACAGCACTTAGCTTTAGGCACCTGATTTACAAGGGCTAGTTTCTCTGCAACATCACAGAGGTGAGCTTTTCCATTTCCAGTGTTATGTATTTGTTATGTATTGATTGTACTTGTCAACAGCTTTGAAAGTACATGTAGTATTTTCATTAGGATTACTGAAAACTGTTTAACACAGTATTGTTTAATTACAGGGAGAAAGTAGTTTCTTCAGATGACCTTCTGGAGTGGTTGAGACCTTTCTGTGGTGATGACTCTTTAGCAGTGAAGCCTCGCATCAGAGTATTGCAAATTCTGGAGCAAGCCTTCCATCTCAGTGATGAGGATAGCAAGCTACTTGTGTACTTCAGGACGCAAGCTGTTCTCAGAGCTTGCTGGCCTGAAACAAAGGTATTAATATTGATAGCTATAAATGATAGCATAAGACTGGTTTTATACACAGATTATATGATGAAGTGCTGTTTTGCAGTATATGGTTGCAATGCATCCTGTTGGTATGGGAACGAATCCTACCTTCCTTTTGAATCAGGTTTCTAATACATTATGATTATTTGAAAAACAAAGTTATGTGAAGTTAATGAAGTCCTCAGCTTTTGTTTGGGATCAGGAGTACATAATGCCAAACTTGATTAAGCACTAATGATTTTCCTCCAAGTCAAGCATTGACTTTGAAGTTTTTGTATATTCTTTCTTTTCAAATAGAAAGACTTAATTGATAGGGAATACATTCAGTCATAGTTAGTGTGCTATTGTCTCTTCAGAGGCAGCACCTAACAACTGAAAGACAGCAGTTGCTTAAAAACAGTTCATACCTTTAACTGCCCAAGTGATAATTTTAAGTCTTTTTCAGTGCAAAGTCAGGAAAAAAATAAGGTAAAATAGTTGCTGAAAGAAGTTACTTGTAGCTATATTTGTTTGTTTCCAACTAAGAGAGACAGTGCTTCTAGTTCAAGTTTTCAAGTCTAAAACAGACTAATTTTCCTTCTGAATTAAACATTGATAAAATGCCTAACTTTCATTTTTTAAGTATATGTAAAAGTTGATCTAAGACTAATAAGGATCATCTAGTGAATGTTTTCAGGAGTGAAGATGCTCGAGTTTATCAAGTAGAATATTAACAATTCCATATATACAAAAAGGCTCTTGTTGGTTATTCATTAATATTTTAACTGCTTTATTTCATGACTCATTTTGGTGAAGTGCTTAATATCAATGTACGTATTTTTAGAGGTTCTGCATTTCTAAGTACAATGAAGATGGCTTAACAGGAAGTAGTCTTGTCTTTGAAGCTTGCGCCATTTTGAAATCAGATGAGTATTACTTGTTTCATGTAGAATTGTTCAGAAGCAGAGTTACTTTTTATCCATTTTCTAAATGCCTACATGCCAAGATCTTATGAAACTAAAATAGAATATTTCTAATAGTTCCTCAAAAAGTCTATGCACAAAACTATTTTATATTCATATACAACAAAAGCAATATCTCGGTTTTGACTCACTGTGCTAAGATCATCCAAGGGAATGATCATAATAAAAATCTTAAAAGAAAAAGAAAATGCTTATCTTTTGCTTTCTTTAGAAATTACTTTTTCTCTTGCATTCACAATAATACCAGCACTGAACTCCTCAACTGCTCTTCAGGTGTCTGTCTATGATTGGATTCTTCATCTTCAGTTCAGTCCTTTGTCAATATTTGTTTCCTGTGACCCGCTTTCCAATCCAAAAACATTTCAAGTCTAAAAGATTCAACTAGAGTATGTTTTAAGAATAAAGCTATGGGTAGATAATAGGTTTCAGCCATGTCTGTAGGAGACAGAAAAAGAACCTGTATTTGACAAACTTTGTGAGACTCATTACACGAGTTTGAGAAATATGTAAGATCACTTTTATTTTCTCCCATAATCGGCTAAGTCAAAATATATATTACTTTAGAACATGAAACTCGCATCTATTTGCTTTTATCTTGTGATGTTTTAGGAATTAATTGAATCCGTTGCATATACTGCTGGGTCACGTGTAGCTCATTGCCCACCAGGACCTCTAGGGCCCTCTCGGCAGAGCTGCTCCCTGGCCTGGCTGTCCCCAGCCTGGCTGTCTCCACTTGTGCTGCCCTGGGTGCAGCACAGCTGTTAAACCTTGTGTGATTCTTGTTTAGGTCTGTTTAGGTCTCTCCATATAATCTGTTAATAATTTTTGCCTCCTGAAGTGGTACATTTTTAGATTACTCATAGTTTCAAGCAGGAAAACATACCAGTTATAAGACTCCTGTTGGAACATATGTAAAAACTAATCTAATTTTCATGTCAGTTCAAGCTAAATGTAATAGATGCGAACCCTTTGTTTTCAATATTTTTTTCTTTTTCATATTTTTTGCTAGGTAACTAATATGTGATTTAGACAGAAGGGTCATACTGGTTTATCTGTTAGGTACCGGTCATTGAAATTCAGAGTTCTTCACAAATGTCCAAGAAAAAAAAAGAGTAATCCACTACTTAAACTATTTTTTTTTCTTTTTTTCTCTTCTAGTCAGCTAATGTCAAATGCTAGTCTACAAGTTGATATTAGAAAAAGCAAGTGATGACCTTATTTGATGATTGTTTGCTTATTTTATGTATTAACAAACAGTGAAAATAGCATAATGAAAACTGTACATTTCACAATCCTTCATGGTATGTTAGTGAAACAACATTGCAGAATTCAGTAGTTACATGACTGCTGAAAAGTGGAGAGATTTGTATACGTGCTTTTGTCAAACCATTAGTTAAGCAAATTTCTTGTGCAAGTTAACATGTTGGGTGCAAAGACCTTCAAAAGCAACCCTGTTCTACAGAAGGGGATGTTGAAGCTCAACTTAGAAATTTTCTCAGGTTGCTGGATAATCCTGGGTGAAGCAGGGTCAAAAAATAGACATGAGGAATTACATCTTTCAAATGTGTGCTCAGATTGCTGTGTCAGTCTGTCTGCCTTGTGTGTAGGTATCGATTTCTCTAACATCACTAACACCTTTATTAATTCAGTCATCCTTTCTCATCCAGTGAAGTAGTAACAACCTTCATCACGTTAAAAAAAAAAAAAAAAAAAAGGGGGGGTGTGGGTGGATCAAATGCTTCTTTTAGCTTGTAGAGGAGTGCATTTAAAGGTTTGTTTTGGGTTTGTGTTTGGGTTTTTTTTTTTTTTAATGAACTTTAAATTGTAAATATTTCAAAAATGTATTCATTGTCTTACTTCCAGATTGTTTTATCCTTTCTTGCCTGACATTTCTTAGAATCATAGAATCATTTAGGTTGGAAGAGACCTTTAAGATCAAGTCCAACCATTAACCTAGCACTGCCAAGTCCACCACTAAACCATGTCCCTAAGCACCATGTCTACACATCTTTTGAATACTTCCAGGGATGGAGACTCAACTGCTTCCCTGGGCAGCCTGTTCCAGTGCTTGATAATGCTTTTGGTGAAGAAATTTTTCCTAGTATCCAACCTAAACCTCCCCTGGTGCAACTTGAGGATGTTTCCTCTCATCCTATTGCTTGTTACTTGGGAGAAGAGACTGACCCCCACCTCACTACAACCTCCTTACATGCTTTTAGGGGATCCCTCTTTCCCTTTACCATTCCTCAGTACAAAAAGGGACAGCAGATATTGTAAAGGATGAATGTGGTTTTCTATTGAGTAAAGATAAGTTTAATGATATTGCAGTGTTCAATTACCAGAAAATATGTGAGAGCCACCCTCAGTGTGTCTGCTAGTCCTCTTAGTCAGACTTTGCATACATCAAGGAGGGACTTAATATTTAATTATGCTCTAGGTGCTGTAAGTAGTGGTCCCACAAATCAATGTGCTGCTGGGAAACAGGCCAGCCTTTACAAAATTAAAAATGTACTTTATGGAAGCAGCTACCTATCAAACAGTCAGAAACACAGCAATTTCCAGTTCTCTAATGATTAGTTAACAAAATTAAAAATTCAGGGGTCCTCATTTTTCAAAGACTTGAGAGTCTTTAATTCACATTCCAGTAGCATCCCACACTATTGGAGGGAAGAGGCATGCATTGTGTTAATCCCCTTGATGAATTTTATCTAAGCTCTTCAGGTTCTGTAATTTTCTAGTTAACTGATGCATGAAAAATATGGGTCAAAATACTGACTTTTTTATAGATTAAAAAAAAATGTTGGGGGAGTGAAAAACATGACTTAGAATGTTCATATCAAATTTTAGCTTTATCCATCTAAGATGGGAAATCCATTTGTTTTCATATAATATATAAAAATATCGTCTGTAATGACTCACAGCACTGTCTAACGTGTAAGGTATCAACTAACAGGTTATGTGTGTGTACATAGTCATTCAGTTCAGTGACCAGTTACAAAACATAAGTTACAGTAATAAGAGTTAGAATTTTGCCCCAGGAAGCACAGCGGCACTAACAAAGCTACTGTAGGTAAACCAAGGGTTAGTTTAAGATAAGTTAATAACTGTGAAGCTTCTATAAGACACACCTTGTCTTAAAAGGATTGTTTAATTGTTATGCAAATGCTAAATGTAATTACTATTTGCATGCCACTTACATGCAAATAGCGCTGTCATTTAGAGAAGGTAATCTCATTTAGCCTTTCCCCTCATTTTGTTATATTATGTTTCTTCATGATCTTGGGGTATACAGAGCTGCTGAGGGCTAAGTATTTTTGAAAACTGGAAGGGGTGTCTAGTATGAATTTAAGACTGTAACTTTAGGCACCTTTCTTTTTTTATCAAAGTTTTGTTTTTTTTTTTCCCTAAAGTTTAGCTTTGAAAAATTGCCAGGTTAATTTGTATTTGTGTTGTGTACGTCCCACACACGTTTGCCCTTCCTTCATATAAACAATTTATGTATGCCATATGCAAGTTTTATGTGTCTCAGCAACCATAGTAATGTCTACATTAACCTAATGACTTTCTGAGAACTTCAGTATGGCTGTCAAGCCCCCATTACTCTTTTATCCCTCTTCCCTCAGTATATGAAAAATAGATATCCGTTTACATGGTATTTCTTCATATGACTTCATAAAGAAAGGTCTCAATGGGAATAATTCAGTGTCCTGTGATTTTCAGCTTTTTCCCATTGCCTGTACTTGTGTCAGCTACATTTAAACCTAAGTATTTTGAAAGCAGAGTGAGATTTAAGAATTCCCAAGTTATTTTGCTGAAGTAATTTGTCAGGTAACAATGACCTGTATTTAGTTTGATCTGGCAAAATATAGGTGAAGGAGCTGTACCTGTTTAATCCTCAGCCATCTTTTATTTGTGAAGCATGCTTAATTAGAAGAAAGATTTATGGTCCTATCAACTTTGAGTAAATTTGTTACAATGTTGTTTATACTTCTAGAGACATTGTTTCTCTACTGGTAATGCATAAAAATTAAGTTTATGAAACCTAATTTAAGTTTTAATTAATATTTTGAAAAACTAATTTCCGTTCCTTGCAGATGCAATTTATCCATATGAGAACATGTGAAATGTATTTTTTTCCGGGAACATAAATTGTAGCGTGTATGATTAATTAAATACTTTAAGATGCAAATGAAATATTTTCCATTAACTGCACAAGTAAAACGGATAAGACAAAGTGGGGAGAAAAGCAGTATAGCTTGAGTGAACATGACTGTTTCAAATGCAAGCCCTGGATACTACAGTATTCTGTGGCTGGCAGCAGTTGCTTCAGAGGAAGATGAGAGTGCTCTGGAGTGGATTCATGGGGGATAATTCGCTTTCTGTAATAGGTCTTTTGTAATGAAGGTATAAGTGGAGAATGGTTTAAACCTTGCAAATTCTGCTTCTATCTCAGTTGCAGAAAAATTAAGAGCTCATTAGCGATGTATTCAGAGTTCTCTTATTATGTCGCAAGGAAATTGGTGGATGAACTGTGATTCAACCTTGGGTGTCTCTTGCCAAATGCTTGGAATTGGTACACCATACAGCATTGAGTGCAAAACCTGTTGAAACTTTGTAGAAGGATTTTTTTTTTTTTTTTTTTTTTTTTACCTCTTTATGTGATTTGGTATGTGGTGGTGTTCTATGTTTTATAGGATAGCAAAATCCAAAAATTAGGAGTCCCTGCTCTGTTTTATGTACTTCATAACTTTTTTCCTTATTCTGTTGCTTACTCAATCTAAGTAAACAAGTCATGGTACCTCATCTACAGTGTTACCTACATCTGTACTATTCTCCTGTCTATCTCAGAGCCCACTGTGATACGCATTATACCTCCTGAAAGGAGATACTTGGAGATGTGGTGTCCTTGTGGAAACTAACAGTGCGTGCTTATGCATCCCAGCACCTTGATTGCTCTCTTGACTTTAGCTGTACATTAACCAGAGGTCTTTGAATTTCATTCAGCGAGGCTCAGATTCTTGTTTTGACTTGATGAGGCTAATTTAGCATGTTTTAAAATGTGGTGGCTTTACCATTGTTACGTTTTATTTGGCATCATATGGTCATTTACTTAACCTAGATTTTTTTTTTTTTAAGTCAATTGGAAGTTTCTTTCTCCAGTGTTCTTGACGAACATAAGCTGGCTCATTTGTGTGCCATATTATCTATTCAGTGCTTGCAGTCCTCCAAAAACATCATTTAATTGATATAAGCAAAGAAGCAGTCATAAAATCATGAGAAATTCTGCTTTTTACCTTTACCATTTGATCATCAACTGGGTTTTGTTTGTCTTTTTTGTTTTTGTTCGTGTTAGCAGATCAAGTTCTTCCATGGTTTCTAGTCAGGGATGTTGTTAAAAGCCTTTTGAAAATATAAGTAAACTGTAAAAATATTTTTCTTTAGGCATTATTTTGTTAATATCTTAAAGGAGTATTTTGTATTAAGAACTGTGATGTTCAGTTGATGCCATGCTTTTTGTCTGTCTTATCTTATTCTATTAACCATCTTGCTAGCTGACACTTTTTATTTAGAAGTCTGTAAACTCTGTATCATACCACTCAGGTATTCCTAAAATAGTTCTTACTTCATCGTAATTTCTGATAGTTCATGTTGACTGAGGGATTTTTTTTCCACATTGTTGCTAATATTACATAGGGACTCAGCTGTAATGACTGTGACTGCTAGGACTTTGACTACATCAAATCAAAAAGAAAACCACCAATTGCAGTGCTTTCATAATGCCATTTAGTATGACAGTTGCATGATGCTGACTACCTTCTTCTGATTATTTTTATGGCTGCAACAAAGCTACTAATTTATTTCAATGTTTACAGCTTAAATATTACTTAAAATTGGAGTCACCATCAACAACCTGTTGTTCCTAAAAGAGGGTATCTTAGTTTATTGTGGGCTGTTCTTTTTAAAAATGCATTTTTTACCTTGTCAGTTTAGCCTATCTGCAGGATGACATTTGGGACAGATTAATTAATTACATGAAAAAAGCTTTTAAAATCATTTTTCTTCTCTTAGCGAGAATTGGAGACTTTGATTATCAAGACAGCAGTTATACATACAGTTGAATACTGGCAGCTTGTGCACCCACTGCTTCTTGATGGCAGTGATGATCACAAAAGGTAAATTGAAGAGCCACTTGTATGAGGTATGGGGGGAAACAGCTGATGCCACACCTGAAAGTTAAAAGTAATATTTAAGGATTAAAATCTTGTCATTTCCAGGCTGCATCTTCCAACACCCTTTTCTGTTCTAAATGTAGAGTATCTATATTATACATAGATTATGAAAGATGAAACAGTGATTAGTAGCTGGCACATACAAGTAAAATGACTTACATCTTTTTAAGTCCCTTGTGTTGCACAGATGTTAGTTTTAGCCATGATTTACATAGATCCAAATTTGTACCTATTAGCTGACACCTAGTCAATATACATTTTAAATTATACGTATGTTAATCCTGTCTCTTTTGAGTTTTAGCTAGCTAGTTGTATAAATCTTTCAAATGCATAATTTTTTCTTTATTTGCCCTTATCTCTCTATCAATATCTGTGTACAGTCTTCAGATGTTTTCTTTGTGCTGAAATGTATTTGCAGATTAGGACATAGTCTCCTGCAGAATACAAATGAATGGATTTTATTTTCCACACAAGTTATGCATTTTTATGCATTAGGCAATGCATTTGTGTTTAGTGAATCTATATGCATTTCTTAGTGAGCTGCATATCAAGCAGATAAAGAATTAAGCAATATATAAATCAGTTTAGAAGAAAAAAGTTCTTGGGTATTTCTACAAGACAGGCAACTCAACATGTGGCTGAGCCTTTGTTTAATTCATCACCAGTAGGCTTCTGGTTGATTTGTTTTTAAACTTGAATCCCATAACTTGCTTATCCTCTTCACTGGCTTCAGTTTGAGCAGGATTTGACCTGTGAGATTATGCCCATCCCTTTATTATCTATGTGCAGCAGGCTTTCACATGTGGTCAGTGTTCATAATAATTTTTAATATGTGAAGCCCAGCTTTGGCTGAAAGTGCAAGAAAGCCTGACCTCAGAGTTCACCCTCCTTTGGGGTAGAAGGTATAGGTTGTGAACACAGTTTTCATGCAAAACTCTTGACTTCAGTTTTAATTTTATATTGATTGCTCTAAGATTCTTGTTTTGATAGCAGACACTTCTTTCTGGTCTGTTAGGCAGTGGCTGTTTTTCCAAAGTCTAGGTCACAGCAGCCCACGTTCTCCAAGTTCAGGACTTGGAATATGTTCCACCAAGAACTCCTGTCTGCTTGTTGGTCTTAAACTCAGATGGAGAGGAGATGTGTGGCAGGCCTTTGCATTGCTGTCTCAGGTTATGTTCCCCCTAGTAATGGAAATCAAGAGTATTTTGAATATGGTGGGGTTTGGGTTTTTTTTGTTGGTTTTGGTTTGTTGTTTTTTTTAAAGTGGAGAACATGGGCTGAACTGCATCATAACAGATTTACTGATATTCCTTAATAAAGTTGTTGCTTTTTATTATTTGGGATAACTCCTTAGGCATAGCTTCAAAAATGCTTCTTTCAAGCAAGGGAATTTAATCTACAACATTGGTCCAGGCTCCAAACCACCTTGCATTTTTCCTACAGTGTTTTTCATCATTTGAGCCCAGTAGAACAGTTTTTTAAAAGTTACCATCTCTCAGCTTTGACTTACTGCCATGTAATGTATTTCCATTTACCAAGATCCAAAATGGATTGAAAGTAGGATTATCCACGTATGAACTTGGGCAGATGGAAAAAGTAAGATGAAAAAGTCTCATTTAAAGCTGACAGGTTCCTCTGCCATAAGGGGAATATATTTGGAATATATTTCTGAGAAGGTAAAACTCATCTGTGCTAAAGGAAAGATGGACTTCTCAAATGACATACATTAGCATACAAAATTTTGTTAATGTAATTTAGTTCAAAGGAAATCTTTGAACTTGCCAGGTTTACAATTTAGTTGTATGTATGTGGTCTTCGAATTACACTTCTCTTATCCAACAGTGGTGTGAGTAAACTAATACTTTTATAATCTAAACCACGGCTTTCCATGGGTTTTCTCAAAAGTAAAAGTTCTTATCGGCTTTCCAAAAAATAGGAAGTAAGTGCGGTACTAAGACTGAATGCTGAGTAAGGAAACTGAGGCAGTATGTGTCAGTGCCTCACAGCAGTCATTTGGCAGTATTCCTTTTTCTAGGAAATCTTTTGAATTTAATTCTAAAACACTGTGAATATTTAAAGTGTATAAAACCTAGTGCTGTATAAATGTGTTCTTTATTTTTCTTAATTGCCTTTAACTCTGTACATGGCAATATGGTGCTAGGACGTAGAGTGAAAGGTACTGTATCACATTATTGTTTAAACTTCAAAACATGGATAAATACTGGGGAAAGAACTTTAAAGAGATACTAAGTTTGAAGTGAAATCTGTAAAATATATCTTTGAGAAGCAACTTTTGCTTGACCTCATTGACACCTCTTCAGCTACCTTGTGAGAGTACACATTTCACATATTGAAAATGATAATCTTGCTTGAGTCCTTGTGTTCCCCCCATTCCATTTGAAAACTGTGTATAACAAAACATTGTGGGCCCAGTGTGTTTTCGTAATGTAAATTTTAATTAGTGTGTGAGTATATAAAAATGTCAGTGCTGGTTCAGATCAAGGTCCAATCCAGCCCAGTATTCTGTGTCCAACAGTGGCCAAAAAACAGACATGGAAGGAAGAATAGGAAAAGTATATATGAAATTTACTCCAATACTATCCTCATCTCTGAGTAGTCAGAGGGGTTTAGTCAGGAATAGGAACTGGCAACAACTCTGTGTAGGCAAGCTGTAAGTTCAAGTGTTACCATGGCAAGATCTAGTAAGTGGAGTCTTGATAAAGTCAAATTAGGAAGAGTTACCTTTTGAGTGATAGGTGGGACTAATTTACCAGAAAGATATTAAACTTGTTTACACCTTAAACTTGTTTACTTAAGTCAAAAAATGGGACTTAAGTCCAGCATTCTCCTGGAGAAGCTGGCTGCACACGGCTTGGATGGGTGCACTCTACGCTGGGTTAAAAACTGGCTGGACGGCCGAGCCCAGAGAGTGGTGGTGAATGGTGTCGAATCCAGTTGGTGGCCAGTCACGAGTGGTGTTCCCCAGGGCTCAGTGTTGGGGCCGGTCCTGTTCAATATCTTCATTGATGATCTGGATGAGGGGATTGAGTGCACCCTCAGTAAGTTTGCAGATGACACCAAGTTGGGTGGAAGTGTCGATCTGCTGGAGGGTAGGAAGGCCCTGCAGAGGGACCTGGACAGGCTGGATCATTGGGCCGGGGCCAACTGTATGAGGTTCAACAAGGCTAAGTGCCGAGTCCTGCACTTGGATCACAATAACCCCATGCAATGCTACAGGCTTGGGGAGGAGTGGCTGGAGAGCTGCCTGGCTGAAAAGGACCTTGGGGTGTTGGTTGACAGCCGCCTGAACATGAGCCATCAGTGTGCCCAGGTGGCCAAGGGGGCCAATGGCATCCTGGCTTGTATCAGGAATAGTGTGGCCAGCAGGACCAGGGAGGTGATAGTGCCCTGTACTTGGCACTGGTGAGGCCGCACCTCGAGTACTGTGTTCAGTTTTGGGCCCCTCACTACAAGAAGGACATCGAGGTGCTGGAGTGTGTCCAGAGGAGGGCAACGAAGTTGATGAAGGGTGTAGAGCACAAGTCTTATGAGGAGTGGCTGAGGGAACTGGGGTTGTTTAGTCTGGAGAAGAGGAGGCTGAGGGGAGACCTTATTGCTCTCTACAACTCCCTGAAAGGAGGCTGTAGTGAGGTGGGTGTCGGTCTCTTCTCCCTAGTAACAAGTGATAGGACGAGAGGAAATGGCCTCAAGCTGCGCCAGAGGAGGTTTAGGTTAGACATTAGGAAAAACTTCTTCACCGAAAGGGTAGTCAGGCATTGGACCAGGCTGCTGAATGAAGTGGTTGAGTCTCCATCCCTGGAGGTATTTAAAGAATGGATAGATGTGGTGCTTGAGTACATGGTTTAGTGGTGGACTTGGCAGTGTTAGGTTAACAGTTGGACTCGATGATCTTAAGGGTCTTTTCCAACCTTGATGATTCTATGATTGTATGAAAAAGTAAGCCTATTTGGAAGCATTCTAGTTCAAACAGAAGTTACGATTTTAAAATTATTGTATAAAGTTATACATAGTGATATGTAGATCATCAATAATGGCCTCCTCCATAAGATGTTTCAATATGTGCTTGTGGTTTTGCTTTGTTTCACAAGTATGTAATGTGTCTAACATCAAGGCTGATAGGATGTCTGGCATCTTGAAACAGTTTGAAGAGAATGAAATAAATAATATCCTTTAAAAGCTCCTAATCTTATCTTTGCAGGGTCAGTAGCTATACATTTTCAGAAACAGCTGTACACTTTTGCAGTTTGTTTTCACTGGTGATTTTTCACATTTGTGTTCATATTGTGAGTAATTAACTTTTAAATATCTATTTAACTTAGTTTGTAATTTGATATGTCCTTTGTAACAAGCTTTTAGCTTTGCAGCCTTGTACTGGAAGTAGGTTTCAGTAACTTATGTTTGTTAAAACTTTTCAGTAGCCGCACAGATACCAGCAGAATAGGGAACAACGGACTATGGGTTGACCCACAAGATGGGAGGATTAAATTCTTCAGTGACCAACCCTGTCTGGCTTGTTTGTGTAGGAAGAGCAATATTTTCTTTGCTGATTTAACCGATGAGATTGTGAACTCCTTAAGACAAGACTGTTTTGTTTTTGTGCCGTGAACAGCACACCAAGATGGCATTTACAGGAATTCTATCAAATTGCTATCAATCCTTTCAGTCATTGCTTATAAACCGTGTTAAGCTCTGTCTCATGAGTGGAAGCAAGTTTTAGTTAGCATCAGCATTCCCTATCTCGTATCTGAATGAAATCTGTCATGTCAGATCTGCCTATTATTTTCAAATGCAGCATAGATGAATTCTCTACCACTAGAGCTTGGGGGTGGGAGGGGGGGTGGGGAAGATAAATAAAAACCTAGTGCATTTTACAAGGGAGTCATGACGAATTGAAAATGTATCATAGCAATAAGGCACTACTCAAATGCCTGCTTAGTATTTCTGTTTTTAATGCCATATTAATTCAAATTTATGCTGCAGTGAGGAACATGAACGTATTTTGAAACATTTACATTTACAATCTGTTGGATGTAATAAAATGAATTGTATAATCATGTAAATCAGTAGGATTTTGGTTGCAGCTCTTGGAAACCACAAATGTCTCTGCCTTTAATATAGGGAGTTGGTTTTAAGCACGGATATAGCTTTTCTCAATAAACAAGCGATTATAGTGAAGGAAAATATTTTCCTGATTTCTACATCTTGATTCGTTGGCTACAAACACCCTTATCAATTATTTCCTTAGAACATTAGTAGTGAACAAAATCTGTTGATGAAAAACATGGCTCTGCCATGCACACAGGGAGTAAAAATGTAATTTGCAGAATAGATTTTATTGGGCAGAAGGAGGCAGAGGTCTGTCTGCATTACTTTTCCGGCGCACCATTCTCGTATGCAAATAGGCAGCGTTTTGTATTTTATCTCAGGGGAAAGAGAGGATTGTATTGGCTGGATCTTTTTATTGGCATTTCCATTTCTTAAACAAAACTCTCTCTAGGTTATCAGCTGAATTGTTCAGTGCCAGATTCTCAAATTATACAGCTTTAGCAATAAAGCATTTACAACTCTATCAGGTGTCTCTGTCCTTTAGGATTAGGAGAACATTATGTAGTGGATATCTATGCCTCAGGGACACAATTTAGATACATAAACATTCCACTGTTGCTGTCCATAGTGATTTTTAAACTAACTTCACTCTCAAGAGTGAGATAACGTGCTGAACTAAACAACTGATCTGTGGACTGCCATGGCAAAGGTTTTCTTTATCAGTCATGTATGATGTCCACAGCTTTATTTAACCTTAGCATTCAAGTCTATCATCTTACAGTTTTTAAGAAATACTAGGTTTCTAAAAGCTACAGAACAAACATTTGAGGGAACTTTTCATATTTGGACTCCTTCACGTGTGTCATGTGATGAGTAACTATAACGCAATAACAAATCAGTGGAACGAGATGATGAAGTCAAAACTTTGTGTGCTGAAAGTGGATAAAGCAAGTTGAGTGGTTTCAACATTTTGGGCATCAAATAGGATCTAATCTGTGAGGAAAGAGAGCTATATAAATTTTTGAAAGATTTTATCATCAGGCAGAACAGTTTGGGCTTTGAGGAGGGATTGTAAGTGCATTAAGTTTTTATTTCAGCACTGGATATAAAGAACACGCCTTCCAAGTTTGCTCAGGATGGCTGAAGTCAGATAAAGGGTATGTTTGTGCTCAGATAATGTACTATTGAAAAGATTACAAGTATCTCAACCAGCTGCCAGATTCCTCTTACCATTTATACTTTAGCAGTAGAAGCACCCAAACCCATATAGTTCATGTGTTTTTTATATAAAACCAAATGTTTTAAAAAGCTTGTAGGAATCTTGTCTGATGTAACTTCTTATTAGCAAAATGATGTCAGAACTGAGATATTTTGGCCAATTGTTTGATAAATAAGTGGACTCCAGCAGTAAATTTTTCAGCAGTGTTTTAGTTCTCTTAAGATTTGCAAGTTACAGCAAGTTCAAAACTGTCCCTGTAAGAGGATGGGTGATTAAACATATGCTATGTCAAGTCTCTGCTACTGGTAAGCAGATCATAACTGCTTGAGGAAAAATAGCTGTTTTGATGGCTAAAATCATGTAGTTCAATGAGGTGCATTGGGTGGCCATGCTCAAAGACATGCAAAATAATATATCTCAGATAAAAAGAAAATCTGACTTTTGTCTTCTGGCAGACCATAGCTGCTACACACTATAGCTGCAGTTTGCACTCTCATTCAGAAATGTGGTTAATTTTCTGTCTTGGTCAATATTGGAGAAAGGTGGACTGATTTTTACCTTTATTAAGCAGTGATAATATGGGATGAGTCAGAACTTTATGGGCTATCCTAACTACTGCTAATTAATAACAGGAGAAACTGGGAAAAGATGTAAAAGCAAGTGCTCAGGAGGAGAACATACAATTAAGAGGAGTTTGCACTGGTTCAGACAGCTGGTAATATCTAATGCAGTTTTAAGCAACACTCAGTGCTGTTTGTGTAGCCTGTGTTTTGCTTTGTTAATTTCCTATATATTTTTTTAAGGACCATTAGCATATGCAGATGTTTGCATATTCTTGATTTTAAACATATGTAGTCCCTTGTTGATAATGAAATTGTGTATTTTAACAGTTTAACATAAGGTTTGGTTTTACTTAATTTGTATTTTGTTTTATAATCTATCATGAGTATAATTTTTAAAATTAATTCCCCTAATTGACTTTCCCATTGTGGTAAATATTTGTGCAGCCTTTTATTTTAATGAAAAGCATGAAGCCAGCTGTGTTCTACTGCCAAAGAGAAGCCATGAAACGAGCAAAAATCAAAACAGAATTGAGCAAATCTGTTGTTAAAATGGAAAGTCTTTGCTTTCTTTTTCCTTGCTTTTGGTTTTGGTGGTTTTTTTCTTTTTTTCATATTCCTTTGGGATCATCTGAAGTTCAAGCATACTCCTTACTGCCTTGCTATAGGCCTCATTATTCTGTTTAGTGACAGATTCTTCTTTACAGGCAGCTGTGCTATCAGGGCTCTGAGCAGTTCATGGCAGGCTATCTTTGCATAGCCTTTGAGTATTTTAGAAGGATATCTTTTTGTTTGTTTAAAAAAAAAGGGGGGGGGGGCAAAAGCTGAGTTATAGTATTCCATTACCATGGTTTAAAGATGATCATACTGGTAAAAATGCGGTGCCTTGTTGCGTTACAACATTCAGAGTCATCTGAATAGATCATTCAGAGTCGCTACAAAGACAGTGTTCAGTTAAAAGTGGAATTTTTAATCTTTTTGCTGTGTTATTACAACAAAACAACAGGCTTAACTGACCATGGTAACTTCATCTCAGCTAGCTTTCACCTCTATTAAGATGAAATCTCTACCTTTTTACACAGAGCATGCTCTGTTCCTGCTGTGTGAGGTGCTCTCCCTCAGCCTTGGAAAGAAAAAAACAATAGAGAGGAAAGCCTATGTTCCCTGTTTGTGTGTGTGTATATACATATACATATACACACACACTTATACACATGTGTAGTAAATATAAATTAAAAAAATCATTCCAATCTGTTGCTTAAGTTTCTGCTTTTTTGTAGCAAGGAACTATCACTTTTTTGTGGTTTGATTGTAACTTCTATTTCTGGAGAATTATAAGGAAAGAATTAGAGACAGAACAAGATATCTTGTCATTCAAACTATAAAGCAATGCAGAAACTTTAAAGCTAATGCCTTGGTTTACTTCATAGCACTGATATTTAACTTAAAAAGGACTCTTCTGTTTTATAAGAATACCAATACCTTGAAATGAAGATTTTAAATGTTTTATTGTTGTCTGTGTTTCTGATACATAGTGTTGATCTTCTACTCGTTAGGACTTTTCTAGGGATGCTAGTGGGTGAATCATGCATAGATTTCAGTCATTTTGACTGTATGAAGGCATATACACACAAGTTAAATACAGGTGCTTCTCAGAAGGTACAATTTTAGACATCGTGCAATCTTATTTAAACCAGTGGGACTGCTTATCAATGTGTAATGTGAAGTGTGAACACAATCTTTGCAGAATCAGTGTCTTATTTGATGATGATTCAACTCAGGAATACTTTTGAAAAATATTCCTGATACAGTTGACTGTGTGACCGTTGTCACACACAGTCAGGCATTCTCGGTGTTAAAGCATGGGTTTACATCTGAATGTCAGCTTTTCTTTTTAAAAAAAAAAGGTATTTCAACAACCACATTGTCACAGGAGTGAAATAATGCTTAAACCATACTTGAAACACAGATGTATGTGGAGTATAGGCATGACTGATAGATGCAACAGAAGCATAAGATACACTGAAGAAGGGAATATGGCTAGGACTTTGAAGGTGGAGGGGTTGGGAGTTTAAGATAGGATAACACTAGCTATTTTTTTTTTTTTTTAAAAGTAATCATACTTGTCATCTATTTATCAATACTTAGGTATTTTCTATTTGTTGCTCTTTCAATAAGCTTCCATTTCCTCTATCCTTAGTCCTGCATTTTAGATCACCACATGCACGCATAAAGGTATGCATACTTATACACTATGTTGCTACTCTCTAATCTCACCTGTTTCACAGTAAATGGAAGTGACGTGCATTTAAAATGCTGTATAAAAAGTGAATTTTCAAAAGTTGTCTGTAAAAACTTAAACTATAAATAACTAACACTGTAGAAAGTTCACTTTATTTTTATTACTTTTAGTGGGAAATGTAGGCGACTTGAAAAAGGCCATTGTAGAAAGAAATATTGCAGAAATGCATGCACCATGTTTAAGAACAGAAAGGTAATTCTTCTGAGTTACTTTGATCGTATTAATGTGAGCAATCACGTTGCGAGGATCCGGCTGTCCAAAACACAACATTATAATGTTAGATTAATTAACCTCATTAAAAAAATGTAAACCCGAGTCTGTAAAGATGCATTATTAGGCAGAATTATTGGAATTCAGTTCATGTTGAATAGGATGTCTGATCCACTGTCATCTACTCTCTGCTACTAATAGCTCAATTTCTGTGATAGCTCTTCTCATCTATTAATATTGTCTGTGCTATTTCTTTCCATTTTTACCGTTATCATTAGAGAGATCTGAACATTTAGCCTGTGTTTTGAAGTAACATGCTGTTTGTGCAAATATATTAAAATGTACTCAATGGACCACTGAGAATGCTACTTACTTGGTTTAAATATTTAAAGAGCTAGTTGTCTGAAAAAGGAGTTTGGGGACAGATGAGCAGTGTGAGAGCTTCTGTTATCTAGATAGTACGTAATTTGCTAAATTGCTAAATATTTTTGATCCTTAGAGGTCAGAATGTCTTGTGTCCCTTCTACCCTTTCCTGTTCTTCTCCCTTCTCTTTTCAGCCTTGTGATTTAAATATTGAAGATGATAATATTTTGTATTAGCAGGTATAGATGGAATTTAGGGATATTACAAGTGCATAACCGATGTCTGCTGTGTGACATTTGCAGTACAGAGAAGTATTGTAAATGGACAGATCTCAGAAACATTTCTTCACAGTCTGAAATGTTTTCATATATGGTGCTTTCAGATGTACCCTGGAGACAGAAGTAAACAGTTTTACTGCACTAAATATTTTAAAGTCACAAATTATGTAGGCAACTCAATAAATGCATCAATAATGTTTGTTTTCCAATCTCTTTTGAAAAATTTGCCCTTGATGTATCAGAGTCGCTTTGAAAAGATGGCAATGCGATCTTTAATCTTTTAGAGTAGCTGTAGAACTAAGGAAAACTTTGTCCATGTTTGATGTCTTAGAACTACTTGGGCTGAAACAGAAAAGTTAACAGTTAATGCTGTGTATCTTCAGCGGAATTATACGATCAAACACTTCAGTTTCATATCCTGGAACTTTTCGAACTTTGGAAGAAAAATTCAGTGTTAGAATGCGTTAATAATGCAGAGGAAGCTACCTTGTTATTGTAACAAATTATTTTTAAACTCCAAGAACTTTTGTGCATCAGGTAGAGAGCGAATAGCTATTCCATTTGTGAAAGCCCTCCTAGTGTGATAGCCAAACTTTTAAACAGAAGCAGCTTCTCATTTATAGCAACCTTCCTTCAACAGTCAGACCTTTTGCCTTGTACTTTTTTACCATGCAAACTGCAAGCAGTAATTATCTGTAAAAGAACCTGTCATCAGCTGAAGTGAATTCAAGTCCTGGCAGAAGCTGCAGGTTTTAAACTTAGGTGGACACTTCTCCTGAGATAGAGTTGTCTGATGACTGGCTGATGGGGTGTGGGTTTTTGTTTTTCTCAGGTTCAAACACCTGTACAGAGAAATATTACAGTATTTGTCAGCAAATGTTCTTCACTGGGTAAATTAATTTAGAATCATCTTTCCTGTGGGAGAAAGGATTAGATGCTGTAAATTCAGATAAAACTATTGAATTTTCATAGGTGAGTGAGAGTAATATATATTAGGGAAGCAATAGACATACCCATTCTTTAAAAATAGGAATATGTGTGTATGTATATGTATCTATATATCGAGAAAAGGAAATTTAAGGAATTGGTTGTTTCAAGGACACAGAGATAAGATCCTCTGAACTAATTTACAAATGTACTTGTGTGGGGTTACATTGTTTTAGGAACAAACACCTAAGTCATTCCCCAACATCTGCGTGCTCTCCTGTTTTATTTGCATATAATTGAAAATGAGAGGTAAGAAAATGGGTTTCTGGGAAAATTATGTTCGCTGTGTTCCTGCATTGTTTTACAACAGTGATATCCTTCACAAATAGTTTGTTGATTGCTTTCAAATAATTGATTCCTTAAAAAAAAATATCTGTTGGATTTTTTTTTTTCTTTCAGGTAGAGATAACAGATGTTGAAAATGAAGAAAAAAGGTATGATCTCTTCCTGGAACTTCTGGAGTCTAGTCACAATCCGTCTGAGTTTCAGCACTTGGTTTTACTCCTTCAAGCTTGGCCACCAATGGACGTGAGCAATGGGTGAGCATTTCTTCAAACAGTCATGTAACAGAAGAGTTCTAAGTCTTCTTGCTTGATAATATCATGTAGTTTTCAGTCAGTGAATTCAAACATGGCTAAGAGGAGTATGACTTTTGGAAAGGGTCATACTGGGAAAAATAAAGGGTTTATTTAAAGCAGAATAGAATCAATCGATTTCTTGTAAAAACTGTATATTCATATGTAGTATGTGTCATAGAGGAGGCAGAAAACCATTTTATTGCCTGAACTGTTGCATATGACGGTTTTCTATCTACTTAAATTTAAGTTACGTATTTTGCTCTTATTTTTGACAGTATGTACAAAAACCATGAAAAGGAGTAGGAAGTTCTGACTGTTTTTTCCTTTCAAAGTTACACTTTGCAGAAAAACCTTTGAAAGTTAATCTTCAAATGGCTGTGGCAGACAGTCTGCAGGAGGTCTCTGAGGGTAAAGGTAGCAAGCAATGGTGCTTCTCTTTTCTAGATCCACTACCTATTTTTTCTGTCTCTGAATAAAGTATCCAAAAGTAAAGAATATATGCTAGGGCAGACATATCCTAGCCCAACAATTTAAAATCTAAATAATTATTTAAAACTTCAGCATTGCACCCATCAAAATAGGTATTTATTGAAAGTGTTAATTTGGCACATCTTACCTACATTATTTTTTACCGATTCTTTGGTTTTTGTCTGTGACTTCCTGAACACATTTAAAGGTAAAAATTTTAGCTGTTCTATTCTATAACTGATGATCACTTCTAAGATACAAGGATTCATATAATCTTATGTTATGAGGCAAAAGTGACGTATCTTTCAAGGACAGCAATAATATTAATAATTTTTTTGGCTAGCGAGTACAATGTGCCATGTTTTATCTGATGGTATTTAGGTTAGAGACATTAAATGATGCTTCCATTGGATTACATTGGGGCATTGATTACAACCTGTTTTAACTTGGGGACTACACTCCCCAAAGTGTTTGTGTGCATTGATTTGTCAGAAAAGTTAAGGCTTATCTTTCTATGAAGAGTAACTCCTTTGTGTACTTGTAGAGAACTGGTCCATTAGAAGGTAATCTCTAAGTGTTGTTCAACTTCAAGCCTGCAGTTTGTTTGCAATTTCTGGATGAGCATTAACCTAAATTCTTTGTGACAGTTTTATGAGCCAAAAGTTGTCTTCAGTGCATTAAGAAGTACGAGCACTGCTGTGTGATCTGTCACAATTTCATATTCAACTTTCCTTTTTAGTTTTGTTTTAATTGTAAATGAAAATTGGATGTCTCACAGTGTGTGGGAACTGTCAAACATTGTTTAAGGTAGTGTTTAGATTAAAAAAAAAAAGTTTTAAACTTATGGAACAAAGGGTCAAGTGAACTATTGCTGTAATTAGCAAAACTCTTTTTCTTTGGGTTGAACAGAAAGACTAAAGATTTTGTGAAAGGAGAACACTTCTTGTGTATAGACAGTTCTTGTCTACTGCTCTGTAGCAGAGAAAAATAAAAATTATTTAATTTTATCTCCCACTTGGTGTTCTGTTCCTTCAGGCTGACTTCCTAAAATGAAGAGAAAACAAAATAATGATGAAATGTGATTTGTAGTCACAACTAACAGTGGATTAAATTTCAGAGGTGGGATACCTCTAAGTTCCAAGATCAGTGAAGTCTGAAAATTTGTGCAAAATACTTAGATCACCTGTATCATAACTCATTTAGGATCCAAAGTAGTTAGTATAGCTCTTAGGCATTTACATAGTCGCAATTTTGACATAAAGAAATCAATCTGGTTAAGATAAGAGGCGAGAGAACAGGGTAAATTAATTCACAGCCTTATATGTGATTCTGTGATTTTCATGTATTTAGCAATAGCTGAGGTGAGAAAGGGTCTCTGGAGATGTCTGCTCCACCTTCCCTGCTCAAAGCGGGGTCAGCTAGAGCAGGCTGCTCAAGGCCATTGCCTTGAATTTTGAATATCTCCAAGATTGGAGACTCCACAACAACTACAACGAGGAGTTTTCTCTTATGTTTTAGTAAAATGTACTGTGTTTCTATTTGTGCCCATTGCCTATTGTGCTGTTGTTGGGCATCACTGAGAAGAGTCGCACTCCCTCTTCTTTACTTTCCTCACCAGGTATTTATACAATTGATGCAATTCCCCCAAGCCTTCTCTTTTCCAGGCTGAACTAGTCCCAACTCTCTCATCTCTCTCAGCCTCTGCTCATGGGACAGATATTCCAATCCCTTCATCATCTTTGTGACACTTTCCTGGACTTCAGTATGTCCATGTCACTTTTGTACTGGGGAGCCCAGAACTGGACTCAGCACTCCAGATGTCTCACCAGTGCTGAGCAGAGGGGAAGGATCACCTCCCTCACCCTGCTGGCAACGCTCTTCCTGATGCAACAAAGGATGCTGTTGCCTTTCTTTGCTGCGAGGGTACATTGCTTACTCATGGTCACCTTGTTGTCTATCAGGACCCCAGGTCCTTCTCTGCCAAGCTCCTTTCCATCTGGTTGGCTCTAAGCTTGTACTGATGGGTATTCCTTCCCAGGTAGGGGGTAGGCTTTGGATTTCCCTTTGCTGAGTGTCATGTGGTTGATCTCTGTCCGTTCCTCCAGCCTCTTAAGGTAGCACTGAATGGCAGCACAACCATCTGGTGCATTAGCCACTCTCTCCCAGTTTTGTATCATCTGCAAACTTCCTGAGAGCGTACTCTGTCTAATCTTCATCCTGGTCCTCAATGAAGACGTTAGAGTATTAGCCTCACTATAGACCCCTGGGGTCCACCAGTGGTCACCGGTCTCCAGCTGGACTTTGTGCCACCGATCACAGCCATTTGAGCTTGGCAGTTCAACCAATTTTCAGTCTGCCTCACTGTCCACTTATCTAGCCCATGCTTCATCAGTTTGTCAATGAGGATATTGTGGGAGATAGTGTTGAAAGCCTTGCTGAATGAATTCAAGGTACATAATATCAGCCGTCATCCACCAAGCCAGTCATTTCATCACAGAAGGGTATCAGGTTGGTGAGGCATGATTTCCCCTTTTTAAGTCCATGCTGACTATTCTCAATCTACTTCCCATCCTTCATTGGCTTGGAAATGTTTCCGGGAGGATTTGCTTCATCTTCCCAGGAACTGAGGTGAGGCTAACCAGCATGTGTCTTGAGACCTTATGCTAAGAAAAAAACACAACTTTTATCCTGTTATTAAATATTTTATTATTATTATTTAATAATTATATTTTATGATTATTTAATAATTACTGTTATTACTAAAACTTCTGTGTCTATCTTCATTGCTTTGACTTTGCCAGGAGGCTTTGGAAAGCCTTCAGGAGAAAATTGCCCCCTTCTCTTTCGTTAGTAACAGCCACTTATACTGGTTTCATGGAGAACCTCTGACTTGTAGGATTCCCAGATGTGATCTACAGTGCAGACTCCCAACTAGTTTTCTGAAGCTCAGCACCAAAATGGACAGTCATTATCTCCAGAGAAATAAAGAGTAGTTCAGATTTGCCAGATTTTCTTGAGTTTGCCTGAAACTCTAGACAACAAAAAAAATTAAGAAAAAAAAAATTAGCAGAGCAATCAATTGTGTTCATAATATAGGAAAGTTTTAGGCTTTAGCTTCTTTTTTTTTTTTGGGGGGGGGGGGGGTGGGGTGGTGGTGGTGGGTACAAGGCATGGTTGCCACCGTTGTTTCATTCTTCAGTTCTCTCTGCCAGCTTGAAGGGTGGGAAGAATCATCTAGTCTGCTCTCTTCCCTGCCTTAGCAGTGTTTTCCTTGGGGAGAAGACAATTGAGGCTGCATCTTGAAAAAAGTGAGAGATGTAGCTCTCCTCCTGCTCCTTCCCTCCTTTTTTATTGGTTCTTGTCTCAGTAGGAATGTTGCAGTTTGAGTTTCTTTCATTATTTATTTATTTATTCGTTTGAGTGAGTCAATGATGGTTCAGTTTTCCCTTCCCTCATAAGAGTTGTTCTGATAGAAAAATAGGGGCATTTTCACTCCCTGGGGTCTTTCTGTGGTTTCCTTTTATTATCACTTTTATTTCTGTTACTAACAATACTTGCAAGACTGGTTAAGTACTTTTAAATCCTGTGTCAGCAGGAATACTCATTGTGGCTTGAAAGTCCTTCTTT
This sequence comes from Nipponia nippon, assembly GCF_047370975.1. Taxonomy (NCBI): domain Eukaryota; kingdom Metazoa; phylum Chordata; class Aves; order Pelecaniformes; family Threskiornithidae; genus Nipponia; species Nipponia nippon. Next base: position 112,825,311 of record NW_028262358.1, on the reverse strand, counting down.
GTAGCTCATTTCCAGTGCTTTCAAAAAACATATGTGATTTTTTAATAGTAGACAGCATGATCATAGTTATGAGTCCTTTTTGTAAATTATTTTTTCCTCCACTTAGTTGTATTGGCTTAGTCAAATATATTTTGGAGTTCTGTGTTGGTTGTTTTTTTTTTTTTTTGGCATGCTTTGGTTTTTTGTTCTGTTTGACAAGTCTAAAGGACAAACATTAAGTACTTGTTATAAGGACTTAACCTAAATTTAAATCTAGGCCGTATAATTACACATTTTATATAAAACTAAAATGTGTATCTCTTACTTTTGTCTGCAGAAATAATATATTTGGTGTGCAGAAATGTTCTCAAATTTTGACTTTTATAATCAGTGTGCTGTCATTCAAATGAATTTGCGTGAACTAAAAACATCTGTCTTAACATCTAATAGCACTCCTGAAATGAAGTTCTGTCCTCATTCCACCCTCAATCCTACCACCGCAAGTATGATTGGTTTTAAAAAGTCAGGTACAGCTCTCTTTAGTATTCCTTGATATGAGACAGAATTCATTCCATAAACTCTTGTGAAGTAGATTTTTTTTTTTCTTTTCAACTGCTTGTTGTTGTAGTGCACTGGGAATATAGTGCGCTGGGAATAGTTTACATTTCTTTTTTATTATTTTGAATTTTATTAATTTGTATTATTTGTATTAATGGTTGGAATTGATGATCTTAAAGGTCTTTTTCCAACCTAAATGATTCTGTGATTCTATTTGACTTTGTAAACCCTGGAATTATTCATGCCAGCCAGGAAGCAAAGGCTGTGCTGTAAATAGGAAGCCCAGCAACAATCAAAAAAAATCTTTGGTACTTTCCGCCTTCTTTATCTGAACCTTCTCTCCTCTCTCTCTCTGTTGTTACTGACGGTCATATTCCCATCTCTGCATCTTTGGGAAGGCTACTGCAAGCATGCTCTGCTCCGGGGTCTTCTCTTCTTGCATTGCTCATTTTTCCCTCTTCTGCCTCTGTTGCATGCTTCTGCCTCTGGTTCATGCTTCCATGTTAACAGCATTCATTTATGTTTACCACCCTAGGGTTTTTCTTCATATATGTTCCTGAAATTGTATTTCTGAAAAACCTACCTTGATGGCTGGGTTGGAGTAAGGAGCAGGAACTGTTTTGTTAGTGAGGTTTGCAACAATCCCATTTTAAAGCAAGTTGTATTAAATTCTTGAGCAAAGAGGAAAACTGCAAGCAGTTAAGCCAATTGTTTAGCCATACGTATTAAGATTTTTGCTTAATCTTTACTTATTTTTTTTCTCTTCTGCTTCAGAAAAGGGTCGTTGTTGCTAACTGATTGTTTACTGCCAATATAATTATATGTGCAGGATCTGGGGAATTAAAGTCTGAGTCATCTGAATACTTAGAATTTTGTTTTTCAGCCTAACAGTAAATATCTAATATTATAATTGAATATAAAGCTAGAAAATACAATTTACATTCTATAAAGGCTCAAAAGGAGGAAGTAAAAGAACTGAAGTTTGGGGGTTTTTTTAGTAGCCTTTTATTTTTTTAAAGAATTTTTGTGGCCTCTCTGTTAATAAGTCTGTGCTTTTTAATGTTTTTTTGAGTTCTTGTATTTTAAAACACTCCAGCTAGAATAATGTTCATTATTCACCTGCAAATACGATTCTCTTCATATCATAATCTGCCATGTTGACTGTGAGGAAGCAGAGGAGGTAGCTTGGTTGTTTCAGTCAACACTCAAAACCATATACTTTTTAAAACTTTATTTTCTCACCCTTGTTATGTGTGCATGCTCTTCCATCTAGGTGTCTCATATTCAGATGTCATTTTATGCACTTCATAAAGATGTTTTTAAAAAAAGATATTGACAGTACTTGAAGCTCTGCAGTCCTTTGGAACTTGCTGCCTACATTCAAAAGGCGTTTTTTATATTTATTTTAAATATTGATAAGGTATTTTGGAACTCGAAAAGACCAGCTTTTAGTGACTCAATACTTTAGTTCACTTTTCTTTTTTTAACTTAATCCAAAATTTCCCTCTTTTGGTTCTGGACAAAAAAAATAATGCATTCATGCTGGTTTTGAAATAATTACTTTTTTCATGTTGAGAAATAACTTCTTACTTAACCATAGTTGAACTAAGGTAAAACTCAGGAGAGAAGAAAACTGAATTCTAGCTGTAGGTGTCAGATTTTTGTTAGCCGAATCTTGGTTTTATTTAGAGATGTCAGATAACAGATATTTGTTAATAGATCACACAAGTATTTTAAATAATTATAAGGAATTGTGTTGAGAAAAGCTTTATATCTGTAAAGTATATGTCTGATACTTTACTTAAATAGACTTGCACATGGCAAGCCTTGTGGCCTTGCATCTTTCTGATTATTTCTAACTTCTGTGTTTTGAAGTGTGATTTTTGTTTTCTTTTTCTAATGGAAAATTCTTACAGGTTTTCTTAATGTACCTTGGAGGCAGCAGCTATAAAAATGGAAATTCGTTATGACTCTCCATGCCTCTAAGCAAGACATGGATCACATAGCAGGAGCTATCAATTTGACCACTGGCAAAGATGGAGTTGCGGGGATTTTTTTTCTTCTCCTAACCTTACTGGGGGTTCGTAGTTTAAGTGCATCATGTTCTGCTTGTTGAATAAGCTGGCATCCTTGGGTTCAACCCATCAGGTTGGAAGGAGAGGAGAGGAGGAGCTCTGCTGTTCCCAGCCAGACTTGTGGCAGCTCTGTGCTCAGTGACTGTGACTGATGGAAAGTCTCAATTAAGTTGTCAGAAGGAATAGAGATAATGACTTCTATTTAGTTTGCATTCAAAGTTACCCACTCCTAGCATCTCTGTCTGATTTTCACCTTAGGATATAATGTCAGCTTCATGTAGAGCATATTTATTTGTTTACAGTATGTACTTTTGAAAGTGGAAGATGAGCAGGAGAGAGCTGTTATATATGAAATAGCAGATATTGGTAGTTGTCCTCTCCAGAGTTGTCAGACCTAGTCCTTGGTATCTGTCAGTCTAACAGAATCCCTTAATGGACTCATTTACAGTTTTATTAATGTGTTACTTTCAACAATTGCTGCTAAATAATATCTTTGAAAAGCAGCACTTTGACAGCACTTTACTATTCCTTTCCACATGTGCTGCATGACGGCTTGGATAAGTGCACTCTGTGCTGGGTTAAAAACTGGCTGGACGGCCGAGCCCAGAGAGTGGTGGTGAATGGAGTTCAATCCAGTTGGCGGCCGGTCACGAGTGGTGTTCCCCAGGGCTCAGTGTTGGGGCCGGTCCTGTTCAATATCTTCATTGATGATCTGGATGAGAGGATTGAGTGCACCCTCAGTAAGTTTGCAGATGACACCAAGTTGGGTGGAAGTGTCGATCTGCTGGAGGGCAGGAAGGCCCTACAGAGGGACCTGGACAGGCTGGATCGATGGGCCGGGGCCAACTGTATGAGGTTCAACAAGGCTAAGTGCCGAGTCCTGCACTTGGATCACAACAACCCCATGCAACACTAGAGGCTGGGGGAGGAGTGGCTGGAGAGCTGCCTGGCTGAAAAGGACCTTGGGGTGTTGGTTGACAGCCACCTGAATATGAGCCATCAGTGTGCTCAGGTGGCCAAGAGGGCCAATGGCGTCCTGGCTTGTATCAGGAATAGTGTGGCCAGCAGGACCAGGGAGGTGATAGTGTCCCTCTACTCGGCATTGGCGAGGCCGCACCTTGAGTACTGTGTTCAGTTTTGGGCCCCTCACTACAAGGAGGACATTGAGGTACTAGAGTGTGTCCAAAGAAGGGCTACAAAGTTGATGAAGGGTCTAGAGAACAAGTCTTAGGAGGGGTGGCTGAGGGAGCTGGGGTTGTTGGAGAAGAGGAGGCTCCGATGTGCTACCCATTTCTGTCAGTACATCCAGTCCTACCAAGTACACCTATCACTAACAGAAGTAGCTAAGCATCTCCATCACCTGGCAAATAGTGGCTGTAGGCCAAGAAATGTTCCAGCAACAAAACTTTATGGTAAACGTTGTCTTTGCCATCATGTGTGATAAAATTTACTTGTATCTACTGTCTGCCGTCTGTTTAAGTCTGACTGTGTAATGGTGACACTGCATGAAGTTCTGTGTGGAATGAAAAGAACATTTTAAATATGTAAAACAAATGTATCTGCATCCATATCTACTAACAGACAAGTGCAGATGCATTTACTTTCACTCTCCTACCCTGTTTGGATGGGCTATAAAAAAAGTTTATTTTTGTTTATACTTGTTGGACCTGAAAATTAAAATATGAATCTTGGAAATATTTTCTCCACTCAGAAGCAAGAGACAGATACTTGAGAAACAGATGCTGTTAGAATGTGATCAAAGCAAACAAAATTAGGAATGCTGGATTCCTGTCACCCCTCCTTCGATACCATTCTGCTAGGGAAATCAGCTGGTATAAAGCCAGGAGAAGCTGTTCTTATGCTATTCCAATTTGATCAATCTTTACCTGGTGCATGATTTCTCAGGGATTATAACAGCATGTTATAATTCAAAATACTTTAAGCTTCTTTGTTGCATTGAAAGAAGGATGGCATCAAAATAGTAACTTGTCTCAGAACTTTTTCCTCTCTCTCTCATGAGATTGTACTTTACTTCACAAAAAATAAAACAAAACAAAAAAAAACCCCACACACCTACAGAAAATGGTAGGGTTGTGTATATTTATATTCCATATACATATCTGTTTTTTCTGGGCAGATCATGCACAGATGATAATCCTTGGGTGAAACTGGGGACTGTTATGCTACAGAGATGCCCACCTGAGGAAAAGGAGAACACAGGAAATGAAATTTTGAAAATCTGCCGTTCTTTGTATGAGACGAAGCACATGCTCCCTGTTGAGGTAAGTTTTAACTTTGGGTCATGGATATGAGTCTTGTTTTGGGATCCTAACTACAAGAAAGATGTTGCCATACTGGATCAAGTCCAGTGGAGAGCTAACAAGATGATTAGGGGGCTGGCGCACGATAAATGCAGAGAGGCTGAGAGAATTGCAATCATTCTGTCTTAAGAGATGGCTGAGGGAGATCATATTGCTGTCTTTAAATACGCAGATGATGAAACATGTAGAGGAGGTGGAGCCAGCCTGTTCTCAGAGATGCTCAGTGATAGGACAAGAGGCAATAGAGACAAGTTACATCATCAAAAATTCTCATTACATACAAGGAAAATGTTTTTCACCATTAAAGTGGTGAAACATTAGAATAGGTGGATGCCTAGAAGAGACATCCAGAAGACCCTAGAAGAGTCTCCATCCTTGGAGGTGTTCAGAGTTTGACTGGATCATGTCATGGGCAATCTGATCTTGTTGGACTTGCTTTGAGTGGGGGCTAGTTGGATTAGCTGACATTTAGAGGTCTGTTCCAGTGTAAATTATTCATTGAAGTATTTATAGAAAGGCTTTAATAGTGCATTGTCATTGACGTTAGTGTTGCAAAAGCTGTTAATTAAATAATCAGTAATTTTCTCACTAATAAATACATAAAGATTTAGTGAAGAATCCTTGGAAAATGTGTTGGTGGTAAAAAAAACTAATATACAAGTAATTGCTTTGTAATAATCCTGGTGTTCTGTCCTACTTAACTGTGTATGCATACTTCAATACAAGCATCGCTTAAGTATAAAATTATTGAAGTACTTTTGTACATAAACCTTGTATACTAATGAAGACAGATTTGAGAAATGCTTAATAAACTTCACACAACTTTAGAGTAGTTGTGCATATTTTTAATAGGCTGATTAATCCCTTATAATCATCTTTATGCAATCACAGTCTGTTGTAGAAAACAGCTGATGTTAAGACTAGAAGCAGAATAGAAACAACACATTCTCTTTAAAATACAGACAGGTGCAGCGTGGTTTTTTTTAAATAGTCAGACAGACTGATTTGAGTCAAGTTCAAAATCTAAGTATAACATGATTCCAGAAGGTGTCAGTAAGCTGAAATGATAAATACATTTATTAATTCATTCATTCCACCAAAAATTTTGGAGGAAGGCAGGTCTCCCTGTCCTTGTGACTTGCGTAAGTATATGTAGCTTTTCTTTACAAGGCGTTGAATGGCGCATCATAGCTTGTAAACTCATGATCTTACTCATGCACAGGAGTAGTCAAACTTCGTCACAGTAGAATTTTCTAACTCACCTCAGTGAACCAGGAAGACAAATCCCACTGAGGGTCACTGTTGCACAGCAGTCAGTTCACCAAGAGTTCTGCTCCAGAATGGGTCGTGGTTTGCTCAGTTCTCTTAATTGAGTAAACTTTTTCTTGAATTCCATAATAAGACCTTATTTATACACAGTTTTGGTATTGGTTGGCAGCTTTGATTGGAGGTGCCTCCCTTTTTTAATGGTACAGGATGCTGGAAGAGCCCTCTGTGTAGGTGTGAATATACTGATACAGTATGAAGATATTCTGGTCCTCAATCATAAAACAGCTTTACCAATGTAAAATACTGTTTTTTTTTTACGACTAGAATGCTGTACAGCAGCAGGAGTTGCACTAAAATGTGTAATTGTACAGTTACCTACAAACACAAACTATATTGCTTTAAGTCTCTGCTTGGGAAAAGGAGGAATGACATGGATAAATTTAAGTAAGTTATTTGTATGCACAGCTACAGTACTTAAGTGCACAAATTAGAGACTTGAGATCATGTGGCTGAATAAGATGAAAATCTGATTACTGACAATTAACCTGTTTAGATGACTTCACATTTCAATAAATACATGATTAAGAGTAGATGATGGAATGATGGAATGATGGAATTCTGAAAACTGAGAGATCAGTTTATCCCCATGAATAACATTTGCCATTCTGAAGTCCAAAGGTTGTGATGGAAAAAACGTTTAACTTCAAGTCATGATGGCATAGAAGTTAGAAAAACTGTTTCTTTGGATGTAATCGGAAAGATTTCTCTCTTCCTTTATTCCACCTCCTGCTGGTCTTTCTAATTTTTTACAGCCAAGTTCTTTTTTAACGTCTTTTGGGGAGTTGCATAGCCTTGATCTTTGTATCTGCGTATGTGTGTGTATGGAGTTTTTTATTTGCATTATTCAGTGGACAGATTTTTCCATTCCACTTAGGTGAAATAAGCATTGTTTTATTTGCTTGGAATGCACATGTGTTTGGACTCTCTGACATCTCCTGCACTGCCTGATTAATCTCTTTAGAAAAGGGCAAATCCTTCTCCCCCCAGTAAGTGTTAAAGTGTGACTCCTCTGAATATCTCATGTTTTTCTGTCAACCTATGGGTCATGTGTCAGTTAACATAAACACCTAAATGGGAGAATGCGTCTAGTCTTATCTTTAATCATCCCAGGGTCCTAGTGGCCATAAGATGCTTATCTCCTAGAATAATATAGCAGCCAGTTGATCTCCTTTTTTCTATTTCTGCAGCTAGTTGTTCCCATTTTTTATATATGAGTTTACATTGTATGTTTTTCTTCATTCACAGTTGTCTCTGATCATTTTGTTCAGATAATTTTGAATTTAAATGCTGCCCTTTGGTCTGCTTTCAGCCTCTCCAGGCACAATACTGTTTGTACTTATTATCCAGCCCTTCAAGCCATCCATGAAAGTACTGAATAATACTGGACCCAAAACAGACTCCTATGAAATCCATTTTGTAAGCCTCACTGGTGTTACAGTGAACAATTGATATCTGCGTAACTAAATAGAAGACAAAGGTTATCTTAAAAAGTTTCAGCTAAATTGTGGTAATCCAGGTTTTGATGTAGGACTTCCCTTGTTCCTCTCACAGGTACCATCATACCCCTGCTACGCACAGCCTCTCACCACAGGCAGGCAGACACTCAAATGCTCTCGAGTGCTTATTGTAGAAAAGAAAGCCACTTGTGTTGCTCTGAGAAGCGCTGTGAGTGGTGGCTTGCTGCTTAGGGTTGGATTTTCAATTGCTGTCCAGAGCAGCAGTGCAGTCATTTGTGGCAGACGTACGAGGAGGTGTTTGTACTATTTGGACAGTCTGCTTGGCAAGTTGTCCAGTCCCTTCCTGTGGGAAAAGGGATGGAGGCCACTCCAAAGGTTTGCAGAATGGACCACACTATTCTACACCTTATTTCTCTGGTGCCTCTGACAGCATTTCATGTCACATTTTCAAAGTGTTGCTAAACTTAAAATATGCCATAGTGATGGCCTTATTCTTAACTACAGAACCTGTTGCAGGGGCCTTCAGGAACATATTTCTGTACAATGCTTTTGTTTGTTTTTTTCATTGTATGTTTTGATTGTTTTCATGGACTGGGAATGTCTGATAGGTCCGTAATACTTTTTCCCTTGTGTGCCTGCTTTCTTCCATGTCTGAAAGACAGACAGTTTTTCTCTTTTCCAGTCTTCTGTAACCTGTCGTGTTCTCAAGGGTGATGTCTCTTAACTTGATTTATTGTTTCTTTAGGTGTTGTGCAGTGAATTTTTCAGCCCCAGAAATATCTTCTTTTTGAGACTGAATTTTCAGTGCTGAAGTCTCACCCATTATTATTGTCCACTCTTAGTTGTTCATTTGACTGAGTTCTTTTAATTAGAATTGAAGCAAAACAGATATTTAATGCTTAGCTTTTCTTGGCTTTTTGTTACTGACTTTTTTGTATCAGTATGTCATTAATCATGATGTTGTATCATAAGTGTACCAGGAAAACAGAGGCAGTGCAGTCTTACTTTATAAGAGATATCAAGTGAAGAAGAGTGGATAAGAGGTACTCTTCCCCATAAACCACTAGCGAGACTGGCATTAAAATAAAACACCGTGTTAGTATAGCTACATTTTAAGAGGGCACTGAAAAATGAGACACAAAAGAGACAACCCGCAAAAATCAGCACGCAGTGAAAACACCTTGAAGTAGAAGACTGAAAGAGTGCAGTGTATTATCAGAGATCAAGAGGTGATTGATTTTTATTATACAGATATTTTTAGATGGAACAGAAGTTATAAAACTCTTTCTTGATTTACAAATAAAGGCGTAACAAGAACCAATTGAGTTTAATTTATACCATTTCAATTTTTAGCATAAGGCACGCTATTTTGACAGTAAGTAAAATTAATTGTTGGAACGTATATTTCTCCTTCAAGAGATGTGATGGATTTTGTAGGTAAGACTAGATATGTCTGCTACACAGGCTATAATCAGGCACAAAGCTAATCAAATCATCTGCCTGGTACCTACCTGAAATCTAATGACATTTGGCTTCAAAATCTGCTAGTGTAAGATAAACAGAAGCTAATTGGATAGCTAAGCATGTTTTTCTTATGTGGAGGCCTTTATGCCTGTGTGATGAACAAAGCAGATTGTGTTAGAACATGTCCCATTAGAATGTGTAACCAGTACTAGAGTGTAATTGTGAAGCATCTAAGAAAAAAACAAAATGCTGGCATATCATCTGAGTTAAATGCTATTGCTTTGAAAATAGCAATGCTAATATCTGTATTACTGCATTTGCTTGCTGAGAGATAAAATTTTTCTTTATTTTAAAGCGGCTCATTAAGGCAGCAAACTCATCCAACATCTGCATCTTTTCTCTCCCTGCCCTGTTGCCTTAAAAACGTACAGTACCTAGTTACATCTTACGATTTGCTTAGTTTTCCTTTTCTTCCTCTCACAACCCCAAAATATGATTTGAGGTTCTTTTAGAGAGCCTTTTTATAATGTGGGTTGTTTCTTATGACACTGCTTCTCCATTTAGTTTTGTGAGGCTTTCAGACAGAAAAAGCAAGCATGGTAAAATTGCTCTTTTGTTCAGGTTATGTATCTTATGACTCTCAGAATTTGTTTTTCTAAGCATAAGCTGCATTTATTGCTGTGGATACACCTCTTCAAGAAAAGGAGACGTGTAGTGTGAATCTCTAAGTTTGCATTCAGTAAGTTTGCTGGTGTGGCAGGCATACTACTCAAAAGAAATACAATGGAATATGAAATTATCAGCAGTTTAATAAGCATATGACTGATCAGACAAAGCTTAACGTATTTATTTAATGTTCTTATTACTTGATCCTATGTTGTATCCTTCACCGAAAACATAATCAGGAGCAGTAGAGAACACAAGTTTAGAGGAACAAGTCTGGGTAAGAGAACAAGCCTTGCCTCAGTAACTCAGGGCTTCGTGTGATAGAATATATCCATCTAGGCAGTGTTTCTTAAAGCTATAAATTTAGAAGAGACTGAGCAACATGCAGCCAGAGAGTTCCCTGTGCCAGGCAAGGCCAGGTGACTGCAGTACGTTACCGTTGGAGCATTTAACATCTCACCTGCAAATAATTTTTAGGCTTTCAAGTTCACAAGCAGCTACTAAAACTGTGCTGCTAAAAGTGCGGTTGCATTTTGGTTATCAAATTGTTAACTTGTCATTAAACTTCAAAAGATGTAAAAAATATATAATTTGCATTCTCTCAATATTTAGCTGATGAACTCCTTAGACAATTGCTCTCTAAATGTTGGAGTGAAACAGAGAGCACCTCTAAGAGCTGGATACCGTTTTCAAGGTGACTATCATACAATACCCAGAGCACATAGTGTAAGTTGTCCTGGAATGTGGGACATCTTTGATGGGCCTCATTGGGAAGTGGTTGTGGCAAATGACCGAAATTCTTGGAAATGACAAAAAGGTAAAGGGAAGTTATAATTTGGTTTATAACATAATTTGTTAGTTGAAATACTTTTTGGTGTATAAATGAATAGATCACTGCAATGCTGAGGAAAAACAAAACCACAAGTTACGTGTGGGAGATATTTATTTATTTATTTTTTAATTTATTTTTAACTAAAGGCAAAGTAAAGATTTGGAAATGCATACTAGGTTTGTTGTTTGTTTTTAAGATATTTCTCTGGCCAGTTTCTTCTTACAGAAGGTTTATGATGCTAAATTTGTGCTATATTATAAAATATGAGAAATTAGATGAATGAGGGAAAGTTAATCTGCTAAGTTTTAATTGTGTATAAAAATTTGTATAAAATTTGAAAAGATTTTGCAACAGAGCTTTAAAATGTTGAACTCTCTTATGTACTGTTATTCCCTCTTTATTTTGTTCCACTTTTATGGTTGCATAACTGAGTTACAGAAATGTCACAGGTGTCTGTTAAGTTTCTTCCTGTGCTTTGCAGTATTTCAGTAGGCACAAATATATTAGTCCCACAGAGCTGTGATTGCTCTGTTGTTCTTTCAGTAAAACTCCAGCTTGTAATGGTGATTCAGTACCTGCCTTGTCTTAATAGAACAAACGTTGCACTTATAACCCTGTATTCCGCATTTTTTTTAAATGTGTCCTTTCAAGTTTCCAAAGAGTTATTTCCAACAGGGAGTTCATTTGTTTTAAAGGTTTGTTTTCATTTTGCATTTGACACAGAATTTTCATAAATTTTAGTGAGTGATGATGTTAGTTTCTCCAGAGATCTCACCAAATGAGTTTACTTTCATTTTCAGTGTATAAAAGAATTATGTTTGCTGCTGCTTAACCAGTCCCTCCTGCTGCCATCCCTGAAACTGCTGTTAGAAAGCAAAGATCAAGATCTTCACGCTGTGGCACTGGAGCAGATAACAGCTGTTGCTAAGGTATGAGCAGTTGAATTAACCACCTTTCAGAGTTTGAGGTAATAAATTAGCTCTTTTATCTTCATATAGTAAGCAGAGACTATTGAGACCCTTATCATTATTAAGATTTTCCACAGCTATTGTGTCCACAGTGAGCAGTAACTCAGGGCTAGTAAGATCTTTTGTATATGCTTGAGGTGATTAAAACTCACAGCACTTTCTTTAAGTTATCTAGTATGCTATTTTAAGTCAGAGTGGTGGAACAGAAACTATTCTGTTATATAAAAGTAGATTGTTATCTCCGTGTTCATATTCTAGCACTTTGGGGGTTTTTAAAGTGATAATAGTACATCAGGTGAGTTAGCTTCTTTCTGACAAACTTGTCAGTCTGTTCATATACACGTGGAAAGCTGTTATATCACCGTTTTTGTTGTAGAAAGCTTAAAATGCAAGATGGTATGTTTAGGGACTTTCATGCAATTCTAAACGGGTTATATTCAATACTGCAGCAAAGTTTCTGGAGAAAAAAACTAAATACTGTCTTTTTTTTTCTTTTTTTTTGGACAAGAATTAGAAGACATTACTGTATATTTTTCAGTTGTTATATAAAGTTACATTACTCTTTTTTTCCCTGTGTATTTGCTAGCATTATATTATCTTTTATCTTTTTTTTTCTGAAAACTGAGGTGGATTTAAAACTTCTTCAAGCTCTTGATTGAACTTGTGCATGTACAACCTGACTTTGTTGGATTTTATGTTAGCTATGGTCTACGATCTAGCACTCTACCACAAAAGAGAAGGGAGGTATTGTCTCAGACCTTTATATGAAAGGGAATGGCTTACCTGTCTGGCTGAATTAACTGCATTGAAAGTTCCCGGAATTATAATATTTAGGTAGAAATACCACATCTCGAAATTTCCAACTTCTGCACCATATAGTAGGGAGCTCTTGGTTGTGTGTTACAGTATAAAATAATAATTGATGGTAAATTTCCTGTATGCTACTTCAAAATGAAACTGCCCATATGGAAACAAATGGAACTGTGTATATCTTTGGAAAATAAGCATCTACAAAACACAAAAGCTTTAAAAATGTGATTAGTAGGAATTCAGATGGAAACTATAACTTTTTTCTGAGACACACAAAGTAGGCAAACATTCCCCTGTTTCTACAGAAGCCTTCTAGGGCAGACTCTCTGGTCTAGTTATATTAATTGCAACAAATTTTTCAGATTCCTTGGTTGCAACAAACAGTGCAATCCTATCCCCTACTCTCACAACTTCCGCTGTTCCCTAGGAAAGATGTTCTGCATCCTGCTCTTCCCAGGATTCTCCCTTAAGTCTCTCCTCCTCTCACTTATTCCTTCTCATGTGCTGTGTCTTTCCTTCTTATGCTGCACATTGTATTCCAGAAGCTTTTGCGATAGTTCAAGAAAGGATTTATCTCCCTCCCCTTCAGGAACACTCCAGAACACAGCAGTGAAGACCAGTCAGAGAAGCAATAGATCTGGAAGCAGAGGCTCCATCTCAGATGTTGCTAATTTTCCTTCAAAAGGACTTAGTTACCAAAATGGATGAGGCACCAGCTTTTTTAACATGTTCTCTACGAACATTTAAAATGGTTGCATGGAAGGTGGCAGGGCAGATGATATGTAATACACATCTGCTTGTATCAAAATTCCAATGTCATAGTTAGTATCCAGTATGAATTTGAAGTATTTCCTAGTTGAGTTTGGCATTCTAAGCAAAGAACCACAGGGTTTTATGAAGGTGTTCCTATTCCCTTTTCCTTCTACAAATAAACCACAAATTTTCTGAATTTTCCACAAAATGTAATTTTATAAATATTAACCACCAAAACAATGGTAGATTATCTTTACTATATTGATGGTTTTCTTTTACCACCTGCAACTTTAGATTTCATGTCTGCAAAGCAAGGTTTTTTTGCAATTGTTTTCACACAAGATGATCTCATGGAAAAGCAATTGGGGATCTGATATATGCCTGCACTTTCTCATCTATATGTTCTTGTTAACCTTTTAAAATTGACTTTTTTCTTAACAGATGAAAGCTGCTGTGTAAGTGACTAGCTTTGAAGCTTGCCAGCAGGAATTTGTGTCCGAGTACATTTTATTTAACTATTTTTAAAGCACAGTGCTGTGCAGTAGCACTTTCTGAATGGCTGCTAATTGTATTGCTCTCTTAACTGGCCTTTTCTTTCTAGTGTGCCATGGCTTTCAATTTTCTACACTCTAGGTTGATTACATTATATTGGGGTTTTAGGGCCAGGAACCATATTATCTTCTTAATAATATAAAGCACTTTGTACACCTGTGCATGCCTAAAATAATATTCTTTTTGGCCTTTGTATGCAGGAGGCAGCTTGATAAGCTGTTTCTGAATTTTCCTTTTAAATTGAGTATTCATTTGAGCACATAGTTCTGTAAGAGTGCTGCATAACCTAGAATTTTCAAAGCATTTAGCTTTGGCCTAATGTTTCATCTTAAGTCAATGAAAATTTAACTATTGACTTCATTACATCAGGCGTAGTTTATCCAGTACTTTGAATGTGACATTCCACTGCCAGTGTTGGAAAACCAACTAGTACAGAAGGGTGAAATGCTAAATTTAAAAGTTGTTCTTATAGTGTTTAGAAAGTATCTCTTACCCCTTGTTTTATATGCATCTCTTATGATTACATCAGTTGGTGGTGTATTAAAAGCGCATATATTGCTTACTTGTGTCAATGTTGTTTATTCAGTATAATTTTTTATGCATACTTTTTGCTTTTTAAAAACAGTATTCGGACTGTTAATGCTTTTTGTAGAATTCTTAATGAATTTTTCATAGGAAGCCCATTTCTGCTTACATTAAACAGGAAAAGCACAAATAACATCTGGCAAAGGGAAATCATAGCTATTGATTCCCTGACATAGTGCTAACACAGCTCACAAACATGGCTGTGAGAAAAATACAGCACTTGCTTGCTGATACAATGTATTAGTTAGCCATTTGTTGTATGGTGCTGACAGCTTTATGGATGTTTACAGTTAAGGATGATGCTGAAGTGCTGATACTAGGAATTGTATAGCTTTTGCCTGTAATAAAACAACCAAGATTTTGTGTAAGCTTTTTTGAAACTGCAGACCTCTCTTTTTATTGTGTATCTTTTTATGAACTGCCACTTGTCTTTTTTGGAGAACAGAAATAACTATCTTCCTCTGTATTTTGTGGTGTGTGAATAATTTTAACAATCAGTTTACTTAAAGAAGCTTATTACTGCCAATAGGGCTCAGAGTTTGCCCTTTAAGAGTCAGATTGGTTTTGAGAATGGTTTCGGTGTTGTCTGTTCACTTGGTTATCTTGCAAAGATTAAGACTGATTTTTATACTTCTGGCAGAGCAAGTAAATATTCTATTACCCGTTGGTAGTACATAGTTTAAACAGCCAACAAATGGGAGTTAATATAATCAGTGCAAATACTTCTTCAACCAAGGATTTAATAAAACTAGAACAAGAAAATGTTTTTAGTTAATCTAAAATAATACCTTAGCTCAGTTTACATACTATACTTTCAAGTACTGAGACTACCTTTGCAACATGATTAATTGAAAAATGTAATATGAAAAATCATAAAGAATGTGTGAAATAAGAGAATTTCCAGTTGTCTCCGGCGTCTTATGCCATTTATGGCTACTCACTTGGTGTGGCTTACCTTGTAAAAGAAATCTTGTTAAATTATGTGTATATAAGCTAACAGTGATTATGGTAAAATATCTCTAGTTTAGTTTTCTAGGGTTTTTAAGTATCTTTTTGTTTTCTTCTTCCCTCATTTATTTGTCCTATAGCCATTCAAGAATAAAATGAAAAGCATTTTTACCTCCAGTAGTAGTGGAGAGCTAATACTATGGGAAATAGCAGGTTCAGTTCTTTTTTACTGTTACAGCAGCAGCAGCTCTTATCTTTCCATTAGTATCCATATTTCATAACGCATGGATTTTATAATGCATAAGTTACGGATGAAATATTGCCTATTGCTAATACCAGAACCTGTAGACACCTGCAACAATGCTGACAGGGAATTGCCCAGACCCTGACTTGCCCTTTAGTTAGGCAAAAGATACCACCTGAACTGCTCTTGTTTGTTTGAAATTCTCACTACAGGAGAGATTTTTTTTTTCTTTTTTTTTTTTTTCTTTTCAGATACACTGCATCATAGCAAGTACAGGTACAATGTCCATGTAGGCTGTATTAGCAACCAGAAAAAATACTGGATGCTGATATAAGATGTGTCCTTGGTCTTGGAGAGCAGATCCACAAAATTCTTGCATTCATGGTTGCATGAATTTGTGGAGGCCTCAGTGATTTATCAGTAAAGCTTTCTAGATGCCTCAAGTTCCTCATCTGAGTACATCAGAAGAGGTGCCACCTGTGGCAAAGCTGATCTTCACCCACCTATTTCACACACAAGCTTTCTTAAAACTTGAAGGCTCCCTGTCTCTGCTTGCCCTGGGGACCTGCTGCCTTGGTAGAGCTGAGTGCCTCAAGCCTGAGCCCATTTGCAGTTCGTAACATTAGTGTGCTGATGGCAAAGCCTCAGGCAGGCATGCTTAACCCTTACTAATTATGCACTGACAGCACTGAGTTCAGCATAAAACACAAACTGCCATTCTGATTCAGAAATACAGCAGTCAGCGTAGGGGTGAATACAGATTGTACAACTGCTTCGTGTTTGGATCATTTGCCAAGGGCGTTAGGGGAACAGCTTGAATCCTGTATCCTCTCTAAGAGCAGCACTTAGTAGCCTGGGATAAGGCTCCTACCCATCCTGCTGAAGATGTGCAGAAAGAGTTCAGGACTCGTGGAGACAGAGTGCAAGTGGGTCCTCACTTCTGCACCTGTTGAGGGGAACCTTGCTAAGATGTGGTTTTCCATCTGTAGGTGCAGATCCATTTATAAATTCTCTATAAATTAGAGAGACATTTGATAAAATGCAGAAGCGCTGTTTGAAGCAGAGTGCTGTAGCGCTGCTTCAGTGGAAATTATGAGTGCATTGATCACCACAGTCTAAAGGAGTGAGCTAGTCATCAGAGAAACCACTTGAATGCCTACAGTGTGAAAGTAGATTTCAGGTAATACCTAAATAGGTATGTAAGTCAAGGAAAAAAAAAATGGTTATCCTCTTGGCAAAATTATCCCCATTAGTTCTTTTAGTTGTACACGTGCGCATTGTGTGTGGGCACCACACTAAATCTGCACTGTCAAATCCTACTGAAGAAGAGATGGATATGAAAAAAATATTCTCCCTTTTACGCCTTCTAGAAGTAACAGATTTTATACTAATGAAAAATTTAGCACCCTCAACATGGAAGTCTAGATAGGCATAAAGTTTTTTTCTCCCTTGTATATACTCTGAGTTTGTCATTGTTGTGGTTTATAGTGTATTCACATGTTCACACAAGATGGAAAGTGGTTGTGTATTCATTTGTGCAGAAGATAACCTGCACCTCTGAGACTTGCTTAAACTGCAGTCAGCTGTGTTCCATATCACTGGAACAGTGTTTCCGGGATCAGTGATAACTTGGCTGGAGCCAGTGTTTTAAGACTTAGTTAGGATCTTGGGATAGTAAGGGCTCTCCACATGCAGGCAGATCAGAAGTGACTAATAAGATCCTACCTCTGCTGTAGGATGAAGCAGCAGCTTTTTAACACTGGGATGGTAAGGTTGCTTTTTAGTAATTATCGTATTCGAGTTTTACTCTCTTGTTTACAAGTCTTGTCAAAAGAGTGATTTTGAAAAAGAAAATATACTGCCATTTAGAGAGTCTATGTCTACTGTAGGCTAATATTTGGTATGCATGCTACAAGTATATACTTGCAGCCAATCTGTGGTAATTTAAACAACATTTCAAATATGATGGAAATCATTGACAAACAAAAATAACCCTTAAGGTTGTTTTGAATTAATATTTTTTAAAAAGGTAAAATTTTGAGGATCAAAAGTCCATCTGGAACAGTATCCTGGCTCCAACAGAGGGAAGAATTACAAATCTAGCCAAGAGTAAGAACAGGGCAAATATATAGGCTCTTTTTCTGAGATACTGCTCTCCCAACTTCCAGTCACTTTCAGCTGTATGTATTTGTGTACTAAGTAACTGCCAGTGGTTTTCTTCCTCCATTTTGTCCAGTTTCTCCTTAAACTTGGATGAGCTTTTACATTCTGCAGTGTCATTTGCCAAAGAGTTCAACAGTGTAAAAAAACCCACCTATTTCCTTTTATTTACTCTGAATCTGATCCTACTAGATTCATTTGATGCTTCATAATTCTTTTTTTATGACAGAATGTGTTTAATCAATCCTTGTATACTCTAATGATGTTGCTATCTGCTCTATACCCTCTAAGCTGCCTCTCTTATAGTTTAGGGAGTCCTAGTTTTGCTGAGTCATTTCTTGTACAGGCACCATATTATACTCTGTGGTGTATTTTTACTTTTAAATATATGCTCTGTGTGTTTACCTTTATATTGTTCTAGTAATTTTTTGCTTTAGTGCTTGTTGTTCTGATTTAAAATTAATTCTAAATAGATGTAGTCTTAAGGTACATTTAAATTTATTTTTTATAAATCTTACAGCTTATACACTGAGCAGCAATGCTTAAATAAAACTATCTTAATTAAGGTTTTGAAATATACATTAATTTATTAGAATAGACTGTTTCAGCTGGAAGGGACCTACAATGATCTAGTCCAACTGCCTGACCAATTCAGGGCCAATCAAAAGTTAAAGCATGTTGTTAAGGGCATTGTCCAAATGCCTCTTAAACATCGACAGGCTTGGGGCATCGACCACCTCTCTAGGAAGCCTGTTCCAGTGTTTGACCACCCTTGTGGTAAAGAAATGCTTCCTAATGTCCTAACCTCCCCTGATGCAGCTTTGAACCATTCCTACACGTCCTATCACTGGATACCAGGGAGAAGAGATCAGCACCTCCCTCTCCACTTACCCTCCTTGGGAAATTGAAGAGAGCAATGACGTCGCCCCTCAGCCTCCTTTTCTCTAAACTAGACAAGCCCAGAGTCCTTAGCCACTTCTCACAGAACATGCCTTCCAGCCCTTTCACCAGCTTTGTTGCCCTCCTCTGGACGCATTCAAGGACCTTCACATCCTTCTTAAATTGTGGGGCCCAGAACTGCACACAGTATTCAAGGTCAGGCCACACCATCGCTAAATACAGTGGGATAATCACCTCTTTTGACCGGTTGGTTATGCTGTGTTTGATGCACCCCAGGATGTGGTTTGCCCTTGGCTGCCAGGGCACACTGCTGACTCATATTGAGCTTGCTGTCGACCAGCACTCCTGCATCGCTTTCTGCAGGGCTGCTCTCCAGCCACTCCTCTCCCCATTTATACTTATGCCTGGCGTTACTCCATCCCAGGTGCAGAATCCAGCATTTGGACTTGTTAAATTTCATGCCACTGATGGTTGTCCAGTGCTCCAATTTATCTAATTTATCCCTCTGCAGTGCCTCTTGTCCTTCAAGAGAGTCAACAGCACCTCCCAGTTTGGTATCATCAGCAAACTTGCTAATGGTGCATTCAACTCCTGCATCCAGATCGTTGATAAATATATTGAACTGAACTGGTGCTAGAATATGAGCCCTGAGGAACACCACTGGTGACCAGTCACCAGCCAGATGTAGCCCCATTATTGACTATCTGTGTAGGTGTTGGTAAGGAATTTCTGTGTGTGCATTTGTTGTTGTTTAAACTAATGACTGTTTCTTTGTATGCAATTGACACCCAAAATGTTGGCATGATCTGGAGTTGCAAAACTGATAAAAATAAATAGTTAGTCTGTCTTTCTCAGATGCCTATTTTTATACAGATTTCTCATTAAACCGTGGCTTCTCTGTGTTCTTCCCGCACCTGTCAGACTCTGCTTAGATTTAATGAAAAGTTGCAGAATAGATAGTGGCCTTAGCTGTGTGAAATGCGTTCACAGGGTCTGGTTGCCATCTTGTGTCCCCATCCAGTTGTGTGGAGACAATTACATTACAAAGGTTTCCTGTTTCTGACCAGGTCTTCAGATGGCCTTGAATTCAGAAAATGGGAAATGTTAATCAATTTAAACCTACTGGACTATTTGAGCTTAAGGATGAGCTGTCAGACACAACCAAGAGGCTTTTGTGTGTTCTTTTGTTATGTGTAAAGACACAATGATCTCATTTATGCATGGGTACAGACAGGTTGCTCTGCTTCTGTGTTGCATGCGGGCATCTTCATCCCCATAGTATAGCTCAGATGTTTAATGGCTTTATAATAGAAAAGTTCTTTTACTTTCAGACTTGTCTCTCTCCAATTTGTAGGTTTTTGGCATATGAAATCACACTAATCTATAGAACTTTTCATTAACTGAATAATACCCTAAAAAACTTACTTAAACCTCCCATCTGCTTTTTATCTCATTACTGTAATTACTATTTGCATTTTATCTTCACAAAATCAAACACTGAAGCCCTGTGTAAAGTTGCATCCTACATACAGGTCAAGAATAGAGCACACAGAGCTCAGAGGTGCGGCAGAATATCCCTCCAGTCTCCCATCTCAGAAAAGATGAGAGCTGTTTGGATAATGGCTTAGTATGCTGCATGGTATGCTATGAGATGCCAACACTAGGAATTTTGTTTAATAATCAACCTGTCTTCAACAGGAAAACATGTCAATAATTAACATATGACAATTTAGAGGAATTATTAAATAATTAAAGACTTACAGTGGGCAACTTAAAGATTGGACATGCCTACCGTTCTTAGAACTGGTTTGTAAACTGGACCTATAACGGCTACCCACTATTCCATTAGCTTTGTAATCCATAAGAAGTTTATGTAATTGTGGAAATGCTGAAAGACTTGGAGGAAGTGAAGTTTATTTTTAAGATTTCAATGGAAAGAAAAACACAAATACCTAAATGAAGTAATGGAAGAAGTAGCATGAGGGTGAAACAGCAAATTCTCTTCCTGATTAACATGATAAAGACATTCTGTTTTTCTGGAAAGCTTCTGAAGTTCTAAAGGAAGTGAAAATAGTAAATTGAAAGTAATGATTATGTGTTATTAATGGTAAATTGAAGGTGATAAAAAGAGGTATAACAGCTTTTCATGCTACAATATTTCATGTTTTGTATTTTTCCTTTTTATATTATATTTTGTGTAGAGTGCATCTTTTCCAAAATAGAGCAACAAATTATTCTGTTTCTGTTCCTTATCACATAAATGCTTTCAGTCATCATGCTGACTTTTCAGCTCTTTCACAGAAGTGAAATTTATATTCATTAGTCTAAAACCATTTAGATACAATAAAGATCTTTCTACTAAAAGAGTTTGTTGTTACTTCAAAGGAGCTTCTTTCTGCTGAAGCTAGTTGCAGATTTCTCATCCACTTCAATGTAAGGAGCTACCTGGTAGTTCTTCATGAACTCTCTGTATTCCTCTACATGCAAATGTAATATTGATTCCTCCAAAAAAGATGCCAAACCTTGGGAGTCCTGCAATTCCATGCATTCAAGAGAAAATTAGGTACTTGTTCTGATTTATGCTTTGAGGATCCTGTTTCTGGTTTGACTACCTGTATAGGGAAACTGGAGAGAGTAGTCTCCCACAGTAGATAGTCCATGTTAAAGGGTGTGCATGATCTCTCACAGTGTATGTGTCTGAGTAGGTAAGTGTTTTTTGTTTTTTTTTTTTACCAGTACATTTGGTTTTCTGGACTAATAGATCGTATTTCTGTTCAATCTTTCTGGAAAAAAATAATAATTAAAAAAACCCACAACTGCAAATTGACACTGTTACATGTTACTAAGCAATGGTTGTGGAAACTTCATGGGACAGAGAATTCGGTTATAAGCAAGAAGTGCCTGTTGCAGCGTGCTCATGGTGTCAATGGTGGGGCAAGGGGGGATGCAGCCCATTGCACATGAACATGAGGAAGCAAAGCTCTGCACTGTTTTAGCTTGAACTAAAACAGAGAGACAAGGAGACTTTAAATGCTGTTCTAAAAAGAATCAGGGTTAAAAGTTTTGTGATGCTAATTAGATTAAAAATTGCTTAATTTCAACTGTCAAGTGTCAGTGCCAAATCTCTCAGTATACAGTAATGATGTCCCGTGGTCCTGTGTAGCAGTTGAATTGATCTTCAAGGGTACCAAATCACTGGTACTTGCTGGTACCCTGGTACCAACCATGTAAGATGTTTTACATGGTAAAACACCATTTTTACAAAAATTAAACAAAGGCTAACAAGACATATTTTTTTTTTTTTTAAAGCTAAGAGGTTGTTTTGTAAACATAGCATAATTTGGTTAGTTTATTCATAACTTGGTAAGATGCAGTCATTGAAAACTGACTTTGTCTACCCCTCCTTTGGCCCTTTTTTTTGGTTATATGTATTTGTTTTATTGCACTTCTTGAAGTGGTAAGACACCTAAGCTGATTAAAACAACACTGCATTTCAAGGAACCCAGGAAAGACATGTCAAAATTAACTGAAATAGAATTTGAATTATTCAGTAGTGTTATTTGTAAAGCTATAGACAAGATTTTCAAGACAATATCTGCTCTCATGTATCAAGTAACCGTGTTTTTCTGAGGCATCCAGGGTTCCTCGTAGAGGTAGCAGATCTGTGCTCCAAATCTTTTAAAATATAAGTCGTATTCTTCTGAAAATCTCATCCTTGCTGTGAGTGATGAAACTCTGGAAAATCTGGTTGGTTCTGCAAATGTTGCTTATCATATTAATATGTGGAATGTAATGTATTATATTAATATAAGGTGACCAAAATCTAATATACTCTGCTCTGACCTTCCTCAGGGTGTCATTCTTGATACGGAGGTAAATGGTGTGGTCTATTCTGTACTGGGGCTGAGAACTTGTGAAGAGTCTATAAAGCTGTTCATGTAATCCTAGCCAGGTTGTTAAGCATCCTTATTCTTTAACTTTGTGCAGGTCAAATATTTATATTAATGTGATGACAACTGTTAAAGACATACCTTTACATATTCTGACATGTGCAAAGTGTGTATCCTGGTTGTTAATCCATATAGAATACTCATCTCACTTTCAAGGTCACACTGTGCAGTTAGAACAGTCGTGACATGTTGTAGTTCATGGATGTATCTGGTAATTAATTTTTAATTACTTTGGATTTTTCTTTCTTCGTAGGTTGATGATTCCAGTTGTGACGCTGAAATACTTTCCTTGCTCCTCAACGCCAAGTTAGTGGTGAAGTGCATATCTACTGCCTTCTATCCTCGCCTTATTGACCACTTACTGGCTAACCAGGGAGAAGGAGGCTGGGATGTAGAGGAAATAGCAAAACAACTTAAAGAAGCAGGGTTCAGTGCAGAGGCTGGGTCCCTGTTGATGTCTCATCGAGGGACTCATCCTGCACTCAGGACTTTTACTACTGCCCTCCAGGCTATTCAGCATTGGATCTAAAAATGTTGGATTTGTGCATTTGTCTGCCTTTTTGCTGGAGATCTTACACAAAAGGGAGAAATTGTTGTTCTAGTGAAGTAACAACGTTAGTTATTGCCTATGTTCTGTAGAAAATACAAACAGCACACTTACAGTGAATTCCCATATACTTCTAATCATTTAAAAAAAATATTGGTGCAGACTATATCATTCTGTTCTATGTCTAGCAAAGCATTGAATCTGATAATCCTTTTCAGATCGAAGTGTTAAATGATTACACTCCGTGATGTATAAATGAAACATTAGTAAGCTGATCGGTTATCTACAATTTGTCTTAATTTCTGTAACTTACTCTTGTCATAATGTAAAACTCATGTAAAAATATAATTATGAAGATACATGGAGAAAAAAATCACAATGAAGAGTAATTTTCAGAGAATTTCAAAACCTTGAAATTTGGTATTACGCAGTGTTCTTACTACAGCTTTCGTTTGCAATAAGTAAAATATTTTGCATTTATTGTAGTCTCTTTTTTCCTGCTTTTAGACAGATAAATATTTTCTTTCGTCAGCCACTTTTTCTGAAATTCCTGTCTCTCCTCAGTGATGTTTATTCATAAGGACAAGTTGAACTTCTCTGTGCTTGCAGACAGTTCTAGTCTTTGAGGTATTTTTCTTCACAATTTGGGAAGCCTCATCTCAAATCCTAATCATTCGTTGATACCTTTTGTGAATGCACTTTCGAAATATTTTACTTACATTTTTCTTGAGTTTTGAAAAATTACATAGGTGTATTTATTTCCAAATGCCTTTCTGTTTTAATAAGGCAAAGTATTTCTCATTGTTTTCTGAGTTTTTTTTAACAAGGGGACTGTCTGTTTATTACACTGCATTACCAGAAGGTTTTGATGTTTCCGTGTGTTTATAGGAATTTGTTGTTTAAATTAATCTGTAAATCTTTTGCCTAATCTTGTGTTCAGATCTAATTTTGATGTAATAATGTACAGACACATTACACATGATAGGATCCATAGGATAATACAGGTTGGAAACAATCTCTACAGATAATGAAATCTAACCTCCTCTTCAAGGCAGGGTTCCTTTATTGTTGGAGCAGGTTGCTCAGGGCTGTATTCAGCTGGGACTTGAAAACCTCCAAGGGTGGATGTCCTGCTGCTTGGCTGTCCCCACGTTGAAAACCTTTTAACATATGTTCTCTTGTTTGAATCTGTCTCATTTCAGCTTCTTCCAGTTGTCTCTCATCCTCCCACCATGGACTCTGTGAAGAGCCTGGCTCCATCACCTTGATAACCTTTTTGAAGTTATTGGGTCCCCCATAGCCTTCCCTCCTCAAAGCAAATGAAACCTAAAAGAAGAACCCAACAATAATTCTAGTGCAGTGACTGCAGTTCATAGGTGATTTAGGTGTCTGTACCATGCCTACAGTACAGACACTTCAGTCAAAATTTGGCAACAGAGGGATGCAGTTCAGGTGCAGTTGCTCTGTGCTTCAGTAATAACGCTGTTTTCTGAGCTTTCTGCTGTTTGGGATAGCCAGCCCTTCATTATGCAATGTAGTAACAAGCTGACTATTATTGAGACAGTAGTTTCTAAAATCCTTCTTTTTCCTAAATGTCAGCCTAAATCATAAAGAAGGAAGAAGAGCGAATTAAAAGCTTGAAGTAGCTATTTCATTACAAATTTGTATTACTGAGTTCTTTCCTAGACTTCAGGGTTTAGAAATGGGTGATGACGTTTGTGGAACCAAAATTGACTTTATTAGCATTGTCTTTGACTTGGGATCTGCTTTGTTTTATCAGCTTTTACTGACTGTGAAAATTGTTCAGTTGTTAGCGTTACTTCTCACTTTACATATAATTCTTAATAAGACTTTTAACAATGCTTTAATTCTTCAGATTGTTACCCTGGTTTTTGTACTTGCTGTCCTTCAGTGTTTTAAGGAAGGTTTTCTCATCCATGTATCTGACATGCATATCAAATTCAAATTTATATCATTCAGGTATATTGCCTTAATTCTGTTCTCTTATGCTAGCAGTCCTAAGAGCCCCAGAGTAAAGCAAAGTATATTGGAATTGCAGACAAAAGAAAGGAAAACTTAAAAAAGGTAATGTAACTGGAAATCAGTAGATGCAGGCAAACCACGAGGCTTACCTCCAGCAAGAATTGGATTATTCTGTAGAAGATATTTCTGTACTTCACGATGGAGCTTTTTGGTCTGTCTGCATGTATTGTTCTTGGGTCAGTAAGTTCAGTGCTAGATTTTCTGACCATTCTCATTCAGGATCATGAAAAGTTTGTGCTTAGTGTCACTTTAGAGCTGAGCTGTAGATAAATCTCTAATGAATGTTACTGATCTTCTGTCCATTTTCTGTTTTGCTGGCATTACAGATCCATCATAAATGTTTTCCTTGCAGCCAGGACTGCTACTGATTTATTCTGTATTCAAAACTTTTAGCTGTAAGGAATAGTTTTTGTATATACATCCAAAATGATCAGCCTATATTGGTGTATGTTCCAAATAAAATAAAGTTTAAGGAAAAAAAGAAAAGGCACGTATCAAGGGTATGTGTATCCCAGTGCCAGCCTTTTAGTATCTTCTGTATGGTGGAATAACATTTGAGGCTCTGGGAGTGACCAAGATACACTGGCAAATGTTATTGTGTTGGTTTTGAGGGTTGGGGTTTTTTGGATTTATTTTTTTTTTAAAAAAGTTAAGAAACTCATCTTGGTATTATTAATAGTACTTAAAACAAAAAAAAAAAATCACAAAAGAGCTGGACTGACACTTGAGACAGTTTTGTCAGTTCATTTGATTTGCAGCTGGGACCTGTTCAGAATACAGCATGAGCTGATGGGGTTTTTTTACCCAAAACAAGTCCATGCTCTGGAAATGTTTGTGCTCTCAAAAGTAAGTGAATAAAGAGTTCAGTTGTGTCTCCAGGAGCAATACTTCGTAGTGCGATTAATCTTCTTTTGCCTGAAAAACACCGATAGTGTTTATATCTTTGAGGAGCTTTTTGCTGCCTGATAGATGTAATAAAGCAGCAAAATGTATCACCTTTCTTTTGTATAAGTAGAACCAGAGATTAGGGAAGAAAGATCATAACTCACAATTTGTTTTTCTGCTGGAAATACTAAGTGGAGACAGTACGTCATTGGAACAGATATGCAGAGTAGACACTTTTGTATTTATAAACAAACCAGTGCAATTCAATGAGTGGGAAGGCTACATATGATTCAGATATTTTCCTTGTGTGATGATTCTTTCTGTGATTTATTGTTTTTGACATGCTGCACTGTGAAAAGACACTTTGAGAGGATGGCCATAGAATATGGATACCTTCATCATATGAGTAAGAATTCCTACACTTGCAAAAACACAATCATTTTTCAAGCTTGTTTTATTTACCTCTACGTTCCCTTCAAAACTGAGCAAACTGGGCAAGTATTCTGCACAAGGTCAGATTTCACAAAACAGTACGCAGACAGTCACTGTGCCTCTGTTACCCACAAAACAGGGGGTGCTAGGTGAAACCTTAGGCCAGTTGCCCCTGAGAATGGTGGTGGGTTACCACCCAGCCAGCTCTTCTCCCAGTGTGTTGCTTATGCAGAAGCACAGGATGAGAGCAGACCACATGGGAACTGAAGATTTTACCTGCTTTCATCTGTCAGCAGGTGAGTACCGAATAAGAAAGCTCTAGCTGGAGAGCAAATCAAGGGCAGGGCAACATTAAAACAGCTACAGCAATTGAAGTAAGTGAAAAAGGGGACCAAGGCAAGGATTTTCCCAGGGTTATATTTCACTACAAAACACATAAGTGACATCTAACACCTTGCTGGTTTATCGTACTGATTGATCGTAGACTTAGAGGTTCTGAAGGAAGGGAATGAACACAAAACTAGAAGTGTTCCACCTTCAAAATGGATTTACTGCTGTGGCATTGCCCACCCTGTCTGCCACGTTTCCTACTAAAAAATTTGAAGGTTCCTAAGTTCTAGTATTTTTATAAGAGAGTACAGATTTTCACTAAAGCCCTGAGACTTGTCTCACTTCAAAGGTTATATGACTTGATCTGTATGCCCAACTTGTCATAAACTTCTGTCAGAAGAGCCACCTCCATTATTTATGTGTTTTCATTTTTCATTTGCTTCAAATGATGTCCCTACTTATAATATCAGAAAAACCTGAAAAACTAAATCACTGTTCACCCTCTGTGTTTTATGGACTTTTAATATACTCAACCTTAGTTGTATGTTTTCTAACCTGATGCATCCTAGCGTACTTATTTCTCTATAACCTTTGGTCATCCTCTTTATTTATCTCTCTATCTTTTTTGATATATTTTTTGAGACATGGAAGGGAGGAGCAGAGCCATGCCTTGTATCGAATGTTGCAGACATACCAAAGGTTCATCTAGTGGCATAAAAGTGTTTTTCAATTTGATTGTTTAACTGTTACTGAGCACTTAAGGTAGTGTTTGCATAGGATTATTTGGTGTGACCCTGAGCTCTCTTTCCACATTGGTAGCAGTCATCTGACATTACATTACTTTATATGTTTTTTTATGGTTATTTTAAGATTATTTTTCTCATGTACATCATTGTAGTTACAGATTGAAGTCCATTTACCAGCTGATCACCCAGACAGTACGTTTCACAAAGACTTTCAACAGTTTTTCATCCAGGCCTTGTTCTTACTCAAAAACTTGTCTTCATCAGCGCTCTTTGACACCTTTACTGTTGGTCCCCTTTTGTAGACACAGAAAATTGTAAACTTGAATCTCTTTAGCAATTGCCAGCACTTGGAAACAGCTAGGTCATTTTGCTGAAGATGAGGCACATATATAAAAGCGGAAGAGTAGATAAAGGTCCTGCAGATGGTCAGAAACAGACTCTTTTAGCTTGGTTAAATCAGCTACTGACACGGTTCCATTCTCCACAAAACCTCAGTGCCTTAAGGTCTCCTATGTTTGTCCTCAGTGATGCTCTGTTGCACTAGATGGAGTACTGAGTTTCCAGAATGAATGAGCATCCCATCATAGAGCAGGAAGACTTCAGCAACACAAGTACAGAGCCTCATCTTTCTTTAGTGCTTAGGAGAGTTGGTTTTTTAAGTACAACCAGTATTTCCAGTAGGTAATTATAACAGCAAAGACTTCATAGAAAAAAAAAAAAATCCCTCTCTGACTAGTGTGACGTTCAGAAACATGAAAATCTTATTTACTTTAATTTCTTCTTATAGTGATAAATTTAATCTGTCATTTTTCTTCACTTGCTTTGGGATTGGCTAACAAAAGGGATGGCTCAGTGCTCACACTAATGACTATGCTATTTGAACAAAGCAGGGTGTTTTATCATGTTGACTGAACCTTTGTAGGATACACTAAGCTGTGCAAACAGAAGATAAAGTCTGATGTTATGTCCAGCTCAGTCATAGCTAGATCTGACAACCTGGTCAGCATTTCTATCTAAAAATAGAGACTCTGCTTTCTGAAGCTGCCTGGGAGAAGGTGGCAGAGTCCCCAACAGCTTCCCTGTTGCACAGCCACGTCATTACCAAACCTCGGCTTCCTGCATTGCTTATCAATACCAGATACATGACAGTAGAAATTTTTTATGTATAATCAATTTATATGTGGTTGTTACTGAAATAGCTGTAGAGGCTGAAATATCTGATTTAGTCGCTGGTCAGCATGCCTGGTTCCAGCAAAGCTGAGTATTAAACCGAAATTCAGTCTTCTGAAGGGATGAAATGCTAAAACATTTCCTGATAGCAGTTAGTGCAAGTCAGCCTCTTTTCTCAAGGCACAAAGGTGATAAAATACCAGACCTGGTGCACTATTTATAAGGAAAAAGAGGGAAACAATTAGTTAGTGGTAATCTCCAAGGGAAATAAGACTTAATAGTGAAAGTCAGTATATATAAGCCTCAACATAAAACATGTGATTACCATTAAAACTGAATTGTCTACTGTCCTCTCCCTCTGAAATCAGCATCTTCTGCCAAGCTGTGCTGACACCTTGTCACTGAGTGTCCTCTTAGTCTGCCCACCTAGGCTTCCCTTGCTTGCAAGGCACGGTAACAGGGACACCAGCTTCACACAGAGTTCTGATTTGTAGTCCAATGTCCTTTGCAGCCCAGATACAGAAAACTGCATGACAGCCTTTTTCTGTGAGAATCTTTATCTACATAATGTGCGTGTAAAATATTTATTCTAATGAGCAAAGCAGATGTATGCTGTTTAAAAATAAAAAGTAATGCTTGAAAACAAATAAGCAGAAGGAGTTTAGTCTAAATGGGAGAACAATACAGAACGCAAACTGCGAGTGAAACCGGGGGGTGATTTTAATTAATCTGGTAGTACCATCTGCGCTGGTTCTGGCTATAGAGGAAAAAAGACACAACAGTATCTGTATGCAACTTTCAATAGTATGTACGTGAAATATATATAGGCAGTATCCTATATAATCTTGAAAAGGGAACGGTAGTGCAATTTAGGGTCCAGTCCTGGAAGTGTTTCTTTTGTGATGTCTTCCATTCATTTAAGCACTTAATGTTTGTCATAGCACTGTTTTAAATGTTCTTTCTGGTAAAGACATTGCAGAGAAAAGCAGAGCAAAAACTAACCTCGGCCATTTTGGACTTTGGATCTATAAGTGCTAGAGCTGTTCTGTAACAAAAATGTTCCTAAGATGTGATTCCCCCCCCCCCCCCCCCAGTCTTTGGTACTTGTTTAAACTGTCCAAAATTGCTGGACATAAGTGGACGAAAAACTAAAAATGATTGTGAGATATGGCTTCCCATACAAAGCAGGGTCCAGTTTGAGATGGTTTAAGATTCAAGATATTTAAAGATTTAAGTTTTGGGTTGTTGTTAGCTTCATATCCAGGCATAATCTATATCTCTTCAATGACTTGACACATCTCCAGAGGGAGGAAACTCCTAGATAAATATTTCAGTGGTGTGGTTAGGGTTGTTTTCTTGTTCATAATGATGGAAAAACAACTGGCATGACCATGCCAAACAGCTCAGGTTAATTGTGGGATTTTCTAAAATATTTTATTTAACACATACAATTCAGGATTTTGAGGGTCTTGGTCTGGAGAGGAATGAAAGTAGTATATCTTGCTTGTAGAGATGAGCAATGAGCAAAGGTAAATTAATGAAGGGGACTACAAGCCACCGTTTGTAATTAGAGCTCTAGGTTTTTTAATTAGCTGTTGATTCCTTCAGATCATTTTGCTTTCAGAGGGCAGTATTTATTATGGTGGTAGTCCCTGGAGGCCCCAGTAAAGACTCATACTGTGAAAGCACTGCACCTGTATGCACAGAATATTTACATGATGTGCTTAGAGAAAATAAGCAGCGAAGACATTGCGATAATATGATCTTTGCATAGATTCTGCTCAACATCTGCCTGGCCTTACCAACATGAACCATACCAGGTTGAAGATGTCTTCTTCATTTTGTTCACCAAATTGGGCTTGTTTCTTTCATCACCTTTATCTAATGATTCTTAGCTCAAACAGAAGTTTAGCCTTATGTGCCAATTAGCAGGGAAAAATACTACAGGCTAGGAAGGATACACTGCCTCTGGTTAAATGTCAGTGCTCTGTTTGTGTCCTGGATCTGGGCAATCTGGCTCTTTCTTTCAAAGAAAATGAAGGAATATCAGTGACAGCTTTAAGAGCATCTCTATTTAGAAGTGAACAAGAAGTTATTTCAGAACTTCTTTTCTCAGTGACTTTCAGGAGGGGATATGGAAAATAGGGTATTTCTTCAGATTTCAGTAAATGTCAAGCAATATTTTAGGAGCAAAAACAGAGGAAAATACTTGGTTTTGACACATAAGATTAGTTTGCAGAAGTCATAATAAAGCCATCAGTCCTCTCTGAAGACAGAAAGAGTAGTTCCTTCTTTTTCTTATCATTCCAGAATCATATTTATGTGTAAAATTGGCAGTATTGAAAAAAGAAGGGGTAAAGAAAAAATAACTTTTGTGCTTAGCACTTTACTAGCTGCAGGAGCTTTTTAACACATTTACGTCTAATTTCATGAAATGCCAATAAAATACTTTTCAGTTGCCCACATGAGGCCTCTAAAAATAGTTGGTATTTTTGATAACTTCTCTGTACTGCAAGATCCTGCTTTAAATGTGGTAAGTTATTATTGACTTAAAAAGTTGTTTTTCCCATCCTGTAAGCTGAAAAGTCAGAAAAGTAAGGAAAGAGAGCACAGGTGGTGCTTATGCTAATGTCTTAGTTTTGGCTTTATTGTAAGGTAATGCACGTGAAAACCAAAAGACCTGTATACACAGCAAAGTACAAGTGGCTGCAGCTCAGTCTGTTAAACTTCAGACCTGAAATGCAGGGAGCACCTTCTGAAGTGTGACCTTGTTTGCTCAGATGCTCACTGATCTCAGTGTATCCAACACCTATTGGGAAAGGCTCAAGGTCCTTAGGATTATCAACAGAGGAACAAAAGGTGGAGCAGAATCACCTTTCTATGTTAAACTCCCTGCTGTCGCTCTGACCAAAGACACTGGCAATGTTCTGCATCCTTCTTGTTTGTTTTTCATGGCATTTTGTGGCATTTGAGATTTTTATCAAGGGCTTAACGCTGTTCTATGCTGTTGGGAGAGGCCTCCGGTGGTACAAAATAAATCTTCTTTCTGGCATGCAATACCAGTCTGATCTATTGTCCTATGGATGTAATCTGTCTTGAGAGAAAAACAATTGGTACCAACAATTAACTTATTTGGGAAGATCTTTCATTACTATGTTACTTACTGCAACTGCTAGTTTCAGCTTCTGGTTTTAATCACAGTTCAATAATTAAGGGTTAAATCTGGAGGTGAACAGAAATCAGCAAGCTAGATTTTATAATCTTAAAATACCTCTATGCTCTACCAAACTTCAAATCTACAAAGGCTTAACCAGAGGCATATCCACAGACAAAGCAGCATTATAATTGTGGGGAAAAGTGTGGTGTAATTCCTGGCATCCCTATGAAAAGTTTGAATAACACAACCTCCAGTGTTTACAGAGCTGCCACTGAAGATTACCGAGAAGTGTCACACAACCGTATGTGGGAGGTGGTGGTTGACAGCCAACATCACAAAGCTCTACTTTACTGATGAGATTGGCTTAACCCTAGGCCTGAGAGCTCTCTCCTCTTAAATAATAGTATTTAGCATTGCTGTGGAAAATAATGCTTTGGGGGTGTTTGACGTCAAGAGTGTTAGCTTTCAGTTCTTGGAGCTGGCAGCTTTTCCAGCTCCTAAGAGCTGCAGATCAGTTTGCATCGCTTAATAGATTTGTAACTTTGAGCTGTTGACCTTACGGGATGAAATTTCCCTTGCCTGATCGTTGCAGTTAGTGGTTTGCATGGTGAGCTATAAAAAGCGAATTGTGGGGCAGAGGAAGGAGGACTTTGTGGTTGCTTGTTCTCCTGCAGTCTGCCAAGATTTTTCCTCATTGGCCTGGAGAATTTTAACAGTTGTTACTACTCCTGTAGCTGCAGGGATGTACAGTCAGAGCTTCTGACATTACCAAAAATTAAGTAATCGCAAGTGAGCCAAAGTGTTTGTATCAAAACTGTAACTGGAAGATTATTAATGTATTTTTGGTAGTCACTTTTGGAAACATCCTCTTCTGAGGGACTTAATCCTACAGCCTAGTGAAAAGGATATGTAGCTCTAAGACTGGCTGAACCGACCAGGATTTGAATCATGTTTTCTCTTTCCAGTGACTCTATAGGATGCCTTATCAATGCTATTTTTACTAAGACTACACTTATGTACGTAGCTTCCTATTTGTAGATTTTATGAGTGAAAAGAAGGCGGTTGTCCAGAGGTGTCCAGAGACTTTGCTGCTTGTCCAGCCTGCTCCTCTCTTTTAGAGCAGCCATTAGGAAATGCACCCTCAGGCAAATCCTGGATTCTGCGTCCAGATATGCGCCAGAAGAAAGAACAGACCCTTTGGTTCATCTTTTTGCCTTTTTTTAAGAAGTTAGAGCATAGAGTGGAGAGAAGATGGATTAGAGAGAGGTAAATTATTTTTGTGTAAACATTACCTTTAATTTCTGAATGATCATGTGGTTACTTCATTTATGGGTGCCCATCGGAGTTGTTCTGCTTTGATTTTTAACCATATCATCAATGTAAACCATATGAGGGCTTCAAACATTATGGGCCTGAAAGAATGGAAGTAAGTAGCTCTTTTTAGAGCTATTCCAGCCATTTTTGATGGAAAATTAAATGGACAAATGTAGCCTGGTTTTCCTGTTTGAGTTACTTCTAGATGTGCTCAAATTTTTACTGATTTTTCTTATTTTGAATATTCCAGTGGCTGTTTTTACACGAGTTTTATTATCCAGACTGCCTACCAAAACCTGTTACTTTTCTGAGCTTCTAGTATTTTTAATTAATCTATTCATTTGGCTAAAAGGATTTAAAAGCCCCATACATGCTATTGTTTTGCTCCTGGATGACGTAGCTAAAGCTGTTTTAATGTTTTGCAAGAGGGAGACAAGATGGTGATAGAAGCGCATCAGAATCTGTGATATGTAAATGCCATAGATATCCCTGTGTATAGCAGCAAAAAATCTCCAGATGTTTAGAATAAAATTAAAAGAGCTTCAGACCCCAGTGCTATGAATTCACGGCTTGTATCCTAAAGCATGTTTGTGAATCCTTTATGACTCAGCCTGGGAGAATATTGTGAAATAATCTATCTGCCAATAATTAGATGACGTTACACAGATGCATTAGCTCCGTGCTTTGATTTGGCAATGATTTCTGTCTGGTCTGGAACCATATGGTGCTTTTCCCTAACCTGTTCAAATTGATAGGTCTTGTTCAACCTTCTGTATGCAGGTTGCCAATGAAAAGATGAGTTAAAGCTCATCTTTTAAAGGGTGCGCATAGTGTCTGCTGTTCCTGTTGATAGGTACAGGTTAACAAAACACTGTCCTGACTTGTCCTTTCCCACCTCGAGGACATGGTTTAGTGGTGGACTTGGCAGTGATAGGTTAACGGTTAGACTCGATGATCTTAACGGTCTTTTCTAACCTTAGTGATTCTATGATTCTATGATATTATTTTCTCTGACTTCTGGTATCTTATGTGACATAACAGTGCAAAATGCTTAGTTGAGGTAATGAAATCTGCTATCTAGCATGCAAAACCTTGGAAAAACAATGCCCTTTTTAACTCCAGAGGAAGCGGCACACTATATCTACTACTGCTCTGCTGCTGCGCTATTTTCAGAGTTAATGTGGGAAGAACTCAAAGTCTGATGCATTTAGCAAATAGCCAATTCTTGCCCTTAAAGTTCGTTACTTTAAAAATATCTCTCACAGCCTCTTGTAAGTAAGCAATTGCAAATATATAGTACAAATAAATTCCCTGCAGAGATCAATCCTTTTTCATCCCAGTCATTACCCAAAGAGAAACCGGGTCAAACATCTTCAACACTGAGAAAGTCAACCTAGTGACAACAGACAGAAACTAGGCTCCACGTTATTGGGTACTTACCTGCCACTCTGTTTCAAGCAGTGATTTGACAATAATAGAGGCCAAATTAGAAACCATGCTAGGTACTCTCCACAGATAATTAGTCCTAGTACTTAACTGTCATCATTTTGAAAAGCTTTGTTTTGTTTATTTTTCCTAAAAGTGTAATAGAAAAATATCCCTTTCTCAAATTAACTGTTAGCATCTTGGAGAATACCTCAATGTTGCCTCCTTCATTATTATAACGTCTTAAATTTTGAAAGGCTTTTTAGAAAATCTTCTCTAGTTTAAACAACTATAATTCTTCCTTTGTTTTTTCTATCCCTTTTTTCCCCTCTTACTTTTTTGAACACATCCTTTGGTTTCTCCTTGATTTGTCAAATTTTATTTGAAATATTGTACCATAGTTACGGCCTTGTCAATACTTTGCAGAATGGAATAGCTACTTTTCATTATGTTCATGCAATGCTCCTCTACTTTCAGTCCAGAATGACTTTTTCTCTGTACTCATGTTCTGAACTCATTTTGTTTGTTGTTTACTGTAACCCCAGCTATGTTTCTGCAGTTGTGTTGTGTGAACAGTTATTCTCATTTTTTGTATTTACAACTTTAATTCTTCTTTCTCAGGTGTACCATCTTTTTGGTTAAATTTCATGGCATTTTTTTGATAAGAGGCTTTAACCATGTCCTTGAGAATCTTTAAGGCTTTTGCAGCATCCACGAATTGTTTCTGCTCTATCAACCATATCACTACTGGAAATTCAGAATATAATTCAAAACCTATGACAGATCTTCCATTTCATCTCCCACCTTTCCAGGCTAAAAGTAACTATTAATAACTGTCCTATGAACATGTTGTTTTCTTATTATTTTCAATTGGTTGTGCAGGCATTTTAATATTAACTTCACCTAAATGATATATCCTTAATTTTCCTACATAAATGTCAAATGCCAGAAGCTTTACTAAAAGCAAGATGCATATGTTAAACTTCTTCCCACTAGTCTGGGAGCCCTGTCAGGGAGGTAAATTTGATTAGTGTGACACCATGTATTTTAGACACTCCATTTTTATATTTCTTGTCATGTTAATGTCATCTACTAGCTTACAAAATAATTGTTTCATATTTTTTCCACTTTCTTACAGATAACAGAGTTTGATCTTCAGTTCCTTAGTGACTGATGTATTTTTACTTCTTTTCATTTAAAGGTAGGTACTTTTTTACTCTGGAATACCTCCTACCTTCCTTAACCTCTTGAAGATAATGATTAATGATTTGGAGGTTGCTTTGGCTTGTTTCTTAAATACATAGTGTAAATTTTCATGAGGCTTAGCTGCCTTGACTGTATCTCACTTATCTTTAACAAAGTATTTCTTTGTTTTGGCTTGTTTTACTGTTGCCAGTTACAAATGCTAATTGTGTTGAATATCTAGTCACATTTAATTTTTCTTGGGAAAATTGGATAAAAAAGGCACCGAATATTTCAGTTCTTCTCATCATCTGTTATTTGCTTTCCTTTACCAATGAATGCTATATTTGTTGGGATTTTTTGTCATATAAAATTAATTGTCTATTATGTCTCTTGCTTGGTTTTGCTCCCCTCTTTCCTCTTTGCTATGACACCAATCTTCTTTTTTCCTCTGTCATGCATAGAAATCCACAGCTTTGCACATGGGTTATCTCTGATTTTCTTTTTTCTTTTTTTTTTTTTTGTTAGCTTTGTAGAAGCAAATTTCCATTTCTTTTGTTCCCTAATGGAATCTTCTTCCTGATTAGTAATATCTAATTCACAGTCCATCGCTACGAATGGATACATTGATTTATATTTCTCAGAACTCAATTTTACTTGCCATTATATCACCAGTTGCTCAGTATTACAAGATTCTCCTGCAGCTTTTCGCATTCAGGATTTTAGTACTCTGAAAATTCTGCTGTGTTATGAAGATCTTGCCTAAATCATTCAGGGTACAATAAAGATCCTAGCATAAGTTCCTAGACTGCAAAGATCAACCCCTATATTGAGATAACGGAAGACTTACTCATGCCCTTTGTTTTCTTTATTTATTTTTTTTTTCTTTCCCTCCCCTTTTGCTAATTGATGAGACAATTTGCTTTCTTATAACTTTTTTTGGGGGGGGAATCTGAATTGATTACATTAGCCAAATCTCTGTGTCCATACACTTTTTGACTCTTGCAAAGAACTTCTTTAACAGATTTCTTCACATGTAGATATCTGTGCAGTAGATGGCTAATCATCCTGTTCTTCCACAAAGAAAAACAAACAATCTTGGCGTGTAATTCAATTTAACAACATAAGTAAAACTCTGGTATTTGTTCAGATACTGTAATCTTTCCTAATACCTGATGTTTATCTGTATGTCTATTAACTACATATTTTTAACAGTTTCAGTTGTGCAATTTGTGTGATACAAGCACTAGCCTTACTGGTCTGTTGTTCCTTGAAAGCTCTGTCTCCTCCCTGATTTCTTTCATGATGAGCACAGTTACAAGGAACTAATGTCGCTTTTCTGCTACGGCTGTATCTTTTCTGAGTACATCTTTTACACCTTGATCATCTAGTAGCCCATGAGACACTCTTCTCAGGCTTTCTACTGGCTTTCTACTTTTTCTTTGAAAGAATAGTTACTATTTGTTTTTATGCCTTAAGTAATATTTTCTTCAACTTTTTTTGCTTGCCTTAATTTTTCTTCCAGAGTTTGTTCTTTTCTACTTCCTCATTTGGACATGACTCTAAAGACCTAGCAGCTTCCCTAACCTTGTGCTTCATCTCTGTCCGCTGTCTAGTCTTAGTTTCTGTTTGGAGAGCAGTTGGTTATCTTTTCAGCCTTTGGGATGGTGTATTTAAACAATCTCTGTAGCTGCAAAATCTTTTGGCTCTCATTTGTAATCTGAAAATAACAATCTTTCTTATTTTTATGCCATATGCCTTTTGAGATGAACCACTTCATAATGGATTAGGGGGAGAAGAGGTTGTATTTTTCAATATGCTGATTAAGTGAATGCATTCCTGAAAACAAAGCATGCTGGCTAATATAGCTGTGGTTTTGGTGTTTTGGTTTGTTTTGGTTTGTTTGGTTTGGTTTGGTTTGGTTGGGTTTTTTTAAGTTTTCTAGTCTCTGTGTGGTTGTATGTTTATACTTCATCCAGTTTCCCGGATTTTCAGGTGCTGTTTAAAGGGTACTCTCTTTGTTCAAGTATGGTCAAAATATTTTCCTGTTTGAGTTTTGCTGTCCTCTGTTCTATTCTTTATTTGAAGGTACACAGGTTTTAATGACTTAATCTAATTTTTCAGCTTTGCACTATGATTTTGCCTTCTGGCTGCTTATCCACTAAGGGGTAAAATCGGGGGATGCTGCCATGGAGTTCCTGGTCTATAGCGCCCCATGTTACAAGTCACTACTTGTATTTTGTCTCTAGAACTTCTCTTACCATTCTCTAGGTCATTGGCATGTCAGTATACCATTAACAGTTGTCTTGCCCCTGTATTTTTTCTTAAGGTGCTTTATAAAACTGCCTTACCCTCCCCACCCACCCCCCCGCCCCCAGTCAGAAAAGTCACCAGAGGATTCTTGCTAGTATCACAAACCTTGTCATCAGTGTTCTTGATAACTGAATCTTCCACTTCTCCTTGCTCTGTGAAGGTAAATGTATTGCAGGGCAGTATGTGGCCATCGTGTGGAGAAACCATCACCGTGTATGTGATTGCAAACGTCATGATCTTCTGAGACCTCTCCTCCTCTTTTGCATGATTATTGTGAGCCTGAGGTGAGATCACTCTACATCATCTCTGGACAGCATTCTTCCTTTTACTCATAAACCCTACAAATAGGAAGCTGCATGGATAAATATAGTCTTAATAAAAATGTCATCGATAATGTGTCCTATAGAGTCACTTAAGAGAGAAAAAAACAATCTGGATTGCTTCAGTCAGTCTTAGAGCTACACATCCCCCTCACTTGACCGTAGAGAAAATTTAGGGTGCCATTAGTCCGCAGACAGGCAAGGTGAGCAGGAGGTACCTCAGTTCCACTGACGTGAATGTGAATTAACTGCTCAGCCTGTTTGGGAGCTGAGCAAATACCACCAGCTACAGTTTCAGGACTCTAACTAAATACCTTTGAAAATCAAATCCATCAGACTTACATTGTGCTGTACATAGATGAATGAGCTCTTATTCTGGGAAAGGCTGGTCCATGTGGTGTATGACTGGAGACTTGATGTTCAAATGATTTTTGGCACAAGAGAACCAGAACTATGTTAGGCAATCCAAGAGGTCCTGATTCCCACATCAGTTTCTGAACTGTTCTTTTTTTTCCTGTTGTTTCTTCTGAACTCAGTGACCTGTAATAGATTTTATTTCTGTTTCGGTGCCCTCTGGTGTTTGTATTTTTCTTTCATTTAGTTCTGTTTTCTTCTTCCTTTTTCTGCCATGCTTATACACTGAGATATCTTTCAGCTAAATCCCTTTGTCCCCTGCAACGTTCTTTCTGACAGATCACATTTAACAGTACTATCCTGTTCTCTTTTCAAAAGTGTTTGCAATGCCCTTGGTTTGTGATATTTATTTCAATCTGTGTCTTCTTTTCCTTTCTTCCTTATTTTTTATAAACTCTAAAAATCTGGGGTTTATTATTCCTTGGACCATGCACCTGCAGTGGTTTCCATGGCAACATGATTCTGCAGCCCCCAGCCGTTTCATTCCTGATTCTTATTAGCAGTTTGCTGGATGCTAGTAAAAACGCTGTTGGTTTGGAGAGGCAACCTTGCAGCTGATATCACAAGCGTTTAATTACTTTGAAACTACTCATCTTGTTGCAAGTCCAGTCCCTTTGCCTGGGATGAGAACATAAGTCAGCTATGACTATTTAGTAATCTCATCTCATTAGTTGTGCTTTCTTGTTATCTTTCAATTACATGCTTAAAGTGATAGCTCATACTCAGTCCAATTATTTCTTATGATCTGAGCATATTCAGATTTCTCTGGTTCTTCCTCTGTCTTTCAGGAAACGTGAAAAATAACTGTATTCCTTCAAATAAAATGTTTAAACGACTTACTGTAGACAAGTAGAAGCTGGGCTGTCAAACCTCTTAAGTACCTTCGCAAAAATACCTCCGTCTTGTCCCTGAAAGTAAAGTCCATATTACTTTGAGATGGGGTTTTGAGCAGAGATTGTATTGAAATAATATAGTGATCTTTGTCTGCCCCTCATCACAGTGGAATCTGAATGTCTAATGAAGAGAAAGGATCAGTAAGGATTCAAGGAGAAAATCAATATCTTCTTTCACTTAGGTCCTGCCTAGTTTCTACTGGTAAAAGTCTAGTGGATTAACACGCATTGTATTATTGCAGGTAAAAGCTATGGTATTGTAATGACAATGGCTTTGATTTAGCTATGCTTATTTGTTTTATTATTCCCACAAAACTAAATGCAAAATAAATGCTGACACTATGGAAAATATAAATAACCTGTTCTGTTTTATTTGCAACTAATTTTGTAATCTCATAAAATGATATATATAAAATTATGTGGCTAAACAAACATACAAATGCATTCACAATTTGAAGTACCAGTAACATGAAACGTAGGTTATAGCTAAAGAAGAATATTTTTGCCAGTCAAACAAAAAGGAAAAAAAACCCACACCATAAAAACCCTGGTGTCAAACTTTGAAGAATCAAGTTATAAGAAATCAACAGAGAGGAACAGTCTGGGAAACTGGGAATTTTATGATGGCTTGGTAGAAGTTTTTTGAAATCTAGACAGATGCCAGATAAAACTAGCTAGCTGAACCACATTTTTACCTTAGTATGAGATACTAATTTATTGAAATAGAAACTTTTCATTGAAAAGGGTTGTTTTGATGATTCTTGCAAATAATCTTTTAAAATAGTTTAAAAATAAATATAAGCTTTATTTCAAAATGACTTTACGAAATGAATTCTTTTGGTTACTTTTTTATCAACATTAAATTGTAAGAATTATCCAAATGAGATATTATCAATGATACAAACAACTTTATTATAATTATTGTTTTGTTTTGGTTAGAATTTGTTTCTGCTCAGCTCCACAAAATTATTTGAGATAGGGCAGAACTCCAGTCTCCTGGTTTTGGGTATGTTTATGAACTTGTAGGTTTTGTGTTTTTTTTTTTTTTCTTAGAAACTGTAAAATAGATGGATTTAATTTGTATTTCACATGAAAAACTGATATTCTGTGTACCTTAAAAAAAAAAACCTGAAAGTCTGAAGGATCAATTTCATCATTCTTAATGTGAAGGTAAGACTTAGTAAAGTTTTTGGTATTTTCCAGTTTGCTTTTCTCCACCTGCTGGAATGATGATATGATTTTGAATTAAGGATTTTTCCCTTCCTGTTTTTAGTGAGATTCTTAATGGCTTTTAACACAGTAAAGTGGTTTTTATTAAGTCAGATAAAATGATTAAAAATTGTTCTCTAATATTGCCCATGCATTTCATTTTATATTCATCATGCCTTGGGCTTTCAGTTGAAAAAACCCTTTGTGTCCACTGACTTCTGCAGAGATAAGCTCTGGCATTTCCGAACATTCAATGTGTAGTTAGTTGCTATTTATAGTAATGTATATTTCTGTATTCCTGCAAACATTGAAACAAAAGGCTGCAAGTGGCTGAAATGTAGGTGGTGTTAACAGCTTCAGCATCACTCAGTTTTTACAGATGCTGTAAAGGTGTGCAAGGGCAAATGTCTCTCCAGTTTCCAACTCAGAAGTTTTCACTAAGCAAATAGAAAAAATGTTACTCCTCTCTTCTAACCCACAAACCAACCTGGGATCTGCAAGCCCAGCTTGATTCTCCTCTCATGTTGCCTGGTGACCTATAAAAAGATTCAGCCCCTCAAGCGCACAATACTCTGTGGTTTTTACTGTTTTGGGTGTGTGTTTTCTACCCCACAGACACAGTTTTGTAGTCCCAGCCTCTTCAAGTGAATCCTCAGGTATATCTGTGTATCAGTGTAACCCAACAGAAAAAAAAGTGTTCTGAACAAGTCTTACTAAAGATAGCCTATGAACTTTTTTGTGGAGAGGAGTTTAAAAAACAAAACCTGAAAACTGTCTACAAAATATGGCAAATGTAGGAGTTCTCTAGGTTTTTGTTAAGCAACTGAGATATACAAATGATTGGAAATCTTTATTTTGTATATGTACCCATATACACACTTACAATAGAGGTCCATAAGCACGATTTTTGACAAGTCACGGTTTTCTTGGGCTTCTAAGACTACTGCAAAAGCCTGCCAGTGATCTCGGGTGGGAGGCCTCCACTGCAAAATTGAGTGTCTCGGTAGGTTTAGTTCTTGAAGGCTGAACACGTTGGTCAGGTTGGACGGCTCTAGCCAAGGCTGAGGATGTGAGCACAGTGTGGCTCAGCGGGTGCGCGGAGCTCTGCAGCTAATGATGAGTGGCCGTTGGCCAAGGAGGAGTGATCACAGGCTGGGGGAGAAAAAGTGTGGTTTTTAAGGCACAGATACACCTTGCTGGATTTGTGTTTCCCAGGATTGCCCCACTATTCCTATGAACTCCATTTTGAACGGAAAGTTGGAGCTGTGTGCTATTCTGACTGGATGGATCTATCTGGCTGCTTTTTAAGTCAACATTTATTCACTGAAATTAATTTTGTTTTCAGAAAGATGTAGTGTGTGATTTGCTTCCCCTCTGGCAATAGTGCTAAACAGTGTTAGCTTGCGTCCTCTAGAACTTTCTCTGCTTCTTTAAAGGATTGTCCAGTAGAGTGGACATGAGACCTGGACAAGTAATTAATTAGTTATTCTAAAATGAATTATAATTCTTGCTTAACAAAGGAGAAGCTCTGCAAGTTTTATTGTATTGCCTCCATTTCTGCCCCACTACAGAACAGTACAGCTGTAGTGTGTTGAAAACCATTTAGTTAATGTTAGTGAACCTTTGTGAGGTCAAACTGAACCCCTTACTATTTGTGGAGAGTAGTGATTTGTGTATATATTCCTACGTGCAGTTTGATGGTTTATCTATTGGAGCAACTCCACACACTGTGGCAAATACAGGATTCAAAAGTTCAGCACTTGCAAGAAAAAAGGGTATGTGTATTAAATATCCGCTTTTGCATCCTCAAAACCCATAAACACTAGATTAGCAGATATTGTCAGGGCGCGCATGGGTCTTCTTTTTTTTTGTCTTTTTTTTT
Source organism: Nipponia nippon (assembly GCF_047370975.1). Taxonomy (NCBI): domain Eukaryota; kingdom Metazoa; phylum Chordata; class Aves; order Pelecaniformes; family Threskiornithidae; genus Nipponia; species Nipponia nippon. Next base: position 112,782,498 of record NW_028262358.1, on the reverse strand, counting down.
TTTGTCTGCCATCAGATTGGAAAGAGTCACAGAAGACAGAGAAGACGGGTGTGGATCAACCATCCATAAACATCACCTTCTCCCCTGCTGCCCCTGCAATGTCAGCCTGCTGTTGTTGGTGAATGAATTACCTCTTCCAGGGAGGAGGAATTAGAATTTTTGTGGCAAAGAAGTCGCAGTTCAGCATTTGGCTTCTTACTAGTGAATTTTCATTGTTAAATGGAAAGGGATCCTATTGACAGAGCCTGCAGAATTCAGGCCTTCTGCTGGAAATGAGAGAAATAATAGTTTTAAGCTGACAAAGTAGGCTCTGAAATAGTCACACTACTGCTTTATATGAACATACTTCTACGGATTATATATTTTTTTTAAATATGTATGAGTGGAAGCATAGAAAAATGTGGCAAGAAAGACTTTGGCCCTGACGTTGTTAGAGATGAAAGCAGCTAAAAAAGGCCACTGGCATCTTCAAGGATCTTTGTGACTATTTGATGCCACCACATCTCTGCCTGCACTCTGAACTCACCTGTACTACGAAGTTTTCTGTGGCTATTTTTTTTTTTTAATTATGCTGCCGTAAGTGCCACCTGCTGTGTGTACAGACCATTGGAGTCATCTGCCAAGGGGGGAATGATGCTCTGTATGCAATGCGCATACTTCATACAATATGGAGAGATTGCGTGGCCAACGTGCTGATGGGTCTCATCACAGGCAGGCCCTGACAAACTAAAGTAAACAAAACCCCAGGGACTCACTGAGCATTGTGGAATAGTTGTAGAACCATATGTATGATGTGAGAGGAACAAAAGCAGTTACAAGTTAATTGGTTTAATTGGTTTGGTGAAATAGGAAGGAAATGCTGAGAGGCAGGTAACGATGTGTGCACAGCTGGGGGTAAGGAGGCAGTGACTTCAGCTGGCCATAGCTCTCTGTCACCTTGAAGTGACACTCTCCAGGCTTTTCTCTCCCGTCAACTGGGCACCTCAGCACAACAGCTAGTTTGGCTTTGCACCTCTTTGATGGGAAGCACTTTCTAAAAACTTCCAGCAGGGGTGCAAATATTAATGAAGAGGATAGCTGCGTAGTGAACGTCCACGATCACAGAGGCTGTCCTGGTAGAAACAAGAGGTTTGCATGACTTAGCTATGGGAGCACAGAAAGCGCTCTCTGAAACCACTCCCAAATCTTGGTTATAACGCAAGTTTGTTCACATTCACAAAAACCCTTCAGACTTACTGCGACAACTCATCTGTCCCAACAGGTAAGAGTGCTGCATTAAGCAGGAGATACTTATCTTGATGTCTTGGTTTCAGCTGGGATAGAGTTAATTTTCTTCCTAGTAGCTGGTATAGTGCTGTGTTTTGGATTTAGCCTGAGAATAATGTTGATAACACACTGATGTTTTAGTTGTTGCTAAGTAGTGCTTACACTGGTCAAGGACTTCTTAGTTTCCCATGCTCTGCCCAGTGCACAAGAAGCTGGGAGGGGGCACAGCCAGGACAGCTGACCCAGACTGGCCAAAGGCCTATTACATACTATATGATGTCATGCTCAGTATATAAACTGGGGGGAGCTGGCCAGGGTGCAGTGATTGCTGCTTGGGGACTGGCTTGGCATTGGTCAGCAGGTGGTGAACAGTTGCATCACTTCTTTTTGCTGGGTTTTGTTTCTCTCTTTGTTGTTTTCCTTTTCCCTACACTTTTTTTATTACTATTACTATTACTATTACTATTACTATTACTATTACTATTACTAGTACTAGTACTAGTACTAGTACTAGTACTAGTACTATTATATTTTAATTATTAAACTGTTCTTATCTCAACCCATGAGTTTTCTCACTTTTACCCCTCTGATTCTCTCCCTCATCACACCGGGAGGGGGAAGGGTGAGCGAGCAGCTGTGTGATGCTTAGTTGCTGGCTGGGGTTAAACCATGACACCATGACACTTGATTTCAGACTTGGATTAGGATTAGATTTATAAAAGTATGTGCTATCTTGACAGGAGTGCTTTTAAAACCAGAGCGTTTAATATCTGAGACTAGAGCCTGCCTGTCCCTGAGCACAGGGCTGTGTCCCATGCAGGGGAATAACCTGTCTCGGCTCTTCTGAATGCAGAGCTAGCAGCTACATTTCTCATCAGATTGCTGTGGCCGTGATTTACATGAATTTGGACAGGTTGTTAGGGAAGTCAAGAATAGTTGCGAGAAACGTGCTTAGTTTAACAAACTAGTTAGACGTGCTGATGCTTCTGGAAAGAAAGTTCCTTTTTATTGTCCATTGAACACCTAGTGAGTTTCAGGGTAACAGCTACCCTTGTGAAAGAGAAGGTGAAATAAAAGATGGTTTTATTACCTGAGAAACAGCCTTACTTCAGTCTAACCTTTCCATAGTGGCATATAAACCTTCTGTATGTCTTGGCACCAGAAACATATAACAATGAGTAGGTTTTTTTGTTGTGTTTTTTGGAGAAACCATCTATGCAACGCAATGTAGATCTGCAGCAGTGCTTACGTTGTGGAAAGTGGAGCTGGGAAATGGAGTCGAACTTTACAAACAGTTGGGTTTAATCTACACATAGCAATTACTTTTGCTGTCAGCAGTTTAAATTTACCGGTTCAGAAAGGTTTAAGAGAATCAGATTTCTTCTTTTATGATGAAGTATAAGCTACATGTAAATGAGGCTGTGGTGCCCAAAAGCTCCCCTTTAGTTCTACCACATAAGACAGGCTTGCAGGGACTTCTTATTAATTACCTGACTGTGGCTGTGGTGGGAGGTGCTAGCAAAGCCTGAAGGTCCATTATACTGGCTTTATGCACAAATACATCATCTGCTGCTGTCTGTGCCACAAGGAAATAATTCAAGGTAGGCAGGATAGACAGAGAAAATAAGTCAGTCCCAAGGATTCTTTTGCAGGAGGAAAAAAAATGCAATTGGAGATGTGCACTGCACATGTACCATTTACTCCTTATTTGTATTTATTAGCAATAGCACCCGGCGTGCTTGGCTGATAAACAAAGTCAGAAGGAGCAGGGTGGGACAACACCCTCAACACACTCAGGCTGGGAATGAGCCCATTTAAAGTGTTATAAGGTCCAGTCTGGATCTGGATAAGATCTGGGTCTCAAGACTTAAAATGGATTTAATTGCCACTAAGCACATTGCTCTTCAATAAAAGGTCAGCATTACTCTACCACACACAGTATATGAATAAATTTTGCACTGTTCATATTTTGAATCCACAATATATGCATAATAATAAAAAACCCCAAACCTCTGACACCATTCCAAACTACTGCTGAGACTATCTAAAAAAGCATCACTGATATTTCTGTGAAGTTGACCAGGCACAGACATATCTAAGTAAATATTGTCTTGGAAGAGCAAGAAGAGAAAGTCTATTCCCTATAAAGAGAACCCAGTGGAAAATTATGCAGCAAGAATCTGATTTACTGTTGTATCCCACGTTTGTCTTAAGTGTAGTGCAGGTGAAATTGTGCAAGGGACGTTTGTAAGCTTAAGTTGCCTTCTGTAGTAAGAAAAAAAATCTTATGCTGGAACTAATTATATGAATTCAGGGATCTTGCAAAAGGAATATCCAGGGGATCCTCTTGGTGATCCATTCTTTCTCACAAATCAAAGAAGGTGAAGAAAAGAAAATCCTGGAGGCAAGCCAGCAGTTCTGTGAATGATTTAAAACTAAAAGTCTTGTTTCTGGAAAAAAAAGCAGTGCCCTGGTCTGATGCTTTAGCCAAAAATGGTTGTAAAATTGGAATTGTTCATCTTCCCTCGAGGGCACTAATTCTGTCAGCCAGCAACAATCTGGGACAGCCACAAATGTCTTAAAATAGCAGCGTGAAAGGAGACAAAGTAAGTGTTAGGCAAACTCAGTCTTCCATGAATAATTTGAACAAAGAATCATTTGGCTGGAAGTTCCTGTTTCCAGGGCTAAGGAGTTGATTACATGGAATAAAGTCAAGCAAGGCAGCAGTGCTTTCTTCTACATAGTTAGAATATATATTTGCTATGGATATAACAAACCTGACATATATTTAGAAGTCTTCCATTTTTCAAGTTTCTAGTAACATGTTTTGTCACATGAAATGTTCAACTTTTTCACTAGATGAAGTGTTTCCAGTTTTCCTCAGGCACTTCTAAGAGCAACAATTGAAATGAAGCATTTGATTCACAAAACAGAGTTTCTCCCCAACCTTAATCCAACAGTGAAGTGGTGGCAGTACTCTGACTGGTGGAGTCACCTGGTGGAATCAATGCCTTCCTCCTTCTAGGCTGTGAAAAATGTTTTACGACAGACTACTTTGAATAGTATCTTTAAAAGTAAGTTTAGAGGCAAGACATCTCCATCATCAGTCATTTGTTTGGAGGGATTTTTCAGATAAATCCAGTGCCGCATTTCTATTTCCAGAAAAAAGTATTTGAAAATATTGTCTCAAATTTTAAAAGTCTTTTGAGAATCTGACTTTTATATCTCAGTAAACGTGATACTTGCTGAATCAACTTTCTAGTGCTGTTGTGCACATCTGTGTGCTTGCATCTAAAGGTAGATATCTTAATCTCGAACTGAATCATGATTCTAGCTTGCATACATAAATGTCTATGTATAGAGCAATGTTTGAGTGTCATAACCTAGAGCTAAACCCCACCTATAAAGTCATGCTAAAAGGTGGTGTTCTTAGAAAGAAGTGCTGATGAAGGGACAGCAGTTCATTAGCATATTGGCAAGACCTTGCAGTGCAATGTGCTGTGGTGGAAAAGGTTAACTTGATCCTTGGGTGCTGGATAAGGATAGTAGGATAAGAAGGTGATTTTTGTCTGGCATTGCTGAGTAAGTGGATTTGTCACTTAGGTCTTCACAAACACAATAAAATTTGGGAGAACATGGAACTGATTCATAACTACAAAAAATGTCTTATGGTGAGAGACTTAAGTAGCTGAAGGCTCTGTAAAAGAAGACTATGAGGTGATTTGGTTGTTGGGGATAGGACTCTTCTAAGCAGAGAACAGGGAGTGCTGAAGAGACTTTATTTTTGCAGAGAAGGGTGGAAATATCAATACTTCAAAGAGTTTGGCTTAGTCGTGCAGATTTTGTTTTTAACAGTAGATATAACTAACCAGATATTTAGAAAAAGGTGATTTCTTTAACCATTTAACATTTTTATTCGTCTTCTCTCAGATTACAAACCTTTAGTAAAGCTCAGATACAAGTTTCTGCAGTAAATGCAAGGAGTGACTGGTAACATCTTGTCAGATAAGCCAATCTCCAAAATTCTTTCCTCTGGATCCTAAATCTAATTTAATGTCATCTTAGACTCAGTGCCTTTCTCTGTGTAGGTGTAGATCTAGGCATATAGACATCATTCTACACTACCAGGCACTGTTACTCACATGTAAAGTCAGGTAATGATGTTCATTGTTCAAGAACAATCTCTCTCCTATATTAATTTATATGGACAGTTTTCAAAGCTACTTTTTAAATTATTTTGTCTACTTGCTATGATTTTCAGATGAAATAAAAACGATCATGCTTTCAGGTTACCTGTACTCATGCGATTTATTTACATACTTGTTTCCATTTAGAGATTTCACTGCTCACTAAAATCAGGCTGTGTTATTACAGTTTTATAACTGAGAGAAGTCTAGAATATAAGATTTATTTTGGGATGTGAGGTAAGACACAGAAAAAGACTACTGCTACCATAACTACAAGACATACATTTGTTAATATTTAGTAGAAATAGCCCTTTTCTTTGCTAGAGCAGCAATCCTGTAGCGTCAGACTAATGCCATTATGTCTGGCCATGGAGACCCCCCCATATTGGAGGGCTATTTAGAAAAGGCTTTTCTGTCCCTTGAGGCTGAATTCTATTTTGTTCTTCACAACCGTGACCGTGCAGTCACCCAGTAAGACTATCCTGCAGGAAAAACCTCTGACCGTAATGGGAGAGCAGAGTTGTAAGCATCATAAGCCATCCCTGAGAAAGTGAGCAGGGTGGAATAATGAAAGCCCTAGCTCATTTTCTTTCATATACTTGAGGTCCAGACACATTGTGTAACGTGTGTCTTGTAAGTCACAAAAAGCAATCATTGATCCAGAGGTTAAATAGACAAAAGAAAGGAGAAGAAAGATGTAATTGCAAGGACAGATTTGTCCTGGTTTCAGCTGGGATAGAGTTAATTTTCTTCTTAGTAGCTGGTATAGTGCTGTGTTTTGGATTTAGGATGAGAATAATGTTGATAACATGCTGATGTTTTGGTTCTTGCTGAGTAGAGTTTACACTGGTCAAGGACTTTTTAGCTTCCCATGCTCTGCCCAGTGCACAAGAAGCTGGGAGGGGGCACAGCCAGGACAGCTGGCCCAGACTGGCCAAAGGGCTATTCCATACCATATGACATCATGCTCAGTATATAAGCTGAGGGAAGAAGGAGGAAGAGGGAGACGTTCGGAGTCATGGCGTTTGTCTTCCCAAGTAACCATTACGCGTGATGGAGCCCTGCTTTCCTGAGGATGGCTGAACACCTGCCTGCCGATGGGAAGTAGTGAATGAATTCCTTGCTTTGCTTTGCTTTCCTTGCGTGTGCGGCTTTTGGTTTACCTATTAAACTGTCTTTATCTCAACCCATGAGTTTTCTCACTTTTACTCTTCCGATTCTCTCCCCCATCCCACCAGGGGGTGGAATGAGCGAGCGGCTGTGTGGTGTTTAGTTGCCAGCTGGGGTTAAACCACGACAGGATTAAATGATTCACCTGCCCGAAAACCTGACAGCAGAGGAGCGCTGCTTTTCCTCCGCTCCTGAGACCTCTGCAGGGACAGAGGCACAGGGGTTAGAAGCACTATACTGGCATCTGTATGGGAGTGAGAAGATACAACCAGTTTGATTTGCATGTCTGGTTTATAATATTTGAGTGTATTTCTGTTAAAGATAGCTGTGTTGTAAAGGCGAGAGAGCTGTAATAGTTATAAACATGTTGGGAAGGAAAAGCTTTTAAAACACAGCTAGTTTGCTTAAACGTGCCTGACTAGCAAGGCAGGAGCATTGGAGGGAAGACCACACAGGCAAGAAAGATAAGGATTGTTTCAAAAGAAAGCAGAGTCTATCTAGAAAGCTGCTTTTTCTGGCATTTACTGTGTGAATCTTGTAGGTAATTTCATGCTTTATAAAAGAATTAAAACTGTTGCTGGGATTCTGTGAGAGGAGGCACAGCAGATCAAAACAGATGGCTGCAGAACAAGCTGGGTGAGAGAGCACAGCAGCAGACCCATCTGCATCAGGATCTGAAGCCTTGAATGCTTCTCCTAACTTGGCCCTCTTACCAAGCATCAGCATTGTTATTTAGGCTGGGGTAGGTTTCATAGGGACATCCTCTTTAGGGTAACAAACTGAGTTGAGGAAATCCACATTGTTATGTCAGTAAACATTACCAGGAATAGGAGGTGGACTTGGTCTGAAGTGGTCAATATCATGTGATTAATTGTCTTTGCCTCTTGAATTATTTTGGATTTCCAGTTTGCTGTGGTGTTGTGTTGTCATTTTATCTCCTTTACCTTTCCTAAGTATTTAAATACCTGTTTGCAAAATTCATGAGATGGCATGTACAGATAATCCCCTCCTTGTCTGTTTGTTTATTTTTAAGTAGGAACTCCTAGAAATGAGAGCTGGGAATTGTTGCCACTTGCTGTATGCCAGATGGAGGCTGACTATCTGGAAAGCAACTTTGCAGAAAAGGACCTGGGGGCCCTGGTGGACACCAGGTTGAACATGAGCCAGCAATGTGCCTTGCAGCAAAGGCGGCAAATGGTATCCTGGGCTGCATTAGGAGGAGTGCTGCCAGTAGGCTGAGGGAGGTGACCCTTCCCCTCTACTCAGCACTGGTGAGGCCACACCTGAAACACTGTGTCCAGTTATGGGCTCCCCAGTACAAGAGAGATAAGGACATAGAGGAGAGAGTCCAACGAAGGGCGACAAAGAGAAGGCTCAGGGGGATCTTTTCCATGTGTATAAATACCCGAAGTGAGAGTGCGAAGAAGACGGAGCCAGGCTCTTCTCAGTGGTGCCTAGTGACAGGACCAGAGGCAATGGGCATAAACTGAAACACAGAAGGGTCCATTTGAACATCAGGAAACAGTTTTTCACTGTAAGGGTGACGGAGGACTGGGACAGGTTGCCCAGGAGGGTGGTGGCATCCCCATCCTTGGATATATTCAAAAGCCATTCAGACATGGTCCTGGGCAATGGGCTTTAGGTGACCCTCCCTGGGCAGGGGCCTTGGGCAAGATGACCTCCAGAGGTCCCTTCCAGCTTCAACCATTCTGTAAGCTGGTGATGAGACCTAGGTGCAAACAACCATTTTCTGTCCTCTTGCTGACACCTTTCATCTATTGTATAGCTACCAAGGACAATACCATCACAGTCATATCTGCAGGCAGATGCATTCTCATCCAGGTGCAGATAGACATTGAACTGGCCAGCTCACACTCCAGGCTAGCTGGACTCTCTTTCAGATTGGGTGTGCAAGCACTTTGAACATTTCTGCTGTTCCTTCAGTAATGTATCAGACTTTTAGTGGGGTGTTTTAATCAGATCATGGTGCTATACCCTGCTACCTGAATCAAAACTGGGAAATGGTTAGAGTTCAGGTAGAGGAAGGATATAGACCTACCAGAATAGATAAACCCTTGATCTTCTTGGTCTGTGTTTTAATCTGTAATGGTAACTAGCTGTGTGATAGATCTTTGTTACTTCTGTGTGCAATTTGTTCATTTCTGAGGTGAGAAACGTCTTCACAGTACCCTCAAAACTAGTGTTATGCTTTTAAAAACCTTAGAAGCATTAAAGAAAAATAAGAAAGAAAAACATGAGGATTCTGCTTTTGGAAGCTTATTCTGTGGTTGGAAGGAAATTGTATTATCCATTGCATATATGTACTTAACTAAATCTGTATAAGCCTCCTGAAAATAAAGTAAAATGTCCTTTTTCTGTATGAAAAGCACTTCAGTAAAGACAATTAGTGTGACTATTACGATTTTATTTGGATTCAAGCAAAGTCTTTTCATGCTAAAGAAACTATTTTTGGCAGTATTGGAAAAATGACAGAGTAGATGGCATTTAAAATGCAGCATCAGAGGAGATGAGAGTTTGGAAGGAAAAGTAGTTGGTGTCCTCCTCCCCTTTGCTTGTCTAGTGCTGTTGTGTTCCATATAATTAATAATAATAATAATAATAATATTGGCTCCCTTGTAAAATGATGATATTCAATTTTGTGGATCAATAATAAACAATATAATATATATCAAATGTGTGATAGCATATCTGTGTAGGCATTATTTAGACTCAAGCAAATTAAATTCAAGGTCTTGGTTCTAGCAAGTTGCTTGGTAAATTGAAGCTGTCAAAAAGCATCTTTTCAAATACTTTAAGAACTGTGGATGAGAAGTACAGTAAGATCTAAGTATTTTTATTGTAATTATTTGTTTCATCTTTAAACTTTTGGTTAGGGTAGACTTGAAAAAATATTTATTAAATACTTGTAGCCAATTAATTCCACTTCGCAGTTATTTTCAATTTGTTTGCACATGAGTATTCAATAATTTCTATTAATAATTCTTAATCTGCAAATTTCTGAAAAAAACTGTTTTTAAGGATTCTGCAAGCAGTGGTGAGCTTTTTTATTCTTAATCTGACATCGATATTTTGAATCTTACTAGATATTTTCCTTTCTTTTCTTTTTTTTTTTTTTTAACAAAATTGATTTCTCAAATGTTCTCTTCCTGCAAACTTGCCCTTGCTACAGATATTAAGTAGGTTAGCATATCAAATCAATATGAATGATGCAGGAATATAAAAAATTAAGCCAATAATTTGTTTTTCTTTTTAATTGGAGCCAGTATTCAAAGAGAGTGTTATAAATACAGTTTCCCTTTACCTGGTTACTTAAACTGAATTTTGATCTGTTAAGCACACAATCTTAATACTGTTGTGAGTTTTTATTTTCAGAGCATGTTTCACTTGGAACCTCCCGGGAGGTCTCATACTTTTTTAGAATGATATGGTTCCAATTCATCTGTGAAATGCAGCAGAACTAGATCCTCATACCTGAATCAGCTGGAGAAGAAAAGGTAGAAATCTTAAACCTCTAATATTGTCATAAATTACTAAAATAAAGGAAGATTGCCAGCAAAACTAGAAATATAGCAGTTTTTTCCCCAAAATGTTAACTAGCAAGGAATCTGAAATATTTCATACTGAGCATTTCAGAAGTAAACAATTTATACTGCAAATAATGGCATCATTCTGTGACAGCAGGACTTGTACAAATTGAAACCTATGTTGTACTAGGTAATCTTGCATTAAAATAGTTCTTTATTATAGCTTATACACACATATCATTAAAGATTTCATTCTGAAGGAATCAATGTGATGGCAGAATAGTGGCTTTCTTCTTGTCTCATGTATCCATTGCAATGCTTATTTCTATTTTGGTTATGTTCTTTTAGCAAGAATAATATCAAAGAATAAAACTAAACTTGCTGATAAAATGAGGATATGTTAAAGAACCATGGGCAATGGAGGCTATACCCTAGGCTTACCTGTTTCAGAGGTAAATTTGGTAGGTTTATTTCTGAGTTTAATCTTAAATGGAAAGATCTAAAACAAATAAAATGGGATAGATGATTACTACAGGAGAAGTTTGCCACTACTGTAAAAGCACACTCCAGTGCAATGTTGTTGAACTTCCCCAGATGGTTGAATGTTTTCTGCCTTTCTCAATACATCACCATTTCCCCAGAGGAGGCACAGGGAAGCCATGACTTTGGGGCTGGGTACAATCTATGGCTGCCAATTCATGCACCTTCCCAAGCATGTGATTTTTTTAATGTCATTGTAGGGCAAAACTAATGATTCATGGCTGCCAAAAGCAGTTGAAAAATAAAGTTCCTTATTCTTGTTTTTGTTCCAGTTTGGTGGTTTCAGAGTATGCTTTTGTCTTCCCACACAAAACTGTGGATTTCAATTGTGTTAGTTGACCTGAACCTACCTGAAGATGACAACATAATGGAGAATGGCACATTTAACTGTGCTCAGCAGACATGATGACAAATATAGCCACTCATGTAACAGCCATGGACTGCATTGTGTATGAAAACATGAATTTTTGAAAACTGTGAGCACAAAGCAGCTCTGCAATGCAAGCAAGCCCCATACTGCCAGAGAAGTTCTGCAGAGCCCCAGCAAGCTTCACTCCTTCCTCACTTTTCCCAAGCCAAGAGTGCACTTTTCTGCAATACGTCTCAGCTCTGCCTACCTCCTTATCAGGGATCCATATGTGACATGCTTTCTTCATTCAGGCATTGCTACTGGATGGCTTTAGTCCTGCTTTTACTGTGTTTCAAAGCATTGGGAATGTCAGACTCGGGTGCATTTTTGAAATGTATATTTAGAAGAGCATATATTGGCATTGTGAAGTCCCAGAATGTGCAAAATTAACTTTCTCCTGCTCTATTCACTCTGGTGCCTCTTCACTTCCCCTCCCAGTGTCCCTGGGGGACGACGACCAACCTTACCTCTTGCCCTGGAAGTCGTGGTATGTGTTTCCTTTAAGGCAAAGGGAGAAAGTGTGAATTCCAAAGGGTTTTTACAGCTTAGCAGGCTTCTAATAACCTCTGGCTGTCGGGGAATGCTGTACACCTTGCATTTCTTGATAATAATGCCAGGCAGGAAACATAATTTTTAATCTAGCATACTCTGTGTTACTTCTGAGATTCTCCTATAACAAGCTAGGATAATTGGAATGCTTCCTTATTCTCATGGCTATCATCTGCCTGTAGTAATTATTTAGTAGCTATGGTCATTGCTTGTCATTTTATTTAAAAAAATTGTTTTACTGTCTTAGCTTCTATGTGACTGGGAAAGTTTTGGGCTTCAGGAGCAAGCTATTTCCTTTGTCAATGAGATGCGTGCACACACATGCAGGATATTCATCCTTGCTATTGCTTTGAAAAAAAATGTTATTCAATTAAAAAAGAATCTGCTGAAGACAACTTAGACATGCCATAGAACAGTTATACTTTTTCCTTTCTTTGGCCATAGACTTCCAGTTGCATCTGGTCCCAAAATGCCATAACCAAATCACAAACACTACTTCAAAGGAGGTCACAAAGCCTTTGGTAATACCAGCAAAAGTATGGTTTTCAGTATGAACTTCAGTAGAAAGAGCTGAATATTTCCAGAATCTATGTTTCTTTGCATTTATTCAGTCTTTCTCATGAACCTTAGCTTGCCTGCTCCTCACTTCTAGCAATGTCAGGGTGAAGTGAACCAAATCGGTAAAGGTGACTCGGCTCACTGGAGAAAGGAAAGGGCTTCTAGCTTCCAGGCAGCATGGTTTGAAATAGTGATGCCTGACTATGGCAACTCAGGGTCACTGCCATTTCTTAATCCTTTTCAAAGACTGAATTTCACGTCATGGATCTTTTTATTTCGGGAAATCTGTTTTACTACTTAATACTATGTACCACGTGTGCCAGGTTGATGAAAGGGAATAGCGCTCTCCTTCCTGAGCTGGAGGCACAACCTTACCCAGCTCCTGATGCAGCCTGAGGTCTCAATAGCTTCTGCATTAGGGTGGTAAAAGCTCCCTCAAAAAGCAGTTTAGAGTGTTACTTTGCAGATTGCTGCACCCATACTCAAATCATAACTCTGTCCTCTTGTGCTTGGACTGTAGAGATTTGTCTTCTGTGGGTAGAAGACAAGAGAAACTCTGTCAAGGCCATTAAGATAGTTTTCTCTCTTGTGCAGATAGGGATCTTTCATTCAATAGGTTATATTGGATAAGTTTGTTTAGTCTATTAACTCTGAGGCACAGTCTGGTTTGTTTGGTTGGTTGGTTGGGTTTTGGTTTTTTTTTGTTTTTGTTTGTTTTCTGAATGCATATCAGAATTCTATTTTCATCTTACACTAACAAGTTAGATCATCTTCCCTCTTGTTCTTCAGAAGCTTTCAGAGATGCTAACTAAACATGGAGTCCGTCAGACAAATTCTGAAAAAAAAACCTAGAAATTAAAAACCTTAAATGGAAGATGCTGCTAAATTTTATGTTTAGCAGTCAACAGTAGGCTTCATTAGTTTTGCACCTTTTAAAGACACTTTTCCTATAGAACGTTAAGGCAAACCAATTTGACTAAAAGAACAAAAAATGAATACACCTTGGCTGAAGATATCCAGAAGTAAATTCAGACAACAGGAAAGGAAAGGAACGGTTTCCAAAACCAAACCATCCCACCCCCTGCCCACAGTGGAACAAGACTCTGTTTAGTATTGCTTTCTTTTTCTTTATGAATTCAGTGAAGAATTTTCTTCATGAAACTAGGATATCTGTGTTGAGTTCTCTTTTTGTATTTGTGATGTTGTTTGAAATGAAGTAAAACGTTTGCTACTAAAAAAGCCTTCACCAGTCAACGAATTTGGCTCAAGCACAATGTAATTCCCACTCCCATGAGACTTTAAGGAATTAAGCCCAGTTTAATAGTATTCATCTATACAGACTATAGTGAAATAGGAAAGAAACTGAAAGTATGATACAGTCTAACTTAATGCTGCTTCTAGAACATAATCTTCTGTTTCTAGCCAGCATCTGCTTTATTTCTGTTAGCATAAGTAGATCTCCTTCTGGTCACAGATATATTAATGGAGGTTGAATCTGTCACAATAGTCATGGCAAGGACTGGGTGTAATTCACGAGTTAGTTAGCATACATGAAATGTTTCCTCCTTCTTCCCATCCCAAAGGATATAAATCTCTTACATATTCTGCACGTACAGCCTGATTTGTTAGCTCAGACTTCTCATGTTCTCTCCTTTCAAAGACTCTTATGTCAGTGAAGCAGGCAATCATCCTATAAACAATGTCATTTACTAGTATTTAAGAGGATCTAATATTTCTTTTCTCTGCAAGATTTTTACTGCTTGCTGAGAAATAATCCACTAGGCTGGTTTGTGCCAAGAGGATTAATATTTGCCTGAAAGATCAATATTAAACTGTAACGAAGTAATTCCTGCCCATGTCATGTACACTGCCCTTAATTTAGCTTTTTTTTTCCTGCTGCTCAAGCAGTTGAAAATGAACAGACCTTTCTGAGTCTAATTTCAGAGAATTTGCATGATACATATAGAAACATATGTATTGAATAATGAACAATACTCTCAAATTGTCCATTTCTTGTTTTAAAGACTGATCTTATAAACTACTGGGTTTACTTTTTACGGTAAATTGGAAACTATTTTCCCCACATTTGATTTACATATTCTCCTAATTAAGGTAGAACAAAATACATTTGGACCTCAAATAAGCTATTTCTTTTCTGCAATCTGCATTTATAAATTGAATTAGTTCATTTCAATCAACTGCACCCTCTAATTCAAAACTGTCAGTAATAACCGTAAGCACCATAAGTACAAAAGATAATAATAAACAGGCTCTAATAATCTAATTCTGAAGGTGACATTTCAGAGCTAGCATACTTTGTTTCGCTATCTTTTTTTCTCAATAAATGAATATAGACTTCTACAAGTGAAACTTTACAAGAGGAAGACCAAAACTCTTTGGAAAAAGAAGATACTTTTCTCTTTTATAATTGACCATCTTGTATGCACTTTCAAGTAAGCAAATGAGACAATTGATCTTACCATGCTCCATAGGTTGGCTTCAACAACTAAATGCTCAAACTACTACAGCTGCAGTTCAGAGAGCTTTAGTTGTTCACACCATTGTTGACTTGGTCTTTACCTGCTATGAAACTATGCCTTCATGAAATTAACTGCATATTTTGATAAGACGTGTTGCATTTAATTTGGTTTGGACTCTTCAGTTTGTGTGTTCTGTCTCAGACAGAAAGGCTGACAAATCTCTATAGTCCTCAGGTGCTAAAGCCATCTGTGATAAAAGTAATCAAGTTTGGGGTTTCTGGTTTGGATTTACTGCTGTTCCAGGAATTAAGACACTTCCATGCTCCAATGTCTTATGTTATGTATTGCCCGGCTTCTTGGCAAGTGAAGTAAAAGTAGTCCTCAATCCTATTTAGATGCTGGATGCTTAGAATCTACAACCTTGCAATATGTATTCAAACTTCCTTGCCCTGTCTCCAAACAGAATCAAATAAGAATAAAAATATGCCTACGGTCACTTCCCTAACCATCTCTCAGGTATAAAAGAATTATAATATAATTCAGGTTGGAGGATGCCTTCAGAGGTTGTCTAGTTCAACCCACTGCTCAAAGGAGAGCCATTCCTAAAACTGGGTCAGCTTGTTTGGGGCCTTCTCCAGCCGAGATATGAATATTTCCAGAAACAATGATTCCACAGTCTTTCGGGGAATTGTATCCTACCGCTCAGCCACTCTCATTGTGAAAAACATTGCCTTAAATTTAAGCTGTATATTAGAGGTGGATTAAGATATATTTTAATCTCTGATTTAAGGTTATTCAGGAATTTCAGAATCCAGACTAGGATGAACTGTAGCCTAGGATTAGGGTTTTTAAATGTTATGGGACTGTAAATTTACCTCAAAACTGGACTATGGCCTGTTTTAATACACATTTTAACTGCATTTGTCAAAGCTTGTTTCTTGATTTCCAGTCCACTGATGTCTCCTGACTCCTTCTTTGCCGTCTCCTCTGCTGAATTAAGTCTCCTTGCCTGGTCCTGTACCTTCTCCTCCAAAGAAAGAACACAACAGAGAGGTAAGTGATGGAGACACCTTGCTAAAGAAAGTGCTCAGCTGTCTGTTGTTTTGGTATATGGGAGATCCGTTCCCAGATTTATAAAGAGTAAAGAGTGAAGAAGTGGATGGCTAACTAGCCAGAGAGAACATGGACTTGAAAACTGAAGTTATAAAAGCTGAAGGTGGGAGAATGTGAGGAGAAGGAGAAAGCGAGCTGTGGAATAATGCCAGAAAGAAGATTAAATGGAGAAAAATAAGAGTGGTTTGTTCTTGTCACACAGAATCATAAAATAGATGTATACTTGATTTCATAAGCAGATGGTTTCACTTTTTGTAGCACGTACTATAACAAATGAGAAGTGCTTTAAAATACAGTTAGGTAATTTTAAAATATAAATACAAAGAGTGCAGCATTGACATTCTTTAAATATGTGACTTTGGAATTGTGATTCTGCCAAATCTGAGAAATATAAATCTTCATGCAGCATGGCATATTATAATCCAAATATTTTGACTAAAATGGGATATGTGTCTGTCTCCTCCTGCTGCAGTGTTAAGTAAATGGTGCTACTGAAGGCATAAGATGAATCTATTTGACTTTCTTGCCGGCCAGTCTCTGTTACAGTTTTTCACTAGATCTGTAGCACCACACTTCGTAGTTCCTGTAAGGAATGTACTTGAAGTTTCTACAGCCAAGCACCTCTATGCAGCTCGAAAGAGAAATAAAAGGCAAACTTTGTTCATGATAATTTGGATTTAGCAGTCAGCCAGTGATGCTAAGACAGAGAAAAATATTGGAAATAGAGTTATAAAATGAAATTTATGATAATGCTGTAAAAATATACAGATGACGAAACTTTCCATACTCCGACTTAAAAAAACAGTGTTTTCCGTAAACTCAATTTCATGTTTTATCTCTCAGTTATAGCAATGGAAAATGGAATATGAGTAAATTGTGAAGCAAAGAGAACTAGAGATAGATTTGGCTTTAAAATAGGACAATTCCAATTTTAAAGGAAACAATAGGAAAAAGAAAACCGCATTGGTATTGTTTTCCAGATGAAATAGCATAAACTTTATTATCTGACTTTTTTTTTATCTTTATTATGGATCATTAATTGTTTTGGCACATAATAGTTAAAAAATAACAATGTTAAAAAAACTGTCTAAGCTGTTAAGAAATTATATATTTTTCAATACAAATTTGTATTTAAACTATTATACTTGTTAATTCTAGCAGAAACTTAGGGAATTTATCATTGGAGGCTAAGTGACTTCTTAGCCAAATCTTTACTGACTGTAAACAAGATTTAAAGAAATTTATTTTTTTGGTTGTTTTTACCAGTGTTTGATACGTTAGAAACACTCTTCATTTATCTTTTCTGTGTAACGTAAAAGCAGGTACATGAATATATAAAACAGAACAACAGGTGCTCATCAGTTCTTCTGAAGAGGGCTATTGTGTTTTTATTATCTCTTTATTATTTTATACCTTTAGTTTCACTATTCCCTGACAAAAATCTTATGTAGAAAGTAAGAAATTTCAGACACTAGGCTTTCCTTTGTTTTTAGGATGTATTTTTTTCAGTCCAGAGCAATATACTGGGAGAGGAGAGATGATGAAGAGACATATCTCAAATAAGAATTGCTGTAGCACATAGAACCACATCATGTTTATTGATGGTGAAGATTCCCATGGTTATTTATAGTAAAATGTGTTAAGTGGATGCTAGATACTTAGGAAACTTTTAAAAATTTGTATCACTTTGAGGGAGATGATAGAGAAGCATCTTCACCTCTGTCTGGTATTTTTGAATGTTTTTGCTTTGGTTTTGCCATCAAGTGATTCAGCAGGGAGTGAAACTTAGATAGTCAGGTAATGTTTCACTTATGGATGATGAAAGCCATGCTAACTAGAACTAACAAAAAATTGAATTGTTGAAGCTCTAGGTTTTGAGTCTGACTTTTAGTGATATTGGCTCCTTGGCCATGTTTTGTAAAATTTCCATCTAATAATAATTTATGTGTATTCTTCACTAGAAATTCAATAAAAGATCTTCACTTAAATTATAAATATAATTATAAATTATATCCTTTTTCCATTCCAACAATATTTTTCCAAGCATTTCTATTAATAATTTTTAGCCATATAATAATTTGCTGTCAAAAAATACAGTTATGTTTCTTAAGGAGAGATCTATATCTTCTGTTACTGTATGTACATTACTAAACAAATCAGACTTAAAAAAAATCACCAACACAATCTTAGGTTTAAAGATTAAAGAAAATTTGGGGGCAGTTTTCTTCTATGATTTACTGCATCCTTCTGGCTTACTATACATTGATATAGTCACAGTCACTCTTTATCGACCCGTAAGATTTGACCTAGCCTCACATATAGAGTAGTATTGGGTTTGTGTGACAAGGTTTTGGTTGCAGGGGGGCTACAGGGGTGGCTTCTGTGAGAAGCTGCTAGAAGCTTCCACTGTGTCCAATAGAGCCAATGCCAGCCGGCTCCAAGATGGACCCGCCACTGGCCAAGGCCGAGCCCATCAGCGACGGTGGCAGCGCCTCTGGGATAACATATTTAAGAAGGTGTCACAGATGAGTGGTTAGGCCGCTCCAAGAATCACTGTCAAAGATATTTGCAAATAGTGATTTTAATAGGAATCTATAAAAGTGTGATTTAACAGAGTTCAATGGCAAGGTTCACTCTATTACTTATTAAATGAATGGAATATTTATATAAAGGAGAAAAAAACCCAAGAAAAGAGCTAGTAGCAGTTTAAGGTCTACTCACAGTTAAAGAGAGAATCACAAGAATTAAACAATAACTAATGATTAATTAATCTAGCATCTACAAAGTGATTAAATGAGGTCTACTACAATATTTGAATCGATTTACACACACACAATATATACAGTTAAAGGCACCTATAAAAATTCCCCCCAGGTTTAGTGAAATACTCACTTCAAATGACTGTCTCAGTGGGAGAAAGTTGAACCTCAAAGAGCAATGAGCACCGGAGATCAGCCCAGGTCCTGTTGTCAGGCCTCCATATGCAAACTTAAAGAATTTGCTGCTCTGAGAGGTGTCCCACTCAGAGGGAGATTCTGGTACAGGCCTCTGCAGTCCAGGAGAGCTCAAAGGGTCTCAATTGGTACCACTGTTTATAGGGTCACGAGATGATTGACTTTAGACATCAGTAAATTTCCATTCTACTTCCACAACACATGTTGGAAATTACTAAAGTTCTCAAAAATTCCAGTGATGCTGGAAGAGATCCTCCTGAGTTACAACTCAGATAAGATAAGCCCCAAGACTGTCAGGAGGTGACTGGTACAGATGAAAAATATGTTCCAAAGTTGTTAGGGCTGCCTCCCTGGTACACACAGGGCTGCTCCCACCTCAGCCATGTAAGAGTTTCTGATATGGTCAAGGGACGCTTAACTGTCAAACTCATTACACAAAGTTTTGACAGGAGTTACTGAAATTGTAAAGCAGCTTCGCTTCCCATGCTCTGCCAGGTGCACAAGAAGAAAGGGTGTGTGTGTGTGTGTGCGGAGAATGCACCACCACAGAAGGGGAAAAAAAACCTGTACAATTGCAGCTGGAGAGAGGAATGAGAATATGTGAGAGGAGCAACTCTGCAGACACCAAGGTCAGTGAAGAAGGAGGGGGAGGAGGTGCTCCAGGTGCTGGAGCAGAGATTCCCCTGCAGCCCATGGTGAAGACCCTGGTGAGGCAGGCCGTCCCTCTGCAGCCCACGGAGGTCCACGGTGGAGCAGATATCCACCTGCAGCCCATGGAGGACCCCACAATAGAGCAGGTGGATACCCAAAGGAGGTTGTGACCCGTGGGAAGCCCACACCACAGCAGGCTTCTGGCAGGACCTGTGACCCATGGAGAGAGGAGCCCACACTGGAGCAGGTTTGCTGGCAGGACTTGTGACCTCGCGGGGGACCTGTGCTGGACCAGTCTATTCCTGAAGGACTGCACCCCATGGAAGGGACCCATGCTGGAACAGTTCATGAAGAACTGCAGCCTGTGGGAAGGACTCACGTTGGAGAAGTTCATGGAGGACTGTCTCCTGTGGGAGGGACCCCATGCTGGAGGAGGATAAGAGTGTGAGGAGCCCTCCCCCTGTGGAGGAAGGAGCGGCAGAGGCATGTGATGAACTGACCGCAACCCCCATTCCCCATCCCCCTGCGCTGCTCGGAGGGAGGAGGTCAAGAATTCGGAGAATTCAGGAGTGAAATTGGGCCCAGGAAGAATGGAGGGGTGGGGGAAAGAGTTTTAAGATTTAGTTTTATTTCTCATTATCCTGCTCTGACTTGATTGGCAATAAATTAAATTAATTTTCTTAAGAGCAGTCTGTTTTGCCCTTAACAGTAATTGGTGAGTGATCTCTCCCTGTCCTTATCTTGACCCATGAGCCTTTCATCATATTTTCTCTCCCCTGTCCAGCTGAGGAGGGGGAGTCATAGAGAGGCTTTGGTGGGCACCTGGTGTCCAGCCAGGGTCAACCCACCACAAGAGTCTAAAATGTTTGTAAAAAAATTACAGACATTATTTAACATTTCACTGTGCAAGTTAATGAAAGGGCCCTTCTGCAGTCCAGGACAAATTTCACGTGCAGCTTAAGGCTGTGTAATTCTCATCTTCCGCAACAGTGCACACACCACCGTGTTTGCATATCTCCTATTTCCTTGTGGACTTCCATCATAAAGCTTTGCTATTGCAAATTAAGCTGCCTGTGCTCAGCTTCAAAGTTACTGTTGTTCAGGATGAGCTTTACTTAAGCTTTCCTATTTTTTGTTTCTGAGTCAAATTTAGTATATAAGATATCTGATGCCAGCTGTGTAAAAAAATCTCCAATGCATTTATACATAAATGTGTACTTCATGATGTCACCCTTAAAGCCCACGGGGTCTGTAAAAGGATGGCAAAATGTGTTTCACTTTGAAAATATCAGTATTTCACCGGTTGGAGCTGGGGAAGCCTCACCTCTCACGAATACCTACAAGAGCCTCTGTAGACCCATGACCTGCCGTTAGCTGGGTTTGAGCTGGTGACCTTGACATAAAAGCCTACATATCTAAAAATGAATCTTCAGATTCAACTGGTTCTTGACACTTCTGCTCTTTATCGCCTGTGCTTTTCCTCCACCGAGAAAATGCTGGGGTCATTCACATGTCAGGAAGTCCTGGTCCCATGGATACAGCTCCTACACGTTTTTGCAGAGCTCTTAATACCTCTCGCAGTAGCTGCAGACTTTGCCATGCCGTCTGCTCATCTGCAGGTGGCAGCAGGACAACTTCTTGTGTCCGGTGACTGTCAGGACCCGGGGCCTGATCCTGCCGACCCAGGTGTGGTGCAGAGCTCTTGCATTCAGTGGCACTTTCTCCTTCAAATGCCAATCCTTATCTTACTTTGCAACTATGAACATTGTTTTAATACCTCGTTCACGGGTAGATGAGCTGTTCTGCTTTTTAAAGTGTTAGTAGTTTTACAGTATTACTGCTATGGTAATGTCTCATCATCTTTACAGAATACAGCAAATTGCCTTTGTACCCTTGCAAGTTCAGTGGCTCAGAAGAAAAACTTCACCCTCTCCATGCCTTTTGTGGTGGCATGAACATTTGAATTTCTTTGGATTTACCAGACCATGTCAGGAAAGAAACTTTCAAGGTAAGACTCGGCTGATTTAAGATTAAATACAGTTTCATAGCTGTTTTCTGAGTGTGAAGTAAACAGAAAGACAAAGTGCTCTTGAGACAACGCATGTGGGATGTGGCGATCTAAAAGGAAAATTTTAGTTGTGTGCTGTGGTATAACATATAAAGCACATGGTTCAATCGTCCTGACTTTCCCAAAGAAGCTTCTCTTAGGTCTAGTTCCAGGTTTGTTTACCTCTGTTGAAGAAATCAAGCCTTTTCTGTGTCCCAAGGAAGAAACATGAAGGAATCCCACTATCAATCACATTTTCTCCTGTTTTCCTCTACAAACTAGCAGCTACAGCCAGACTGATAAATAAAATGAGACAGGGGCTGTTCTCTGGCCTGAGGCCAACTGGTGTGACACAGAACATATCCCCTCAGCTGAATTCTCTTACACCCCCAAAAGAGGATGGCTGCATAAAAAGTGTCTCTTGGGGCTCAGCTAACCCCCAAACTATGCCCAGGCACTGGGGGGAGCCTGCACTAATGTTGTGGCATGGAGCTCGCTGAATGTCAAACAGTACGGACAATTGCATGTCAGTGCTTGGGCCCGTGCCCTCACCCTTTTATTTCCTGGAACAGATGTGGCTAATTTGGATGATCACATCCATCCCACCCCAAATATTCCCTTTTCATTTTAAGATGTTATATAATAAAAATTATATTGATTCAGTCCTGGATTAAGGATTAAATACATAAAAGTTTTAGTAGCATTATTTTCGAGCATAATTTGCCTTCCTCCCTTGTATTTTATGAAAAAAAAAAACACCAAACACCCACAACCCTTCCCCCCAAAAAAAACCAACCAACCTGTTATTAGCCAGTCTGCAGAAACAATAAATTTCTAATGTTGCTTAACAGTTATCTTTGCCAATTAGTCCACTTCAGTGTGACTTCAACTAACAGGTGCATTTAAGATCAGTGTGACTGCCTTCTTCCTACTCTCAGGGAAAAGGATATGTTTCTGAATTAGACTTTGAAAAAAAGAAAATAAATCTAGCTCTGTTGCCTAGCTGTCTGTGTGATTGAAAGCCAGTCTTGCAGAGGCTGATGCAAAGAGAGTGCCTGTGATTGGGAATTGCATGTGTGTCTGAACAAAGAGATGGAAATCAGTGAAAGAAACACTAATTAGCTCTTATGAATGTTTTTGTTTTTAAATTACCTCTCAAGAAAAAAAAATCCCTAGATTATAATTAAGCTAAAGAATAAACATGTCTCATTTCAGAGGTTAAGGAATTTGTAGAATTTCTCTTGATGTTGCATCTAGAGAAAGTTAATATGAGTGTGATAAGGAAATATCAATCCTCTGTCTGTGCATGTGTATATGCACATGGATTTGAGCAGTCACACTTTAAGAGTAACCAACAGCTGTTTATATGATATAGCATGTAGATGATGTCATTTAGGCTTTCTCCAGTATGCCAGGCAGGATATAAATATAAAATGTAATGTCTCTATCCATATTTACAGCTGTAAAACATGACTAAAAAGGAAATAAAGGAAAAAAAAACACCCATAGCTTTAATGTTATTTTCTACATGCCTACCCATATTTGAGCTTAAATATTAATAAAGTCATTTTACATGACTAAATTATTAAAGCCTTCAGACCTAGTCAGAACAAAGACATGTCAAAGCGACGTTTTGATTTCAAGCTTTGTCAGTTTTGAATGTAACACTCAGGTTTTGTTCTGTGTCATTAGTCAATTTTATCATAGATTCTCAGTCAGAAAATTCACCAGTGTTACTTATCTCCTGTAAAACAGATTTTGGTCTTCATTCCCTGCCTGAGGCTTGTTTAAAAGAGAAATTAGTGTTCACTAAGGTAGGCTATGCAATCATGGTTTCCAGCTAGTCTGCATTAACTCCCCATCAGGCTCTGCCTGGCTCTGTGGCAGTAAACCAAGCATGATCAGGGAACAGACCTTGAGCACTGGTGTGTGATCATATTGGTAAACTGTTGTCATGGTCCCTAGTATGTTTTTGGCCAGTGTAAATCAAAAATGTCCCAAACAACGAGTGGTCATGATTTAGCAGTTTGCAGAGGTGAGGGGCAATTCCCATCGACAGTCTCTGCGTGGCCCCCTCATTTGGGTGGAAACAGGTTCACCTCTACCCTGCCATCCTCAGAGCATAAGAATGAAGGCTTATTTTTTTTATTTCCTTGTGTATATGCACCTTCTTACTCCACGCTAAATGTGAGCTAGCTTCCTCCACTTTTAAAGTAAACTAATGTATTTCATAAAAAGACTTTTAGGTGTTGGATGTCTTTGCAGGAGGAAGTAGTGTAGTGTAGCAACTCTGCTCTAAAAATCACATTCGCAGTTGCTGCAAAAGAACTGTTAGGTGAAGACAAGCCCTTAACAGGTAAAAGGCAAGAATAATTTTCTTAAATGTAAAAAGGCTGTTTTATTAGTCACTTAAAAAGAATAAGATAATTTACTTTTTAATTGGGATGTTTTGATAAGAAGGTCCAGTCAGCAGAGATAATCCATAATCACTTTAGATTCATCTTGTAGGCAGCACAAATTATGTATTTCACTACTTAATTGTGAATTTTCTTTTTTTCCTTTTCTTTTTTTTTTTTTTTTTTTTTAAGCTCAGCAAAAAGTGGGTTCCATATTAGTTCCCTATTTTGATTATGCATGTACTTTTCTGCTGAGTTTCTGTTTCTGGGATAATCAAGCAGAGATCCTATTTCCCGTGAACACAAATCTGAGTTTTCCTTCTGCACATGATATCCTGCAAATGGCTAATTTTCTAACTTTCTGTCTTGCGTTTCCAAATCTTGTACTCACTACCAAAATCTGCTGAATGTCTTGTCTTGTTCTGCTAACTCACTGCTATGTTATCCCCTGTCTTGCAGTGCTAATTCACTGCTGTGTTATCCCAGGGTTACCTCTGTCTGCAAAACTTTGTTCCTGGTATTTCCCACAGTCCACATTATTAACTCACAGAAGGAACTGATCGAATTTAATTTGAAGATCTTGAGCTGACAAGTCCTCAGGTGTCCACATCTTTTCTTTCTCTCTCTATGTTTCCTGACACTGAAGGTGAAAACTAGGGCAAGAAAAAAAAAAATACCTGCTAGGATGTGATTTTTTTACTTTTTAGCTGTCTTCAAGTTTTGTGTCAGGAAGACTTTTCCTGTTAAACCACACTTGATGATTAAGGGAGAAAAACTAAGGATCGTTCAGAAAAATATTAAACTATTCTGGTCCTTTTTAAGTGTAGTCTAAAGGTGGGATCATCTCACCTGACTTAAGACATTTTATTGCAGGATTCACTCTCTCTGGTTCTCTTTTTAGTTATTGACAGCAAGATGATCTGATTTAGACTTTTAGCTGGAAAAGAATTCCTGAAGTCATAAAAATAATGTGAAAACTGTGGGCAGGAGGAGGAAAAAATATCAAAGAATCTTGTCTGCTGCAGAGACTGCAGCGTGAACTTCTTTGATGGTGAGCAGTAGAGAATTCGCATGCGAGATAGCCCTTTTAAATATTCCCAATTTCGAGAAAAGATACAATCGCATCATCAGTCAACAACAGGCATGAATTGAGACATACCAGGCTTCATCAACTCCTGTGATCATGGAACTATTTGTTTTATAGAGCAAAGTCTGTGATTCAGATGAACAGAAAATGAAATGTTGAAAATTAAACAATATGTGGTTTAAAATGTGCTTATTCAGTTCTGCTACCAGGTTTGGAATAGAACAAGATACAATTTTATGAATGCAACATTTCATTTAACACAATTTTTTTCTCTGAGTTTTTCCTGTCTTCCATCATATTTTCTGTGTAGCCTAAATTGCAAGTGGAGAGTTCTGTATGAGCCACTGTGGTCCTGACATGCTGTTACGATCAGTACCTAACTGTCACAAAGTAAGAATTAAGCCCATCTGTCCTGGAATGTAGTGATACAGAACTGGGACATAAACTGGTTTTTTTGTTGGTTTTTTTTCTTAAAGGGTAATTTCTCATATTGACCATAACAAAATAATTAGGACCTTGGAGAACACTTTCATCTTAGGATTTGTAAAGCACTGGCTGAGGCAATTTCAGAAGAGTTCTCACTGATAATTTCTGAAAGGTATATGAAATACCAGAAGGCTAAAACCAGGCAAATACAGTGTGCATCTTTGAAGAGATAGGAAAGGGAAAAGGAGAAAGGGTTTATAAACCAGACACTTACCTTCAATTTCCTCTATAATTTTGGAAGGTAAGAGATCTCTCTACAGAAATAAATTGTAGATATCATATATCTTAGCTTCAGAAAGGTTTTTAGCACTGTTTCACCCAGCTTACTTATAAACAAGCTATTGAGACATGTTCTTGAGAAGAGTACTGTAGCATGGGTGCAAAAGTGGTTATACAAATATACAGAGAGAGTAGTTTTCACTGATTTTCTTTCAAAATGGAAATGTAAGGCATCTGGATTTGGTGTTATTAAAAACTTTTATTAACCACTTGAATTATTGCTGTTTCAGACTACGTGAAACCAGGACAGAATTAAATTATTTTGATGGAAGGATTAGAATTCAGCAGGTCTTAA
The DNA here is from genome assembly GCF_047370975.1 of Nipponia nippon. Classification (NCBI taxonomy): domain Eukaryota; kingdom Metazoa; phylum Chordata; class Aves; order Pelecaniformes; family Threskiornithidae; genus Nipponia; species Nipponia nippon. The sequence continues at coordinate 112,756,486 of NW_028262358.1, read as the reverse complement.
CAGATTGGAGATATGATATGGAAACAATATGAAGCTCTTCAAGACAACACAAGGTATTGTAATTTAGCGGGAACAACCAACTACAGATATGGATCTGTAAAGCGATAAGACTGCACTGTCTAGTACTGGAGAGCCTCTCACAGGAATGCTCTGTTCTCTTCTGGGCACTGAATGAACCTCAGGAAAGATACAGATCAACAGGAGATGGTTGAGACAACATGACATATAAAAATCATTGAGACTGTGAATGCTTACTGGACTTAAGAGATATTTAACAGGGACACGATTACTGTCCAGAGTTACACAATTTTGTTGTAAAGAAGAGGTGACCTTTCGTACAGGTTCAGGGCAGATAAGACAAGAAGTAATCTGTTTGAGTTACAGCAAGAAAAAAATCAGTTTACACATTTGGAAAAATATTTGAACTGTAAGCATAATGTAGTACTGGAATAAATCTCCTGGGAAGATTGTAGATTCCCTGCCACTGAGTATCTTTAATAAGAGAAAACATCTGAGAGCTGTCAGCTTAGAATAGTTTTTGAGGTCCATTTTTGCACCATTTTTACTAAAGTCTGCGAATTTAGTGGATTGTGTTTTCTGCGGGAAGCATAACTTGAATATTTGCTGAGTATGTGTGAATTGCATGGCTTCATTACTGGCTGAACATAACTTCCAGCATTGGCCCATTTTCTCTCCATATTCACCCATAGAAAAGACAAGATAACATTAGTTGTGGGCATGCTCTTTCTTCAAAAATGTTAAATCTTTTTTTTGTTTTGATGAGTAATATTAAAAAAAGAATTAGAGAGTGGTTGTAAAACCCCATGTGATAGTTCCTAATTGGAATATGTTTCTTGGTCCAAACCAATGATTTACATTAGCTGAATAACATGTTGGGTTTTGAAAATGGTCATTTGTTGCATACAAGGTAGCAGGCAGTTGACTTGTTACCAGTCTATTCCTTCACTTTAAATTCCATTGCTTATATCCTGCTGTCTTCCCTAATACAGTATTTTTTATCGGCTCCTTGTAGGCTGGAAATAACCCGTGGCTTAGAATTATCTTCAGAGAAAGTAAATGTTTCTGTTACTTAGGGTTTTTTTTTTTTTTTTGACTTAAGAAAGTTTTTACTGCTTCACTAGCACAAGGAGTAAATAAAATGAAATATGAAGAATGCAGGATGGAAGAAATACAGCTCAAAATTAATAAAATAAATGATATGTGTCACACATTTGATGGGATAAGAAGGATCTATCTGTTTTAAGAGTTAAAGCACTTTTTGTACAACATTTCACATATGTTCACTTGCTCACAGAGATATCCTTATTAGCCCTTTGTACTGATCCTCAGCATGGCTACAGATCTTTGTTCCAACATAGGATACTTCTGTTATCTATTGCAACTGAGACTGTGAATTACAGACTGTTTTTCTGCCTGTTTGAATTATATATATGTTACAACAGGCTGGTTGGGTTTTTTTGTTAAGAGGAACTCGGATGTTTTTAGTATGTTTTCTTTTTTTACGGGTCCATAATGAAGAAAGATGTTGACCCACCCGTGGATGAAGACTTTCAGTCCTGGTTCTCTTCTGTGCCTTTACATATCCTTTACGTGTCCATAAAGCTTTTGTAGACAGTGATCAGATTGGTGGTTTGGGTTTTTTTTGGCTAGCTATGGGAGATAGAGCTGCTCAGCACCTCACCACAGGCAATACAAAGAAGTCATTAAGGCAGACAATCTGATTTTCATAATGAAATTGAACTGTGTTTTGAAGTTTAATCTAATTTGAATCTTTAGAGCAGAAACAAGGAAATTTAATACTTACCTCTTTATTTTTTTATTTAACAATTTACATTAGGTTTTTGTACATTTTTATTTATATTTCCTATATATATTTTGGTGACTCTCTAGAACCTTTCAACTGTTAAGTGATTATTTGAACTTTTGACATTTTAAGGGAGAAAGCTCTCAAGCTTTATTCTATGCCTTTTGTCATATGTATTTTAGTTGCTTTGCTATCAATTATGCACCATTAAAAATTGGTGTTTCCATCCTCAGTTGCATTTCCTAGGAAAGATTTATCAGTTTAATGAAACAGTAGTTTCATAGAAGCAAAGAGAACGTTTATAGGCCTGAAATATACGACTGCAAAAGCAATGATAACAAAAATTACTGCACTGGGACTTGTCAGAACAGCTGGCATGGGGCTGAGTTTGGAAGGACAAGGTGAAAACCAGGTAGGCCAGTCTGTCTCCTTGAATCTGTTCCTAAAGGTCATAGGCAACTCCAGCTTCTCTTCTGGAGGTTACATGGGAGTGATGTTATTCATCATATTTACACCTGGAACCAGAACCACATCCTCTCTTTAGGTTAATAACCCCCTTGCTGCAGATTGAAGATGTGTAAGTTGTAAAGTCAAATAGCAAAAAATTAGAAAATGAATGTATCTATTTAGCCATTTCCCAGTTTCAAGTCAGAAGCTCTGTGCATATACAGTGTGTTATTGACTCTAAATATACGCTTATGAGGTTTTTTTTCCCCCCACAGAATGCCTGCCTCACTCAAGGAAAAGAACAGGAATGCAAAGGGAAAGAGCTGAGATTGTGCAGGCTAATACAAACCTGACATTTCCTTTTTACTCACTTGAGAACCCAAACAACTGATTTTCATTAACATTAATTTTAGGTTTGTAAACAAGCACATACTCATAAACAAAAAAGTGACTCTGTACAGTAAGAAGTCTCTACAGGGGACATATTAATGTACAAGGGATTTATGGGTTACCTTTGACAGCTGTTGTAGACTTCTCTGTGACTTCTTGTGTATGTGTTCCCCAAAGTGAAACACATTTTTCTTTCCTGCTTCTTTGCTCATTTACCCAATTCCCAGAAAAGAAAACTGCATAGTGCACCTGGGATACAGAAAGTCTTCACCACACTTATGTCTTCTATTTCTTTGCCTTTAGGTTGTACAGCTCTGGGGCTTGATTTTTTTTCTGTCTTATGTACAGTGTAAAGAAACAGCATAAAGAAGCAAACTGGGGACTTTGTGTGAATTATAAGATAAATATTTATGTGTGTAATGAACTATCTATCTTTGGGTTTGACACACTTCACCCATAACTATGTGAAAGAATGAAATTGAACACAGAAAGTTACTGATGGAAGAACAGGATCTGTTTAAAAAACACAGGTTTAGAAAGGTATGAGATGTCCTTTTGGATGAGAGAGAGAATTCAACCTGATTTTTCACACATATTTCTACATGGGTTACAAGTCCATTAGGGAATGAACTGAGAATTCAACCCTACTCATGTAAATAATTGGATGTTTTCAATAATGATTTTGAGTTGCTTTTGAGATGGTCTAGCTCTGAAACACAGATTTGAGAGAGAAAAGGTTCATGTCCCATTAATCTCCTGATATTATACCCATCTTGTAGCACAATGGGAGTTTTGTTCAGTTTTTATAATCATTAATTTTTATGAGATTAGTTGGTTAGTCTTGTTCTCTCTTTCTGTCTCTCTCTCTTCCCTCCCCCTGCTCCCCCCCCCCCCCCTTTTTTTTTTCCTAGGCTTGGTTTGGAAAATATAATCAGGTACAGCAGGGAGAGTTATTAATCTATTTAAGAGGAAATTAATTTGACATGAAGTGCCTTTGTTTAGAAGAGCACAACTGCATTGTCCTGCATGTTGTGGGCTTTGTGCTTTGAAAATTTATTCTTTTGATAAGATTTAATTAAAGTCAATTCCACATACACTTGAATGTTTTACAATTTCATAACAAACAGTATCATTACTAGTGGCTGCAATTTTTGTCATGTAACTGCCTTTATGATGTTATAAACAGGAGCCTGTGACTTACCATTATAAGCCAGAAGGAGGAGGAGGTAAAGATTTGATTATATGACAGAGAAAGACGAAGCTTTATGTCTTGAAAGTGCCATCTTAGTACCTAACAAACTCCAGACAAGAAGTACAAGAAAACCTATTCACAACCCATTTGAATGAATATGAAATCAATATTTTCTCTGATGCTTTTATCTCTTTCAAAAGCAAAATATAATTTTTTTAAATGAGTGTCAGCTGTTAAAAACGTATCTTAAAATACCTGTGAACATTTACCCAGTGATGTTCCTAACTATGCAGTTTACTTTGGTAGCGTCCCAGGTGCCGCTGCTGCTCCCTGAGCCCCCAGCACCATTGTGCTGACATCCAGCCTCTTCTGGAGTGACATCCACTGCTGCCGGTGGAATGACCTGGGCTGAGCTCCGGCAAACCTGGCACTGGCCTTAATGCAGTAGGCTCCCCTTACAAATATCATGGTCCAACTTCCAGTATTTCTCTGTATTTTCCCACTGATTAGGTTACTTTCTGTTCTCCCACCCAAACTTCTTCCATAACATGCCCAATCCAGGCCTGGAGAGGACTGACACTTGGCTCCAACCATCACCTACATAGACCTCCTCTGCAGCCTTGTTTCCAGCAATTCCCCTAATTCCTGCAGCCTCTTGCAGTCTTGCCCCAAAACTCTTACCTCTAACCAGTGAGCCTGGACTGCTTACACCAGAAAAGAAGTAATCTTTCTGATGTCTTGTTATCTCACCATGGCAGAGGATGGATAGAGGAGCTGGTGATGAATCAGGGCTGATTTTGTCCCTACTCACATCCTTGCCCCGGTGCCTGTTGACTCTAGGTGAATATTGGGCTCTTCCTGGGGCAGTCACAGGGTAGAGAGCTTCCATTGAATGGAGTGATCAAGTGAGAGAGATATGACATAGAAAAGATCAGAGACGAGTGTTGGATGGAGTTCTCTTGGGGTTACTCACAGTTTGGAGAAGAATCACCTCCCACTTTGAGAACTTTTTGAAATATTCTTATGGAAAGATGGTCTATCTAAATGACAGCTGTCATAGTTTAGGAGAATTAGAAGCACTGTTTGAGGTACACAGAGCCCAGATTAGGGAGTGAATTTTTCATGCATACCACATTTCTTTTCCTATGTTTCAAAAAATAAGAGATCTGGAGTTTGACATGAGCATTTGAGATAATTGTCTGTGTAATGAACACACTAGGATGAAGAAGGTGACTTATGACATGTTGTCTACCAGCCTGCAGTGGTCTGGTGTGTAATCAGGAAGTCTATGCCAGAATGAAAGCATCACAGTGAGATAAAATCTAGAAAGAAAATGTTTTGTTTTGGTTTGTTTTTTAATTTCAATTAGTGACTAAACAGCTTCAAACTTTCTGGTTAGTGGAAGTGTCCCAATTTACAGATAACTCTAATTTTTAAATGACTTCAATATTTATCAGGGTGAAATATTATTGGCTTTGTTAAGATATATGCATATAATATAACATGTTTCTAGTCTGTTGATACTTGTTTGTAACAAGTAACTTCATATCAAGTGTATCTACAGAGATTACAAAAATATCAAGAATATTTTTGTGGATGTCAGAGTCTAACATTCCATTTCACATTTCTAAATCCCAAAAGCACTTGTGAAAATAATAGGTGTTATTTTTCTTCCTTTTATACCTGCAGAAAATAAGCTGCAGTGAATCCTACATAGATTTCACAAACTGTCAAGACAAGGCTGGGATGAGAATCCAGCTTTCCAATCCAGTGATCTATACCTTGGACTATGGCTCCTTATTTTCAAAGACATGTCGACTGTACAAATAGGATGAAATTTTATGTTCCTTGCAAATTCAATATTTGTACTGAAACAACTGAAGGCAAAGGAAGAAGGGGGAAATGGAGGCTTGGAGTTGAATAAGAATTGCAGGGTAAAATCTATTAATTATATTTTGAGGTTCTTTCCTGGTTTAAAAGCTAAAACCTGTAAGACATAACAGGTAGTTGTTAAAAAGAACAATTTGTAGCTACCCTATATAGTTTCAAATACAAATTCCTGTTCACACAAAAGCCAAAGCATAACTCATTTGCTCAACATCAACTTAAATTAATCAGGATACAACAAAAGAAATTACAACAAAATGATACTTTACAGCTGAAGTGAAGCTATCCTTTCCCATGAGCATGATTATTGTCTTGAAGGACAATTTGCTACGTCTGAGAAAAGGCTCACATGCATTAGTTCCTAGAAAAACAGAGGCATTTTAAAGAAAGAATGATGCATCAGTCTTTTTAAGAAACTATCTGAACTGAAAGGGTAATCAAAATAGTTTTGAATTATAATTTTGTATTGTACATTTTCCATATTACAAAACAAGAATTGCATATATAAAATTATATTTTAAGAAGTTGTAATTATCCATTTATTGGAGTATTTGAAGAACTTGTACCATTGCTTGACACTGAGAAACATGAGACTACATTTGTCAGAACCATGACTAATATCATAAGAACATGGATCTTTAAACTTCATATCAGTGCAGCCGGAAGGAAAACAAAGAATCGTAATACATTTGCAAATTAAAACATAAAATTGAGCTGACTAATTTCCTTTGGTGAATGTGAGAATTACAGATCTCTGCCTTAAACTATACAAAGCTTTCTGTGTTTGTTCTTTGCCCAGCATTTCTGATATTGCTCGTACCTAATTATAATGTGCATTTCCCTTTAATCAGTGATGCACAATTTATTTTGTCATGCTCATAAATGTGCTTTTCTGGCATGTTTATTGAAATACGCACAAAACATCTTCCTATGAAACAAACAATTCAGGCTTTGATGGTATAAATGTATATAGAATTCAAGCAAAAATAGTTATAGCTTTGTTAATAGTATTTTCAGGTTTTAATAGTGGGTTTCAAAAGCACAACAGAAAGCTTTTAAATCCTTAAATTTAATGTACGAAGAAAAAAAATCCATAACAGTAACGTAAAACTCGAGAGATTTCTGCCCTATGTGCATTTAGAGATGCAAATCTGATTACTATAATGACAAAAAGCAGATATTTTTTTCTAATTTTCCTTGATTGTATTAGAGGCTTCTCACACCAAAGACAGAGTAGGAAGCCAACAACCTTATACAAAAAATGGAAATATTGGTTAGGTACCAAACCCAGGACATCGTTAGAGGCTTTAGAGATAAAAATGGTGCTACTAAGGAAATTAATGCTAAATATTACTACAGTGAAATTAAAGCTATATTTTATGAATTCCTTTACTTTGTTATAAAAAGCTACATCTATATAATTAAGCTGAACAAGGCCAGAACATTGGCCCAGGGTTGGCATGGGATTACTCGTACTGTTTAATCATTAGTGCACTCTTTGGGCACCTTTTTGGGTTTTGCTGATTAGCACTAGCCCAAACAATGACATTCTTAGGGTTAAGATAAGTCAGGGACCATTCCTAAAAGATAATATGGATGAAGCCACCTTATTTTAGGAAGAAGGGAGTTGAGCTGTATAGAATTAACTAAACTGCACTGCTTGGTCTCAGGATGAACAAACAGACCATGACACATTTTATTTACTAGTGCAGATATGGTTGAGATCACTGCTCAGACCCCCAGACAATCCCAAGCTCTTTAACATACAAACCACACAAGAGAGAGAATCATATAATCACAGAATGGTTGAGATTGGAAGGGACCTCTGGAGGTCATCTTGCCCAAGCCCCCTGCTCAAGCAGGGCCATCTAGAGCCAGTTGCCCAGGACCATGTCTGGATGGCTTTTGAATATATCCAAGGATGGGGATGCCACCACCCTCCTGGGCAACCTGTCCCAGTCCTCCGTCACCCTCACAGTGAAAAACTGTTTCCTGATGTTCAAATGGACCCTCTTGTGTTTCAGTTTGTGCCCATTGCCTCTGGTCCTGTCACTGAACACCACGGAAAAGAGCCTGGCTCCATCTTCTTTGCACTCTTACTTCAGGTATTTATATACATTGATGAACTCCCCCTGAGCCTTCTCTTCTCCAGGCTGAACAGTTGCAGCTCTGTCAGCCTTTCTTTGTAGGAGAGATGCTCCAGTTCCTTAATCACCTTAGCATTCCTTCACTGGAATCTCTCCAATGTGTCCAGGTCTCTCTTGTATTGGGGAGCCCATAACTGGACACAGTACTCCAGGTCTGGCACACCAATGCTGAGTAGAGGAGAGAGCATGTTGTCTTTCCCACTGTGAGCTCCAATCTCTACATAACAGTTTGTATGCTCTTACAAAATCCTAGTCTTCTAATCTTGAAATGTCTTTATCTGCCCCTCTATTCTAAACAACTATAAGGTAGGTTTTGATATTTATCTAATTCAGGAATCAGCCAAAAGATAGAAAGTTAATATTCTCTGTGAGATAGTCTGCTACTCGCTGGTTCTGGGCTCTGCCACTGTCACAACTGTTTCATCAGTGCAACACTGACATCTCACTTAGGTGCTGCTGTGGCTAACTTTTAGGTTGCTTCTCTCAGCACTGTAAGCCACACCTGGATTAAACTGTTCAGTTTCCTGAACAACAGATAGGAGGAAAAATTATGTTTCAGACTGGGTTCCACAAACAATGGCAGACAGAGTAGGCAGCCTGCTGAGGATGAAGATGAATCCCAAATCTTGCTCCTTTTTGCATTCAGATGCCTTGGTCATTGCTTCTTTTCAGCTTCTTTCCAGTCATGAACTGCTGCCTGATGTCTTCTCTCTAAAAAATATTTCAGAGAATCAGTCTATGCTAAAAAAAGCAATTAAGAATAGGTATTTTTGGAAGGGGTGATGATATTGTTCTGCTCGTATTTTAGTGTATGCAAGGAGATGGAAGACATTCCTAGTATTTCTGAAGAAGCGGGAACAGCATGACACGAGAAGTAGGGACATTAACCATATGGGTATTGCCAGTCTTCTGCTGGACCTTGATGTAGCACGTTTAAAGCAGGCTTGGCTCTGCACTGTCTTCATGGAAGCCATCTAAATGTTACGTATCTGTCCAAACCTGTCATCTGGACGTAACTGTTCTGTGCAGAGAAAAAAAATCACCTCTGGAGAGCAATCATCTCAGCATTGATGAGGAAACATAGATGACTAGTTTAATTTAGACCTTAATTAACAATCTTACCAAGTTCTCTGTTTCCCACTGGGGAAAGCACCAGATATATTTACAATCCAATTTAGCTGAACACAGCACATATTTAAAGCAATCCCTATTCAGACCCTCAAGCACATGCTTAAGTCACACTATATAATGAAATCTGTAGATGTGTATGAAGCTAAGCAAATGTTTCAAGATGTTTTTGAAGAGTGGTTCAGTCTGGAACCTTATGAGATTCAGCTCACTGCTTTTCTAGCCATATATAGAAAAATGAACTGAATAGACATAGGATTTTGTCAGCAGTCTTGCTGTATTTCATCTAACTTTACCTCTTTAAGGCATTACTTTATCTGTCATTACATAATGTGCTGGGTTTCCAGTTTTCAAGGTGTTATGGTTTAACCTGGTAGGCAGCTAAACACCACACAGCCATTTGCTCCCTCCCCCCCACGCTGGGATGGGGAAGAGAATTGGGAAAAAAAAAAAGTAAGATTCATGGGTTGAGACAAGAACAGTTTAATAGGACAGAAAAGGAAGGGAAAATAATAATAATAACAACAACAACAACAATAATAATTATTAATAATAATAACAACAACAACAATAAAAGAATATACAAAATAAGTGATGCACCATGCAATTGCTATCCACCTGCTGACCGATGCCCAGCCAGTTCCCACGTAGCAGACTTCTGGCCAGCTTTTCCCCTATTTTATATACTGAGCATGACGTCATATGGTATTGAATAGCCTTTTAGCCAGTTTGGATCAGCTGTGCTGTGCTCCCTCCCAGCTTCTTGTGCACCTGGCAGAGCATGGGAAGCTGAAAAAGTCCTTGACTAGTGTAAACACTATACAAGTGTTTATATAAGTAAAACACAACACTATGCCAGCTACTAGGAAGAAAATTAACTCTATCCTAGCCAAAACCAGGACACAAGGGCAGATATTTTTTCATTTTATTTTTTGTAGGCTGATTTCTTTCTGCAAGCCGTATAATCAATAATAACTGTTAATGACCTATTCAAATTCATCTTCATACAAGTATTCAGACTTTAACAATATGCTCCTTCACATCTGTTTTTTAAGGTGAAGTTGCTTCAAACAGTCTCAAATCAGAAATTCTTATTTTTCTGACTGCTTTTTCATTAACCTATACTTTATCTGAAATGCAGTCATCTTGAACTTAGATGCTGGCAATGAATAATGTAACCTTGTTCCTCCTAATTCTCCCCTTTCTTCACATTAGATGCTGCCAGCAATTATTTTATATGTAGTTATACTATTACTCTCACAACCCATCCTCCTGCTTGCTTCTAAAACAAATCAATTTACTAATATATTTCTATAAATGCCAATTCAGAATTACTTAACTCAAGACTCTGCTCATGAGCCAAACTTATTTAATGGATCAATCCTTTAATTTTCTTTTTATTATAATAATTTGGTCTATTTTGGGGCCAGACAGTTTAAAAGAAATTATCATTTCTTTTGGCTGCCAAGAATATTTCTACTGTCAGTAGAAACCTCATCAAACCTAAGAAAGTACTGTATTTATTTGGCTTAGATCTCAGCCAAAGAATGTTTTCTTGATTCCTGATCTCAGTCTGCCCTTCCCAGAATATACCAGAAATTCCAGAAAATGTAACATGAGTCTTTGATAATTTTGTCCAAAAAATTTGCTCACACTTTAGCAGTCTGAAACAGACTTCTTAAATTTGAGCAACAGATAGGAAAATATGGAAAATGTTGTGTTGTTTTGTTTTTTAAGAAAACGCATGCATCACTTAAGTGTGCAAGTCTTCAACATTTGGAAACCTTCAGTTTTCACTATTTATAAATATCTAAATGTGAAGATGATGTTATCACAGTAAGTCATTGCATTTAACAGGCAACAGCAGTGTAATATCCTGAAAGACTAGCAGGTGTCTGAACAAAAAAGCAGGGTGGTGGTAGTGGTAAGGCCTGTTAATCTACGTCTATGATAAATACAGCAAACTTAGCACATGAAGTAGGCACAACTGGATCCTCTGGCAGACTAAAAGGAAGTTATTGCAGACAGTGGGAAATGAAACTCTGTTTACCTCTCATTTCACTTTCTGTGGCATTAGATTTGGTCAATATATGGATGCTCACAGAAAAAGGATAGTTATTAATCTAAAAATATCTCTCGAAATGAACTTTTACTTTTGCATCTTTAGTAGGCTATAGTAAGCAGGCAGAGGCCAGGAATGCTGCTAGTAAAGACACAAAATACTTTCTCAAAGCGAAGAAAACTTTCTGCATTGTCCCCTCCTTTACTATATTGCATTACAATGCACAAGCATAGGGAATGACAAAACAAGCTTTCATGAGAGGAAAGTAAGAAAGAGTAGATCTTTTTGTTTACAAACACATAGAGAGGGTCATACTTTTGTATGGTCCCCTTTCCATTGGAAAAAGGATAAAGGACAACACAGTAACCAACTTATCTGACAAAGCTAAGAAAAAGTTTAAGTTGAGAAAGAACAGCCAGAGAGAAGGAGAGACAGAAGATAATTAAGATATGAAGATGCAAACCAGAGTTTTCACAGTTTTACGATTTTTGTTATTTGTCAAATGATAACAGCCCACTTCCAGAGCAGCCTGGTCTGCACCTGCTAGTTTGTGAGGTTGTACTGAAGGCATCAGGAGAAAAAGGTATGTCCTACCACACTAAAACACAAATGCAGTCATCCCTCTGGAATGGCAGCTGGAGGCTAGGCTGGGTAACATATACCTCTTAAAATGAAAACTGATGAACAGGCTGAGGCAACTCAATCTTGCTCAAGGGCTGACATGCACAGAATATTTAAGTTCCTCTTATAGTCATTAAGCTGGTAACCTTCTCTCATTGTGTTATTGGTGTTTAGGTGTCTTTTACGATACCCCAAATCACTTTGGAAGTGGAACACAGAAAGGAATACAAAGCAGTTATTTATTCGCTAACACGGGCAACACGTAGCTAGGACTCGTGGTGCACCAGACTGAGCAGGAGTATGCTCGCTGTCTTAGCTGGTTGGGCAGTTGTCAGCCATGTGGGGAGAGGTGGGTCTGCTTTGCTCCTTGGAACAGGCTGGTCTATGCCTTCCTCTTTTATGCCTTTTTTATTCCCCCAGGAATTTATCTCTCTTCACATCAGTATTTTTCCACTTGGATTCTAAAACAGCTTTTACCATTTCAGCAATTACCCTCCATGTTTTCACTTAGCCTGTCCTGCAGAGTTGCATTTCACATACTTTCTCACACCTTTGCAACATTTTTTTCTTAGTAAGGCTGAGCCAATTCCACACAGCTGTACTGCACCAGTGCCACCTCATGGCAGCTCACCCCTTGGACTGAGAGCCACCAGCTCGTCCTCCAGTATATAGCCACTTACTGATCAGCCAAGTGCTCTTTAGGCACCACTGATTGTATTGACTAGATATTCTTCAACTATAATGGGTGCTTAGATACTTTGGCCATATATAAATCCCCCGGGTATACATCCTGACCTTGAATAGAATGGCAGTTTGTCTATTCAGTCTCTTTCTACCCAGTTCTTAACTGCAGCCGAGTCCCAGAGATCTGATTATAGTCACCCATATGCTGTTTCTTTTCGGTGCTCTTTGGTACAGTGCTAAGATTATTTATGTAGAATCCATTGTCACCAGAATGCCAGCATTACAAAGAGGGTCATTATGCACCTCTCTTGTCTTCATTAATTATGGAGTTTTATTGTTGGTGACTTTCCTATTAAGGGCTTTCTAGGAAAATGCTAACAAGTTTCTCTATTAAAAAATGTGGATAACTTTTTATTTGGCTAGAATAAGTCCATTCTCCTTTCTAGTTTACAGTTAATTTCTTGTACCTCTTCAGTTTCCTTCCAGCTGTTTCCAGCTGTTTCTACCAACATATTCTGAACATAGTATTTATACTTGCTCAGACACTGTAATTTGCAGTTTCTATACCTCTCTAATGGAACCAGATGATATATTTTACCATTTTAATATGTTTAATTTTTATATTTATTTTTAATTTAATGCTGTAGTGATCAGAGGAGGTCCCTGATGACCCAACAGGATATTTGGGAATGACCAGCATATCTTCACAATGGGCAAATTTGCCTGACTAATGTACTTGATTTCTGATGAAGTGCTTTTGATGTGGTCTCCCATGGCATCTTTACAGCCAAATTTGTGAAATATAGTTTGGGTGTATGGACTGTACGGTGGACAGAAGACTGGCTGGTGACTACAGGAGAGGACCTGGACAATGAAACATCAGATGTTAAGTACTCAGTCCCCACTTTGGGGACTTTAGTTTTGATGAGCTCTCATCTGACCTAGGGACTGTATGCCTCTTAATGACAGGAGCAGAGTCAGCATTCCTGAAATGCACCTTCCAGCTTTGTTTCATCTGAGAAGACTGAAGTTTGCCTGAACAATAAGTGGGGACAATTTGGAGATTAGCTTGAAAAAGCTCACTTCTGATCTGAGCTAAAACAATATGTAGAGTTATGTCATGTTAGGCAGAAACTGGAGAAATTTTCTCCTAAGGATTTTTTCTGAAGACACCAAGTCTTCATAGTTGCATGTGCCACCAATCTGGTTCAAAAAAACATATAATAATTCTGGTCTTATTTCTCATCCATTAGTTCTTTCTCCCCAGAGTTTTGGGGGTTTTTTTGTTGTTTTTTTTTTTTTTTTATTTCTTTAACCTGGCATTTTTGTGACTGTAAGGTTTTGATTTTGTTCTTGGTTTGTGTTTGAAAGATATCACAAAATTGCTTAGCTGCTAAGAGTCACATCACAAGCAACCGCTGACATGGATTGAATGCTACTTTGCAACTTCCCTGGGGACATATTGTGGAATTGATGTATCAGAAAAAAATAGTAAGAATTGTTTAACATTGCAGCTCAGGACAGGCATCTGTAAACCTCTTCAGTTTCTCATGAGACCTCTGAGAAAAAACATTGGGAGCCACTGAGTAGAAGTAAGGTAGAAAGAACATTTATTTAATAGCACAGGTTGTATTTGGTCAGTTAGAAAACTAGTGCATGTGGCACTTAACATTAAAGCACTTTGAAATAGCATGATATGCTGATAGCTAGCTATCCAGTTCCTCTGTAGAGAGATACATGCTAGGGATAAAAAGATCTAGGAACATTATACTTGTGCTTTTTATTTTGTGAAATACTTGTCCCTTTCCTTACACCAAACAGTATATTTCTCTTAGAAATGCTCTGATGTTTTATTCTATACCTTACTGATCAGCTGTTCCTATATTAGAAGTGTGCTTCAGTACTTTAAAAGTCTTCTTTTGGGGAGAGGTGGTGAGAAGGGGAAGATGAGGGAGGGGACATAGTCTTTCCTGGAAAAATAAAAAATGCTAAAGAAAATTATCTTTATTTCAAATAGTATTATAGTATTTGTGAAGTAAGATTAGACATTATCTGTAAATCTTTTCTCTGAATCTGAAGAAAAGTAACATTTGCTTGTACTCATCTTAGGGAAGATGATAGAGGAAATCCTATATAGACAGTCTAAGATATCATTAACTGTGCAAGATTCAATAATTGTGTTTTTTCTTAAAACTAGTCCATTAATTTATGTGCAAAAACTCTTCCTCAAATAAAGGACAAGCAACCAACTTTACCATTGCTCAACAGGTGAACATTTTATCAGTGCTTAAAATTTGAGAGGAAAGACAGAGGACAAGTTACAGTTTTCAGGCAAGTATTAAATATGGCATTGGTGTTAACAGAGAAACTTGTTATCCCCTCCTCTCACTGTTAATATTTGACTGGGTTTTCCTGATACTTTCTTTCAGTCCTGGAAACAATTTGTTAAACGCAAGAATTCTTAACCAGTTAATTTTCTTTAACAATGAGGAATATTGCCAATAATTAACTGAAAGTTCAAAGAAGTAATACATGAAAGGTCAAGCAATTCCCCCTGTATCTTTTTGGATACCTATAAAAATCCTGATTTATCAAAAAAGCAGGATTTTTCATTTTAGAAGCCAGGCTGGTTGTTCCTGCTACACTGTA
Organism: Nipponia nippon; assembly: GCF_047370975.1. Taxonomy (NCBI): domain Eukaryota; kingdom Metazoa; phylum Chordata; class Aves; order Pelecaniformes; family Threskiornithidae; genus Nipponia; species Nipponia nippon. Next base: position 112,741,454 of record NW_028262358.1, on the reverse strand, counting down.
TTAATTTAGAAGTCTTTCCACTTTTAATGATTATTTTAATCAATGCGCCTGATATTCAGTAGGATGTAATTCACAGACCAGCTATGTTCCCTCACTTTTAAAACTGGTCCTCTTTCAGTTAAAATACTGGCTCTAGTTTTGATAGCTATAAGCTATCATGACCTTCACAGGCACTTTTTGGGGTTATATCTCTACTCTCTCTAAACTTTGACAATTAGAGCGTTTTTAGCTTGTTACTACCTTGGGGTTTACACAAAAGCTACAGCAGTGGATTCCTGCTTGGATGTGAAACTCTCCCATTTGAGGGATGACAATTACTTTTCATTAAAATGAGGTATTCTGATAAAATGTTATTAGGTTTACTGTTGTAATCACCACTGATAATGGTGATGATAGGAATTAAATTAATTAGGTTCTTTTTTTTAATATATATATTTACACACACACATTTATAACTTTACATCCACAGGATACGCTCCGGTGGGACCTTTAAAAGATTAAAATATTGAATGAGATACATATTTCTTCTCCTTATTGGCCAGGTTACCTCTCTGATCACCGAGAAGAACTTCACCAAAAAGTGAATGGAGGAGATATTTTTATTGCACAAACTGGGTAGCATTGCATAGGCAAAGTGGAATGTGAAAATAAAAGAAGTATAAGAGTTTCTTTCTTGCAAATGAAATACGAAGGCACAAAAACTTGCTCAATACCACAGGAAATGCTTTCTGGATATCTGAGAACAGAATCTTTCAGTCTAGTTCATTGCCTACAAGACTAACAATGCCTGCACTTTCGAGGTTGTACTGTATGTTTCTTTGATAACCATAAGACTATCATAATGTCTTATTGGAAAATAAAGTACTTGGTGTCATGTTTTCTCACAAATAAACAAAACAATAGAATGGAAATTATCAGGATGAAATCTTTAGATTCATATTTTTCTTAGAATATGTAATACTGTACCTTGAAGTTTAATCAATTAGAGTCCATTGTGTAACATTAAGAGAGTTTGTAGTTATAGAAGAAACATTTTTTAATTTTATGAGGATTTTATTCCCAATTGAAAACATGTAAAATAGGATTATTCTTCATAAAAAAGTAATATGAAAAAAACCAGCACTGAAGAAGACTAACCAGTTTAATTGTCTGAGAATTTTATGAACAGTTATATATAGGTATTTTTTTGAGTAACTAATCATAAATTTTGAGCAGTTAATTCAGCTACAGACTACAATTGTGGGAAGCAGGAGTTTGATAATGCCATAACTAGGAGAAAAGAAACAACAGCAGGAAACACCAATTAGGCAATCTCCTCTCGAATGTCATCTTATGAAGTTATTTAAAATAGAGACAAATTGTTTTCTGTATGACAAAACAATAGATTTTGAAAAAGAAAAGGACAAAAAAGAATGGATATGTGAAACACAAAACAATGAATAACAGCTGTCTTTTGGCACCATCTGTTATATAAAGTACCTTCATTCTCTCTAGAGAATGTAGGGAACTAGGTATGCTGCCTTAACACCTGTTTGGAGCACCACCCAGCACTTAGTGAAAATGATGATCCAACACTGTCCAATACCATCCAGCACTGCTATTCTCTGAGTTATTGAAATGTTAGGGGTCTCAGTTGTGGGAATGCTTTGTGGAAATTCTGGCTTTGAGTCAGTATGAGCAGCACCATCTCCTAAACAGAAGTGTAACCATCAGTATTGAAGGATCGGCTTTCTAGTCCAGTGGTCTGGTAACAGTGAAAGACAAAAAACCTCAGCCACTGTATTTCCTGGTTTTGATTTTTGTTTGGTTGGTTGTTTTTTTTTTTTTTTTTTTCCCCTGGTTACCCTACTGTTCATGCTCCTCAGCCACTGTTATTGTGCTTTCTCAGCACAGTGGAGGTGAGACTGTGATTCAGGTGACCGATTCTACATATTCTGTATCATAGGCGTATCTTCACATTATGCAGCGAGGCCATTACTGTCCCATTACAATGTGTCATTTTTTTCTTTATAGATTCTGCATCATTAACTGAGCCACTACTCTGTAAAACTCTTTGGAATAGGTCTTCTGTGAGGTTTAGATGTACATTCTTTCAACAGCCTCCACTATGTTCAATTGATAAAAATAATTAATTCCTTTTTCCCTAGGTCCTGATGTATTTAATATGTTTGGAAGTTGGAGCTGGAAGTTTAAGATTGTCTTTTGTCTTTGCTTATTAGCACATAACAAATCTCTGTAACTACAGCTATGCCTTTGGTGAATCATATGCCATCCCATCATCATCTTATATTGTGTCACTGTCTGCCTCCTGTGTTATAAGTGGTGTTGCACATACTGGGTCTACAGTGGTGATCTAGGCACAGCACCTGTCCCACTGATGATAGCCAGGTTGGAAGGAAGTCCACTTTACTGCACCTGTTGGGTACTATAGTGGCCGGGTTAATAGAAATAAGATCAAATAAAGAATTGCTTTTCTCTCTTAAAATCAGGGAATCTGATTCCCAAAGAAAATAAGGTATATGTTTGGTTGGCCACATTTTAGTATGTATTAACTTTAACCACCATAATCTTCAGGGGTACTACTCTGTTCAAAATTAAACATGTGTTCAGAAACATTCTTGAACTTGGGTTCAAATCTTTGATCTTGCCAATATACTCCTGTAGAGATAAATGGATTTTGAATGAGGTACTCAAATAGGATAAGCTTGTCTCCCTTAAAAAAAAACCAAAAAAAATAGGCACAGTTCATCATTGCAGAACTAGATTTCTGTGCCTTAAGCATTATTTCTGTATTTTATCCAATCAATGTCTCATTTAAAAAGCATAAAAAGATGTGGTAGCTGGAACTCCAGTCCAAATATCTTGCCCTGGTCTGTTGTTGAATAACCTAATCGCTAAATTTAAAAGATTACGCTGATACGATAGTTCATGTGTTATTGGCATCCTGGAACCACTTAAATAGGATGAGAAAAGGCACTCCTGTTCAGAGTACTCTCTAGCTCACTGGTAGAGACCCACTTTCCCCTGGGAAGTAGGGGACATAGATTTGAATTCCCTCATGCTGATGAATGGATTACTCACAAAAATAGGTACCTCTCTCTATTGTTTCTGAATGGTAATGGCAAGGTGCTGTGTTTCTTGATGGATTTAGTGCTGTTTGTGTGATTTAGTATGCTCCCAGTATGCTTGCCAGGCTAAGGCTCTCTGCATTGTCTCTGAATTACAATGAAGTTTAGAAGGGGGTGTGTATAAAATGTTTGCCTGAAAATTACTAGAACATTAGAGAGAATAACAATTTTAAAGTCTCTCTCCTGTATTTTAATAGTCACAGCGAATAAGATTTTTTTTTCTATCTTGTTCTTGTGTTTCTGTTTCTCATCCATTTCTTTTTCATCTTGACTGAAACCACAGTAAGGGTTATAGTTCTAGCAGTGAACCGTAGCTCCCAAGCTCAGTGATCTGAGAGATTTCCAAAAAAAAAGAAAAAAGAAAGTTATTAAAATAAATCCAGATATCTTTTTATGTTGAAAAGATGGGAGGTAGAGGGGTGAAGAAAGAGGGAAGAAAAGTGCTTTATATGGGACTGAAGAAAACCTACATCAAATATGGGTGACTTGGCAGATTTGGATTAAGTGTTATTGCCAAGCATTGTGACTGTAAAGCTATTTTAGGGATTTCTGCATTTTCTACAGTAAGTGGTATGACAAATAAATGTAAAAAGGAATTCATTCTGAGTGTTCCAACATTCTGTCAATGATGGTAAATAAAGAACTGCTCTGCATAAGACTGACAATCTTGTACGTTTACTGGGGACTGATTTAATGGTCTATAATTAAGTGTAAAATTGGAAAAGAGAAAAATGTAATTATGAACAAAATTTCATAGCTAGATTTCCGAGTTGCCAAATGCTTCAGAAGACTGCAATTTCACAGCAGGATTGGTTCCAGAAGTGGAAATTGGACATAAATATTTCCAGAGAGTGGAGATGTAAATTTAAAAAAATTAATTAAGCAACACATTTTGTCCTAATACATTCTCTATTAATAATTATAAACTAATCACAGAGCTATGGTTTAGAAATCAACTTATTATAAAAATTTTTAATGAATTAACTTCAATTGTAAATCTGTGTCTAAGAATATTTCAAACAGTTGGTCAATTTTGGTGCATTATTTCATGATAATTGCACATAAAATGCTCTGGGTGTGTTGGCTGCTGAACAAGAAACATTCTGGCTACTACAAATCAGTTTTTTTCAAGTATTGTATAAATATTCCATCACCCTAACACATCTATTGTCACTGACTAATAGTGCATTAATTTATTCTTTTTTTTGTTATTGTTTTTGACTAATGGTCTGTATTTTCCATTAGGGATCTTGTTATCATTAGATCCTATTTATCAAAGAAAGCTATAGGAACAGAATGACTCTTGTTTTGTTCCCAAACTAACTGTACCTAGGGGATATAATGGATACCATGGCAATAAAAGGAAATCGTTATTCTACAATCATACAATTGGCTTGGAGACATATTTAAGTCTTTGGAATGGCTTTGGGGTAGGTTTATTGTATTGCCAACTCAGCACTATGAGTGTTTACATTAATGTATTTTGTTATAAGATGTAAGCGCAGTGGAGCCTTTAAGACGAGTAGCAAAATTAATAGTGATTCTGAAGATATACAAATAAAGCAATTCTGCTAAAACCGGTGATGGACTCAATATGAAAACAAGCTCTTTTTCTTAAGAGAATTTATGTCGATACCAGGTGTGTGACGTATTTGAAACTCGTGTCAAACAAAAGGGCTCCGGCACAGAAAAGTGCTGATTATAAGAGGCAGCGATTGACCCAACTCTCTACTATTTCTGTTTGATTAGAAGTCTGTTATTGATAGGACCGAATGACGGCCTCACTTCATTGTTGGGCTGAATACCAGCTAGTTTTAGAAGACAATCTTATTAACTAGTAGTTAAGTGCCACCAGCATATCTGAGATTGGAAGCATGCAAGGATGAAAACAGTACATGTGGAAAAAAGAGCAATTTGAGCATGCCAATACATCATGAAAAGGAAGTCCAGAAAAGACAGAGAGTAGCAAAAGGTGAGCAAATTTATAAATTAAACTATTCCAGTTAGACAAGCTTCTTCAAAGTTTTAGAAAAAATAGTTTCTATTTAAATGGGAGTACTTTGTGCTTTTTCATGGAACACTTCAGGATTTTTCTTTATAATTAAATGGATCAAAATGACGTTATGAGGGTAAGGAAGAGGAAAAATGAACAGAGAGTGAATCAAAAGTAGAAATTCAAATAAGTCTTTCATGGAGATCTTCATGAAAAGTCTGGGTAATGCTGATAAAATTTTTCAGGGGAGGAGCTGTTTTGGTAAGTCCGAATAACAACAAAAATGGTTTTACAACAGAACTGAGCCTTCAAATATTTTTACTGCAACTGCCTTGGCACAAGACTTGGTACTTCAGTGTTAGAAGCTATACTTTCTATATTTTTCTTCTACTTATTTATTCTGGTTTTTGAGGATGAGTTCTTTTTATTCATTTCTTTAGTTTATAATGCTTACGTTATTTTAGTAGCTAAAGGATATAACTAGGCTGGATGCTATTTCCAACACTATGTAAATATGAGCGGGAAGGACTGTTGAGAAAGGTGATGAAGGTAATGGTATTATTGGTAGCTACAGAAGTGATAGGACAAAAGGTGGGGAGAATGTTACGATGTCTCAAGGAGTCTGCAGAGACGTTTCCCTAAAGACCTTCCAGGAGATGAGACAAACTCCATGGGCTGGCCTCTTGTTTCATATCACGGTATCCTCCAGAAGCTCAGCGAACCACTCAGGCACCACTTTGTACAGATTGAGACTGTACAATAAAGCTGAACAATATCCTAAATTTTAACTGCAAATGCTCATTTTACCATGGTCACTTTCTTTAAATCTGGCCTTAAAAATCCTTCCATTTTAAAACTTATGAGGAAACTTACAGATAACATTTCTGTATATAGGTAAGCCTTCTAATATATTTAAGAGAAGGTCAAACTGCAGCTGATAAACCAGCTATGGCTCACAAAATGGCTGATGTGAAAACTCATTGCAAACGCTGCCTTAATTTTTTTGTTTTGACACTTAGACTTCATACACAGGTGTCATCTTCATACACAGGTGACACAATCTATCATTTGGGCATGTGCCCATATGGGTATCACAATGGGCATTCATTGGATTGATTGCACAGGGTAATTCACTATACAGCACTCTGGTTATGGCTGTAATCTTCTTTTGGCTCATATCTTAGTGTGACATGTGAAAGTACCTGATTCCCAGGAAATGCTTCCAAAATATTCCACATCCTAATAATTCTGTGAAATGTTTTATTTATTCATATTTGTGTGTGTATATATCTATGCATATAGATAGACAGATAGATAGATCCCATTTAAGTAGAAGCTTCTCAGTTCAGATATCTTCATTTATTTTCCTAAGCCTCTAGATGCTGCATGATAAAAAAGTTTATTTAAAGATCTAGATTATACTGTGGAAAAATTACTGTGTGCACAATAATGGCTGTCTGAGTAGTTAGTCATAACAGCTTCTGTCTTACATTAGCTAATGTATATCTCTAAATTCCAAGTAGCAGGAGTTATTATAATTATTACAACTGATGCTTTGTTTTATAAGTACAATTGGGCATACCATTCACTTGTAGCAACACTGTTTAGCAAATATAAGCTGAATTTCTGCTTTAATATCTTATCTGAGAGGAGTCAACATCTCCTCTCTTTTAAACAGAGAAAAGAGAGAAGTTTTGGGGCTGTACATGAAGAGAAAGAATTTAATGCCAGGCACTGAATTAAAATTACACAGTTGAACTAGTAGAACTAGCTTGAGATAAAAACTGGTTGTAGGTATTTGCAAAGTCTACAGGCAAACATCTGGCTATGTTTTTGTCCTTCAGGTAAGATAGATTTTGCTAAGAACAATACCATCAAAAATCCCATAAGAACAATTTGGCCCGGGGGAAAATTGAAAGGTTAGAGAAAAACATCTTTATTTATTCATCTTACTTTGACTTTTTCTGCCATGAGGTTTGCTTGCAGTGAAATATTTCAGAAGTGGATTCTGCTTAGTGCTTACATTAAAAGTGATTTTGTTCTGTGTAGTTTTTTAATATTTTCTGCTAAAAGGAAAATGTAGTACTTTCCAATAATTGTTGTCTGTTAACGTTTAATGTACTAGGGCTGTGGATAGTGATCCCATTTAAAAAAAAAAACAAACAAAATTTATATCAGATAACAAATATATTTCTTACTTTTGAATGGGAATGGGTGTAGGCTAGAGGCTAGAGACTGACAGTTATTACAGATAGTTTAATGGAGATCATACTAGCATCCAATATCCATTTTACCCCTCCCTTCAGTGCACTATGTATTTCTGCTGTATTTACCTTCCATGTAAAACAAGATGACACATGCCATTAATTGAACTTCATGGTCAGGTAAAATATTTTAAATGTTTTTCTGAGAACGAAAATCAGTAATACTAGGGCATCCATTTTAGCATGTACAAATAAAAATATGTCCATCTGCTACTTGCATTGTACTGGATACAGTAGGTAGGCAGAAGAACATATTCAGCCTATAAACTGTTCAGGGAGAGTTTGTACAAACTGTAAATGTCCGTTAGGTACCCATTTCCTTTGAAAGTAAGTTTTTATTTTACTAAATATTTTACTAAATTTGGTTGCATATCTGAATTACTTCTTGATTTTAAGTATAAGAGAGAGCAATATCAACATTCATTTAGGAGTCAGGCTCTCTGGTCAGATTATGATGTGCTTTGTTTCTTATAGACTGCATTCACCTATGTCCAGGGTAGAAATCAAAATGATCAATTTTCTTCATCTATGACACCAAAGACACTGTTATCACTATTGCTTTAGCACAGTAAATTAAAGACTGTGACATAACATATGAACAACATAAAGCTATGTTAAGCTGCATAAAACTGCCCAGGTATCCTGATTTCCTTTGCAGATTTCAGTGGGAAATATTCCTAGCAGGTACAATCCTTTCTGCCTCCATTCACATAAAGCCTACCTGTCCCGCCGTAGTCCCTCCACCATGTCCATGCCTCAGGTCTCTCTCTTCTCTCCTATGTACTCATGTTTCCTACAAACCTCAACCAATTCTAATGCCTCCCTGCTCTAATATAAGTCCATGTCGCATCCAAATTTACTGTGTACTGTGCATTTTACACAAGCTACGTACTTGCTCTTTGCTCTGCCTATTACTTCTAAAACAGATTTGCCCAGCTCTGCATTTCCTTAACTCACCATGGGGAAGTTGTTTATAGCTATGGGGTCTCCTTTGTGAGCCTGGTCCCATTTTATCATCCTATGCTACAATACACCGTGTCCCAACTTTTCAAGTCACTTAGAACTCCTGTAGCTATAGTGGCAGCCCAGTTCAGGGCACAAAACTCTGAACTGGGTAATGCAAAAAACAGACAAAACATCTGAAACCGTAGTGCCTAAGCTCTAGGAAGCATCTACAGACCATGTAGATGTCAAAGTCAAATTCAGACATGCCATTCTAGCTCTAAGTGTAACAGCTGAAGAGGTTTCTGCCCTGGGGCATTGCTTGTTGACTACAGATGACTGGCCCCTTCCCCTGCTGATGGAAGGCCTGTTTGAGCTCTCCAAATTTGCCATGTTGTCTGTTTATGCTTACTTGGCTGATGCTCTGTGAAATGGACCAGGCTGTACTTACACTGGCTTTTCCACCAGGATAGTAACACACAGCTGGAGGAGGGTACTATCTTTGATGGATACTGTTGTTTGCAAAGTGAATGCTGCAAAATTTCCAAGAAATATTTATTTTGATCCAAAATTTCATCAGTTTTTTGTAGTGAAAAAGAGACGTTTTGGACATCAGGTTCAATCCACTCACAAATCTTCAGTTCTCCAGTTCACATTAGAGGTAGTAACATACCTTTAAAAACTAGCGATTCACCTTCATTGCCCAGTCTAATTGTTCTAAATAAAATGTAAAATAAATTAGTAAATACCTGCTTGAGTCAGACATCCAGAATGCAGGCTTTCACGCTCAGCGATTGTCAGGAATGATAGCAAAGGAGAGCAGCAAGTGGAAACATCAATTTGAAATTGGAAGTGAGGGTTAACCAGTTTCAATAGCTTTGATAATTAGGTAGAGCTAGAACAGGTATTAAATATGCTTGTCCTCTAGAGATCTATTTTAAATTCATTATTTATATTTCTATGTCTAGATTTAAACACAAAAGATGAAATAAGTAATTTCATCTAATGTCTGCTGTAAAGGTTAATGAGAGAAATATAAAGCCTGGAATGTTTAGGTTGATTATCAGGAAAACGTTTTCTGACAGTGAAATATATTATGCTTTGGGATTGTCCCAGAAGGCAAATAGCTGAGTCGTAACTTCTTGGGTCATACTACTAAGTTGATGGAGGTCAAGAAAATACATTCTGTGAAACAGCCCTGTAAAACACACGTAGGAGGTGATGATCTGAGAATCCCATTCATCTGTAAATGCTATGATTCTATGATCTACTTTTATTTAATTCAAAGAATGTTTAGTGTTTCATGGAGAAGTTTCTGCATTATCAAGGCAGGATGGGAGGCACTAACACAAAAGAAAGTAAAAGAGCAGCAGCAAGAAAAAACTTCTTATGTTACTAATTAATCATGATGTGAGTTTTCTTCCAATGACACCTTCTTTCCAACCACTGACATATGGTGCTCATGTAACCAGCTGATTTGCAGTACCACATCCATATATCTGCATGTCAGATAGGTGTCTTGCTTTTGTAAGCTGGTGGCCAGGATTCTGTGAGGGGGTGTTTAAGATAAAGGTCACCCAGAGTTACCACACAGGTTTGGGTGAGGGAAGGTAGAGGAGAGCAAGTGTTCACCTAATCCTCCCTTCTCCTATTCAGTCCGTTATTTGCATGTTTTGGGGACAGATGTGCAATCTGGGAAGTTTTCCAAATTCATTTTTCAGAACATTAGGTGCTCTCAACATTAGGAGCACTAAGCAAATCCCTCTTTGTAACAATTTTGCCACCAGCATTGAAGATGAGCTGCTTTCAGGATGAAAATAGATGGCCAAGGATTTGGGCCAAACCAAGCAATTTGGGGATAAAATTACTTAGAGAACTTTTCAGCTGGTTTTCACACACTCTGTTCTACTTAGAGTTCTTCAGGCCTTTGAGCACCTACATAAAAAGTGTTCTTACATGGAGTGTTTCTGAAAAAAAAAAAAAGAAAAAAAAGGAGTACACGATAAGGGGATGAGAAATGATTCCAGGATAATTCTATGTATAGAAGAATGAATCACCTACCCCAAGCTATTGATCTGATCAAAGGGTTTCTAAATATCGAGACTTGTTGCTACTTAAGTTTATTATTTTTCTATTTTGCTGGGGCTCTTTCTGCAGTTTTTCATGTCCTCGAAGACTGATTTTTTTTTTTTCCCCCTAATAAGGGGGACAGAATCTTGGAAGACTAAGAAGTAGTATTGAAATGGACTGCTGTCTTTCATTCAGAAGCCTCAATTTTTGTTTTTCTTTCCTGCTGCTTTAATGAGACTCCCTAGTGGAGTTCAGGCTTCTTGCTGCAGAGTCCTTGAGTTTGGAGCAGATTCCCCTTTATCTGCAGTAACTCAGATGTGCTGACATTCAATACAGTTCAACTGTTTTGCTGTGCTTTTAACTAATAGGTGGGAGAGGCTGGAATTGCATGTTGTCTGATTGTTTTGTTTTGTCTTATTTATTGTTACATATGTCTACAGGGGAGAAATATGGAAGACACTGACTAGTTACACAGTTAACTTTTTATTGGCTTTCATTTTTTATTTGAATAGGATTTTAAAAGGTAGGTCTCAGAGCAAAGGTAAGAGAAGGAAAGACAGACTGATGAGCTTGCAGTTAAGGGTTAACCCTGCTCCTGAGTGGTTCAGAGTGTAAGCATGCCCAGGTGGAGGACAGATTGTATGTGCTGTTGTCCTTTATGGGTTAGCAGAACATTGACTTACTTGATTACTCCAGTACTGGTTGTACGGATCTTTTGCTCTGAATACAATTGATCTTCTACATGCTTTTAGTCAAAGTGGGAAAGTTAACTTTAAAAACTGAACCATGAACCTCAGCAATTTCATAAAGGTGATGAATTCCCATGTTTCTGAAGGGACATATGGAGACTCTAAATCATCATAATCATAAATCATCATCATCATAAATCACACTTCCAATGATGGGGCATCCACAACTTCTCTGGGCAACCCGTTCCAGTGTCTCAACACCCTCATTGTAACTTTTTTTTTCCTTATGTCCAAATCTAAGTCTACCCTCTTTCAGTTTAAAACCATTGCACTTTGTTCTGTCACTATAGGTCCAGATAAAAAACTTTTCTCCATTTTTCTTATAAGCCCCCTTTAAGTATTGAAAGGCTGCAATAAGGTCTCCCTGGAGCCTTCTCTTCTCCAGGCTGAACAACCCCAACTCTTTCAGTCTTTCTTCACAGGAGAGGTGTTCCAGCCCTCTGATCATTTTCGTGGCCCTCCTCTGGACCTGCTCCAAAAGGCCCATGTCTGTCTTGTACTGGGGACCCCACAACTAGATGCAGTAGAGGGGAAGAATCACCTTCTGTGATCTGCTGGCTGTGTTTCTTTTTATGCAGCAAAACCAAGTAAGCATTTTACTAAATTTATAGTCTTTTTTTGCTGTTGTTTCTGTGTACTGTTGAATGTAATGCATTGCTGTAGCATTTATGGTACAAGTTACAGCACCATATCAAGTGACAGTTAAATAAGACAATGGCCTATAAACACACCTACAGAAGGACAGGTGTTTCCATTAAACAGCCTTCCATTTTTTGAGAACCCTACCAGACTAGCAAAGAAGGTAAGTGTCCTTACATCGATAACCTCAGTAATGCCCAGAAGATGTTGATTTAATCATGTGCTTTCAAGTTAAGCACATGAATAAACATTGCTTAAATTGGAGCTGTGTTCAGCAGAGGGAACAACAGTATTATATGCAAATATTTCTCCATAATAAATTTTAGCCCATATTGGCTTCTTAATACTGACCACTGTATAGCATAATTAAGAGAGGATTCAACAGAGGTCTCAACAGTAATGAAAAAGGTTCCCTGTGTTTTATAAATGGATCATGTTAATTACTTGTGCTCACAGCACCTCTAATAATTCTCAGAGCAGAAACAACATGGCTGTTCTAATAACTCTAAGGAGGATTCTATGTTTACACTACTGAATATACAAAAAAGCTATGTAGTCCTCTAAGGCTCTTTAGCTCTAACTAATTAAACAAACAGTGACTTTGCTGCTTGTGTCAGAAAATGGCTGGTGCCTCATGGACAGAAGCAGCTATGGAAAAGTCTTCTAACTATGCAACTGCCTTTGAGCATCATGCCACTGAGTGAGAGAAAAGCAAAAGTGAGGTAGGGAACTGAGTCGGGGGGACTACAGCCTAAAACTATAGAATGAATTACCCTAGGAACCGAGAGTAGCTTCAAACGTCGTTGCTTACTGCTTCCAGCATGTGACACATTTCTTTGACCTTATAATTTCTAATATAACAGTATGGGAATATGCACACAGGCGTTATTAAAAAAAAGCAAACAAGAAACAAACCAATAAAAACGTTATGCAGCCGTTTTTTTTGCCCTTGGGAAGATGGTACGAGGAGAAGTGAGTCATGCATATCAGATATTAGACACATTGCTTTCATGCAGTAGTAAAAGGCAGAGCTGAAGCTGTTCCACTTTGCATAAAAAATGTAAGTGATGGACGTGAATGTACATGGTAATGTAGATTCTCTCTGGCCCCTAGCACAGCTGAAACTAGCCTTCAGTGTATTTAATGTCGCAACACTGTGTGCAGTTCACATGTAGATATAGAACTAAGGTCCAAAATGCTGTGTTTACTTCTTATGTACTTCTCCATAAAGTTATCAGCCTTGATAGATGCCCATTTTTCCTATAACACTCAGAGAGAGAATGGGTCATGAAAGATGCATATTTTCAGTAGCCAGCTTTGAGGAGAGCTACCCTAACCATCCAGAACGGAACAATGAAGGAAGAGTTTTGTGTGATGCCTAAGTAGTGACCTAACTCAGAACAGTTACTATTTTCTCTTCCATTCTCTGGGTATCCTAAACATTAATCTGCTTGTAATGTTAATCAGCTATTTCTCATTCATTAAAAAAAAAAAAAAGGAAAGAAAAGAGAGAGAGAGAACTACTACTTCACTACTTCAAAATAGTCTAACATTCTAGTGGCTAAATGTTTCAAATGTGGACATGCGACTTCAAATTCCTTATTGAGAGTAAAGGCTTGAATTATATCATTTACATCCTCAGGAGGTTATTCCTCTGACTACCAACCTATTTGACTGCAGCTGGCAACTTTTGACAGGTTTCACTTCACTTAGCTTTAGACATTTAACATCTAGGCAAAAAATCTAAGCAAATTTTGTTATGTTCCTTCTGCTTAAAGGATCTGAAGAGTGACTTCAAGTGACTCATTTCAAAGGCAGGTAAGGCAGGAAGACAAGCAAGCTTTTTTGCTGTTAGGGTCATCAAACCCTGGCACAGGTTGCCCAGAGAGGCTGTGGAGTCTCCATCCTTGGAGATATTCGAAACCCAACTGGAATGCTACTTTGCACTTCATTTTTCTCTGGAGTGTACTGACTTTAATTTTAGATTCCTAACATAGATGAGATGAATCTCAGCTGATATCAGCTGTACCTGAAAGTCAGACTGGCATACTGAGATACAGCTAGAGGTGGAGGAAGATAGTTAGGTATATGGTAAATTGAAGAACACAGAACAAGTCTGTGTTAGACAGCAAATTAAACTAAAGTCTTTCTGAGATCCAAGCTAGAGCACTCTAACTGCAGAACTACACTTCCCATGTGTATCATGTCAACACATGGCTTTCAATTAGAAGCCTTAATGTGAATATTATATACAAGAATAAAATATATACACTTGTGAAATGTCACAAGGCAAGATGTACAGCAAAATGACTTGCAGTTGTTTCAGTACTGAAACACAATAGCTACATGCTTATGATCATGACAGATACATCACACTGAAATATTTTCTCTTTTCTTCCTTGTTATTCTGATTAGATAAGATTTAATAACTAATATACTGTTTCCATACCTGACAGTTCTTATTACTTTCTTCTACAAAGCAATTAATTCAGATAGAAATCAGAAAAATAAAAATTTAGTGTTTAGAAACAAAAGAGAATAATAATGTTGCTAATTCTATATTATGTATCATGTTTATTTTTGCTGTAGCAAGGTATAATTTCTTCAAGAACAAGGAGTAAAAATGATTACAAAAATTTGTGTTTACACTTTTAAGGGTGTCCAAGAATAGACTTAGTGGAAATTCTCATGATTATCTTTTTCAGGCATTTATTTCTTTAATGACATACAAAACATTGTTATTTTACTTTCTTGAATTATGTTAAGTGTAAATAAATTTGGGAAGTGGTGTTTCACCACATTTTGGCTTAATGCAACTCTAACGTATGATTTGAGAGTCAGAGAAACCTAAATGAGAATAGCATACTGCTCCCCCTGAACCATGAAAGAATATAGCCTGAAAGAGAACAGACATGTTGAGCAGATAAAGCTAGATGTACTTTGATATTGAAGCAGTCTGAAAAGGCCAGATGATAGTTTGTTTAGTTATTTGAAATCTCTGTTTAATACTTAAATTGGTGTGGGAGAATATTTTTTTTGTTCTTTTGTTGCAGTGGAAGTTTCCAGTTTTACACAGAAAATCCACAGTTGTCAGATTTTTTGGGGGGTCTTAAAACCTGTTGTCTGGTGAAGTTGGCTAATAGCTCTAAAGGCTTCCCATTTTTGTTCTGAACATAAAAAATCTAACATACTTGTTTCATTTTTCTGCAAGGCTCATCTCTGATGAAGCTGATAAACAGTACAGTTGGCTAGCACTTCTGAAAAGCAGGACAGTTTTTCAGTGATTGACTTTCTTTACAGAAAGGCCACAGAAAAGATTACAACAGGCAACTGTCACATGGAGTCTCACCTCTTTGATTCAGCTTTTGATTCTGCCACTCCCTGTGTGGCTCAGGGCATCTCACTTGGCCCTTTCTGGGCCTTCAAGTAGTTAGCCAGTCTCTTAAGAGATTTGTGTGGCTTCCCTAATTAAGATGAAAGGAAACGAAGAATACTACAATGTTGCAGAGGTCTATTATCATCATAATAAAATAAACAAATATTGCTTCAGGGATTCTGTACTGCCTGCTCTTCTTCTAGGAGAGCCTGCACAAACCACACCAAACTCTGATGATCTGTTGCTGCATAGCTGGCCATGCATGCCGAAAAATATCTTGTCAGTGACTGCATTCAGTGTATGATTGTTGACCTTTACTGAATCTCTTCGCTAATATCTGATATTTATTCTCTTATTTCTAATAGCTAGTACAATTTTGCTACCTTTTACAGCAATAAACTGTACCCTTTCAGGCATGCTAACAAGTCCTAGAGAATGAAAGTGATTTTATTGCTTACAGTCTTACAGTTCTCAGTACCCTGAGCAGCCAAAGTGAAAAGGAACTGAATATATCTGTGCTGTTACTTTTGGAGCATCTTTCCAAATGTTGCAGATGAAGTTTTTGGATTTCTACTAAGGATCCTTTAAGTGGGAGAGAGATCCTTATTGGCTTCAAAAATTTCTGGCAGCTGCATTTAGGCAGTATGTTCGAGATGTGAATGTTATTTATAAGTCTGGGATAAATGCTAGTAGACACACAGAGTCTTCTGTTTTAGTGAAAAATTTGTTATTTTTAACCTCAGAGAAAGCTTGTGATTTTATTCATGTTTTGATTGGAGATGGTTATCTTGACAGCAGGTTTTTGGAGTGATGTTATAGGAAAAATAATAAGAAAAAAAATTATGGCTTTCATTCAGAGTTATAGGGTAGATCCCAATCAGCCACAAGGGCTCAGTGCCTGAGAGCAGTCTGGTGGATCCCCCTGGTATGCAAGGAATGAAGATAAACAGTGCTGCAGTTGAGAAGCACAGTACTGGTCCAGTTCTCACAGTTTTATTTCAAGAAGCAGATGAGATGAGTCACTGCTGTGAATAGAAATCATCGATATCACCACATGGACACCCACATGTATAGGATTTAAACTGTCATTTAATTTCCTCACCATTAAGGCTCATGTACTTGCTCAGCAATGGTAATAACTTCTGAGGGCTAGGGCAGAGGAATAAATTCTATCTAGTACCATTTTGCCTGCTTTTTATTAACCTATTTGTTCTTTCCATCCCATTTTATAATTTCAGAGAGCTTTAAAGCATTAATTCACCTTAGGAAAGGAGATCCTGCATAGCACACATCAATTCACTATTATTTAGGCTGTTTATCAAGATTTAGAATATTTGTATCTCTCTCTTTCCTTTTAAACTTAATGAACCTGAATAAATTACAGGGAATCTGTACACATATGTGACACATATGTTGGAACTCAACACTCATGGATATAGAAATGCTGTACTAGGTTAAAAAAAATATACATCCCTATGAAATTTGTTTCTGAAATGTTTTTAATAAGAGAACATGTACTATTATCCAAAAGGGTGCCTACTTGAAACAGGCTACCCAGGGCAGTGGTTGAGTCTCCACCCCTGGAGGTATTTAAAGGACGCATAGATGTGGTGCTCAAGGACATGGTATAGTGATGGACTTGGCAGTGCTAGGTTAATGGTTGGACTCGATGATCTTAAGGGTCCTTTCCAACCTTAACGATTCTATGGTTCTATGATCTCTTTCTTTTAACAGTAGAAAACTTGATTTATCACAAGTGCCTTTTTGTGGCACAGTGAAAGCTGGCATTGGATATCCAGTATCCTCTAATATTCCTTATTCCATCTGGCAACAAAGTGAGCCTGAGGAAAAAAAAAAAAAAAAAGAGTACAGTTATTTATTCAGTCTTTGGTTGTGTGTTTTAGTGAATGATACAGTATACATTGGTCCTGGGATCCTCAATGATAAAAGGAGTAATTCACTGCACAGAGATACTAGAGAGTTTACTGAACCTTGAACTGATTATGTCATTTTTCTCCATGACAAACAGGGCAAGTCCCATTTCCTATCAGCAGTTTGTAGAGCCCCAATTCTTACATGAAGATGAAGAGCCACAAACGTCACACCAAACTGAGGTCTACTAAATGGAATGTGCTGATACTGATAGGACAAGTGATCTTCCTGCTTGTGGCTTTCCCAGGGCAAGCACCGTTTGAAGATCTTGCTGAGGGGTAGTGCTGGGGTTAGCTTACACACAAGGTTTCCTCAGCAGTTCCCATTTTGTGGCACTAGTTATGTTTCTGATCACTGAATGGCAGCTGAAGTACAGCTCAGCTTCTGAATAAACACAGTTTCATCTGGCTGATGTAGAGATCATCAGGTTAAAAAATTGCTTGCAGTGGAAGATAAAGATTTTCCAGTCACACAATGACAGAATGGTTGAGGTTGGAAGGGACTTCTGGAGATCACCTTGCCCAACAGTTTTGCTCAAGCAGGGCCACCTAAAGCCAGTTGCCCAGGACTGTTTCCAGGTGGATTTTGAATATATCTAAGGAGAGAGACTCCAACACCTCTCTGGGCAACCTGTGCAAATGCTCAGTCACCCTCCAAGTGAAAAAGTTTTTGCCAATGTTCAGATGGCACCTCCAGTGTTGCAGTTTGTGTCCAGTCCTATCTTTGTCTAGTATCCATGTCAGGTTTTCTGAGCTGAGAAAAAAACCAGATACTTGGTCCTTTCAGTTACACTTTTGAGAGGAGGGGAAGGACTCATGATAGTCTTGTGCATTGGGGTAACCTTCACTTTAAAATAACCTGATTGCTAGACTAAGATCAGTAGGAATAAAAATAAACCTAAGGAGCTTAAAGTAGCATGACAGACCTCATAATATTATGTACTGAAAAAATTGCATCTTTCAAAATATGTATAGGCTAAACTGATTAATCTTAATTGATCCCTCTCACATTTGTCCTCTGCAGTGCAACTCAGGGACTTCAGTCTACATTGACAAGTGGGATTCTTAGTGTAGATATGTCTATAACAGTCCTGCTATTGATTCAAAAAGGTCTGTAAAATCTAACCTCTGTATTGCTGCTGTTGCACTGTGTTCAGTACCTGAGCTAGCTAAATTAAAGACAGCTAGACGTAGCTAACAACTAGAGTCAGTCCTTTGGATTCTATGGCAGACCTACCTTTAAAATATAAAGCTTTTACTTAGACACAGGGACTGAAAAGTGAAAACACAATTAATACAGGGCAGTAGCAGCCAGCACTGCTCCTGCTACAACTGGTAGTAGGGTAGGAAAGGCTCATTATATTGTTCTGACTCTATTTGGTTAGGAAAAAGAGTTAAAAACATGCAGTGCACCATGATGCTAGAGTGCTGCTCCAAAAGGCACAGGGCACATCTTGACAGCATGATGTTCATGCTTTGGTCAGACTTACTCATTAAAGCCTCTACTTTAAAAGTGCTGCATGGATTCAGTTTGTAAATGATGCTAATGAAGTCTGACTGCCTTAGGTTGACTTGTTTGTGCTGGGTAAAATATCTGCATACTTTTTCTGTGCTCTATGATGTGTTTGACTGATGACAATGAATATGATATGCACAGTGCAAGTTCATAGACAGAGAGATTTTGAGGTGGGTAGGATAACTCCCTATTAAGTTTAATGACAGCTAATGAATATGACCAAAAGCCTTTTTAAAAAGTATTTTCTTCTTTTTCTATTTCTCTCTCCCAGTTCTTCAACTGGAATATTTTCCTTTTGGCATAAAGCCTCCAGAAAAAAGGCACAAGTAACAAATACTTATCAAAGACACTGAACGATTTTTAAATTAATTAAGAAGAAATAATAGATTAGAGGAATTTCCTCCTGGAGATATAAAAGGATCTGCAAGCCAAAACATTATCCATGTTAAAAAAGTAGTCTTTCAAAAGATCTAAATTATTTATGTTTTTCAAAGTGCCTTTTTAACACTTTTTAATGCCCAAAGGAGTACAAAAAAAGAAAAATCCATCAGAGGCAATTAGATATGGAGTATCTGCCTCCAATTCAAGAGGTGATTGTTTCCCAATTCCCTGGTGTCTGAGAATATTCTGAGGAAATATTGCTGTTTGCTTGCTGGGTACAGACATCTCTTACCATCCATGTTTGGATCTTACCAGAGGGGACGATGGAGTAGGCGTCACCAGGTACAGCTATTCGTTATTGTGGTTAGACAGGAAGTTTGCTCCCTTCCGATAAATAAAGAATATAATTGTCTTGTGACAGATGCACTGAAAAACCACAGTGCATGTCAGAAACTGAAGCGTGGTGGAGCATTTTTACGATGCTTACGACTTACTTACTTTCCTTACTCCCATAACAGCCTGCTTATCCATGGATGAAGCTGGAGAATATCCTCTTCATGTGCTGTGCTAAGCCATCCCTCAGTGACCTGGTGAAATTGGGAGGCAGCTTAATATAACACAGAGACCACCAGTTTGGTAATACAATGCACTTTTTTCACAAATTTCAACAGGAATGATGCCACAGTCAGCTCTCTGCAGAGTTCTTTAAATGCTGTAATTCTAATAAAAAGCCCTTTTTACTATCTTATGGCTGAATTTACACAACGCCCCATAGGTTTTGTAAACTCAAAAAAAGAAAAAGAAAAGCTCTGATAGCTATAGTGTTAGAAAGCCTCTCCACCTGTGGCTCATCCTCAGAAAATTATAGTCTAGGAAGATTATTACACACTTTATTACTCTCTTGAGTAGTGTAACTTTACCGAAATATTCCACTGCCAGGCATCTTTCACACAAATCCACCTTAATAAAAGCTAGAGCATTTAGTCTCTCCTCTTTTTTTTCATTATATTAATATCTATAGTAAAATAGAACTTTGCCTGCAAGAAATAATACAAATACAGCAGAAAATAATGAGTGAAATCTTGCCTTACTTAAGGCAATATTTTTGATATACAATGCAGGCTAAAAAAAAAAAAAAAGTGTTCGAGCAAATAAAATTTACATCAACTTCTGCAAGAAAGATATTAAAAGTATCTGGATTGGCTGTATTTAAATTTTCTTGTCTGTGTTTAAATTATCGGCCTCCTTTATTTTTTTGGGGGGGAAAAAAACCATAACTCCACTAATTCCCTGGTTTTGGACTTCCAGAAGGGTCCCCATATAAATGTTTTGAAGTAATTCTACATTAATTATATAAATGATAACAAGTGCTTGGCCTATAGCACATTCCTGTTGGTAATCTTGTATCAAAAAGTCCTATAGCCAGTGGTAAAGAAATAGTTTCAGCACTACAGAAAGAGGTTTAGTTTATGTGATCTGAACAAAATATTACTAGTTCAGGTTATTTTTAAATGTATGCAATTTTGTTACTCCTGAAGAACTGTTAAAACTCTTTTAAAAAAGACTAAATCAGATATATTTTTCCACTGCCACACCTTTGGTCTTTGTTTTCAATGTGATGGATAAAAGCCCATGATATTGACTTTGCCTCTTGTTTTAAAAAAACCCTGCCACATAAAACTATAACCTTGAGGTTGAAGTAGTTTTATGCTTAATAAATTATGCATGATGAGTTTATAGACACTAGTGCATCTTCTTCAGATTAGCAGTTGCACAGTCAAACTTTTCATGAATACTTCCATAGATTAGATTTTATTTTCCTACTTTATGTATAACTACTGCTAAATCACACAAGAAACTCAATTTCCCTTTATTTGCATACAAATTAATTAATTTTCTTAAAACAATAAATAATATTTAATTACTGAACAATAGTATCTTTATTAAAACTTAGCTAAAATTTTACACTGTTGGTTTAAATCATTACCAATCAATCTGTTAGCTTATTGTAACTTCCAATCTAACTGCAAATTGTCATAAATTATTTAAAAAAGAATTTAGTCATGGCTTGATTTAATAATAAAATAATTTAATGAAGCATTATGTTTCTAGGTGCAGAACAATTTTCAGCTGGTTGGGATGCTATAAGTATGTCCTTTAATGTTTGTCATCATGACTGATTGACAAGCCTTACATCGTGCACAGTTCTACTCCTTTTAATAGTAGTCTCTAAAATTCTAGGAATGAAGAACAGAGTGTGACTGTTGAAGAACTATAAAAAATATATTATCCAGAAAAAAACGTATTTAAATAAACACAGAATAAAATAATCTGGAGAGCTTCAAATGGCTGCTAGCATGACAACAGTACAGCTATTTTACTTTTCTCTGGAACAAGGGAATATTTACTCTCTCACATCCATTACAGTAATTTACATCCATTAGCATGAGACACTTAAAAAAATCAGACACTGCTATCCGTAGAATAATGCCCTTAGGAATAATTTTTAGGGGTTAATATCCCCAAACTTTATTGTTTGCATGTCATGGTGGGAGTGAAAGGTAAATAAAAAGAATGTTTTATCACAGATTAATCACAGCTACACTAATCAGGCCCTGGGAATAACAATTCAAGCTTCTGAGTGTGGTCGTTTAATATCTCATGAGAGTAAAGTTTAAAAGACATCTTGAAACTTAGGAACATCCATTTTGAACACTGCAGATGACTTGGAGAGAAACCAGAGAACAATATGAATATTCAGAGGTCTAGGAGACATGACCTATTACAGCTGTGTTACCTAGAGAAGACGGGCATGAATGAGTAATGGTAATGGACTTCAAGTGCAGAAAAGTTGGCTGCAGACGGAAAGAGGATGAAGTGGTCTTCATAATTACTAAGCATAGTACAAGAAGTAATGAGATCATATTTCAACAAGGGAGAATTAGTTTAAAGATTAAAAAATCTTTCTAGTTGCAGGAATAGGTAAGCAGTGGAACAGACTGCTGGGGCAGACTGTAGGGTGCCCATCACTGGAACATGTTGTGAACAGCCTAAGAAAACATATGTTGCTATTTAGGTTACTAGAAGTAATCTTCCAGGGGAGAAGGGAGGAAACTGATGTCATGCTGCCTATTTTTCCTTGGTTCTGTGATGCAGTTCAGATATATATCAAGAGGTTTGATGGTGTTCAGAGTATTATCGACTAGCGGACTGCGGGAGGAACAGGAAATCAGCATATCCTACACGAAACGCCAAAAGCAGTGTCCTCCACCCTTCCATCCTGTGTATATTTTACCATGAACAGGAAGATAATAAAGACGACTCTTGAATTCTTCAAATTCTCAGGGGCTGTCTCAGAACACACCTCTGTACTGTGAACCTCTTTAAAGAGAGTAGTTTCTGGCAACAGTTGATGGCTGAAGAGGTTACACAGTAAAGGGTCTATATAGCAGAAGAAGGTAGAGTTCCTGTTTTTTCCTCTACAGTTGATACATATAACCAGCTTGTCACTTTTCTCATACAAGTAAGACAAACCATCTCCCAGACTGAAAAAAAACCCCTCATATAAAACTTGTCCCTATGAGTTTTTAGCAAAGGGCAGGCAGGGGTGAATATCCTGAGGATGTTTGTATTGAATTGATCAAGTTTAGCTTTATTGACTTTTTACACTAAATAGTAATCCATTTAATTTGGGTAACTTAATTTCTTTATTCAGCTAATAAATATAACTTGACTGTAGGCACTGGGCGCAACCCATTCAAAATAACAACAACTATAAGAAATGAACTGATTTCTAAATATGAAGCCTTATTCTCCATTAATTTGTGATAAAATCTTGCAGCCTACATCTATAGATAATCTCCTCAAACCTGCTCCTTCATGGAAGGATTTATAAGCCTGGTAACATGATTTGAAAATCAGCTGTGTCAATTACCCAAGCTACATGCACGTCTCAACAGATGTGGATGTGAGCTTTTATGACTACTGAGTATCTCCAATGACAGAAAATGTATGTTGCCTTGTCTCCGCCAACCTACGAAATGGCTGTTGGTTTTTTAACTGCCATTTTAACGGTGACATTTGCTCTTCACTGCAAGTTAAGTAAAATATTCTGAGTCCTTTCGTTGTAACTTGATACAGAAGAAGTTTTCAATTCTATAATTAGTGATAAACATATGCCACCTTTGTGGAGATAAACTAATACCGAGGTCCTCTTTTACAATAGATTTCTGAAAAGCAGCAGGTTCTATTGGATAGAGAAATAATATCATCATAAACCTTCACCATAAGAGATAGAAGGTTCTTTGGAAAGAAAATGAATGTAGCAGTAATCTGTGTGCAAGAGAGTAGGGTACTGATCGATACTATATCCAGCATATTCCACAATCAATATACTGAAGTAGAAAAGAAGTAGGAAAGAGAAAAAGAGACCAAAATGTTGGATTACAACCAAGCTTTATTATATTGGCTGCAGAACAGAGAAATGAAGCAGCTGTTAAAATAAAAAAAAACCCTGGTTTCTTCTCTCTTCTCTTCAGGTAAAACATGACTTTATAGTTAATGTTTATAAATTGCATACAGTGTGATGCAAAGTGTACAAAAGTTTCTGAAGCCTGCAGGCACAGGAGCACTGAAGTCTTTTAATATGTGAGAAACGCTCCATAGGTCTGACATAAATGAAAGAAAGAGGCTTGTCCTGTTCAGAATCTTGGTTAAAACCTACTTTTTTGTGAAAAGGCTTTGGTGATTTGTCAAAAAAAGTGAAGCTTTCCATGGGAACATGCCAGTTTCCTTGAAACTTTCTCCATGGATCTGCACTTCTCAGTGGCAGCATGAAGCTGGAGGAAATGGAGCATGGCAGAGGAACAGGCAGCCTTGCCCTGATGGATCTGGTATGAGATTTACAATTCCAGCCTGGATCACAGAGATAAGGGAATTAGATGTATGCCTTCCAGCTTCCTCAACCACTGAGCTATTTACCTACTGGAAAGAGGATTTTTTTTCTGCACTATTTTGTTTTGCTTTTACAAATATATATTTGTCTTAGTTTTTGCCCCAGTTAGGCAGCGATACAGGCTGAAGGTTTGTAAATATTTGGATGCTTATTCAACATCATCCTTATAACCAGGCCTTTTTATCCCAGAATCAAGTTTCTAGGATAAAATTAAAACAGAATCAGGGCATGATACCAGTCGCTAAGAGCAAACGTATTCAAATATGCATGCATGCAGGCACACACTCCTGAACAAACTAAATTGTTCTCCGCAGCTTGAAACAGATGAATACATTCTTCTGTTTTTTAAATTCTTTCAAGGATTTGTGGAGAAAGTTATAAAACAAGGCCTTTGGGAGAAGGATAATTACAGAGTTCAAAGCTAAATAAATAGATGTTAAAAACATCTTTTTATTCTCAGGCTCAGTCTCTTTCTAGAGGCTGTATTTATGGGGCCCAAAGTATCTCCCTTTTCTTTAGGATGTATTGTTTTGCATTTAATGCCTGAAGTAATCAGTAGCTATTGGACACTACTTACCATTTCTTGTGAATTCAGAAAACTGAAAAAAATTAGCTCAAAGTTTGACTTTGTTTACCCTGGACTACCTACTCTGAAGAAATGCATTGTTACAATACATGATCTGAACAAGACTTCAAAAAGTATTAAAATGGGACTTTTGTGGGAAAACTCAGGTCACCTAAATTGAGGTTTTAGGTACATAAATTTCAGTGACTGAGATGACCTGTTTGCAAGTGGCAACACTCCTTAAGGCACCTGAAAAGAGAGAAAGAACTAACATATCATTGCGGGTCCCAAGTTCCATCTATGACCGAGCAGAGCCCAGGAGTGTTTATTGTGAAGTGCTGACTTTGCCAGGTAGCTAATGACGGATAGGATATCTGAACACAGGTAAATACTGCAGTCAAAAGGTGAGTGAATGGCAAAACCCAAATGAGCACCCAACATTTTGAATCTCAGGTGGAAAGAAGTGATTATTGTGAAGCACTATGGATAGAATGCTCTCTACAACTACCTGAAAGGAGGTTATAGCAAGGTAGGGGTCAGTCTCTTCTCCCTAGTAACGAGTAATAGAAGGAGAGGAAACGGCCTCAAGCTGCGCCAGGGGAGGTTTAGGTTAGACATTAGGAAAAACTTCTTCACCGAGAGGGTGGTCAAGCATTGGAACAGGCTGCCCAGGGAAGTGGTTGAGTCTTCATCCCTGGAGGTATTTAAAGAACAGATAGATACGGTGCTCAAAGACATGGTATAGATGGACTTGGCAGTGATAGGTTGACGGTTGGACTCGATAATCTTAAGGGTCTTTTCCAACCTTGATGATTCTATGATTCTATGAATGTGAAGAACTGTCCCTGAAAAATAGCCATGAGCAGGTTGAAAGCTTATGGGTAAGAATTAGAGACCGAGGCAACAAAGGGAACCCCCTGGTTGGTGTCTACTACAGGCTGCCTGATCAAGGGGAGCCTATTGATGAAGCCTTTTTTTCTCCAACTACAGGAAGCTTCACGCTCACACACTCTTGTCCTGATGGGGGATTTCAACCACCTCAACATCTGCTGGAAAAGTAACACAGCAGGCGGTAGGCAATCTAGGAGACTCCTGGAGTGCATGGAGGACAACTTCTTAAGCCAGGTAGACAGCCTTACCAGAGGGGATGCAATACTGGACCTGTTGTTCACCAATGCAAATGAACTCATTGGTGATGTCAGGATTGGAGGAAGCCTGGGCTGCAGTGATCATGCACTGGTGGAGTTCACAGTCCTGAGGGATAAGGGTCAGGTGAAGAGTATAATAGGGACCCTGAGTTTTAGGAGAGCAAACTTCCAGCTCTTCAAGGAGTTAATCAACAGGATCCCATGGGAAATGGTCCTCAGGGACAAGGGAGCAGAACAGAGCTGGCAGATCTTTAAGGATGCTTTCCGTAGAGCACAAGAGCTCTTGATACGCAGGTGCAAGAAATCAGGCAAGGAAAGGAAGTGGCCGGAATGGCTGAGTCATGACCTGTGGGTCAAACTAAAGGCCAAGAAGAGAATGCACAGACAGTGGAAGCAGGGACTGGAATCTTGGGAAGAGTACAGGGACACTGCCCAGTTGTGTAAAGATGGGATCAGGAAGGCCAAGACTTGGCTGGAGCTGAACCTGGCAAGGGATGCAAAGAATAACAAGAAAAGCTTCTAAGGGTACATCAGCCAGAAAAGAAAGATTAAAGAAAGCATACCCCCCTCTGGTGAGCAAAACTAGCAAGCTGGTAACAACAGACAAGGAGAACGCTGAGGTACTCAACAACTTTTTTGCCTCAGTCTTCACTGGCAACCTCTCTCCTCACACCTCCTGAGTCAATGGACCATTTCACAGTGATCAGGGGGGAAAAGTTGCTTCCACTGTAAGAGAAGATCAGGTTCGTGATCACCTGAGGAACCTGAACATACATAAGTCTATGGGTCCTGATGAGATGCATCCCAGAGTCCTGAGGGAAGTAGCTGATGTAGTTGCCAAGCCACTCTCCATGATATTTGAAAAGTCATGGTGAAGTCCCTGGGGACTGGAAAAAGGGAAATATTGCACCCATTCTTAAAAAGGGTAAAAAGAAGGACCCTAGGAACTACCGACCTGTCAGCCTCACTTCTGTGCCTGTGAAGATCATGGAACAGATCCTCCTAGAAGCTATACTAAGGCACATGGTGGAGAGGGAGGTGATTTGAGACAGCCAGCATGGCTTCACTAAGGGCAAGTCCTGCCTGACCAACCTAGTGGCCTTCTATGATGGAGTGACTGCATCAGTGGACAAGGGAAGAGCTATGGATGTCATCTATCTGGACTTCTGTAAAGCCTTTGACATGGTCCTCCACAATATCCTTCTCTCTAAATTGGAAGGATATGGATTTGATGGGTGGACTGTTCAGTGGATAAGGAATTGGCTGGATGGTCGGATTGAGAGGATGGTAGTCAATGGCTCGACATCCAGATGGAGATCAGTGACAAGTGGTGTCCCTCAGGGGTCTGTACTGAGGCCAGTGTTGTTCAATATCTTCATCAATGACATAGACAGCGGGATCGAGTGCACCCTCAACAAGTTTGCAGACCACACCAAGCTGAGTGGTGCAGTTGACATGTCTGAGGGACGGGATGCCATCCAGAGGGACCTGGACAGGCTGGAGAAATGGGCCTGTGTGAACCTCATGAGGTTCAACAAGTGTAAGGTCCTGCACCTGGGTCGGGGCAATCCCTGGTATCAATACAGGCTGGGGGATGAAGGGATTGAGAGCAGCCCTGACGAGAAGGACTTAGGGGTACTGGCAGATGAAAAGCTGGACATGAGCTGGAAATGTGTGCTTGCAGCCCAGAAAGGCAACCGTATCCTGGGCTGCATCAAAAGAAGTGTGGCCAGCAGGTCAAGGGAGGCGATTCTGCCCCTCTACTCTGCTCTGGTGAGACCCCACCTGGAGTCCTGCGTCCAGCTCTGGAGTCCTCAGCACAGGAAGGACATGGACCTGTTGGAGTAGGTCCAGAGGAGGGCCACAAAAATGATCAGAGGGCTGGAACACCTCTCCTATGAGGAAAGGCTGAAAGAGCTGGGGTTGTTCAGCCCGGAGAAGAGAAGGCTCTGGGGTGACCTTATTGTGGCTTTTCAATACTTAAAGGGGGCCTACAAGAAAGATGGGGATAGTCTTTTTAGCAAGGCCTGCTTGCAGGACAAGGGGTAATGGTTTTAAAGTAAAAGAGGGTAGATGTAGACTAGATATAAGCAAAAAAAATTTCACGATGAGGGTGGTGAAACACTGGAACGGGTTGCCCAGAGATGTGGTAGATGCGCCATCCTCGGAAACATTCAAGGCCAGGCTGGTTGGGGCTCTGAGCAACCTGATCTAGTTGTAGATGTCCCCGTTCATTGCAGTGGGCTTGGACTAGATGACCTTTAAATGTCCCTTCCATCCCAAAGCATTCTGTGATTCTATGATTAAGTCAGACATGACCTGGTGCCCACATATGGGGTGAATTTAGGATGCTCCTCAGTTGGTGTCCAGGCATGTTAATTTGCTTATTCCCCGTATACAGGTGAGAGAGCGTTAGGCCTTCAGGAGTTTTCAGAGACACCTAACACCCTCCATTGACCATGCACGGGCCTCAAAGTTGTATGATCTAATTTGTACTTTGAGTGACAGGTACGTTATTTTTAATGAGATTTAGAAGAAATTTGGGAGACTTCAGAGAAATTTGAGTGTTTCCCTTGCTTTCTTATTAGACATCAATAACTGGCTGATTTTCAAAAAAAGATGAATGTTGCAGCACCATTCCCTTTCTCCCCAGCATACTAGCATTATCTAAGTCTTTGGCGCTTTTAACTTTTGAGCCACTTACTGATATGAACTTAATATGAACTTCAAGTCACCAGCTTTCTGAAGTCTTGGCTTGACTCAGTGTAACACATTTCACCTTCAAGCCACTAAGTAAGTACAGTTTAAACAGTGCTTAAATGTTAATGATGAGATTGACACAATGATCTGATCATGCCAAATAGCAATATTTGATAGAGATTTGTGAGTCCTTCACTATGACTTTGCCTCAGTAAAGAGGCAAGAGCTGGAAATTATAGTTACCTGAACAGAGGGTAAAGAAAGAACCAGACTCAAAAAAGATTTTGCATACCTAAAGCAGGATTCAGGCATCTAAGTTCAACATGCTGATTCACCTGTAGCCTTACCTTGAAAAAGACTATTTTAGAAATTTACCTTTTTTACCTGACTCATTTCAACATATTCCTCTAAACATACTTACAGCTGTGGAAAATTTTGTGTCCCACCAGTTACAGCTTAGTTTCTTGTAGCTCTCTGCTCTTTGGTTTCTCCTGTGCATAATTAGATAACTACTTTCACCTTCCAGCCTTAGCCACAGGGAGGATGGAGAACGATAATTTGGATTTCTCTTTTTTTAATCAGTTGCCCATTTTCAGGCAGTGATTATTACTGAGGCCTCCAGGCATCTCTCAGGTTTGACTAAAATTAGCTAGTAGGTTCAAAAATTACTCCGGTTGGCTAGGAAAAAACCCTGACGGGGAGAAGGCAGGCAGAGAGAGAGATGACCACCACACCTGCAGATGGACACGGCAGTCACACAGCCCTTGTTAGCAGCCAACTAGAGGAAGGAGTTATAACCAAGGAGGTTCAATCTTAGTTAATTGAATTAAACAGATTACTGACAGGTTCGCAGTCTCTGTACAGACAAATAAAAGTCATAGCTATGCTTATGGTTATGGGTTTTTTTGCTGCTGATTTTATTTGGTTTGGTTTTTTTTTTTGGCTTTGGAAGTGAGCACTAAGAATTGCTAATTGTCCAGTTAACCATTCAGTGCCATGAAGTATACTAATAATGTGCCTGTGGGGAAAAAAGAAATCTATTAAAGAAAAAAATTTGTATGATCGTGCCATTTCTGTTCACATTAGTATGTACATAGAAGAATTGTGGGAAGAATTCTAATGAAAAAGACCTAATGAAAAGAATTCTAATGAAAAAGAAGTCCAACTTCTTTCAAAATTAAACAAGTGGGTCCTGGAAGTTGAATTATGGTAGAAGGATGAACCACCATCTTAGGGTATGTACATAATGAAAAAGTCCTTCAGCAAATAAACAGTATGTTATTGATAAACATATGAACATTGGTAAATGTATGAACTATAATAACAGGTTACATGTTTTTGTTGCTATTTTATTATACTGTTAATGAAATTACAGTCATCTTTTTGCACAGTTCTAGTTCAATTAAATAATTATTTTTTCCTATTTCCTCCTTAACAAAAATTTGAACTAGAAAATAACCAAAACCAATCCTAACATTAATTTAGGACTTAGTTATCAGTCTCAAGAACTCAAAATGAACTCAAGAATGATAGTTCACTTTTCAGTCATTCTCAGTAGCAACTGGGTAGAATCAACATCCTTGAAAATTAAGTTGTTTTCCAAGGATCTCAACAGAAGTTATACATGCATTTTTGCATATTGTACTTAAAAAAATACACAAAGTGAAAAGAGTGAAAACAGTACAAAGGCAAAAATAACAAGAAGTTTAGAAAATGTGACTGCATGAGAAAGCAGTGAAGGACTTGGACTTGCTTAGTCTAGGAAAGAAAAGAATCATAGAATCATAGAATGCTTTGGGATGGAAGGGACCTTTAAAGGTCATCTAGTCCATCCTCCCTGCAATTGGCAGGGACTTCTACAACTAGATCAGGTTGCTCAGAGCCCCATCCAGCCTGGCCTTGAATGTTTCCAAGGATGGGGCATCTACCATCTCTCTGGGCAACCTGTTCCACTGTTTCACCACCCTCATTGTAAAAAATGTCTTCCTTATATCTAGTCTGAATCTACCCTCTCTTAGTTTAAAACCATTACCCCTTGTCTTATCTCTGCTGGCCCTGCCAAAAAGTCTGACCTTATCTTTCTTATAAGCCCCCTTTAAGTACTGAAAGGCTGCAATAAGGTCACCCCTGGAGCCTTCTCTTCTCCAGGCTGAACTACCCCAGAAAAGAGAAAGGTGTAATAAGTATCTTACATAAAAAGCTGTACTCCTTGTCTGTTGTAACAGAGCAATGAAGAAAGTTTAATTTGCTTCAGAAAGATTCTGTCTGAATACTATGAAAAGCTTTCTCATTACACAGTTAGTGAAACACTACAGCAGAGCAAGGAGACTATGCAATCCCTTCACTGGAAATTCTTACCACTATGTGAACACTAGTCTGTCTAGGTGAAGAAATATTCTAACTATATTCAATCCTGATTCAATGCAGATAACTGGGGTACATTATCTCCTGCAGTCCCTCCCAGGTTTTCATTTTTATACTCTTGTGTATCATTCTTTATTCCCTGCGACTTTTGCACTACATTCTCTTTGAACTTCAAAATATTATTTTACTCTTATTTCAAAAATAGTGTGTGTGAGAGGAGAGATTTTTTTTTTTAGGAAAGTTTTAGCTGTACAGAAATCACTCTTCTTTACTTGATTCTCCATTATTTAATTTGACAGTTAAATTGTCAATGTTAGCAGAACAAAATTGGTGATCAGAAAATTAATTTTACAGTTTTCAAACTGTTCTTCCATAGTTGCAGAATGAACAACAACAGACTTCCCCCCCTCCCGCCCCCAGCTCACTGAAGATGCAAGAAAAATAGAGCACTGCAGCAAGAAGAAAAAATCTTTACACGTATTCCCAATCTTTCCCTGCTCTACTGCTTCTCCAGAAGGCCAGCTGAGTTAGAATAGTTTTACGGTATGCTCAAAAGGAAGACTCAGGGAATATCCAACAATTAACATTTCCCACAGACCATAAGAGAAAGTGGCAAAATGATCTTAAGAATGATATAGAGCCACGAGCCATTGCTGAAAAGCAGTGGCCTAACTGCTTCTTAAGATTTGGCTTGAAATTTGTTTGGCCTGGAGCCATTTAAGAAGTTGAATCACACCAGCAACCTCAAGTTGTGACACGTGACCCTGATGCAGTTTCCTGTGCATGTTCTTGACGTTAATTTTGAAATATGAATATTTTGGTTTGCTAATACAGCACAAATATGTAGCTAAAGCTGAAACAGGTATTGACATTTACTACTTTTTGTTGTTGTTTGGACTGATAAACTGTGCACTCACAACTTTGTTTACTCATTCCATTTATAGATGGAATAAAGCATGTGATAGAAAAATTTTATCTAGCCTCCTACATGAACAGAATCAAAAATTGTAAGTTTGAGTTGCTGAATCTCTATTCTTAGTGGTCTGTTAGCTATACAAAATCTTTTAGGTTTTTCAGACTTTGTACCTCATCTGAAGGGCTTGTGATTAAGAAATAACAGACTTGGTTGTTAACTGTTACATGCTTAATATGGAAATCATTGTGATCTTTGGTATTAAATGATGCCCTTTTTTAGAAGCAATTTTCTGTATATAACAGCAGTGTAAAAGGAACCAGAACAAAAGCATATTTGCACTTCAGTGTAACTTTCAAAAAAATATTTAATAGTTGAATGCATTCATTATCCTCTATTCAAGTGCCATCCATCCTTAACAGCAGATTTTGTGAATGTTTCATGTTTTTACTTGATCACCAATGATCTGGGTAATCATCTCACCAATCTTGACATCTAAAACAGAATTGGTCTAACACACTTGACACATTTGACACACCTTTCTAGTCTGTGGAAGGAGATGAACACAGTCTCCATCTAGCACCGTGGAGGGATAGATACAAACCAAGTTTATAATTCTAGCATAGGTACTTAATGTACATTAGATGAAATGATCCTTCGAAGTGTCTGTCTGTCCTAAATGATGACTTGAGAGAGAAGGGATAACTCCCAGTTTAGATAAATCTGACTTATGTTGCTAAATATTGTTTTATGTGTTCTTTATAAGTCTTTTGTCTCTTTCACACATTCCTTAAATAGCTTTTGTATATAAACTCTTGGTAAAGTATTGATTCTTTAAGATTTCAAGTCGATTACTCTCAATTTTAAAAGTTCATTTACTTTCTCATTTTATCCCTGCCTTGAAATTAGACAGGTTTCTCAAAGGCCTTACATAAGCAAACAACTTCCACCTCCTTTTATAGAATGAAAGACATCTGTTAGACAGAGAGAAAGACACAGCTATTAACCTGTCTTCCCTCTTTCCTCCAACTCTCAGGCAATTGGGAGCCAAACACTCTTCAGCAAATAATTTGGAACTATATTATGCCTTCTCATGAAAGTCAGGCAGGGATAAGTAAAATGACATTCCAAATAAATTGAAAATGCCTTCATGTATAATCAAAAGAAGAGCTTTTAAGTGGTGAGATGAAGAAAGTGGAAGGTTGGTATGCAATTGAGAGGATTCTTGGAGATTAGATACACCGCACATCAGAAATCTGCAATATTCTAACACCAGCCTTTTTAGGCCTGTGCTGAATATGACATCTCCATAGATTCCTATTATTATTTCTAATCCCAGCTGATTTCACCTACAAATCATATTTCAACACAATATGATCTGATCATATTTCACAGTTATATTGGTCTCATTTTGACAATATGTCTATAAATTCACAGGTGTAAAGCAAATTAGATGCCTAGGCTGGAATGTTTCATTTCACTTAGTCCAAATTTAATCCATTTAAAATACTTTATATTACATCTAACAGGAGATCTCCCTACTGCCTGAGTTCAGGTAATATTAATTGAATATTATGCAAAAGCAAATTATCTAAACTTGTCAACTCAGCAAAGATGTCTTCAAAAAGACTTGCATAAGCCCTTGTAACAGAAAATTCTACTCCAAGTTGCACTTACTTCATAGGTTTTGCTGCTTCCTTCAGGAATGTTCATCTTAGAATCATGGAATCATAGAATTGTCAAGGTTGGAAAAGACCCTTAAGATCATCGAGTCCAACCGTCAACCTATCACTGCCAAGTCCATCTATACCATGTCTTCAAGCACCGTATCTATCCATTCTTTAAATACCTCGTAACATTTCTTTTTCAGCTTTCTTTATTTTTGCCAGATAAGGGAATTTCAGACGTCAAGTTTATCTACGGACTGTTAAGTCACTGAATGAAACATTAAACGTCCCAGAAATCATCCCAGAAAACATTCCAAGAGAAAAAAAATGGATTGCATGGGCATATAGAAGGTTGACATTCCTTTGTCTTCACCTCACATTATCCAAATATTTACACTTTCCATGCTGCTTTAAGTGGTATCCCTTCTACCATCTCAAAAGCACAGTGGTGACTGGGGGAGAAGCTTAATGGAGAAGCTATACCAGTACAGTAAACGATGCCAGGATCCAAGGCTGAACACTGGAGCTTCACCATCTATATTGTTAAATTGTTATGATGACTTGCTCTTGGCTTTTGTCAATCAAATTTTGGGTTTGGTTTTGAAGTCAGACTAGATGAGGGTACATTGCCAACAGCAGTCAGCATGTAGTCACCCTCTTTTGGAAGCTAAGAGACCTTAACAATGCATACGTAATCAGTGCTCTGTTGGATGGCCTCAGTCCCTGAGAACCTGTCTTGGCACTCTCTAGGTTGCTAGTATAGACATAGGTAACACCCAGCAGAGGGACTAAGTCAGGTTGATACAGATATACTATATTGAACTATACAACCTCTCAAGAGCCATGAGAGTCTCTCCTTTGTGTGAGGGGAGTTTAATTCCCATGAGATATTTGAAAGCCTGGGAAACTTTTTCCTCACCATGCAAATGACCAAATCAATGTGGAAACAGACACTCTCAATTATTGTGGTATTGATTATTGTTATGCTGTAATGTCAACCCTTTTTCTCAATCCCTTTCCAAAGGACACTCTTGGTGCTGTCTCTGCCTTGGCACAGGTCACCCATGTCCACAACAGCTCAGGGCTGTCCCTGCCCTGCATGTGTTGCCCATGGGCTGCTGGACCTCAGGAGTGTCCCTGCCCTGGCATGGGTCACCCATGGCTGTCATCTTTGAGGGGTGTTCCTGCTTCCTTAGACCCTCTTCTTCCAAGAGCACATCTCCAACCATACCTCCAACAATGTTCTCATACATATGTCTCCTCCAGTTCCTCCTCCCTTGTCTCCTTACTTGTTTCTTACCCTGGGAGTTACTACTCAGCAGAGGCACCACATGCTCCTCTCTTTGGTTTAACTTTTGGTGGGTGTTGGGTTGTTTTCATCCACTTCAGAGCTGTCTGGATCTGGCTGTGGCTGGCACAGGGCAGTTCATGGCCTCGTACCACACAGGGCACCCTGCAGCTCCTGCTACCAAACCCTGCCAGCTATGCTTGATACATGCGAGGAAGCTTTTCCCTACTCTCATTCAGTTCCCAAAATTTCAGAAAATTTCAAAGGTGTTCTACACAGAAATAAGCTCCACATTAAAGCTAGCTTTTAGAGCACTATACTGTAAGTAAAGCTATACTGTTATGTGTAAAGCTTTTGCAGGTGACTGAAAGCCTCGTGTGCACTCAGAGTGCAAAAATGAAACTGATTTGGGGAAATTAGTTCAAGTGTCCTTTAGTGTTGAGGACAGGCTAAGGTCTGCATTCCCAGTGAGTCACACACACACACACACGTGCATGCACACATACACGACATTTTTCATAAATGCAGAGTCTTTTTTGACAGAAAATAAAGTACGGGCACAGGAATGTACTATCATACATATTTGGTTATAAGGTATCCTAAAAATAGTTGCTGGTATAACAGGATTTCTACTATGAACAAAGAATCATATCTTTAGTCAGTCCTTATTAATTTAGAAACTCTCAGTTTCATTAAACAGGGACTTTATCCCAGTAATTCCTCTGACAAAGGCGTCCCCTGGAATCTGGAAGATTATTCAGTTTCAATTTAAGGAAATTTACAGCAGGGATGACTGACTAAAGATAGAAGTCTCTGAAAGCATTAGGAAAAGCAAAAGGAAGAGTGTGAGAGAGTGTGGGTGGGAGAGTGAGCGTTTCACTTTCTCATATGAGTAAAGTGAAGACATTTATATCTGTCCTTAAGTTTTGTGGTGAGTGCAGTCAAGGTCCCTGGTGTTGGGTTTGGATCTGTGTACTTTCCCTCCCTTTCTTCTTTTCTTTGTCTCTCTCTCTTGCTTGCTCCCCTTTTGCTATATGCAGACCTCATATTTATTTGAAAAATTTACACTGATTCTTCTGGAGTCTTTTTAGACTTACATGTGTTAACAAAAAAGAGCTCTTAAGTTTAAAAAAATCTGGGACAGTGCCAGCAGTGAATAATAGATTGCTGTTAATCCTGGGCTCAGTTGGGGATGGTAGAGGTTGCTTCTGCTACCTAAAGGGAGTTTCCAGGGAGCCATTACCTTGGAAATCCTACCCAGGGCAGGACCAAGAGCTACCAGATCTTCCTATCTCTCTCCCTAAGTTTGGGATGCATTCCCATATCATGCCTGTCAGAGGTACTGCAATCCCTGAGTTTGAGAATGTCGGATTGATTCAGAAACCTTTGAGATTAACTGCTGATCAAGCCCATTTACTCCTCTTCATTGATAACAGCTCCTGCCCAATTCACCCTTAGGCATGGTTGAGCCAACCTTACTGTTTAACCCTTACAGCTTTGGATTTGACCTTCTGCTTCAGCCAGCATGTCTGTGAATCAGTGGATTGCCTGGTTGCAAGTTGGGAGGTCTCTGCTACAGTGTACAAAACCTTTATGCAAATAAATATTGGCTTTCTTCTTCTTTCCTCCCTGATTATACTAAGGCCTAGCAAAAATCATCATTTAGTCTTGTATTTCTTGAGGATGAGGTTTTTGTGGTTTTTTTCTTTTTCTTTTTTTTCCTCCTGCTAGTACTAGATTATTAGTTTAGAAAATCTCAATATCCTAAATCTGGAATGAAGACTCTCATTGTTACACTGTAATACTTCCAGGTTTATGAATGCATCAGATGTTTCCTCATGGTCCCTCAGATAAGTCCAAAGTGGTGGAAATCCTCGTAGGTAGGTACACAAGAAATTGCCAAAGATATGTGCTGCTTTCCATTTGCTGCATACTGACTTTCAGTCTGTGTCTTAGGAAGGTGACTTTCACTGTCCCATTTTTTCTTAGGTGAGGCACTTAAATTTTAGATGCTTAAATTAGTTACTTTAGAATACAGTCTGAATAGTTATACAAGAATTTTTCAGTCAGAACCTGTGTCATTTAAGTTGTCCATTAATTTCTTATTTTCTAAATATTTAGGAATGCCTTGGTGGTTATTTCTCTATATGGACCCTAAAGAAGCTTTGATGGGGTATGTTTTGCACTTTCTTTCCTTTCTACAGGAATGTTCAAGGGTGAAAGTGAGGTTTTGTGGAATTTAAATTACTTCTAAGTTTAAGTACTGCTGTTTTGAATCAAGATGTATGACTCTACTTACTTTTGTGTCTGTATGTACTTACAACAGCCAATTTCAAAGATGGTTGCTATTTCAGTCTCTGGGTTTTAAATATTTTATTCTACTTTAATTTCTGGCAAGTGAAGTGGAATCCCAAAGAATGACTGTCAAGAAAATTTCTTAGGTTTTCTTTTTCTTAGTTGTTAAGAGGATAAAGTTTCTGCACTGTCCAGAGAATAACAAAATTCAGATACCCTGGATTTGGTTTCTAACTTTAATTTGGTACACTTTTGAAAGCATGTATTCTGACCTGAATAACATGGGTCATAGAATTTAACAAGCGAGTGAGGTATTAAATCCATTGCTACTTCTTCTGGGCCTGCGACTTTTATGATTCTGTACTTTTATCGGTACAGAATGCCCAGCTTCAACACTATGATTGAGCAGATCATTTAAAGATACACTTACTCTTTCTTTGAAGATTTCAAAACTTTTTTCAGGATGACACATACTGGATTTTTATAAAAATGTTGGTAATAGACCTAAGTCCTATTTAACAAAACTAGGTAGTGAAGCAAAGAAGTCCCTTTAAGTTTCTTTTTGTTGTTGATAACAATAAAAAACAGAATTAGAAATAAATTGTCAGCTGAGCAGAATACAGTTCTCCATTACCTGCCTTTATATCTCCCTGGCCTTTCAACCTAAATTTAGCTTGTTTATTCCCAGGATAGATTACATGCACCTTATTTTAAATGAAGCCATTCAGATGAATGATACTACATTTTAATATCACAATAGATTCAAAAAATAAAATCCTGTGAAAGAAAAGGCAATTCATCCTGACAAAGAGTGGTACTCTCTGTAGTATACCTCCTCTCATCAATCATTAGCAAACAAATGCTCATATGCTTTGTTATGATTCTATCATGTCTGTGTTCCTATTTATTTATACAACCTAGATCTCGCTCTCCTTCAGATAGCTGAGATGTGGAAAGCATAACTCTTTTCTGGGAATTATTCATTGTTACCTTCTCTGACAGTCAGTACGAATTCTTAACTATGATAAATTTTGAAACAGATATTTTACTGTTGGTTAAAGAAGAAAAGGTAGAAGCTATGAGATTTGAATCTGAACTTTGATTATACTCAGCTAATTACATGTGGGGTTGAGTTTTCAAAATCACATAGAGCTTATATATTTAAAGGTATCTTAGCTATCTAGTTTTTGTACTGTATTATCTAATTGATGTGGGGGACTAACAGTTTTAGCATACATTTTAATACACAAAGATAATGAGTCCAGCTTCCTGTGATTTCAGGATCCGTGAAAACTATTTTCCACTGAATGATACCATCTACAGATACCATTAAGGACTCTGAAGAGATGTATGTCTGCAAGAGCCCTACTTACCTGTGGCTGGCTCAGTTTGAAGTATTGTATTTTGATGGATTTCTGCTATCTTGCTGTGGTAGAGAATTGTTACCAACATATACTAAGTTTCTAAACATACCAGCAGATTAAAACTCACCCTATAATTATTGTCTTTGTTCCTCTATGTTGATTTCCACTTATAACCCATTAGAAATTAATAATAGTTCATTCATATAGTTTATATCTATAAGAAAACTGGCAGTAAAATGATCATTTAAACATAATAAAGCAAAGACTTTGGAAGGTTGCAAATATTTCTGCTTCTCTCTTACACATGTAGGTTCATTCATGGGGACACTTTCTCTGTCCTATATACACATAAAGTTATGACAGACCAGCTAATGCTCTTCTGCATGGACACTCTCTTGGCTTTGTTTGGGCCTTTTTGCAGTACCTCTTTCAATGCATTAAGATGTGTTTGCAAGATTTTTTTCCTGTGATATCTTCTGATATTAGGATCATTGAGGTCAGAGAAGAGATGTACCATACTGTCACTTATACAGGCAGTCAAGTCAGTGTAAACACTGACTTTTCATACAGTATCTGTTGCTGATGCTTTACTTCTGTAACATATCAAAAGGATCTTCTTTAGCAGACTCATTATTGTCAGGATTTTTTAACGTGCATGCAGTTTGCATCTGCCATTACAAAGGCATTCAAGCCTAAAAAGTGATGCCAGACTCAATGATATACAGCAAAAAACCCCAACATTTCTTTGCCTAGATTGAAAACTCCGGACAATGCTCTTTATGGAGCATACTTTATTCTCTTGACTAATAAATAAATTAGGGCTTCAATATAAAATCATTCTTATGAATCGTATTTATCTGTAGTGTCACACTTGCTCTCTGAAAGTCTGTGTAAATTAGTGGATATGGCATGTAAAAGCAACAAACAGTAGTACTTATTTTATCATCAAGCCATATTTAATCATAGCTCATAATGAATAGAATTTTAGTGTTCTATCGCTTGTTAGCTGTTCTATTTCCGAGTGGTGAGAAAGGTTAGCTTTTCAAAAATTACTTTTTAATCCTACCTATATGATTTCTGTGACTTCACATTTAAAAATAAGTTTATTGTCTACATTGTTCATGACTGTAAGGTATTATTAGCAAACTGTTTTGATGATGAGCTGTTGTAGTTTAACCCGGCAGGCAGCTAAAAACCACACAGCTGTTCACTCACTCCCCCGCAGTGGGATGGGGGAAGAGAATAAAAAAAAAAAAGGTAAAACTCATGGGTTGAAAAAAAGACAATTTAATAGGATAGAAAAGAAAGGGAAAATATAATAATGAGAAAAGAATATACAAAACAAGTGCTGCACAATGCAATTACTCACCACTCACTGACCAATGCCCAGCCAGTTCCCAAGCAGCAGACTCCCAGCCAGCTCTTCCCCTAGCTTATGTGCTGAGCATGATGTCATATGATATGGAATATCCCTTTGGT
The DNA here is from genome assembly GCF_047370975.1 of Nipponia nippon. Lineage (NCBI taxonomy): Eukaryota > Metazoa > Chordata > Aves > Pelecaniformes > Threskiornithidae > Nipponia > Nipponia nippon. Next base: position 112,701,728 of record NW_028262358.1, on the reverse strand, counting down.
CAGTTGGGGTCAGCTGTCCCACCTGTGTCCCCTCCCAGCTTCTTGTGCATCCCCAGCCTACTCGCTGGTGGGGCAGTGTGAGAGGCAGAAAAGTCCTTGACTTAGTGTAAGCACTGCTCAGCAGTAACTAAAACATCAGTGTTTTATCAACATTATTCTCATTCTAAATCCAAAACACAGCACTATACCAGCTACTAGAAAGAAAATTAGCTCTATCATAGCCAAAACCAGGACATGATCCCTGAGAAATAGATATGGTTTTGGTCACGTCATAAGTGCAGGTGTTCACAACATCACGTTGCCATTACAATTAACAACTATTCTGGCATATTTAAAAGAAAGGTTCTCAAACATCACAATAGAAAGGAATGAATAATGTAAGCTAGAGCTGCATGAGCATGCAGACTGAACTGCGCTTTAGGCCCTAAACTAAATCTCTCCATTATTAGAATGAGTCATCTTGGTGAATCAAAGTGGAGAACTATATTGTTACAACTCCTGTGTTGTATTTTGTTCTGTAATAATTAAAAAGTTCCTTCTCCATTATTGTTCATTTTTAGCACGTTACATAAATTTCAAGCTCATTTAGAAAGACTAAAAACTCCATGACTCTTGATAATAACCACTTTACACTGTAGTTAATAGAAGAATAGCTCCTCCTCCAACTCTACTCTGAAATAGCCTAGAGCACTGCTATAACGACATGCATTTTTCTGCTCAGATGATACGTATAATATGAAGCATCTGAAGAAAGCTCTTTTCTGGCTAGAATGGTTCTGTTTCTGAGTCTGTTGTGATTTCACCCTAAAGGCTATTTGTATTATTTCAGCTTTAAGAATCTCTATAGTTTTTCCTGAGGCAGGCTCATTTCAGTGGTGTCCAGTGACAGGACCAGAGTCAATGGGCACAAACTGAAACACAGGAGGGTCTGTCTGGACATGAGGAAACAGTTTTTCACTGTGAGGGTGACCGAGGACTGGCACAGGTTGTCCAGGGAGGTTGTGGAGTCTCCATCCTTGGAGATATTCAAAGGCTGTCTGGACATGGTCCTGGGCAACTGGCTCTAGGTGGCCCTGCTTGAGCATGGGGGGTGGGCAAGATGACCTCCAGAGGTCCCTTCCAACCTCAGCCATTCTGTGATTCATAAGAATTAACGTCATGTAGTCTTCTAAGCAATAAGAGATTTTATAAGCATTTTTTTTAATCCTAGCTCCTATTTTTTTTCCCTTTTTTTCCCCCCACAAGTTTGCATTAATATTCATTATTCCTTACAAACTGGGGAAATTTGTAATTTGCTGAACATAATTCCCAGTTAATTTGGGATATGCCAGCTAACTGGTTTACAACATATGATATTGTCCCTCTCAGATTTCAGTGTTCAAAGATGAATGCTATCTTATTTATTTATAATAAATATGTATTTATTTATAATAAATAGATAATAGCTTGCATCCTCTAAAACCATTTAGACTGTAGGGTACCTGAGATTATCAAGACCACAGTAATGATCAATATTTTAAAATTAAGAAGTACTTCTGCTACTATCTTGATTTTCTGTCATTTTCACTCCTTTCTCATTTGTTTTCTAGACTCACAATCTTGGACCAGGAAAGATTTGGGACAGCTAGTATCTCTATATTACCCCAATACTTCATAATATAGAGTCATAATTTTTGTATTGTTTGGAAATTACCATCACAATTAGCAATTAATAATGTAATAATATTTATTTTATATAGTGAACTTATTTCTATTTTATTTAGAAGAAATCTCTCTAATTGTTTCAGCTTTGCAAAACTAAATTTTTCCTGACTTTGTTTTTAAAATCCATGTATATAGCAGTGTGCTCTGCTTTCTCAACTGCTACTGGTATGTGCATTTTTATCCATAATGCTCCAGATGCTCAGGTGTGTCATAGTGGTGATCATTATACTCTGGAGAAGACATTTAAATAGTTTTCTGCTACCTTTCTAGCCTGTGACCTGATTGTTGCAGCAGCTTCTGAGCTGTTTAAATTTCTGCCTTCAGAAATATCAGTGTTTCTGTCCAGGTTCCCACTGTACTTATTCTCCATCATGACTCTAAGCACTACAGCAGAACCAAGAATGGCTATGAATGTTACAGCAAACTCCCAGAGATGTTTAGACCATCAATCAGTATTGCACAAAGACTGGAAAGGATCTGAGGTTCTGGCCCATGGCTTAGAAATTTACATTCTTTGAACAACTGATTGGGATGGTCCCCTCTTGATATTGGGAACCTTTATCTTTAAAAACTCATGCTGCAAAACTGGCGTGCATTGCCTCAGGCAGAAACAAACCCACATTCTTTGTGAATTAGATTTAGACTATTAGCATACTCTGGTAGTATCTAGGTAATCACTGTGAGGTAATGAAAAGTTTCTGTCCTAGGGGAACTTAAAAAAAAATCTCATTCCAACAGAACAGAGCAACAGTGTGGATCAATGTGTTTAGTTAAACTGTAAGTAGCCTAAGAGTTACTCAATGTTTCTAAACAGTGAAAGAAAATACTAAGCAGCTGATTACAAGGTGACATTTATAGGCAGGAAAGTGAATTTTCATCCTATAGAACTGGAAAAGTTGGATCCAAATAAACAGTTTAATAGGTTTTATACTGAGAATATTACCAGGGGATAATTTTGTAGTCATAATCCATGTTTGGTTTGTTATGAATTTTGGTTTAGTTTGGTTTGGTTTTTTGTGGGAGTGGAGGGATAGGGGTTTTGTTTGTTTGTTTCTTTGTTGGTTGGTTTTTTTTTCCCTAAAAATAAAATGGTTTAACATATAATTTGCTGACCATGAACATTTTAGATCCATGGAATAAAAACTGAGAGTAGCTCAAACCTGCATGTCAGGTAGCTCAGACCTGAAAGATTAATAGAATGACAGCATTGCTGGAAAATTAATTTTTCTTTCATTAAGTGAATGCATTGCACTGTACATTGGAGTTTACATCCATTCAGTAGAGTGAAGAATTCACTGTGTGAGAATAATTTTCAACAAGATCCTACTTGGTGGTACTGGACTATTGTGGATGTAATGGGCCTTTCTATCTGTTGGCAGGAGATATTAATACCATAATGATAATGGGATCTACTAACCCCTATCACTTTCTTGGAGGGACTGAACATAAAATTTTGAAGGTTTTTCCAATTTTTCTACATCCAAGAAATTTAAACACCTGAGACTGAACTATTCAACCCTATAGTACTTGTAGACTATTTCTTTGGACTAAATTGGGATTTTCTAGAAATTTTCATTATTGCAAAAGTTAGAGATTACAATTTCTTAAGTATCTACTAATTCTACCCAAAGATATGGTAGTGGGAAAACAGGTTCCATTTGCAGTTAATGACTAATTACCTGCTTTACCTACTTCGACAGTTTGAGAGACTTGTAAGTATAGGACAAGAGTTCTTTTCTGATTCATTGTCTACTTAGACCACTTCATACAGCTATTTCTGAATGAATTCATCAAATACAGTGCATAAACGACATACCAGATGGATTAACTAAACAAGCTTTAATAATAATTGAAATTAAATGAATAGCATTATGTCATTTAGATTAGATTTAGTCTGTATGAAATATTTCCCACTGATGAGGACTGCCAATTTGAGAGTATTATATATTCAGCGTAAATTAAAAACTGGCAGTAAAGGTTTATTGACAAAATAAATTTCAATTATCAAGTACTAAATATCTGCACCTAACTAGAAAAGGGTAAGGTTCTTAGAGATTAATTTTGAGAAGGTTTATATGAGGCTGTTATATGTATTGTGAATCATTTATCTTGTTTACAAGGCAGTTCATACAAAGATAGCTAACAGAAAAGCTTGGTCACACAACAGTCTGAAATGAACATATCAAATTGTTACAGAAATGACCCAGCTTCCATATTTTTCTGTTTCCTTTCTCTTTAACATTCCTCATTAGGGCTCATTTTCTTCTAGTGGATCTCCCTTCAGTTACAGAATAGTCAACACCTCATGGGAAGAATATCTGGTTATTATTTTTCTACCTCTTGTGGAAAGCTTACAAGTTGAGATGCTGTGAAAATGTGGTTTTGATAAGGTGTATGTGACTTTTCTTCTTTCCTTCGTCACCTTCCTTCCCAAGTATATTTTTTGTCTAAGCCAGATTTTCCAGTTAGACCCTATTCAGCAAAAAAGGACAGAGAGTCCCATCTACAGCTGCAGCTCTCAAATATAGACCCCAAAACTTACAGGTAGTCATCATGTTTGCTCCCATTACTAAACCAGGAAGCACCCTTCTTTTCACATGGTAAGTAAAGGAAGCAAAAGTTTCCAGAGGGCCTTCAAAATGAATGAAAACAAGCAAGCAATTTACAAGACTTTTTTTTTTTTTTTTTTTTTAACCCACTAACAGGATGAGGAGAAAAAGGTTAGGACTCAGTACACAGCACCGAGTTGAAGAGAATCAAACTAGTAGTTCAAAGGAAAATGGAGGGCTTAACTTCAGTTCTCAGTTCATCTCTGGCAGGCTTTAGTGCCTACAAGTGCATGATGCATTTGGGGGATCCTAGGAAAATGTTAGGTTAAGGATCAGGATGAAGAGACTGCTCTTCCCTTTCCTCAGAAGCGTATGCAGCCCTATTCACAGCTACAACCTTGTAATGCTAAGTATCTGCCTGCTGCAGTTTCTTGTAGGGCTCCACAAACTTTAAGTCTCTAGACTGATGTCACTCTTCTGGGGAAGTTGTTACTCATCTGAATTGCCATCCCTCAGTGTGATTCACTGGCTGAACACTCTTACAGCTCTGGAGGCTACTATTGCTTATTTTTATAGACTCCGAGGAGTCCAGGTGGTTCAGGTGGGTCATACTGAGTTTCCCTATATAGTTTCCCATGGAAGTAAATTTTTATTGTAAGTACAAATTTTGTTCCCTGGTATGGAAGCATCATATTTATTTTAATTTATTTCAAGGTTTATTGTGGAAAATATGTCAGCTTATTTTCCACAGATGTAAATTTGATAAATAATTTCCATATCTTAATTCTATAGGCAAAAATCTGAGAAACTTCCTAAGAAAAATTGATTAAGATTGGTTTATAAATAACTACCATTCTCATCCTCATGAGGCAGAAATTTAGGAAATCTTAGTCTGAGTTTCTGTTTTGTGTAATTCCTTGTGAAAATTACATAGTTCCAGTTTACTTAGACAAGTCACTTGGGCTGGATTCATTCTATATATCTTTAGGCAGCCAGCTGAAACATCTCTCTCCATGGAAGGAGAAAAGAATGCAAAAGCTCTGTGGTGGTGCCTTTCATCTTCAGTAAGTAATGAAACACCCAGGGTACTCAAGGAAAACATCTCAAGTTCAGTTACTCACGTTGAATACTGTGTTGTGCTCGTTTTGGCTGGGATAGAGTTAGTTTTCTTCATAGTAGCTGGTATGGGGCTATGTTTTGGATTTGTGCTGAAAACAGTGTTGAGAATACAGGGATGTTTTTGTTATTGCTGAGCGGTGCTTACACAGAGTCAAGGCCTTTTCTGCTCCTCACACCACCCCACCAGCGAGTATGCTGGGGGTGCACAAGGAGTTGGGAGGGGACACATCTGGGACAGCTGACCCCAACTGACCAAAGGGTTATTCCATACCATATGACGTCATGCTCAGCAATATAAAGCTGCAGGAAGAAGGAATGGGGGGACGTTCGGAGTTATGGTGTTTGTCTTCCCGAGTAACTGTTACGTGTGATGGAGCCCTGCTTTCCTGGAAATGATTGAACACCTGCCTGCCGGTGGGAAGTAGTGAATGAATTCCTTGTTTTGCTTTGCTTGTGTGTGCAGCTTTTGCTTTACTTATTAAACTGTCTTTGTCTCAACCCACAAGTTTTCTCACTTTTACTCTTCTGATTGTCTCCCCCCTCCCATTGCAGGGGAGTGAGTAAGTGGCTGTGTGGTGCATAGTTGCCAGCTGGGGTTAAACCACAACATGTGTGCAGTTCTGGGCCCCACAATTTAAGAAGGATGTGAAGGTACTTGAATGCGTCCAGAGGAGGGCAACAAAGCTGTTGAAAGGGCTGGAAGGAATGTCCTGTGAGGAGCGGTTAAGGACATCGGGCTTGTCTAGTTGGGAGAAAAGGAGGCTGAGGGGCCACCTCATTGCTTTCTACAGCTTCCTGAGGAGGGGGACTGGAGAGGAAAATGCCAATCTCTTCTCCCTGGTATCCAGTGATAGGACACGTGGGAATGGTTCAAAGCTGCACCAGGGGAGGTTTAGACTGGACATCAGGAAGCATTTCTTTACGGAGAGGGTGGTCAAACACTGGAACATGCTTCCTAGAGAGGTGGTCAACGTCCCATGACTGTCAGTGTTTAAAAGAGGCATTTGGACAATGCCCTTAACAGCATGCTTTAACTTTTGGTCAGCCCTGAAGTGGTCAGGCATTTGCACTAGATAATTGTTGTAGGTCCCTTCCAACTGAAATCTTTTCTCTTCTCTCTTCTCTTCTCTTCTCTTCTCTTCTCTTCTCTTCTCTTCTCTTCTCTTCTCTTCTCTTCTCTTCTCTTCTCTTCTCTTCTCTTCTCTTCTCTTCTCTTCTCTTCTCTTCTCTTCTCTTCTCTTCTCTTCTCTTCTCTTCTCTTCTTCTCTTCTCCTCTATTTACTTGCATCTAAAATTTAAATACCTAATAGTGTGACGGGATTAGTATTAGCACATTTCTTCAAATCTGTGAAATTTGTCAGAGCCAGGAAGGAGGGAACACTGCTTGGAGTATTATATGTGAAAAAAAGTTCCTGATATAGAGCCACTGGGGTGGATTTTATCTCACCTCAACTCACATATCTTCAGTGTAAATATCTCAATCAAGGTGAACCTAGGTGTCTTTGTAGTCAATAGAGAAAAATAAGCCCTAGAATGCTGATTTTTACAGAGATAAAGTTAAAAGAAGTGAATGCCATCCCTACACTTCACATTTATTGTCAGTGGAGAAAGTGAGACACCGTAAGGAGATACACCCTATCTTAAAATATGTGTCTAAAATAATTGTATCTAATTACCTTTTATAGGTGGTCCTCTCTTGCTCTCTTTATTGACTACCTAGGTAATCCAGAAAATTTTTTTAGAGGTCAACTTTCAGACTCCTAGAGTTAAAAGAGCTTTGTCCCACTGACTTAACAGGTCAACTTTTATTGCACTGCAACAGCAGATACTAGTCTCTACAGGGCACAGAACTCACTTATTCATATAGTGCTGATTGTCACCAAGACCACTGTTTCTGGAACAGTTCCTTTCTTGTATCCTTTTATCAGTTACCCATCTGATGACTGACAGCATCTCATTAGATCCAGGACTTGGACTTTTCCTTACAAACTGAACAAAACCAATACTTCCCCGAGAAAAATCAATAAAACTATTTTGAATATCTGGCTAATTTACACTTTAAATGAATACAATAGTCAAGAAAATACCTTGCTGATAAAAGGAAAACTAACTCTTTTAGTCCCTCAGTTCAGCTTCTTCCAACTCTGTCTGTAGCAGTAGTCTGTCTGCGGCTGAAAGGATAGTTCATGACCCATCCTGTTCAGTCTTATTGATTTCACCAACTGTGCTGCCAAACATTTAAAATCTCTGTAAATTGGAAATATAAAACATTCATTAAATATCACTTCTCTTATATAGGGGTATTCCACGTTAAAATACAGTTTTACATTGATCTGTACATGGAATTGACATACAACATTATAATACTGTATGTAGCCATTTATCTGACCACAAAACGACGTGTGTGAAAGGCTTTAATATGATGCAAGTGGTAAATATGACAAATCAGTGAACTTTCTGAGGCCAGTAAATTGTTAGGAATAGCATTTTAAAGACCTCTGCTCAGGAGAGGTATCATTTGTTACTTCCTGGAGTTAATGATCTCATGTCACAGATAAACTAGGTTATAATCTGTTCTTATGACTCAAGAGACATATCTAAGAAAATACGAATAAATCATGACCACTGTCAGGTCATTTGCCAGAGGACTCCTTGAGAGCTTAGTTTAAAACAACCTCAAGGCATTTTCTGGTACACTGGAAAGGGCTATCCCTTTCTGAGCACAAAATTCTAGTTCTTGTCTTTATGACACTGTTTTGATCCCTAACTATAATTGGGTAACAATAATGCCCTGACTCCTCCTAAAAGGAACTGCTTGCTCTATTAGAAGTATTCTTAAAGTAACTGGCAGATTTCAACCGGCCACTTGCTAAGTAACTTCATTTGACTACTTAATTGTACATTAAAATAAAAACCTCTCTTGTATATACTTTGTGGCTAATCTGCATCCATGCACTTCTTAATACCTTTAGAAGTGTGTGACAGAGAAATAATAGTTACTTTGAAGAGTTTTGGGGATGCAGTCCTGAGTTCTGCCACCTTTCACAACCGTAAGCAATTCCTCCCAACAAATAGAGCCTATTTATAAATAACCACACTATACCATGTTCATAGTATAAAAGCATAGATTATTACATAGATATATACCTAGATATAAAGCACAGATGATCACAGATTTAGGGCTAATAAGTCAAAAAGGTTTGTAAAGCCAAGACAGTGGATTGTTTGATTACTGACGTTAATTCCTTACACAGAGTCGAATCATCTCCATTTCTTTGGAAAAGAAAGAACTGAGGGTAATCAGCACTTTGTACCAAGAGGTTTGCAGGACTCTGTGTACGCACCGTAGTTGAAAGAACCATCACAGTTCAAGGTAACACTTAAACACCTATATCAACTCAGGCACTGATGCTAATGGCGCTTAAGCTTCTGTTTAACGCTTTGCTAAATACAGATGTCTAAGTATAAACAGCTAAAGGTAAGTTCGATAACAGATAGGGCTTGGTGGCTGAACAGCCCAGTTCAGCTGCCAATATGGTTTCCAAAAACCTTACTGCACAGTGGAAGTCAGGGTTGAAAACTCTTTCAGGCAGTGCATGAATAGATCAACTCCAATTTCCCTTTTTGTTTGTTTAGTTTTATTCGGTGGAGAAATTTGGTAGCTATCATTGGACCAACTGCATGGATTAAGCAGTTGTATTTAAAATATAGCTGCTGTTGATGTTGCTGACTAGAAAGAGTGGATGGGAAGGATTAAGAGGGGACAGACTGAAAGAAAATAGGAGATGAGCTGAAACATGGGAGTGGGTATTCAGTCTGGGCACATAGCCAAAATCTGGGCATCAAATTGTGTAACTACAGTTGTGACCATGACTTACAGGTATACCTCTACCATTACTGTTTTCCTGCTTATACCCTGGAGGATGTAGTTTACCATAATTTCAGGTAAAGTTTATTGTTCTCTATACTAACATTATAAAAACATTTAAACTTACCAAAATAAGCCATTATTTTTTTCCCCCAAAAGTAATTTTTATCCAGACAAATATTGATTAAATCATGCTACTTCTAAAGCTCTTTTTTAAAAATAAGATTTCCTTCTTTGGCTACAGTTTGCAATTCCCTCTTTTTACTTTTATTTCTGTCTTTTCTAAACAGTGGAAAAATGTGAGCATGTAGCTCCAGTCATGATAGCCCTTCCACAATTCTGTTGTTATTCTTTCATTATCAAATTTCATATTCCTTTAGTTTATGTTACTATCTTTCATTATCTGTAGCTGTTGTCTTCTCCTCCATAGCCAATATTATCACCCAAAATGAAAACTGACGCACATCAGTCACTTGTTTAGTAGATCATACCTACATTATTTTAAATCATGACTCCATTCTCACTTCTTAATATCTGCTTCTACTTGCTTTGTACTCTTTTGCACTTTTTAGTGAATAACCTTTTACTATTTTTCGATTTATTTTATAAGAGTTGAATTAGGTTGAGTTTTGGCACCTATTTTATTTTATTCTCATTTTTTTTTATTTTTTAGAAATAAATTATTTTTCCTGTTGAATCCCCAGTTCTTTACCTTCTTGGTTTTCTGTTTATTCCCTGTGTTATTTCTGGAATAGTGGACAGACAGTTTGAAGTCCTTTTATACAGTGTTTCCCCTTGTAATTTTGGAAGTTCCACGGCACCTTAAAGTAAGTTCCAAACTTTCACTGTGTTCTTGTCCTTTATTTTTCAATTACACTGAATTTAATAAATAGCTCAAAGTCATCCCTCTTGAAATGGAGTGCCTTAATTACAGCCTATTTAATTTAAATTTGTGATTACTGCTTCTAAGGTTATTTTTTTTAACTAGCTTTTCTGAAATTTCCTTCTTTGTAACCAGAGCCAAGTCTAAGATAGCATTAACTCCTAGAATGTTAGGACGCAATTTATCTTAATTGTAGCAGATATCCAAAATATCTACTTTAAAATGAAATGGATTGTGTTCTAGAAATGACTGTTATTCAACACTGGATGTCAAAGGAGTGTAGAATAACTAGCCTAGATGTCAGTAATTTATGGTGTCATTTAGCCAAATGAGTCCTTCTCTTACTGCTTATCCCAAAATCCAGTGAACATTGCTATCATCAGAAAGAATTCACCAATCGGTTCTCCTTTGTATTTTGCCTGTACAGCCTCACCTAATACAAGATCTCATAGCATCCTTTCTCATAAAGCACGTAAAAAGGAATTCAGGGTATAGTAATAGGCTTTCAGGTGTGATATGTACACAAGCTTTCTTTCTAGGAGCCTTACTACACAGTGCATCCTACTGAATACCTCTAAGAGCCAAGAAAGCCCAAGCTTAACTGCTAAGAGTGATAGGCATCCAAAGAGGCTTCTAAGGCAAAGGGATTAGGACCTTGTCAGACTGTGTGCACAAAAGAGATTGTTGATGTCTGTGGGAAGTGATAGTGGGCAGTGTCACAGAGAATGTTTGATTTGTATCATAAATGTGTCATGAGCAGTTTTGTCCAAAGACCTGCAGGCCTTTCTGTCTATTCTTTATGCAGGGTACTTCAACAGTCATTTTCTGTCCAAAGACAACCCTTCCTCGCTGTTCCCTTGAGAACTGTTTCAAATCCCACCCTGTCTGCTTCCTCAAGATTTGCAAAGACAAATTAAGTTTGATAGAAGAGATAAGATGCTGCTACAGAATAATAGCAAATAGTTTATACTTCCGGTTGTGTAGGGCTAAGTATGCTTTGGATTTATTTCCCACTTTGCAGACTCTACCAAAGAAAGTGGCTTTGGGTCAGAAAGGTAGAAACATTGTGAAAAACATGCCTGTGTTCTACATAAAACAGAAATGCCAGAATAACTACATGAAGGCAAACAGTGCCTGGTGTCTGCATGTGCAGCTTTAAAAGCTCTGGAGGAAAGCATCTGTCATAGTCATGTTGAAGTAAATGATGTTTTGAGGGGATGATTGCATAGAAGTTTCCAAGCATTTCTGTCATCTTGTGAGACAAAGTTCTGTTTATGCTATTTTTTGTGTGTTTCACTCGTAGACATTTATGGGCAACTCTGCACTGCAGGACAGAGTTCCCAGGTTCCTGTTAAATAAGCCTGAAATAGGAAGTCATTAGCTTTGGTACAGAACTGTTATTTTTAATTCAGACTATTTTTCAGGCCCAAGCTGCTGTCCATACAGTGCTCATCATTCTGCCTTAAACAGATATTCTCTCATGCTCCCCTACACAGTATACACATATCTGGTCTCATCCATACACTCTATAGGGAGACTTGGGATCCAAGAGATATCAGGGTATCTATGACTAGACGACTTTCTTTTTTAGTTCCTTGGTGCCTGAATTTAATCCAATGATGAATTCAAAGGAGAAGGTAGGAGAGATTGGAAAAAGAGGAGTAGGAGGAAGTACTTTTTGTGGAGAGTCATGGATAGAAATAGGTGGCTTTGATGAGGACATGTAAGCATTCAGCAGATAGATATAAAATTGAGATGAAGACTTTGTACCCTAAAAAGGTGGAGAAGAATGAGAATGATTAAGAAGGTCTGGGATGGAGAGGGAAAAGAGGCAAAAAAGAGAGGCCTCCACAGCCAGGCTTATTCAGAAAGACCTTATTGAGACCTTCCAGCCCTATGCCTTTTCAAAGGTGCTCATCCAGTCAAGCATCTTAGTCTGCAGACTGTCCCATTCCTTGTCCTTATGCATTTAATGCCACTGAGTATTAAACAAATAAAGCCCTTCTCAAAAGCCCTTTCAATCACCTTCATACGTCCTCTACATTCTGGCATCCCACTTATCCTTTGTAGCTCAGTGCCATTGACCTTGCAGTCTTTTCACTCCCTTGGCCCCAAATCACCATTGCTACAGCTGCAAAATTCAGCTGCTTTTTTGAGGAACTCTAGGTTACGTATAATGGCAAGACAGCTGTGAAGTTTTTGCTGAAGTGTGAATCACATCTAAAATGTTCTACAAATCAATAACAACTCCTTAGTCTCCCAAACAACTCAGTCGCCTCTGCCTTTTTTCCCAGATCAAAAGACTGAGATGAAAATATTTATAAGAAAAACATACCCTTTTTTTGCTTATAGAATCTGTACATCTCAAGAAGCTTTAAAAAAAAAGGAATTTTTTTAACATCCAGGAAGTAACTAGAGGGACTCATTATTCTGGCTTTAAATGAGATTCATATTGCTCTCCGGTTTTCTTAGCTCTGTTACAATGGATGAAGACTCTATTTCCAAGCTGATTTTTGGTATTGGAAATCTTACACTTAGAAAAGTCAAATTAGTTTAAAATTCAAAGTAGGTTTTAAATAACGTCTTTCAAATAAGTGTTGAAAACAGGTGTTTTCAAATGAATGCAAAATCAATCAAAATATACAGAAATTTCAATTTTCCATTTTGGTGACATCGAATCTGAAGGCAAAAATTGAAAGACTTTTTCCTACACAGCACACCATATTCTACTCCAAAAATTATGTACAAAACCAGCCACATTAGTCTAATTATAGATCTTTTCATGTTCTCATCTTCATTTTTCATTCACGGTGACTATGTAAGAAACAATTTTGCAGGGCTGTTAACTGAACATATATTGAGGTGAAAATAATTATTATAGTATCCTGTCATAGAATGGACAAATCATTTTCACAAGAATGTCGTATGTAAGCTACAGTGAAATATTCTGATTCAAATTAATTTCCAACTTGTATTTCAGGAAGCCTTACTGAAGTACATATTTTTCAAGGTATTAGAAACGTAGAATATATTTTTCATTATTTACCATCCTCTTGTATGTTTCCTGCTTGAATAAATTAATATACAAAGTGAAGCATAGTGTTCGCATATTAAACTTTACAGAGTTCTCAGGATATTCTCTTTGATTTTGTTAAATATATAGAAAATTTTCTTCTTTTCCGGAACTTTTTCTGGTGTAAAAGTGGCTTAAGTTTCTCCTCTCTCCACTTCTGTCCCTTCCTTGTCCAGTTGCTGAGTGCCTCTGTGTACCACCACATCACTTCTGTCAATATAGTTGGCTTTGGGGTCATAAGGAAATTAGTTCAGAGAAAGACTGCAACTTGCCTAAAGGTCCATTCATCAGGGAAATCCACAATGAATCCTCCTGGCAGAACTAAGAGGTGACATGGGGTGGCAGACTACACACAGTGGCAGTGTCATTATAAAATGTCTATGAACATGAGACATGTCTATCAATAATTCAAGGCTTAGGCCTTGCTTCTGAACACTGATGTGTAATGCTATTCGAATATCCTGTCTGGCATTTCTGAAAGACATCAGGCCACAGGCTGAATTTCATATCTACCAGTCACAGGCAGCCTGGATGCCACAGGAGCTTTCAAATAGTAAGAGATACCAATGAGTGGGCACAGAATCCAAGACCTACTGTGAGAACATAAAATTTTAGGATTAGGATTCAGTTTCAGATTACGAAATTTAAATGTATATCTGCAGCATAGGTCTCCGCATACATGGTGGCTGTCTAAGCTCCCATTTAGCCAATAGAGGGTTAGTCAACACAATTAGTAGAGCTGGACATCAATGCAGTTCCCCCTAAGGTAGGCTCCTAGAGTTCACTTCATTTGCCTAAACATAGGTATCCAATGGATATAGGTGCCTTAGGGTATCTTCTGACTGCAGTCAGCTGAATCACTCTGTGCATGTATTGACTTTCTCCCCATTAAGTGCCCTAGAGTTTATACACCTAGTACCCATGTAGATACATACATGAAGATACCACAATTCAGAAGGTTTGATCTCAGCCCTATTGTAGACATATTTAAGAATATTTAAGAAATTTACCCCTGGACTGTACATAGTACATTGATTTTCAGAGTGAAGTCATCCTAAGAAATTCTTCAACTCCACACCACAATTCTCTGCCTCCCCTGTTATGCTGAGACAACTGTTTATGAGCCTGTAGTAGAAGCAGATGACAGCAATGGCCTGGATTAAAAATGGTCCTTTGTTTTAGAGGGCTACTTCTAATCTAGATTGTTTCAGTCTTCTGGTTCACCAGTACAGCCAGACAAACTGCTGCGTTAACACAGCTGAAGAGGTGGTAAATCACATCAGTGATATAAGAACGATAAGACAGGGAAGTGAAGGGAGTTGAAATTTCTCAAAGTTGCTTTGCTGCTGAAGTCAGAATAACTATTCCTTCAGAAAGTGGAGGCTTTGTGTAAAAAAGTGTTCCTACTTTAATAGGCACATCCCAGGATCCTTGAAGAAAATGAAAAATGAAATCCTTGAAGAGAAAGTAAGTGCTGATGAAATGTTAACAATAGATTTTGTTCAGATTTCACTCGTGCAGAACAGCTTTCTAGCACAATTGTATGCTGCCGATCTTACGTTGATGTGACAGTTGGTATTCAGAGACTTACGCATACTTGAAGGCTGACGGTACTCTCTTGGGGAGGGGGGTAGGAAAGGAGTCTTTTAGATGAGATCACAAATGACTAAGTCAGTTTGACAGTCTGAAGCTGCTCTTTGACAGAGGGAGTTACCACTTCTTACCTTTTCCTTTACCCCAGTCTCAGTTTCCTTCTAATTATTCTGGGGCTCATTTGAGCTCACAGTGGAAATTTTTATTTTATTGTTTTCTTTTATTCCTCTTGGGTTTAATAAGTGAGTTTACATCATAGAAGGTGCTGAGAAGCACCAGAGGAGTTTGAGGAATTATGATTTGGATCACAGAGAGAGGACACAATGGAAAAATAAACACTATCTTTTGGTGGTAGAGGACTGTTAATTTTACTTACCATACCCACAGCACTTGTGCACGGCAGAGGCTGAGAACATGCAGCCAAGGCAAGCAGAAAGGTAGAAGTGCATATACATAAGATGAAGTTTCCTGATCATTTCAGGCCAATATAATTGCGGGTCACTGCTGATGGGATGGTACTTTTCTCACTCTTAACTACAGCTGCACGTTCACACCTTCAGTATTGGTACTACATGGAGTAGAGCTGAACTAAAACTGAGAAAGGGATTCACCTGGAAAGGTATAATGTGTTTTCCTAAAATATAATTTCATATGGAGGTGTTCACCAAACTGACTCATCACATGGCCATATCAGCATAATGCTGGCACTTGGGCACTGGTAAGGATATGTACTTGGTGGCAGAACATCAGACTGGATTGGTGTTTCTCATTCAGGAACACGAAGTTCCCAAGTGGGAAAAATTATTTAAGTTGCAAGTCAGCTTTCATTGTCTTGGTTTTTTACCTGTCTGACAACACTTTGGGTCTGCTTCTCTACTCACTTCACTCATTTCATAACATTTTCTGCCTGCCATGATTTCCTCGTTTGGCCACTCAAAGCATGGGCCCTATGACCATACTTTACAAGAAGGTACCATGCCCACAGCTGCTGCATAGACATTCTCTCTCTGTTAGCCTTCATCTATTCCTGCTCACTGTATCTTTTACTCTTCCTCAAGTATTGAAGGACGTCTATCACACAAGATTGAGCTGGGTAAGCCTTTACTTCAGGGAGACAGGGGAGGGAATTGTGCCCTCCTGGAGCAGCCAGTAGGATGGGGAGACAGTATCTACTCACAACCTTCCCGTGTTTCACCAAGGCAGATGATGGCTACATAAATGAAGATTTCAGTAAATTCTATTGATGAAACCACAACTGATTTCCACTGGAATAGACAGAACTTTAGCCACAGTTAGTTTGTTACAATTCAATGCCTTTCCTTTGCCAAGAGTGAGAATGTGTACCTTGATAAAATAGCAGCTAATTCCCTTAAGACTAAATGTAAAGTAGCAGCTGAATCCATTAAGGCTACATCTTAATGTGTACCTTTAACTCCAAGAAGAGGAAGAGCAAACAGAAAATCCTCTCTCAATCCTAGTCAACATGTTCGGTTGACTTCAGTAAAAACTGGATAGAGATCCAAATGATTCTGTTTAAGCATTTAAAGGAAAACTATTGTTAAATAAATTCTGGCAATCTGAATTAAGAGCAATATCTAAAGCAAAAATTCTAGTTATGTGAATTTTAGACTGTAACTTTAGAACAGTAGTGAGAAGTTGTTGAAGATGGCAAGACAGGGATTGACTATGCTTTTCTCAAAATTTATCTTATTATTTATATCACATGGTTTTAACTCAATGTATGACCTGAATGTATGCATTAAAAGTAATCTTTTTTTTTTTTTTTTAATTGTTACTTAGGAAATATTCTGAAAACAACAAGCAGATAAAACTGATACTATCATGTGCTTAAAGTTATGTAGGAAGAATCCATAGATTTGAGTCAACTTTAATAGCTTTGAGGGCAAAAACTGTCCTCTGGGTAAAAGATATAAAAACGCCTTCTAGAGAGATAAGATGAGAAGGTAGCTAAGAGATGAATAAGCTACATGACTCTGTTGTTCATTGAAATCCTGCATTCGCTGCTGCAGCAAAAAGGTTTCTTTTGCCACATTAATCTCTCAACTACAATATTTTTTAGTTAAATTATGAACGAATGGCCCACATAATTTCACTCATTAAGAAGCCCATTTCCTGTTACAGATTATGACACTGAAGAGGAACAGTTGTCAAGGCTCCAACACTGCAGACTTGGTTTGAAGTTCAGAGTTCTGAAGAATGATGAAGCTGAGGGTGATGCCTTAGACTTGTGTAACTGTCTTTACCACAGTGGCCTGACTTCTCAGGCAGAAATCCAAGGGGTAGCAAGTAAAAAATTTAGGAGTATCTTTTATTCTGTCTTCTATATTTAAAAAACTGTTTAAAGGAATAAGGCATTATAGCCCATAATAGAAACTTACTTAGCTAGGAAAAAGATAATTAAACATGTTATTTAAATCCTCAGTATTCGAAGTGAACTGTCTACTTTTAATCAAGATCTGTGTGCATTAAATTAATGGTAAACTTAACACAGTACATATGTTAAAAGACTACTGAAGAAGGATAAACCTTCCTGTTTGACCATTGATTTCTTCATCTTGTTATGAAGATTAAAAAAATGTTATTTTTATCAAATCTATTGCTTTGAAGATATAACACCAAAAAAGTTCCAGATTTTAGACTGCTCAGGAAAACGCTTTTGCTATGTAAATAGGTAGCACAGAAACAGCTATTTTATTCGGCTACAGCAATTTCTGTACTTGATCTTGAATCCATAGAGCTATGCAGACTCTCTCTAATGTCCAATCTACCCATTCACAGTTTATTTTAACCACTGATGCTGACAAAACACAGGTAAAACTTAGACTAGTACATTTCTCCATAATCTAAAGTCGTGTCTGCTAGGTCTTATATGCTGAACTATGGAACGGGTGCAAGCATATTAAAAGACATGCGCATGCTCCCCAAATGTAGTAGTTGGAGAATAGGGCTTCAATTTCCTTTTAGTGTTGAACTGTCAAAGTGTCACATTGTCTAAGTGTGGTACAGTTTTCTGTCATGTCCCTGACACCAGATGTCATAAGGTTCTTGGAGCGGCAGAGATGTCATGTTGTGGCCTAAAAAGTGAGATGCCATCACCAAACTGGGGAGATGGTGAAGCACTGAACCTTGTGTTTAAAGAATGACCTGTGAGATATCTAGACCACTTAAAGGCAGGCTGAAACTGTGGAAAAAATAATATAGTTGCATTAAAACTAGTGGCTACAATGAAACTAATTCACTTAACCTGGTGAATCTGAACGGTATCAGTGTTCCAGATGAATGTTTGGGGTGTCTCTAGTGATACCATTTTAATTGCATCAGTTTTAATTAAGTCTGGCACATGTGCGTTCAGATGCTGCTTAGCTGTTTTCCACTGTACTGGTGCTGTAACTATGTTGCTGCAGGGTGACCACGCATGTGCTGAACAACGTATTATGACAGAGGCTGTCTTTTTACAGAGATTGTCCTTTCTAATCATCGTTATTGACATTTCCTACAAGCCTATTGGCTTCATGACACTCTCTGGCTTTTGGCAAACTGTAGTGAATGGTTGAACCACATGATTTGATTTCACAGGTGACTGTGTAAATACTGTATATTATACCCCATAGGAAGGAAGGCTGCTGGTTTGCCTGTCTTGGCTGCTGTGATCAGGGCCAGGGAAAGCCATAGGGAGGAAACAGGAAACTGTGCCCTCCTGACAATTAACTGGACATGCTAAGCTGGGAAATATGGGCGAGAAATAGGAGAAACACAGGAAACAGTGTACCGTCAGCACTGCTAGAAACTGGCAGACACCTTGCTGGGGAAAAGAGCTACAGAATGCCTTAGAGTTGACTAAAATACAGAAGATACACAGAAAACTAGTGAGAGTTTCTTGGAGTTTATATAAACCCAGAAAGCCACTGAAGTCTGCTAGAAAGGCAGACTTGTGGAGGATACGTCCCTTGAAAAGGCACAGGTGGAAGGAGCAAGATCTTTGTTAATCCTTTTTTAGGATTGCCCCACAGTTGAACCTGATAGTCCTGTTTTCTCTACTTGAAAGGTTCTGCTGTTCCAGTGTGTAAGTTGTGTTGTAACAAAATATTGTGACTGATGATACAGGCATACGATATGTTACTGAGATACAGAGCCTGATGATGTGCTCACTTTAAAGAAAAAATATGGATGGTTTCCCCGCTCTGTCTGGTTTGGGGTCTTGGCATTCATTACTGTTCCCAAATTCCTGGTGTAGTTTGTAGAGTGTGCATGGTGATATTTGATTCCTTTAAAGAAGGAGTCCTTATTCAGGACTTTTGAGTAGGAGAGCTTTCTTCTGACTAAAGCAGCAACTTAAATCAGAAGAATGCATATAGCTAGCTTCTTTGTATTTGGGCAATCCCTGGTCATTACACTCCTGATTTGCTTTGCTCCTGATCCTTAATCTTTATATTTCCTTGTATTTTACAAAGAGGGAGCTTGTTCACATTACTACTTCCCCTTTCCGGACATTTTTATAAGAAGCAAATTAATTTCAGGAAGTCTTTCAGTAGCTCTACAGATTCCAGCTGAGCTGGGATTGTGTCTCTGTCCCTTTTACTGTTGCTACTAGTGGTTATGTGGAAGTCTCAGTTTCTACTTCACTTTCTGGATCCTAGTGTGATGTTTTACTGGAAGACATATTTCTTTGTAGTGATTTCACTTTCACACAGAAGATTCTAATTCCATATTGCCTTTTCTGAAAGAATTCTTCACACGTTACCTTTTTGCCCTAAAAATACATTATTTTGTGTATTTTACTTCATGTGAGAAACAGCTTACATCATAGTATCTGCACCATTCTGAGGCAAAAAAGGGTCAGTAAGTATCTTAACTGCATCTCTACACCTGAGTGCTACTACTGGTCTCAAATTTCTGTCTTAACCTTGGGATTTCTCTAACAGATTTTTTTTTTTTAAATTTTATATGCATCAGATCAGTCCTAATTTCTGTTATTGATTTGCTTAACCCAAGAGGCCTGTTTCTTAGTTTTCACTTGTGCAAATTTTCAACCAGTGATAACACATGTTTTAGGATATCACTCTTCAGCATGGCCTGAATCTGTTTTCTATTCCATAGGGTTTCTTAACAATCTTTTTATTATCTCAAAGGCATTTTACATCAATCTAGTCAACTTGAAGTTTTGTGGGTTTGCATAGGTTTGGCTGAACTGTGGTCCTTTCTCAAACACCACAGTGGGTTCCATATGTGGTGGTCACACAATTATATTCACTGTCACATGTTGGTTCTCTAATACCAAGATAATGTGAATAATAATTGTGTATTAAAAAGTAATCTTTGCTGGCATATGCAAATGTATTCTTATTGGTGACCATGACTTCCACATATAATAGACATAAGATTATGTAATTTTTAGTTTTCACAGTTTTATGGTCCTTTTTGACTAATATAGTACATTTTGAAAGTCCTTCTACATTTTTCTGTATCAATATGTCTATTAAGTCTTTTCTGAAGTGTGTCATTACCTTTGATCCCACTATCCTCTAACTGCTAAGTGGTATACCATTAGTTACAGACAGTTCTGTTTCATCTCTGTGGATAACACAGACATGGTTACTTGCCAATTTATTCCCAAGCTGCCTCCAAGGAATAGCTGTTAATGATTTTTTTCAGTGTTTCACCTGTGTGAAACTGTACCTCTTAAAAACAAAGTGGAACATATTTTCAGGTTCGCTCTTCTTACGTGATGTTTAAAGAGACAGTCTACAATCCACACTGTTCTTCTAGCACAATATTTACAATCATCCTTGAGCTGTGTTTCTCTCTACTGCATCTTGAATGAACTCTGCATAATTTTCCTCTTCCTTGCAGATTCGGTACCATAGATGACAGGGTGAATAATTTGCTCTCTGGTGTCTGAATGACAAGCTATAGGACTTACTTATTACTGCACTTTAATAAGAGGACTATAGTCAAAAGGGCGAAATGGCCAAGCTGCTTAGCTCTTTAAGCTCTACTTCTTTTTGTAGGCATATATGACTTTTGTAGTCTTTTTCTCTAAACTTTTCTTGTGTTCAGGACATTTTGCTAGTTCAAACAGACCACTGTATTCCAAAGTCTGTGTTTGGTTTACTGTTAGTTCTCTTACTTTTTTTGGTGGTTCCTAAGCACACAGACAAACCTCTCAGATTTCTCACTCATAGTAAGGGAAATCCCGTGCTCTGATCTTGCAGGATCACAAACAGAAGAGAGGTCATAGCTCAGCACTGCAAGAGACTGAATGCAGGCCTACATGTAGGGGATACAACGTGATATACCAGTTGTCTGAATTTCACTCTCTTTATGCAAGACTTGACAAATCTCTATAGCTATGTTCTGCAGCATTTTGATGCTCCAGCAGGGAAATCAACAGTGGCTGTCATTTTGAGAGGGGCGGGGGCGGAAACTTGGTCATTTGCAATTAGTTGCAGGTTCCTAAGGCTATGACAGAGCTGACTGGAGAGTCCAGCATTATTGCTGTTTACATGCTTTAGTGTCCAGAAGACATGGCAATTAAAGTATTTTATTTCTTAGACGTTCTGTAACTAATTTTGTACTGTTCCCTTTTATTGTCTTGTTTGTGGTATTAATGAAATTGCTAATGCAGACTTACTGTAATAAGAGTCTTATGCTAAGTACTAACATAAACACAAATTTACCTGAGTGATATGGTGTAATTATTTTCTTTGGTTATCTACAGGCTAATGTGTAAAATAAATGGGAAACTATTACTTCCTGCTTTGATGGAAAATATTTTAATTATTAAAAAAGTTTTGAAATTAGGAGCTGCATGTCATATTTTTAACCACTCCACCCTTGCAACTCGCTCATGTTACAAACAGATCTCTTAGCAGGATACTGTGTACTAATACGTTCTACAGGGACTTTGTGAAATGCAGGCTGAATCTGCTGTTTCTGCAAAGTATTAGCAGTTGAAAGCAGTATCACCAAATAGAGATTTTTTTTCTTTCTTATTATTATTTATCAGTTTCCTATTTTACTATTACTATTACTCTAGTAGCTATTTAACAGCTAGGTCTGTTTAACAGGATTTTTTCTTATTCCTTTCTTTGCTTCTGACAATTTACCCTTCTTCTGTTGCCATCTGAGTGATATAACAGAAGCTTAAAAAAGGAGGTAGTAGAGCACTCTAAAAGCTGTCATATTTTAGATTGTCAAATCTCTTCTGGCAGCTCATTCCACAGCTGAGCAAACTTGAGTACGAACACTTTATCTTCCGTATTTTGTTCACGATTAAAAAGGTGCTTAAGTTTTATGCATGACTTTGAACCGTGTCAGTAGTCCATTTGACTTTTGGGGACAGTGGACATGCCTCAGGTTATATATGTTTAAATTCCCTCTCTGAATTGGAGCTTTGGTTCAATGTTTGGGCATCTGTTATATCCCAAAGAAAAAAAGTTCTCATACCGTGTCACAGGAGGATGAGAGTGTGGTTGCTGAGTTACTTGGATTTTCCAAACAAAAATGGTTGAAAATCAGACTGAAGTCTTTGGGTGGTACTAGAAGAAGATTAAAGGGAGCAATGTTGTTATGGTTCATTGTGCTGAGAAGGGTGGTAATATGCCCCACACTTCCTAAAGACTTTTCTTGAGCTCCATCATTAGCTTCAGGCACAATGTACTGCGCAAAATCATTGCTGAGTGACCGCTCTTTTAACAGTATGATGACCTGGCTTCTGCTTTTATTAACAGAGAATGAAGTGCCCATGTGCCACAGCTACTCGGTAAGGGAAGATGAGCCAGGAGACAAGAGCCGTGGCAAGGTAGGCAGGGCAGGAACCTCATGGTCACAGTGAGCGCATAGTCCCACAGTACCTGAACAAGAAAAGCAGAGTGGATCTGGTGAGAGTAACCAGGGTCATCCAAGAGTCCAGATCATTAGGCGCATCCACAGTGACAAGGCACGTCTGAGATCGAGCCAGGTAGTCAAGGCAGTGCGTTGAGGTCCAGTTCAGATCACTGAGGTACAGAGCCAGGCATGGCCACGACAGCAGAAGCAAAGGCAAGGGCTTGAGCTTAAGTGCAGCTCCTGCTGAGGGGAATAGGCCCTTGCTTGTCACAGCATTTTCTCACACAGCTCTTTCTACACAGCTCTCTCATTCAAGGCTGCACAGCTGCACCATTGAGGCTGACTCTGAGCCCAGGCAGTCAAATTCTTGGGTGGTTGGGGCCCTGGCACAGAGAATGGTAATGGAAAAGTTACTTATTGAGTATTCTAGTTAGATCTCTGTTTGTTCTTCCTGGTATTTGGATAGTGTAATTTTAGTCTTGTTTGAATTCATATGGATATTCTGTAAGCTTTTATTTCTAGGATGAGATTCTGTTTGCCTGTTAAGACAGTCAACAGTCACTTTGACAGGGCGATCTATACCTGCTGAAATAGTTATAGCTTTTTGTCGAGTTGATAGTGAGAAATATGTTTTCCAAAGGTGATTCAGAAAGCTACATGCTGTACAGAAATATTGCTATAGCCAGCCATTACCTTTGGATGCAGGAATCTGTCAGAGATCTGTCTCTAGTCTGAATAACACTGGAAATTAAATGTTGCCATTCACTCAGGAGCCAAAGAGTAAAGGTCTCTTCTTCTTCAAATTAGTTTGCTTCCTTTTTCTATGACAGCAGGTGCTGATGGTGTTATCTAGCTTTTTGGACCTAGCCTGGTTGTTGGAGAGCTAGCCTAGGGGAACAGAGTTGCAGGTTGTCCTCACATGGGAAATGCATCCAGGGAGAGACTGATCCCTGAGCTTTTATTTCTTGGGACCTTGTTAGAACTATAGGGTCTTTTACTACAGCACCTTTTACTATAGCTTTTCCTATTGAGCCTACCTTACTTTGTAACAAAGCATGCAAGTCATGAAGATGAAGGAGAACAAATAAAAAGAGCATGACTCTAGCCTACAGCTCAGGGCACTTGGCCGAGAGCCTGGATCCTAGCTTTGCAGTCACTGTCCCTTTGCAGTGTATTTTCATTGAACAGTTATTGAACAAAACAAAAAATACATCAGGAAAGAGTTTTACAGGGATGACTCGAAATCACAGGAGCCCTCTGCCAGTATTTAGTGGCATCAGCAAGGATGGTTCAGCAAAAGAACCCTCCTGAAGGGAGGTTCAGCAAAAGAGCCTTTTTTTTGAAGTGAATAAAACTACAGCTTGAGCCCCCTGTTCTACTCCTTCCTCAAACTCATAGCCATTCTCTTCCTTTTACTTCAGTATATCAACATAGGGAGTCTTTAGTTGGAAGTGGTTCTTACCTACTTGCAAGCCTTCAGGAGTCCTTGGAGATAAAGAACAAGTACTTGCTATTTGAAGGGAAAATAAAAGCAGCCAAAGGGGAAAGGGAGTCACTACATTCAATAACATGAACAAAACTCAGGTTTTAGTTGAATGCTTTCATCATCGCTGTTTTATCAATTGTCCATCTTGATAAAAACAGGATTTGTTAGATACAGAAGAGTCCTCACCTATCTAAAATCTCATTCCCAGGTCACTCAGTGTTTATGTCTGCATTGCTGAAGTCATTCATTCCTGGCCTCAGAAATTATCCTTAGATAATTCCTTTGTATCCCCAGATACAAAGTGTCTTGCACTTGTGCTGCTCAGCACCAGCCATGCCTACTCAGCATAGAAGATAGATGACTATGGTTGTTATTTTGGGCTTCATATGACAGTGGTTCTCAGAAAAAAAAAAAAAAAAAAAAAAAGGAAAAAGAGATAAAGGTGTCTCCAGTTCAACGGAGTGAAATAACATGAAGTTGTGTCACAATTCTTCAAAGTAGTACTTTTATACCACTTGATGTTAAGTTCCCTGGAAAGGCATGGCAAGTTTTTGGCGGTGAAGGTTGTTGTATATTGTGTTGATGACAATGTAGAATGAGAACATGCGTATCTTCTGTTGTCAATGTCGCCTTTAGGCAGTGGTACATGGAGTAAGCTATCTCCTGTATTCTGGTTTCATCTGAGAGCAAATTAATATATTAGCAATGTGAATATTCCAGGGAACAGGATCCAAGGGAGAACTGGGGATTTAAATAATTTGATGATATAGATGTACCTTGTCTAGGTACAACCTGCTAGGTGATGGCACACTATCAGTTCTGTCAGCTGTTGTTTTGGTTACGGTTCACAAAGTCACTCTTGTGAGGTCACCAGAAAGTGGAGTTTGAACCATGCATTTAGCCTGTTCTAGGCTTGCAAAATTACTTCAAAGGAGACAGAAGCTTGAGGTGGGAAACGCAGAGCAAATATAAAACTATGATGAAGCTCCTCCTTGCTACGAAAACAATTCCTAGTCTTCAGGAAGACTCTGTGCTTTCTCAATTTCTGTTATATCTCAACTCCACATCCACAGAAAATCTTTTAGCAGTTAATCCTGGGTTTATTCTGCGTACTTGAAATTCTCCATGAATATCATTATATTAACAATTATGATATAAGAAAGATCAAAGAACAAGATTGCATGTGGAACTTTGGACATACAACATCATAATTTGTGAAATTTGACCTGGTGAAAACTGACTTTTTCTTAATATTTCTAATAGATACTGAACTGGGAATGGCCAATACAATTCTTTTAGCTTTGAGCTTGCATTATATGCTGGTTGAAATACTCTGACTTCAGATACTGAAAAAAATAAATATTTAATTATATCCTTCTGGAAGACTTATATTTATAAATATTAAACATGAGCAATATATTTAAATTACATGTTTCTTTTCTCTGAAAACTAATACAACCTTTAAATAATAATGTCATTTCCAACTGTCTTGAGTAAATAAATAACCTGAAGGTTTAAATTGGATTTTGTATCTTCTTTCTTTTGGCTGTAATTCGTATCTTTTATTATTTCTATTTATGTCTCTTAAAGCTTTTTAAGATGCCTCTTGAAATAGTAGACCTTTCTGAGTACAGAACACTAAAATCCTTGTAGTATCAGTGTTACATATTCTTAGAGCTAGTCATTTGGAAGCACTGTACCTTATAACGTATTATGTTTTTGAGTTGCATAGATTTGTTGTTTCTTTTTGTTTCTCAGGGTTAATTTTGCATGACAGGAAGTGCTAGAATAAGTGGCCAAAATACAGCTTCATATGGAAAGAAAAGGGTTCCTGCGAACCATTATGAACCATTATGCCACATTAGCTCTGTTTTCCCTCTGTCAAACCTACCTCTAATTCTGTCACAGTTCTTATGTTAACTTTCTGCTTTTCACAAATTATAATAAAAACCAAGGAGCTAAACTGTTGACTTATACTACTGCCAGTAGCACTGTGACATTACTTCCACAGCAGGAGGCAGTGATTATGAAGGGCTTCTGATGCTCCTCAGTGCTTTCAACAAAGGCAGACTACGATTATATTTTATTATTGAAAGGGACAGCTTAAATATTATGGTTCATTGTCATGTTTCATATCAACTTTTGTAAACAATGGGGCTATGTATTCTTTAACTGACCTAAACATCAGAAAGATTTTGCTAGGAGTGAATTAAATGTTTTGGAATAAGAAGGACATGGAACTCCTACTGAATTTAAGGAATTACATGTCTTCTTTTCAAGAAAAAAGAGAAAAGATGTGATTTTAAAAATTTGTTTTTAATATTAAGATTTTCACTTCTGGGATATAGGTAATGATCCTGACTAAATGAATCTGGAAAAAATAAACTTTTATTCCAAAAATATAGCACAAGTATTCAGATTGCAGCTACAGCTGCAGCAGCAATTGTTTCTTAGAGGTAGAAACTTATAACCCTAAAGGGGTTCGGTGAGGTAGTCCCAGGTAGTCACTCTTTGTAATGATTATTATTCAGAACTCTTTCTATGAAGTATTAAATCCATCTCCCATTTTACCTTTGCTACAGGTTCACTGTGTTAAGGTCACACCTACATTGTAACTGTTAATGAAATATATCTAAATGCCTATCCAAGTCTATGAAATCCTCACCTTCAGCAAACTAGAATAAAAAAAAAAAGATGCAAAACTATCCTGAAAAGACAAGAAAGCATTAAGCAATTAAGATCCAGTTTTCCTTCCACAAGTTTATGAATTTTCCATGTAAACACCAGCTTTAAGTTTCAAGCAGAACAAGGTAGCATTTTCATAGTCCTTAGAAATGGGAAGATATCTCACCCAGGGAAAACGTATTCCTAAGTGCAGACTGTTGGAAGGCCCTTGAATTCCCCCATAACTGGTGGAAGTTAACTAAATATTTAAAAAATTATTTCAGCTGTTTTTCATTGAATTCAGCTTTGGTTTTTTTATCTCCATATAGGAGTAGTTGGCTTGATAGGCATGGAGTTTCTTGCATTCCTTTTGTATATGTGTAGGCAAAATGAGAAGGTTCCAGTGAGGGGGAATTATTTTTTTGTCTGGGAAAGCTGAAAGCAAATTGTTCGATAATGCCAAGAAATATTAAAGTGGCATTTGGTGCACCAGAAGCTATGCATTTGCCAGTGTTGAAGTAGTATCACTGACAAATCTTGTTTTAAGTGTGCCAATAATCAGCAGCTACTGGTATTCTAGTAGCAGTGCAAAAAAAAAAAAAAAATTAATATAAAGCACGTTTCCCTAACTTCTGTTTGTATTACTTTAAATTCTGCTTTACAGGTCACTGAAGATTCAAAGGCACATAAACTGATGAAAGACTGTTGTATGTATTTTGCTAAAGATTTGAGTTTCTTCTGTTGTCAGTGTACTCTTGTAAAACAAAGTTCTGAATTTGTTATAGATATAGGAAGGGGTTGTTCCTAGGTGGGTGCAACTGTGAAGACCTATGGCTTTTAAATGTGCCAAAGATTTTTTGCTTGCTAATGAAGTTCCTATTACTGTCAAGTGCTATGACCAGCTTGTGATCAATTTAGTGTCTCTAAAGCCACACTTTGGAACTCTTTATCCAGAGCCTGTGCTCCCCACCCCACCACGTTTTTGTGTGAAACCTATCCATATTTTATATGTAAAGCAGAGGATTCATCTAAACAAATATGAACAACAAAAACATTTAATTAAAATATTCATCTGATTTTCAGTCAGAAATTTAAAATATAGTGAATGCATTGTGAATAAATGTTCTGCTTTCCACCGACTGTAAAAGGAATCTAGACAATCAGTTCAAATTTAGACTTCTGTACAATGAACAATGAAATTTAGTTGAAATGAATCTAGTCAAAAGTGGCACTACACGATTATAAAACTTCCTTTTTTAGATAAACAGTCAACTCAGAAGACAAACAATGAATCCATCATGGGGAACAGTTCATATGTATTCCACAGTATATTCTGTCTCGAATTTTGACTCAGAAATGCCAACAGTGCTTACAGATACTTAGTTCCCACAGCAAGTCAGAAAGGGGCACACCGTACTTTGTGTTGCAGAGTTACTGATATTCACAGTGAAAAGATGAAGATTATGAGTCTTTAGGTGTTACAGCAATGGGACAGTGAATATGTGGGTAGATAGACTCTTTTTCATCTCTTCTGTTACAAATGTACTTTATGAAATTTGCAGCTTTCATATAACTTAAATACTAGAGCAGGTAAAACAATCAAAAAACTTCTTTATTATTAACTAGGAAAGAAATGTTTCATATAACATTGCCAATCTCAGAACTTGTACTGTTCATTCCATGCAAACCATAACAGCACATCAACAAGAAGAATTATATTCCCAAATTAATCTGTTAATTAGTATCAGCTGAGCTGAAGGTTTATTCTAGGTGCTCTAAACAAAATTAATTAGCGGTTGTGGTCTGGAACAAACACTTTATGTTATGGTAACTGAGATGAGTCTTAAATGGAAAGGTTGTGATTCAGAAGTGTCTCATCCACACAATTCCGGATCTGAAGTGACAATGTTATGTGATTCATCTAGAGAAGCACTGTTATTTTTTCATGTTTTTTTGTCATACAAAATTAACTTGAGAAGAAGGTATGCTAATTATCCTTGGGCTATTCTGGGCTATCCTGACCAGCTAGAAGCAGTTTAGCTCCCAGTTTAAACTTCATATCACAGTAAAGGAAAGTAACAAATTCCATTTGGGCTACTTTAATTATTTCTACTTCTCCTTTTGGCACCTTCCATTGCCTCATCTGTGACCACCGTCTCCACATCCTTTCTATCATTCTTAAGTGTCCAAATATTGACATGCTAATCTAATCATCAGAAAAGCTGACAATTTCTTTGTACATTAGTGAACTGTGCTTTGATGCTATAATGTTAAGTGGATATGATCAGATCCTCTTTTTGAAGGCACTGCAGGTTTCTTTAGCATTTTTTAAAATACCAGTCTCCATGTTAAGCCACAGGACATGGAGTGGGGACTAGTGTTAAGATCTACATGACTCTTCCATCTTTCAAGTATTCAAGATAAAAATGCTGCCAATAATGATTTTCTTATGAGGGAAACTATGATAATTAAAAATTTCATAAGCTGAGACAACTTTCATGCAGTTGATCCAATATTTCAAACTTCTCTAATTCAAACAAGACAGTGATTTCAGAAAATTACTCCAGAGATTGTTTCTCATTATGTACCCTTCTTCACTTAAGGATACAAAATTTACCGTTATACTCAGTGGCTTGGACCTACATGAAAAAAAAAAAAAAGAAAAAATCTTTAGTCATTTAGGACTTGGCATAATTGTGGGTATAGCTGGCTTAAACATTTTATTCTGTTTGATAGCCTGCCTGAGTGGACTTGAGCTACTCATTTAAGCCCAGATCATCAAATAAATGTATTTAGCTGTATAAACTCTGGTGCCTAAATACTATATGAAGTTTCATTTTTAATCTCTTTTACCTTATTTACTTGTCTCTTACATGGTAATGGAAGCACTTTCTCACCTCACAAGAGCTGCATTTGAACATACTGTGACAACCAACATCTTGGTTGTTGTTGCAGAGGGTGAACAGGTACTGTGAATTGATAATGGAATGCAAGAGTTGTAACCAGGCAATTGATAGATGTTTTCTGGCCTAAGAGAGAACTTCTGTGTTCCTAAGGCAGAAATTGCCAATTTATCTAAGTCCAGTAGGCAGTGATCCATTAAAAAAAAAACCAAAGCTTTACAACTAGCAACATCCTGAGAAGACTTAGGAAAGAGAACTTGGACTAAGTACCTTATCAGTGGCCTTTCCAGGGAAGCTGGGATACCTGGATAAAATCTTTTAGTGCTCCAGCTTGCTCAAATCCTGTAAACATACAAATGGGACTTCCACTTCCAAGGCTGTCAATCTGCTGTCTTTCTGAGCACTAAAATACCATAAAAAGAAGCAGGTGTTGCTGAGGAAGAGAAATAAAAGAAACTGTATGGTGAGTTTTCTTAGAGCAGTTAAAACCCCACAAACTGCATTCACAGAATGTAAAATGAAAAGAAGAAAATAAGCCAGATACCAGAATAAAGCAATAATTGTAAAGTGAAATGAGAACACTACATTCAGAAGGTAATAATAGTTTTTAGCTTTAAAAAAATAGAAAATTAATAGAAATAAATGTGTAATCAGCACAGAGGGAAAAAAGAAATCAGAGTCTGTAGAAGTATGAGCAGCAAGTTTTTAGGAGAGTAATTAAGCATAATAATACTTGGCATTATATAGTGGGTTTTGAACAGTCCTTGCTTTTAAATGTTGTAAGATGTGCTTTGAATCTGTCAGCAAGTTATCTCCCGTATCTTTTTTTTTCTTGTGGTGGTAATTACAGACTTACACAGAGGTAATTAGAAAATGAAGTTGAATTTTTTGAATTTTAGGGGATTAATTTCCTTAAAAATGTCATAACTCCTGTTACACCTGGAAATGGACACTGAAGAGCAGAAATGCTGTTTTGAGTTTAGTGAAGCAAACTAATCTGTTATTTAGATATATAGTTGCTGTTTTAAATATTAGTTCATGGTCTTCTAAATCCTGTAGTGCTTCTAACTTGGAAAGGAACTGTAAAGGAGATCTGCAAGAGTTTCTGACATTGATTAATTCCATTCTGAAAACAATTAATCAGGATATACAGCATCCACTTTTATTTCCACAGTGGAGGGAGAAAAAGAAATAAGATATAGTGTGTCCATGTAAAACCAGTGAAAGAGTTAAACTGCCAAGTGGGTGATCATGAGTAATGGGAGCCAAATTTAGTGCAGCATGTGTTGCGTGTATGGATTGAAAAAAAAAAGGAAATTTTTAAAAGGAAGGCTGGCCAAATGAGAAAACTTGGCAATGTGAAATATATATGTTACTGAATATAGCTAAAAGAAAAGAATCAATGGTACATTGTGATTTAGCCGTAAACTACTCCTAAGAGAAAGGATGTGGGTAATAAAGATGGACATGTGGAACTAAACCTTCAGGAAAGCATAGAAAATGTGATAGATTTGTGCTGTTGACCTCGTAATCAGAGCAAATGGAGATCAGTGTGTTGCGAGGCATTTAAAAGAGTTAAAACTAATAGAGCAGTAATAATGAATGATTTCAGTGGCACACACACGAATTGATCAAATATCACAATAAATGTTAGGAGAAGAGTTTCCTAATGATTTTAAATAATTATCTCTTAGAACAATTATTTGTTATGTGTAGAAGTTAAGAAATTCTCCTTAGACTATTCTCTTGCAATTCACAGAAAATAATGGAAAAAGAAACATCTAAGGTGAAGGCTTTAACA
Source organism: Nipponia nippon (assembly GCF_047370975.1). NCBI lineage: Eukaryota > Metazoa > Chordata > Aves > Pelecaniformes > Threskiornithidae > Nipponia > Nipponia nippon. Next base: position 112,670,237 of record NW_028262358.1, on the reverse strand, counting down.
AATACTGACCATAACAGATTTAGAAAAAAAACATTCTATTTGAAAAAAAAAAAGATAACAGAATGCAATCAAATGACATTAATTTTCAGAAGATATGATTAAAATCCAGCCCTTAATATACATACATACTGCTCTATAAAAACAAAAACACCTGGTCTCTCAGAATCTAAATGTTTCATGATAATGTGTTGTTTGTCAAAACTTCTGTATTCTGAGTTGTTGCCTCCCACAGTTGTTCAGCTCCCAGATACTATAGCCCCTACTACAGCTGTAGTAAGAGGACTAACTCTGTAGGTAGTTGCTCCCTCATGCAGCCTTATTTTCCAGGCAATTGACTGCCTTGTGGACTGGGCAGCTGAAGAACAAAAAAAACAGTTCATTCTCCAAATATGGAATTTTCCATAATTTGTCTTTCACTGAAAAATTTAAACTCCTCTATTTTTTGTCTCAATTCAGGATATCAATGCTTTCCAAACACATAATAGAGGGAAATTTCACTCTTTGGCAAGCCCTAGTTAAAATGCCAGTATATGCAGGCTTCCTAAGCCCATAATTAAAAAGTCATGAAGACATGGAAACCATTAGATAAGAGAGAGTAGAAAATTGATGTAAAAAAACCCATAAATGTTTGTAAGTAAAATATGAGTTGAAAATTTAGAGTTGTGAAGGAATCTGATCTGCAAACTCTCAAAAAACATAATCTCAGGCTCATTCTATCTGTGATGAGCTCGACTGGGGTAGAGATTGGAATGAAAATTACTTTGCAGAAACTTGTTTGCATTTCCTGAAACTCGTCCTTTCTGAAGTCTGTTCCAGTCTCAGAAATGATTCATAGCATTATATCCTTCTTAAACATGAATTAGGAATAATCTCAAGGGGTCAGTGTACTTATTTCTATACCATATTTAGAAGTTGTGTAACAGCATGTCTAGCACAGTTTTTACACAATTCCCTTTTGTCCTTATGACAGTTGATACCAGGATCCTTCTAGGAAAGTCCGTCTGGATATGCTAAATGCTTACAAAGCTAGATGGCATATAAGATAGTCACACTATGCTTTAACATGACCAAATGCACAAGTAATTGCAGCATGAATTAAGTTTTTTCTCCAAAATTATATTGAGTCTTTCATAAAATCATAGAATCATTTAGATTGGAAAGGACCTTTAAGATTATCAAGTCCAACCATCAACTTAACACTGCCAAGCCCACCATTAAATCATGTCCCTAAGCACCACATCTACACGGCTTTTAAATACCTCCAGGGACGGGGAGTCAGCTACTTCCCTGGGCAGCCTATTCCAATGCTTGCTAACCCTTTAGTGAAGAAATTTTTCCTAATATCCAACCTAAACTTCCCCTGGCACAACTTGAGGCCATTTCCTCTTGTTCTATCACTTGTTACTTGACAGAGGAGACCAACACCCACCTCGCTACAACCTTATTTCAAGCAGTTGTAGAGAGCGATAATGTCTCCCCTGAGCCTCCTGCTCTCCAAGCTAAACAATCCCAGTTCCCTCATCCACTCCTCATAAGACTTGTGCTCTACACCCTTCACCAACTTCGTTGCCCTTCTTTGGACCACGGTCCAGCACCTCAATGTCCTTCTTGTAGTGAGGGGCCCAAAACTGAACACAGGATTCGAGGTGCAGCCTCACCAGTGCCAAGTCTAGGGGGACAATCACTTCCCTAGTCCTGCTGGCCACACTATTCCTGATACAAGCCAAGATGCCATTGGCCTTCTTGGCCACCTGGGCACACTGCTGGCTCATATTCAGCCGGATGTCAACCAACACCCCCACGTCCTTTTCTGCCAGGGAGCTCTCCAGCCACTCTTCCCCAAGCCTGTAGCGTTGCATGGGGTTGTTGTGACCCAAGTGCACAACCCAGCACTTAGCCTTGTTGAATCTCATATAGTATTGAATCTCACTTTGTCTTAGCGTGAACATGCTTACAGTAAGTAGGGCACGAAATAAGTTTTCACAAGAGAAAAGATCCAAGACGGTACTTAATGCACAGGAGACATAGTATCAATGCACAACTGCTAGGTTCAACACTTCAGTGCTTTTTTCATGTTTCCTCTCATCCCTAACACAATGCCATACTCAATGCTGAGCATTCTGTTCTCTTCCACCAGAGATTCCCCTGTATGCCAGGTAGCACAGGCAAGTTACATGCCAGTACGTGGAAGACACATCTCAAAGTGCTCAAAGATAAAGTACTGTCTCAGAGGAAGCAGTAGCTGAACTCTGAAAGCTGTAGTAGTGAAACTGGAAGATCTCTGAGCAGCAGCAAGTTTGATTGAAGATACCTTCAAGGTATCACTAGTCATTTCTACCTCTGGGATAGCAGCCCCAGCGCTATAGAGGGGAAGGAATGTCTTATGACATCAACTTGGTTTGAATAAGTTCATGATTGTTGGTCATAATTCATGTGGGTACTAGTCATGGAGGGAAGGAAAGGAGATTGATTCTGTTGGAAGAGCTGAGACAAATGAAGAAGTGTCCTGGCAGTGATCTCTGAAGTGTTCCCAGGACCTTATGTAAGGCCATCATACAACATGGATAAATGTCAAATTACCGAGTCTAAATTTTTAAACCTCTCAAATGAACTGTTAATGGAACAGCTCAAAGTAGCCCGCAAATGCAGACTTGGTTCTGAGCAGTACGTATGCTTTGGCTACAAATGTAGCTATTACTAAAGCACTATATACCAGTGGCCATAATGTACATACATTCCAGAAAGAGGAATAGAGACCACTCACCCACTGTGGTAATGCTTAATTTTAAGAAGAGCAGCTGCCTAAAATAGAAAATCATGTTAAACTTCAGTTAGAAGGAATAGCTAGAAGGGTAATATATTTGCATGTCACATGTAGACTGTTGTGTCATAATGATACCATATTGGTATTTTTAAAGAGACTGAGAAACAATACAAATAATAGTAAATGGATATTAGGAAAAAAAAAAGAAAAAACCCAAACAAACCCACAGTTAAATGATTAGCTAAATCCTAGAAAGAACAACAACAACAAGAAAAAATCCTTGCCATGATCTAACACCAAGGCAAAAGAGATTTTTAAAGCTAAAAAAATCCTTAAGAAAGCTGAAGTTGTATTCAATAAGGAAAATTTTAAAAATTAAAAAATTAAAATCTAGTAGATTAAATGCAATAAAAACCTTAGCAAAGCAGTCAAAAAAGACATGTGAAAAACCACACAGAATGAATAAAACAAATAATTAAAAAAAGATTTTTCAAACACATTGGGATTAGGGGAAGCCAGAGAGTCTTTAGGGCCAAAAAAAATCAATGTATAAAAAGTGTGTTTTGAAAAGATAAAGCCCTGGCAGAAAAAATAATTTTTCCACCTGTGTTCAGTGGGGAGGAGAGGGGGAAGAGCATATGATAGAACTTTTTTTCATGTAAAGTGAATATTGAGATTTGTCTAAGGTGGAAATTTCAGTAAAAGACACTGTACTACTAATGAAAATGATAAACAATAACAGCTCAAAAGATCCAAAGAGCCGTAGTGGAACTAAAGTATGAATTAGATGAATTACTGATCATGGTATGCAAACTCTTGCTTAAATTTACTTCAGTACCAGTGATTTAGAAGGTGGTAGACATGATGCCAGTTTCTAAAAATGTTACCAAACTAGTGTAGACAGGGAAATATGTATCAGATAAATTAGCCAATTTTAAGTTAATTTTAAGTTAAGTTTACATCAATACCAATTTTGTAATGGGAAGTCATCTATCATGAATCTATTGGACTTCTTTGAATGAATGAATAAGCATAATTAAGGGATATGCAGACTATATACTAGGGTTTCTAAAAGTCATCACCATTACCAAGGTCTCTTAATAAGGTTGATGTAAGAAAAGAAAGATGATCTTTCCATAGACAACCTTTATAAGATAGGAAGCAAATTGTGGGAATATTCAGCCTCTACTGTGAAGGGAAGGAACTTATGGCATTTTATGGGGATCTATGGTGTGTTCACAATATTAGCTGCTGGTAATCAATTATTCTGATTGTCAAGTTGTTTAGAAACACAGAAGCTGATAGTGAAGAACTGGAGAAGGACCTCTTGATGCTGAGTGACTGAGTCATAAAGTGTCAGATAAATGGATCGGAAAGTGAGGCATGGGGAAACAACCTATGTTTATTTACATAGAAGTGAGCTTTGATCTGATCATCCATTTCCAACTACTATGGTAGAAGAATGAGATTCTAGTTTTGTAATAGTAAAATGCCAGCTCAATATCCAGTAACTTAAAAAATGTTACAAATTATTAAGAGAACAAAACAAAGAAGAAAACCAAAATATAATGCACTAGTGGTGCACACCCTGAATGACGTTCTGTTTGGGTCCTCTGTGTCTAAAAGGTAGAACTGGAAAGTATACAGAGAAGGTTATCACAGTGATCAAAGGTACAGTATGAATATTCCTTATGAAGGGTCCCATGCAAGAAAGGCTGGTTGCTGAAAGGGGCCTTTGGTTTTTCTTCTACAAAATTTCTTATGCTCTTATATCTCCTACAGATGGTTGATACAGTTTCCTGGATGCTCCGAGTCAAGCCCAAAGAACTCTCCTTACCTGTAAGACTGAAACTGTAGTACATCAATAGTTGCACTCCAATGGGTAAGGAGGAGTAGAGGACATTATCTCTGTATAATAGCACCATCTAATTTAATGTTCTGTGTTCTTTGGGTTCTAACTATTCCAATATGAAATGATAAGTAAGGTTAAGGCTGCAGGTTTACCTTCAGGCTCAGCCTGCTAGATTTTAGCCGTGTCATGGGCAAACTTACTGACACCGACATGCCTTATTCATGCTTATTCTTCTCGATTGACATATTTCTCAGTTTGACCTAGAGGTTAAGACTAAAATCAGTGGAATCTTAAATGAGAGGCACTTCTGAGAACAGATTTAAAGCATAGCTGCAGAGGGTCCATATAGCCAAGAAATAAATTGAATTGTTCAGGTCACACATATGTAGAGAAAGACTTTTCTGTAAATAGTTTTATTTCATCTTAAAAAGCAATTAATTAAAACCTGTGCAGTAAAGAGTTGTCTGATAGGAACTGTTTCCTAGACTTTTGTAATTCAGGCATGACTTAATTGTCTTTAAGTTGCTTAAAAAAAAAGAAGAAAATGAAAGTCTCTTCTTCTGTTGATTTGAAAAGTACAAAGAAGAGGAGCAGCAAAATACTTTGTGTAAGGATCTGAAATACTGGATCAATGTATTGTAATGCATCAACTTGGCAGAGGGGTACTGCTGCAAATGGTTTCTGTGAACATCAAGAAACAGCTCAGCATCATAGACATAGCCTATTGTCATAGTATTATATTTGTGTTTTGAGACAGAAAACAATAGTCACAATCTATCCTTGCTGTTAATGGAATTACACTGCTCTCTTAAAAGAAAAAAACCATGTTTTTTCTTAGAACGGTTTCCATATCTAGATAATTTTCCTAGAGGTTTTACTTTACACATTTAAAATGTTGTAAAAATAGTATTGGAATTCTCATGGTTTAACCCCAGCCAGCAACTAAGCACCACACAGCCGCTCGCTCACTCCCCCCCCGGTGGGATGGGGGAGAGAATCAGAAGAGTAAAAGTGAGAAAAAAGTGAGAAAACTCATGGGTTGAGATAAAGACAGTTTAATGGGTAAAGCAAAAGCTGTGTGCACGAGCAAAGCAAAGCAAGGAATTCATTCACTACTTCCCATCGGCAGGCAGGTGTTCAGCCATCCTCAGGAAAGCAGGGCTCCATCACGCGTAACAGTTACTTGGGAAGACAAACGCCATCATGCACAATGTCCCCCCCTTCCTCCTTCTTCCCCCAGCTTATATACTGAGCATGATGTCATATGGTATGGAATATCCCTTTGGCCAGTCTGGGTCAGCTGTCCTAGCTATGCTCCCTCCCAGCTTCTTATGCACCTGAACCTGGCAGAGCACAAGAAGCTGAAAAGTCCTTGACTAGTGTAAACTCTGCTCAGCAAGAGCCAAAACATCAGTGCGTTATCAACATTATTCTCATCCTAAATCCAAAACACAGTGCTCTACCAGCTACTAAGAGGAAAACTAACTCTATCCCAGCTGAAACCAGGACAGAATGATATTTTTAAATCATTTTTTGGTTCAAAACAAGTATAGCATTTCAGAAGACAACAAATTTTCACAGCTATGTTTTGTTCCAGGTGCAAAGCATACATTTCAGTGGACTGTTGAAAGATTCTATGATAATATGTGGACTTCCATGTTTAACATTTAAAAACAAACGATGTTGAATAAACACTGAATCAATATCTCATCAACATGACAAAACAATGTTTCTAATTGGAAATTACAGTCTTGCAGAGCAACATGGAAAAGGATAATCTTAAAAAAGAAAAGTAATTAGTAATTCGTGTTTAACTCTAAATGCTAGTTTCTTGTCCAATTAAGATCCATCTGCTCATAGCCTTTTTTTGTGCATATCAAACACGATGTTCAAACAAAAAAGAATTCAGAAGTCTTCATGCAGAGAGGAGGAAATAACATCCTCATTAATGAGAATTGTGCATCATTCCTATTATTCTGGCACAAAAAATACAGTAATCTAATGAGTTATCTGTGCTTGTTGTAAGCTGACTTGAAGATTAATCTTTGTTAACTACTTGTTTAATGTTACAGTTAATAATTAGTTGCCTTGTAGCCCTGTATCATCCATCACTTTGCTGAACTGAATCAATTATTTTTTTAACTTATAAGAGGTTATCTTTGCTTAAGGCTACTTTGGATAAAAGATATCTGAAAGGTTGTAGAGTGCTGATTCTGTGAGAGTTTATTATGCATGAAAAGCACAAATCATTCTTTATAAGTTTCCATGTTTATTGCTTTCCACAATAAAAAAGAACCTTTTATTGCCATTTTCTTCAACAGAAATGGCAACAACATAACTTTATATCATGTTAAGTCATAAATATTTTCATACATTCGTTAGTGGAAATGGGTCTTAGATGAATTAGTATAATCTGTTGTGCACTAGAAATATTTTCAGAAATCTGTAAAGATTAAATTCTAATTGCTTTGATTTTAGCAGGAAATTTCCCCAACTTTGGCTGTCTTAGAGACTAATAGCAATTTAGAAACAAAACATTTAATACCACTGGTCTTTAATAATTAAATTTTGCTGCTGGTAGGACCTTGACTTGAAGAGGGCCATATAACTTTGGCCTTTTTGCCTAGAGCTGTATTCCAGTATTTGATGTGTTGCTGATTTGCAAATTATCCTCCATGTTCATATTGTATAAATTATTTTTACATCAAAAAAATTTCTCTCAAGAGATGGCAACGAAGTGTGTGATCAATAGACAATTTTTTCCTGTAAAATAGAAATAATTATAGTAAAACTAAAAAGGTAAAAATAACAAACAAACAAACAAACAAACAAACAAATAAATAAAGGAAAATAATGCCATGGGTTAGCCTTTATTTTCACCAAAATCAGCATATTAAAAGTTACAGTTCCCACTGTGATGATATCTCAATCCCCTGGCACGTATGTTGCATTCTGTTTTGCAGCACATGATATTAGCTCTAATGCTTTAATATATTTATACAAAGCAGCTGAGTTGAAATTGCTTGGGGGACTATAATTTTAAATATGTTGTCTTTTGTGTGCATAACACCACAGCCATAATGCTCTATTAATGTATTTTTCCCCATTTAATTATGTAAAGAATTGGTTATACACCTTCTGGTGTGTTGTATGCTGCACTATAGAATAATTAGCTGGATCTTCAGCTAGTCAGAAGGGTATAACTCAGGTGAAACTTGAAGCTACAATCATTTGAAGCAGCTGAGACTCTGTTCTGGTATGATTAGCATGGAGGGGATACAGCACATTAACATCAAGACATTGAAAGGTCTTTACTTGCCTTGCAATAGATTTTTCCTGAAATTGGAATGTTAATTCTAGTCTCTTGGGAAAGAACAGCTGCCTGATCTGCTCCATTACATGGGTGTAAATCAGAAAGAACTCTCTGAAGGCAGTGAAGTTATTCAAATATGAAAAGCAGTGTAATACCCTCATCAGACCTGAAAGATATTGTGTAAGGTGACCTGAAATAAGCTCGTAGTGGGATAAAAGAAGTACCTATAATGTACTTTCACTTAGTTTACAAGTAAAGAATAATTTTAGACCAGCACTCTTCTACATTCTCATCAGAGACATTCTTGGTTGCAGTAAGAGCTGACAAGGTGCATTTTTTTTCTTCTTAACTTATAAATCAGAGGCTGATTAGAGGAACTTTGGAGGTGACATGGAACAAAGACTGTTTTTAATGGTAAATATTTATTGAGCTATTTATTCTTTTGTTTAGTACCTTCTTTAACATACACCACCTACTCAATGTTAAAATGAATTAACGCCAACTGAAATAAAAGGCATTTCAGCAATTTCAGGTATAAAATGTTGCTTTTCGGTTTTCAAGATATTGCAGTACAAGGCAATTTTGCAAAGTGGGAAGCATTGCTCCAGAAAGGCACTCTGATTTCTGCTTCTTTATTGCACGTTGGTGGAGTCTTCACTGGCCTGGACCATAGCCAGAGGTTGTGATAGGGGTTTGCCAACTGTGGGAGATTTGGCTAGCCAAATTCGTCATTATCACTGCTGCTCCAGGAAAGGAAGCTATTAATTCACAGCAGTGAAATGAGCAGGTTGTCGGAATGGCTGTCAAGAGAATGAAAGCGGCATTTTGTAACCAAACATCCAGCTATAGCTGTGAACCTGGGCTGCTTCTCTGATCTCAAATGATTTGTGCAGCAAAAGCAAAGCCAGTAGAAAGTGGGAATAATGGTTTAGGTGTATCTCCATGAAGGGAAAAATGAAGATACTCTATGATTCCATAACACCAATTCCTTTCTACAGTGTGAGACTGAATGTAAGGAATAGGTATGAACTTAATTCTGCTTGATCATCTTTCTGAGGGGTTATTACACAGTCTAAAGAGCTATTATAAGCTAGTTGGACATTTTTATCTGTTGCCTAGCTTCCTGTGGCTGATGACAGAGTTGAAACCACTTACTTTCATTCATTTCTCTATTTTCTAGAATATAAGAACAAAATCCAGCCATGGTGAATGCAAACATAACACTGGAAATTATTAAAGTGACTGTGCACATGGAAAGGTCCTGGGTTATCTGACATGCATGCAGCAGCAGATGATACTCACACCTTTCCCTCTAGTTTCTGTGGGGAGTTGTATGAGATGAGGTCAATGCTCAGTGGAGTTTTTTGTTCTTATTTAACTGCAAATCCCATGCCTGTAATTAACTCGACAAGAAACAAACTCAGTGTGAGTTAGTTACCTTATTCTGTGGTCTGACATATAACTGACATCAGATTGATTGACCAAAGATTAAAAAAAAAAAAAAAAGTTGACTTAATACCATTATTTAGATACTGTACCTTGAGTGTGTAATATTTTACCTAAGCCAGACTTTCCCCTTTACTTTAGAAAACACTTTTTTTCCTTAACAAAATTACAAATAATTTCTAGAATGTAAAGCCTCGCTAAATTTTCAAAAAGTTTCAAACGTTACGCTCTGTGTATTTCTGATGAACCATAGTATCACAAAGCACTACTTCAATATAAACCATAAATGGTCATTTTCAGGCAAGGACAGAACATAACATAACTCCATGCTACCATCAATGAGTAAGAAAACACCAGATTTAAAATTTTTGTTGCATAGAAGTTTTTACAATCTTTAATAAAGGACAGATTGATTCTTTCCCTCTTACATAATAATTCCTCACTGTTACTGGGAAGTCTGGCAAATGTTTTGTCCACAATAAAGTCAGGTAAAATATCCGGTGATATCAAAGGTAGTGTTGTTTCATTTTATTCATACTGGAATCGTATTTCCCACCAAGATTGTTCTTGTAGGTTAACAGCAGTCCACATTTGAATGCATCAATGTGTGTTAATTGAAAGATTATTTGATTTATAAGGGTAAAAGTTTTGTGTAAAAATACAGCGATGTGTATTTTTTCCCCCTTGTTTTACGCGTGGCGTAAATTTGATGGGATCATGTTCAGATCTAAAAACGCCCTTGAAAATGTTGACACTGACAAGACGCCCTTGATTCTCACTTTGGTGAATCTCTACTGATAATCTGCACAGGTAGTCAGCTACCATGTTTTCCATCTTTAAAAACCACAGAAAGTATAGTAAATATTGTCACCTACTTCTCTAAGAATGAGTGTGTGAGAGTAGAAGTGATGTACCTCAGTCATGCAGCAAGGGCATATGAGTCAGGGAGCAAGGTTGGCAGTGACTGAGTCTCCATTCCATGATCACTCCAACATCTGTGATGGCAGAAAAACAGTTTCACTACCAGCATAAATTTTGGCTTGCAGATACAGTGCGTCTTTCATTAATTCATATGCATGTTTCTGCTTCTCACACAGACAGGCTTCATCCATCAGAACTGTTTTATCTTTAGAGACATATTAAAACTTACTGCTCTAAGTATCCCAGGGGAAATCTTCACTCCTATACGCAAGGAAATCATGGCACTCCTCCTGCCTTTTCCTGATATATGCTCTGTCTCTGACTTTGGAGATGGGCAGCCTGGCAAAGGCATGTCCCACAGCATAGCCTTCACAGAAAGCACCTGGTTTTCATTGGTCACATGAGCCTCTGAAAGTTACCACTACTGTAAAGCCCAATAGTTTCTATCTGAGAAAATTAAATTAATTCTAAGATGCTGTCAATAGCTTAACTTTTCACCTGCTCACAACTTGCCAAGACTGGATGAGGGCATTGTGCAACCTGGTACTGCATGTTATTTCCAAATGAATAGACTTCACTGCAGTGACTTGAGATTAGGTGCATTTGCTTAAATTATCAATTTATTGATTATCAGTCACAGAGATAAATGTCAGTTTCTCATTAAAAAGGGTAATAAGGCACAGTACCAAAAAGATCAGGAGAATGTTTCACTTAACTGAAACCTTTGGCTATAATTTGGCCCCTTACATTTGAGATGGACTGAAAGATACAAAACTATTTACCTCCTGGAATGGAAAAGTGCAGTTGTCTCATGCTTTATTATTAACAGTGAATATAAATTTTGCATTATGGTATGAAATTTTGGTATGAGAATAAGGGAGCAATAGGCCCTTTATAGACTGGCTTAATCATGTGGCTATTGACAACAATCTTCATAATTGCCTGGCTACTGAGTTACCTTATTGTGGAAGTTCTTAGTTAACAATATAAGCATGGGAAACAGGGAGGAACTAAAAGTCATGAATCACTTAGGTGTTTTGAGCAGAGACTGAGCACCTTGTCCATAAAATAGAATTGATTAACGTTTCAGCTCTCTAGATACTTTTTTAAGACACAGAAAAAAAGTTTCATTTTAACAGACTGTTAAAAGATTGTCATTTGCCTAGATCTTGTCAGACTCTGTCCTCTACTCTGTAACCAAGTCATCAGAGGTGGGAATTATTCTGACCTAACTTCACCCACTTAATCAGTTTGAACCATTCAGTTCAGCCACTTATATTACCATGGAGGTACTTCCAAAGGGAATATGTTCCCCACCTATCTTTTTTGTTTTAAGTTTAAACTCTATTTTTTTTCTTTTTTTTTTCTTTTTTTCTTAAACTCCAAACTAAAATCATTACTTTGGATAAAGGGCTCTGTCAGTGAGTTACTACACCTGTCCCCACAAACAACTTTGCAATTTCCAGTAAGAAAATAAAATCAAAATTACCAAACTGGATTTTTTTTTTTTTTATTTCAAAGGAAAATAAGAGTAAGTTTATTATTATTTATTTTGAGAGTCTGTGAAGGTAGGAGCTACCTGACTCAAAGAATGCTATTTTCTAAAAGTGACATTTTTTTTGTAGTCTTATAAACAGAGTACTAATAAATAAAAACCTTCAACAAAACTGTACCATGTAGTCAATCCAAGCTGGTACCTCTACAGAGCCTCGAGCAAACAGATGTGGAAAAGGGGAGGATCAGATGGGTTTCATTTGTGATAAACTATGTTTGAGAATAGTGCAAATAGCTTCATTTAGTTCTCTGTTCAGGATCTTGTGATGAATCAGTGTGTGAGTGAGAAGTAGGTAACAGGGGCCAGATTTTTTCATATATGTGACTTGTGGCTGCTTTATAACGTGAAGCTCAGGTTAGCAACTCTGTAGGGTTTGATATACAATGACTGTTTGATATACAAATTCTTGGGTGATATTTTTGGGTGATATGAAAATTCTTATGTCTCTTGTTGTCCTGATGTTGGAAAAGCTAATTAGGGTTGTGTACTGCCTGTGATACAATGATTATAAGAAGGTTATTACTTTCCTTATTTCTTATTCTCTCTCTATTTTTTTTTCCTTCTTTTCTTTTCACTGTGTACTGAATAGGAACAAAGGAGGCTTTTTTAGATTGTCACCTTTGTTTAAATTTTCCTCTCTTCCCCTCCACACCCCCTCAGTGATTATAAACCCATTGCGGCAACTGAACTGAGGTGTAATGGTGCAGCAGAGGTGTACAAATACATTTTGAGTGATAAATAGCTGCTGAAATGCCATTACAAACCAGCACTGCTGTTATGCTTACTTCACTACATCTTGAATTTATTGGTTTGTTTTGTTGTTTTTTTTTTTTATCTAATCACTCAGAATTCACCTCCTTTGGGGGGGGATATGTTGCTTATTAAAAGATGCCTTCTTTCATTTCTTGTCTCACCTTTCGTGCTCAGAATCTCATAAATTCATAAGCTGGAAAGGAGATAGGCTATGTGTTGTATTTGCTGTCCTTGAGCAGTCAGTCATGATTTGCGTTAACAAAATCTGCACTGATGTTTACACTAGCAAATTGACTGTGCAGTTTCTCAGTTTCATTAGATTAATTGGATGACATTTCATACCTGTTTAGGGCATTAGAAATCCCAGAACACTTGTTTGTTTGTTTGTTTCAAAATGAAATTATCTTAATTTCAGTTTCCTAAGGAAGGTTATTGATATTCTCTAAGAACTTCTTCAGCTAACAATAAGGGACAAAGTTCAACCTCCAAAAACATTTGCAAGTTATTTTTTCACAAAAATGTTATACCATTCCAGATTAAGAATTTCAGAGACTAAGGGTTACTGATCAGCTGAAAAGATGGTAATAGTACATAATTTACAAAATTATCTAATATTCTTTTGCCCCAGCTAAAAGGTCTCTCTATCCCTCTAAAAAGGAAATATACTTCAGTTTCTGTGGCTTACCACACTCCAGGTGTTGTTAATATGTCTTGGATATTATATGTATGATGTAGCAAGTAGAATATGAAAAATGTTGGGGAAACACTAAATATTGTTATAGCTACCAAGGTAAAATATCTTGAAGTCATTGTGGATCTCTTCTGCTTTTTAATGCCCCCTTCTGAAAAATGAGAGGCTCAAAAGTACATTTCACATGCCCTTGAGAGCCATCCATTTCTGTTAGTCTAAGCTTTTGCTAAAAATTTAGTTCATAGTGTTACAGAGATGAAAGAGTAATTTTTTTTTCTAGTATTAGTTTTTGCCCAGAGGCTAAACAGATCCTGTGTGAATTTCAAACTCTTTCTCAGATCTGTGAGTTGACATTATTCTTAAAATCTTGTTTTTCTTTCTTTTGCTCTTTTCTTTCTCTTACAATCTTCTATATTATAGGCAGAGTTATTAAGTCTATCTATTTTCTATTATAACACCTTGATTTCAAAGGCCTGTAATTTTGACAAAGCATAAACATAGGGGCTGAAAATTTACTTGCCAAATGACTGCATAAGGTTGATTTCCTGGTTGCTTTCTTCAACAAAACCAATTCTTCCATTTCTTAACAATAGAACATAGAGAAATATTGTTTTCATATATTATAAAAATTATTGCAAACATTTTTAAAGAATGTCTAGCGCCTTCATTTGTAGAAAGAAGAAATTGAAATTTATAGGAGTTGCTTTTCGGTGGAAAAAAAAAAAAAGCACAATTTATCATTCTTATGGATATCTTCTAAATGAGATCAAGTCTACAAAATTTGATGAAAAAGTGAGAAATCTCTTCTTTTTTGTATTCAGTAAAGATTTTTTTTTTTTAAAAAATCGTAGCTAAATTTGCAACTCAAATCCACCTAAACTGGACCACCCAGTAAGAGTAAAGAAAATCTTGGAGCAATGCACTGTAATTTGGATGAACACTCAGCTAACATAAGTACCTAACATAACCTACTTTAGAGGTCCAGGCATTAGATCACCTGACATTATGAGAGATTGTTTAAAAGGATGATTTCTGAAAATCCAGATCACTGACTAAAACTCTAATAAAGAACCAGCTTTCTAAAAAAAAAAATTACTTTTTTAATCCCTCTTTCTCCACTCCCTTCAATAAAAGAGGAATTTTGCCATTTGGGGACTCAGAGTTTCTCAGAGAAATGTAAAGGAAAAATCATGTACCTCCTGTTTCAGCTAATTTTTTGGGAAAAGGTCTGTGAAGCTCCCCCTGCTCAGTGAATTTCATCCATCTTCCACAGTTGGCTCCTGTGTTTTCTCACACCCTTTTTCTCCATTGATCACAAATCAGAAAAGGAATCCAGCTCTAGGTTCTTGAAACCTGTTTTTTCTGTGCTCCACTGGGGATGGTTATGGAGAGAAAAGGAAGGCAGAGCAGTGAGGTGAAGGTTCATGGTGAGCTTCGTCTCTATCCTATGAATCTATGTTGATCTAGAACTGAATGGAGAATGAGCAGTAATGGGGTTTAGTGCAGTTCACTGGCAGTAAGCGAACCTCACCCTGAATAGGAGATCAAACCAGGTAGCTACATCTACACTTTTAAAATAAACAGTCAGAGCATAGGCCCAAACATTGTTTTATAATAGTCCTAGCTGATAAATTGTTAGCTTGTTCCCTAGTATGTGTTTTGCGTGAGTTAGCAAGCACTCCCTGGGGAATTACCATTGGCTACCAAACTTCCCTGTGTGCAATGTGGATGTAACCACCCTGTTTTAGTGGCCAAGAGAGTTTAGCTGTGTGGATGCAAGAGGCACTATGTCATCTTGCCGAAGGACTAGAAAGTGTTCCCCAGAAAATATTGTCAGAGAAAGTTTGGAAATTTTTTATTTTTAATAAGATTTGAATGTGGCATAAGATTATAACTTCCTACAATCTGAGAATACGCATGCCTGGTGCATATGTCAGGCTCTCAAGGTTGAGGCTAGGGTAGGATATCAAGAAGAGCCAGGCTTATAAACCACTGACAAAGATGAGCACAGCCTTGGCTGTCATTGTAGAAAATGCCATATTCAGTGACAAAGCCAATTAAAAATTCCTGCCCTCCTTTCCTGTGCCACTTGTTCTGCCCTAAACTGACACTAGTGTCCCCTCCACTGTACCTACAGAGCTGACCACAAATTCATGTTTTAAACTGTTCCATTAAGGCAATCTGGGTCAAATATGAGAGGATTTAGTCTATGTGATTATTTTCAACAGAATTCCTTCTTTGCCACTCAGTTTTGGAGAGACAGTGCTCAGCCCTGACATTTGGTTGTATTAAACTTCCCTATGTTTTGAGTTAAATGGGGTATTCCTTCACAATGCAGCATGACTATAGGTTACTGAGGAGTGTCACAGCAGAGTGACTGCACCTCAGTGGCAGGTATGATTTGTGATGTCCTTGGGTATCCAAATGGTGAATATTAAATGTTAATAGGTGTTATCAATAAAGACAATGATGCAAATGTTCTCTTTTTCTAAAGAAATGGTGAATTAAATTAAGACATTAAATCAAAGATAAAATACTTGAGGATCAGCAGAGATTCAGTTTTGTAATTAGTAGATGGATATTATTTCCATGATTATGGTCTATTTTTTTCTCTCTTTGAAGTTAGGCTAAACTGACATGGAATTCAGAAGTCCAAGGATATAGACAGGGCACTTATAGGTATTTTAAAAGTTCTGCATCTTTGAAAAATAATCCAATATATGATACATTTGCATTACACACTCTTAGTGAATAAGAAATATGGGACAGTTTTCAGCTCTTTCATGTGCAAATTACCTCAAATATATTATAGAGAAAGAACATGGGCTCGGGTCTTATCACAAACTAACAGGACAAGAAAGTGGCAATCATAAATATTGAAGTGTTACTCTTCTAGTCCCCAAAGGTAGCTAACAAATGATATATTAACCAGCCACCAGTGGAATATCCAATGTTGTTTTCAGGTGAGGGAAAATCAGCGAAACCCTATGCTGCACTATCTTATAACACTTCCTAATCACACTGTCTGTAGCACTTTGTTCTTTACAAGGAAATTTTCCAGACTGTGCTGGGCAAGAAATTTTTGAGCAGCAGGACAGGATCAGCTTGCTCCTAGAAAGACATCGGTACAACCTGGTGTGAACAGCAGGGGCCTGGAAATTCTTATTTACACAACTCTATCCATTCAGCCCTTTTGAGTAAATGGCAATTTGTTGTAAAAGCTTGTGTCACAGCCTCACCAAGCTCTCTGCTGTGTGTCAACTCATCTATGGAGCCAGAATAGAAGAATGCAAATATAATAATAATAATAATAATTATAAAAAATTCTTAGAAATAAAATGTGGAATGGCTGTACTATGTAGACACAGATTTCTGAAAAGGTCAATGTAGTTCTCTACTTTCCTCTGGTGCATTGAATATCCTCTGTATCCTATGAACTGACACAACAAACTGCTGTATCTTGTTGTTTCTTAAATAGATATCACAGTCTGAGAAACATAAATTTTTGTGGCATTAGAATAATTTGGTTTTGTGACCCAAAAGTTACCCCTTGACAGTTTTTGCCAGTGCTACATTTCAGCACTATGTTGTTTTTTTCTGTACATGGATGTATGATATGTAATGATGCTATTGCAATTTTTACGTTTTTTAAAAATACATTATTAAAAGACATTATTAGATAAAAGGCTTGAACATAAGGCAATATGACGTATCACTTTTTTTAGCTGAAATATGGTCCTAGTGCAATTAGCCACATCACACACTATTCTGATATATCATTCTAGTATTTTTCCAATCAAGGATTTCTAAAAAAATCCAACCACATCTCAAAATATATTTTTGGGTAAACCACTTTACTCATCAGCTCTATCCTTCCTCCTTCATAAAAGGAAGTTTAGGTAATTGCCTCATAATATTTTGGAAGTCACTTTTATATAACAGTAAGTAAATGCAAACTTATCTCCTAGCATTCACCAGATATGTACTCTGGCAGTAAATCAGCTCTTCTGACACAATGTTTGTGATGACACAGAACTCAGATGCGTGGCAGTAACAGACAACACTACACGGAAGTTCAACATTTACTCAATTGAAGAAAGAGAGCATAAGCTATGAATCTTTTTTTTATTATTCTTTAGTTTTATAAATATCTTTCAAGGAATGTATTTTTTTTCTTTCTCTTGTATGAGTGTTGCTTCACTTGCACTTCCTTCTTGAACTAGTGGACATCATAAGGTTAGCCCTGGACAAGTAACATGCACGTTTCAACACAACTGGTCAAGAGTGCTGCCTTGCACAATGGACTCAGCTGTATGGGAGGAAGAGCATTAACCTGGCTTGCTCACTCCTCTCAGGTATGTCTCTGATGGGGAAGAGTTTCTCTTTTCAGGGAGCATTCACTAGTGCTATTCTGCAAGAAACAATTCTTGCCAACTGCACTGAATGCGTGTGTCTAAAAAAATCCAGAAGAGATTGTGTGGTTTTACACTCCACTGCCAAATACCTGGCCTGATGTTAACATATAGGAGATGTGAATACCCAGTGATCTCAGAGTCCATATAAGAGAATTGTAAACCACATTGGCAGAAAAAGTAAATGCTCATCAGACTGCTGGCTTCACTGTTGTCTCTGAGTGCTTGTTTAAGAGAGGGCCAGCAGGATTAGAAAAGTGATGAGGTCTGCAGATGTATTATTAATATCAGATTTTCAGAACAAAATGAAGGCGGTGCTTCCTTGCCATAGCATTTCCACTGATGTTTTAAAAAACTGGTACTGTAAGTTTTCTCAGTATAACCTGAAAGTCATTAAGGACATGTTAATTTTTATACATCATGCTTTTGATACACGTTTTCCTCAATACCTGATATAGTATTGCAAAGTTCAGTGTAAAACACAGTAAGGTAAAAAGTATAAGTCTTCCAAGAACCAAAGGTAAATTATCCTTCTGATGGCAGGAATTTTACTGTCTGTCTCCACTCTGAGGTGTGAAACTTCTTATTTCTCATTATAGATCTCATTCAATGTATCAAATTATCACAATCAAACCTGTTGAAAGAAAGCCATACTGTGTTACTGTGATACCTATGTTCAGCTTCAGGGTTGAAGAGGGTATTACTCTCGACAGAAGTAACATGCAATAATATGGGAAAGGTACTCAAGTAAAAGAAGTAACTGCTAAACACTATAGAAAAAAACCTATATTTGTAACAAATCTGTGTATAAAATGAAGTAATTCATAAAAATAGATGTATAGATATTGTCCAAAGTGGCTTCCTAACCTGGGGCCCTTCTATTTAAGAGGCTAGCTTCTGTGATTTAGATTTAATTTCATAGATTTCTATGAGGCTGGCAGGAACCTTTGGAGACTTGTCTACTTCAAATCCCTGGTCAAAGCAGGGTCAGCCAGAGCAGGTTGCTCAGGGCTGTGTCAAGTCAAATTTTTAGTATCTCCAAGGACAGAGACTCCACAACTCTTCTGGGCAACCTCTTCCAGTGTTTGACCATCTTCACAGTAAAATTTGGGTTTTTTCCTTATATTTAAATGGAATTTCCTGTATTTCTGCTTGTGCTCTTTGCCTGTTGTCCTTTCTCTGGGTACCACTGAGAAGAGTCTGGCTCTGTCCTTTTTTCACCCTCCCTTCAGGTAGTTATATACATTAATTAGGTCCCCCCAAAGTCTTCTCTTCTCCAGGCTAAAAAGTCCCAGGTCTTTCACCTTTTTCTCAGAGGAGAGATGCTCCATACCCTTCATCATCTTTGTGGCCCTTTATCATAGAATCATTTAGGTTGGAAAAGACCTTCAAGGTCATCAAGTCCAACTGTTAACCTAGCACTGCCAAATGCACCACTAGACCATGTCCTCAAGCACCACATCTACCCATCTTTTAAATACCTCCAGGGACGAGGACTCAACCACTTCCCTGGGCAGTCGGTTTCAATGCTTGACAACATTTTTGGTGAAGAAATTTTTTTTAATATCCAGTCTAAACCTCCCCTGGCACAGCTTGAGGCCATTTCCTCTTGTTCTATCGCTTGTTACTTGGCAGAAGAGACCAACACCCACCTCGCTACAACCTCCTTTCTGGTAGTTGTAGAGAGCAATAACGTCTCCCCTCAGCCGCCTCTTCTCCAGGCTAAACAACCTCAGCTCCCTCAGCCACTCCTCATAAGACTTGTGCTCTACACCCTTCACCAACTTCGTTACCCTTCTTTGGACATGCTCCAGCACCTCAATGTCCTTCTTGTAGTGAGGAGCCCAAAACTGAACACAGTACTCGAGGTGCGGCCTCACCAGTGTCGAGTACAAGGGGACGATCACTTCCCTGGTCCTGCTGGTCACACTATTCCTGATATAAGCCAGGATGCCATTGGCCTTCTTGGCCATCTGGGCACACTGCTGGCTCATATTCAGCCGGATGTCAACCAACACCCCCAGGTCCTTTTCAGCCAGGCAGCTGTCCAGCCACTCCTCCTCCAGCCTGTAGCGTTGCATGGGGTTGTTGTGACCCAAGTGCAGGACCTGGCACTTAGCCTTGTTGAACCTCATGCAGTTGGCCTCAGCCCATCGATCCGGTCTGTCCAGATCCCTCTGTAGACAGAGCCTTCCTACCCTCCAGCAGATCAACACTCCTGCCCAACTTGGTGTCTTGACTCTCTCCAGTATCTCCACGTCTCTCCTGTACTGGGGAGCCCAGAACTGGACCCAGCACTCCATATGTGGCATCACCAGTGCAGAGCAGAGAGGAAAGATCACCTGCCTAGACCTGCTGGCAATGCTTTTCCTCATGCAGCCCAGGATGCTGTTGGCCTCCTTTGCTTCCAAGGTGCATTGCTGGCTCATGGTCAGCTGTTGGCAGCTCTCAAAGCCAAAACCAGTTAATTGTACAGAAGTGTTTAGAATTAAATATCTTCTCAATGAGCCACTTGAACCTGGCTTTCCTTCATCTTTCCTTAGGCAGACATCCCAGATACATCTCAAATTAACAATTATTTATAGGAGGTGTAGTGGCTTCATGAGGAGAACTTGAGATTTGTCCCAGAATACTGTGTAACTTGTTAGTCCATGGTCTGGCATTAGGGCATACTGAATCACGTAAATTAGATATATTAAAAAGCAAATATCCTAACTTTGAAATAAATTTGTTGACTCACAATGCTGTAAAAAATTATTGCTTCATTTTATTCCTAATTGGAAAAGTCTGGTCTTCAGCTATCTTTTTAATGAAGATGTATTCTGAAGGTGTGTTTTGGTAAAGTGTGTCTCTTTGGGAGCTAAGGAGTTCAGTGAAATTCAGAATTTGACAGTTATACACATGAACATAAAGAAGAAATACGTAGCATAACTACTAAATGTCTACTAAACTACTAAACTAAATGACTAGAGCTTTTAGAAATATAAAGGGTCAAAGAGCCACAATGCAAAAATTCAGTATCCTTTCATTACCTAAAACTGAGTCACTTCGTGGTAATACTCTAAAACTGAATAAATAAATAAAAAAAACCTGTTAAAAATAAATGTTATGTAAAAAAACATTTATTTGATCAAATTCTTTATGATTTAATGCTGCTGGTGGTGATTCCCTCCCTTTTGTTTGAACTAAAGTGTGTTTGTATTGATTCTGAGAGGTAACTGAGGTGTTCAAGCACAGGCAGGTGTCTGTTGGTGATTTATTTCATACTGCCTCTGTTCTTTGGATTTGAAACAAGTAATAATGAACTCCTTCCAATTCCATTGTAAGCTTAGACCAGGGCTTTGCTGTTCTACAGCCCACTCATCACACATAATGATATGGGGTGATTATATGATATAGCTTGCTGCCCATAAGGAACAATAGGGACAATATTCACATTTTATTTTTCATTCTCAGGCTGAATTTAAATTGTATACAAGGAAAGTTCCTCCTGATCTGATTCTTAATGAGCATAATAGCTTCTGGAATTCATGCCAGAGGTGGTAAATTTGATTACATTATAAATATCTTCCTAGCATGTTTATTGCCCCTGCCACTTAAATATGCTTATATTTTCACAGAAAATAATGCTTGTGGTTAGTGCTCTGCAGTACTCTTGAGTTGTGTTCCATCATTATCTTTCACTGATGTACTTGCATAGCATGTGAAACCCAGAAAAGTTAGGAGATGTGGTGTTAAAAATTCAAATTAATAAGTCAAGCTTCATGATCTACAGAGTGTATAGTATTTTTTTCCCCATTACTACTTGGTAATACTGTAGGGCTTTAAGAACAGAAGAGTAGGAAGGCATTTGCAATCTTCACATTGTTAATGCAAGCATTCTTGGAAGGTGCCCTTCATAAGCAAGACTCACAATGAGACTGCACTGTGAGTTCTTATGCGGCCCTTCCATTAATTTGCCTGTAGGGAAACCATGTTCTGTCCACAATGTACAGAGGTTAGGGGCAGGTTAGGGATGTGAGGAATCTCACACTTTATGCTTACAGGCACTTCTGTCATTGTTAGCCAGGCTGACCTTGTAGCCCCCAGAGATCTGCATGTAACAAGGTTCTCAGATGCCCCATCTCAGTAGTCATATGATCTTGACAGCTGAATATGCAAGGAGGACCTCAATTTGTCTGATGCCTTCAGAGAGTTCCAACTTTTGTAGTGCCTGTGAGACCAGCATCTGTTGCTATGATACTGGACTACAGTTAGTCTTGCTTGCCAGCTCAGTAGTTTCATGCTTTGCTACATAAATAACATTGAACCATACTTGCTGAAAAATGTCTTTCTGACTGGCTTGAATGGGAGATTGTTTCTCTCCTGTGGAGAGTTCTTTCTTCTTTCTTTTACTTCCCTATCTAGAAGGAAACCAACCTCTTAAGAGCATCTCTTAAGAGATTCTGAGCACACAAAATGGACCTTCTTCAGTCCATGTTCCTTGAATGCTCTTTTCCTTCCACCTAAGTCTGTCAATGATAGGACTTGGTATTTGAAAAGGGTCAACTGGTTAGGGTTAAATCCTCTGTGTCCTTCTCCATTGTGACCTCAGGGACTGTCTATATACATATTAAACTGCAAACTAAGCCTGCTCCCCCAGGCCCGTATGTACAGTCTAAATCCTTCTCAAAATCTTTTGCTCACTTTATCTTTCCAATGATTCCTTGGCTAGTTCACACTATTTTACTAATCTTAATGTTAGTTTTAATCTAGATAGCTTCTCCCTTAGAGGACATATTGAGTTATCCAAGCAGCAGCAGATGTTCTTCATCACTCAAGAGCTAGAAGGGACGTCAGTGTTTTGGACTTGCATGCCACTCATTGGCAAGGGAGTAAGCAGGTAAAGCGTATGACTGGAATCAAAGATGCTCCAGAAGTCTAATGAATTATCAGTCAATTTTTTAAATACTTTTTTTCTGGGTTTACATGAAAGTATTTAAGATATGTGTCTTATAAGCAGGCCCAGAATAATGCT
This sequence comes from Nipponia nippon, assembly GCF_047370975.1. Lineage (NCBI taxonomy): Eukaryota > Metazoa > Chordata > Aves > Pelecaniformes > Threskiornithidae > Nipponia > Nipponia nippon. The sequence goes on along the minus strand of NW_028262358.1, from coordinate 112,647,513 downwards.
TAAAATAATTCAGATTTTTTTGACCCTATGTTTCTGTGCAAACCCTTATAGACACTTTCCATTGCTTTCCAGAAGGTTGTCTTCATACCAGTATTGTGTAGCCTGAGTGTTTATAGCCTTGTTCAGGCACAAACAGATGGGCAAGTCTTGAAGGGAGCTGGCAGGGGGACTATTAAGGACAGTCATAGAATCATAGAATGCTTTGGGATGGAAGGGATCTTTAAAGGTCATCTAGTCCAAGCCCCTGCAATGGGCAGGGACATCTTCAACTAGATCAGGTTGCTCAGAGCCCCAGCCAGCCTGGCCTTGAATGTTTCCGAGGATGGCGCATCTACCACATCTCTGGGCAACCCGTTTCAGTGTTTCACCACCCTCATCGTGAAAAATTTTTTCCTTATATCTAGTCTACATCTACCCTCTTTTACTTTAAAACCATTACCCCTTGTCCTGCAAGCAGGCCTTGCTAAAAAGACTATCCCCATCTTTCTTGTAGGCCCCCTTTAAGTATTGAAAAGCCACAATAAGGTCACCCCTGGAGCCTTCTCTTCTCCAGGCTGAACAACCCCAGCTCTTTCAGCCTTTCCTCATAGGAGAGGTGTTCCAGCCCTCTGATCATTTTTGTGGCCCTCCTCTGGACCTACTCCAACAGGTCCATGTCCTTCCTGTGCTGAGGACTCCAGAGCTGGACGCAGTACTCCATGTCATGTCAAGAAAACATCCCCAATAAAGAAATTTATTTTTATGCAGAGGAGTTTTTTCAATCATTGTAAAGAGGCCTATCATTTGTCACATTTCAAGCTTGCTAAGAAGGAAGCAAAATTCACAGCAGTACCAACACTCCTGTCTGTTTGACTAAGACTGATTTCTATTCCAGTTTCTGAATGTCCTTTTCTTTGGCTGTCAGATAAAGGGTCAAACCCAGGGTGTGTGTCAGCTGCATGGAATGTGGTCCTCCATATTTTATACAACAACTGCATGCATGTTACAGCTGGATGGAGCATGAGATGGAATTTGATCAAAACATTTTATATAAAAAGGGGCACTACAAAAGACCTATTAAGTTACAAAAGCAGCTGAAGGAGGTTTCATGGGGACTTGACAGATTAAAAGCTGATGGCACTACCGTCACAGTCTCAGTGGAAATCCAGCTTGATCTCATTAACAACAAAGAGCTAGAGACACACAAGAACAGTCATGAAAACAAATGATTCAGAATGCAATGGAAACTATTATTTAGATGCTAGGGCTGCACCTATATGCACAGACCACAGACAAACCCACAACAGGAGAAAAAGCTATTATAATGTAAAAGATGAACGAGTTAATATAACTTAGAGTTTAGCCTTTTTTTGAACCATTTAAGAAACAGATTTCTGTAGTAAATCTATATCTGCAAGGGAGTTTGTGTCATAATAAATTGTATCAAAATCACGAGAAATTGCAAGAAGAAAATCCCAGAAGACAAGATGGTTGAATTTAAAATGTTTTCAATTTTTAACAGATTTTCACTCCTGTCCGTCCAGCTCAGACTCAAAGTGAATGCATTTTTAACTTTTCTGGGTGATATAGGTGAGAGAAATTCTTAATAAGCCAGCTACTACAAAACCCTACAAATATTTGGCAAAAGAATGCAATCTTTTAAATGTTCATGTATGAAGTAAGACTGGAAATTCTAACCACTTAATATGAAACCAACTGTGTAAGTGTGTGCTGATGCTTTACATTTTGGTTTGATAAGTACCTTTTGATGTTTTAGGAAGAAAATATTACTAAAGAGTAATTCAAATTTCTGTGTTTGGGGTTTTTTTTGTGTGTAATAAAACCTTTGTTTGTTTTTTCCCCTGAGAACATAATTGTGATTATTAGGTTTTATTTCACTTAGCAGTGCTTAAATGAGATTTTATAGGACAAAGTAGAAATCAATATCTGCCAAACAGTATTTGAGATATGCAGCTCTAAAGATGGTTCCTAGTTGTCTCATTTTGTCACCAAGAAAAAGTAAAATGATGATCCCAAGTAAAAGAGTTTCATGTAAAATTTTGAGATTGAAAGCTGAACTAGAGATCAAGATGGTTTTTAGTATTTTATTAATTGTAAATAGTCCTCCTTTTGTGGTGCTTTAAGATATCATGTGGATTTCCACCATTACCTTATAAAACTATAATATATGTTTTAAATAATAGCAATAGTAGGTTTTATTCTGTTCATAAAAGGATGTTCTGATGTTCTTTAAAAAAATGTTTCACAGCTATACAGCTCCTAATGCAATAAGATCATTGCCTCTCATCCTGATTAGTCCTGTCTTACTGTTGCTTTAACACTCACCAGCCAGTGTGTGTTTCATTATAGTATAACTTCTTGAATAGGACCTTTTTGGTTCTTGTGTTTGTATGCTAGTTACTGTGTACTCTTATTGTGCAAAGAAAAAACATGTGAAAACTATATAGATCTTCCTTGTGCAACTGATGGAGAGTCAGGCTTCTCTAGTCACATACCTCTTGACTTCTATGGCTCAATTTGTTTGCCTAAATAAAGGTGTGTAGTGTCATCTGGGACCCTCAAGAGTATCTGATACATTCCAATGGGTCTAGTAGCAAGGGAAAAAGATCTGAGAGAGACCCATTGAGTGGACAGGAAAAATGCGTTAAGGCATCTGAAACTGTAGTAGATGTCAACTTTTAGGTAACTGGACAGCACTAGGCACCTGAATTCCTAGTATCTTAAACAGAACATTATATTTTTCAACAGTGTGTACAAGATAGCTGAATTGTTATGTTCATTCCTCTAATTCTAATGTATTCAAATTATTTATCATTAGAATAAATGATTGTTAGAATTTTTTTTTCCATCAATGGACATCAGCCTCTGTGGTTCAGAGTGCCAGTCTGTATTGTTTCAGGAGTTACTATTTCACAGTTCCTGGACTGTGTCACATGGACATATACAGACAATGAAGGATGATATGCAAGTTTTAATCAAGCCCTGAATTCATAGCAAGATGACTGGGAAATGTGCACCCAGGGAATGACTAGGATCTCTGAGGAAAAGTCTGTATCCTCTGAGAACCACAGTGGCCTTTGTATAATGTTAAGTCTGTGCCATTACTCTGTCACAGACATTAAATGTCACACATTATACCACAGCCAGCCTGATTGCTTATGAAATTTTAAGTTAAAAACTTCAATACTTAACTCAGTGGCCATAGACAACAGTCTCAAAAGAATGTGCCACCTTACCGGGAACCTAATACTTCTATTGGATGCAGATTCCTATCTACGTATTTGAGCCAAGTCAGAGATCTGTTTTATATACTTATTTGTTTGTTTGTTTGTTTATTCATTAATTTATTCATTCATTCATTTTTTTGACCTTAATGGAAACCATCTGTCTGGTCCCAAGAAATTTTTAAACATATTTTTTAAATTTCAAAGAAAAATGAGAGGGCTGCTCTATAGTCTGCCACAGAAGTGTTTTATATCATCACAACAGGGGTGTATTTTGTGTTCCACAGAGCATGCCATCGAGGCATGGATGTCATGTATGCATGCAAAGTCTGATAGACCAGTGCTGAAGAATAGTACTAGTTAAAAGAAGACAAAATTAATATTCTCCTCTACACTATCTGTAGAGGTTAGCCTCTAAAGCCATCTACTTCATCAGCTGCTCTTAAGGTTTATTTTTGGAGAGAAATGGTGTCTCCCAAAAGAGACCTAGTTATTGACTTTTTGGGTGTAGCTGTAAATGGATAGTGAATAGGGACTGAAACAGTTAACATGTCTATGTTTCTTAGCCTATGCAAATGAGCAACATCGGCTTCCCATTCAGCTGTTGTGACATTTAAAACCAGAGCGAGTAAAACACTAGAAAAGAAGATATCTGTAATAAGAACAATGACATAAAGTAGCACAAGATAAGCAAGTATCTGCAAATCTTTATTGAATGTCAAAGCTATTCAATAGAATCACCTGGAGGGCAAAAATTCAAAAAGGCATGCTCTTTATCTCCATAGCTGTAATTTCCATAATGCTCAAAAGACTTTAGGTCAATTCTAAAAATAAAATGTATCTATCTTCAGTAGTTAGCCAGGATTTGAGTTTAATTCAGTTCAAACAGCAGTTGCAGAGGTGGAAGAGATTGGATGGCTCTGACCTCCCATGGGTAAGAATCAGGACCACTGAAAGCAGTTGGTTGAGCAAGGAGACAGGGGTCAGCTCACTAAGAATCTTTAGTTCAAGTTATAAAGAAAAGTTCCAAAGTACTTCTTAGCAAGAACTGGTAAATCTTTTATATGCTGACCCCAGCAATATACACCAACATGTAAGACAATGACGCATTAATTAATCTCCAGTGGTATATTGTCAAGAATTAACAGTGTGTGATAACTACTGTATAATAAGTGACCTTGTTTCTAATGCCACTGGTTAGTCTGATGTAATTGCTAGTCCTGTCGTGTATTTTCTGAGTTATTTCTGCTGTATTGCAGAAATGTCATTGTGGGTAGATATGAAAAGGGAACTGAATTTACAGCATGTATTAAGGATTAGCACTCAGCTTTACAAGTTTCCCTTATTCTGCATTAGCATTGATACATATGACTGTGTTGCTGTTATAATTTAAAAGACCATTTTAAGGTACACTGCATTTTTTTTAATTTTCACTTATTTACTGAATGAAAATGTTAAGGGTCGCCAACCTGCCAGTTTGCCTCTTACTGCAACACAGTGGAATTTGCAATGCAAATGTAACAGGCAATCGTAAAATGGGAAAATGTTTCGTGTTAAAGTGGAACATTGAAAAACGTCCATATCCTCCTTACAGACATGTATTTTTTTAAACTTAGAGTAAGTAGAAAGATAGACTGTGAAATAGTCAGTTTCTCACTGTCCATGACATTAAAAAGGCACCAGCTCTTTTTAGATATTGTTAGATATTGACTTTCTACTTAATTTTTGAGAATTTACTCCTTTTTAAAATGCTTCAAGTTATTACATTTTCAATGAATGTATTGCATTTTCTATTTGATAATAATAATAGAATATTTAAATGATTTCTTATATGAATAAACAACTTTTCTGCCAGAGTTTGACATGCTTTTTCTGGTTCTGTAGATATCGGATAAGATTTACCCTTTTGGCATGTGGGAGTGAACCACCTTAAAGGGCACTACTAGGAAAGTTTCTACATGGAACTGGTAGATGCAGTCTCTCTTAGAACACCTTAAGTTAAAGGTTGAAGTTAAATCAGGGTGCCAAGCAGTCTGTGTCAGTTTCCTAGTGTATTGGGTTTGTGTGGCAAGGTTTTGGCAGTGGAGGGCCTACAGGGGTGGCTTCTGTGAGAAGCTGCTAGAAGCTTCCCTTATGTCCGATAGACCCAATGCCAGACAGCTCCAAGACAGACCCACTGCTGGGCAAAGATGAGCCCATCAGCAATGGTGGTAGCGCCTCTGTGATAACATATTTAAGAAACAGGGGAAAAAAAAAACCTGAGAAACTGCAGCCAAAGAGAGGAGTGAGAATATGTAATAGGAATAACCATGCTGACACCAAGGTCAGTGAAGAAGGAGGGGGAGGAGGTGCTCCAGGTGACAGAGCAGAGATTCCCTTGCAGCCCATGGGGAAGACCATGGTGAGGCAGGCTGTCCCCCTGCAGCCCATGGATGTCATCAGTGGAGCAGATATCCACCTGCAGCCTGTGGAGGATCCCATGCCGGAGCAGGGGGATGTGCCCAAAGGAGGCTGTGACCCCACGGGAAGCCTGTGCTGGAGCAGGTTCCTGGCAGGACTGTGGACCTGTGGAGAAAGGAGCCCACGCTGGAGCAGGTTTGCTGGCAGGACTTGTGACCCCGTGGGGGATCCATGCTGGAGCAGCCTGTTTCTGAAGGACTGCACCCCATGGAAGGGAACCATACTGGAGCAGTTTGTAAGAACTGCAGCCCATGGGAAGGACTCACATTGGAGAAGTTCATGGAGGACTGTCTCTTGTGGGAGGGACCCCACGCTGGAGCAGGGGAAGAGTGTGAGGAGTCTTCCCCCTGTGGAGGAAGGGGCAGCAGAGACAACATGTGATGAACTGGTTGCAACCCCTAGTCCTGGTCCCCCTGGGCCGCTCAGAGGGAGGAGGTAGAGAATTCTGGAGTACAGTTAAGCCTCAGGAAGAAGGTAGGGGTGGGGTGACGGTGTTTTTAAGATTTGGTTTTTAGTTCTCATTACCTTACTCTGTTTGGATTGGTAATAAATTAAACTAATTTCCCCAAGTCGAGTCTGGTTTGCCTATGACGGTAGTTGGTGAATGATCTCTCCCTGCCCTTATCTGAACCCACGAGCTTTTTGTTATATTTTCTCTCCCCTGCCCAGCTGAGGAGGGGGAGTGATAGAGCAGCTTTGGTGGGCACCTGGTGTCTAGCCAGGGTTAATCCACCACACCTAGTTAGCAACATAAAATTTTGCATGCAGACTTGCTAGACCAAATTTTGCTTCCAGCCTTCACAGTCCATGCACACATAATTTTGCAGTTGCAGTTTTGCAGACACAACTTAGAGTACGTGTGAGTAAAATTTCCTGTCCTTTAGGTTTTTGAAAGTCTGCCTGCTCTTACACATTTATGTTAGGTCTCATCTATAGGGAAAGTTTCACAGCTTTAACCTGAGATGTTAACTTCCATGGATTTCAGTAATCCAGAATACATCACTTCCAGTTAAATTTATGGATCATAATTTTGACTAGGTTAGAAAAGGAGGCATGGAGTAAGCTGAAAATAAGGCACTCCAAAATCAAACTTAAGATGGCTGAAATAAATTACAAGAATATTGCTTTTAGGTCAGTTTAACAGTCAAAGATCCTATAAACACTTAATCCTGTATTGAATTATTAACATATGACTTCCATATAATTGCTCATAAGTCTGGAGTTGGGCATTCCCTCAAGTGTCTGCAGCATCAAGGACTAAGTGTTCTGAATTCAGCCCATAAATTCAAAGGCAAGGCTAGAGTCCAGAGCTTGAAAAGTTAGCTCTTCTAGCAGTAATAGAAATATATGTGCTTCATGCTTGTTTGTTTTTCTTCCTTATGTATGTGTGTATGAAATTCTCCCTTGTTACTAGTTATTTCACAGTGTGAAGTGTTTTTAATTTGTCAAAATAATAAAAAAATATAAATCAGAGGTACTGCAGGTGGTGAAAAGGGTTTGGGGAGTGGGAAAAGTCAAGAAAAGGACAATCAATATTTCATCATCATATCTCCAGAGGCTTCTAAAACACCCTTTACAAAATATGAGAGATTTTAAGACAGAAAAATGTTGCATATAAAGGGCATTAAAAAGTGAGCATTTGCCAATTTTTGTTAAGAGAAAGCATAGCATACGTTTTCTGCTGAATAGCTGTATGTTTTAATAATTTATTACACCTGCAGCATGCAAAAATAGTGACTACTTTTTCTATTTTTTTCCTTTGCACAGAGATGTAGAAAAGAAACATGAAAAAAAAAACAGTCCCTGGAAGACTCAGTGGACTACATGACATCGACATGGTGCTAGTGTTTTGCTGTCCATAGAAGTCAGGAGACAGAGCCAACAGATCTACTCATCCAAAGGAGCCTGACTGAAATGCCTTGGTTATTTCTCCTGAAGGAAAGCTGTAGCAAGTGGATGCCTCAATGTGAGGTGAAGCTGGGAAGATGATGGGTAGAGTAAGATGGACTGTGGTCCAGTGATGTTACTGTGACAGGTTTGTTTTATACATAGAATCATAGAGTCATAGAATTGTTAATGTTGGAAAGGACCTCTGAGATCATTGAGTCCAACCTGTTAACCTAACTGCCCGGTCCACCTCTAAACCATGTCCCTAAGCACACAGCACATAGGGAAGGGTGAACATGTGCATTTTGGGTAACTGGAGCATGACGTCTGTATATTCCTGGGTGGATGCTGCCAGTGCTGTCCTCTGTGTGGTTATAGGAATGTGTGGATAATGCAGAAAGACATGATTTCATCTTTTCTTGCATTTAACTAGCTATCTGTAAATTGCTTCTTCACTAGGGGGATCTGTATCTGACTGATTGTGGCATCTTCTGGCTACATCTTTCAAAGTAAAAATGGTGCCAGCGTTTGTTCTCTGCCTTTTATGCCAGCTAGCACAGTCTGGCCACATCCATGCTAATAAAATATTTTAGACCTCAGGACAGGGCGATCACATACAAACTGCTTCCTGGGAATGGTATCTGTCCTGTGCTACCTATTAAATCATGGCCAGAAATAGTTTGGGAGATTTGGCATTGCCTGCAATTCTAAAGACCTAACAGTGCAGGTAATTATATTCCTGTTACCACAAGTACATCTGTGCGTTGCTTAATTTTTTAGCGCACATGCAACCTTAGAAGGTAATTCCTCTCACCAGTTTTAGGAGTGAGATTCAGCTGTAGATTACAAAACCTAAATTAAGGTGTTGGCACATAAATATCTACATGAATGCTGGTTGTATACACTCCAATTATGGACAGAAAAAATCAAGTTGATAGAGTTATTGGAGCCTGATGCTAACAGCTGGTAAACTAGATATCTCTTTAGACTCTGCTAACTGAACTGACTACCTTTCTTTGGACAAACCTAGCAAAACTTTAAATGTCTAAGTATGGACAATTGCATTTAGGTAACAATATTAAATTGAATGTTACCCTTTATATCCAGTCCTTTGTGTTCTGGGGTTGTTTTTCTGTCTGCTTTTTTGATGAGGATACTCATTGCAGATGTGAAAGATATGAGGTCAGTACCTTCTTTAGCTTGACAGATTTTTAATCTCCAAATTCACAAGTGATGTTTCCAAACTGAGTTCCATTTATTGAAACAACTGAAGAAATATGGTTACAATTTGGATGAATCTGTGTTGGTTGTACATCCCAGAAAATTTATTTTCTACAATGTAATACATTCTGGCAAATTCACTCAGCCTTAGGCAGAATTTTATGTACACAGATGCCCTTTGTAGTTTAAAAGTTTGGGAAATACACTTTAAGTAAGTTAAAACTAATCATCTTTAATTTAGGCTGTAGGTCTTTTCAGCATGACTCATACCCTCATCATTATCTTACCCTTACAGCATTGCTAAAATACTAGCGTAATTAAGATGAGTATCTTACAAGATTTCTCCTGAGGAAATTTATTACAGAAAAAGAATACTTTCCCATTTTTGACAGCATGAGGCATAACTTCCCTTTATTTTCATAAAATTGACAATATATGACTCCACTACATGGTAAACCTATATGATTAATGTCTTTAAATACAATGCTAATAATTGCAGAATAGCAAATGGGTAAAACTACTGTACTACTGTGTTATGAATAATGTTTCTTCACAATCAGAATTAAAATGCTTAATAGAGTTGCTCCAATGTCAAGCTCTATTTTCAGTCATTTCAAGTATAAGTTATTATCAGGGACTGTAATCAAGCCAATATTTTAAAAGACATAAAAAGCAGATAGCAAGATAGAGAAGTAAGCATGCACACACACAAGTTGAACAGCCTTTTTCCCACAGTTTTACAGAAGTATTTCATATTGGTATCAAACACTAAGCAAATCAGGTAGATGTATGCATGACATCACATACCCCTGAGACATTTCTTTAATTGAAACTGCATTAAAAACAATAATAAAAAAAAGGCTTGATGTCCACAATCAGCTTCAGGGGGAAATGTAAGCATTTTCACCCAATTGCATGAAAAGTAGTTAGCTTTGTTCGGTTAAATAAATTTTTAAATCAGCAATGGTAGCTAGCTGTATAATCCACAGTATGACCAGTTTGTTTTACCAGCTCAAGAAGAGCAGAATTTTTACGTTAAGGTCCTCACTGTGTTCATAGTCATGGAAGAGTAGTGGGATTGGTGTACCTGAGAACAAAAGCTGTCATTAGATTTTTAGGGGCCATTTTGTACTTTTTGTCCACTTAGTAAAAGTAATTTTATGTACCATCATAAAGACTGAGATACCTGCATTTTTTCCTGCAGTCACTCTCTCAACATATACATGCAATCATCTCCATTACACACACAAACGCAAAATACAAGGTTATCTTATGATCCCTATTATTTTGTCAGTATACATTGCAAACAGATATTGATGTAAGTGAATACTATAAGGTGATAAAAATGAAGAGTGACCAATGGTATTCCAGTGTAATAGTTAATCCCTTAGATTTCTATTGATGTTTGTGTTTTCATATCTATTCTACAATGCAGTGGACAAGGTGACAGAGCAGGAACAGCTAGAAAAATTAGAAAGGACGAAATAAATACAATGAAAGCTAACAGTTAAGTACAAAATTTTGGTTTTGGAAAACCTCATGAGTTAATATTAAGGACACTGGCTTTTGACAAATTTGTATTAGAAACATAGCACCTTGACAGCAACAATCTAAAATACAGCAGCTAGTTTTGCTTCCTCTAATTTTATTTTTATATTACGTAACTTGATACATAATTTTATACTACATATGGGATCTAGAACTAAAAACACAGATACTCTTATGACAGTTTGGCCTATCCTGACAGAAATGCCAAAGCAAAGAAGAAAATTTAAGAGATGTGTCTGCCCTGTAAAGACATATACAGTGTTTAGGTGGACTTTTAATTGCCTTTAAATAAGCTAACTTCAGTTCTTGAAATAACCTAGCAACAGGGAAAGGGATTGTGGGTTTCTTTACTTCAGATTTGCTGTCCTGATTTCAAAGAGATCCCAAGGAATAAATAGATGAGAAGATTATATGAATAGACCAATTCCGGAATTCAAGGCTGGATTTTTTTTTTTCCCCACATAGAAAAGTAGAACAATAGTCTTTTAACAGTTCCCTTATAGAAAACTAGAGAAGAAGAAACGCTCCTAACTCTAAAGATGTGTCTGAAAAAACCCTTCCATTATCCCTTTTGAAACGTGATTGAAATACTATACAAACGTATCTGCATTGAAGACAAACAACAAAATGGAACTGAATATAGCAAATTTACCAACTTCACTATTTGGGAAGAGGACCTTTCTCTGTTCATCGTTTCTTTGTGCAGTCATAACCTTATGAAAGTTTTAAATCATTCAGCTCAGCTGGTCAGTGTGATAGTAGATTACAGAGGCAGTACTTCAAAGCTGCAGAAGCATGATCCATTTTCACTTTCTTTTGAAGAGACACACTAGAGTTATTCCAGGCAGTTCAAAAGGCAGAGAATCAGGGAAATCAAAGCTGTAATAGAAAGTACAAACAAAGCCTAATGTCTGCTGGGCCTGATTCCCATACTTCAGCCCTTCCAAGCACAGAAGGCTGACACTTCTTGTCCTTCACTTTTAAAGGACAGTTTTTCCTCCCCTGTAGATAAGAGGAGTCAGTAGCATACAAGGGTCTGCTCTTTCTTGTTCCCTGGGTTACTCCAACCTTTGTCTTCTAATAGATATCACTTACTTTCGTGTCCTCTATCACACTTAAAAAAAATAAACACAACCCTACATATATTATCTGAGGCCCTTTTCTGAAACAGACCCTGACCCCTCTGGCTGCTATTCCTTTTTTAACTGGGCTGCAGTCTTCTATGTCAGCTACTGCTAATTGGTCCCTTAGTTGCAGCTAGAGAAATAATTGGTTTATATTGGCCTCTTTGAGCTGTGATAGGGTCTTTACCTCTTATCTTATTCACAATACTCCTGAAAACCCATCACGCTGAAAGATTCAGAAGATCAGAGCTTTAAAAATTCTTATACATTTGGTATTAAAAATTAGTCCTCAGAGTGTGTCTTTGGATTTGAGTATGGTTGCCAGTCTTAACTTGTATATTCTGCGGTGATTATAGATAGAGATTGTGTGCAGAATCATTCAAGTGGGTTCAGCGATCAAAGGATCCACTGCTGTCTGACCTAGCAGAATGCAGTTAACTGCTTTCCTCATAGAAATATATGTACACCCTTCACTGAAATCCTGCCAAATGAGGTAACATTCATCTTTATAGTGGGCTCTGACTGTACCAAGTGAATACTTAAAGATCACAGTCAAAGCTCTGAAAAAAAGACACTGATAGATTATGATTCAGAGAGGTGACAGGATGTATTGTTTGTGGAAAAAAACTTGTGGCAACATGCCTGCTTCCCCAGGTCCTGGAGCGGAGCCAGCTATATTGGTATTATGACACAAATGAGTTTGTAAAGTACATTTAATGGCATATCAACTTGTTTCATTTACCTGATAGCAGCTTTTTATCATTCTTAAGAGTTTGCCATTTATTCTGTTTGCTTTTCATTTTTCTTTGTAGTGCATAAGCCATCCAAAATTTTTTGGCATGAATTTAAATGATGTTTACATTACTAGACCAGCAAGTGTATGAGGATATTGCACTTTATGGGATCATTTTGATTTGTTGTTTGTTCAGCTTCTCTTTTTATCAATGTCCAGCAATAGTGTTCTCTAAATGTCCCATTCATTTTGTTGAAACAGTAATCAACCATGCATCTGAAGTAATCAGCTTTAGGAAAATGAATATTTTCTGATGAGTTTCACTTATATACTTTCATTGCAACTTGCAAGGTGTGACTTTAATAATTTTTAGTGCATTTTTTGGCATGCTTCCATTAAATTTCATGAAGCCATTTTAAATCAAAAAGTATTTTAGCAAAATGAAGTATGGGAATTCAAAACAAGTAGGCTATTTTCTGAACTCTCTTCCAGCTCTCTCTGAACGCATACACAGAGAACAATGCAAATATAGCTTCTGATATTGAAGCAGCCTGTCCATGTTCAGCTCTCTCCATTGCACCTGAACTATTAAGGCCAGCAGTGAATTTGACTTCTGGATTCATGTTGCCTCTTCTAGATTCAACCTGAGTACTGGCCATGGCTTCCAAGTACTTTGGATTCTGTGTTCAGTTGGGGCAAAGTCACTCTGGACTCATGTGTCGCTACTTCTCATGCAACCTTAAACTCTCTGTATTCCTAAATTTTGAAATGTGGAGCAGAGGGAATGATGGTGTCTGGGGCCCCAGCTTCAGCATAGAGCTGGTCTGGTTCCTCTGATGAGGTGTTGCAACCTCTTGTAGCTTATGACAGGAGCATGTCCTCTCTCCCTCAAGAAGCACTGTTTTGCTCAACTCACAGTTGGTGAGGAGGGCTTTGGCCAGTATTACCTACCTCCTCTGATAAACCCAGTCCTGCAATAGTCTTTGGCTCCATCTCTTAATCGAGCAGTGACTATATGGATGTAACTTATATTGGTTGTACCATTCTGACAAACCTGGGAGACTGCAGAAGGACAAAGTAGAATAGCACATTGCCTCATTTGGGTAAATTAATAGTTAACTGACTACTTTCAAAGGGTATTTAAAAAAGTAAAATAAATATTTCATACCTTGTTTATTCTTAGTTTAAATATATATCTCTCTCTATTATTGCTATTTTAATGTAGCTTGACAGACCCCAAAAGTATTCAGCATTATTTCTCAACTTTGTAGTAAAGCACAAGCATCCAAACAGTAGGCTAGCTAGATTATTGAAGGGAGAACTTTATAATGAGATTTCTCAGAGGAGCACTTCATGAAAAGCCGTATTAGCTATTGAGGGCTACAACAAACTGTAATGAGATTTAAAGACTTGTCTACCTATTCTTTCACAGCTACAGAAAGATCATGTCCTTGGAGAATTTACTACAAACCCAGGAATGCTACAAACAATTTAACAGTACGAGTGTATAATAAGGGACATTTGTACCTTCCGTTAAGATTAAGTTCCCTCCTATTTTTGAAGTACAAAGATTTTAGGATTCACTGGCATGTTATATATTAATATTTTATCCTTGCCTTGAGGATATTGATCATAAATGTAAAATGCAGCATCTGCACTATTCAGATCCTAAGTTATCAACAAGTCAGATTGATCTGCACTTATTATAGAGGTTATTGTGAAGCTTACTTCAATTGATTCATTTTATTCAGGAAATGAGTTGGAAAAGGGCAGAATCTTAGATTTTGTGACCTGAAATTGTGAGTACTGAATACTAAGCTCTCTATGGTTGATTGAAATATATTTTAAAGTGGATTTTATTTGTTTGGGGTTTATCTATATCTGTTGTGCACAACTCCATTCTGTTAAATTACAAAACAATAATTACTGAGACCCTAAAGGAGAAGTAGGAAACATTAGTACAAGAACGCTCTTTCAAGATGTCTTTAATTCAATGTAGCAGAACAACATAGTCAATAGGCAAGGCAACCACCCTAAGCTGAACTGAAAGCTGGGAACTCCCATGCAACAAATTAAATTAATCATTTAACACATAGTGCAACAAACTTGAGTAAAGATGGATCCAAAACACAAAAGAGGTTGCAAACACACAGATTGTATCTGTACTATTGCTATACTATGACTGAAATAAAGAAATACTTTATGTTGAAAAGAGCTGCTACTGAAGAGAGTGAAATATTTTAGATGTTGATTCTATGCAACCTAAATTGGAGAAAATGAAAGTTTAACAAGAAAATGTTTCATCATTCATGCACACATCCTTTCATGATCTTTGAACTGAATTTCAGAAGGGAAATAAGCTGCCTTATATCTTTAAAGCCACCTGGACAATTTATTGCACTGTCTTCAGTGCTGAGATATGTTTAAATCAGTTTGTCTTTAACCTAGGGAAGGGTTGCAGGGTTCTTCCGTTGTCCCCAACAGTACTATGATCTAGGTCATCCTACGATGTGTCATCCTGGGAGTGTCAGCACAGCTGGGTGGAAGAGAAATGTTTTAGGATTGCAATGGACTTTGTGCTTGTGGGGTGATCAAGTTACGTAGAGACAAAGGAATTTGGCTAAGAATTTCTTAACTGTAGCTATAACTCAAATAGATACGATTAGCATTGAAATAACACATAATTAGGTTTTTAACATTTATGAAATAATACGGTGACATTCTTTTTTTAGATTGTTATTAATGGCTTAATTATTCTCCTATGTGATCTTAGCAATACCATGGAATGATGTTTAGCCAAAGCTTCGAATAGCAGAAATGGAGAATATATTCAATGATTTATTTCAATATTTTTACCTTCAGGTTATGTGTAGCTTTTTTTTTTTTTTTTTGTAGCAAGATCTCTATGTCTCCTGAAGTAATTAGTAGTGCATTACAAGCTTTGACACTGTATTACTTAAACATGCTTATTTTTAGAATGCAAGAAGGAATTACAGATTTCTGTAGTTCAAAATACAAGCTGATTAGTTTAAAATTATATCTACCAAGAACAATGTCTCTCTCAAACCAGTCTTTTCTGTAGGTGGTGTTATGGAATTCATGCCATATATTAGAGGATTAATTTGAAACATTTTTACTCCCTGAGGTAAGCTCAGAAGATCATCTACTGATGATTTGTTTTGATGAAACAATATTTCCAAGTTTGGTTCTTGAGTACATTCTCACTTAATGCACTGCTGGAAAAGTTAAAAAGAATTTTGAGAACATTTTCTTCAAGATGTTCTCCTACTTTTTTTTTTTTTTTTAATTCTCCAGTCTGCATCATGGCAGACAGGATGATTTAATTTAAAATGTATGAAAGGACAGAAATCTCAGTAGATTGATTAATCTTTCTTTTTTTTTTCCTTTTTTTTTTTCTCTCTGGTGTTGGAAATAAGAGCTGTTCCTACCACTTTTCCACCATTTTAGGCTGAAATCAAAGGCGATGAGCTGTTCATACAAGATTTCAAATGCTAACAAACTCATAGCATAATGTATGTCCATTCTGGATTAGTGTTTGGCTTATAATTATAATTTTGGATGAAGTTCCTGAATCTTACTCTACTGTTTTGTCATACTTCTGGGAGATTCAGCAGTTAAACTACACTGATTTGCACAAGTTGAATATCCAGGATTGAGGATGTTGACCCACAGATGCTATGTGCAGATAGGGAATACACTTAATGAAAACTTGAAGAGGAAAATTACTTATTTCAAAATGATGATATGAACACAAACAAACATCTTGAATAGATCTTGAGTTAATGAAACCACTGATAAAGTCATTCCAGACCCTTGAAACTAGTCTGTCTCCCCACGTGCATGTGAGAACAGAAAACTCGAGGTAGTAATGAAACACAGAGAGAGCAGATGGGAATTTAAAGTTTCTCCCTTTCTTTTGTCACCTGAGCTGGTTGGTTCTGTTCTAGCTTGGGTATTTATTGGGTGCAGCAATCTGTCATGTAAATATACCCTTAAGTCACGTTGTGCCTGATATTTGGTGCTTTTCTGTATGATTACATAGTTTTCCCAGAAGCCTACTGGATTTTTTCTTTATATCCTTGAAAGTAACTTTTATCTGGAGATGGAAATGCACAACCCAACTGATATTTTGATTGCCATGGTTAAAGAAGAATAAGAAACAGAGAGATCAAACCTTATCAAAAGTTTGAACTTAATTTTGGTTTTTCTGATGGATGAATATTGACTGACTGGTTTTGTTACTAGAGATTTTTTTCCGAGTAGCAAATTTACAGGATTTTAGTATTGGTTGCCTGCTGGTGTAGTAACATTTTCAAAACTTTTGAAATTTTTAATGCATTTGGTGGTGAGTGGACTCACAAACTTCGTTTCTTCATACAAATCTTCAAGTATTTTATGCACTGCTGATTTCAATAGAACTTTTACAATCTAGGGTCTGTAAATGACAAGTTCATGCCATCCAGTGAGAACCAAATAATACATCACCAAAGTCAGTCTGATGTTGCCTGCAGAAATTAAAGTGCAATCTCATAAAGCAGTGAAAGTAGTTAAAATCAACAGACTATAACAGAAGAGGGTAAAAGCAGGATTTACAAGGTCACAGACCCATTTAGATCAAAATTGACCCTCATATCAACAAACCAAATGAAATTAATGACGAACTTGGAGCGAGGGACAGGTAATATGAAGATCTGGGGAGTAAGGGGGACGCTCAGGTGATATAGTGTTGCTGGGACAGAGCTGAGCTCCTGCGGTTTAGGGAATATCATCTGCTTCAACTGAAGTGATACCAACACTGAGGGGAAAAAGCAGTGTCTTTTGTTTTCCTCTCCAGTACTTAAATACAGCTGTTAAATAAGAAGTTCACTGTTTATCTTCTTGGTAGTGTTTCCAGCAACTATGCTATGAGAATCCAGAAAGCATCAGAACTGAAGGCCTGAAACTCTTTACTGTTTAATTTTATGTTTACTGCTGGGGATGCCCAAGACTTTTATTGCTTTAATTTTTTAGGTGTGAAAGAGAGAAAAACGTGTACTTGTGTATCACATTGCGGCCAGCCCAATCTGAATTTGAGAGCTGAGAAGTCAGGAATTCATCATATTATACAGAAGAAAGGGAAACAATGGAATCTCTTTAGCTCACCTTCTTAAATCTGTGGCTGGATGAGAAAGTACAACCATAAAACATATAGTACAAATTAAAGTGATAGAAAGCTTGTACATCTTCCAATTAATAAAAAAGCCCTAAAATAAAGAATAGGAAATGTAAAAGAGAACTCTCAGAATTTAAATAACTCATATTGCTTACAAAATAATTAACAAAAATATACTTGACATTAAAAAAATTCTGTCTTGAAATTTCTGATAAGAAAAACTGTCATCTTTCTAATCAACAGCATTGTATTAAAATCTAATATACCTCAATTTTTTCAGATAAAAGGATAAACAGTATTCTATAAAAATTCTAGGAAAAATCTGCAAAGGATAATTTTAACTCAATTTTGTGATTGTTGATTATATTTACAGGACAGGAATTGTTTACCAGGCTATAGGTGTCTACAGCAAATCTCTGCTTTTATGGTAGACTCTTTAAACTATTTTTCAATTTGGTGAAAAGAATAAGGTATTTCTATTATATGATCCAGCTGGTATGCTTTACATACTGTGAATGAGCAGAGAGGAGGTTCAGATAAGTAAATTCTTAAATTACCTTTGCCAAAGGACTCTCTTCATTTTGGGTTATTCCAGGTTGAGTAGGTCTGATAAAGCATTCAGAACATAGAGAGCACTTTGGGCCTTTAACACTGTCACAAAATATACATGAAATCCAGGAAAGACAACACAAATATTCATCTAAATTATACAGGACAAAATTTCATCTGGTCTCCTTTTTTGTGTCTGATCATCTTATGGAAATCAAATAGAAAGTCTCCCATTGACTTCACTGAATTTTAAATCAGACCCTAATGTGTTTCAAAAAGATAACTGCAAAAATCAAGCATGAAGTGTATATGTGCAAATGTCCTTTTTTTTTTTTTTTTTGTGCAAAATTGGCAACTAAAGAGATTTTGCATGAACGTAATAAGAGAGGCAGCTGAAAATGTTGGCACATAGCACTTGGTTTGAGAATTTTTTCTATACACTTGACATAAAATCACTTCTTCCTGGTATTTCTATCCTGAGGAAAAAAAAAACAAAACCCACGAAACAAAAAAAAAGATGTTATGAGGAAAAAAGCATTTAGAAGAAAATGAAAAATAGAAAAAAACTACTTTTCCACAACGCTGTTCATTAATGTCAAGATTGTCTTCGGTGGACGGTCAGTTTTGGAAAGTAAAATACTATTTTTAAATAACTTTTTCTGTTTTTAGTCTTACTGGACTATGTTTGGCTATTATTTTGCCTCGTTACTGATCATTAAAAAGAAAAAGAAAACACTGACATTTATGTTTTCTGTCCTATTTACACACTCTTACTTTTGCTTTTTTATTTGCTCCCACGATCTTTCTGTTTTCTCACACAAAGCTCACTTGCATTAGTTTCTGTCTAGATTATAGATTATTTAGGATAGAAACAGTGTCTTATTGTACTGGTTTTAGCTGGTATAGAGTTAATTTTCTTCATAGTAAGTCATATGGTGCTCTGTTTTGGATTTGTGCTGAAAACAGTGTTGCTAACACACTCAAGTTTTAACTATTGCTGAACAGTGTTTATACAGCATCAAGGTGTTCTCTGTTTCTCACGCCACCCCACCAGCGAGTAGGCTGGGGGTGCACAAGAAGTTGGGAAGGGACACAGCTGGGACAGCTGACCCCAGCTGACCAAAGGGTTATTCCATACCATATGATGTCATGCTCAGCAATATAAAGCTGCAGGAAGAAGGAATGGGGAGACGTTTGGAGTTATGGTGTTTGTCTTCCCAAGTAACTGTTACGTGTGATGGAGCCCTGCTTTCCTGGAGATGACTGAACACCTGCCTGCCGGTGGGAAGTAGTGGATGAATTCCTTATTTTGCTTTGCTTGTGCAGGCAGCTTTTTGCTTTACCTACTAAACTGTCTTAAACCATGAGTTTTCTCACTTTTACCCTTCCACTTCTCTCCCTCATCCCACGACAGGTAAGGTAGCGAGCGGCTGTGTGGGGTTGAACTGCCTACGAGGGTTAACCCACAACACTTGCATATTTTAATGGTCTTATCAGTGTCCTGTTTTCAGCTGGGATAGAGTTGATTTTTTCTTCCTAGCAGCTGGTATAGTGCTGTGTTTTGGATTTAGGATGAGAATAATGTTGATAACACACTGATGTTGTAGCTGTTGCTAAGTAGTGCTTACACTAGTCCAGGACTCTTCAGCTTCCCATGCTCTGCTCAGTGCACAAGAAGCTGGGAGGGGCACAGCCAGGACAGCTGACCCAGACTGGCCAAAGGGCTATTCCATACCATATGACGTCATGCTCAGTATATAAAGTGGGGCGAGCTGGCCGGGGGGGCAGTGATCGCTGTTCGGGAATGGGCTGGGCATTGGTCCGTGGGTCGTGAGCAATTGTATCATGTATCACTTGCTTTGTATATTATTATTGTATTATATCATCATTATTATTATTATTACTACTACTACTACCATTCTATTTCATTTCACTTCAATTATTAAACTGTTCTTATCTCAACCCACGAGTTTTCTGACTTTCACCCTTCCAATTCTCTCCCCCATCCCAGTGGGGTGGGGGGAGTGAGCGAGCGGCTGTGTGTTGCTTAGTTGCCAGCTGGGGTTAAACCACGACAATCAGGTAGTTGAAATTTGAATATACTTTGGTTTATCAGCAAAATTTAAATAATTATTAATATCTCCAAGGGGAAATCTGATACTGGCTGTATGTGTACATACACTGTTTTCTGGTAGATGCCTGTGTTTAGTAACACATTTCAGACAATGTGATGAACTTTGGCTCTTTTACACATTTAGAAATTGTAGATCCTGGAGAAGACTAGAATGATCCTCTAATCTGGTCTGATGTACAACACAGTCTATTGGAATGTCCTTGTAAATCATTGTTCTGCAGTGGAACAGATATCCAACAATAAGAAGAGCCGGTGAATTCTCCACAGCTCTTGTTCCAATGACTAATGACAACACATGTTAAATATTGTTTCTTTTTTCCTAGGCAGCTTCATCTAGTTTCAGCTAGTACATCTTTGTCTGCTAATTTGATGAGTCCATTACCAAGGTTTTTTTTTCCTGTATAAGGATTTATACTGACTGACCAACTCATGCTTTGGAGGCTAGAACACAAAGGCTAGACACTATTATAAAGGTCAAGGTTGATATTTATAGTGATGTATTTGCAGGTCAGGCTTGAAAAACAGGAGTTCTGTCTCAGCTCTTATCCACAGTGGTATAACTGATGAACAGATCCAAACTGAACACATTATCTGAAACATGAAGTGAGAATGACTACGGCAGTTGCATTTAAAAAAGAAGAATATAAGGAATTTTCTCATAGATCAAACTAGTGGTTTATCTAGCTCAGCATTATGTCTCCAACAGTGGCAATACAAGATTTAATTTAGGCATACTGCAAAATCTACCCACTTTTTGTGGTCCCTTTGCTCAAACTGATCCAGCATTTAGGACTGCTGTATTAGGATATGAGAGGACACCCACTTATCTTTTCCTCTTAACATCCACTTTTAGACCTATGAATTTGTCTATGAAGCTGTATAAATGCATACTTTTTATGGGATATAAGTAGATACTATGTATTCACTTTTAGACCTAAGAATCTACTCACAGTTTATGAATTTCACTAATCTCTTTTTGAACCTTCTAATATTGTCAGCATCCACAAAATCTGACTTTATACCCATGACATCTTATTCCACTTCAGTATTTGCTGTGTAAAGTAATGTATTTAACCCATCTAAACTGATGTCCTGCTAGTTTTTCTGGGTTTCCTCTTCTTCTAGTATTGCATGATTCAGTGTGCAACAGCTCTGCATTCAGCTTAAATATCAGATTCTTGATTTTAAAATTTTTCTCAGAATCCTCCCCTTTTAGTCTTCTCCTCTCCTCTCCTCTCCTCTCCTCTCCTCTCCTCTCCTCTCCTCTCCTCTCCTCTCCTCTCCTCTCCTCTCCTCTCCTCTCCTCTCCTCTCCTCTCCTCTCCTCTCCTCTCCTCTCCTCTCCTCTCCTCTCCTCTCCTCTCCTCTCCTCTCCTCTCCTCTCCTCTCCTCCCCTCTCCTCTCCTCTCCTCTCCTCTTTTCTCTCCTTTCCTTCCCACATCTTAGTTGCCCTTCTCTGTATTTGCTATAATCCTGTCACATATTGAGATGCGGGCACCACAACTACACAATCATAGAATCATAGAATAGTTTGGGTTGGAAGGGACTTTAAAGGTCATCTAATCCAACCTGCCCTGCAATAGGCAGGGACTTCTTCAACTAGATCAGGTTGCTCAGAGCCCTGTCCAACCTGACCTTCAATGTTTTCAGGGACAGGGCATCTACAACTTCTCTGGGCAACCTGGTCTGCTGTTTCACCACACTCATCGTAAAAAATGTCTTCCTTATATCTAGTCTACATCTACCCTCTTTTAGTTTGCAACCATTACCCCTTGTCCTATTGCAACAGGCCCTGCTAAAAAGTTTGTCCCCATCTTTCTTATAAGCCCCCTTTAAGTATTGAAAGGCTGCAATAAGGTGTCCCTGGAGCCTTCTCTTCTCCCAGCTGAACAACCCCAATTCTCTCAGCCTTTCCTTACAGGACAGGTGTTCCAGCCCTCTGGTCATTTTTGTGTCCCTCCTCTGGACCTGCTCCAACAGGTCCATGTCTCTCCTGTGCTGAGGACTGCAGAGCTGGGTGCAGTACTCCAGGTGGGATCTCACCATCATGAAGCAGAGGGGCAAAATCACCTCTCTGTTGAAGATGTGGGGTCACCAAGTTTTCAGGTAGCAGCAAAATGATGACCTCTGCCTTGCTCATACTATTCTTCATGCTGAATGCTTTTTATTGGCTTTTTTAGCTACTGCTGTACATTAAGATGATGATGATAAATCTTTGAAATCAATGATGACCTCAAGATCTCTTTTTTGCTTTGTAACTGTCAGTTTCAAGTGCAGTTTTACATATGCATGACATACATAATTTTTCCATGCATTACTTCATTCACACTGAACCTCATCTGCCACCTTTTTGACCATTCAGTTCTTTTTATGAACTCCTCCTGGAGTTTCTAAACCTAGACATGACATCTGAATACTTGAAGACCTTAGTATCATCTTAAAACTTGGATATTCATTGATTGCTCCCATTTTCAGTTCATTGATAGAAAAGGTGTATACAGCTGGCCTCAAAAGCTGTCCTTGTAGCACTCACTGATGACTCTTGCCCACCCTGAAAAATGTCCATGGAAACCTGCTTTCTGCCCTTTCACCAGATTTCAGTCTATAAAAGGGCCTTTCTTCCAACCCTGTGATGACTTATATTTCTTTATTGGACTTTTCTTTTTTTTTTTTTTTATCCTTGTCCACAGGATACCTACCCTTTATATGTGTGTTCACTGGCATCCTCATAACACTCCAGCATGCTAATGAGGCCCTTTACAGATGCCATGATGACTCTTTCCCACAAAAATATGTTTATGCATTTCCTCAGTGGTCTTATTCTTTATTACTGAATCTGTCATCTCACCAGGGATGGAAGTCAGACTCACTGGTCTGTGATCCCTGTGAGGATCCCCTTGAGATTTCTTTTTTAGACAGGAGTTACACACTAGCGCAATGGTAATTTATAATATTCAATGAAAATTGGGTAATCTTGGGATTATTTTCCAGGTGCTAAACAACTTCTTCTTGGTCTTCCTTATGAGTCATGTACTTTGAGAATAATTTTTACTTTTGATACCCTAGCTGCAACTTCTTTCATGCTTTGGCCTACATACTTGGCCACTGCCATATAAAAAGATAGTGTTCAGCTGACTATCAACCATCATTCTTAATTTTTTTCAGGATAATTTTTCAGAGCCACTGCATTTCCCAGCCTGCAAATATTTTTAACTCAGATATCAGTCTTCACTTTTGGCCATACCTTTGTACTTAAATCTAGTTTAGGTAATTTCATAATTATAATTTCAGTGTATAAAAATGTTGTCATTAGTATATAAGTGATTGGTATCTATTCATTTCATCATTTAATGACATGTTTTAGATACTGACAGTCAATGCAAATAACTGTACTATAAATAGATAAACTCCAAATATATAAGATGAACAAAAAGAGAGGTTGTCTAAAACTGTTACTATGCAAAAAAGTAGTGTCACATATTATTTTTTATTGTTTTGTGATAAACAATGTTAACTTTTATATCTGTTTTAGTAATAGAACTAAAATTATTGGTAAAATTTCATCACTGGGAAAAAACTACAAGTATTGTTATTTTATTCCCTAATGTTTGAATCTTGTAAATATTTAGACCAATATTTATCCATTGATACAGGATTAGTTCTATGGATTGAAATCAAACTGAATATTGGCAAACATAAACAGACATAAACAGAAAGGAGTTAGGGAGCATTAAGAATCTAAGCAATCTCTATCTGGAAGTTTGTCTTTTCTTTCAAATGCCTCTAACTCAACTTATGCTGATTGCATATACATAAAGTAGGATACATATGAGAAATTCTTGTTATAGGTTTCTCAGTGTGGTTTAAAATGAAAGAATCGGATTCTCAGAATGACTCCCTAGTTTTCTAAAGTAATTGCTGTAGATATATATTCTATATGTTATATTTCTATAGATCTAATTTGTCTCACTGCTACTAAGTTATGAAGCATACAGAAAATTTGTCCAGTACAAGGAAAATAACACAGATTGTTTGCTTCCTGCAGAAGAGGTACAAATTTAAGTTACATGAGCAACATGCAGTCAGTTCTGTAGCTCACTGAGAACTTTGCCTCCCTCTATTTTATAAATGGGTAATTTGTAAAGGAGAAATTAAATTTTGAGAACATTTCTGTGTTGAGATGGTTACATATGCACAAACTCCATTAAAGATGAAGGGGTTGAATGCAGAAGTGAGAAAGCAGGACAGTTTTCCAAATAACAGGTCTTGAATGGTCCTATTTAAATTTACGTAAGAAAGCTCTAAAAGCTGCCCAGTGTAGTGAGAAATGGGAGGGGCCCATAGCTTGTTCTTGCTTGCCAACTATTTCATTCTACTTATGCCATTTTTCAACACCAGCATAGAAAATTCTCCATCTCATTCTCTTGAGAAAACAGAATAGAGGAATCCGACTTTTATCGCAGTTTCCTTCTGATGCCAAAAGAATTTCTGACATAACACATATCATTTACCAGAATTTAGCTCCTGAATTTCCATAATCTTCATGTGTTTCTTTTAATGCTTCACTTGCAAGTCCAGATTTCCAAGTATCAAACTGAATACAAGAAACAGAGTTATAACTTCATTCACAGGAGTAACCAGGTTATGACTGGGGATTGCCTTTGAAATAATGAAATGACAGTCCTAAACAAGGCTCATGTATCAGAGGTCTTAGAGAACAGGTTAGTTAAATATCTGTGAAGAACAATATAGGTATAGCTGGTCTTGCCTTGAAGAGGATGAACTAGGTAATCTCTTGAAATTCCTTCCAGAGCCACCCTCTGTGAACATTTCTCCTAAAGTTACACTACCTCCAAATTTTTACCAGATCATCTTTGACTTCCCTGCATCTAGGGAGTAGTGCAGCATAAATCTGCAGTGGTTCCTAACTTGCTGTAAAAAGAAATTTTAAAAGTTGAAAAGTTTTCTCCACTATGCATGTCATGTCAATCTTTTGCCTAGATATCTTATAAAGGAAAAAAAAAAAAAAAAAAAAAAAAGAAACAAAAAGAAAGCAGTTGCTTAGTGGGAAGTTTTATTGCAAGTCTGGTAGATTTGGGGAAAATAATTGCTTCACTTTTTATTTAAAATGACTACTTGTTGCTTAGAAATCAGAATGACTGTACATTGTGAATCTGATGTAGTTCTGTTCATGTATACAGTATGAGAAAAAAGATTTAATTTACATACAGTTATCCCACAAGGCACTCAGTGATCTCATTTGTTCATATTTCAAATACTAAGGCACTTCCTTGCAAGTGAAAGTGATTTTTAAGAACTTACCACCCTTTCCATCGATGATACTCCCTCTCAAATGCAAATGATCATCATTTCAACTGAAATGCTGTAATTAATCATAGTTTCTTAAAATATGCTAATATGAGTCATTTCCAACCATGCAAATTGAATAGGGTGCAATATTTTCCACACTATAAATATTATTTTTGTAGCAACAGTAATTGCCATTAGAAATCAGAGGCTACATCAGTTTTGGTATTTTCCCTGCTGTTAATGTAATATTAAAAGACAAAGACTTAACATTTATCTGAACCCAAGAGGTTCAAATGAAGTAGGCGAATCAGTTCTGTTTTCTGATTATAATAACACATTTTGGTAGTCTTTTTTAATGTTAATCAATGATTCACCTCTTTCCTATTTCCTATGAATGCTAAAAATGTAGATTTTTCTATTCTCCAGGGTTTCGAGTTTGCATTTAATTATAAAGGGAAAGCTGACCAAAGAGAAGAAAAAATCCCCCCACATTATTTTTGTATATGTGTTTTTTGCAAATAATTTGTTCTGAGCTATGTACTGGTACTTATTTTAAACATATTTGGATAATTATCGGGTATTTTTTAAATTTTCATAAATCCTGCAAGATTGAGGAATTTAAAATTAATGGTTATTTGTCCAAAACATATATTAAAACTATTTGATTGCCAATATTCTTTTCTGTAGGAAAACTGAATAATGAAAACTCACAGAAGAAGTAACACACTTAGAACATATAGAAGAATGGGAAAGCATAATATGCAATAGAAATTATTATGGTACATATTTTATAAATTCTCCAAACCAAGCTCATTTGTAGGAAAAAGGATTATAGAAAATTCCTTAGCACTGAATGGCATGCTCATCCAGGTAATCCTACTGAAACTGAACTAAAACCTGCTAAACAGCAGGGGCTTGAGTCACTTTTTTATTCAAGCGTCAAGTGCCATTTCACAGATTGTAGGATGTGCTTCCTGGTATCGTGCTGCTGTTCAAAAGGTCAGGTGTCTCCCATTGCTTTTGTGTTGTATCTGTCAACCCCATATGGATTTTCTGGGGATCTTATGATATTGTAAAGGACCCACTGAACTGAGCAATAGGTGGCTACATGCAAGTGTTTACAGAAATTTTGGATGACTAAGGGTCCATGGTGGACAATACAGATCTAGAAGCTTGAACTCAGCTTAAAGTTGACATCTAATATACAGTTAATTGTCCCTACATAGACATCTAGCACCATTTAAAATAAAATCTTTTGTACAGCTTTTAGCTGCAGATCCACAAAGATTCAGGTATCCTATGACAGTTATATGTATTAGGTCCGTGAAAACCTTTTGCACATCCAAGGACAACATGCCTCTGTGACTTAAATGATAATAGATATTTATTTGCTGGCAACTGAAAAAGCCCCTACATTTCAATATTTTATTCCTAAACTGAATCCCAACTCTACCACATAAATACAGTCCAATTTCAACTGAGAGATGAGGATCAGATTCAATTCCTCTATTTCCTAAATCAATCTTTTTTTCTTTGTCTTTTCTGCTATTGTAGCCCTGCTACATTTTTCACACCTTCAACCCTCAGACTTCCATGTCTGTTTTCCCAAGTTTGAAATCCTATTTTATTCAGAACACATTATTGCTGTATAACATGTAGAAATATATTCTCTAAGTTCTCCAAATTAGTAGTTTAGCTCTCTGTTCTCTAAGCCATTTTCATAATTCCTCACCATTCTTAATAAAGTATTTTCTGGTATCCAACTTCTGTTTAAGTTAAACTAATCAGATATTAACTTCACATAATTGATTTCATTACTGACTATGGTTTCCAATAACTTAGACTTAAAACATTATGTACCATACAGGTCAACTCAGAATTTGAAATGAGGTAATTTATTTAAAATTAAAAATACAAAAAGGAAAAAATGGATTCTAAACTAATGCAGTTCAATTTGAAATGCATAGTCTGGTTCATTTTCCTCATTATTTAAGAAAGGTAATTCAGAAGTCTACAGTCTTCCCGCTGACACTCTTCTAATTATAGCGAACCAGATATTGCCATCCGTATACTCATATATGAGTAAGAATTCTCTGCTGTAGGTAGTCGCAAAGATTTATGAAGATGACCACCACTGGAAGTTAATGAGGATGACATAACTGGGATAACCTAAATGTTTTCATATAGAAAGAGACAAATTGGTGGGAAATTAACATGTTAAGAAGAGGGTGAATGCAGAAAAACTAAACTAAGATAAATTCCTGCATTTTTAGCCAAATACATTAACAATTTGGAGTGGTTTTAGCCAATTAGCTTTCTCTGAGATCATGCCTTGGCATAGTGGTTACCAATATACTGGGTTTGATTTAGAGCAGGGATGAAATCTCTGTGTTGGAAGTACAACAGGCAAAGGGCTAGGGTTCAAAGATCAGGAGATATGACTTTCCTCTTCTGAGATGAAATTGTATGTTGTTAGCAGAGTAAACTTTGTCATATATGATGAAAACCAGAAAATTAACAAACTTACAAATAGTAGCTACAGTTATTCTATTAAGTAATTATTAATAATAGATCACTGAAGTTCATGAGAAGTATTTGGGGCATCCTGTCAATTCCAAACCCTAATTGTGGTTCTTTAATGTAAACACCTGAATTGAATGAAATCAATTGTACATCTCACTATATACAGCATGAGGATAAGAGAAAGCTATTTTGGAAAACAGGGCATTTTAGAAAGAGAACATTGACTATATATTAATGATCTCATTTTGTTCTTTCAGTTCTTTCAATGCAAAGTGATACTATTCTGAGACTTATAGGAAAGATATTTTCACTTAAAGGTGTCTACAATTATTTTGTAATTTAATTATTTGGTCTTCAAGTCTGCATCAGGCTGGAATTTTCTAGAAATTTAAAAGAACTAAAGAGACGGAAGACTATTTTATAAATTCTTTCTTGAATAAGAGATGTATATCTCATTGACAACCAGTGTTATTCAACAATTTAAAACATAACAGCACACCAAAAAGCCACTTAATTTCCACATCAGTTAAAAATAAGACATTAGAAGAGATTTTTCATTTTGCTAGCACTATCTTCTAAATTTGAATGAATATTTTTAATGACACACCAAGAAACACTTGAAACAATATCCTAATTTTCTTGTTTAAAATGCTTAAGTGTGTGTGTATATATATGTGTGTGCATATGTATGTCACTCTATCTAATGCACAGTTTTGGTAATTTTTAAGCACAAAAAGTGCTTCATGATCCAATTATTGTAAATTAATTACTATAAACCAGGTGGAACTGTCAATGGACTTCCACTAGTTTCATAAAGTTCTGTGAATGAAATGCGTACCAGGCCTTCCCTTGACAATAGCTTTCATGCATTCATTAAGAATTATATTGCAAGCTAAAGTATTGTGGTGATAGGGACCTATGCTGTATTTCTAATTCTCTGTCTCTGTGTCGCTTTGGGGATGAATGTGGAAGGAAGTGGCTAGTATCTGTCAAACCCAGGACAGCACCCGTTTGTGGTGGCAGAGGCTTTGAGGGAGGGGAGGCTTTGGAGCAGCATCAGTGCTTCACGGACTTTCTTTCTTCTGTCTCCCTGTGTCTCAATGTAGGTGTATCGTAATATTGTTGAACTTGTTCCTCTTCTGTTTCAAGTTATGGTGAGAACTAATATGCCTCTTTACCTTGAAATGCAGCCACATTGATTCACAGTCTGGCTCTTTGAGACATGCTCTCTCTATCATTCTTCAGACATTTTAAAAGATGAAGATGATTAAAAGAAATCCTAATGTCATCTTTTTTTTTTTTTTCCATTGATATTTTTAAAACATATAGACATATATCAAGACGCTTATTGGGGTATGACTATATGTATGACTACTGAATTTAATTCAAGGGCATCATTGTGGAAGAGGTTCAAGATAGAACATTGTCATAAAACTCACCTCAAAGTGTCTAGGAAGTAGTTGAAGACTGCCCAGAAAACTGTTATTGTCCACATCCAGACACAGTTGTTTTCATTTATTCTAGAAATAAAAATAAAATAAAAAAATCAGCTGAAACAGAAAACTTCAGTGTAAAAATAGTATCTTTTAGGCAAACAGGATTTTAATTTTTTGAAGGCAGTAAAAGGAGGCTGACAAATTCTCTGATAGAAAGGCTATCAAAAAGAGATCTTTATGTAATCCATGACATGAACACACCCCCACACCCACCTTTTCTCTACATTTTATGGTTTATTTCTATGGTTAAAATAGAGTGGTGTTCTAGTTGAATTACAAGTGCTAGGTCATGTTGGGTGTGTTTGAATAGAGGTTGGTTGAATCCAGATCTGTGTTTACATAAATTTACCTGAGGGTATAATAGTAATGAGACTTGATGCCTATGACAGTACTTTGAGGAAGACCAAAATGATCATGCAGCTAAAATGAGGCTTAAGCAGGGTTTAGATAAGTAAGACCAGCAGAATGATTTATAAAACTCTCTCCTCCACTGCTGAGCATGTTTAAGTACCTTCTGTGATCTGGATCATGCCCAGAATTAACATTGCACTGGATAAACTGAATGTGTAAACACCTATCTCTTTCAGTTGTTTGGGTTATAGTATCCAAGTGTCCTTCTGACTAAGTCCATCAATATTCCTGTATCACAGCTTTCAAATGTAAAGATTTCAAACAGTCCATGAAAAAGAAACTAGATTTGCAGGACTCCTTTACATGTATCTTTAAACAATAAGCTGCAGCACTGAATTTTTCGAATTTGCTCTTATTCAATCATATTCCTGAGTGCATGACAACTAAGATTCCTTTCCTTGGATATTTTGTTTCCCCTTAGGACATTCTCTCCAAAATTGGGAGCAACAGGTTCAGATTGAAGAGTGATGAGAATTGCTTACAGTTTATCCCAACCTGTTTTCTTCAGGTTTTGAATTAAATCTCTGCAGTGCAGGTGCGCTTGCCTCACTAACAGGAATAACCTCACAGATATCAAAATTATTGCTTGGGAGAAAACACTGTCACGCCAAAAAGGGTGAAATACACTTGTATGCAATATAGGGTCTTTTTGGCTCATATATACTACACAATCATTATTATTTTGCTTATACTATAATTTCCATAATCCTGTTTGAAATTTTGTGCTTATATAGATATTTATTAAATATAAAAAGCCATGTTAAAAGCTTTAGAGAGTTTGACTGTGCAATATAATGTCATGAAATATTATTGTGAATGTTGCTTGCACTTTTGGACCTTTGTGTGTACATTACAGCATAGCCTTCCTCCAGGGCTCAGTCTCATTTATTGCACAGCTAATGAACAGCTATTGATGTGGTCCCATGTTATCTTTACTACACTGAAGACTGAAGTGATAATATTCCCCATGGCTTTTCTGTAGCAGTCCTTACTATAATATGCAAGTGCTTCACAAACAATGATTCTTTTTTTTTTTTTCCCCTTAGCAGTTTCATAATATAAAGAATTGTTATTCTTATTTGAGGTATGGGGAATCTGGACACAGACACATGACAGGCAGAAACATCCATTGTTTTTAGATGCCAATTTTGAATATCTAGATCTGATTTATGTTAGCATATGTTGCATCATATAACACTCTCTTTAAATATAGCACAGCTCCTATAATTTCAATTGTCTCTGAAAACATTCAAACTAAAACGCACAGCCTTTAATTAAAAATACAGGAAATAAGGAACACACAATTAATGATCACCTGTGAAATGTCTGAGTAGAGTGATTTTTCCATTACGTAGCCAGAACTCAATTCCCCAAAGCAACAGTTATCTTCCTGTTTCATAAAACCATTGCTTTCCTTTCCCCAAGTGCTATACATTAACAACTTCAGTAGTAAATGGCACAGGACTATATGAGTAAGTTTCCCTTTCTGCATAGTTCTGCTTCATCTGCAGTCTAGTTCTGTTCTTGTGCAATAGTGGGAAGAGCTGTTATATAATCATATAAAAATAGTATTGTGCATATAGGAAAATGGTGAAATTATTAAAAATGTCAACATTTTGCAACACTAGCATGGAAAATTTCCACCTAAATAGTTCACATTGATAAAATTATTGTTAGGTTATGATGGTTTCTCAATTCTCCCCTAGACTTTCTAAACCAAAAGAGCTTTCTAACTGTGCCTTCCTTTTACTAGGCTGAATTCATAACCTTTTCTCTGACTACCTTACTATTGAAATTAATGTTTTTATGGCTATATGGTTATAAGCATTATTTGAGGTGAAGACATATAAACAGATTTTTAAAAAAAAAATGCTAAACGCTTCAGTCTTTTAGAGACCAGATTCTTCTCTCTTCTTATTATTTAGAAATGTACTTGCAGAAAGAGTTCCTGCTAGTGTCAACAATCCTTTCTACTTCCATGTCATTCTTATCTTTGTATTTCTGATTTTCTTATGTATGTAGACAATTCTTCTGCACTTGTTTTTAATAAACTGGCCTTAATTTAAACTTCCTATGTAATCTTTCCTTTGTTTTGAATGTTAAGCTTTTTCTGTACTTTCTGTCTTTCTTCTGCAATATAGCAGTTAGTACTTGTGTCCTTTAAATTAAACTCCTGCTTTCTCTTTTTTTTTTTTTCTTCCCTTTTGGCTGACTTTTAAGATTCTTTTTTAAACCTGTCTTTTTAAAATCTATTTTTGTTACTTTGTCTTTATTTTCCTCCCATTCTTAATGTCATTAATTCCCTTCATTTTATGATATTTTTCATAGAAATTCTGTTCTCATTGACATTGTTGACGGGTTCCTCCTGCTGGAAATGGCAATTTCACATTTAATTATTTCTCTATCTATCTTCTGTATCAAAAAATTACCTGGAAGAAATTATTTGTTTGGAAGAAAGCAATTGGAAGGAGGGAATTGCTCATAACTCTTTTCTATTTCTGTTCTTGCTCCCTTGGTCACTCTGAGTTTTCTCTGTTTAAAATGTTAGGTATTCTAATTTTTTTTTATTGGCATAAAACTTGGGCATTTTAAAGGACCTGGGATTTCTTTTGATAGTGAACCTAAGACGAAAGTGAGGCAAATCCAACTCAAAGCTCTGCCTAACTTGGGTCTCATCACAAGTTTTATATTTCTCCATAATATGGCCTGAGAGAAATTATAAAAGCACTTTGATATATAAGGCAACTTTTCTTTTTCTTCTTCCCTACAGGCAGATAATATATTCAGTGTGTTTGCTACAGAGATGGAAGAATATCTAGGTTAATAGAAAAGCATATGGAGAGAAAGTTAATAGAAAAGCATATGGAGAGAAGATACATTTTATAAGTACAAAGTTAGCATCACATCAAGTAGACAGATGACTAAAAGGGAACTAGTTTATATTTAATAGCTGTCCCTTTCCTGGGACATATCTGATTTCAAAAATCAGAAGGGATTTGGCTTCATTAAAAAGCCAGAACTCTCTCCTGCCACTTTTTTAGGTGTGGTTCCTAAAAAGTAGTAAGAAATTTCTGAGTGATCTCCATTCCCATTGATTTCTCAAGAGGTATTTGGAACTTTGCAGGAAAAGGCCAATAATTAGCAAACCACAGACTTAATTTCACCTAATCCATCACCCTTTGTCTTGTTCTGCAGATGTCTGGGTTTTTCTCAGACAAATTCTTCAGAAGGCAGAATGTGACTTACTGCTCATGCCACTTTGGAGAATACAGAAATTACATATATTTGTGACTATTTAGAATAGAATAAAATATAGAATAGAATATATTTACAATCATAATTTCATGGCACTCATTTAATCTTACACATCTGTAAGGGAAATGGATCTTTTTATCTGGAAAATTATATTTGAGGTTGAATTTGAGGTACTGTGGAAGGTGCTGGATACTTGTCTCCATGTAAATATTTTAAGCCGGATCTTCCACAGCCTAAGACAGGCTCTAATGACTGAGCTATCATTGCAGAAGTCTTGAGGGAAGGGCTGTTTTCAGAAAGATTCCCTCACAATCTTTTCTGGGAAAAAGAGTATAGACAGTTGCAGTACCATGTATTATGTCACGATTCAGGGTATTTTACTCAAAACTCACTGATCAAATAATAATACTTTGCAGACCAGAATTTCTCATGGCTGACCTAGCTAGTTCTGCTAACATCAAAGCTTTACTATTAACTTTTGGGAGCGTAATCGAGTCATGGTTGGAATATCTTGAAGTAGTGATATGTAAAGTACTGGAAGGAATCTTTTCCCAGAGGTTAACCAGGAGATGAAAGGAGTATATATAATGGTGGCACAAATCTGAATGTGAAGTATCACTGGAGAAAAAGTAAAATTAGAAGTCAAGAATAATGGATAAACAGAATTCATTTAGGCACCTAAATAAAAAATGGATATGCCTAAACCTCTGAGTTTCAACTGTTAGCTTCTTAAACCTCAGTTACTACTAAATTAGCTAAAAAATAGAAAGATAAGTACCCTAAATACCAGGATAAAGAACAGTGTTATTCATGCATTTCTCCCTTACTGTGGGAGCTGACAGTGGTTAATTACCTGTATGACCAGAAGATTGAAGAGAAAGTTAGGTAGTATCTCCACACCACATTGTTTACACGATGGTTAGGGTTGTGGAGAGATGACAGAGACAAGATTTTAAACTGGATATTCCCAAGGCTGTGTGAGAGCTCTGACCACTGAATTACTGTACTAAGTGCACAGAAGGAGGCTGATTTTTAAAATGCTTCTCAGATCTTCTTTGAAGATGAAAAATCTACAGTGTGATTTAGATGCCTAATTTTCTCCTTGGATTTGGGATTTATGGGAAATAAGGCCAGTTAGACTGAGTGGGCATAGAAAATCCACATAAATTACTTTCAGGAATAGGAAAGCAGTGGGGTGGAAGGCAGCCACAGTGGGAATGAGCCAGAAGTGGAGCTTCTGCCCCCCCCGTCATCTGACCCACAATTCATACACTGTGCACAGCAGAGATAAAAGGGTAGGGAGGTAAAGGTCTCCTTGCTCCTGTCTATGAATTTACTTCTGAAAAAACTGATAGAGGTGACTTTAAAATGGAGGTATTTGCTGAAGGAGCAATGACTTTTGCAAGCCTGCGTGGTTCGCAGTGCAGGGTTTGGAAAGCCATAAAAGAAATAGAGCTATTCTAATGGAAAATGATAACAAAATGGATTTCAGTTACGCTTGCACTTCAGAAAGAGAAAATTCGGGCTACTTCCCAGAAGTCATGCTAGAGAAATTTCAAGCCAAAGAAATGTAAGAGGAAAAGGTAAATTTAAAAAAGATAATGTCTCCTCTGACCTCTGAAAAGAACTTGCATTTTACAGCCCAACCATTCCCCAGTTCATCTCTGTGTATTAATATTTTCTCCCTACTTTCCATGTCCATGAAGTAATTAGTTACTCATATCTTGCACTCTTTAAGTGTACTAAAATCAGGGATTTATTTGTGGAGTGTACTATAATTATCATTACTAATGGAGCTACAGCTTTAAGTAAGGAATGTTTACTCAGACACATCAAGTATTCACTATGAAAGCAATTAAAGAGTTTGATGTTCACAGTTAAGTATTAATATTAATGTATGAGAAACTGCGTCCAAATCATTTAGAGGTGGTTAGAAAGGCCTCTGGGAGTGAGACAGCCATAGAAAGCAGTGACATGATTATAGCTGTATGGGAAAATAATGGAAACAGCTACTCTCTAAGCAGCCTCAATAGGGAAGGAGGATCCTCAAAACCTAAATTAATGTGACTATAAGTGGCAGCTTTTAAGTTTGATTTGCCTGCTATAAAACATTTTACATTAGTAAGTGTCTAGAGTCTTTGCTCTCAAATGTATTTTTATCACTTGTCTCCAAATCCCTTTATGGATAGTACAATTAACAGCACAAATGAAACAAAATTGCATGACAATAATTCGCAGACCATTATGATCTCAGAACTGGAACTGTAATTCTCATCTTCTGTTCCTGACACTGACCTACTGCCAGACCTATGGTGAGCCATTTAACTATTGGATTGATTTTCCCAGCTCTAAAATTGAGGGAAAAGTTCTAATGTGTCTCAAGATATATTTGGAGGGTTAATCAATAATGTTTGTAAAGTTCTTTGAATGTTGTATCAATAAGATATAAACTTAATTTGCTGAAAATGTGTTTGGACTGACTAGCAATCTGCAGACACTCCATTTACTATGCAGTCTAAGAGGGTAAAAAAAGAATGAAAAATAATAAAAAAATAGAATAAAAAATGATTATTTCTGAAGGATGACAAGAAATAAACTTTGTTATAAGGCTCTGTGACAGTCCTCCCTTTTCCACTGCTTCAGAAGATTTGCTTTCAGATTACTGTTTCTTCGTTTGTAGATGACTCCACAGGAGTGGTTTTGGCTTGAGAATAGGGTAAATCTTTTCAGTGCATCTTTTTCAGTTCTGATTGCCTTACTGGAACAGATTTGGCATTTTGATGTTCAGCATGTATTTTATGCTTTTCCTTACTGTATGCATGTTGTCAAGACTGTGTATGCAAAAAAGTACAAATGCATTGCTGAGGGATGTATGTAAATCGGTGGTTGTGGGGGAACAGTGTAATGAAGAGAAACATGACATTCCCATAGCAACAGTGGCAAAGCTCTTTATGCTGATGTTGAGTAGAAAATTACCAATGATTTAAAGGACAGCAGAAATAAGCTGTATGTGATTCCAAAAGAATTTCTTACCTTGCCAGAAACAAGTCAATTTAAGGTCAGTGTCAAACCCCAGTGGCTGAATAACATTAGTATAGAGCTGAAGGAAGACATTTGCTACTCACATCACTTAGGCAGAGTATATTGCCCTAAAAATTAAAAAACACAATTTATGCAAGTATTTCAGAATAATATTACCTGTCTCTTGTCACTCCACAAATATATTTTTTTAAAATTAAATGCATGTCTTCCTGAACAGTCTTAACATCAAGCCTGAGATGTTCCCTTTTTGGCTGTCTTAAGGATACATTAAGATAATTTGGTAGTGTTTCCTAAAATCCAGATTTATTCCCCAATGGGTTTTACATCTTGCATAGCATCCATCTATTAAATTTTACAGCTAGATATATTCTTACTTTTATGACACCAATATTTTTGTAGCTGTATAAACAAATTTTTAGATGCCAAATGCAACATAATGTTCCAGCTTGCCTTTCGTGAAGATTTATGTAAAACCTAAGTCATTTCATTGGCATCTGTATTTCTACTTCTGATTAAAATTGCAGACAGATCAATAATATTACCGGATAATCTGCAAGTGGCAGAATAGCCTGCAAAAACCCAGTTTCAGTGCTTCGGTCAAAATCTTAGCTGGTTATAATTTTCCAAACCAGTCATTTCATGCAGTGCAGCAGTGTTAATTGTATCATGTTGTATCACAACAAGAGAAAACCAGCTATGTACAAATTTGTGCATGAAACTACTATCCAACAAGCAAAATAATTTATCTCCAGTTAACAGCAGCCTTACAAACAATTTAAAAAAAATAATATTGGAAAGAGGTGTTAACAGTTACCAACTCATAAAAATCTCAACCTTTTGACAATGATGCGCAGCCATATATTTTCACAGCCCTTTGCCAGCTACCCCTTATCCCTCCGGCTAGGTTCTATTCTAAAAAGGAGATTCAAGGTAAAGCATTTTACAACTTAAAAAGCTAAAGCTACCACTTTGAGTGCTCCAGGGAATATCACTTCATTGTGAAACTACTAAATTACAGGGACATAGCTATCAGTCCAGGTAGTTAAGCATCACCCACAGGCCAGTGGTTTATTGGCAATGCATTTGATGTTTGTCCTGGTTTTGGCTGGGATAGAGTTAATTTTCTTCCTAGTAGCTGGTATAGCGCTGTGTTTTGGATTTAGGATGAGAATAATGTTGATAACACACTGATGTTTTAGTTGTTGCTAAGTAATGTTTATACCAGTCAAGGACTTTTCAGCTTCCCATGCTCTGCCAGGTGCACAAGAAGCTGGGAGGGAGCACAGCCAGGACAGCTGACCCAGACTGGCCAAAGGGCTATTCCATACCATATGACATCATGCTTAGTATTTAAACTGGGGGGAGCTGGCCAAGAGGCAGAGATTACTGGTTAGAGATGGGCTGGACGTCAGTCAGCACGTGGTGAGCAGCTGCATCGCTTGTTTTTCCTGGATTCTGTTTCTCTCTCTCTCTTGTTTTCCTTTTCATTACAATTTTTCATAATTATTATTATTGTTATATTTCATTTTATTTCAATCATTAAGCTGTTCTTATCTAAAGCCATGAGTTTTTTTACTTTTGCCCTTCCAATTCCCCCCCTCATCCCACTGGGGGGGAGGGTGAGCGAGGAGCTGTGTGGTGCTTAGTTGCCAACTGGGGTTAAACCACGACAATGTTGATTCTAACTAGCCCATTACTTGCATAAAAGTAAAAATGAAGAAGATTTTCCTTCTTTAGAGTTGGTAGTTACTGACAAAATAATGCCAAAACAGGCATAAATTAGAAAGTTGATCTGAAGCCCATTAGACCTAATGATAGTACATCTGTATTAGTTCTTTGATTATATTGAGTATGGGTTCTTTAATAATTCCCATCATAATCCATGCATGGCAGGTCAGGTCCTATGCCACAGTCATAAATAATTCTTAGCATGAGTGTAATATTTATGCAGATATGTGTGAGATGTTTCTGTACAACTGACATAGCTCATTCAATTAATTTCATATGGTTGGTTGTAGAGATATGTTATTTTATGGCCCTCCCTTTGTTCTTGGAAACCTTGAATTTCCTCCTTGTTGTCTTTGCCTTTTCATTTGTAAATAAATTCCTTGCCTTCTTTGCAATGTGATCCCAGCCCCTTGTGCAGATCCTTACATTTCCTCAGTCTTTCCTTTATCTGTGTCTTAAGAAATTGTTGGAATCAAACCAAAACATGTTTTATTTAATTGAATACTACACCACTTTTAGCAGATTGAATTATTCAGATATGTAGAATACTACCAAACACTTTTACTGTTCTACACACTACAACCAGAAAGACTACAACCTCTCATGCTCTCCATCAGCCCAGGAAATCCAAACCTACTGTTAGAATCATAGAATCATAGAATCATTAAGGTTGGAAAAGACCCTTAAGACCATCGAATCCAACCGTTAACCTAGCACTGCCTACCATTTCAGCATGTGTTGTAACAGTGTTGGTGCAGTTTAAGCCAGTATCATATTTATCAGTTTCTGTAAAATTCTCTAAATGATTGGACTGAAAACTGATACAGTATATGAGTGTTGACTTCTTATTATGAGAATTTTGTGAAATGTGAGATTAATTGAAGGATTAGTTTCAAATTAATCTAGTGTCTGAGTTTGAAGACTCCATGTGAAGTGGGGGCAAAAAATGTTCCTCCATTTACAGTGTAGTATTCTCATAGTCAAGTGGATAACTTTGCAAGTAGGAGATCGAAATTAGGCATTTTTATCACAACATGGCATGAAACACTGAACCTCAGTCAAAATTGTATAGGTGCATTTCCTGCAGATTAATGTCACAGTCCTCATAATTCCATAAATGTAAAAAAGACATTTGACCTGTTAATTTGCTCTATTAACACTCATGAAAGTGTTAAAAATCTGTGCAGTGAGCCACTGAAATGAAATGCTTAAAACAGTGTGTAGGAACTACAGGAAAACTTCCACACTTATTTCCTTTTGGGTTAGAGTTAAACCAGAAGATGGTCAAATGATTTGTAAGTAAATATAAAATGCTCTAAAATGGAAATATCTGATATTTGAAGAAAAAAAGACAGGAAATCCGGAGCAAGGCTAGTCACAGTATATTACTTCTGTTCAAAAGGCTCTGCCGTTTGTTACACTGTCTGCTCAGTGTTCATTTAGTAATAAAATGCATTCTCAGTACAGCTATAGGTAAAATTAGTAACAATGTTTTCAGTGTTACAAGGATTATTCTTGGCTGAAAAAGGGATTACTTATTAGTGGAATATTTTTCCCCACTCTTTTGTAGTCATGCTGAGCTTTTTACACCATACTGTGTTTTCCTGTCTCCTCACTGTTTGGGAGCTGTTGCTTTATGCTGAAGAACTAATAACTATATTTTGGAGCTCTACTGTCTTTCTCTGGATAGTCAGGAAAAGAAAAGGAAACCAGTGAGCTCTAATCTTTGTTTTCCTCAGTGGAATAATGTGCAATTTGCTGCCTTACCTTTGTTACTGTTTTCATTTACATTATACTTTTTAATTTACAGCAGGGCAAGCACAAATGAAATAAATACATTACTAGTTTCTGATTAACTTCCTACACATGCTATTGGAAGAGTACAATGCTGCCTTTATGTGAAGACGAAATCCTAAGCTTATCTCTTTTCAGCATTAATAATAGAACTTGCTGATCAATATATTAAAATTATGTACAAGAAAACCTGCTTCCTTGGCTGTTCATATTGAGTCAAATGTATTCATTATGACTCTATAGCTGAAAGTACAGACAGTAAAATGCGTGTTTTTAAAATCAAATTATGTACTAATATTTACAGAAAATGTATGTCTTTTGATATTTGGGAGTAATGATTTTTGGGATGAAGCTCTGTCTTCACTGAAATCAACACAAATTTTGCCTGTCTAATAGGAACAGAATGTCATGGTCATGTGAGCCCCTGACCCATCAGCTGATTTGTCCTGACACCTTGAGGAGTCACTTCACTATGAACTAGTTTATGTTTCTGTAAAATGAGCTTGTGAAAGGTTGCTTAGCTCCTTTTGCTGCAACATGGTGAGGCATGGAGCTAACTGAATTGATTGTAATTCACTTTAGCATCTTCAATGATGGACACTGTTTTAGAACTCATTCATCAAGAATCATGTCTTATACATGCAGTTTTGGCCAGACAGATGATTCAGGTTTCAGATTTAATATGGTTTTGTAGATTCCATCACTTGCTAAGTTCCTAAACTTTGTACTTGAATAAGAGCATTTTTACAAGACTAGTTCTCAAAAAAACCTTAAGCATTATGATATTTAACACTGCAGCGCTGCAACATAGGTCCTCAGTGCTGGAAGTGGAAGACTTTGGCACCTAGCTCCTGTATGTTGTGTAGAAGAAAGTTTCATTCATGTGTTGGTATTTTAAATAGACAGGATGCTAAATGCTTGCGTGCCTCAGTCAATAAGAAAAACCAAGAAAACGAGTCTCTCTCACATCCTCTGCAATCTGACTTATTAAATTCAAGACCTTTCAGCTGGATTTGCATTTGTTTACACAGTCGCAGGACCACCTACAAGCCAACTAGACCAGTCCCTATGCAGTCATCTCAGGGAAAAATGTCTATACCCAGTGCGGTCTTAGCCGAATTCAGCTGCAACTGAGTGCAGCGCTTTGCCCTGTGGTGTAGCAGGGGAGACCTTTGGTACCTCCAGCTTTAGAGCTGGTCCTAACCTCTGAGGCTGGAACTCCTGGACTTTGCATTTTGTCATTGTGCTTGTCTTCATTTTGTCTCAGACACCGTCACCAAGTAGAAGGATGGTGATGGCAGTGCCTTCTAGAGTTCAGCTATCCTAAGTGTTAGATTAGGGCTGCATGCCTAACACTGAAGCAACAGCCATGCTGCAATTTGCGTTTTCTCCACCTGCATCTTCTGATGCTTCCAGACACGTAATAGCACAGCTTTAACACACAAGGTGTAGGTCACCCTCTTCCCCACCTTTGATTACTTTAGATCCATAAAGTAGGAGTTGCAAATCCTTTAACTGAAGGATTCACAAATGATTCAAACTGGAGAAGATTACTTAGATATTTTGCTTCTGGAGTCAAGACTCTGGAGTTTGGGGAAAGGGGACATTGGGTTATTATATTCAAAACAGGCAGTGGTACCATCATTGGAAGTGTCTCTGTCACTTTTTATGCTAAACTTCATAATGTTGAAGCCAGATAACTCAGTTAGATGCTTCAGATACATGAGATGAATTGTCTTCTGGAGAGGTACCTCCACAATCACTATAAAGAGAGCTCAGGGTGACTGGCTTCAAATCTAGTAACTAAAATCTATGTGTCTAAAGTTTGATGTCTTTTGATTTTTGCTTTCTGTTTTAAGACATGACGCATCACATGGGTGAACCTGGCCACAGAGGAGAATGCAAAGGAGGTGGGTAACAATATGCTCAGGCATGCCTAGCAGGAATGCTGTGCCAGCTGGTGGTCTATACTGACAACCCTCAGCTCTGCAAGCTCCCAAATGTGAATACTAAACATAACGCCTGCAAAGCCGGCAGTCCTCCAATGTGACCCCTTGCTTGTCCTAAAGATTCAGGTGTGCCTGGAGGCCTCTGATAGCTGTATGCAAGCGAAAAGCATATTATCAGATCTGAACAGAAGAGGAAAAAAGGTAGAATTACATCGAGAAAATGAAAAACCCTCCAACATCAACTGAAAAGTTGAGGCTGATGACTATAACAATCCCCCAGGTTTGTAAATGATAGCAAGTAAGTGTCTGAAAGCATACGGTCCCCATAATCTTAGTGCTTCTCAGTCTGTAATCAGAACAAGCCCCAGGCTTATTGGCTTGGACAGACATTTGTTGCAGGACTGTCATTACAGTGTGTCTTTAATTCCCTGCCCCTGATTCAATAGTTTCTTCAGTTATCATTGTGCATCATTCATCACTGCCCCACTGCCTCAAAAACATCACCTCCAGCAACAGAGAGATGAATGGTTCAAAAGCAAAAGGTTTCTGGGTACATTTTAACAACTGAAAGTTTTTCAGCTTTTTATTCGCACTCCATCTGTTACACTTACCTTAATTTTGAGCAAGAATGTTACTGAAAATAATTACATTTTAAAAAAATCAAAACAGGGCAAAACTTGAATATGAGCATTCAATAACCAACTATCCCACTTCATGCCCTTGTTTGAACTAAAGATAACTTGATCAACACTTCTACAAGTTGCATGCTCATGTGCTTTCTTGAGAGATTGTATTATTTTGCATACATAGACACACATATAAAGACTGTATAAGACATTCTTCCTTGGAACCCTTCTAGGCTTTACTTTTATGCAAGTAAGTATATACTGTATAATGTTAATAATAATGATTTGTAATTCAAGAAAACATCAAAAACCATAGCAGAAATTAGGATCTTATTTTGCTAAATCCTGTGCAAGAATTATAAGAAAGCAGTTGCAGCACAGAAGTTTATAAATTAACTCACTGCATGCAAATCTGTTATTCAGAGCTTATGAAATGATTTGACAGAAGCCCTGTTTGCAAATATAACGTCAATTCTGTTAAATAAATAAGCAACCCCCAGTGGACACCTTTATCCTGTTTTAGTTTAGTTTATATTTGTCCCCTGTGAACTCTGCAGTCCAAGTAGGACTTTCTCCCTCTTATTTGCTAAACTGACCACAGCTGTCAAGAGGGAAAGCTTCCGCACTGCAGATAAATCCTTGTTAGCCACAAAAAAAGCAGTCCAGCAACCCAGCATAATTATAAAACTTCATGAGCTCCTAACTCAGTGACTTTCATTGGCAGTGTCTCCTACCACACATTTCTGTTCAAACACTGGTGGCCAAACTAAGACTGGGTTTCAAAGGTGATGTAAATGCAGCTAACAAGTAGTCTCATATTTGAGACTGGGATGATGCCAATCTTAGCACGACCTCACGGCCCATGCAAGCATGTGTGGAGCTATTCAGCATTTACAATGCTAAACCATGAGAGGTGCCTTCTGAGCCCTGCTTTCATCATGGCAGAGGATGGTTGAGTCAACGATATTGTTTTGGGGCTGGCAGTAATGCTATACATAGCCTACACAAACAATTAGCCATTTCTTGGCTGTGCACTGAATAGTCCCTCCTTGTGGACTCTACATCAGAACTCAATTGACAGTGGGTGTGTACCACAACAACAAGTTACAGGGAGAACTTTGGGATACTGGGTTGGGCCTGGAGAGCATCCTGCAGTGAACCTCCCTGCAGCATGCAGGAAGAAATGCTGCCTTGGCCCTGACTTCCTGTTGAGAATACATTTCTCTGTCCTCACTGTAATTACTACTGAATGCAGCTAGCAGCCCTCTCAGCCCTCTTTGCTCGTTCTCCAGGCCAGGGAGAGAAGAACAGTCTTGCTGAAACAGTGCCCTCTGCCTACTAGTTTATTTATTCATGGGCAGGTCTGTAATCTTCCCTCTATCCAGCCACTTTTGTTTGTGTGTCTTTCACCATGTACAAAAAGACTCTACAAGCAGGATTCACATAACTTGCTAGGGCATGGCAAGTTTTTTCTGTTAATAATAGATGGCAAGGATTGTTGTATTATTAACCTAAGCATTAATATGTTTCCGCTCCCACTGAGCCACCTGATGAGCCCCTGTTAGCTGGCAGACATCAGCCAGTTAGAGTCAACCTCCATTATTCCTTGGGACAATCTCCTCCTTGAACTTGTTTTTTTCTGATTCACTATTCTTTTCTGTCTTAATGTTTTATATCTTTTCATGAAAATATTTTGAATCCTTAAGTTGATAGTCATCAATATCTCAACATTCTTTCTAAGTTTTTACTTTTCTTATCTTGCATAGCTTTACCTTATATACTGTCTTACAGCTCAAGCAACCGATCTCTTTGTAAAATCAAGCCAATATCACACAGCTGTGATTCACAAAACCGAATCTTCAGTCACAGACAGCTGAACCTGAAAGCTGTGTGTTACAGGCCTATTCAGAAAGCCTCTATGTAGCAGTTTCTCTAGTATAGCCTTGACATTTTGAAGATGGTGTCATGCAGAGGAATGTTTTGAAAATAAACACGTCACTACCAGAATTGCAGTTTGTGTGTGAAGAATCGTTTTGTAGAGAAAGCAGCACTGCAAAATGCACTTGCATCCCTGGTGCTTGGAACATGGTACTGAACTGGTAGATGTCTGATAATAAGAGGCATAGGGTCCAAAACACAGAGAAGCATGTAAATTTGTGAGGGACTACTAGCTCCACAGGCTGCTAATCTGTCTTGAGCTTTCCTGGATCTCCCCAAA
Source organism: Nipponia nippon (assembly GCF_047370975.1). Classification (NCBI taxonomy): domain Eukaryota; kingdom Metazoa; phylum Chordata; class Aves; order Pelecaniformes; family Threskiornithidae; genus Nipponia; species Nipponia nippon. Next base: position 112,603,109 of record NW_028262358.1, on the reverse strand, counting down.
TCCCTTTCCTCTTTGCTTGTTTTTTTTATTTTTCATCAGCAACTGGCTCATATTCCCAGGTCTGCTGAAGCTACCATTTCAGCTCCCCAGTCAGGATTGCCCTAGAATTAACAATTCCTCAACTGCTGAAATGGACAAAGAAAGCTGGAGCCTCCAATTCATCTTGTACTTTTCATTGCCTTTCATAGACATGACTACAGGATGGAAAGGGACACACTGCTGAGAAACACTCTTTGTGTTCAGAGCAATTTACACGTTTCATCCCTTTTGCTTGGCACTCGTTATTCAAAGGATCTGGTAATAACAGGACTTGTTCTCTCCAGGACCTTTGCATGAACACCTGAACACACTGCCCTTGTTCCAGTTTATAGGCTGATCTAGAAAACACAGTGGGCTTTTGCACTTCTTTAGTGGAGTTGTCCTTTAGGCGGAAATACTGGGGGGGATTTTTTAGGCATAATCATGGCCAGACAGAGGCAAAAAGACCACCTTTGTTGTTCTCTTTCTTTTTTGTTTTCATGGAGTCTCAGAGCCCAGCTGGCACCTTAGGCCCAGCTCCCTAACATGTACTGTGAACTGGTGGGTCTGGAGCACTTCTAAATACCAGTTTCTGCAGTACTGTGTGCAGTTTTGGGCGCCACAGTATAAAAAGGATACAAAGCTACTAGAGAGTGTCCAGAGGAGAACCACAAAGATGGTGAAGGGTTTAGAGGGGAAGCTGTATGAGGAGGGGCTGAAGTCACCTGGTCTGTTCAGCCTGGAGAAGAGGAGACTGAGGGGACACCTTATCACAGTCTACAGATTCCTCACAGGTGGAAGAGGAGAGGCAGGTGCTGATCTCTTCTCCCTGGTGACCAATGATAGAACCCGAGGAAACAGCAGGAAGATATGCCAGGAGAGGTTTAGGCTGGATCTTAGGAAAAGGTTCTTCACCCAGAGCGTGGCGGAGCACTGGAACAGGCTCCCCCGGGAGGTAGTCTTGGCGCCAAGCCTGCAATATTCAAGAAACATTTGGACAACGCCCTCAGACATATGGTGTTAATTTTGGGGTTGTCCTATGCAGGAACAGGAGTTGGACTCAATGATCCTTGTGGGTCCCTTCCAACTCAGGACATTCCATGATTCTATATCATAGTTGCAGAATACCCACAGCTGTCTAGCTTTTTCCAGGAGATAGAGTTTACTTTTTTCCTTCTTTCTTTCTTTGCATGACTGCTAGACGACTAAATGATGTCAGAATCATGGAGGTAGTATTAATTAGAGTAAGTAGCTGAGCAGTGTATTCTTTGCACACATCTGGTGTAAAAGGAGAGAATGACTCCCTTAAGTATGAGATTTAATAGTAGCATTTATTTTTGTCTACTCTGTGTGTGTGTTGCATGACTTCTATCCCAACTCTTTATCTAAAAAAAGTATCTGATCTCATATTCCCTCTCTTCTCTATCATGTCAAAAATAATACCAAAAAGAACTGCTTGAAAAGTTAAAATAATTTCTGTATGTCATAAAATTTCTAGCTCTCTGAAGGTTTCACCCTATTAGATTTAGAAGATGATAACTTGGGTCTTTTTTTGAAATATTTTGCTTAAATGAATATCTTTTGTACTGGTTGCAAACATATGGTTTTCATGTCTAATTTTTTGAACACCTGACCAGAACTGATTCATTAATATTATAACTAGAAAAAACTTTCCCACACTCTTTTGAGAATGTGGAAAAAAGTGAGTCTAAATATATTGTTGTGACTAAATAGGTCTTAATCTTGAGATGAAAATGAGTCGGATTTTTCTGATTTATTAAGAATTCAGTCACCCATCACCTTTATATGGAATTAAAGTTGTAAAGGACTTTTGGAAATCAAGCTCTGCTTTTGTGTTTAAATCAGGCTGCCTATTTACAGTTTTGAATTTTTAGTACAGGGTCTGTGTATTCCTTGACCCTGCTGAGCATTAACTTTCTAGGGATGTAACAAATAAAAGAGGAAGATCTGAACAGATACATTTGTACAACTGCCATCATCGTCACTGTAACGATGCTAAGTTGAGCACTAGTTGAGGCTCGGTAATTTCCCAAATTGGGGAATAAAATGTTTCATAATCTATAGTTTTCAGATTATGTGATACATACGTAGACTGTGCAGAATGTTACAGCTATGCTCTGGGTCTTCCTGGGAGTTTGTTACACACTTTTTGTACCTTTTTTTGTGTAATGGCACAATTACACATTACCACTCTGTCCTCTTTAGGATGGTGGCAGCCATTTCACAATCTGACAGAAGTTACTTCTCCCAGTTTCAAAATTCCTCTCCTTATGGGAGAACTTTACTTCTTGCTCTCTTAGATTAACACTCGGAACATTGTAGTTTTATTGGTTCCTCTGTTTTCTAGTGTTCATTTTTTATGTAGGCTACTCCATATGAAGTGCAAAGATAAGTCTAGAAACTGAATTAATTTTTCACAGTTCCACCAAATTTCAGCAGCTCATAGCTATTTAGCTTATTTATAACTGTCTGGTAGACTGTTTTATGTAATGTTTAGTACAGGCTTTCACGGTTCCCAAGACAAATACTGCTGTTTATTGAAATGACCAGCAGAAGCACAGAGCAGCTTTAAACATATTCATTTATTTATTACATTTTTTTATGAACTGGGGGTCCTTTCCAAATTGTTATTCGTGTAAAAACCTTAATACAGTTCCTGAGCAGAACTTTTTGAAGGTCAGCTAAGAAAACCTGAAGAACTAAAAACGAAGTTTCACTTTTTTGTCACTTTTAGCAAATGAGCTTTTAAGAGGTGAGGTTATCATCATATACGCAACAGTAAAACTAACTTTTTGAGTGACTCTGCTTTCCCTTATGAAGAGCAATTATTAAGGCTCCTCCAAAGTCAGTTTTCCCTGATATTTCCTTCATAATTCTTTCTTATATTGCACTGCATGATATTCCATGAAAGACGACTGCCAGGAAACATGGTGATTTATCTGCTTAGATAGGGGAAGGTCATTGACTTATGAATCAGTTTAAAGTATGGGTAGGGGTACACAGTGTGTTAAAAAAGTCATGTTTTTAAAAGAAGGAAAAAGGAAAAGGACAAGGAAAAGGAGAAGAAAAAGAAAAAGAAAAAGAAAAGAAAAAGAGAAAAAGAAAAAGAAAAAGAAAGAGAAAAAGAAAAAGAAAAAGAAAAAGAAAAAGAAAAAGAAAAGAAAGAAAAAGAAAAAGAAAAGAAAAAGAAAAAGAAAAAGAAAAAGAAAAAGAAAAAGAAAAAGAAAAGAAAAGAAAAAGAAAAAGAAAAAGAAAAAGAAAAAGAAAAAGAAAAAGAAAAAGAAAAAGAAAAAGAAAAAGAAAAAGAAAAAGAAAAAGAAAAAGAAAAAAGAAAAAGAAAAAGAAAAATGGTTTGGTCCATAGATTGAAATCTCACTGAGAAAAAGAATAGAAATGGCTCTAAGGTTATCAAAGAGATACAAGAGGACCTAGCAACATGTCTTGTTGAAATCTTAGTTATCTATGCATTTTTGTAGGAAGCAAACAAAGAGAAATCTTAATGTTAGTATATACAAACAGTAAACAAACAAAACAGCCCTCAGGCATCACTTAGATTTAGTGAGATAAGGTCAAGACTGGAATATTAGTAGAGAGTCTGATCAGGAAAGATGTCAAGAAGAAAGCATTGTATATAGACCACTCCAGAGATATGAGAGAGGAAGCACAGTGAGATTTGCTGAGTGAAATACAAAAGGAAGGGAACTGAGGGATGTTGTGGGAGAAGTCTACCCCAGATCTTTGCATTAGTAGGTAGATGATGTTTTCCTTTGAACACAGAATAAATATCAGAAGGTGGGATTGGTAATAACAATAAACTTTCAATACTTGATTGCCTGTTGGAGAAACATTACACCAGATCATATTTTTTTTAAAAGGGACACTTCCAAAGTTCTTGTAAAGTGCAGAAGTAATAAAGAAAATACGAAGTGTTGGTAATGAAGGTCAGTTATTTTAGATTTGATTCTAATTTGATTTTGACTAAGTCCCAATGACTGATTGAAAATTGGAGACTGGGGAAGGCAGTTTATGTGAAAGTGATCATGAAATGATAGCACTTATGCTACTAAAGAAAAGAAACAGCAGCAGAATAATGGCAATGGATTTAAAAAAAAACCCAACAAAACAAAATGGACCTCAGACTCAGGTTCTGTAGATCAGTCCTGACAAGAGAGTTCTCATAAGAAAGGAGAGTTTAGGACAGTTGGGAGTTTCTAAAAGAGAGAGTATTAAAAAAATATTCTGAATACATGGACTATTAAACATAAAGGTGCAAATACAACCACAGCCTCAAGAAGGCTTTGTGCTGAATATTACTAAAACTGCAGATTAGGCATCCTTTCTCAGTGCCTCTACCACTGCCTGTTATGAGATGAATCTTTCCTCGGAGCCAGCATGACTATTCTTCTTACATTCATAGAATGATAGAATGATAGAATCGTTCTCATGATGATGGTGATTTACTTACCTCAAAGAAAGTGAAGAATGATGTAGACCATAATCTAGCTGCCTATTCTAAGTACATAATCTAGATATTGTAACATTTTAAAAGGGCACATGGCCAGCACAGAATGATTCAAATCAACTGACCTTTTTTTCACTTTGCCATAGGTCCCTGAATTCTATGATATTGCAAATACCTTTTTTTTTAGCTGTACCCTGAACTTACCATGCAATCCATTAGGTCAGAAAGAAATTACTGTAATGGCCATCAAGTCTCTTTGTCTAATGGCAGGACTGGTTTTAACTGTTTTTACTCTTTCCATGATAAGAAAAAAAAAAAACCCTTAGAATATTTTTAGTTATCATTGTAATCTTTTTAGTGCTAATTTTAGTGCTTCATTTTTTTAAAATAATTTTCCCTTTATTTTACTTACAGCCAAATATTTCTATGTTGTATTTGTCCTTTATTTCTTACTGCAGTCAATATGAATAATTGAGTCCTGCCCTCTTCATATTAGTACAATAGTTTGCAGAAAGCTATTGTGTCTTCCCTAGACATGTTTCTCTCATAACAACCTCTCTGGTTCTCTCCCTCTTTTTCCCCCCTTCTCCCTCCACTTCAGTTCTGTGTATTTTCCACGACATTTATTATTGTGCAGCTATGCTCTGAATTTTGTCTTTGTACCACTTTGTGTGAACTGCTGCAGAGGAGTTCAGGATTACTTAAATCCATCCTGACACCTTGACAGCATGAACATAGTTTTGATTGTTCTGGCAGCTCTCTTGAGATTAGTTTTGTTGTAGAAATAGAGTAATTTCCAAAATTAATATTGCTTCCTTTCCCCCACTAGGGTGGCTCTGTTGGCCTGCTGCTCCATAGTTCAGTATGATCTTGTAGTTTCCCTTTGAAAGATGTACAGTTCAACAGCTCAGTACAACTGGCTGGCTGGTCAAAGCTTAACAGCCTAATTTCTGAGAGTATAAAATTGCAGAGTATCCAGAGATACAAAATTATCCACTAAGGCCAAAATCTGCCAGTGCATTGTTGTACCCAAAACATTCAATTTCATAGATGTTGCACCTGTTAGAAAATTACAGTGGCCTTTACTATGGGGAGGGAATTTTTAGGATTCAATGCCAAATCGCAAGATGGCTGTTGAAATGAAGTGTTTAAAGACTTAGTCATTTTTATAGCGTGGTTTCTGCCGACTGTGGTTCTCGCATAACAATCTGATTTGATGAAACATCATCAATATTCCCTGAGTGAAGGTGAAAAGACACTCTACCAATTCTTTAACCCTTTTCATGTATCGTTTTCAATAATCTTGAATGCCATCAACTTTCTATATGGACATATCAGAAAATAGAGCATTAATTAATAGAACATTAATATTCAGGAGGAAATATCATTCACAGAGTACTGAAGAAATGTGTGAGGTGCTATCACTTGTGGACTCAGTATGCAGTCTCCTCATTGACCATGAGGGCTGATAGGAAAGAACTTGTTTCTGGATTTTGCATACCAGCACTTCAAAACATCAGTGTTAATTGTTTGATGTGTGGTATGATGTCTTGATGCACACCTCAAGAAGTTCTGATAACATATTCTTATTAAAGATTTATTTAACCCTTTATCTTGCTCAGGCTTTAAGCAGGTGTGAAGAGAGGTGATATTTTGAGGTCTCCTCAGCCCATATGGTGCCAGCCCTTACACCAGTAGTAACCCAGGAGGTTTTGTGGCTGGCACAAGGAAGTGTGCTTCTCCAGGAGGCAAAAATAGGGTTGGGCTTCTTAATAGTGAGTGGGCAAAGAGCAAACAATGTTTATTTGAACATGTCAGTAAAATCATGTCAGTAGGGAAAAAGAACAAACCAGATGCTGCACAAGTTGAGGAGAGTCATGAACACCAGCTAGCTCTGCAATCAGTCGGAGTGGGAACCCCTGAGCGAGCAACCATTTCTGTCTATTACCTGAATGTAAGCACAGCATGCAAGTCATTTGTTTTGTACTTAGGCTTTTGGACTGGAAAACCTCTATCCAATAATCCTACTACAGCATTTCTGTTAAATCATGCAGCCTGAATGCCAGTCAGTGAGTTGTGTGCAAATACTCTTTTGTGGTTTTAATTTTAATACTTAGATGCAGATTTGCATGTATTTCCTTGTTAGTTATGAATACATTAAATCTGAACATGCATTTTTTTATTTTACTGGAACTCTTTTTCTGCCCATGAAAATTTACTCTGAATGCATCAAAGGCTTCTGCCAAAAATATATAAATGCTTCAATTTGGTAACCAAGTATACATATATATGGTAACTATATTTAATTATTTTTTTCCCCCAAGAAATTCTAGAGTATGCTTTTAAAGCAAATTGGTTATTTTTTAAATTATTATTATTCACAGGTAAATTTTGCTGCCATTTTGGTATATAGATAGAGTGGAAGACGAACTGTTAGGGCAACGAGGAAATGTCATGTCCATATAAAATATTGCTTACAATTTTTTCCTCATTCCTTTCTTCTTGTGGGTCAGGGTGGGGAAGGGCATCACAGACAAAAGCTTAATATTTGGCACTGTCAATACAGGTCTAAGATTACTGCCAGTTTAACAGATTATCAATATTACATGTCCCTATCAGTGATGAGTTTTACAGTATGTTTTCCTAATGTCACTTTACCCTGAGATATAAGTGCAACAGAGATGATCTACCCTTGATAAGTTAAAGCAGTGCAAACTCTAGTCTCTGCTGCTTTTAGCACTGGAGCTAGCTAGTTAATCATAGCAGGATCTTTTCTCCTAAAGGCTCATCATGCAAATAAGATGCAAGGGAGAGAACAGCAGTCCTACCGTATTATGCACAAAAAGTGAGCAGTTCTACTTGTCAGTGGCAGTGTTGTCTACCTCCTACCAGTAGGCTGAGTTTGAAGTAAAATGCACTATGAGATTATTAATTAATTATAGTTGCTATATGGCACTTAATTAAATTAATAACTTGACCAAAATCAGCCTTCTGGAACACTGCTAAAGCGATTAAAAAACAGCCCTATTTCCAGCTTTACAGTTATATTCTTCCATCAGCTTTATCAAAGAACTCCTGTAACGAATTAAGTCTTGATCTATCACTGACTCTACACAGGGGTAGCTTTTGATCCAAATGCTCACAGTACACAGCTCACATGTATAGTAGAGGTTACTCTTGAAGTGTGAGAAAGGGAAGGAAAAGAAGAGGGCATCTGCTATTTGACTGGTAGGTGGTGGCTTTACTTTCTTATACCCTTGGGGCTTAATCTTTACTTTTGAATCTTGAAAAAGAGTAGAGCTGAGAGCTGAAGCCCATTGCAAAGCAATTATCCTTGATGCTCCCATTTCCCGCAGTTCCTTTCAAGGGAATGACATTATACAGAACTATGAATCAAGTATCACCTACCTTGAAGCCAGACATTCATCTATTTAGATGAGTTAAAAATCAACATTTGAGAAAACTAGCCTAGCTGCAAATGGCAATAAAAACTAAACTCTGTTTTCAAAGCATTCAAAACTAACTGCAGTTAAGCAAACTGATGAACTGATGACCCATCACTGAAATGTCAAGGATCAGCAACTGGGAAAAGCCATGTTATTTGATGGAGTTCACTCCTGAAGTGCGTGAAAAGCTGGAAGGGTCTTATTCTAGCTGATATGTGCGCACAAGCAAGTGGTCCTGCACCTCAGGGATTTTAAAGCAATTTTTTTTATAGCTTGATAAGGTACTAGAATTTGAGAGCTGAAATCTATTACAACACAATTGTCCTGGCTGTTCTGGCTCCTTTGCTGTTCTTCTGCTAGGGAGCTGAGGTACCTGCACGAATCATTATATTACTCATTAGGATGGCTCTCCTCTTGAATAGATTTATTTAAACAAAAGCAACTCAAAACCTTACATATTCATGGCATTCCCATTTCAGAATCAGATGATAAATATTAAAGTGAGAGAATTTAAATTACCTATATATATCCTCCCCAAAGACTCTGTAATTGGAAGAGGCATCAGACATTAATTACTTACAATTTATTGCTGGCATTGTAACTACCTGTTTATACATGAAATCCTTTTGAAGCAAAATATTCACACAAAGTTTTGAAAACAGATATTAAATTGCCAAAGATTTATCCAGAGATCCATAAAGACATAAGGGAGAAAGCAGGAGTCAGAAAATAAGAACTTTTTTTTTAATTACTAGAGTATGATTTTGTAAAAAAAGAAAAAAAAGCTGAACTGGTTTATTAATTTTTTTAAAAATTATTTAAAGAAGGCAGAAAAGTAGATTCTGAAAAGAACACATCATAGAAATGAGGAAATGCAAGAAGATATAATTAACATTCCTTGATACTAAGCATCGTGTATAATAACTGAAATGAATAGAGTTTACACTGTAATGCTATTGTTTTTTTCTGTCCTATGCTCTGCTGATACTCTTGTAACTAATAGGTTCTAATAACTAGAAGTTACCAAAACACTATGCTTATATCTATATTTTCCAATGGCCTAATATATCTGTATAATGAAATATTCAATAACCTTAGGACAAGGGTCATGAATGTTTGTGCTGTGCTAGCTATAACCCCCAAACCTTCCAAACATACACACAAATGTTTACTACTGGTCACTAAAAAAATGCAACCTTCAGAGCTGCATAAAACCCCTTTTAGGATATGACATGCCTAGGATTTTGTGAAAGCCTATTGCAGCTTCCCAAGGTTGCAAGCATAAGTGGGGACATCCTTCGACTGTACATAAGATCATAAGAAATCAAACAGATGTGCTGGCACCTACTTCAGAACTGGGGATGAACAATTAACTACTCTGGCATCCTCTGTGTGTGTGCATGTGTGTGTGCACCTTGTTTTATTATCATAAAAAGGGAAACACACATTATTGCTGTTTGGTCTTGTAGCCTGTTTCTTATTACTTATTCTATTGGGCATGTTTCGTCTAGTACCCCACCCTTGAGCTTTTATTATAACTTGAATGCCAAACCACTCTTTTTGAGCTCAGAGGTACACACAAAGGTAATACAATACCATTACTGCTTTAGTGTCTACATAAATAATGGATTTCTTTTGAAGCGCTTGCAGAAATTTGGAGAAAATCTCTCCCTCCTTTTAATGCACATGAAGCCAAATGATGCCATAACTCTTTTATACTACTGGAAGTAAGTGCAACTGTATTTTCCAAGGACCATTTACATGGCTAGAGTAGAGAAGTATGTGAACTGCTGCGGGAAACTTTCATACTTGCAACATTAAAAAAAAGATTACAGATACCAATGAAAACAGCGGTTTTCCAGATTACAAGTGCTTTGTCATAAAATGCATTTCTGTGACGACAGCCATATAGCACAAGGAACTGATGTAAGAAGGAAAGCAGATAATTGGTTCTATAATGGAACTGCTTTTCATAGACAGAAAAGCCTATATTTTTAAGTGAAAATGAGCATTATGTTGACCAAGACTACATCAGCTGTCTGCAATGGTGTGGGAAAAACTTGTTCCAAGGATGCAGGAAATATTTGTTCTGCTACAAAAAAGATTAAAACAACTTTAAAAAATACAGCAATATAAAAAATTCTCTTTCCTCTTTATCGACTGGTACATGAGTTTATAAACCAAGAAATTCAGATGTGATTCACTTCTTGTTCTGACAGTTTATTATCACTGCTGAAGAGCGTTTCTGTTGCCTTTGACAACTAGGGATAAGGGGATAACAATGCTTATGAGACCAGAAAAAAAATTAATTGTCAGCAAAAAGCCATATATGCTACTTCACTTTTTCTAGTCGAGTCTCTTTGTGCTAAAAGCTCATTTGCACATGACTCCTGGAATGGTATTTTTCTAGTGTAAATAGCAGGCAATAACGCTCCTGGTTTTTTTTACATTAAGCATTCACTCTTTCATAAAATAGTGCATGCATTTTAACCCTCACAAGTCCACTGAGAACATGGAAAGTTTCTAGAAATTATATCAGTTTCCTAATTCATGTATATTCTTGCCTTGGGCTCTATGTTTGTGTATAAATATACAGATATATCATTTATTATAGTTTATCATGACATATATAAAGCATAACTGCAGCATGTATAAGCATAGAAGTCCAATTGTATTGATAGATATTAAAAATAATTTAAAACATATCAATAAATAGGGAATAACTTTATTATCATAGCTTCTTCTGAAGACAGAGTAACTGTAGTAGCTGAAGGAGCTAGAGAGAATTCATTTTGTTGGCTTTGTGTATTTGAAGTGCTTTACATCTGGCCGATTTCACACTTTCTCTTGCATAGTGAGCTTTGATGAAATGTGCTCTGGTTAGCCCTCCTGAATGCTATCTTCCCAGGAGTTCCTGATTCAAGCATTTTGTATGGCTCAATTTATGCAATTTCTGTGTGTTTGAGATTCAGGATATTTGGTGTTCTTAAAGTCCTAGCTCCTGAAATCTTTTCCTCGTATTCAAGTCTTCTTAAAATAAGGACATATTTTAACATTTCTGGCTATTGCAGAAAGCTTGAAAATATGAACGTGAAAAAATTAAGTGGCCAATTAAAAAAGACAATGGTGTTTGCTAAAAAGATCTCTTCATTTTCAGGGCCCAAGTCACAATTTTCATAAACAATGCTTTCCTTCGTATTGCTGTGCAGGTGAGATAATGGCACTTGATTCTTGTGAAAGCAAAACCAACTCTTTCTTATGTGATGGATAATGATTTTAGGGATATTTTTTGTGTTTCTATTTCAGATGTGTCAGTAGAAGCATTTTAAGAAGTATTCAAGTAGACTAAATTATCCATATGCTATCTAAAGTAAAATCAGTATTGTAAGTAAAGTGCTCAGTTTTAAAATCTGATGTGTAAGTAGAAGTGGTCATTAAAACAAAGTTTGTGTGACATTTTCATAACACTCTTAGTGTTTCTTCATAAAAGGACTTATGCTTTTTGGTATAAGGAAAAGTAACAAAATTGTTTACAAAATGCAGGTTAGATTTTTGTGTTATATAGATTAACATGGTGATATACATCATAAAATGAAACTGTAAATATCTTGGTATTCATGTGTATTGAGAAAACAGCCCCTCTATACATGTACTATGCCTTCTGAGCATTAAAACATGAATGCTTAATTCGATACAAAAATTAATTAAGAAATTTGACATTTAAAATAATTCCCAGTTGTCATTGTCACTTCCAATGCATGTGTATTAAAAATAAACAAATTACTTGCTTGTTAGATAAATTAATGGAAGTGTTTAAAATTTCTTCTGAAAGTCTTCCTAATTGCTTTTGAGAATTTCCCTGCGTAGTTGAATACAGTCTGAATAATTCATGAGGAAACCCCCAAAATATTCCAAAGATACTTCCGATTCCCACCCTGAGGCAGACAATGTAGATGAAAAAAACCTGCAAAGAATAATGTTTTTCAATTTAAAAAAGTTACTCAAAATTTTCAAAACTCTGGTTTTTCACTTTTGTCCATTTTTTAAAGTCAAATAAATAACAAATAATTTTTAAAGAACTTACTTGCCTCTGTTGGCTACACAAGGAAGATGGGCTTTTATCTATCTAAGGACTGCTGTTTCATCAAACAGTTTAAATTACGTGAGGTAGACTGAAATTAAACACCAATCTTTTTCCTGGAGAAAGTAGGTGATAAGAACAAGACAAACTTTTAATAGTTTCCAGATATTAAGATGCAGATTTCAAAGCAATTGACATGAGCAATTGATGTCACGTTTTTAGAAGGTCTTGGGTCCCATTTAAGAAAAATTGGCCTAAACTGAATTCTTAACTTAAAGTTAGCCAGATTTTCAAGCCCCCAAATATGGAAAACTAGTGGGACTTGCGATGAGCTGAACCTTAGGGTACCTTAGCCATGTCATGTAGATGCTGAAACAGGAAGACTGATATGCAAAACTGTTTCTGAAATATAACATGAAAATTTTATTTCCAACCAACTTCATTTCATAAAGATTCACTTGCTGCTATGTCTGCATCAGGGACGTGGAGTCCCAGTTTATCTAACAGGCAATCGAATCTGCATGTGAATTTTTGGCACTGAGAGAACAGGTGGTATCTGTGGGAGTGCCTATGCCATGTGCATGTGACCACACCGTATATGACCCCACACATGTATATAAAGGCAAATGAGAAGAGGTGGATACCTGTGAAGGCCTTCAGAGGAAGATCCTGTTTGTAAACTTCAGTGACAGAAATGACGCAGATGGCATCTCTTCCCCAAGATCCTCATGGCGTCTTACCTAATTCCATCAACAGTATAGGAAATACTCTTAACCAGCTCTGACTAGATACCTAAAATTTAGGCACAACTACTTCCTTGATTCAGGCTTCCACCCCTTCTTACTGAGAAAGAAAAGTATCTTTAACCCTCTCTTTAAGGCACTGTAGAGACAACCACCAAAACAGAAAATGTATGAATGAAGCATCTGCTCAAAAATGAATAGCAAATTGTGTCTGTCACAATGGATGTCTTGTGTTAATTTTATTAATTGAGTGAGGGTACATATTTGTAGGCTTATGTACCTTGTGTCGAGAAGAGCCGAATGAGGAAAAGACATACAGGAATTTATCTTTTCCAGTACAAACCTAACAGGTCTGCCAGTGATAAGTGACTGGAACCTGGAAGTATACAAGAATATGATGAAAAGATGTGTAACATAAAAAGTGGCATTATAAGAATTAAAACTGAATTCTGAATTTTAAGATTCCTTGCTCAGACATGAAGGTAGAAGTAAAATTCTCAGCTTTTCATAACAGATTGAATTTCATCTTCCGGTTAAGTTAGTGTCAAAGAAGCCCAATAAATTTTATGATGCTCTAATTAGCACTCTCACAAGCTGTTAACATTTTTACTTGCAGTCAAGTGGCATTCAGAGAAGTGTGAAATTCTTCTGCCTTTGAAAATATTAAGGAAATCATTTCTTCTGAAGTGGAGAAGTCCACCTTAAAAGCCTGTAAATACATCAATAGAAACTGGAACTAATTCTCAGCAAGGCACTTTGGATGTCTACTGTTGAATGAATTCAATGAATAATGCTCCCTAAAACTGTAACTCTCCTGTATACTGACTTCCTATATAAACTGTTAGTTTATTTATATTAATGTTTGCGGTCATTAAAATTATGTCAATCACATGCTCTTCAGTTGCCATCACATTCAATTATAAATGAATGTAACTTAATTTCCTATGGGTTCATGTCTCTTAGTCGATTGACCTTTAAATCAAATGATGCTAATCTTTTCTGCTATCTGTGCCTGTATCTAAAAGCATTTTTCATAGAGAATTTTGGAAGTAAGACTAGATGCCATATTTGATTTTCAATACTGTATTTTACAAACAGGATGAAGAATTATTTGGAGCAAACTTGCGAATTTTCAATCCTGATTTCTCTTTTACCCAGTTTGCTGTTTTTAGGGGATGCTCTATGGGAGCTCTAGTCTTGATTGAAATTAGACAGCAGGTTCAAAAGTTGCCAGAGGGATATATAGACATACACAAAGACTGTGTGATTATATACATTGTTTTCATCAGAAACAAATGAAAAAAGATACACAAACGATTCCTTTCAGTATTGTTCAAGGTGATGTGAGAATAACTGGGAATGAGACGATCTATTCTCGAGAGGGTAACTTAGAGAGATTGCTAAAAGAGGACACACACACACGTACAAAAAGATTCTTCAGATTTGTTTAGAGGAGGAAAACTTTTGGAGGTCAGACCAAGGAAATAACACAGATAACGGCAGCACCTGAACTACTCCAACTCTTTTATTTCTCCAACCTGAGAAGGCTGCTAAAACCCACTTCCACCACTGCATCATAGGCTTCCTGGCTTATCTAAGCCCCTGACAGTAGGGACCTTTTAAAATCGCTCTTGCTCAATGCTGTTTTCTAGAGGCAGAAGAGATGAGTTTTGAGGCAGCATCTCCTTCTATCAACTTCTGACCTCCTCTCTTTTCTCTATACTGCAGCCACTCAATAGGCTTCCTCATTTGGGCTGCTAACCACTAAGATCAAAAGCACCTAAACTGGCCAGTCATTAAGTTGAGCATTTTAAGTTGAATCATTGCCTAGGCTCCACTGACTAGATCTGCATTGACTATAATGGAGACTTAAACACCTGCTACGTATGTTGGCATCTACATGTGGAAAACTATATTTATGTGTTTTAATGGATGCCACCATTAGGTTTGATTCAGTTCCCTAAACTCACGTCATAGGGTAGAACACAGGAAAAAGCGTCTAATGACATTTGAGTTGACCTAGGCTATCTGAGATATCTCCATTAAGTTGGTAGATCTGGTGCAGGACCTATGGGGGATTTTTTTCTCTCTGGAAAGCCTGCTGCAGCCTAGGAATGATACCTTATGATATGGCACCTTTGTTTAAGTAAAACATTTCCCTCCCTCGGGTCATGTGAGTGTGTGCCACTGTGCAAGTGCAGAAATAAATGTGGATACCTTACACAGAGCAGAAGCCCAGCTCTTGGCTCTGGCTCAGGTGTTGCTTCAGAGCTCTCACTGCACCACTTCGGAATGTTACCTTGCATAGGCTGTGATTTTTGAAGGTGACAATGTGTAGTGGGCATCCATTAGTCCTGGATGAAGGTACTAGAGGTTTGCTTGTGAAACATCTTGCCCTTCCCCTGCAATGCCTGATTTGAACTAAGAACTTAAACTTAGTTCTTTCTCCTGCACAAGTCTTCACAAGGGTCTTAATTAGCTACCAAAAAAGAAATTAGTATTGTGCAATAAGGTTATTTCAGTCTCTTTTTCTATAGGTATTACATTTCACATAAGCAAGTAAAAATTAACTACAGCAGAGTCTTGAACTAAACTCTTCTGCTACTCAGCTGATCAGTCTTCCTCCCAGACTCAGTGAGGCTTTTTCTTATTTTGTTTTTATACAGAAAATGATTGTCCCATTTTAGATATTGAAGGCCAGTTGAGAGCCTGGATCAGATCCATCTTTCCAAATAGATATATCTACAGTGCAGGCATTTACATATGAATAAATTATTCAAAGATATATTTATAGTCAATGATAAATAAATGACTGTGTGACAGTGTGAATAATTTTATTCTAAAACAATTTTGTCATATCAGTCTGATGAATTGCCTTCCTCTCTCCTTTACTCGACTATCTCAGTTGCAGCCATCTAAAGCAGGTGAGATATGCCTTACTGTCTGGAAGTGCTAGGAGGAAGGAAGATCTTCCTTTCAGGTTTATGAGGGCTAGGACTTAATCCTCTACCCTGTATTCTCAGCAGTTTCCTCAGCCAGAAGGGTTGACTTAAGCAATTTAAAGTACCTAAAATTAAGTGTGCCACATGGAACCCATAATTTCTTCTGTAAGAAAACCTTAAAATGAGATCAGTTTTCCCCTTTAGGTGTTTCTTTTAGAGGATCAGTTATCAAAGACTCTGGATTACATTTTCTCTATATTTCATTCCTAAAGAAAATTTGTAGTGTTATAGTCATAGTGAAAACGGAAGAATTTGTCATGTTGTGTAGCTCTGCAATTGTATGTAGTGGTGACACAGCTTCGCAACTCTTCAAGTTTGATTGAAAGTACATTGACATAAAAGATGTCAAAGTTCAGACTCAGAAAAGTAGTTATTGTAACTGAAACCTCCAGTGGTGAAATAATGAGAGAAAATTCTGCAAAAGTCCAGTGAGCTTCAGGAAAACTATGTGATTATTTTCAAATTCAGGGTGAAGTGTAATCAGGAGGAAGTTGTTATCCTGAGCACATTTTTAAGGTGAATGTGGTTTTACCTTACTGTTTCTAATATTTTGCACTTTAATTGTAGTTCTCAGCAGAGAGGTTAAAATATCTTATTTCCTTGAAGCATGGTCCTTCTGACTGAGATGTAATCACATCTGCAGGCAGTAGGGGAAGCTAACACAGCTGCTGCTCCTGTTAAACTCATTCTGGACAAAAAGAAGAAGTTTTGGGTTTGTTTCTTGTTTCCAAAGTCTCAAAGTTTGTAAGAATTTATGTCTCACTATTACTTTTTTAATGTAATAGTCTTTAGCTTCTGAGGTTGCAATATTTTGATATGAAAAACCTCAGGTACTAAAGAATGCTAACATCAATTAATTAGGGATCTAACTAGGACTGTGAATTTAATCAGTTTGACATTGATTTTAGCCAGCCATACGGGTTTATATGGAGGGGAGGGTTTTTTCACACTTCTAAGAAAAAAAGTGAAAGAAAGAGGAAAAGAGAAGTCAGTAGGAGTTTAAATAGATGCTTTTAATCTGTTAAATAGTCAGAGAGATTTGTTAATTAACAGTTACAGTAGGAATGTAGAATTCTGTAACTGTAATTAAATAAAAATAGTAGAAGAGCTAATGACTGTGTCACTATGAACAAGGAGGGGGGCGGGGAACAGCAATAGAAGGATAGCAGAAGAAAAGCAAGCTGGCATCTTTGAGTACCTCCTCCCTGTGGACCAGAGACAGAGCAATGAATAAACACACCATTCATCTTGGTGGCCAAAGATCTCCAAAGATAACTGATTGAACAAAGCAAGCATACTGACAGAGGTGACAAAAATGGAATATACAGCTTTTGGGCTGAAAGCAACTTGGCTAATTTTCAGAGGCACAAGTGGCACACAGGCACACAAATAAACTGTAAAGCTCCGCTGCACCCCAGATATCTTGTTAATGGGCTAATAGAGAAGGTATGCTGTTGTATGCACATACTTTTCTCTTTTCTATAGTTTCTACCAAAGACTGGGAGTCAATGCACCCTCCAGTCCACACCCCAGGCCTCTGCTTATCAGTGGCAGGAAGGAAAAACGTATTTAATTTACTTACTGTAATAGCAGCAGCAGAAGGCACCACTTACTGATATAGAATGAAGACAAGAAAACAGGATTAGTTTTGAGATCTGATATCTTTCAGCTCCCCAGGCCTGGCTTGAATTCTAAGACCCATGACAGGTAATGAGATACCAGAACTTAAAACTACATTATCCTGATTTATCAGATACTTTCCTCTCAGCACTTTGCTCTGCTTAAGGACCCCTGAAGCCAGGGATTATTCCTGTATACACCAACAAAACTTGGGATCACAGCTTTGCAGTCCTAACTCAAGAATTATCAGACTTAAAACTTTCATTAGTTCCTCACACTTACAGCACGTTGGCATTTTTTTTTCTTGCTACTACATTGTAAGTATAAAACATGCTTCTGAATCCTGCCATAAACAATAGCTTTTGAGTGCAAGGCTATACCATGAACCATGAGAAAGGGACAGATAAGAATGGGAGTCCAAAACTACCCAACTGCTAGATAATTTTGCACCTCTCATGAATGTCTCTGTTTCTATGAGACTCATATAGTCTCTGATTTTCTTCCTGGAGGGACCCGTTTCTCCCAACTGGCAATACAAAAATGCTATGGAGACTGTTCCTGCTGTATGCATCCTGCAGATGCTTGGATCTATACAGTGAAAACACTTCCCCAAATGCCAGCAGATCATACCTAAGGCTGGATAAGCACATATCTTTTATAAATTCACATTAGCAGTGACTTGATCATGGTAGAGTCTGAAAGAGGATTTTTAACTACAAGAAAAGTGACAACTGTATACATCAAAATAGTTAGAAACCTGGAGGAAAAGAAAAATGCGAATTTACTGTTGCTTTCAGTTGGTTCAAGTCTATTAAAGTAAAAGGAATACTGGCTTCTTGATGTACGAAATAAATTTGTTTCCAAGTATTTAATACCTTGATCACTGCAATGACTTGATTTGACTCTAGCAAAAAGAAACCAAAGTGTGCTGAAGAAGGCATTAGGTATGTACACTCCCCCAGTTGAAAGAGGAATCCTGATGAATCCAGAAATCCAGTTCCAGAAAGAATTGCTGCCTACTTAAAAAAACACTCTGCTAGACGTAAAGTGTTCTCAGGACACTTCAGAGCATAATAAAGGTTGATGGGAAATGCACAGCATATTGCACCATCTGTAAAGAAGTACTAATAAGATTATTGTTTTCATTTCACTTTTCCGTGTAGATGTTAACATCTATCAGTGAACGGAGTCTGATCTCCATTTATATGGATTAGTTTTATGAGTTAAATGAAGCATCAAATTAACTTCCCTTGGAATTATTTAATATCTTACAACATAAATAAACAACTTGGAAGGAACAGAAATGAAACTATTTGGATGACTGGAAAAGTCATATACCTTATTATGTATAATTTCTGAGGAAAGAGCCTAAAAGCAATGTATTATAAAGTTTTACATGTTTATTGACATATGTCTTCTGCTCTAGGTTTTGTTGCCATCATCGGATTGTATCTGTGTGTGCAATTACATTTGTTTGTACAGGTGGCAGATGGTATGCAACAAGAAACTTCTCATAATAACAAAAGGATGGGAAGAAAGCTGATTCTGTGAATTATTATGATGTACTGCATTTTCCTGCCTTTCATTTCCAACTGGATTATGAGGATGCTTCTATGCATAACATTAGTAACAAAGCTGAAGAATCAGTGTCTGGTCTTTGAGGGCTTCCTGACCTCATTTATAAAGAAATCTTTTCTTCATGGTGAACTTACAGTTTGCTAGGCCAAACTGAAGCTAGCATACATCACGTAGCTTCATTACCGTCAAGTAGTTTTACAGACTGACGTTCCTTTAACTTCCAGTAGAGCAGAGATGATCTGGGGTCTTTTGTTCTTTACATCACTTCAAATAAAAGGCCTTTTTGAACTACTGCACTTCATTTTTTAACTATAAA
This sequence comes from Nipponia nippon, assembly GCF_047370975.1. Lineage (NCBI taxonomy): Eukaryota > Metazoa > Chordata > Aves > Pelecaniformes > Threskiornithidae > Nipponia > Nipponia nippon. The sequence continues at coordinate 112,583,822 of NW_028262358.1, read as the reverse complement.
GAAAATCACATTAAGGATAGACTAAGTAGCATCAGACCAGGGAGACATTATTTCCTCCAAAAGTACCCCAATTGCACCCCTAGAAATGGTGGTGCATTTAAAAAACATACTTTATTAATTGTCTTTTACTATGAGATGTAATCTATCCCTCCCATGAGGTACCAAGAGGCAACAGTAATTGAATCAGTCACGAAAAGATATACATTTGTCGGCAAATGGGAAAATGCCATGGGCAACAGAATGAAGGGATAAGCAGTACAAGCCAAAAGGGAAACTAGAAGTGTTCAGTAGATTTAGAATTAGAAAGATTAAGCAAAAAGGGGGTTTGATAACAGACGAGTCTTTCTGGGAATGGAGCCCTATGAGATACTAGCCAGGCTGAATTTGTGGAAAGAAAGGAGACACTTCAGCTTCCCGTTCTGTTGCAGGGCACACACAGGGCTCTACAGCAGTTCATAAGCTTGTTCACTGTGACATTTGCTTATTGGAGTTCTAATTTTCTCCTTACTCTCAGCTTATTTTCAGATAGCTGTCTGCTGTGTTTAATGCTTCTGTGTCTCCTTGACCACCCTTTTTTTTAGGAGGCTTGATAGCAAGATTCAATAGTCACCAGTTAATCACCTGAGGGAATGGGGTGAGATGGAGTTTTAAAGGGAATGGAAAGAAACAGACACTTTTAGGGTCTACTGGTGTATGAACTGGTTTGCATCATAAAGTGTCTGGTTTTCTGCATTCACGGTTGGCCACATGCCACATGCAGCTATCTTCATTTAGCCAGATGTATCCAAATCTTACTATCTTACTGATAGTGGTAAATTCCTACTTAAGAACACAAGGGCTGAACAAGGAAAATGTGAGTCCTTTGCTGAATGGGGTAGGTATTTTGGTGACAGCAGACACAGATAAGGCCTTCTTAGCCTTAACCTTCACTGCTTCAGTCTCCCAGGCCTCTGTGCTTGAAGGATTGGTTCAAGGAGGAGAAGAGGATAAGGGCTGAGACAGGGATTATGTGAGAGAACTTGACCCATTCAAGCCCACGGAACCTGATGGGCTGCACATGAGGGTGCTGAGACAATGGGCAATGCTCTTGCAAGGCCACTCTCTCCCATCTTTTAAGTGTTGTGAAGACTGGGGGAGGACCCCAGTGACTGGAGAAATGCAAATGTTGTAGCCATCTTCACAAAATGCCAGAATGACGCTCCAGAAAACAGCAGGCATGAAAGTCTCAGTCCAGTCCCTCAGAAAATCACAGAGAACATCCTCTTGGAAGTAATTTTTGGGCATATGATGGAGAAGAAGGTGACTGAGAACAGGCAGCATGGATTCAGGAAAGGTAAACCATGCCTGACCAACCATGCTGTGGACAAGGGGAGAGCAAAGTGGAAAAAAATAAACCAGGCCACTACATGGGACAATTATTCATGGTTTAAAGTATTGATTGTATAAAACTCCATTCTCATGATTCTAGAAGTGTCATTAAATCCCACTGATTTGTTTAGCTTTAGAACTAAGCTACCATTAAAGCTGCCTAAAAGTCTTCTCCTGTGCAGTTCCAGCAAAGGAGATTAAACTCTGTGTTGCACTGTGTTGGTTCTGCAGTGGGTACCATGGCAATGCAAATTAATTTAAGCTGCTCTACATAAACCATATACTCCATAGGAACCATGAAATATCAATGTGACATTTATTAGAAAAAAAATGTGTTTTTAAAGCTTTTGAGCTGGCACAGATGTGTAACTCTCCATCTTGTTGTATTGTAAAATATTAACTTTCAATACTTTATTATTCCCAGGGCTCATAGATTATAAGTGAAATTTTACACAGCCATACTGATATTAGTCACAAACATGATTCTCATTAATTATGTACTGAAATAGTATGAAATTGTTAAAGCTTGAGACGAGGTCAATCTATTTTCTTAGTGATGTAGAAAATATTCATTTCTCATAAGGAGTTCTGAGTTTGAGATCTCAGAGTTTGAGCATTTAGCTAATTATGCCATTAATTTACATGCAACAGTTCCTCATCAAGGCCTGTCTGATGCTAGATTTTTTTCACTGATACTTTGTGTATTACACTTAAACCTGCTGAAGCTCTATCTAAAATCAATATCAAATTTTGGTAACATTTGGTGGGGTAAAAGATACATTTATGTAGCACTTGTTGAATTAAGTTCCATTCTGTGAGCTCACCTTAAATACTTCATTTTCCTTGCATGTCCACAGGTACTACAGTAGGTTATTTATAGTGTTAAGTACTGAAAACACTCAGCTGTGATCTTTTTTGCATGCCTACTCAGAGGATTTGAGGAACTTCTTTATTCATGTTGTGTTGTGTCATAAAAGAGATTTTTGAGGTAAGAGATTAATAACATCTTTACTCATTTTCACAGTATTAAAATGTGAGATTTAGTTTGGGATATGATGTTAAAGCACTGGTGGAAACTTTCACTGTAACAGCCACCAGTGTACATTTTTTAAATCTTTCATTAAATATGGGAGGTGAGCGGGCAAACAAAAGAAAACAAGTTAAGTATTTGTAATTAAAAGAAGTGAGCAAAGGTTTTTTTTGGATGGGGGTTTGTTAACTGTATCCATTATTCACTTTCCCTTTAGCAGGAAAAAGTGCTTCTTTTACCTGGTAGTTTTCATTTCATATTGACTCTCTTTTTCTTGGGATGAAGACAAAGCCAGGTTAGACAATCTTGATCTATTGTTGAACTTCCCTCTAAAAGAAAGCAGGATGATCCTAAATAAAATGCTAGGAACAACAGTGTCAGAGACAGAAAATGGAAATGGTTTTCTTTCATTTGAACCTTACTGATGGATATTACTAACACAGCATAAGGTCTTAGCAGTCAGACTGAGGACTGAAAAACTTCTTCCAGTGTCAATCTATTTAAGTCATTGCTTTTTGTTTGCTCTTCTAGTCATACATTCCCAGCAGTAATAGAAGAAATATCGAATTGATTTGGCAGTCTGAGCCAGGCTATTAGGCAGGAATCAGAAAGAAAAAGAATAGGAAAGAACAAGAATAAGCTGGGAGGAAAATGATGCATCAGGGAGGGGAAAACAGCAGAGCACTGAGCGTCATATCCTAAATGAAACTTAGGATTTAGCAAAAGCTATTTTCCACTCTCTAAAAACCATGTTCTATAATAAGACCTAGAAGAGTGAGCAGAGAGCTAATTCTTTTTTAAGAAGTCTTTTAATGATTAAACATTTAGTTTAGTTGCTATTTGGAGAACAAACCTCAAATCCCCAAACTCACTAGAAGAAGGGGAGTTTAATCCTGATTACAGGACAGTTCACACATCTGCCTCCTCAGTTGCATGGGCAGTGGTGGTGCCCTCTCCTGAAGCAGCCCAAATGTCAGGACAGGAGGCAGAGAGGTCTGCGAGATCACACTTTTGAGGAGCTGAGAGGGAATCTGAGGCTCCTGGTTCCTTCCTAGCCAACCAGGCAGCCAGCCAAATGGAGATAAACTTAACAGCACCACTCTTCCATCAGTCTCTTGGACAGACTGCTTGAAGAGAAGGGTGAATGAGATGTAGAAATCTGGGTAAGCTGTGATGCATATGTTTTATGTGAGCGCTGTTGGAACATAATCAAAATTAAACTACCTCTGCTTTTGATTTTGAAGGTAACAAAAAAAAAAAGAGTAGATATTTCATTGTTGATTTTAACAGGGATGATGAAGCTGCCTAATATTAGAACAGAGCACTAAACCAGGAGCATGAGATACTGCAACATAAAAGCAGCAGTGTCCCAGATCTCAAGTTCCTGACACATTGCCTTGTTCTTCAAGAGATTCACAAAAATGGGCATATCCAGCTTTTTATAATCAAACATATTTACTGTTTATTGTTATTAATTATTCTCATTTTTTAAACTTCCAGTAGGTGTAGAAACATATAATGTTCCAAAATTCTAATTGTTTGTTCTAACATAGAGGAATAATTAGAGATAAAAGACACTGAAATGACACTGGGAAGTCCAACATTCCTAAAAATATTCTCCATGTAACCAGTTGTTTAGAAATTATCACAAGAACCATCATGTGATGCTGCACATGGGCAGTGGATAACTGTGACAAAATATTTCTGAAGGAATGAAACACTCTTTGAGAAAGATTCAGCATCACCTGTGCACGAAAGTCAATTGACAGAATTGCTCCTAAAAAGGCTGGAGAGCAAGGATGATGCTAATTGCTCAGAGCTCTGGAATTTTAGTCCTACATACCTCATGAGTTTATCTTTAAAAGTTTATTTTTGCACTTAGTGCATATAAATGAGAAGCCTATATATCCTCAATTCCTGCTATAGTCAAGAGAGAAATATATTATTTCCAAAAAGACAATTCAGATCCCTGGTAAGATAACATCTTCTGGAGATACTTTTTTACTGCACTGCGTGCAGAAGAAACTTGGAGCAATGGTGTTCCTGACATAGGTGGCTTGATTAAATGATTAATCTTAGCTGGGATGAGGGTGTATCTGAGAATACAGGTCTGTTACCAGTGTATGAGTCTGAGCTGGCTGCAACAAAAATAAATACCCCCCTCCATTGGTGTTTCCCACCATACCCCTGTGTAAGAAGTTACTTCTATAACATAACTAACCTGCTTTTGGTGCAGGGAGCTAACATTCCCTAATATGTTTTAATGGTAACGGCTAGCCAAAGCAGCTTTCATTAACTGTTTATCAGGTCTTTTTGATCCATATTTCAAAGAGTGATGAGGAGATATCTGAGGAGGAGTCAATACCTGGAGCAGCAGTCAACTCCTCATATCTGAGAAGTTCAATACCTGTGGTAGAGGAGCAGTGCAGCCAGCTCAGCTGTATCTGAAATGGCTGTCAACTTAGTTCACCTTTAAAGATCTATAGAGATCCTTCCTTTTCTATTTGCAGGTGAGCCAGTGTGATTTTCTCATACTAATCACCTATGTTTCTGAAAATATTTAGTGTTAAATTTTGATGCCATTCCCTAGATTTGATAGTTTTGAATAATGGGAGCTGAAGCAGAACTGAATCTCTGTCTTGACTTCTTTATGGAGCTACTTTGTGGAGCAATCAATGGAAAACAGTAAAGATATAAACCAGTTCCATGCTTGATCAGGCAGAAATTTGCATATTTTAAGTAGGCTTCTGTTCTGCACCAGGGAAGGGGACAAGGTGAGAGAGGGACAAGGCAGGGTTATTTATGGATCTCAATAAGAAAGGCTCAACAACAAATGACTTAATAAAATAGCTGTTTTAATGAGATAGAATAACAAGAGGAATAGAGATAGCAAGTAAATATTCTGTCCCTTCAGATACTGGGTACCCTGCATTCATGCAGTGTCAGATGGACTCCAGATGGATTTTCCCACAGCATGCTGTGCAGATGTCTTCTGTGGAGAGAAGTTCCCCTTTTCTGGTCCTAGGAGCTACTATACAATTTTCTTACAGGAAAAACAACTCTGTTCACAAAGTACACTTGCATGAGAACTTCTTGCTGCACTTTTAGATAAAGGCAAGGCCACAGAGCTGGTGTAATTGCAGGTACCGAATGGGAGATGCCTGCAGCCTCCTCTGTTGCAATGAGCTGGCTCAGTTTATCCTGTGGCCAAGGGAATTGTGCGGCAGTGCACAGCCTGAAGGTCACACTGTACATGTGGCACAGTGCAGCACAACACAGACCTGGTCCTACTTGGGTTAACTGTTACGTGAATCACTCACACCTCAATGTACAGTGGTCTCCTGGTCAGGATTACATTTCACCCATTGATCCAGATACAGTTCACCTTTCTCAAAGATATTTGGAATTACAGATTATGTTAGCAAACTGTTCAGCTAAGAGAAAGTTTACTGACTGGTTGAACTGTTATCTCTGTCACAACACCCGCCAAAGTGCAGCACAGCCCAGCACGGGGCACTCCAGCAGGTTTCCATACAGCGGCTGCTCATGCTAACATACGGGCTTCTCAAGCCCTAAGAAGGCCCAATACAGCAGACCTGACCTGCACAGAATCATTAACTCCTCAAATACAATGTCTTCTGCAAGGCTTCCAATACAGCTTCTAACTTTACTTAGACAGAGTCAGAGTCCTAAACAATTGTATGAAAACGAATTTCATGGTAAAGTAATTATGATCAGACAAATCCCATCTCACATAACCTCTGTGGTCATGGAAGGCCTGGAATGCAGCAGAACCAATGTGAGCAACAGCAAGGTAGGGCACACAACATGGTGTCAATGATCCATAACCACTATATATCACCAAAATGTAACATTTATTCTACTGCATTAATGACAGGGGGAAAGCTATGGAACATGGATCTTCAACTACATGGATCATCTGGCTGATCTCTTCAGTCCTTCAGAAGGAATGCACAAAACCCTGTGTAGCTATGGCAACCTTGAAACAACCTAGGTCATGATTTGAGGAGTGGGAATCTAAATGTCTTGAGCGCTTCCAGCAGAAGGAAGTACCAGCAGAATAAATGCTTGAGTGAAACATGAAATCCACATTATCATTAATGGATTTAGTAGAAGATGTAAAAAAATTGCTTTGGAAACTAAAATATGGAATTCGATGTTACAAATACCTCAAAGTCTAAAAGCATTACGAGAATGGATGCTATGAAAGGCCACCACTTGTTTTCAGTTTGTACACTTAATTTACTTTCTACTTTGAAATCTCCTCCGTGTTCTTGTAAGTGCTGTGCCATAAAGAAGGGTGTCCAAAGAAGGGTGTCCAAAGAATGGCAACGAAATTGGTGAAGGGTCTAGAGAACAAGTCTTACGAGGAGCGGCTGAGGGAACTGGGGTTGTTTAGTCTGGAGAAAAGGAGGCTGAGGGGAGACCTTATTGCTCTCTACAACTACCTGAAAGGAGGCTGTAGCGAGGTGGGGGTCGGTCTCTTCTCCCTAGTAACAAGTGATAGGATGAGAGGAAACGGCCTCAAGCTGTGACAGGGGAGGTTTAGGTTGGATATTAGGAAAAACTTCTTCACTGAAAGGGTAGTCAGGCATTGAAACAGACTGCCCAGGGAAGTGGTTGAGTCTCCATCCCTGGAGGTATTTAAAAGATGGGTAGACGTGGTGCTTAGGAACACGGTTTAGTGGTGGACTTGGCAGCACTAGGTTAACGGCTGGACTCAGTGATCTTAAGGGTCTTTTCCAACCTTAACGATTCTATGATTCTATAAAGGAGCACAACCAGCTTGTTGGAGCTCCCCGGAGTCTTTTTCCAGTCATCAAGGATTTTCTCTCATCTCCACAATCTTTCAGAGATGACAGGGGATAGTCTCATAATGACATTGATCTCACCACCCTTGGATGCATCTTGTCTGGTCCTACGGACTTGCTTTTATGCTCAATTTAAGTAATTAGTCCCTAACTCAATCCTCTTCTACCACGAGTAGTATCTTTGTCCCATGAACATTGCTAATAGTCAAGAAGATCTGGGGAGGCCAGGGAAGACTGAAGCAAAATACCTCTCAACATTTTCTGTCCTTTGTCACTGTGTTACCTGACCCGCTCAGGAGCAAGTATCAAGTTAGCATTTTTCTTGATCATTTCGCTGCTGATATGACTGTAGGTAGCCTTTGTGTTGCACTTGATATCCACCTCCAACTTTGACTGCAGCCAATCTTTGTTTTTCCTAATTCCATCCTTGCTTGTCCAGGTGATTCTCCTGGATAGACCCTCCTCATTTTCACTTTCCATATACTTTGTGTTTGTATTTGAGGTCAGTCTACTTTCTACTCTACTTTCTGCAATCAAAACAGACCGTTCCTGTGCTATCAGGAAAGTGCCCCTGAAGAACTGGCTCTCCTGGTCTCCTTCTGGGCAGCCTTGCATGGAATCCTGTCCATCAGATCCCTGATGAAAATAAAATCTGCTTTCCTGAAGTTCAAGTTCTACAGCTTGCCTTCTTTCAGCATCTGGAATCTCCAACTAACAGTCACTGCAACCAAAGCTGTTGTTGACTATCACACTCCAACCAGTTCTTTATCTGTGAGTTACAGCTCCAGCAGAGCACATCCCCTGGGGTCTGAAGCAGATGCCCACTGTGATATCTCCCTTATTGTCCTCCTTTTAATCCTCTTGAGCAGCCCTTTTCCCATTCCATAGCAGATCTCCATGTATTTAAACCATTCTTTTTTGTAGAGAGCACCCCCATCTCCTTGAGGGAGATGCCTATCTTTTTCTAAGATCCTGCATTCAGGGGAACACTTTACCCATACAAACTATTGCACCACACCTGGATAATCCCACTGGTGGCTGGTCTGTGACTGCATGTGGACTTGCAGTTCCTCCTATGTGTTTCCCAGGCTGCTTTCGTTTGTGTACAGGCAGTTCAAATGGACCCTCTATTTCTTCGCTTTCTCTAGGAAACTGTGAAAGCCTCGTCCTTTGCCATGCACCATCTGTGCTTCTCCCTTACTCCTTCTTTCTCTATTTTTCTTTGGGTTTTTGGCCTCCATTCCCTGAAAAACCTAATTTAAAGCTTTTCTAAAGCCTGGGCAAGCTTGCTGTCAAAGATGCTTCTGGCCCACTTTGTCAGGTAGGTCATGTCTCTCACCAGCAGTTTGTCTCTGGATCACAGTAGCTAAAGGCTTACTTGGGAAAGCAGCCGTGTGGTCAGGTGTTGATCTGCAGTATGCATCTGCTCCTGCCCTAGTCAATCTGCTTGACTACAAGGATGGGGAAGAACCATACCTGGACTCCTGCTCCTTTCAACCTAGACCCCAGAGTCATAGTGGATCCACTCAAGGTCTCCCTCAGCAGAATCATTGGTGCAGCCACAGATGAACAACAAAAGGTTGTTCCGAGGGTTGGAAGAGCCACAGCACTCTCTCCATGATGTCCCTGGTCACAGACAAACAGCGAGCCCCTGGAAACAGCAGGTCTGATTTGCAGAGAAGTGCCTCCATTGCATGCAGAAGGGATTACCACATCTCCATTACGTGGTGTGTTCTGTTGGTGGCACTAGTGTGAATCTATTGATCAATCATGGCCAGCTCAGATCCTTGTTCTCGTCTTCTGTATGGGTCTTTGTACTTATTCTCCAACTGAATGTCTGCAGGTGAAGAACAAATATTCTTGTCTCTGGAAGTCACAAGCTCCTGCCCCCAGTGTCAAAGCAGACCCTATCTTCACTCTGCTCAAGTGTTTGCTCAGGGCATCCCTCCTTATGGGCGATGTAGGACTTGCATTCTTGCCCCAGAAGAGTTTTCACAACGATCCTGTTAAGTTACCATGCCTCTTCCTCTCTGCTTCCTTGTCTGGTCTCCTCCCTGCTCAGCAACTCCATAGTTGCTGCAGGATGGACACTGTCATCCCCAGTTCCTGTCAAAGGAGGGAGCACTGGGCATAACCTGTAGACTACAAAATGGATAGAGTTGTCCTGCCACCATAGTTCAGTCTGGTTTGAAGGCTCTGATGCATCAGAGATGGTCACATCAGGCAGGGCACTATGTCTTGCCACATGTTGTCACCACTGCTGTACCAAGTCTTGTCATCTCACTCAGTGTCCAGCAGTGCCTCTGGACCCGTTCTGCATCAGCTGCCTTGTTTCTCTCTGCACATCCTCCTCACTAATGCTGCCTTAGATATTGTTTAACCAAGGAGCCAAACACGAGCTTGCTCTCCTCCTGGTGAGACTTTCTGCTAACCAGCAACTGCTCACGCTGTCTTGGTTCTTGGCTGCTGCCCCTCAGTCATGAATGTGGGGTTCACCACATGCACTTCCCTTCCATACTGTGTTCCCTACAGGCATCAGAAGCATCCTGACATTAAACTGCTTCTTTTTAATGCTAGGCACCAGAGCCAAGACGGTTGTTTTGGTGATCCAAGATAATAATTTGCCAAATCATAGTCTCCAATAGTATTGCATTCACACTCGAGTACTTATTTTGTAAATAGTTCATGTTACTACCACTTGTTTCACTCTCAAAATCTAACTTAAATCACAGTCTGTGGAGAATGGATTACTTACATGTTGAAGAAACCTGTTTCAACAGAAATAAACTGATGTTTCCTTAGCATTGAATCATTATCGTTTAATGTTTAAAGCTCTGTTTCATGAAACACAACCATTTATCCATATGAAAGCAATTTCAGGTGTGATCCAACTTCCACTGAAGCTGACAAGACACTTTCTTTTTCTTATTAATTAAGTAGAAAACATGGAATTTTTTGAGCAACTCACAGCTTTTTCCCTAAAGAGAAAAAAAGTCCCAAACATTTTCCCTGTCATTTAATCTATATGCAGATACAAGGTCTCCATTATGAGTCTACCCTGCGCTTTAATTTGCACTAAATATTCGCCTCCAGTTTCATTAGACAGTTGAAGTCATTCAGAAAACCTGAGAAACATAAAGATTTTAGTTTTGAAACAAAAAACAAAGATTTTTTCCCAAAGAGAATAGTATAAATTGATTTACAGTAATTAAAAAGAGCCAAAATACATGTCTTCAAACTATAGTATGAATTTCTATTTTCTAGTTTATAGTTTAAAAATTGTCATATTACTGATTACTAAATGGTAACAAAACAATAGCAATAAAAATGCAAGCAAGCAGAAAAACCCTGAAAACTATCACTCCATAACCAAAACTAAAGACATTCATCTATGCAGAAAAAATTGTAGGACCAGGACCACTGCTGTGCAAATAATATTTTGCTTTATTGGCAAAATTAATAAATTGTGCACATTTAAAATTCAAACTGGTTATAACTATAGGTTTTTTTTCTTGTCCAAACAGCCTGTCCCTCTAGGAATCCCTCCACTGCAAACCAAATCAAAAAAACAAAACAAAACAAAGGAAAAAGCAATGAACAAAACCCAACAGCATTTGGGAAAAAAGAAACTTTATTTTTCTTCTTATTTTTGTTCAACTAAAATAGAATTTCATACATTTAAAGGAACTTCCCCCAAATCAAGATGTTTCATTTGGAAATTGTAGGAGTAAAATACTTTGGTTTTCTCTAGTGTTTTTTTTCTCATTTGTCTTTATCAAAACTATCCTTTAGTTTGAATGAATTTATGAAGCATTTTATTAAATCATAAAATTGTGTTGCTGGAAAATAAATTATTTTCTTGAAAATTGGCTTAACTTTCCTCACGACAATGATGACATGTAAATTATATCAATGGTAGTCATTAAAAGATCCATCCTCCCAAAGAACTGAGGAAATAGTTTCCTTATTTTATTTCCCATTGTAATTTTACTTCAGTACATTTATGAGTTTCAGTGTAGAGGAGAGGAGAGGGAGTGCATGCATCTGTGCATGTTGTCTGTTTAGTCTGGATCCTGTCATATAGGTTTTATGCGCAATAGGTAATCCAGGATGGGCTACTGCCACTGGCAATGCAAATAAAGACTGTGATCCAATATTCCAGTTAAAAGTAGTTATGAAATTAGTACAAACTGGAAAAGCTATTTTTATTTCTGATTATGCTTCTTTGCAAACACAAAGACATACAGGTGTTTTTAGAGGCGTGTAGTTAATATAACTAAGAGTACGTTTCATAAATTAACTTTTCTGACTATTCTTATATATCATATAAAGGCACTTTTTTGTTTGTTTTAGCTTTGTGGTGGTTTTTTTTGGGGGGTTGCTTTTTATTTGTTTGTTTTCTTTTGTTTTCCCTGTAACTTGCAAAATAAATTCTCCTGAAAACAAACACAGGGAGGCATTCAGATGATTTTAAAGTCCAGGCGATTTAAACACATATTTTTCACAACTTGTAAAGGTCTGGCTATAACATTAAAAATACCAGCCTACGTTGTGTTTCAACATCTCCATCTATGCCTGGGGGGGGTGTGGTAGTCCATGCATCTGAAGAGCACTAAGAATTGTGTTTAGGCTGTCTGCTATAAATTTGGTGCTGTAACTGTGGTGAGAAGTTCTGGCTGCCTTTTAGGCAGATCTCCCTGAGAATGGCTTCTTTTACACTCAGTGGAAAAAATTATGTTTAAATTGGGCAGATTGTTGATGATGAGGCATATCTATGGTAGTAAATTAAGCAGTGATTGGCCTGCTCTTGGTCCTGAGGTCAACTGGCATGATCTGACCCCTTCAGTATTTTCTATGCTCTTAACTTCCAGACCAGCACAGTCACAACCATGCTGCATATTTGGAACTTTGCCTGCCCCATGCTAGACCCTGAGTGGTGCCTGGGAGTAGTCTAGAAAAAAAGTGCTAGTGGATATAGGCTGAAACCACGCCAAGTACACTTCTGACTGTTTATAAGTGTAGAGGATATTGTGCCAGAGCTCAGGAACCTTCCCAGGCATGGTTTAATTTATGTAATATACACATAGCCATGTTTGATAAGTTAGGTGTCATGACTTCTCTTCAACAACTTTAAATGTCAGGCAGCATTAAATAGTAGGCAATCTAAATTGTCCATAACTCCTTGGCTTTAAGCACTATCATAGTTAAAATGCCTAGGTAGCCACTTACTTATAATACAGAGCATGAGTATATCCTTACATGACTTCCTAGTGAGTGCCTGGGAAGTATGCACTTCCGTACTGTACTCTGAGCACTCAGAAAATCACTGAAGGAGATGAGGTGGGCCAGATGCTCATCTGCTTGAGAAAAGTCACAAGGGCAGGATTCACTTTCCTTGTTAAGCAAGGAGCAGGTAGAGTCTATCCACAGCTGTGAATCTCAGGATATCTGTTCACTACTCTCAGGGTCCCCTAAGTAGCTGTTTTCTCATATAATGCCTTGGAGGAGTGGTAATCTCATACGCTCCAACGTTATGAATGCAGGAGGGGAGCTACTCCTGGGCAGCTCAGGATAACTCAGATTTTCATATGGAAATCTATCTAAACAGAAAAATCCACTATGAAGTGTGGCTTATCCACAGTTAAAAGGGATCTATTACAGCTAAGAATGAGAACAGCAAATGTTAGTTCCAAATATTGACATTATCATGGCCTCAAGCTGCACCAAGGGAAGTTTAGGTTGGATATTAGGAAAAACTTCTTCACTGAAAGGGTAGTCAGGCATTGGACCAGGCTGCCCAGGGAAGTGGTTGAGTCCCCATCCCTGGAGGTAAGGGTAGACGGGGTGCTCGAAGACATGGTTCAGTGGTGGACTTGGCAGTGATAGGTTAACAGTTGGACTCGATGATCTTAAGGGTCTTTTCCAATCTTAACGATTCTATGATTCTATGATTATTGTTCTATGCAGAGGTGTTGCAGTCTTGCTTTGCTCTCCTATTTGAGCCCCAATCACCATCTTTTTTAGTCCTTCACAATAGGTAGTAGATGGTACCTTAAACAGTATCTTAATACTCAGCTGAATGATTTCATGAGTGACCATTTAGCAAACAGAAAGTATATTCTTCCTGCTCTCCTAGAGAAAAGAAAACGAAAACCCCCAAACACCATCACACTGGCTTTTTTGAAGCAAAATAGCAGTGCAAAACATTGTCAGTAATTTAATTATCTTTTAGGCTGACAGCTTTAGCTGTATTTAAAAATTACCAACCGAGGGCTTTACATTAAGCCTGCCAAAAAAGGAACAGCAGCTAACAGATGTGCTTTACTCTTCTTGGGCTCGTCACCAGCGAGGTGCAGCTGCTGCTTTGACTTTGTCTTTTGTGGCTTGCTTTGAAATGTTGTCCTTTTTTATCACTATACACTAGTTTTATTACCTTGCTTTTTTCTGAAACCTAACATTTTTTTTGACAACATCATGCTGATGAGCTGCAAGAAGGATGCTCTGTGGATCTTGTGGTACGTTAAAATTGTTCTAGTGGTGCAGAGAACAGGTTTACGCAATATACATATGTCTACAGGATGCAGCAGAGTGATGCTCATTTTTAATTAATGGGACACTTCTCAATGAAAAGATGGCAGTTGTTTTATAACCAAGACAGGAATATCAGCTGGAACACACTGAATGTGTTTGTTCACCTTGGAAGAGAAATTAGGGTATCACATTTGTTTTATTTAAACTGTGTTTAGGAGTATAAAGAGATGGCAACGCTGGGAAAGTGATTTGGCTGGCAAAATTATTAAAATGAACGTTCCTCAGCTTGACATTATTCATATTTGAATAGAACGGATTAGACATAGAGAATTTTCACTGTTCTACCTCTTAGCACATCTGGTAATTACAAAAGCATAAAATATAGAAGTGAAGATGGAATAAAGTCTCAACATTAAAACATTTCTTATTTTTTTCCAGGAACACAGAGGAGTGGGGAAACATGCTGGAGGACAACTACTTAGGGAATAAATAAGCTATTGGAGAATTTTTGCAAAGGACTCAACAGTTCCTTTTTTGTATTCTGTGGAATTATTATTTTCTTTTAATACTGTCAGAGATCTATACACGTAACAGCTTCACACAAAGCTAGGTATTTTTATCTGGAAAGAAGAACACTTTGTGGGTAATGAAAGGAGTAATTACAATTAGCTGAGATGCTGACATCCAATGGGGTAGGATTGTTATTTCATTTTACATCCTTAGCAAAAATGTACTTACTTTATTCTTAGCCAGAAAATGTGAGTCTTGTGCTGAGAACTAAGTGTGAGATTGAACATTGGCCACAGCTTTGAGTTAGGGAGTGGGTGGTAGGAATGAACAAGGACAGTCTGAGGGAGCTAGGAGCAGGGAGGAAGGGGAAAAGAGTTGATACAAGTACTGAGAGCTGTGAGCACGTTCCTCCTCTCCTCTTCCATACACACTGTCTGACCCTATCTGTGGTGTAGGAGCAGTGCCAAGCCTCTGTTTTCCAGCCTTTCTTCCTATGTAGGAACCTCCTAATAGGAGCTGATCCTGAGTAGCAGACTACGGCAGGGGAAGAGGTGGGGGAAAAGCAGAATTAGAAGAATGGGCTAACAGCAGACAATCCGTCATCTCTTTTCCCACCCACAGTATAACCATTTAGATACAGTTCACCACTGTGTGTTTTTGTTACAATGGCATCTTCCAGCTCACACTTAGTTACCTTTCGCTTGTATCCAAGTTGCCATGCAGTTCTGCATGCACAGGTGACTTATAACCCCAGAGTTTGTAAGACCACAGGCTTGTCAGCCTCTGGTAAGCCAGAGGGGAGCAGGAAGGGAACCCTTCCATACTCTGTGCCCACACAGGAGAGAAATGTAAAGGCTGGCTTGAGAGGCTATACTATGTAATTAGTGTGTCAGTGGGACTGGGTTCTGAATATTGTGATGAAGTTTGATATTTGGCATTGACCCAAGAAATAACCTATGAAAGATGAAAAAGACATATTAGATCATACAGTCTGTCCTCAGTGTTACTTCCTCTGTACTGATCACTTCTGTCCTTACTCCAGTCCATTTGACAAAATCTAAATAACCCATCTTTCCCGTTCTGTCCTTCCAAGGTTAGTCCAAAGTCTTCATAGCTTTGAGATGTTATGCATGAAATTTAAATTTTCTTTTGTTTTAACAAATAACTGGTCTTGATTACACGTCATTACTTTTCATAAAGAACTTTAAACATAATTATCATGGAAATAAGAAGTGACTGCAAATTTGAAAGCCAGATGCTGCAAACCCATGTTCATAAAAGTAGTTTTTTTATGAACTGTGTTTCAATGGCAATATTCACCTCATTAAGAGACACAGCATGAGTATGAGATATGAATACTGCTGTGTTCAATATTTAGATGGCCAGGAATCTAGTAGAATACTTAGCCTTAAATACAATGCAGAAGATGCCTTGATACAACACAGAAGAATAACCTCTAGAACCACCTCACTGAATTTTGAGACACCTTGGGTGAATAACAGATAATGCAGCTGGCAGGAGGGGTTGTGGGAGGAAGGGGGAAATGCCTAATTCTTGCCACTTTTAGGCAAAAAACCCTGCAGCCTCTTCCTTTACCTGTACCCTTTAAATGTGTGAACCTGAATTCTGACCGACTTTCTCATAGGTGTTTAACCTAGGACTAGGTGGAACCACTTTTAGATTGTCTCATACTGCTTTCTTCAATAGCTCCTAATGATAACTTACCTATAACTTAATGCGGTAGCTACTGTGAATTTCTGTTTCAGGTGTCTAACTCTCCATGCAGGCACTTGGCCATGGCTAATTCCAGGACTACAGGAATACAGATAAATTTTCAGCACTGTAATATTGAATATTAGTACACTGACAATCCTCTTTAGATCAGGAAGATTTGAATTTGTCCTATGTAACTTTATTGCATTACAGTTTTATTCTACTGTGGATAAAATTAATAGTGAAAAATTCATCTTTTTCAGTCCTGTTGCATGATAGAAACAGTGCTTGGAACAGGGAAGTATACAAGAACATCTACCATATATAACTATCCATTTCTTATCTCATATTAAATACTACATGATTAATTAGTTAGTCTAGGTGAAGAATGCTCACTTAATAATTTAGTTGACCTATTTGGTCACATTTTCTGCCTGTCAAAATACCACAAGCATATTTCAGTTCTGCCATAAATAATTCATGAATGGAATTAGATATGTAACAAATGTATACACCTATAAAAAGTATGGATTCATCATGATTTATTTATTATGGCTACTCAGTACTTGATCTTTGATTTTTGAAACTTGAGCTAGCATGATTTTGACTGTACCTTCATATTTCACATAATGACTAGGTGAGATTAAGATTTACAGCTTAACCCCTCAAAACAGTACATGTAAACTGTCATCTTCAAAAGAATATAGTTAAGGGAAGAATTAGGGAAAGGGATGCCAAAATAGGCAAACATTGAAATCCTCTTCTGAAAATTAAAAATTAAAATAATCCCATTTTGTTTTTCTCTTTTTTTAAAGAACAGTGCAATATTAGCACTAAGTGCAAACATTTTCATTTAGTTATCACTCTGAGAGAACTGTTTTTTCTCTCTGGATGAACTGTAGCAAAATACATGGCAATTGTATTTTTGCCTAGGTGTATGCAGTAGAGCAGGAAAAGGGGTTAACAAGAAACTTATTGGGCTTGTTTTATTGGTTCTGTGTCAGGACCTTGGTCAGAGTGTTTCCATCCAACATGTCATTCAATGCCTTCTTTTAAAAATAGCATCTCTTTTAAGGTTACATAAATCAGTCTTGGGAAGCATGTGTGCCTCAAGAATGTGACTAGCGGTAGAGAAATGAAAGGATTTAAACCTACCTCAATTATTTGCTTTAAAATCTAGCTGTCTGATTTTGCAAAACATCTCACCGAAAGAGATATTTATGAGCAGTAAGAGATTTAAATGCAGTGCAAATAGATCAATGACAATCTATGCTAGTTTCTCAAATATTTACCTTTTCCAATAACACCCTTTGTTTTGCACCCTGTGCTGTTTCCTCACATGTTACTTCATACTTTCCCTAGCTTTCCTCCCCACCTGAGGCTCCAGTGAGACACAGGAGCTCTCCATGAGCTCTCTCCAAGCCATGGCCCACCTGGTCAGTCATGCCACTGGGAGCACAAAACTCCTGGGGTGGGTGTCCTGACTCTGCTGCCTTGACTGATGGCATGTCTGAGCAGAGCATCACCACTGGGTGCCATCCACCCACTAGCCTGGCCCTAGGGGAAAAAAGACAGCAATTAAGACCATTTCTCCCTAACACAGAAATGATCCTGGACCTCTCCTCATTCCCCTCCTAGCAATGCTACCACTAGCCATTCTGGTCTTAGTTGCCTTCACCTGTTTAACCCTTAACTATTTTCATCACAAATCTGAAACATAGCACCATACAGGCTACTATGAAGAAAATTAACTCTACCCCAGCTAAAAGCAGTACAGTCCTCTTCAGGTCTAACTAACATTTTGCCCTCTCCCAGCTTCCTGGGATCACCATGCACCTTCCAAAACTCCACCTTGATTTTTAGCTTCTCACAGTCCTTTCTACCTCTCTCCATTTCTCCTGAAGCCATATGTAAAGGAATTGGTATATAACCTAATGTGAATAGGGCCTGAAAATGATCTACACCATTTTTTCCTAACTAGTATTTACTATGCACTTGATATAAATTAGCTTGGAGATAATTTTTCAATATAAAAAGAAAAGTCCCTGAACCTGGATGAAGGAGAGAAAAAAAAAAAAGGAAACATGAGCTGCACCTAACAGGAATACCGTGAAGTGGGATTTTTCTAATGGACTCATTCTACCTCATTTTAGGCAGCGCAACTGCAATGTGGCATATACTACAGATGGATAACATCACAATAGCAGTACACTTTTATAACTGGCAAACAAGTGTCTGGGTTTATTTAACAATCTAGCTAGCATAAACCAGATTTCTATTTATTATTGGAATAGTTGGTGCATATGATGTTGTTTCAAGGAAGCAGGGAAGCCAAATCTCTGTGAAGCATTTGCAAATTTAAGGTATTCCTGCAGATATTGTTTCATCTTCCAGAAGTGCTATTTTCATCTCTTACTAGTATACAGCATCCATTCACTCCCTATAGTAATACTCTGAGCCTATGGTGGCTGCATCCCTGAGATATGAACAGGATTTGTCCCTTTGCATGTGTAATATGTGTATTGTGTATGTGTGAGAGAAGGAGAAAACACACTCCTTTTTTTGTAAATATAATATGGAGCTAATTTTTGTTTATGTACAAACCATATTCAGTACTCACACAGATAATTCTGCTCTCCAGGTAAGCCTTTCATGATTATATGCTACACTGTTGTTTTAGACATGTAAACAGCTGTTTGCTGTGCCAGGATGACTAACTGCTGAGGCTTTACACATATCTTGAACAACCCTATTAGTCCCTGTTGGGACTTGAACATGATGGAGATGATAAAGCTCAGGACACCCACCACTGGTAATGTAAGCACTTAGAAATGTTATTCATAGAAATGAGGGCTACATCTGTAGTAACAAGCTGAACAGGAACAGGTATGGTTTTGCTGACTGGCCAGCAGCAGTCTGCAATGAATGATTGTTAGCATGTTCCCTGTTACAACTTTGGCTCAGGCCAAAGAGCACTCTCCCAGCAACGCCTGATTTAGGTTAGTATTGGCCAGGCATGGCTCCAGTAGGCAATACAGATAAAGCTACTCTATTTTGGGTAGGGAGAAATAGTTCAACAGTTTTTGTGCAACTCAGGGCCAGAAAACCAGCCAAGGGTATAGATGGAGCCAAAGGTGCCAGACATCTAAGCTCATCTGAGTGTTAGATTGGATACTCGAATGGACAAAGCTCTCCTGTAGCTCTAATCATAAGTGCCAAGGTAGGGAGAAAACATGCTGATTACTGCTAATCCCATTGACATGCAGTCCTATGGAAAAAGACAGAACATACTCTGATGGCTAATTGCTGAAAACAGATACACTTAGATAAGATATGAGGATGTTTATAGCCACTGGAGCAAATCATTGAGAGAAATGGTAGTTTTTTTCACATCCTAATGGCTCCAGATTAAGACATTTATGAAAAATCTGTGTTAGTCAAAAATGAAGTATGGGGCTGAGAACAAAAAATAACTGGTTGAAAATGAAGGATCTGTGGTGCATAGGGGCTAAGACTATAGGTCTGAATAGTGGTATGACTAAAGCTTATAAATACACCAGTGAAAAAAAACAACATTATTATTCTTAATTTACCCATGGGGAAAATGAGCTGCGTTTAATTTATGTATCTGGCATGACACAGGGCAATGGCAAGAGTTTAAAGCAATGTGAAGGGGTCTCTGAAATTTAGTAGCAGGTGCCTTCTTCCAAAATTCATTGCCTGTCCTACTGGAAAAGAGCTGCAGAGCATAAGAAATTTAGGGGTTAAAGGCATTTTGATTTATTCCAATAAAAAACGGGATTTTTCCCCACACACTTCCTGAAGATTATAGACTGTGTTATTCTCTTTAGCAGTGCACGCGTTTATGAATGATGAATGAAGTTTTATGTCCAAAATCACTGAGCAGTGGTATATTGCAAGTTCTACAGTGTGATCTGTTACCAGCAAATGTATCTTTTGGTGTTTCATTTGTTGGATATACTGTGCTGTGAACTGGATAATCCTTCCGATTTCCCCCCTGTCTAAAAATTACCAGTTAGGTGGGAGTGAGAACAAAATTTCACTGCATAAAATGGATATTGCTGTTAAGCACCTTGTTCCTTGTTTGTATGCTTGGTAGGTGAAGAGTGGAGGAGAGGATTTAGCTCTCATTTTCTGGCATTTTTCTTCTAGTAGTAAGGTATAATTTGCATAGCTTATCACTGCAGCTTTTTCAGCTGCTTTATTAATGGCCTTTTAAGGAAGCTAGCAATACTCATCTAAGTAGCTTTGTTTGGAAACCCTTGTCATGACCGAGTTTTAGAAGCTGAAAGAAAAGGATGAGTCACAGCAAGCTTCAGGATGTGAGTGATCCTGCAGCAAAGATGAATGGAAGAGGACAGGGGTTAATAAAAACTAATTTTTTTGAGACTATAATGTCTGCCTGTGAGTGTGAGGAGTTAAAGAAATCGTAGAATCATAGAATATCAGGTTGGAAGGGACCTCAAGGATCTTCTGGTCCAACCTTTCTTGGCAAAAGCACAGTTTAGACCAGATGGCCCAGCACCCTGTCCAGCCAAATCTTAAAAATGTCCAATGTTGGGGAATCCACCACTTTCCTGGGGAGATTATTCCAATGGCTGATTGTTCTCATTGTGAAAAAGTTTCTTCTTTCATCCAATCAGAATCTCCCCAGGAGTAACTTGTAGCCATTACCCCTTGTCTTTTCCATGTGACTCCTTGTAAAAAGGGAGTCTCCATCTTCTTTGTAGCCACCATTTGAATACTGGAACATGGTGATAAGGTCTCCCCTAAGCCTTCTTTTCTGAAGACTGAACAAACCCAGTTCTCTCAGCCTTTCCTCATATGGCAGGCTTCCCAGTCCTTTGATCATCTTGGTGGCCCTTCTCTGGACCCTGTCCAGCCTGTCCACATCTTTTTGTATAGCAGGGACCAAAACTGAACACAGTATTCCAGGTGTGGCCTGACAAGCACTGAGTAGAGTGGGATAATGACTTCTTTATCTCTGCTGGTGGTGCCCGTGTTGATGCAACCCAGCATACTATTGGCTTACTTTGCCACAGCAGCACACTGTTTGCTCGTATTGAGCTTGTCCACCAGGACCCCCAGGTCCATTTCCACAGAGCTGTCCCCCAGCCAGGTAGACCCCAGTCTGTGCTGCACTCCTGGATGATGTTTTCCCAGGTGCAAGACCTTACACTTGTCTTTGTTAAACTTCATAAGGTTCTCGTTAGTCCACTCCTCCAGCCTATCCAGAACTTCCTGCAGGGTGGCTCTCCCTTCCAAAGTGTCTGCTTCCCCACTCAGTTTGGTATCATCAGCAAACTTCATCAGGGTACACTTGATCCCATCATCCAGGTCACTTATGAAGATATTAAACAGCGTTGGGCCCAGTATCGATCCCCCAGGGAACCCCAATTGTGACAGGTTGCCAGTTTGAAAAGGAGCTATTTACCACCACCCTCTGGGTGCAGCCTGTCAGGCAGTTCCCCACCCATCGCACAGACCACTTGTCTAGACCATAATGCATCAGCTTCTCCAGGAGGAGTCTGTAGAAAACCATATTGCAAGCCTTGGAGAAATCCAGGTAGACAATGAACACTCTCGCCGCACATCAACCAAGCGGGTTACTTTGTTGTAGAAGGAGCCTGGGTTTGTCAAACACAATTTGCCCTTGGTGAATCCATGCTGGCTTTTCCCAGTCATGTGTTTATTGAGTTTGTGTGGCAAGGTTTTAGCAGCAGCTGCTAGAAGCTTCCCTTATGTTCGATAGAGCCAATGTCAGAGAGCTCCAAGATGGACCCACCACTGGCCAAGGCCAAGCCTGCCAGTGACAGTAGTAGCGCCTCTGGGATAACATATTTAAGAAGGGGGAAAAAATCAAACCTGTGCAACTGCAGCCAGAGAAAGGAGGGAGAATATGTGAGAGGAACAACTCTGCAGATACCAAGGTCAGTGAAGAAGGAGAGGGAGGAGGTGCTCCAGGCACCAGAGAAGAGATTCCCCTGCAGCCCATGGGGAAGACCATGGTGAGGCAGGCTGTCCCCCTGCAGCCCATGGAGATGCATGGTGGAGCAGATATCCACCTGCAGCCCCTGGAGGACCCCACACTGGAGCAGGGGGATGCCCAAAGGAGGCTGTGACCTTATGGGAAGCCTGTGCTGGAGCAGGCTCCTGGCAGGACCTGTGGAGAGAGGAGCCCATGCCGGAGCATGTTTGCTGGCAGGACTTATGACCCCGTGGGGGACCCATGCTGGAGTAGTCTGTTCCTGAAGGACTGCAACCCATGGAAGGGGCCTACACTGGAGCAGTTCATGAAGAACTGTAGCCCATGGGAAGGACTCACGTTGGAGAAGTCTGTGGAACGCTGTCTCCTGTGGGAGGGATCCCACACTGGAGCAGGGGAAGAGTGTGAGGAGTCCTCCCCCTGTGGAGGAAGGGGCGGCAGAGACAACGTGTGATGAACTGACTGCAAACCCCATTCACTGTCCATCTGTGCCACTCGGAGGGAGGAGGCAGAGAATTCTGGAGTAAAGTTAAGCCCCGGGAAGAAGGGAGGGGTGGGGGGAAGGTGTTTTAAGATTTGGTTTTTATTTTCTTATTACCTTACTCTGATTTGATTGGTAATAAATTAAACTAATTTCCCCAAGTCGAGTCTGGTTTGCCCATGACGGTAGTTGGTGAATGATCTCTCCCTGTCCTTATCTTTACCCACGAGCCTTTTGTTATATTTTCTCTCCCCTGTCCAGCCAAGGAGGAGGAATGATAGAGTGGCTTTGGTGGGCACCTGGCATCCAGCCAAGGTCAACCCACCACAACGTACTTCATTTGAGTTCTGATAGCCCCCAGGAGAATTCATTCCATAACTCTCCCAGGGACTGAAGTAAGACTGATGGGTCTATAATTTCCTGGATCCTCCTTTAAAGACCTTCTTGTAGATGGGGGTGACATTAGCTTTCTTCTAGTCTTCTGGAATGTCCCCCAGTCTCCACGACTTCTCAAAGATTATGGAGAGTGGCCTCGCAATGATGTCAGCCAGCTCTCTTAAGAACCTCAGGTGGATATTGTCAGGGCCCATCAATTTGTACGGGTCAAGTTCCTGTAATAGTTCACAGACCAACTCTTCTTTCACTGGTGGTGAGTCTGTGCTTGCATCAACATGGATTTCTATTCCCAAGACCTGGGGCCCGACAGTGTTGGTAAAAACAGAGGTGAAGAAAGCGTTGAGAACCTCTGCCTTTTCAATGTTGTTGGTGACTAATTCATGTCTCCTTCTGTTTCTGCTTGTTTACGTACCTGAAGAACCCTTTCTTGTAGGTTTTGACGTCTCTGGCCAATTTCAATTAGAGCTGAGCTTTTGCTTTTCTAACTGCATTTCTGCGCACCCTGGCAATGCCCTTGTAGTTCTTAACAGGTATTCGTCCAGTTTTCCATCTCTGGTACACTTCTCTTTTGGTTTTGAGTAGACTCAGAAGCTCACAGTTAAGCCAAGGGGGTCTCTTGCTCTGCCTAGTTCCCTTACCTTTAAAGGGGATGAACTGTTTCTGTGCTTCCAGGAGAGCATTCTTGAAAAACTCCTAGCACTCGCTAGCTCCTTTATCCTCCATGGAAGCTTCCCACGGAATCCCTCCCAGTTGAGCTCTGGGGGAGCAGAAGTTTGCTCTTCTAAAATGAAATGGCAGTCTTGTATTTAAGTTATTAGTGATCATAGAATCATAGAATGGTTTGGGTTGGAAGGGAACTTAAAGATCATCTAGTTCTAACCCCACTGCCATGGGCAGGGATACCTTCCACTAGACCAGGTTGCTCAAAGCCCCATCCAACATGGCCTTGAACACTTCCATGGATGGGGCATCCACAGCTTCTCTGGGCAACTTGTTCCAGTGCCTCACCACCCTCACAGTGAAGATTTTCTTTCTTATAGCTAATCTAAATCTACCCTCTTTCAGTTTAAAGCCATTACCCTTTGCCGTAACACTACATGCCTGTGTAAAAAGTCCCTCTCCAGCTTTCTTGTAGGCCCCTATCAGGTACTGGAAGGCTGCTATAAGGTCTCCCCAGAACCTTCTCTTCTCCAGGCTGAACAACCCCAACTCTCTCAGCCTGTCCTCATAAGAGGGGTGTTCCATGCCTCTGATCATCTTTGTGGCCCTCCTCTGGACTCGCTCCAACAGGTCCATGGCCTTCTTATGTTGGGGGCCCCAGAGCTGAACACAGGACTCCAGGGGGGGTCTCCTGAGAGTGGAGCAGAGGGGGAGAATCACCTCCCTCAACCTGCTGGTTACGCTTCTTTTGATGCAGCCCAGGGAATGGTTGGCTTTCTGGGCTGCAAGCGTACATTGCTGGGTCATGTTGAGCTTCTCATCAACCAACACCCCCAAGTCCTTCTCCTCAGGGCTGCTCTCAATCCATTCTCCACTCAGCCTGTATTTGTGCTTGGAATTGCCCCAACCTATGTGCAGGACCTTGCACTTGGTCTTGTTGAACTTCATGAGGTTTGCATGGGCCCACCTCTCCAGCCCGTCAAGGTCCCTCTGGATGGCATCCCTACCCTCCGGCGTGTCAACTGCACCACACAGCTTGGTGTCATCGTCAAATTTGCTGAGGGTGCACTCAATTCCACTGTCCATGTCACCAACAAAGATGTTAAATAGTGCCAGTCCCAGTACTGACCCCTGAGGCATGCCACTCGTCACTGGTCTCCACTTGGACACTGAGCCGTTGACTGCAACTCTTTGAGTGTGACCACCCAGCCAATTCCTTGTCCACTGAGTGGTCCATCTGTCAAATCCATGTCTCTCCAATTTAGAGACAAAGATGTTGTGTGGGACAGTGTCAAATGCTTTGCACAAGTCCAGGTAGATGTCAGTTGCTCTTCCCTTATCCACCAGTGCTGTAACCCTGTTGTAGAAGGCCAACAAATTTATCAGACACAATTTGCCCTTAGTGAAGCCCTGTTGGCTGTCACCAATCACACTCTTATTTTCCATGTGCCTTAGCATTGTTTCTAGGAGGATCTGCTCCATGATCTTGCTGGGCACAGAGGTGAGACTTACTGGCCTGTAGTTCCCCAGGTCTTCCTTTTTTCACTTTTTTAAAAATGGGGGTTATGTTTCCCCTTTTCCAGTCAGTGGGAATTTCACTGGACTGCCACGACTTCTCAAATATGATGGATAGTGGTTTAGCAACCTCATCTGCCAGTTCCTTCAGGACCAGCGGATGCGTCTCATCAGGTCCCATGGACTTGTGCACCTTCAGGTTCCTTAGATGGTCTCAAACCTGATCTTCTCCTACAGTGGCTGGTTCTTCATTCTCCCAGTTCCTGCCTTTGCCTTCTGTGACTTGGGCAGTGTGGCTTGAGCACTTGCCGGTGAAGACTGAGGTAAAAAACTCATTGAGTACCTCAGCCTTCTCCATATCCCAGGCAACCAGGTCTCCCGTTTCCTTCCGGAGAGGGCCCACATTTTGCCTAGTCTGCCTTTTTCATAACCAATGTACCTATAGAAGCTTTTCTTGTTGCTTTTGATGTCCCTGGCCAGATTTAATTCTATCAGGGCTTTAGCTTTCCTAACTTGATCCCTGGCTGCTCAGACAAATTCTCTCTTTTCCTCCCAGGCTACCTGTCCTTGCTTCTGCTGTCTGATGATGTGACATACTATCCTTGAGTGGTTTTATTCAATTGCCATAAACACCATTGCAGAAGTGCATTAACAAGATGCTGCTTAACTCACTAATTTTAAAATTAGAAAATGTCAATATGGTTTCCCTCCCAAGAATGTCATAAGTCTGGAGCAAATATAGGAAACACTCAAAAGAAGGTAACAAAAATACCCTCCAGAGGAAGTGTCAGGCAATCTGAGTATAAAGGTGAATGTGACATGCAGGTAATGTGAATATGTGAAAAAAGGGGAGGAAATCATAGAATCATAGAATTGTCAAGGTTGGAAAAGACCCTTAAGATCATCGAGTCCAACCGTCAACCTATCACTGCCAAGTTCATCTACACCATGTCCTCAAGCACCATATCTATCTGTTCTTTAAATAACTCCAGGGATGGAGACACAACTATTTCCCTGGGCAGCCTGTTCCAATGCTTGACCACCCTCTCAGTGAAGAAGTTTTTCCTAATGTCTAACCTAAACCTCCCCTGGCACAGCTTGAGGCCATTTCCTCTCGTTCTATCACTCGTTACTAGGGAGAAGAGACTGACCCCCACCTCGCTACAACCTCCTCTCAGGTAGTTGTAGAGAGCAATAAGGTCTCTCCTCAGCCTCCTCTTCCTCAGGCTAAACAACCCCAGTTCCCTCAGCCGCTCCTCATAAGACTTGTGCTCTAGACCCTTCACCAACTTCATTGCCCTCCTCTGGACACACTCCAGCACCTCAATGTCCTTCTTGTAGTGAGGGGCCCAAAACTGAACACAGTACTCGAGGTGCGGCCTCACCAGTGCCGAGCACAGGGGCACTATCACCTCCCTGGTCCTGCTGGCCACACTATTCCTGATACAAGCCAGGATGCCATTGGCCCTCTTGGCCACCTGAGCACACTGCTGGCTCATGTTCAGGCGGCTGTCAACCAATACCCCCAGGTCCTTTTCCGCCAGACAGTTCTCCAGGCACTCCTCCCCTAGCGTTGCATGGGGTTGTGACCCAAGTGCAGGACCCGGCACTTAGCCTTGTTGAATCTCATGCAGTTGGCCCCGGCCCATCGGTCCAGCCTGTTCAGGTCCCTCTGTAGGGCCTTCCTGCCCTCCAGCAGATTGACACTTCCACCCAACTTGGTGTCATCTGCAAATTTACTGAGGGTGCACTCAATCCCCTCATCCACATCATCAATGAAGATGTTGAACAGGACTGGCCCCAATACTGAGCCCTGGGGAACACCACTCGTGACTGGCCGCCAACTGGATTGAACTCCATTCACCACCACTCTCTGGGCTCGGCCGTCCAGCCAGTTTTTAACTCAGCGGAGAGTGCACCCATCCAAGCCGTGTGCAGCCAGCTTCTCCAGGAGAATGCTGTGGGAGACTGTGTCAAAGGCCTTATTAAAGTCCACGTAGACAACATCCACAGCCTTCCCCTCATCCACTAAGTGAGTCACCTTGTCATAGAAGGAGACCAGGTTAGTGAAACAGGACCTCCCTTTCATAAACCCATGCTGGCTGGGCCTGATCCCTCGGTTGTCCCGCACTTGCTGCATAATGGCACTCAAGATGACCTACTCCATGACCTTCCCCGGCACCGAGGTCAGGCTGACAGGCCTGTAGTTTCCTGGATCCTCCTTCTGACCCTTCTTGTAGAGGGGCGTCACATTTGCTAGCTTCCAATCACCCGGGATCTCCCCGGTTGACCAGGACTGCTGATAAATAATGGAGAGTGGCTTGGCCAGCTCCTCTGCCAGCCCCCTTATTATCCTCGGGTGGATCCCATCTGGGCCCATGGACTTGTGCGCATCCAGGTGGAGGAGCAGGTCAGTGACTGCCACCTCTTCAACAACTGGGACTTCACTCTGCATCCTATCTCCATGTCCCAGCTCAGGGGCCTGGAAAACCTGAGGATGACCAGTCTGACTATTAAAGACTGAGGCAAAGAAGGCCTCAGCCTTCTCCTCATCCTTCGTGGCAAGGTTACCGTCTGCATCCAACAAAGGAGGGAGATTCTCCCTGGCCCTCCTTTTGTCACTGACATATTTATAAAAACTTTCTTTGTTGCCTTTAACGGCGGTGGCCAGTTTAAGTTCCAGCTGCGCCTTCGCCTTTCTGATCTTCTCCCTGCATATCCTCACAACATCCTTGTAGTCCTCCTGAGTCATCTGCCCCTTCTTCCAAAGGCGGTAGGCTCTCCTTTTTTTCCTGAGTTCTAGCCAAAGCTCTCTGTTCAGCCAGGCTGGTCTTCCCCGCCTGCTCGACTTGCGGCACATGGGGACGGCCTGCTCCTGCACCTTTGAGATTTCCTCCTTGAATAACATCCAGCCTTCCTGGACTCCTTTGCCCTTCAGGACTGCCTCCCAAGGGACTCTGTTAACCAGACTCCTGAACAGCCCAAAGTCCGCCCTTCTAAAGTTCAGGGTAGCAGTTTTGCTGACCCCCTTCCTTACCTCTCCTAGAATTGAAAACTCTATGATTTCATGGTCGCTGAGCCCAAGACAGCCTCTGACCATTGCCCACCAGACCTTCTCTGTTCGTAAACAGCAGGTTCAGCGAGGCACCTGCCCTGGTTGGCTCGCTTACCAGCTGTGTCAGGAAGTTATCTCCCACACACTCCAGGAACCTCTGAGACTGCTTTCTCTCTGCTATGTTGTATTTCCAGCAGATATCTGGTAAGTTGAAGTCTCCCATGAGAACAAGGGCTAGACATTGTGAGACTTCAGCCAACCGCTTGTAGAATACTTCATCTGTTTCTTCGTCCTGGTTGGGTGGTCTGTAACAGACTCCCACCAGGATATCTGCCTTGTTAGCCTTCCCCCTGATCTTTACCGGTAAGCACTCAACCTTATCATTACTGTCGTTAAGCTCTAGACAGTCAAAACACTCCCTAACATACAGGGCTACCCCTCCCCCTCTCTTTCCTAGCCTGCCCCTTCTAAAGAGCTTGTAGCCATCCATTGCAGCACTCCAGTTATGTGAGTCATCCCACCACGTTTTCGTGATGGCGACCACATCGTAGTTTTCCTGCTGCACAGTGGCTTCCAGCTCCTCTTGTTTATTGCCCATGCTGTGTGCGTTGGTGTAAATGCACTTCACTTGGGCTATAGATCTCTTCACCAACACAGGCATGTTACCCCTAGGCTCATCCCTAGCAAGACTGGTTTTATTCCCTTCCCCCTTCACATCTAGTTTAAAGCTCGCTCAATGAGGCCTGCTAACTCCTGGTCCAGGATACTTTTCCCCCTTTGCGACAGGTGAACCCCATCTGTCTCCAGCAGGCCTGGTGCCATCTAAACTGCCCCATGGTCGAAAAACCCAAAATTCTGTCGCTGGCACCAGCCCCCAAGCCACGTGTTGGTGAGGTGGGTCTTCCTGTTCCTTTCCATATGCCTCCCAGCTACTGATGGGATGGAGGAAAACACCACCTGTGCTCCTGATCCTTCAAGCAATTGCCCTAGCTCTCTAAAGTCCCTTTTGATTGTCTTGATGCCACTATCAGCTACCTCATCACTGCCGACTTGAACAACCACTAGTGGATAATAATCAGAAGCTTTCACCAGCCTGGGGAGCTTCCTGGTAACGTTTCTTATCCTTGCCCCAGGGAGGCAGCAGACTTCCCTATGGGATGGGTCCGGTCGGCAGATCGGGCCCTGTGTTCCCCTCAGAAGGGAGTCACCTACGACAATTACCCTTTTTTTTTTTCTTGCCGATGGCCGTTGTAATGCACGGGGCTGACTGCTTCCCCCCAGTCAACCCTTTGGATGGATCCCTGTCTGTATCTTCATCCTCCTGGCCCTCAGGTTCCAGAGCCTCATACCTGTTGTGTAAGGGCACCTGGAGGGGTGAGGTGGGCCGAGAGAGGATTCGCCTGCTGAGCCGAGCTGGGATCCGCATCCATCCTTCTCCTTCCCTTGGGTCCCCTCCTTCTGCCTGACTGTACAAGGGCAGGGGAACCTCTCCCTCACTTGATGCTTCCTTCTGGCATGGTCGTCTCAGGGATGGTAGGAACTGGCTCCACCAGTCTATCTCCCTCTTGCACTCCCTGATACTCCTCAGTCTTGCAACTTCTTCTTTCAGCTCTGCCACCATGCTGAGCAGGTCCTCCACCTGCTCGCACCTCACGCAGGTGCTGTCTCGGCAGTACCCTGTCACCAGAGCAAGGCTCTGGCACTCCCTGCAGTCAGAGACCTGGGTGGCTGCATGTTAATGAATAAACAACAAATGAATAAACAAACTAGAAAGTTATAAATACATCCAACTGAGACTGGCCTGAGTTGCAAGCTAAAGCAGGAATGAGCAAACCTGACTTTCTGCAGGTCCACAATTGTGTTTCTTGGACACCTCCTCTGCCTTATAATGAATGTAATATTCTGCAGAAGAGTTTGTTCTTTAAACAAGCAGTCAGACTAAAAGTTTGTACCGTCTACATATGGTAGTATGTACCAACTGCTTGTGCTGTTGTGCTTTGCTTTTTGCAGATAGAAGAGACAAGAGGGCAGAAGGGGAGCTCATGAATGGCAACAGAGCAGTCTGGTGTAAGAAGGATTTGAAAAATGTATTCACTGCAAATTAAAATGATAAAACTGGCCAAGTTCAAGGAGTCATTAATGACTAAAGTACAGCAGAAGTTAATTATAATCTTTAGCTGAATTTATACAAAATAAGTGATTTCTGAACTAGAGAAATAGATTAACTAATGTTTATGCAAAGCATGTACAGCATATCTTGACAAGAAATGAATGTCTGTTTTAAACTTATTACTTCCATGGTGTTATTCATTTTCTTAGCCCCATTAAAACTCAACTGAAAACTACCTGGGACTTTTTTATGAAAAAATCTGAAAAAAAAACCCCAACCAAAACCACTTAATGAACATGAGACAATTTTCTTGTGTTTAATAACCAAAAATGGTACTACATGAAAGAGAAAATGGGAAAAGGGGAACCTCAAGAACAAATCTGATACATGTTTTAGATGGTTCCAATGGAAAAATAAGGTGGACGGAAGAGAAAAGAACTACTAAAATTGTAATTCAGGATCTTACATGGTACATATAAAACCCAGAGCAGGACTGAATTTTTATATGTAACTTTAGATTTCAATGTTGCAAACTCCAACACCCTGGCAAAGCATGTATCCATTGCCATCAAATTCCATAAATAACAGTCGTGTTTTGTTTGTTCTTTTTTTTCAGGAATACATATTTTCTGAGGGAAGAATCTTCCCTAAAGCCCATGTAATGGTGAATTAAAAGTTTTTCAATAAAATCCTGATGTGCTTTCTAGATAATCTTTTCTTAGTAAGCAACAAGCAATAGAAAATTTTTGACTAGTTAAGAATTAAGGTATTTTAGATTTGCAAAAATAAACTAAATTAATGCATGTTTTGAATGTGATGGTCTAGCTAAAACAATATGAGATATGCTTCACATTTGTGATTCGGACATACCAAAATAGAATCAATCTTCAGCCCAGTATAGGTGAATCTTTTTCCTGAAGTCTTTCGGTGTCAGGTTGATGCAGAAGTTACAGCAAGCTGACTGACTAAAAGGATATGGAGCTATTCTATAAGTACTCAGTTAGCCCTCAAGTGGTTTGGACCAGGCCTTTATGTAGTTTAATGAAAAATATGTAGCACATTTCATGATGAGATTTGCAAATGCTTGTTCCTCATTAAAAAGAAAAACAAAACCAAACTAAAACAAAACCTAAACCAGTGTCTGTCAGGAAAAGGTCATTCACAGATAATTGTTGAGAGTTATTCTGTACAGAATACCATCTTGCAAACTGTGTGATTCTTTACTGTACACTTGTTCAAAAAAAGGTCACCGTTATTTTCTTCTGTTGCCACAGTAATGGATAAATTGTATTTTCTTACTTTTATCTCCCCTCAGAACAATCACAGTATTTTACTGAAACTTCTCCAAGAAAACTATATAATTTGGCAAACATCAAGGATGGAGAACGCTAATATAAAAATTTAAAAAAAAAAAGAAACAAACACATGACTCAAAACAAGTGATTGTCATGGGTAGTTACTTTTTTTTTTTTAATAATAAATAGAGTTTTAACTAGGGCATGAGTGCATAGCAATGTTAAGAAGCTGTTGAACTATGTTATCTTAAATCCTGCTTTAAATGAGGATGAGGAACCCAAGTTCTGCTTACAATGTCATCACATATTTTCCCACGTTGTCCATATAGGTAAATACATAATCTTTGCTTTTCTGGATGGTCCATAGTTTCCCTTGATCCTTGACTACATATATGAAAGCATATGTTGAAGTGCCCTTATTTGGAAAGACATATATCAGCTTAATTTCCATGGTAATCCAGGTCCAAGAAGGCAGTTGCCTAGGAAAGTCTAAACTTTTGTGGTCTTCATCATGATCTTGAATGTGACTATAAGAACTAATGAAAGATATGCGAAGCTGGTGATGGATTACTTAAGATCTTGTTACATCACATATTTAACCAAGAAGAAAAAGATGTTTGGCCCGGAGGGATTTAAATCCGTATCATTCCAAGAGAGTTCTTTTTAAACCCAGAAGAGTTCTCTTAGTGCTAAGCTATTGGAGAGCCGTCACATAAGCATTTTCACAAGTGAAGTATACTTGAAGTTTATGCAGTTAAGTGCACAGGATATATGGAAGTCAGGACATGAAAAGGACTTATAGTGACTAGGATGCAATGACGGTGTTTGCAGTTAATTACTATTTTGATTTGTGTTCTTGCAACTGTTTTTGTTTACTTTTATTCTTTTAATCCAGTAACAAATTAGTATAAAAGGCACATTCTAAGGACAAACATTTTGTTGACCTGCATTTTCTTTTAAGATTACCCCTTCTTTCAGTGAAAATCAGGTTTATGACACCTGGTCTCTTTCAGGAAGATCATGGATCTTGCAACCTTGTATCTGAGTTGCATATTGTTTAGTGAAGAGTATGACCTAGAAATGTTAGAACATAAGGAGTAAAGTACTTTCTTAGGAAGCAGAAGCAATAAATTCAAGCCTGCTTAGACTGAGGATACTCTGAAATTACAGTTCTCTCATTCCTGGCAAGTATTGTAAACAGTAGGATACTGTAGAACAGTAAGACCACATTTTCTACACATCATCTTCCTTTTATTAGAGCCAACCTTACTCTTCTAGGTGTTAATTCTAAGAAAAGGATCAAACAGCCTGGATGCAAAGCCTAGGTGGAGGATGCCTGATATTCCCTCCTGATATCTTATACGCTTAGTGAAAAGAGGCAGAATTAAATTTATTTTTCCCATTTTGTTTACTTAGCTTTTTCTTCCCTCTAAAATAAAATGTTTAATTGCTATGCAAAATGTAAACTCTGATCTACCCTACTAGGAAGATTAAGAGAAGTTTATATTTTATACAACTGGACTCTTCTGTTCTCAGGATGGGGAGTTCTCTTGTTCACATCTGCAGCACTGTGCTTTGTGTTAATAGTTTGGGAGTGTTTGTGTGATTTTCTGGAAGAAATTAGTGAGATAAAATAGCTGGGTTTCATCACACCTCATTTCTGATGTGCAGCATGTAAACTTCCATGGCTGAACTAATCACCTTAAATCCACTTTATGATCAGTGGAAAAAAATAATAATTTCTAGGACTTGATGCCGACTCATGTTTACTCTGCTGTCTATCTTTGCAGCAGAGCTGCTCCCCAGCCAGTCCATCCCCAGCCTTTTTCATTACAAGAATTTCTTCCTTCCCAGGTGCAGGACTTTGCCTGAATCCTTGTTGAATTTCAGTAACCCATTCCTCCAGCCTGTCTAGGTCTCTCTAAATGGAAGCTCTGTCCTCAAACATATTGATTGCCTAATCCTCAAGCTACTATACATTTGTATTTATTATATTATCATAATCTACATTCATATATTTTAATTCATCTCTCATAAGAAAGGAAGGAAATTAGGAAGGAAGTTAGGAAGGAAGTTAGGAAGGAAGCAAGCAAGACAGTCTAGACCTCAAAACTGAGAAAAGTAGTATTTCAAGCTATTTAAGTTTTGAACCATTTTTTTCTTTGTAGTGGTATGACCATAGTCTTTCAGTGCTTAGCAACACTTAGTGAGTCTGACCTAAAGATGCAGGGTGCTGTTTATCTTTCTGTTCCTGATTACTATCTTTTTAATAACATTTAATAAACCCCCCTGCTAGCATCTAGTAAAGATTCCTAGCATCAATTCAGAAAAAAAAAAAACCCAGTCCCCCGGAAACAGTCCCCTGGTGGTTAAGAATCTCATCTGAAACATCAAAATCCAGGTTTAAATTCCAAGACTGAGGGTAGATTGACCCTATTGACTGAAACATGGTGTTTGAGTATTTGTGCCTGCTTAGACAACAAAATAATTAAGTTGTATGTGCAAAAGTTCCAAATAGTCTAGATATTCTAGGCCCTGCAGATTACCATGCTCATTGCAGAAGACTGTTGATGTCAAAATTTGCTTTGATGTCTCTACTGTGCAGCTATATCATCAGCTGGACAAACTAGGGATTCAGAAAGATGCCTACTAATCCTAATGTGAAAGCTCTAAATGCTATCTGTTCTGAAATCTATCCTTTCTTTCTTAAATGTTTTCTCTTAGGAAAAAATTTTTCAACATATGCAGAACAAAAACACATTTCAGAATGTCATTTTTTTAATGAAGCAGATTTTCTGCTTTGTAGCCAGATCTACCTATAAATATCGCTACATAGCTTCCAGTAGTTTAGCTCCTCAAATCCTTTTATTTCCCAGATTGCCTGCCGAAGTGATATGGTGTATATAATAGAGAACCAAAAATAACTGATATAATTTAACTGATGTTATTTTAGCTGATTTTGCAAATCAGCACAAATTAATTTGCTGTGATTATTTCTAGTAAAATAGATGAAATAGATTAATCTCTTTTTCCCTAACACTTAATTTCCCTGAAGAGACCAGCTGGGACTGAGAAAAATCATTTAACATATATAAAGAAATGTTCAAGATGACTATATTATTTGTTTCTCCTCCAGCAGGCTACTGAACTGTTTCTGATGTAAACTTAAGACACTGGACCTACATTTGAAAGCCTCAAAAATCTCTGGCCTTTGGATGTGGGGAATGAGGGACTTTTTGCTACTTCTTCAGAGATTTGGTTCATGGATTTCTTGCAATGCAAAACAGTCAGTCATCTGAACTCCTGTGAAAATGCACATAGACTTCCTGCCAAAGCTTAATAAAGCACTGCTGTCTGATGGCTTTACTATTTGTAAGCTACTGGGCTTGAGGGATAAAGAGATCTGGGGGAAATCTGCATGAGAGGTGAAATTCTGTACTAAACACAAGTCCTGTTGTGCAGACTGAGGAACTCTTCATAGGAATATAGCAGCATCCACTTTTTATCCAGCAAAATGTAGAGCTACTTATACTGGCAAACCCATGGGTTTGAGATAAGCTACCAGGAAAGCTTTAATAAATATCCTTGGACAGGTGTTTGGAGATTACGATTGTGATTTGAACTTTACAAGGTGGTTAATAGCTGCAACACTACAGTGGAAAGCTAAATGACCTAAACTAGAAGCCTAACTTTTAAATTATTGGAGGTATCTGAGTGAACCGTAGCCGTAACTCTTTTCTACCCATATAAACATCTGCTGAGCCAGGGACAGCACATGTTGTGGCTAGCTTAAACATATGGGTTCACTTATAAATGTTCTCATTGGCCATCTAGCTGCTGCCAAAACAAATGTAAAGCGGCTGAGGTTTGCCTGAGCTGCCCTCAGAAGGCACAGCCCTCACATTGTGAAAATCAATGAAATTACACCAAAGCGCAACAAGTAACAGAAAGACGAGTTGGTCAAGTAGTGCTCTGTTTCCCAAGAATAGCACTACTTCTCCAGTAACTCTCAGAAAAGCTGCTTCAAGTTTTCAAAGCAGTGTAAGCAAAACTGAATTTTGCCACCTCAAGGATGAAGAGCTGCCATAGGTGAAAGGAAGGGGCTGAAGAGGGATAAAACATCCTGGCAGTGGGCAGGGAGCTGCAAGGAAGGAAAACCCTAAAGGTTCAGGTTGTTCTGTCAGTAGCTGCTGCTGCTGCTAGGTGCAAATATTCTCTTTGATTACCTGTCCACTTTCTGCTTTACCACACCTTCTGATTACACCCTCAGCTGTGGGGAATCAGTGTTGTAAGGCATGGTGGGTCACAGACACCAGCTGGTTTGTCTCTAGGTATTTGGTTGCTTACATTGTTACTGCTTAGTACCAGGTTTGATTCCCAGTATGATTGCATTGCCTTACAGAAGCTAAAGCTTTGTTCACTAAAATTGAGTTTTGCATGTCTGGAGGACAAAACAGATTAGAGAACTTACTGTGTGATTGGTATGGTTTTGCCCTTTGCTGCAAAATTTCACACTGCCGCTGTGTCATGCTCCTTTTTAATTGAAATTAGATATAATTTTTAGAGGGAAGTATTTGTTTAATTGCAGCTTTTCAAACTCTCCTTGGACTCTCTTTTTTTTTTTTTTTTTTTTTTTTTTGAGGTACAACCAGATAAATGGCATTGCAGTGATGATGACCCTGACTTTACACCATGCTCATCATGATACACAGTGTCAGCTTGAGTGGTACAATTAATGTGACGTGACCTTATGCCATACTGAATGTCACAGCAACATTTTGTTTTTTCCCCTTCATTCCAGGAATAACTGTCAGAAATCATTTTTTATTGTGTCAACTACCCAAACACTTACATCCACAATGGTATGTGTTATAAAACACCTTATCTTCAAACAATCTGGCAGTTAGCCCCTGGAATATTTTCTCTAACCTTTAGATACTCACAGTGTTTTCCCAAATGACTGTATTTTATTTACCTCACTAAGTTGTACAGTTTAGTGCCACTAACAAGCTCTCCTGATTATTTAACCAATCTGTACCATACACTAGGCTTTTATGTTTTGCTTTTATTTTTTTCTGACCAGTCCAGAAGATCTGGAATATTCTTTCTTGGCAGATTATGATTTCAGGATGTTTGTTCTCCAGATCAAGCTGACGTTTAAAAGCAAATTTCTTTTTCAATATCCATATGACTGCCTTTGCTTGGTATATGGGAAATGGTTGTTGACAACCCTGTGAGGTCCTGAGTGGATAAGCAGAGCAGTGCATGGACTCAAGAGCCATCCTGCAGGTCTCCAAGAACAATTTGATCAAAGCTGTGGGGGAAAAAGCCTGCCATTTTAATTTAAACCATAATTGGAAGAGGGTAAGGGTTTTTTTTGTCAGATATTAGTATAAATTATTATAGTCAATGAACTATTTTGGTTTGTTTCCCCATAATATCTGTTTTGGCTGAGCTCAGGCAAACTGCTCACATTAGTATTAGCCAGCTGATGATTACCTTATTTCTGTGCTACAAAGAGTTTCTTTTCCACCTGATGATACTTCAAGTACTTGCTGCAAATATTTGGCTTTCATCACTCCACTGAAATAATGTCCCCCACTGTAATAATATTCCTATTTTGGGACCCAATGCAACTCTCATTAGAGCTATTTATTGAATTAGAGGAGAACTGAAGTAATATTCTCCTGGTGACCTTTTGCTCTGGAGTACAGTGAGCTGATGTCTGTCACCCTTCAATTCATTTATTGCTAAGATGCTCCTGTTGAGTTTGCTTTAGCATTGTTCATGTAAAGTAGCACCCAGCTTATTCAGGAATTGGTCCTTCCAATGTATAAAGAATTTAGCCCTTCACTGCATAAATGAACTAGTCTGGAAAACTTCAGATCATATATTTTGTTCATTTTTGAACGAGGAAAGAAAATAATTCAGTTTTCCTTAATTAAAATGATAAAAATTTCTGTGAACAACTTCATCTTTGATACAAAGAAAGCTAAAGGGATTTCACCATGCTGCCCAACTTTGGAAACCTTGACTTATTTACCTTAGTTTAGGACAAGAGTCCTCCCAGGCTGTCTGTATACTCACAGGAGAAAGGTGGACTCCCTCTTAAGCATGTCTCCTTGTAAAAGATTACCTCCTGTGTTTTCGATCACCCCTCACTCTTTCTCCCTTGAGTCTGCTAATGACCCCACAGAAAAAAATGAAAGAAAAATTATAAGAAATACTGAACACAGCCTGATCCTTCCCCAATACACTCTCCAGCTCCTAGCAGTAGTGTTTTAGGTAGCTGCTGAACTGGACTTTTAATCTGGACCACTAATAGACTCTGAAATAGTTCTATATGTTGGTTTTGCCTTTTTTTGGTTTTTTTTTTGTGACTCCAAAAATCTGTTTTCTAAGTGATAATAGCTCATTTAGAACCTATCATTTTATATAGTTTTTCCCATGCTTATTACTTTGCATTTGTCAACACTGAACCTTTTATTTATTTTATTAGTCATTCACTTCTGTAACTGTGTAATCAGCATTAGCATTGACTTTCTTGAATAACTCTGTACCATCAGCAAACTTTGTCACCTCACTGTTCATGTCCTTAACTGAATTATTTTTATTGATACAATGAATCCATGTCCTAATTCCAGTAACCTTCTTCCTTTGTGATTATTGGTATTTTTTTTAGGCTTGAACTTATTTTCTTGTTTTAATCAGTTACTGATCTATAAGTGAAACTTGTTTCTTACCAATGAGAATTATTTTTTCTAAGAGCCTTCTGACAAGCATATTGTCAAAAGCTTGTAAAAGCCTTGTGTATGCAAGTCTGAATGGACCACCCATATTCATGTGCTATTTCACTTCTTCACAGAAATTTAATAGCTCTGTGAGGCACACCTTTCCTCTATAAGAAAGGTTTTTAATTATTGATATTGAACTCTGTATGTCATATTTATCCATGTATCTCTTCATACTTGTTCAACTGTTTATCCCTGCATCATCCCCCAAAGCTTTTCTTACAGGTCATTTTCTTATTCTATTACCAAATCAATCTACCAGCAAGTAATAGTTACCTATCATCGTTAGTGCTTTAAATGCATAAACATGAAGTATTTAATCATAATTAAGTTAATTTAGAACTCTTGAATGATTCCATGTGGTCCTTGAAATTTGTTTCTTTTCTTTTTGTTAATTCATTCTGAATCCAGCTCTGCTACTGAGATTTCACTTGCAGGCAGTTACTCATTTCTGCCCCCATATAAACAAACCCCAGTCTGTCAAATTCCCTTAGGTATTTGTAGTGTATACTGATCTAAAAATGTGTATATATTTAATTTTACCAAAAGGTCTAGTGAACACTCTTTATATTCTTGATCCCCTATTTGTGCTACAGGTTCTGTATCAGGCTTCATATTTTTGGAAAATCTTTTGCTATTAAATTCTGAGTCATTGGCAGGTTGCATCTCAAAATCTTTGTGCCTCTATCTTATTGTGATTTTGCAATTAATTTTCCAAATTATACTTTTTTTTTTATTTTAAAGAATACCAGACCCTAATTTAGGCATTTAGCTTCAGTGCCTTACATTGAGCTGCATAACTGTAATCTGTAAATTAATTAGTAGACAGGAGTAGTAGGAGTAGATCCACATGCTTTGGATCATCCCAGCAGGAGTGACTGTTCAAGATAATCAGGAATATTGTCCAGTGCATAAAGACTTATGCATCAGCGTTGCAAACACTAAATGTTGGATTCAGCTACAGCTGTATATGTTATTCATTTAATCAAAAGTACCATTTCTGTGTATTTTTGCACAATAAAAATGTATAAAAATACAGTTATTGCTGAACTCAAACTCATCTAGTAAAAGCAGGAAGCAAACACTTTGAAATCTTTCAGTGATGCTTCGTAACCAGGTTTCGAGGCCTCAGTGATCATAGCCTTGATCTATGGAGTGTAATATTGACAGTGCCAAGTCAAATTTTTCAGACTATGGAATTAGAATAGAATACAATAGACTATTTCAGTTGGAAGGGACCTACAACGATCATCTGGTCCAACTGCCTGACCACTTCAGGGCTGACCAAGTTAAGGCATGTTATTAAAGGCATTGTCCAAATGCCTCTTAAACACTGACAGGCTCAGGGCATTGACCACCTCTCTAGGAAGCCTGTTCAAGTGTTTGACCACCCTCTTGGTAAAGAAATGCTTCCTAATGTCCAGTCTAAATCGCCCCTGGTGCAACTTTGAACCATTCCCACACGTCCTGTCACTGGATACCAGGGAGAAGAAATCAGTACTTCCCCCTCCATTTTGTTTACATCTTTGTTTAATAAGGTAAGGAAAAGTAATTTGAAGAAAAATAGCTAAGACAAAGACAAATCTATACTAACTGAGCAATCATCAGTCAAAAATTAAAAGGGTGTACTCCAACCTTAAAGCCATTGTATGTGTGAATTATAACGCATTTATAACCAAATATATGTACCTTCATGTGTATATAGCAGAGCAAAATGGATTCCAAAAGGATCTTTACAGAGCTGAGTTTCTTCTTATTTAGGTTAGGAAATTTCAACAATATCCAGTTGCAGGATGTTATTATTTTTTTTTATTTAACTCCAAAACCAAGAACTTCTATTATCCTCTCTCCCAACAACAACTCATTCTTTAAAAGGCCTTAAATAATCTTATTTTAAGTTTATACAAGAATTTAAAAGTGAGAACATAATTTTGAGCATGGATGGCTAACGTGTCTCAGCAAATAAGGATGAGGCTGCTATCATTGTGCTGTAATCAACATTTCTGGTGTTTACTCAGGCAGTATAATTGTGATTTATTGTCTCTTTATTTTTGTCACGTCATCTCTTAAAAATGAAAATAAAGTAAGCAGTTGGTGCCAGAAGTTGGCAGTGAATGACCATAAACAGAGCATTACAATGCTCCTCAAAAACATAATTTTAACCCAAAATCAAACCTGTTGTTGTACAGAATACAAACGTGACATTTTTCCAGATACCTAGAACCTACAGATTTAGGAGTGGCAGCTGTTAAACAAACAAGTAGCAAATGCGTGAAGTGTCATTTATCACTTATCGGAAGGCATTCACAGAGCTATGAATTTAAATTTTTAGCAACCAGCTACAGCTGAACATTAAAAAAAAAAAATAAAAAGGAGGAAGACAGAGACAGAGAGGGGAAAAAAAAGAAAGGATGAAAGAGCATAAGAGAGAACAATGTCCTGCTTTCCAGGAGCAGTATATAACTATACCAAACATAGACACGGGGACATTGTCTCCATTTATTTTCACTTCTTTTCTTTACAAAAAAACCATGGCTTGTTGCCAGTGTTATTTTCCCCACTTGCAACAGCCCTTTTGGGTTTTTCTGTATGTTGTCTTGCTCCCCTTCTTAGTATTATGACTTGTAATCCTCCATTCAAGGACTGCCACAGCCTGATGGTCAACTACACAGCAACTTGTTGCTTCTTGTCTGAAATGAGACTGTAATGTCCTCAGGATGCTTCCTCATGCTTTGTATTTTGTGTCAGCATAGAATGGCCCTGTGCCATTTGCGAATACTAGTGTAATGGAGGCAATGAATGATAACAAAGGTTTCAGGTAGTTAGAAAGAGAAAATTAGGAGAGGGATAAATCATCCTCTTCTTGAAGACTTCTCTCCATAGCTTGATGGTTAAGGCAGGAGAAATAGATTAATTCATACTTGCTGGAGCAGGCTGCTAACCCAGTTGACAGTAGAGGCATTGTGGATCAAGAGCATGATGACTCAGGCTTACAGGAT
The DNA here is from genome assembly GCF_047370975.1 of Nipponia nippon. Classification (NCBI taxonomy): domain Eukaryota; kingdom Metazoa; phylum Chordata; class Aves; order Pelecaniformes; family Threskiornithidae; genus Nipponia; species Nipponia nippon. The sequence goes on along the minus strand of NW_028262358.1, from coordinate 112,542,529 downwards.
CTGCTGTTCTTCAGAGTGGTGTCTGCTTGAAACATGTATTTTCTTTGCACTTTCCTGCAGTAGCTTATGTTTTTATTCTCTGTCAAGACACACTAGTTACTTTCCTGTTCTTGCTCTCTATTAATAAGTAGCTTCCAAAATGATTCTAGAAATAGACCTGTTGGGAAGATTCTTAATGTGAATAATCCCGAATTGCAGCTTTCAGAGAAAAAAGGAAAAAAAAATTCTTCCAGAAGATTCCTGTTTTCTTTATATATTCTTTTATGTACACTTTTCTATTTTCATCCATCTCCAACAAAAAGTTAAGAGAAACACTCAAAACATTGCATACAATTCATTCAGACAGATCCCAAGGGCCTTACAAAAACAGTGATCCTTTACTGTGCCATTTTGTTAGGAACAGATATTGACATTTCATTCCCTGTCTGATTCATTGGCAGAAGCAAAAACTATATGCAAGGCCAAAAAACATTTATTGAGTAATATCTTGCTCTATGGCTAGTTTAATTCAGGCCAGTATGCCTACTGGTGGATGTGGTTTAGCTTTCCATCACTGAAGGTAAAAATATCCTAAGAAAGAGGACTGTAATTTGTTGATTGTGAGATGTGAATTCTTCAAAACTCCTACTTGGGTTCTTTTTTCTTTCACAAAATGGGATGCGTAGAGTCTCATATAGTCCTTTTGCAGAGAAAATTACCACAAAGCGCATTAGCACAGGGAGTTTTATCCTCCTATATCATTAATGAACTCAGTTTTACTTTCTCTACTTTGTGTTTGCAAGCTTTTGTGTGACAGCTGAACTCTTGGTTAATACGACAGGGACTGAGCCAGGAACCTCAAGAGCTAAGAATGCTTAATGCAACAGCTTGAACTAAAAAACCAGCACTCTGTAGCTGGGAGCTGTAACACTTGTATCCTCTGTGAATAACTCACTAGTACGCTGCAGTTGCTCTTACTTACTTACTTTGCTTAATTTCAAACTACACTTTTTGTTCATGTATTTACACTTAAATATTTAATTCATTTTTGCTGGGAGTTTAGCTCTTTGTAAATGGCAGGCAAGTTTTTCAGATAAAAATGGCAGACACACCTAAATGATTTTCTCTGTTTTCAGTAAGGTTTACTCCAACGACATGAGGCACCATTTAACTTCAGCTACGTAAAAGAAAATCATAGAATCATAGAATCATTTATGTTGGAAAGGACCTTTAAGATCATCAAGTCCAACTGTTAACCTAACACTGCCAAGTCCACCACTAAACCATGTCCCTAAGCACCATGTCTACACATCTTTTAAATACCACCAGGGATGGGGACTCAACCACTTCCCTGGGCAGCCTGTTCCAGTGCCTGACAACCCTTTCAGTGAAGAAGTTTTTCCTAATATCCAATCTAAACCTCCCCTGATGCAACTTGAGGCCATTTCCTCTTGTCTTATCAGTTGTTACTTGGCAGAAGAGACCAACACCCGCCTTGCTACAACCTCCTTTCAGATAATTGTAGAGAGCAATAAGGTCTCCCCTCAGCCTCCTCTTCTCCAGACTAAACAACCCCAGTTCCCTCAGCCACTCCTCATAAGACCTGTGCTCTACACCCTTCATCAGCTTTGTTGCCCTTCTTTGGACATGGTCCAGCATCTCAATGTCTTTTGTGTAGTGAGGGGCCCAAAACTGAACACAGTACTCGAGATGCAACCTCACCAATGCCGAGTACAAGGGGATGATCACTTCCCTAGTCCTGCTGGCCACACTATTTCTGATACAAGCCAGGGTGCTATTGGCCTTCTTGGTCACCTGAGCACACTGCTGGCTCATATCCAGCTGGCTGCCAACCGCAACCCCCAGGTCCCTTTCTGCCAGGGAGCTCTCCAGCCACTCTTTCCCAAGCCTGTATTATTGCATGGGGTTGTTGTGACCCAAGTGCAGGACCTGGCACTTAGCCTTGTTGAATCTCATACAGTTGTCCTCGGCCCATTTATTCAGCCTGTCCAGGTCCCTCTGTAGGGCCTTCCTACCCGCCAACAGATCAACACTCCCGCCCAACTTGGTGTCATCTACAAACTTACTGAGGGTGCACTCAATCCCCTCGTCCAGATCATTGATAAAAATATTAAACAGAAGTGGCCCCAATACTGAGCCCTGGGGAACACTACTTGTGACCGGTCACCAACTGGATTGAACTCCATTCACCACAACTCTTTGGCCCTGGCCATCCAGACAGTTTTTTACCCACCAAAGAGTATACCTGTCCAATCCATGAGCAGCCAGTTTCTCCAGGAGAATGCTGTGGGAAACCATGTCAAAGGCCTTACTAAAGTCCAGGTAGACCACATCCACAGCCTTTCCCTCATCCACTAAGCAGGTCACCTTGTCATAGAAGGAGATCACGTTAGTCAAGCAGGACCTGCCTTTCATGAGCCCATGCTGACGGGGCCTGATCCCCTGGTTGTCCCATATGTGCTGCATGCACTCAAGATGATCTGCTCCATAACCTTCCTGGGCACTGAGGTCAGGCTGACAGGCCTGTAGTTCCCCAGATCCTCCTTCTGGCGCTTCTTGCACATGGGCGTCACATTTGCTAACTTCCGGTCAACTGGAACCTCCCTGGTTAGCCAGGACTACTGATAAATGATGGAAAGTGGCTTGGTGAGCACCTCCGCCAGCTCCCTCAGTACCCTTGGGTAGATCCCATCCAGCCCCATAGACTTGTGTGTGTCTACATGGAGTAGCAGGTCACTAACCATTTCCCCTTGGATTATGGGGCTTCATTCTGCTCCCACTCCCTGTCTTCCAGCTCAGGGGCCTGGGTACCCTGAAAACAACTGGTCTTACTATTAAAACTGAGGCAAAGAAGGCATTAAGTACCTCAGCCTTTTCCTCATCCTTTGTCACTATGTTACCCCCTGCATCCACTAAAGGATGGAGATACTCCTTAGCTCTCCTTTTGTTGCTAATGTATTTATAGAAACATTTTTTATTGTCTTTTATGGCAGTAGCCAGATTAAGTTCTAGTTGGGCTTTGGTCCTTCTAATGTTCTCCCTGCATAACCTCATGACATCCTTGTTGTCCTCCTGAGTTGCCTGCCCCTTCTTGCAAAGGTCATAAACTCTCTTTTTTTTCCTGAGTTCCAGCTGAAATGTCTAACTGAAAATAGTCAACTAACCTACCTTTATAGCCAATGGGGAGAAACAAGGAAAACTCTTCATCTTGCTATTTTATTTGCCTGTTCTACTGGAATGGATAAATTCTAGAGACACCAGTCCCTCCTTTTGGTGATGGTCTTTCCCATCTGCAATGAGTATCAGGTTCTGGAATATGGGTGTTCAGTGCTGTTTGAGATACCATTTCCACTTGGCTTCCAGCCATCACTCCAGAATAGAGTGGATTTTTTGCATAGCTTTTGTGTCATGTCTGCCAACTCCGGGCTGATGCCTGAGATACTCTACAACATCTGAAATAGCAGTGCACAACTATGCTTAGGTATCTGAATTATTCCCCTGACTATAGGTAATGAAGAGTGGTAAGAGAATTAGCTACCCTTTAAATCCTAATTTCATTGACATCACTAGCAAAACTGATTTAATTTTAGTTTTGCAGGTGCAGACCGTTACCTCCCATAAGCCTCAGATTAACAAAAAATACACCTGAGTAGACAGTCTAGGTAGACAGCAGAGAGTGTTTGTAAATAATTTTCATCTCCTTTGCTGGAAAATTGTAAGTATATCAAAGATAGCTATGCATGATTAATTTTCAGTCAAAAAAAGGACTCCAAGTAAGTTTACCAGCTAGGCTTGAACATTTTGTTTGTTAAATAACAAAAAAAAGGCAAGTTGGCTCAGAACACGAGTGAGTAGTGAGTTACGCAATTTTTAAGTTTGAAGTTTCACTGCTAGGAATATCTTTATTTCTAATCAATAGAACAAAACCACATAATTTTAAAAAGAAATGTGCATGATTGCATTATACAGTCACACAATCTATGCCTACGCAGTTTTGTTATGGAAAGCTGTTTGCTTTGTCTAATAAGAACCCGTATAGTGTCTAATTCAAATTAAATGAATAGGAGTCTGACAAATAGTGGCGGGACTGAAATCTCAGAGCTGTCTTCTACTTTGAAGTTTAAGTCCCTTTAAGAAGAGATCATGTCTACATAGATTTTTGGGATTTCTTTTTACACTCCCCATATCATGCTCTTTGCTTACTCAATGCAAAAATACTTCAAAGCAAAAGAAAAATGCATGTATGTAATGTACACATTATAGCAAACCCAAAAGAATTCATGTGTTTGTAAAAAGATTTATGAAAATGTTTTAGCTGCTTACAGTGTTGCAGGTTTTCTGACAATTTTAAGAACATGATCATAAGCCCTTCTGAGGCTAAAGACTGTCTTAAGCAGCATCTAAGCTGAGTGACAACAATGGAGCAAGACATAGTCATACCAGAAATAAATGGGATTCCTTTGAAAAATTGTTCTGTAAATACTAATCATCTATAATTATAAACACTAGTTCTCCAAAGTCTTGATAGATTTGTCTCCCTCCTCCTAAGAAAAATTAAAAAACAGAGAGCAGTTTGCATCTAAGTTACTGGTTTCAGGAAAAAAAAAAATGGCTAGAGTAGTCTTGTCTGTAGATTAATATGCCATTTCATTGAAAAATAGAATTGGTGTATTCCAAAATTATAAAGGCTTAAAACATCCACCAGATTCATACAGAAAAATAGGAGGTTTGCAGAAGAGCCTTAGAGCTTTCAGACATCTAATTTAAACAGGCAATGTGTGTTGCTTTGCCTGTCACTAGAAGCTGTTGTTTTTATGATGATGCTTTCCATATTCAAACAGTTTTAAAATATTGGATATTTATCTTTTCCCTTCCACTGAATTTTTATGGTTTTCTTATGTAAGTTACACAGAAGAGAACTCTTTCTGAACATGCAGTAATGATACTAAATCTTCATAAATACATAGAAGAAGAAGCAGAACATTAATAAAAAGTACCTGAAGTGGAAAGAGTTTTGACAATAAACAAATTTTTAAAACTTAAAACTATACTGGCAGTCTCCAGTCAGATACTAACATGAATCATTCATCAGACATATAACTCTCCATGTAATTGTTTCCCCCTTAAATCCTGCAGACATAATTCAAGTCTGGAAGGAAAAACACTAAGATGTCATTCCCTACTGGGCTACCTAGGCTATTTCAAACTCCTGGAGTGTTTAAACTGAGTCATGTCTGATGAATTATTTTTTCATGAGAAGCAGAAACCCTCTTGGCAACAGAGATGAAGACTCTGGTCTCTGAAAGCCGTGGATCTCAGGAGCTTTTCACGCTCAGAGCCACTGTGTGGTGGACAATGTAAGCTACTTTTGCAGGTCTAGATGTTTGTGCCTCTCACCCATTGGTCTGCCTTCTCCCAACAGGTTGAGAGGGATGATGAAGGAAAGAGTTAAAATAATGATGTTATGGTCATCATTATCTTACTGATTCCATATGGATTTGCAGAAGATCTAGATTTTCCAGTCCTGCAACTGATATTTAACATCTTCATAGGCTGAATACTAAAATTCTGCACCAAATACTATTTCTGCCTTTGCTGAAAGGGAAACATTTTACCTACATCAGATTCAATGACTGGAGACAGGAATGTCACATTTTACTGATGTTCAGCGTGTGAGTAAAGCAGCTCATATGCTCTCCTAATGGCTTTTTAGCCACTATCTATGACAGCATTACTCCTACTAAATCATAAACGTAAGCTGTCAGCTTTTACATATTGTAGGCTGAGCTTTTTCAGTTCTCTAGCCATTAGCACTGCCATTAGTACTTTTTGAAAAACTTACTATGTAATTGTGGATACTGCTGATCACAACAAATCTTTAGAAAATGTAGCGCCACATCTATTTACTTCCCTAATGACTGAATTTCACATCATTCTTCTGCTGTCAATTTGCTCCTTAGAAAACTAGGATTTTATTTATTTATTTAATATTTTTTGTGTGTGCTTAAGACAGCCTGACTCAATTGCCACTCAGTTTAGGGATAATTACACATTAGATGCTATAAATGGACACAAAAAATATATTTCCTTAAGAATCCAGAAGAAGAGGAAAAAGAATAACAAAGAGCAGGCTTTAGAAACACTTGTAAGCCACTTGTCTATCCATACCAGCTGTTTGACACTAGCACTCTCCTTGAAATCATTTTTAGACTGAAATCACACAGCGATGCTGCTTCTGAAATGTTAATGTTTTCATGTCTAAAGCAAGACTAGATCATTCTCTCCTGAAGTTTTTTAGCAGGCAGTTAGGTCCTTGCCAGCACCAACAACATTTTGGACCCCTACTGATGATAGAGTAAAAGAACTGCCTTCTGTCTTGCTTTCAGGGAATAAATGCTCCTTGTGACTCACACTGCCTTACTCCTCTTGAATGCAGCTGTCTTTTTCTCATCAGAGTTCAAGTAAATTTACAAGGGTGCTTTAGTGAGAGAAAACTGAAAAGGCTGCTTATTCTCCAAGCTCACTATGCTGGCTTTTTTCTGAGAAACACTCATTGTTCAGTAATGATATTCCCTGCCGAACTCCCAAATTGATTCTGGGGGAGAAACAGGAAGGATGTTTTGAAGGTTAAATTAAATGACAAGTTTTGTCAGTGTGGTCCATAAAGATCATAATGTGTTATTTATTTAGGGCTTTTGCTGGGACTGGGATTGTACAATGTGGAATGTCCCCTCTGGAATATTTGCAAGATTTGTCCCATGTGTTTGGAGCCTAACAACCCCAGAAATATGCCATGGAGAGCCTGTGGCTTCTGGTAGTCCATTGCTGTAATGAAAATGTGGTTATATACTTCTAGCCTGGGCACAATGGGCCATAGCCACTTCTCACCACCCAGGCTGAACCAATCAAGCAGGGGGTCTTTTATCCTCTCTTTATTTGACGTCACGTCTAGCACTGTCTGACAAAGAAAGCTGAATTTAATTACAGCTGTGTAACCATTCCTGGTTGTGTGATTGCTGAAGGTACCCTGCATGGGTGTCTGGAGCGGTGACCACCTGGATCCTCAGGGGAAGAGCAAAGACAAAATGACAGGGAAAGTAGGAAAGAACAAAACACCAACTCTATGTTACTCCCTTACCAGCACTGTTGGGTTTTTTTTGTAAGCTCACACAGCAGCACTGGCCAAGGTTGTGCTTTTTGTGCTTTGGCAACATCCTTAATGCCCCATCATGCCATCAGTATCATTTGTCACTGTTAGAGGAGCAGTGAAGTAACAACTTTGTTCTACCTTTCCTAGCAAACCTGCTTAACAATAGCTCAAAACATATACTGCATTTTTCTCATAGCCAGCCTGTTCCCTCAGAGCACCAAAGGACAACTCACCTTTGTCTCTTAGGCACTGGATGAGTACTTTGAAAGAAGAAAACAAAGACTCATTGGCTTCTGTGAATCTGTTGAAGCCCGAGCTAAATCAAAAGAAGCAGCAGGCCAAACTTTTGGGTGCACTCTTGGGAGGATGGGAAAAGTGGAGGAAGTGACAGCAGACATTAAAATACTCCATGTAGTGTTTTGCAAATGAAAAATTGACATTTCAGATGGTTTTGCAGTAGACCTGGTTGACTATTATATAGGTGATTGCAGAAAATGTTTCAAATTAATGTGGCAAGTTTGCTATGCTCTTATTTACGAGTTGTAACTATTTTAATTTCTCTGTAACACTGAATTGTTGCAGCCATTTTGGATTGAGGCCTAGCAGCTTCTTGAAAACATTAATAATTGAAAACCTGAAATTCGTGTATTGCTTTCCTCTCAAAACAGAACTTCAAAGTATTTTAAACTGCTGCAGAAGAAAAAAAATTTCTTATCTGGAACTAATTTAAAATTTCATCTGTATTTTGCCAAGTTCTTGAGTACAATGTTGTATAACATGATCTGACAGTTGGACTCTGATGATAAAGAAACAATTTGCTTAAAACAATTGTGTAAGTTACCTCTCCAAACCACTTCTTCTGTCCTTTTCCTACTGGCCCTAAATTTGTGTCAGATAATGTGAAAGGCTTGCCAGTATTCTTTATAATCTGTAGGAGAAAAAATAAAACCAGGGAAGATTCTTAATAATTATTTTAAAATTTTAAGAATTGCTTAAGAATTAGTTTTAAGCAAGCAAATTTGCTTTTAAAGCAAGGAAAATGTTAAGATGTATAAAAAATATAGTGTACACAGGGAGCTTTACAATGTCTTTATACAAAACCATGATGCACATTAATAACGAGTATTTGGAGCCTTGTCTTAAGTATCTAGCAGTCTCAAGAAAAGCATTACTAAAGTGGAAGGACTCAGAAAACAGTCACAAAAATGAGGCCTAGAAAAACTCATAATAAAAATGCAATGTTTCCCTTTCTTAGCATGGTGAAAAAACTAAGGATAGAAAATCTTTAGTAATTAGTTTGGGGTTGTTTTTTCATTTCTTGTTGATATCAGTAGTTCAGTATACTAAGACAGCGTGGTACAGTCTATGCAGAGTTTAAGACAAAATTCAAGCTTACGTATTTTTACAGCTGAATGACTTTTTTGTTTGGTTCGTTGGTTGGTTGTTTTTTTTCCCTCCAAGAGTTTCCCAAGACTTAAAGATAAGGAATCATACACACATAAAAAAGGAGAAAATAAGCAACCTTGACAAACCTAACATACAAAGGTGAGACTCCAGTGTTGATACATCACATGAAAAATAGGTGCTGGTAGGAAATGGTGTCTGGTGGTCATTCCACTGATGTTTGTTGGTCCTGAAAGCTCCATATGGTTCCAATTCATTCCTTCAGCACTTTCAGTCTCTTAATGAGAATTGGTATTGTTATTCTTCCACTTCTACCACAAAAGCTTCAGGAAGTTGGTGTAACATAAAAGTTACAGTTACTCTGCTTTCCACTTCTCCCCCTCATGCCTCCCTCTTCCCCACAGTAGAGAGACAGTATGGTTTCTAATAATAGGCATTTGAATGCAGGTGTACGGAAGCAAAAAATTCAACTCTAATTCAGCGTTCCACAACTGAGTGATATTTTGATGAAGGTCATTCTGAATCATGAATTGTAAGGCTAACTGCAGAGCTGACATCTGCAGCATTTTAGAGCTTGAGAAGCCTAGTAAACTGACCAGGTAGATTATGCAGCCCTCTGCTTAATCCTATATTTTATGGCATTTAATAGAGTGATTTATGGAGTCTGATCAATCAGAGCTTATACCATCACAGCAAACTTGAAAAAGTATAGATGAGCAGTAAAATAAGGATATACAAGCACTTCCTGTCATCATCTTGTCTTGTAAAATTTGTCAGCTAGGACCTAAAATTCAACACTGGGAAATCAAGAGGTCAAGAAGAGAACCTGCAAAAAGGTAGCTAGATTTTTTTATTACATAAATTCACCTTTGGTACTAGAGAATTATGCAACATTAGCACTTCAACGACTTCCTCATTTTAAATAGTTTCTTTCATATTCTGTGCCATGGCAGCTACAGACTATAGCCATGGACAAATTGAGTCTAGAGAGAGCTTTAGAAGCAAGTCTGGCCCTCATTCAAAACCCTTTGAAATGGATGAAAGGGTGCCTACTGACTTTGATGGACTTTGGCTTGAACTCTTCCAGCTTCTACAGGCAGTCTTGGGTTCTGGTCGTGGCTCCTGATGATGTTCATGTATTTTATTCAATTGCTGCTTATTTATATGTATTGAACAGCACGTGGAATAGGTCCAGGAATACAGGACTTCTGCCTTCCAGGATGATGCTTTAACAGTGAATGCAAGAAAATAATTCTTTTTTTTCAGTGCCTCTGAATTTTCTGTGATTTCCTGCACAATGACACAAATTTTGCATTAGGGATATCTTCCATCACTCCAGAATTAGGCCAGGGGTGACTGGACAGGTGAGGTAAGATGGAATGCTCATGAACAAAAGAGGAAAGGAATTACTGTCCACATTATAATTACTTCTGTAACCATTCAGGCCTGGGTCAAAATTGCACATATCAAGTTATAGCAGAAAACAGTTGTCATTGCATTTCACTGGACTCCAGAGCTGCCTGACTGTGGGAAAAGGCAGGACTGAAAGCATTATAAGGAACTGTCAGACCAAGAGCAAGGTACCTGGGAAATAACAACTTTTCTACTTTAGAAAAGCTGAAGAGATGTGAATAAGAGTTTCTGTGATTTTAGAAAGTGAGACTACGTCTTTGAAAGATTGCGGCCTTTATCTCCACTTCTGTGAGTTGAATGTGCTGATCTGAGAACATGACAAGGGGGACAAATGGTCTACCACCTGCTGCCTGCTGAATCAAGCACTCACCCGCAGGTCACCAGTCTTGTCAGATTTGCATTGACGGAATATGAAATGGCATTACCATCAAAACATATATTATCTTTCCTTTGAACAAAAGCAACAGCTACACTAAATTTGAAGTTTGAAGACAGGAAGGCAATTAGTTCAAAAGTACTAGACGTAAATGGAGAAATGAATTCAATGTTGCCACTAACAGAAACTGGCAGTTTCAAACCCTGAAAGATGGGCTTCTTATAACACTTTTCAATGACAAGTCCCCAGCTAGTGAATTGATTTCATAGAATCATAGAATCATTTATGTTGGAAAAGACCCTTAAGATCATCAAGTCTAACTGTTAACCTAACACGTCTACACATCTTTTAAATACCACCAGGGATGGGGACTCAACCACTTCCCTGGGCAGCCTGTTCCAGTGCCTGACAACCCTTTCAGTGAAGAAGTTTTTCCTAATATCCAATCTAAACCTCCCCTGATGCAACTTGAGGCCATTTCCTCTTGTCTTATCAGTTGTTACTTGGCAGAAGAGACCAACACCCACCTCGCTACAACCTCCTTTCAGGTAGTTGTAGAGAGCAATAACGTCTCCCCTCAGCCGCCTCTTCTCCAGACTAAACAGCCCCAGTTCCCTCAGCCACTCCTCATAAGACTTCTTCTCTAGACCCTTCACCAGCTTCATTGCCCTTCTCTGGACACACTCCAGCACCTCGATGTCCTTCTGGAGTGAGGGGCCCAAAACTGAACACAGTACTCAAGGTGCGGCCTCACCAGTGCCGAGTACAAGGGACACTATCACCTCCCTGGTCCTGCTGGCCACGCTATTCCTGATACAAGCCAGGATGCTATTGGCCTTCTTGGCCACCTGAGCACACTGCTGGCTCATGTTCAGGTGGCTGTTAACCAACACCCCCAGGTCCTTTTCCATCAGGCAGCTCTCCAGCCACTCTTCCCCAAGCCTGTAGTGTGGCATGGGGTTGTTGTGACTCAAGTGCAGGACCCGGCACTTAGCCTTGTTGAATCTCATGCAGTTGGCCCCGGCCCATCAATCCAGCCTGTCCAGATGCCTTTGTAGAGCCTTCCTACCCACCAACAGATCAAGACTTCCACCCAGCTTGGTGTCTGCAAACTTGTTGAGGGTGCACTCAATCCCCTCATCCAGATCATCGATAAAGATATTAAATAGGACCGGGATCATAAGAATGGAATCACTTGAATAACCATGTCCAATCCTCAAAAAAAGCAAGTGTTTCTGCTATACATAGGTAGATTTCACAGAACATCTACTCCATTTGCCACCATACCCTCATGAGCCACAGTCTATGTTCCAATATCCACGTCACAGGAATAAAGCATAGGAGATTGTGGGAATTGCACAACTGTTAAATAAAACTTTGCAGATGATGTTAGAAAGTGGACTACACTATATGCTACAGAAGAGCAAACTCCCTCCTTTGCTTGCAAAAGACTAAACAAGAATCTGGTTAATAGAGAAGTCCTTGAACATATGAACAAAATACAGCAATTAAGCAATTGAGAAATTACAGTGCTATTAAGAGTATCAAACTTGAGTCTTCTACCTGCCTTTAGCTCTGTCTTAACTTCAGCTTTCTTCAGCGTACATTAGCTTAACATCAGGGCCTCAACTTTAGAATTTATTCTGAGATTTCTCAGAGCTCTGTTAAAATCTCTTGCATCACTTTGTTTTTTTCACTGTTTTGAATAAAAGCTAAGCTGACCTGTGAATCATAAAATATGTTAACTCAATCACAAATTGTTACATTCACTTCTTAAACTTCATTCTCCTGAAATGCAGTCTGCTGTCTTGCTGCTGTACTGACCATCACTGACACTAATTAAATGAGCTTTGACGAAGAAAAGTGAATATATCTTTGGCTGACAAGACATCCTGTCATCCACAGAAATACAGAGCATAATAAGTGTTAAAGCCTTTATTAGTATGGTTACCCAGCTGATATCCTAGACGATCTATTACTGTATGAGGATTCATCATTTAATAATGCTTATTTTTCTCACTAACACAAGGCATCCTTTTAAATGTAATCTATATTGGTTATCCATGTCTCTTCTCCCTGTCTGCAGGTACGCTTTCTAAGACTATGGTAAGACTTATGTCAACAATCACCTGAGAATTTTCTGCAAATACAGAATGTATCTGTTCTTTTTTTAACAGAATCTTCTATAACTATCATAAAACATCAATTCATAAATATGTGCCGATAATTTATTTTTGTTCAGAAAAAACTTGAAGATGTCATTAACAATATTTAGAACTGAGTGGTATGGAAATCAGTTTTACATTAGAACACCTCTCACACTATTCCCCCTCATGAAAGTTAAAGTCAGTTTCAGATCTCCTAAAATGAACCATCAGATTAACATTTTCTAAGGTATCAGTGGTGGGTTCTCACACTGGAAATCTATTCCTCTGGCAGGCCACCAGAATTTAAATTTGGCAGGCTGTAGTGTAGTGTAAGGTTTACTTGTTCAATCAAGCATTCAATTAACTGACATGTCAGTATGCTGGTCATTTGTGAGACAAATAAAAGGCAGCTAAAGTGCATTGAGCCACCTGAATGGGTAGTTGTGTAATTAATATTTGTTTTTAATTTATTGTAAGTTGTCCAGATGCTCTGGCAATCAGTTCCTGGGAAATCCTTAAAATAATTGTCTGAGATCTGTAAACTTACTAGAGGGCAGCAGGTTTTCCTCTGTGTGTGATTAGAATTGGGCAAATGATTCAGGAGACCTTTTTGAAATTATTATTTTTAAATTTTTTTGATTAATACATTGTTTACAGTTATAATTTCTATTTGTTAAATATTAGGGCTTATGAATTATCTACAGTCTATCGAAGACTGTCATTGTTTGGGGATCACACAGCATTCTCCAACTCAGTAAACCAAGCTTTATAAGTCTGAGGTTTGACAAAGCAGTGGAGCTATTCTTGGGAGAGAAGAAAGCATGCGATTTCAGGACTTTTTTTTTTCTCAGTTAATCTCATCTTTGTAGCTACTCCAGCAGTAGGTTAATCCTAGTTGTGTAAGCACTAAACAGAGAGAGAGAAAGGCATTTGAAGTGTGTGATTTTATTACATGTGTGTTGAGATAGGATGAGTTGTCCTCTGAGAGCATGTCTCTTTACTGGTTAGACGAGTAACTTAAACCATATGTATGACTTTTAGGTGAAAAAATTGGGAGAAGGGGAATCAGTGCCTTTCAGTCTGCTTTTCTCCACTTAACTACAGTACGTAAATTAAGAGCATTGCTACTCTAGACAACTCCTACAGCCAATGGAGAAACAGGCACCTTCAGAGAATGATGTAGCTTGGACACCCCATTCCTATTAAGTACTGAAAAAGCCTAAGTCTATATTGATAACTGAAATCAGATGAATCAGATCTTTGTGTAACAAAAGGTTGCATTTCACCAAGGTCTCAGAGTAATTGTGATGCTTCTTAGCTAACCAAAAGAGATAAGAAGCTGGGCTGATTTGCTTTATTTCACATTTTATACTTACATTCCCTGGTGACACTGACATCATGGGAATTGCAAGGACATTTCTAAACATCATTTCATTGGCAACCGTTTGTCAGGCTCATATGACACTACAGGCCCTAGTGGGAGGACCATTATGTGCTCCACTGTGCCATCTCCAATACATTATTTTGTATGTCTGGTAAGTCTTAGAACTGATTTTTTAAATCTTCATTCCCTGTTGCATTTGCATCATTCAGTTATGCATTCTCCCCACTCATAAATTGGATGAAATGTCATTTGCAGAAGGATCATTCCCACTGCTGTCACCCTGGTTTATTTTTCCTCTGACCAAAGTTGCATTGATTTTTCTACTGCTTTCTTCCTGGCTAACAGTTAATGGTCAAACTCAATGTACAGATAATAGAGATACCAGTATCCTTGTAGTGGTTAACTGTGATCACACAGAACTGTTGTCACACACAAACAGAATCACAGAATAGTTTTTGTTGGAAGCGACCTTAAAGATCATCTAGTTCCAACCCCCCTGCCACGGGCAGGGACACTCAAAGCCCCATAGAACCTGGCCTTGAACACTTCCATGGATAGGGCATCCACAGCTTCTCTGCGCAGCCTGTTCCAGTGCCTCATCACAAACAAAAGTAATAACAGAGATCCCACAAGCATTCATGTACATAGACACACTTATTTGAATGATAATGGAAATCTCACCAAGAAGGGATAGATTAGCTCATAAATCAGATTTAAGGAATGGCTTTTCAGTCTCTACATCTTGCATTCAAGATATAGTGGGCTCATTTTTAAGATAAACTGCTTAGCAGCTACCTTATTTACATGTAATACACTAGTGCTAACCTGTATGTTTAAAAATTCTAATATATTTAATGTTTAGTAGGATACGATATTGAATTTTATGTTTTGTAAGATTTATGTTGCAGCTATGAAAGCTTTTTTAAAATATGCAAGTAATATTTTCCAAACTCCACTTAAGCTGTCTTCAGTGTTCAGTTTCTGACTAGAATCTGCTTGGGGGCTTCATTTTCAGGTGGCAGAAACTTGACATTGTTTGGAAAAAATAACCAGTTTGGAAGGTCTTCAGTGAACTACTGAGAAGATGAGGCACCACAAATGGCTAGTCATATTTGTAAAACACTGACCATTGTGAACAAAACTAATACAAAACCAAGTGTTTCATGTTTTTGAGCTATTCAGTCTGAAACTAGTTCATGTAAGATTTGAAATGGTTAAAGAACATGACTTCAGTTTTTCTGCCAGTATGACAACTCTATTAAACTCAAAATGGTACATTTTCCTTTTCCTTAGCATTGTTTCAGTAAAGCACACCTGAATTTTGAAAAAAGGTCTATGGATCTTGCAAACCAAAGTGGTCCCTAAATATCAATACAAATCTTATTCCTTTTTCAAGGAAATAAGAAATATGACAGTCCATAGCTGAACATGAAACAAATTCTTCCCCTGACATTTTATGTTACTGCTTTATTTCCATTCACGTTATCTTGGACTTTATTCTTAGGAAAGTCATTAAAAGCTCAAAGGTATGTATGAGATTAAGGATTTCAGGAGAATGAAATTGAAGATAGGTTTTCAGTACTGATATCACTTGCAGTATACAAACATTTGACATTTCTATTGCTCTTGGGGTACATTATCAGCAGACAGTGAACTCAACTTTGGGTTCCTATGGATTAAGAAAAGTTGCTAGCATGCTATGAAATGGAAAAGCAAAAGATTATCCTCTTTATTTAGCATACATATGCAAGCTTCTAGCATGCCAAAATTTAAAGGGTATCATTTCTCTAATTGGTGCTTCTAACGCAGTGAAAGTTTTATCTGGATGTTTCTGAGTTTATCTGTATACAAAGCATAAATATAAAAGATTTCTGCTGAGCATGACTTTTTTTGGAACCTTTTTCTTCTGCCAATCTTTTTTCCCTTATTCCTTCAACTTGAAAGAGAGATAAAGAAGTAGGAAACCTTCTACAGTCCTTAGCTAGAGCTAATGGGACCCAGGCAATATTACTGCCAGGATGAATCTGTGTATCAACTGACCCTTTGCATAGGGGTCTAGCACTTGACACTCTTTTATATTGCCATAATTAAAATGAGTCGATGGGTCAATTGAAGTGAACTTTTCAATATTAATGACCTTTGATTACACCTAACGGAAGAATCAATGGTATAAAGTCAGCACAGGCTGGAAATACTAATCCAGAAAGCCTGTCAGGTAGGCAGACATACCATGTAATGAGGTTTGAATTTAAAGCTAAAGTAGGGCTGTGTCCTATTAGCAAATAAACGGAGTTGTATCATATAGTTCTATGATAAACATTAACAGGTCCTTGCATTCATCTAATGTACTTTTGTTCAATGAAGTTGTAGCTTAACACGCAATCTAAGTTTCTGAAAAGTAACTGTTGCTGATGCTCAGTCAGATGTTTTAATTAACAGCAATGATATGGTGGTCCATGATTTGATATACTGGATCTACTTTCAGTAGCAGTATATTTATTTATTTCAATAAAATTGCTTTATTAAAGGACTTTAGCAGGGTAGCTGAGTGAATTCTTTTTCTTCCGCAGTCTCTGGAAATGAGAATATTCTCTGGGCAAGGATTCAGTTCTGGCAGTCTCTGTAACAGTGATTTCTAGTGATGGGCTTGTTCATGGAAAAGGGCCTTATATCATCCATAGATGGTTTGATGAGGAGGAAGATTTTTGGATGGCTAAAAAGATCTGTAATCTTTTATCAGGTGAGAGAAATCTTCATGGGTGAGGATGTGGAGGAACTGAGCTATTTGAGTTCTTGAAATGAAATTTCATCTGTCAATGACTCAGAAGTGCTTCGTGTGGACTCTCAGCAACCCAGTGCACACGAAGCACTCACAGGTCTTGACAGAGCTGACTTTCACCCTGTATCCATTAGGTAAGATTTCTAAAAGCAGTCAGTGTTAGCCTAACTGTGGCCCAAATAACTTTGGTGAAAGTTCACCAAAAAATTCAATGGGGAAAGAGCCAAGTCAGTAGTAAGTACTGTTCAAAGTCCTACTGTTTAGCTTTTGCAATAAACATATCAGTTCAAAGAAAGATAAGATGAAAAAAGTCAAGAAATATCAATGCCAGCCATCTCTTTACTTAGGAACAACTACACAACAATAGTTGAGCATGTCTGAACAACAGAACAGAGCCAATTTAAGTGTTATGCTTCCAAAATATTACAGTGAGGGGAAAAACATTCAAATTATGAAAAAACCTTTGTGGCACTATCCATTAAAATATGCCAAAGAGAAAGATGGATGGATACTTCACTGGAGCATTCTTTTATTTATAAATACACAAGTCCATAGCAGCATAGTTCATTCTAAAAGAGTACTTCATTATTGCGAAGTGTAGTGCTCCTTGATATTTTTCCTCCAGTAAGTAGCAATATGTCAAACCCCACATATTTAACTCACTTCTCTTGATCTCAGAAGACCATGGCATACCCTAAAGAACAAATATTTGAATAGTGTTAAAATCCTGTCAGTGAAGTCTTGGGTATCCATCTGTTGCACAGATAATACACATACTGAAATGACTGCCATTTATTACCAATGCTAACAAAATAGTCAAGATTTCTTGTGTGTGTGTATGCATAATATATACACACACGGTATGCGTATGTATATTATATACAAGTATATCTATTAGTTATATATCAATATGCATATAAATTTCTGCTTAAATATTTACAAACAATTAGTATATTTTTCAGACTCAGTTTTTATATTGCTTTCAGCTGACTGAAAGGGCATATGGAAACAATAGGAACATATGGAAAAAAAGATCTCTTTTAAGACCAGATTGTGATATGTTTACTCATGTTGAATAACATACGAGGAATATTCCTTCTGTGGCATAAAGTACTCTGCTGTGAAGAAGTGTCACCTCATGCTGTTAGGTATTTGCCGTTTATTTACCTGCAGCAGTGTTAGTGTCGTGTCAGAACTAAATCTGAGGCTTGATTGTTTCATTTATTTGAAGATTCTACCCCTTGATAATTTTCTTGAATCAGGGTTACTCTTTTATTTACACAAACTGGGAACAAGCTCTTACCTCTACTGTACAGGAATTACCAAGAAAGATTATTGAGGTCTCCCATTTATAAGCATTATGCTGCTTAGTTTATGAGCTTAAAAATACGACTTTTCAAAATAGATTGCCAATGCCACTCTGTATCCAAATAGTGTTTAAACTGTGAAAAATTATCTGTTCCTTAAGGCTGATGAGACACTGCATATTTTACTCACCCTATTTTGCCTAGGCAGTAGCACGGATCTCCAAAGTGTGAATGGGTTTATGTATGAGGTGTGCATGGTTACTCAACCTCATGCACCTTGGAGAAGAGAAAGGAAGAATAGAAATTCAAGCTTAGCTCTCCACATCTTCCTTGAACAGCCTGAAGTTTAACTGCAAACTCTCCCACCCCTTTCTGTTGTACCCACATTGGTTCCAAATTCCACCTGAGTTCCTGTCAAAATAGCTGGAGATACTGGCTCTACAGCACTTCAGAGACTCAAGTCTATAAACTAAACTCCAATTTTCATTTGTGCCCAACGTATGTACCCACACAGCCACATAAGAGAAAGTCAAAGGGATGTTTGAAAAGCATTAACCCACTTTACCTAGGAAAATGCCAATTTGCATAGATGATTACTATATGTACAAGTAAGAATATGCAATTAAGGCCCTTCTGGTAGACATCATGCACATGAGCCATTTAATTCTATAGGAGGTTGATGCTGAGGTCTTGATCCTGGCTAGTCCTACTCCTTGATTTTAGCCCAAAGTAAATGCCACATGAAGGGGACAGATCTTCTCTTATTTTAAAGATCCTGATCCTGCAAACACTTGAAGAGGCAAGCAGTTTTACATACATGGATTATCTGCAGAATCTAAAATGCCCCAAAACAAAAATAAAATAAAAAAGTGTCACCATATGAAAGCATAATCTCAATCTGAATGGCCTCTGCTAATGGAAGTTCTATGATTCCTCCAGACACATCCACCTGAATACATTTGTGCTTGATGCAAAATATTTAAAATTAAGAAATGAAAGTGCATATTACTAGCTGCTCTGTTATAAATCCTATAAGACAAATTCTGTTTTATTTCTCAAAGGTAAATATGGTTAAAGTAACTGTTAATTTCAATGTCATGGTGGCATTTCAATGTACAAAAAAAAATAGAACTTCACATGGGATTTGTATTATTTAGACAAGATAATACTATTTTGCAGAAGACGTAATGCAGAGTGCCACAGCCACTTTAAAAAAAAATACAGCACTGGTAGTTTATATCTGTATATGTTATATCTATATAATCTGGAGTAAATCCACTGATATGCCAAGTAACAGAAGATTGTTAGTTCATTGCCTTTTTCCAACCTAACATCTACACTACCCTCTTTTTGATTTACAAGCAGTTCAGTAAAGTATCTGATCCCAATATTCATTAATTTTCTTTACAATAAAACTTCAAAAAAATATGACAGATTAAACTAACATTGTGTCAGAGGATCCATGAGCACAGGGCAGTTTTACATGTCAAATTTGAACTCAAAGTGCAGAGAAGGTAAATATTTCATAATAATAAAGTAAGCAAATAAATTCCAGACTTGCCATGGAAACACTGACACTCGTGAACTAACAACAGCACTTGATCACACTCTAGTCATATATTATTATCCTTTAGATCCTAATTCTGCAGTGAAACTGCTGTCAGCATGGTAGCCCAATCATACCTCCTTACATATTTCTGGATTAATTCTTTGGGACCAGGACTTTCATCTTTCTCCTGGGTTATAAAGCAGAAAACACATTGCACAGCATAAGCAGGAACATATACAACTTTTTAGTCACAGCCAAGTATAACTACGGACAGAACAGTGTTAGCTACTCTAGTAGAAAACTTTCATAGAAAATAACTAAATCTTAAAACTAGCAGTAGCTATCTCAGCCCACCACTTCTCTGTAGCTGCAGACAGAGGGTTGGGAACCGGGTGGGCTGAGGTACCTGATCCCACAAGATGCTGCCTGTCTCAAGAGAGATTCAGCATTCTCTCAACTCCAGCCAACGTTGGTTGGAGTTACAGATGTTCAACACATTGCATAAACAGGTCTATAAACTCTGTCAGATTTTTGCACCTCACTTACCTGAATATGAAAGACACTAAAATGGAATGAGGCAGGATAATTAAGACTGTGCACACTCTAGCACAGACCGAAGGCCATTTCTTATCACACCCTGAAGACTGTATCCTGTTACACCCTGCTTTTAATCTAAAATCCACATATGGATCAAAAGCATATTGCCCTAAAAAAATACACTATGCAGGGTTTGGTTTTGTTTTGGTTTTTTTTTTCTTCATTTTATACAACCATAATGACTTAAGAGGGGAAAAAAAATCCTAACAAATGAAAACAAAGTAACCTGGAAACATAAGATGGAGATGGAAACAAAATTTGACAGTGATAAAACCTGTTTTGCTACCATCCTTACAGTCCTCTACCTATACGCACAGCCAATAACCAGTAAACATCTTGGTCGTGACAGTAAAACATTTCACAAAGGCTCTCTATGTTTCAAAAGGACATGAATTGAATTTTTAATAAAATGTTAGCCTCAAAGCAATTCAAAAGATTGCATTTTGAAAAGACAAAGAAAATCGTGTCCAAGCAAAAGAGATTCTATAAAACTGCTACCCAAATAGCTAACAGAAAGCTTGAAATGTGACACAAAAGAAAGATGTGCAAAGTATCTTAACATTGCAGTCATATTACAAGTCAGTACTTCAAGAGCAATGAATGAGATATAAATATTTACCCTAGGTAGCTAGACTGAAGAATGTAAACAGATTCCACAGATATAATATAATTTGTCAATATCTTTACTGCTGGAAATGGAAATGTTAACTCAGGCAGGTCACTGATCCTGAAAGATGAGTATAATCAATTACATTTTTTACCTGTCAGTCATTGCCTTTCTCACAGCTGACTGCTCCCCTGCCTTCTATTTCTTATTTCAAGGCACTGAACAAGTTTTTATATCCACTTTTCACTCGGTCTTTTTCACTGTTTCCCTACTGCCATCTGAGATTAACACTGTTTGTTTCAGAACTAGTCTGTTTTCTTCCCTTATTTTCACAGCATTGCCTGTTTCCACTGTCTCCCGTATCAGAAAGGTGGCCCTTCTGGTCTCTGAAATGCCATCTTAAATCTCACTTCTTCTCAAGGTCCACCAATTTTAACCATCTCCTAAACGATAAAATCTGATCCAAAGCTCACTGAAGTCAGTGAGAGCCTTTCCATTAACTTCAATGGACTATGAATCAGGACCAGATTACCGTCAGTAACTCTGGACTGAAATCTAGCGAAAGAGAAAACCAAAAAGATCTGTATGGGTAACTTTGTTGTTAATTACAGACTGCTACTTGAACATAGTCATGGCAATACTATATCCCAGATTAATACCATCTGTGAATATTTCCAATACATTTTCTCCAGACCTTATGGAAAGGACTAAGGCCTTAATTTTGTTGTTACCTTTATCTGTACAAATTTGGAATGATGCCAAAGCTTGAATAAATAAACATAGACTAGTTCCTATCACTTCCTTTATATACTACAAAATACCATTGTACATCTAGCTAGGTAAAACAAGGAAACTTGTCTTGTTTATGAACCAGGTTCGTAAATCATTACAGAAAATCCCAGAGTTAAAATGGCTGTTTAGATAGAGTGATGGAGTATTTGGAAAGCACAGTGAAAAGTTTAAAGCCAGTGTGTTTTAAATTCTCACTAGTGAGGACGTGCAATGTGGTTCTTGCAAGGATCCTCTCTCTAATCCTGTATTATTCATCTAAGAGCAATTTGAAGAAAAAGCATTCCAGAAATAAAAAATAACAATGTGACTCTACTTCATTCTTCCTGTCTTCATAAACATTCTGTTATTTATTCCCTCTTCATGTAGTTCTCCCTGCCTCTTCAGTTCTCTAACACATATTTTTTACAAGGGGAAATTAAAATAAATTACTTTTGCCCACCCTTCCTTCTCCTACTTCTTAAGTTTTAATTTTTTGTAAGTGCCTTGGGTGTAAAGCCAGTGCCTTTCTGCAGTCCCACAGTGCTCCCACCAAGTGATGTAGGGAAATCAGTTCTAATAGGCAATTTGGGAGGTCTAATGCAGTATAATAATTAAGATATACAAATACTATGTAGAAGACTTGGTTCATGTTACACAAAAAGCTATCAGACAGCAACTATTGCCAATATAAAGCTAATATATTACACATTTATTAAAAGGTGTATTGTGATTTGAGGCTATTTCAGCAATAATTTGACAGCAATAACAATTCACATTTTTTTACATCTTTACCCTATATTGTACTAGCCAAGGTACTTTAGGGGAGGGGATGAAAGTAACACTGCCTATTACCACATAACTTGGCCAAGTGTATCAGCAAACATAAAGACAGTTAGATGACCTTCACTGAAGGGATGCAGTTTTGGGGGGGGTTTATTTATTTTTTTTTTTAAAGATATTTATGCTGAAACTTTTATTATAATGAAGTACACTCCACCCTCACAGCTTCAGCTATGGGAGGCAAACGCTTTGTAGAAATGAAATTCCTGTTGCAACAAGGTTGCTTATGACATTGTTTAATACAAAAAGGAGCCAGGACACAGTACATTGATAGGGGGTGGAGTGTATTGTATATACAGAAAAGGGGTATTATGTCTGTTCTGCCATCTGACATTGATGTGGGAAGAAGGGACAAGAACAAATGCATTTTTTTTTCCCCATACTGAAACATGCAAAGACAAAATGCTTATTACAAGTTGTATGCAGCTCAGAATAATAATAATAAAAAAGACAGCTCTAGAAATGCCCCAGTATACTTAATTTGTTTAGATTTTTTAATGTATATTTAATTATCTGATCTTTCACTTCAAAAGTTAGAATTAAGCAATGAGTGAATAGGATCTGAAATACAGCCAAGGCATTGCTCACATCACATTAAAAGGCATCTTTTAAATGCAGCTGTGGATTTCTAAACTTAGACTGAACAGGATTTTCAGTTACTTGGAATTTGAAATGCAAGATGAACTTGGCCACATTACATCTTTTTTCTTTAAGTGGAATTGTAAATATGCACTAAATTGCTGTTTCAAAGAGGCAACATGCAGAATTCAAACCTAGTTGTTTCTTGCAGGATTCTGTTGACCTGTGCATGAAGAGGTATTAAAGCAGTGGTGCAGTGAGGATCACTACAGCGATACAAATCCACAGCTCAAGCGTGAGATCCTAGAGGCTGGATCTCTGAGGAGCAACACTGAGTATACTGTTCTCCAAAATACCCCACTTCCTTTAACCAATGAATTTAGTTTCAGGAAAACGGCTGCTCACCAACTTTTTTCCAAAAGAAAAAAAGGCAGGGAGGATAGGAGGAAGGAAGAGGTAGAAAGAGCTTATGCATTATGATGACATTTAGCAGAGAGCTGCAAACAGAAAGCAAAGACGACAAATATTTTAGATGTGATAGATTTAAACCAGAAATGTGAAAGCATTTTTCCCTGTTAATATCTTGCCAGAGCTGGCTGGGACAAAATTTGGGTTGCAGCTACAGGCTGAAGCAACAGTGTTGAGAAACAAAACAAACAGGCATTTACCACCCCCCTAACCCCCCTCTTCCCCTCCCAGTTAGCAAAGTATGACTGCTGCTTTTGGTTGGCTGCAAGGCAAATATCAGCTAGAAACTCATTTAGCTAGATCCACGTCCATGGCCCCAGATGTTTAAAACTTATCATGGATTAAAGCCATGAAATAAAAATAAAAAAATTTCAATTTGAAATTTTATTGGCATGTTGCTAGAATGGTCAACATCGATCGACAGGAGAGACTTTGTCCACATAGTCTGAGAACAGCCCTCCTGCACCCCCCCCCTTTTCTTCCTCTCTCTCGCTCTTTTAGCATTAATGCTATTAAAAGCCAAACAAAATACTGGCTATGGGTGTAAAGAATGCTGGTTTTTTGGAATGTTGCCATGGATCCTCCTTCCAGTCACATCCCACGGAAAGAGGGTGCAGCCTCCTGTCTCTGTGGCAGGCTGATCTCCCCGGGCAGGGCAGAAGGAAGATAGCCATGTACCCCTGCTACTCCCTATTCCTTCCCATCCACTATAGCCAGGTCTTTGATCACCCTCAGTTTGCCACTGGCATCGATCCTGCGTTTCTCACGTATTAGATCCTCCAGGCTGTGGAACCTCACCGTGTGCACCTTGTTCTCTGCCAAGTGGATCTTGAGATAGTATTGCTGCTGGTGCTGGGTGCCGGCAGCAGCCTGCAGCTCCCCGCCGGCTTTGAACTCCCTTTTCCCGAAGCGGCACCAGGCGGCGAAGCTCTCGGAGTTAGTCCAGCAGATCTCGTCGCTTTTTAAGCCCAGGTGCCCGCAGGCGTTTTGCACCACCAGCTCAGCCACCAGCGGGCGAAAGCGGTACCAGCTATTCACCACCCGGCCCACGTTGCCCGCGGCCGCCTCGTACAAGCTGTCCTGCCGGATCTGCCCCTGGTGCAGGTGGATGATCTGCCCACTGCCCACGTACACTGCCCAGTGCGGCGGCGGGTGCTCCGACGGCCCCAAGTAGAGCAGCTCCAGCAGGTCTCCCGGCTTGCAGAGGGCAGGCAGGGCTGACACCGAGTAGACGCTGAGGTCCCCAGCCTGGGGGCCGCTGCTGACCTTGGAGAAGATGCATTCCTGGCCGCGGAAAGCAGAGAACTGGGTCTCGTTCAGCACCAGCTGGTGGTGGAGGTGGTGGGTGGGCGTCTCCTGGCCAGGGCTGCCCGAGCCCTTCACGCTGTACTTGTCTGGCTGGCCTCGCTCGTCCAGGTCCTCCTCCTCATCCGAAAAGAAGTAAGCCACCCCGACGCGCAGCTCGTCTTTCTCGATCCCCGAGGGGTCCCCGGTCGGCAGCTCGCTGTAATTCAGGTGGGTGATGCGATCCAGTTGATTTCCCATCAATGACAGGGCGAGGCGAGGGCAGGAATCGCCGGATCTGAAGGAAGGGTGGGGTGGGCAGCGACAGAGAGAACAAGAGAAGGGAAGGAGTGCGCAGAGGGGAGGAATGAAAGAAAGAAAAAAAAAAATCAAGGCACATACAAAAGATTTCAGCGATTCCGCCCTAAGCCCCCATCCTTCCCCCACTCCTTCCCTCCCCTCCGTGCAAAGGAGAAACTCCCAATGCGCACCCTTCCCCTGCCCTCGGGCTGCGGGGCAGGGCAGAGCCGAGCCCCGTCTCTCCGGCGCTCGCCGGGCCGCGCCGTGCGGGGCTGCCCGAGTCCCACGGTCCTGGAGCGCCCGGTTCCCACCGCCGCGGGAGAAGGCGGCTTCCCGCCGCCTGCCAGCTCTGCGCGGGGGGACGCAGTTGCCCCGGGAGCCTCCGCTACCCGCTCTGCAAGGAGAGAGGGCTCCCGGGGCGCGGGGAGGGGCCAGCCCGGAGGGTCCCGAGCCCTTCCCTCCGCCTGCGCGCAGCCGAGCCGAGCCGCGCTGGGCAGCGCTGCATGCGGGAAGGCGGCTGGAGGAGCACACGGCCTCGGAGGTGGCACCCCTGCCTGCCCGATCCCCGCAGCCCGGCCGGAACCGCGCAAGGAACAGGCGATCAGCATCCCACCCACCCAAGGGGTCCCTCTCGCCCCCCTCCGTACCCGTGGTCGCCCAGCGCCAGAAACCCCCCCAAACTCCTTTAAAGTCGTCCTGTCCCCATGGGCGCTGCAGAGGAGGTGAGCTCCGTCCTCCCCGCTGCGCGACCGGCACCTCCGCCCGCGCCGCCCCGCTCCGCTGTGGGCTGCCCGGCCCCTCCGGCGAGCCTAAGTACCGGCGGCGCCGCTCCCGAGCCCGCCCCGGCCCCGCTCATTGGCCGCGCCGCGCTGCGCCCGGCGGCAGCGGCGGCAGTAGCGGGGCTCCGCGGCGTCACTGCCCGGCCGGGTGCCGCCGCCGCCGCCGCCGCCGCCGCCGCCGCCGCCGCCGCCGCCGCCGCCGCCGCCGCCGCCGCCGCCTCCGCCTCCGCCTCCGCCTCCGCCTCCTCCTCGCAGGTCCGCGCCGACCCCGGGCGCCCCCCGGCCGGTCCCGGGGCTGCGGCACGCCGGCGGCTCGGTGTGGGAAGGCGGGGCTTCCCAGGGCGAAGGGGGATTAAAAAGCGTGCCCACCGCGGTGTGCCGCCGCCAGAGACCCCTGCACCGAAAAGAAAGAAAAAGGGGGGAAAAAAGGTCATTTCCATCAACAAAAGCCGCCCAGGCTTCAGCTGGAGGGTTGCACATGTCCAAGAGTTGCTCCGTCCCTCCAGGCTGGAGGTGGGATGCCCCTCGCCTAACTTTAGTAACCTCAGGTTGTACCTGTGCAGTCTAAACTCATCCTCTGGGTTTCCCTATAGTCAGGAGAGACAGGCATTTCCAGAGGGCTGTTCCTCTCGCCTGTTGCACGACCTATTTTAGGAAGGGATGAACTGCCCTAAGGAGGTGCCTGTCTCTTGCCATCGCCTGGATGGGACATTGAAATGTTAGATGGTTGACGCTAGGTGAGATGACTCCCTGTGTTTGTCTTTCCACATCTGGCTGAAGCAGCAGTTGTGGGCTGTCCTCAGATGTGACTAGAAGACGTGCTATGACTTGTCTTAAGTAAAAAATGAGACTGCTTGACAGTAGCAGTCCATTCCTTCCTAAAACGTATGAAATCTAAAATCTGTCATCTATGGTAGCTAATACCAATACACACTTTTCCACATAATTTTGCACATTATGGAAATGAAACTCAGAAATGATTAGTTCGTTTGGCCACTATTTCCCTGTGAGGCAGTGTCAATGATGGGATGGTAACCTAGTTCTTCTGAGTTCCTAGTCTTGTGCTATAATCATGCGAACTTCTGAGAAGTGAGAATTTAAATATTTTAAGACACTTCATGAAAAAATCTAATGACATTCTTTGGTTCATATGTGAATCATATTAAAGTACCATTTTTATCTAGAAGTAAATTTGCTACTTTCTTCACAGTGAAAATAGTTTTGTCATTTAGACATAAGTATTTCTGCTTTCAGTGTTTGTGGATAATATCTCTCTTCACTGCTGGCCTTTTTCCAGTCTTCAAGTTTAATTAACTGAGAACAATAAAGCCATCGCTTTATTCTCATGATAGAGAGACATACATCCTTAAATAAATATAGTGAATTTCAGTTTCTCGGGGTACAAGTTGTATACCTAAGTTCATATGAGTCAAATACTCAGTTTCTTGGATAGATGTGTTTACTTTGAATGACCCTTTACTTTTTCTGTTCAAATATTTATATGGCTGTCTTTCTAAAACAACATTTTTTTGTTTTCATTATTTTTTTAACATATGCAAAGGCATCACATCATAAATGGAAGAGAAAAAAGGGTGTGTTTAGTGATATGACATTCAAAGACTGCCATCAGTTATTTTTCACTGTGACAATTACACTAATTTGTTGATGGGTACAGACTTCCCATGCCCCATAGACCCAGGGGCTGCAGCCTGAGACTCACAGGAATTAAGCTGATTTACAGCAGTTAAGGATGTAGCATTCAGGGTCTGTAGAACTAGAAAGTGAATTTGAAAAAAAAATGTTTATATAAAAAAAGGATTCTATTCTAATATATGCATTTAAAAGTTTCATAGAACTAAGCATAACAGATGGATCTTATTAATCTCTGGAATTGTGTAAATGCTTTTCTAATGATTCTCAGAAATTATATGTTCTTTTATGGCATGACCTTCACCAACTGCAACATTTTAAATTAAATTATGAAAACACTCTAATAGGTTTAGAGTTAAGGCTGTAAAACAGTGTTTAAATATTTTGATTTTTTTTTATAACTGTTAACGTGCTTCATTGTTAAAGCTAGTCCAAGTTGAAGGCCACTTTCCATAGGCCTTCATCAACAGTTTCTGTTTTCTAAACACTTTACATTTTTCCCATTTAAAGTCTGCATCTTTTTAGGTTGCACTCGCACAGTTCACACTTCCCACATTTGCCAATCATCAAGGCTATGTGCAGTAATTTTTAGATAGTTCTAAACAAACAAAACATTATTTCATCTTTTCCATGCAAAAGAATGGAGAACAGACTGCTTCAGTAAACTGCAGGTGCAGAAGGAAAGAGTCTGGGTCTAAGGAAAGCTCTGCACTTCTAACTAGGTGGAATATCTCCTGCCAAATTTTAACCATTTTCTTTGTGTCTTCCATGCTTTTGCAAGTCTGCTCAGTGAGGGTATTCTGTCTCTTGCTGAAGCACTTATAATCCCTTACAATCCACATCTCTCCATGATGTCTATTCAACAAACCTCCAACACTCATTTTCTCATTTCATTCCAGTTCTCTTGGCTGCACAGTCTGTCTCATCAGTGCTTTGTGCTTTACCTCCATCCCTCAAGAAGGACTTTTTGCCTCTGTTTCTCTTCAATCCCAATTTTAAATTATGAAAAATGTCAAGAAGTTACCTTAAAAAAACCCAACAAAGAAATAAAACAAAAAACCCTCAAACTTTTAAGTATAGTTATATAAAACTGTGATTAAAGAACACTATAGAAAAATCATAGAAATTATGTAAACCAACTGCTTGAAATAAACCTCTCAGTTTGAAGGCTTCTGTTGATGTTAGAGGATGTTACAAAAGCAGCACACAGTGTCCGCAGAAGTGTATTGCCATGCACTACTGGAGGCGCTTGTTTTGTCTGAGCTATTTTGATTAATATGTTTATCATCTCTTTTAGATGTTTTACTTCTGGGAGCTCATGGCGGCTTATTTAGCAAGGCAGTGAGTGCAGGCTTGGCTGCTCTCAGACCACGGCATTGGCAGTGCACTGTCACTCTGTTCACACTCACATTGACCAGCTTCAGCCTTGTTAACCAGGGTCATAATCTCTCCTTGCACCAGGATATGGGAATTTCCCATGTTACTAACCTCAGACCATTGTTACTAACCCTAACATTTTTTTCCTTATTCCGAGCATAGGAAAAAAACCTGGTAACATCATCATCTCTGGTTCTGTCCTGGTCTCCTCTGAGGAGTGAACTTACATGTTTCCATTGCTATTTTTTCCTTTTGTGCCTTTTTCCATCCTTGGCATTTTGTCACTGTTGCATTTATGTTTAATTTAATACAGAGAAAACTCTTAAAATATGTAACAAAATAGATACCCAGTAGCTTATTTTTTAAACCTTATTTTTTAAATGTTCTTAGCATCTTGCCTTGAGATGAGCTTTGGAGCCTTGGGCCCCATTGCTAAAAGTGGAGCTGAAACCTCCCTTGATTTGAACGAGTGGAGAACATTTGCACAGAAAAATTTAGGAACACATGTTTTAATAAACAACCAGAGATAAAGAAAGTTATGATAAGGATGGGAACTTTCCTATGTATTGTAAACTTTCTCTAGATTGTAGAAATCTGTCCATTACAATTCTGTTAACGTTGAGTCTCAGATGCCCAGAAACTCACCTCTATTTCAGATTGCAATCTGGTCTGCCCAGAGGCATCTAGACAGAAAGGGTACCAGGAAGGATCTTCTTCACCTGAAATTCTCTGAAGTGGCATACTCCATGTGTACTTCTTCTGTGCCTATATCTTCATTACAGTCACAGTGTACCTAAGGCCTCAGAGACATAAGACATTAGTCCTTTGAGAAATCTGTGATCTGGACCACAACTGATATAGATGGTAGACTTGCTCACTTTTGCAAACAGCTTTGCATGCATGTTGTCCACATAGCAAAGCAAGGCCATAATGCCCAGATCTGGGATATTCTGGATAAACGTGTACCTTGCCAGCCCTATAGCAGCAGACACACTGCATAACTAAGTACAGTTTCTACATCTAACTAGTCTGAGAGAGTCCTGTGATTTTGATCCTTAAGCTTTGGACATCTTCTGTCATTTTTATCCAGCGATGGTGAAATATAAAATGTGAAAACTCACTCAGGACGATAATTGTGGCCACAGTTTTGCCTTTTGCCTCTTTTCTGCTCTTCTGGCTTCTGGTGTCTTCATGATTCTTGCATTCATAGAGTCACTTGTAAGTAAGATTGGCCAGGGGCTGTTCTCTGGCCCTGGGGTATGGTATAATGGTATAATTGTCCAGCTGAACTGTCTAAACTCCAAAACTGGGTGGCTGCATCCAAGCTGCCTATTAGGTATTATTCCTAACCCATTCTAATACCTAGCCTGTATGGAAGAATAGTAGCTGAGCTGTGTCAAAACTTCTCAAGAGGCCGTGCTACCAATTTAATATTGTGAATAATACTGTGCCAGTCCTTGGACCTGTGACCTGGCCCTGTGGAGCTAACTATTTAGACTAATTCAGCTCCTGAAGGAGAGGTGAAGCATGACCAGGTGTATTTTTTGTTAGATAACACTTGTAAAGACTCCAAACTTAATTTCTGCTTCCTGATCAAGGGACACAACCAAAAAGATACCGTAGTAGAAAAGATTTTGAGGAGGGATGGGAAAAAACTACCTTCCTTTTAAACATTTATCTTTGAAAGACTGTTATGTAGTGTCCTGGTTTTGGCTGGGGTAGAGTTAATTTTTTTTCCTAGCAGCTGGAATAATGTTGTGGTTTGGATTTAGTATGAGGATAATGTTGATACCACGCTGATGTTTTAGTTGTTGCTAAGTAGTGCTTACACTAGTCAAGGACTCTTCAGCTTCCCATGCTCTGCCAGGTGCACAAGAAGCTGGGAGGGAGCACAGCCAGGACAGCTGACCCAGACTGGCCAAAGGGCTATTCCATACCATATGACATCATGCTCAGTACATAAACTGGGGGAAGTTGGCCTGGGGGTAGCGATCGATGCTTGGGGATGGGATAGGCATCAGTCAGTGGGTAGTGAGCAATTGCATTGTGCATCACTTTTTTGTGTATTCTATTATTATTATTATTATTATTATTATTATTATTATTATTATTATTATTATTATTATTATTATTATTATCTCTTCCTCTGCTGTCCTATTAAACCGTTTTTATCTCAACTCAGAGGTTTTACTTTTTTTTTCCAATTCTCTCCTCCATCCCACTGGGGGCGGGGAGGGTGAGAGAGTGGCTGTGTGGTGCACAGTTGCTGACTCGGGTTAAACCACAACATATAGACAAATTCCCAAAGAGAGAAGCTTCATCACTTTTGAGCTGTCAGGGAGCAGCAGGGCAGGGTGCTGGGCAGGGGCAGGGTGTGGGGAGCCGGGGGTGCCCTCACCCCTAAGTGCAGCCGCCCAGTGGCCTGGTGAAGGGAGCAGAGCAGGGATGGGGAGCTGGGGCCAGCTGAGGCCCAGCCAGGAGGTCATGGCAGCCATGCAAGGGCATCCCAACACAGGCAAACCAGCAGCCTAGCCTAGGAATGGTCTGGAGCTTCAATGCAGCTCCAAAGTCAGGGGCTGAAGCCCCATCTGAGCCTCCTCAAAGCTCTTCATCATTAACTTTGCTTTTCTCCCAGACATCTGATCTGAGGTTCATCTTATCAGAGCTGATCTTGAACACAGGCAGCAAACCCTGAGGAAACAAGGGAAGAGCTTGTAGATCTTGCTAGTGCACTCAGGGCCCTGACAGTAGCATCATATTCATTCACTGGACTATGAAAGAAAAATAGCTAAGGTACTAGATTTTCATTTAGATGTCTGTCTCTCTACACTAAATGGAAACTGAATATATAGGCTTTTTTGGGGGGGAGGGATGTTAATCTTAAATTACCTACTATGATGTGCAAAGAAGCCTTCCCCAGGATTACAACAGTATGCTTTATGGACTTTTGAAGAATTGCATGTTGATGAGCATAAAGTTAGATCAATTAACAGTGAATCTTATTTCTTGATCCTTGTATTTCCAGGATTATCTTCTCAATGTTATTTTGAACATTCAAAAATGCTCTGACATGCCACCATTTTTGTATAGAGCTAGAAGAAACAAAGCAACAACAACATCACCTTCTAAGCAGACATGACCACACTCAAATAGGGAAAATTTGCTTATTCACAGCAGAATATTTACACTTATGCAGGCTGTTGTTTGAGTCAGGAACACAGTCTAAAAGTTCATACTATTTACATGAATTTCATTTTACCTTTTATCTCTGTTAGGAAATAAAATAAAATATAGCCTAGACTGGTGGCGAGCCTAACCAAGAGACTGTAGCCACAGACTCTGTTTTTCAGTGGCTATGTGTTTGAAAGTTTTGATAAAGTAAGCCTGATCTTAAATTTGCTAATTCAATCATATATTGGTCCAAGTAGGTTCAATATGATAAGAGAATTTTTATTCAGGGTTTGGTTGGTGTTTTTTTTTTTTTTTTTCCCCTGTAAAGATGTGGTTTCACATTATATTTAATCAATCATGAATAAGAGGGTTCCAATTGACAATGAACTTTAACACCAGCTACCTACTCCTTCAACTTTTTTTACAGCTGATCTTGTGATCATGTAGTTACAGGGTGAGTATAAATTTACAACACTGCTGTAACAAGATGTTGAATATGTGCCAGATGAAAAACATCTTTTTTAAAGGTGTTGGCACTCTCTAGCTGGTACTCTGAAACTGAAACAGTCACAAGGATTGGTCCCTTCTGAATATATGGTTTTGTCATGGCTTTAGTAAAGGTTGTTACATTGTTCCTTCTGTAAAAGCAGGATGATAATAGCAGCCCAGTAGGAAAATTCTCATAGTCTCCTCTAGCTCTAGCTACAAATAAATCTAAAATAAAAGTGACATCATCATGTTTGTACAGGAAAAAATATCTCCATAAACTAGTGCAGGAAAAAAAAAAAAAAAAAGAAAAAAAAGAAAGAAAAGTATTTGTAACTGTCTTCTATTGCAATTTTATTAGATGGACTGCTGTCACATGGCAAATCAAATTTTTGATGTCTTTCTTCAACTAGCATTTTACAACTTCAGGCAACACTTTCCTAATCAGTTTTGTAGATTGGAAACCTTTTTAGAAATATCTGACCGTAAGGAGTAAAGTAATGGTTCTTCAAAAAAATGACATTTTCAGTGTATGATTCTCCACTAATGATGTGTTAACTCTGTCCCTAAATGACCTAATGAGAAATACGTAATAAATATGTATCTAAGTGTACATTGGTTACTTCATTATTATTATCTTATTAAGCTGTTCTCCAAGCTCCTATAACAGAAAAGGCAAAATAGTTTCTCCAATATAAGACATGAAGTTTTCTTGCATTTCCCCTTTAAAACTAGAGAGATTGTCCATTATACATAACTTTTTTATTGAAAAGCTGTTGGCAACATAAAATTTGCCTGCATGTATTATAACAGGGTTATTTTCTTGGCCCTTTCCATTTTCATATGTGCTTTGGGATCCTTTATTAAGTCATTGTTCTGTAACTGCATTCTATTATAATTCTGCTCATTTTTAATAATATGTATGATATTTTTGCTGCCCTGAAGGACTCCTATGAAAATTAAATGTTTCAATAAAATAAGCACCCAATGCTTCTTTCTAGTAGGCTAGTTAATGTTTTATAAAATATTTTTATCTGTGACACTTTCAATACCTCAACTCCAAAATGACTTTCTAAATATTATAAGCAATAACAAGTACCTCTTGACTGAATAGCAAAGAAGAAATTCAATCTGTGTGACAGTTGCTGTTCATAAACTGTTTGAGCTTCACTCTCATGGTTTATGATGTTAGCTGCACCCTTTTGACTGAGTTACAGAACTAGATTCAGTAGGGGAATCATACCTTGCTATATATAAATACCTTTTGGAGTTAGCCTCTGTTTTACTTTTTCAAATACAGAGCTCGATCCTGGAGACCTAAGTCATTCAAAATTCATATCAATTTTACTGCCAGGCCAGCATCATCCTTCCTATATTACAGAAAAGGCTGTCGCCAGATACATGCACACAATTTCCTTTGAAGCCGATGAGATCTCTGTGTGCATTCAAAGAAAGAATACAGCCTTGGATGCTTAGAAATGACAAATGTATACAATTAGAATTCATTCAGATTACTAAGGTGTATAAGTATTGAATAAAATCGAGACTGCACTGTGATGCTTTTAAAAATAAGTTTCTGCTCAACAAAAATTAACCTGAGTAATCCAAATTTGTAAATTCAATACTATTTCCAGTAAAAATTTCTAAACAACATTTTCCCAGCCTCTAAACTCAACCTTGGATCTCAAATACAAGTAGTGTCTATTCATGTATATCATTCTTCTAGCTAAAAGTCTGGCTAACCTAATTAGACTCACAGGTTAACCCTGTTATCTTCATTATTTTGTTGTTGTTGTTGTTGTGATCATGTCCATACAAACCTATTGTTTACAAAAGTTTTTTTAGAGATCTAGTGTACTAAACTTTAACCAACTACTTTATGTATAATGCATAAATGAGTGTAGACTACAGCTCATTTTACTTAGTGGTGCTGTTCCTTCAATAATGATGGAAGTAAAAAGCCATGAAAAATTTATGTTTATCCCTAAGTTTAGAAGATGCAGCATGACTTGAATATACTCAGGGTAAGTTGCACAAGGTATGACAGTACTTTACCTTAACTTCTTCCTCCTCCTAAACAAAAGCAGAAATTAATGTGATTTTGGTAGAGGAAAAATTTTACTGAAAAGAAAAGAAAAAAAAAATCTAATTTGAGACAAGACTGGTTTTGTACCTGTTTGTTTTATTCTCAGCTGTGCTAGAAAGCCTACTAGTGACCCTGGTCATGTCACTGAGAGCTAGGCTGGTGCCATCAATTATTATTTAAAGTGAAAGAACTAGAAGCACTTTTCTGTTTTAAAACACAGACATGTTACTTATCTTAGGTGTGAAAAATCTGTGTTCAGTTCCCTATGTAGCCACATTGGTTTAAATCTTTTTCATTCAGTTTAAGTATGTCTACTAGTTAGACACACTACAGGCTATCTGGCTGTTCCTCCAGTCATCATGTTTTAACCTTGCCCTTGTTAAGAAAATAATTCAAGGAAACACGAACAAAACTTTTAACTAAGTGATTAGAGTGATCACCTGAAGACAAAGAAACCTGGGTTCCTATTTCTGTTCCCATAGTTCAAAGACTAATGTAAAAATGGAAATAGCCTCGAGATGCGAACGTTCCTGCAAAAATAGGTGCTTCGTTCTTTCCTACAAAGCAGAAAAAATAACTGGATCCTACTTTCCTGATAACTGGTTTCTGATTTGACTGCTGATTACAAAATGGGTGGTCAAGTACATCACCATTTCTGTCTGCAGTGTCTTAAAACCCCATGATTTTGTGTTGTGCTCAGGCCTGCAGTGGATAGTTGGTGTTGCAGAGCACAGGGAGGACCCCTGGGGATTTAGCACGAGTTCACAGCAGGCCACTGTTGATAGGTGCTGTGTTGCTAACACTCAGGAATCTTCAGGCATGCCTATAATGAGAAACACTAACCTCTTGTAAACTCAAATCTACAGTCTCTCTTGGGCTTAAGTGCCTCCAAGTTTAGGCAGCAGCTGTTGCTTTGCTTTTCAGATTACAGTTTTCTACCTAAACATCTCCATTTTCTCCAAATACTGCTTTAGATGTTTAAATTTGTTATTGGCTCTATCCCTTAATCTCTGTACTGCTTATCTTCCCCTATGTAAATGGGAATATTCATACTTCTTTCACCTCCCTTTACCTTCTGTGTTGCCTGATAGCGGTTATATAGGACAAGGGCTGTCTATTTGTTCACATTAATTCTCACAAATCTGTTTCTTTTGGGGACTGTTCAGACCTTTACTGGGATACAAGTTTATACTAGAAGAGTTACGTACGAGGTGCTAAATAATATAGTGAACATAGCTGTTTCTTGCTAGGAAAAAAATAAAAATCTGTGGCAATGTGAGACGGTAATTTAGGACATGAAAGACAATAATGCTACAATGTCAGTGCTGGTCCAGGGAGACAATGTAATGCAGTTAATGAAACATGATGTTAATACATCTCTGCAGGGGACATGTTAAGTGAAATGCAATAAACATGGGATATGGAGGTACTGTCAAACAGAAATGAATTTAAATAATATAACTGCATGCTCATTTCATTTCACTTACCTGTTCCCTAGACCATCACTGATGTTTCACATACAGTGCTGTAAGAATTATATTATTTTGGATGTCATCAAGTTTGTGGGCTAATAATCCACAATATGGATTAAATTCTGGGTCTGAAAGCATGGCCCATGCAGCCCCTGTGTTGTGTTTGCCGAGTATGAGAGAATTGCTAATGATAAAAGGCCTTTGAAGGCTCTGATCCCTGGGATAAGCTTGTAGAGATTGTTCTGTGACCATTTCATAGGGTGATATTCACCTGAGGCTGAGATGGTGACTCCATGTCCAGAACACGATGAAATTCACGATTATAGAGCCCTGATATGGACAGTGATTCTTTTAGCTCAGTTAAAAAAAGCTTCTTATGAGTCATGCTGCATTCAAAACTTTACCAGACATGGAAAAAACAAACAAACAAACAAAAATTTAACCTATGAAAAAAGTAACTTTTTATTAAATCAAATATTTTAGACCTGAAGAGTGGGATTTTTTAAACATGCATTTTTTTACTTGAAAAAAAGAGATAGATAATTAAATATGAAGCATAAGTAGGTGGAGAGGGAAATTTTCTTTTGAAAGATGAGAGTCTTTTTCTCCCTTAATTAGAAAGACTAATGCTAATGTCAAACCAAAATATTCAGAATCTTCAAAAGTGCTGAATATTTTTGGGCTGAAATGTTCTGCTGAATTTACCTTGGACTTGAAAAATATTTTTGATGACTGAGTAATATATTTCTTGGTACATAGAGTATTTGCCAAAAGAAAAAAAAATGTAGCTGTTCTAAGAAACCATCCTGACAGCAGCATGTGAGCCGGGCTTATGACTATAGTCATATGTGATATTGACACATAAAATGCTTTTCCAAGACAAGAAACAGATAATTCCTTGCAACCCCAGAGACACCTGTACAGCAGAACTGGGATTTGATAACCTTCCCTCACCAAATATGATTAAGCCTTGTTATGTGGCTAGTTGAGGATTACAGAAATAAATGAAGCTAATAAAGAGGAAAGAGTCTGCAAAGAATGAACTGTAGTAAATTAATCTGAAAACGGCGTAAGTCACATATGTTCATTTCAGCTTTAACTGGGCTCATGATTCTTAGTGAATCATTTATTTGACATGTTTCTTTTCCTTTTTTTTTTTTTCTTCTGTTCGCAAATAGCTTATGAAAAAAATAACCATTTCATCAAATATATTAATTGGGTAAAATTATTTTGTTGAATAATTTCCATGAACAGAAATTGATTCTTGTTTTCATATTAAATGGTTTTATTATTACTTTTGCTCATGAGCACAAGCTTGTAAAAATTACTTATGGCATGAAAATGTTTGGAGCACACAATTCAAACTCCTCTATGTAAATGAAATAGTGGGAATTTCCATGATTCCAGGATAAAGTCCTATCAGTACAAGACAGCTGGAAGAAAGATAAACCTGAACAAATCCAAAGGAGAAACAAAACACTATATTTTTTAAAAGAAAATTATTAACTAATTATTATTAACTAATAATTAAAAATATTTTAAAAGAAAATTATTAAGAAAAAATACAGAGAGTAATGCAATGCTTGTAATGTCTAATGTTCAAAACTGAGTGTATTTTATGGAACAGTCATCGAATCATAGAATGGTTTGGGTTGGAAAGGACCTTGAAGATCATCTAGTTCCAACCCCACTGCCATGGGTAGAGACACCTTCCACTAGACCAGGTTGCTCAAAGCCCCATCCAACCTGGCCTTGAACACTTCCATGGATGGGGCATCCACAGCTTCTCTGGGCAACTTGTTCCAGTGCCTCACCACCCTCACAGTGAAGATTTTCTTTCTTATAGCTAATCTAAATCTACCCTCTTTCAGTTTAAAGCCATTACCCTTTGCCGTAACACTACATGCCTGTGTAAAAAGTCCCTCTCCAGCTTTCTTGTAGGCCCCTATCAGGTACTGGAAGGCTGCTATAAGGTCTCCCCAGAACCTTCTCTTCTCCAGGCTGAACAACCCCAACTCTCTCAGCCTGTCCTCATAGGAGAGGTGTTCCATGCCTCTGATCATCTTTGTGGCCCTCCTCTGGACTCACTCCAACAGGTCCATGGCCTTCTTATGTTGGGGGCCCCAGAGCTGAACACAGGACTCCAGGGGGGGTCTCCTGAGAGTGGAGCAGAGGGGGAGAATCACCTCCCTCATCAAATAAAGGCATTGGTTTCCATATACTCAAAGGAAAAATAAAAAGAAACACTTTCCTAGAGTCATTATCTAACCTGCCTCCATCCTCAGCAATCTCTCTGTGAGTACTGGTAGCTCACATAAATTGTTTTGAAGGTCTCTACAGTTCAAGAGTCCATAATCTCCCAGAAGATCTATTTCAGCACTTCACTGTTCTTACCATTGTATTACTATTTTCTAATATTCTAATCCTAAATTTAGACTTTGTTGCAATTTAAACCCATATTTCTTGTTCTATCTTTTAGGACATGGAGAATAATTTATTCCTTCTCTCCTACTTGCAGAGGTTTATATACTTGAAGAAATTTCCATTTTAGTCTTCTCTTTTTTTTTCGGTTAAAGAATCATAATTCATCCAGTTATGTTTTCTAGAATCCCAGTTGTTCTTATTATTCTACTGAGCTCTCTTTAATTTTACATGTTTCACAAACTGTGGTGCCCAAAATTGGAAAACAAAACCCAGCTGAGGCTTTAACAGAGCAGAGTAGAACAGAAGAATTGTTTACAGACTGTCTGTCTATTTATACCTTTTGGTATGGTCTATGCGTTTTTGCAACAGAGTGGCATTGTTAATTCACATTTAGATTGCCATCCAACTATCCCTTTTTCTGTGAAACCATTACATTTTTAGGTTATTTCCCACATCCCTGTTTCTGACCTTAAAATTTTGGAATCTTTAAGTTCTGTAAATTGCTACAACTTACTTATTGCCCTGGTGATTATATTCACAAATTCTTTCGTCTTAGCAGAACTCTGTATCAATAAATCTCTTGTTGACAGAGTAGTCCATCTGTATAAACTGAAAGACCCTGAAGAGAAGTCAGACTCCACAGAGAGAGTTTGAATACGATTTAAGTAGTAGATGGTCCTCTACAGAAGAAAAATTTACTTGCCATAGCTGATGTCCAGTAGTTAGAATTCATTGAATCTTTCTCCAGGTAAAATTAATTTGTGGAAATGGAGTGAAAAAGGAGTTATGAACATAATTAGTGTAAAAGCTTTTAAGAATGGAATATGTATTCATGGCAATTATTAGTAATGGTTGCCCAGCTGTATTCTTATTCCTTATAGGCAATTCAGATTTTCTGAAGTACACTATTTGGAAGGACTAAGGTTTAGCAGCAAGGGTTTTTTTTCTGTCCTAGGCTCACAGAAGTTGTAGTTGGAAGGAATATCTGATATTCCATCTAATGTACCTCCTGCTCAAAGTGAGGCTAATATCAACCCTGGATCTACATCAGCTGTGGCTTTTTCTAACTGTGTTTTAAAAAGGATAGAGATTCCACCACTTTGCAGACTGCTCCAGTGCTGTGCTATCTCTATAGTAAGAAAGTTTTTCGTAGTGTCCAGTTTGAATTTCTCAAGCTGCAACTTGTCTCAGCTGCTTTCTGTTAAATTGTTGGCAACTACAAAGAAGAGTTTGGCCATGCCATCTTTGTAATTGCCCTTCTTCTGGTAGTAGGCTGCTTTTGGATTGTCCCTTAACCTCCTCTTTGCCAGACTAAGCATTTACAGGTGCCTCCATTTCCTGTAGGCCATGTGCCTTAGGCTCCTGAACAGCTTGTTTGCTTTCTGATGGACCCTTTCCAGTTTCCCGACACTCATTTTGAGCTGTGGAGCCCAAAACTGGACATGATACTCCAGTTACAGCCTTGCCAATGCTGTTTAGAGTAACATGCTAAGTGCTGGCCTCACTTCTACTAGTGTAGGCCAATATGCACTTTATCTTATTCATGCTGGCAGTGCACTTCTGCTCATATTCAGCTTGATACCCACTGTAACCCCCAGGTCCTTTTAGGGAGGTGCCACTCAGCCATTACTGCTGCATGAGGTTATTCCACCCCACATGAAGAACTTTTAGCACTTCTCCCTCTTGAGCTTCACAAAGCTTCTGTTGGCTCAGTCTTCAGTTTTCTCAAGGCCCCTAGAGCTGAATCTCTATCATCTAGTGTGTCAAACACTTCTTCAGAAAATTTCCTGAGGGAGCATTCTGCCTCATCATCCAGGAGAAGATATTGAACTGCACGGTCACTGCTTTCAAATCCTACAGTACTTGTTTCATTACCAGCCTTTAGACCTCAAGCCACTGACTACTGCCTTGGAGCCCATCGGTGCAGTCAGTTTTCAGTCCAGTTAAAATACTATTTATCCCACCACACTTTCTCAGCCTCCAAACAAGAATGTGGCAGAAGGCATTGCCAAAAGCCTTAGTGGAGTGAAAGTTACAGGAACTGTTACCCCTTATCTTCCCAGTCAGTCATTTTGTCATAGAAGGCAATCAGGTTGGTCAGGTATGATTTGCCTTTGTAAATCTGCGCTGACTGTTGTTGATTGCTTTCTTGTCCTTTACATGCTCATAAATGGATGCTAGGAGGATATACATCCTCCATCCCACAAGGGACTGCAATTAATGTGTTCACCTCATAGTTCCCTGGGTTGTCCTTCTTACCTTTCTTAAATACGGGCCTGATCTGTCATTGCCATGATTTTTAATAGGTAGTAAACAGCTTTATAATTACATCAGCCAACTCTTCTACAGCCTTGGGTATCTTTTCAGGCTCTATAGATTGAATAATCCAGTTTTTCTAAGTAATTCCTTGCCTGTTGCTACCCAATCATTCTTCTTTCCAAACCATGTTGGTATGAGCAGAGGGCTGGGAACAGACTTTTCTGGTAAGGGTGAAGCAAAACCAAAGTAAGTATTTCAGTTTTTCTTGTCATTCATTGCCAGGTTATCATCCCAATCCATCAGCATTCATTCATTTGGTCGCTGACTTAATTTTTCTCCATTACTCTATCACCAAAATAGATACCTAGGTCATCAAGCATGTTGAATGCTGCACTACTACTTACCTTAGTAATAATGTGGCATCTCCTTACCAGTAGTGGTTTCACTGTCCCCTAAAAATGACCCTGCTATTGTGGTGTTCTGTGTGAGAGACCTAATATCGGTAAACCTCATGATACTCAGCATTCCAGAAATAAAGAAGGGGGTTGGTATTTCAGATTAGGTGACTAAGTTTAGCGGATACTTTTGACACTGGTCTCTCTCTGAGCCTCTTTTTGCCACTAGGATATTCATTAACCACACAGGAGGTTCTGGTTCCTTGCCTTCTAGTTTGAGGTCTGATTAACATCATCCTGGTCCAGCCTTTCCCCCTTAGCCATGGGTAAGCTATAGCAAATGTTGCACAGACCTGTGATGTGCAGGAACCACGAGGGATAAAGTGTGCTCATTCATTCAGCTGGGATAACACATACACGGTCGAGCGATGTGCAGCATCCTCAGTCACTCTGAGGCCTAGAACGCGTGCAATTCTGTGCCCAGCACTGAGAACTGTGTTAGGTCAAAACAAGTTCTAGCAAGCTTTTTTCCAGAGTATGCAGACATGAGTTTATAATTTTCTTTTCAAGTGTTTACAACTCGTCAAATTTCTATATGTTTTTTAAAAGGTGGTAAAAAGCACCCTGACTGCAATTGTGATGCATGCTTCAAAGCATGGTTCAGCTTTATAAAATGAGGTGGCTAAGACTTTTTTATGTTAATTTTCCCCTAATTCAATTCTCCCAAATGGCTGAGTTGTTTGATTGAATGTTGCCCACCAAAGAAACAGCCTCAGGCAGGCATCTGTCATAGAAAATTTCAGCCCAAATCATGAATATTTTGCAAAATTATAAGCTATGAAAACAGGGATTTGTAATATGAAGTGTCAGGGAGCCTCAGTAGTACATTATGCTACTACCTTCCTCCTTCCTGCACCAGTAAGTTACTGGTATATGATTGGGTATTTAATAAACTTCTTGAACTATATATTTCTTTTTTTTTATAAGTGGGTGCAAGAATTTGGTTCAAAAGTGCTTTGGATTTGTGTAGTTCTTTGTTACAACACCTAGGCACAAAAGATCGGTAATAGAAGTGAAATGGCAGTCTGAATTCAGAATGCCCATGCTTTTGTGTTTTGATGTCTCAGCTTTCATGCTATTTTTATGTTCTTTCATCTTTAATTTTACCAAGAGATTCATATTAGATGCATTATTAATCCCTGTAACACTGCCTTCACTTTTTCTGCACAGTATGACAGATTTCTGGCTTCAATAGAAATAATAATGTGTGAGATTATTTTCTACATTTAATATGTGAATAAACAAATAAACAATGTGGATTTTCTAAAATCTCCATGCATTGTAAATTTCTTCTAAAGATTTCACTGTTGCATTAGGACTGAGAGGCATGAGCAATCACCAAAAGCTTTTAAGCAATGATTTTGGTTGTGTACTTTATAACCTGAGAGTTCTCAGCATGCAGCACATTATAACACATACTGCACTGGAAAATAAACAGAAAAGTGAAGTATAGTGACTGGACTTTCCGTAGGGGTTTGACATAGATTAAATGAAACACAATTCCAACATGTTGATGAACTGCAGAAGAGGCAATTAAATTTCTCACTGATGATGGTTAATGGGACCAATTAGAGAACGTGTTTTGAAATGTGACTGGTACAGTTATGATGCCTGTGACTAAGAGGGAGAGGCAGGAGGAAGGGGAATAAGGGATTGTGAATGGCTAGTGGAAAGACTGCTAGTTTGGGAGCTGGGGTTTTTTTGGTTGTTGGGTAAAGGGGAAGCTGATTACAAATACTGTTCCACTTTGAATTAAAATGTGTATCATATTCTTTTGATGGTTTTATTTATTCTGTAGACAGTATCACAGCTGCACAAACTGGTCAAATTATAAGGAGCAGCATGTAGTAGTGAATGTCTGGACACGATATTTCTACATAACTACAAAAAAAAGGGAACTCATAGGACTTCTACAGTATTGATCACAGTTAGCAAAATCATCCAATAGACATCAGGCTTCCAGTCAAGCCAGGGAGCAACAACAAAAATCCACTTAAACAGAAAATTAATACTGAAAGAGTATTTTGGGCCCCAGCCATCAGCTGGCAAAATGTAGTGTGTTTCTATGTAAGGTAATGTAGCACCTTTATAGCTGACCTCTTTTCTTCTATTAGAAACAATGATCGTTGCAAGGATTAATATTTCCTAAAATCTGTAAGCAATTTGAAATCTAAGTCTCACTGGCCACAGTGCTGAAACACTTCTCCCACTGGCCTTTCACAGAGACAGAGATGTGATGCTACTGTAGGTGTAAAGGCAATATAGCTGCTCCTCTGCGAATCAGCCCTGAAGCTGGAGGTACTGGGAAGCAAGGTGGAGCCCCTGTGAACAACCCCTTTCCACACAACCCAGTTAGGATCTGGAAGCAGGATTGCCATGTCCTCAAAGCACTCTGCCCACACCAACAATAACTGTCCCTCTAAGGTTCTGGGTCCATTTTTCTGGTTACCAACATTCAGTTCAGATATCTCTCCTATTTGTGTTCATAGCCAGAAATGAGAAAGGCCTATGTTAGCCACGTAGTCTCTCTCTTTTCAGCGTGGCTCATGTCCTCAGGTCTGTGAAGTCAGCTGTAGTGGGTCCATGTGCCCAGATTGCCCTCCAGAGAAGACCAGTCACTGGTGCTTCAGAGCACAGCACGGAACTCTGAAGTCTGTTCAATGTTCCAAAAATACCATGAAAACTAACTTAAATTATACTCTTAGTGAACATGTGTGTTCATCTAAAGTCACAAGAATTGCTGGGTTTCCTTTAGTAATGCTAAAGCATACAGAAATGAAAGTGTGGAATATATTTAATTTGCTGTATAAATGTAATATATCACCACAGATATTTGACTGTTTTTTTTTTTTTTTTTCCAGAAAAAGTGCCAGGATGATTTGAAACACTTATGAAGTGGTAATTCTTCCACAGTTTGATTAGAAACTGGCTAATAGTAGTTTAGACTGAGAAGCGAGAATAAATGATAATTATTTTTAAATAACATAGTTTAAGCAACGCAGTTTCAAACAACTCAGAGGTAAGCATTGAAGGTGTGAACTAGATTCTTATTTCAGTCACCAATTATTATAATTCCAGTTTAAATTCAATGAAATCAGAAGAATTATTCCAATTTATAATAAGGCAGTTGTACTGGGTCTAGCTACAATAGAGTTAATTTTCTTCATAGCAGCTCATGTGGTGCTATGTTTTAGATTTGTGGCCAAAACAGTGCTGATAACACACTAATCTTCTAGTTTTTGGTGCACAGTGTTTGCACAGCATCAAGGCCTTCTCTGGTT
This sequence comes from Nipponia nippon, assembly GCF_047370975.1. Classification (NCBI taxonomy): domain Eukaryota; kingdom Metazoa; phylum Chordata; class Aves; order Pelecaniformes; family Threskiornithidae; genus Nipponia; species Nipponia nippon. The sequence continues at coordinate 112,498,134 of NW_028262358.1, read as the reverse complement.
CTCACTCTGTCCCACCCCAGAGAATAGACTGGGGGATGCACAAGGGGTTGGGAGTGGACACAACTGGACAGATGACCCCAACTAATCAAAAACATATTCTTTACCATTTAACATCATGCTCAGCATTAAAAGGGAAAAGAGAGGGGTTTAGGGATGTTAGCCACCTTTTGCTTGGGAACTGGCTGGGCATTGGTCTACTCATGGGAGGTGGTGAGTGATTGCTTTTGCAACACTTAGGGGTTTTTTGTTTTCTTATCTCTTCTTCCACTTATCCTTCACTTATTAAACTTTTTTTTTTTTTATCTTGACCCCGAAGTTTTCTTGCTTTTGTTCTTCCTTTCCTCATTCCCCATCCCACTGTGAACTTGGGAAGTGCACAAGCGGCTGTGTGGTGCTTAGCTGCCCACACGGGTGAAACCACAACAGGCAGTACAGACTGTGGCAGACCTGCCTTGTTATGAACTTGTTTCATGGAACAGTACTAAACGAGTATAAAATGTCCATGTTCTGCTTTGGAAAGATATAACTCAGATTACAAGGCAATGGAGATCAGTGCTGTTGGTTTCAGTGAAGCTACTTCTGACTCAAGCCATTCTACCTGAGATGAGATTATTGTCTATTAAGGTTTCATTTAGACTTACTCTCATTGTAATCCTCAGTGAAAAATATTTCACAACAGAATACAAATGTAATTGGGTATAATTCATGATTCATGGAACAACACCTGCTGTTCCAAGTTGGGACTGAAAAATACTAGGAGACGTGTTAACAAAAATCCTGAAATGGTGTAAATGACCGTAGCTCCATTGTTTTAAATGTGTGCACATGCATTCAGCCTTGTTTATGTGTATAGACTGGAATTCAGCAGAGTTATTATAAGAGTTTTAATAAGAAATATAAGTATGAGGCAGCTGGAGCTGATGCATTCTGCTGTTCTTGGTTTTGTTTTCTGTTTTGTTTTTTCTCATACAATAAATAAGCACTGTTAAAAATATCCTCTTCTTAAAATGTTAATAGAATTTAATCCATAAATACTTCTCTAAATACCTCTGTTTTACTAATCATAACGGAATATATTCACTGCAAGAGTCATAAAATAGATGAGGCAGTGAAAATGTTTGGGGAATGTTAGAACTAATAATGATAATGATGCTACTAGAACAGTTGGAGCACAGCACACAAAGACACAGCAAGATGTTATAGTAAGCTCCATGCACTCTGTGCAGAATCAGTGGTAATCCAGGATTGTATAACTGGTATTACAGGCTGCACTGGAGTAGGTATCTACCTCTGGGTTTGGTTTGTATAAGTAGAGCCAAAAATAACATAAATGTTCGTTTGATGTTTAGAGTACTTCCTCTCTCTCAGCATTCATTCTCTTTTCTGTCACTTTACAGTGCTTAGACTGAAGCTTTTTATTTTATCATTATCTTCTTCTTTGGTCTTTAGCTTCAGTTTGTGAAAGAAAGAACGTTCATTTTTTCTGTTCCATTTGGAAGTGCAATACTCAATAGACCAGCAGTGTTATGCCACATCGGGTCTGAGTATAACACCCAGAGCTGCAGAGCTCTGCTGCTGACTTACCTGGCTGTTAGGTGTTAGGTGCTTTTACAGAAAGGCACACTTAATATGCTGACCTCTTTTGGCAGGCAACCCAGAAATATAAACAAATGTAAGTTTCTGAGTTCATGAGAACTGAAGAATACAGAAAAATCTAAATGGAATAAACTCTTGGCATGAAAGAAACAAAACTGTCATTCAAGAGTATATGTATATTTTTTAATTCATAGTGGGTCATTTTGGATGACTGATTGTGTGCATGCATGAGTGTGTGTGTTCATGTGCATGTGTGTTAGGCACCAGATAGAATTGCCACCAATTTAGGACACATTTTAGCTTGGAATACCTCCAGAAGAAGAAATTACAAGCTGAGCTTTGCTGGAATTTGTTGATAATAACAACTTTAATAAAATTAGCAGCAAGATCAGTTATGCTGCAATATGGAAGATGGTTGAAGAATCTAGAGTAAATCATAAATAGAATAACTTCATTAAAAACACAGAACTATGAAGGAGCTGTTTGCTGTGAATTAGGTGTGTCCCTAGCCCAGGGTGGATGTCTTCCAAAATCATCATGCCTAATTTGCCCTAAGTATCCATATTTACTTTAAGCTCAAAGATGTCTGTGCATCGGCTGTGAAGGCTTTGTTTCTCTATGTCGAAATTAATCCTAGATTTGATAATGTATAATTAACTAATGGTGACCTATACTTCAGAAGATTATCAGTGCTGATATTGTCAAAAATAACTGATAACCTGACGAATAATACAGTAAAAAGTTAATTAGTGCATAGCACTATATGCCTCAGGGAGAAAATACTGTGTTTCAAAGACCCCGTTTACCTCACCCTGATTGATGATTCCTTTTGAGCTTAGTAACAGTTCAAAACTGCGATCAAAAATTGTATCCTTGCTAATGTCTTGAAGTTATTGAGTTATTGTGTAGAGTACTGTAACTACTCTAAAGTAATGTTTGGCTACGGGTTTGCTCCTTTTTGGGGAGGTTTTTTTTGGTCTCACTGGTATTTTTCATCTATGCCACATGACAAAATGCTTTGGAGAAATAAACTAATCAATTACAGTGTTTAATATAACAGTGATTCAAAGAAACTGAGAGATTCTGGCAAGGGAGACAATGTACATGTTCAGAAGAGAACTGGAAATAAATGAAAAGTCAGCGAAGATGAGGGATGCAGGGAAATGCAAATATAAGTAACAAGCAAAATAAAGCGAAACATGAAAACACACACAGACAAGCAAAACCTGACTACAGAATACCCTATTTTCCAGACTGCAGTGGTAGTATTTTGTATTTTCTTGTCTTCCACTATCAGAAGTGACAATATTTAATGCAAGTTTCTGTTCTAATTATTTAAAATATGTAAAACTACCAAGTTTTATTTTGAGTTGAATAGATGTATCTGTTCTTTTGCTGCCTAGGGCCCTCTTCTGCTCCTATTGCAATCACGGATAACATTCTCAAATACCAAATCTTGATATGGGATTGGGACTTAGAAAAAGAGTACTAAATAAAGGTAATATTAATTTTATTCAAGAGTTAATATTTTTAGCACTTATTCATCTATAATGAGAAAGAGGAGAAAGGCTTCAGTGTAACATGAGAAACAAAAGGAACCAAAACAAAACCAATTTATCTTGTGTTTCTTATGACACTTTTTCCTGCTTAAAAACACTCCAAAGATGGAACTTAGATTGGCTTTGACCATGAATGAGTCTAAAAGCACATTAGTTTTTGTGGGATAGAAAATACTTAACCTCTCAGGCTGTGTCGTTAAACAGGCTAGAGCCTGTGCTGGGCACAGAAGGCAAGTAGCATAGCACAGGTGTGTATGCATATGTGTGTATATATACTTATGTATGTATATGTGTATAAACATATACCTATGTGTATATGTTTATGTAGTTATGAGCGTACATATATATATATCTGTGATGATGCTCTCTCCCTGTCCAAGCAGGATAGCTCTTGCCTGCTGGGAAAAGTCCCTTGCCTGTGATACTGTCCCTCCTAAATGTGTCCAGGGTTGCCTAGGGGCACGCTAAGTGGCAGGGGCCAAAGCTGTACTAGTGAGAGTGCTGACAATTAATATGGGTTATTAAAATCCAGTACCCATCTCTGTCTCCCCTCTGTTTTATCCAGCCATATAAGTGTAGTCCTTGAGGTCACCTTTTTGCTGCGCACAGTGAGTCAGAGAGACTTTCCCAGTTGCTAGCCAGCACGCTGGAAGACTACACTGCAGAGAAAACGCAGTAACTGCCATAGAAAAGGGGACTAAGCAGCATAGGAAAATCTGAGACCCAGTGTTCAAGACATCCCTCAGTCGGCTTTCTGGCTGGTGGCTTATCAGAGGGCAGTGAAGCATATCTTAGAGTAATTTACAGGGACGCCTTGAAGATGTTCTGGAAGGCCAGGATCCAGCACGCTCTCACATATGCCAGCTAGACTTTCATCAAGTGAAAGATAATGGCAGCTATGGGTACAGCTCTCCTTTGCAGCACCAGTACCACAGCTTGCACAGGTTGTGGAGGCTATGTATGCCCTTATGATGGTGTGATGAGGAGGACAAAGGGAGGAAGAAGGGAGAGGTGGTAATCAGGCACTTTGGGAGGCACAGCTGTAATTCCAGCAGGAAAAAATATTCAGCTTTGCTGTACACAATGCTATCGTACATTCTGCTTATATCTGTGACTAGATTTTTTTTTTTGGCTCAGTAGTTGAAATGAAAAATTGGTCAGAGAAATAATTTAGTGTTGACCTGTTGTTCAAGGGTTATTAAGATGGTTTTTGCTATTCATTAATTGTGCCAGACTCCACAAGATTTTAAAATGAAAAAATAAAGCATTCAGCGTAACAAGCTTTTTAGCAGGACTCTTTAATGAAAGAATAACTTTTCATTCTGAAGTTTTGAAGTTCTCAGGTGAAATTATTTGCTGTAATTAACTAAATTGATAAATGCTTTCCTTTCTCTTAAAATTACAATTTCTCACAAATTTTGTAAGAACAAAGATCATGCTTTTGGACTTAAGGAAGATTATGTCATGCCAGCGAAGCCTAACAGAGTTACATGGCCTGTAGGTACTCAAAGCAGTAGATATAATGTAAAAGCTATTGCCAAAGTTAATTTGATTCTCATACATTAAAAATAGACGGTTGTACAGATTTGTCCTGGTTTCAGCTGGGATAGAGTTAATTTTCTTCCTAGTAGCTGGTATAGTGCTGTGTTTTGGATTTAGCATGAGAATAATGTTGATAACACACTGATGTTTTAGTTGTTGCTAAGCAGTCAAGGACTTTTCAGCTTCTCATACTGCCTGACAACGAGAAGACTGGAAGTGCACAAGAAACTGGGAGGGGACACAGCCAGGACAGCTGACCCAAACTGACGAAAGGGATTTTCCATACCATATGATGTTATGCTCAGCGTATAAACTGGGGGGAGTTGGCCAGGGCACGGCAGCTGCTCAGGGACAGGCTGGACATCGGTTGGTTGGTGTGGAGCAAGGGTTTTATTTCTCTCTCTTTTTGTTATTTTCTTTTTCATTATCATTTATTATTATTGTTGTTATTATTATTGTTGTTGTTATTATTATTATTATTATTATTATTATCATCATCATCATTATTATTTTCAATTATTAAACTGTTCTTATCTCAACCCACAAGTGTTCTCACTTTTACTCTTCTTATTCTCTCCCCCATCCCACCGGGAGGTGGGGTATGTGTGTGAGTGAGCAGCTGCGTGGTGCTTAGTTGCCAACTGGGGCTAAACCATGACAAGATTTCAAATATCGTTCCACTTCCTACGCTGTGCAGTGTGTGGCTACTGAACCCTTCTACATGCAGATGCAGAAGAGTGGCTGCTTGCACTTTTACTCCTGCTGTGTCTTGAAGTAAGGAATGAGTTTGAGCTCAGGCTTACAAGGGCTAAAATTTGTTCTTTCAGGCAACTTGTGAAAGTGGTGTATTATTCCTGGCAGGCAATCCAAACAGGTCAACACAGCCAGACTATCCTGTAATCAATTTTGTATTTTTGTATTTTATATTTTCATGTAACTTTCATGTGAGGGCCTCCTCACAAGGCATGCTTAGATCTGTAACATGTAACTAATATTTGTATAATAACCTGTAACTATTATTTTAATAATATGTAACTAGTATTTGAATAAAATTAATATTTTTTCTTAACTTTCATTCCATTCTATATTCTAAAAGGCTTCTGGGTCCATTTATATTAATTTACTTACAGTAAATTTTTCCTCTTCTCAGTCTTTGATACCTCATGTATAAGCAGAACATATGCATGCAAAAGTTGACAATAGTGGTTTATTAATTCTTTCATGCAAGCAGAATGTTCATGGCAATTAAAGATAATTCAGCACTCAAATATGAACAAAGGAAATGTTAATATGTCTGTCAAAAACTCAGCTCAAAGATATAAAAAGGAAAAAATGAAATAATGAAGTAATTTACAACAACTTTTAAAATATGCTACAAGATTTGTAATAGCAGTGGCAGACAGTGCATGTCAACTTTCCTTTTTAAACATTTCTTTCATGGTTTTTATTTGGTTGTGAAAATTCACTGGAGCCGGATGTTTGGTTTTGAAGAGCTTAATTGGGAAAAGATATTGCTTGTTGCTGGATAAATTTTCAGGGAAAACCCCCCCACACTACTCAGATCAACATTTCTTTTTACAGCCACAAAGATTTGAACAATATTGAATTTTTGAGTTTTTTATGACTCTTTTAGATACATGGAGAAGTGTGGGTTTTTTTTTTTCCCTGTTTTCTTTCAGTAATAATGCAACTATTGATGGATTTTAAATGATAATTTTTCACTTTTTAATACATCTGTAAATCAAATAGAAGCATTGCAACAGCTCGAAACTGAGTGTAATAGCCATGCTTTGCACTGTGAACACCAAGTAGTCATGAAAGTGTAATCTCGACTTGAAGAAATGCAAGATGACTAAAATCGGTGTAATGTCTCTTCTGTTTCACCGTTTTTCCAGAATAAGACATGGAGGTCTGAAACATTTTGTATTTTAACATGCCATCAAAAAAAAATGTAGTGAAGAACCCCCAAGTATTGCACAAGGACTACATAATAAAGAAAATGGACAGCAAGGTCAGCACACTAAGCCTCATTCACTGGAGATGGATCTCATTATCACCTAAAGTTAGATGTTTACAGAAGCACCTACATTTCAGGAAGTAGCCTTAACCTCATACTGTAGTCTGTGGGGAGAAACAAACACTGAAAATACAGTTTCTCATGTCTGTTTTATAAATCTACATTAGGAAATAGTGAATGGCACCTAGAAATACCTATTTCTCTTCACTGTTGAGGGAGTCTAGACCACTAGTTGAGGTATCAACTCTTACTCTGTAAATGCCTGCAGTTACTCAGATGTATTTGACTTAGATTCACTTCTAGGTGGGATTTTAATTTTCCTGGATAACTTTCTGCGATTGTCTTAAGTTATAAGGATCTGAACCAGCGAATATTAAAGTATCTTCCAAGCTTTATGGAGGCTCATTTAAGATTAGATGCTAAGTTAGATCAGGAACTGTGGAAGGTCATTGTGTATTATATTAGCTACATTTCCTACCCTCAAATCAAGAAGTTTGCTGAGAAGTGTTCAAAATATGTATTTTCTTGTTACTTCAGTGAGATATACACCTTGTTTGAAAATTTCCTGAATCCTGAGCCTGCTGTTTACAGCTTTGCAGGCGGAAGTTGAGCTGACCACCAAAAAGTCAGCTCCAACAGCAGCTCCTTCTCAGCTTTCACTGTGAACGAAATGCCCAAGATGTTCCTAACCCTGCAGTTTCTGACTGCAGAGGGCCTGAGGCAATAGGTATCAAGGAGACAGAGCCGCTCCTCAGCTGATCTGTACAAGCCTGCCACCAGTTTAGCGCTTCCAGCTTGGGAAGTTCAAGGTATCTGCACAGTTCTTTGAAATGCATCAAGCTCCTTCAGGGTTAATCACATTTGGACACACTGGTCTATAGTATGTATGTGTTGTCTAGTGTTATTTATCCCACTAAGTGAAGAATTACATACAGGTAGGCTTCTAAGTTTTTGTTTTGTTTGCACATAATTTTTTTCCTCCATCTCCCTCTCCCCACCAAGAGAACAGAGTTTCAGAGATTTCCTTTGATGAGTTCAAATCATTATGCTTTCTAAATTTGTTCTTATGCAATGTTTAGCAGAAGCTAATTTGCTTATTGGGTTTTCATTTCTTGCTTGGGCATGCCTTGTACTCTCATGTTTTCCCAGGCGCAGTTATGCAACATTGCAAAAGCAGATTAGTGATGGACAAGGGCATGGTTACTCTATGTTAAGCAACAGCTAACTGTATGTTATTTGTCAAGATCCCTGTTAAGACATGTAGCTCAGCTTTCATTTTGAAAAGATATGGACACATTTGGTAGTGATAGTGTAGGTTACCGTCAATCAACAATTTTAAATGAAAAAAAGTATTATTCAAAAACCTACTTCAATCAATATGTTTGATTTTTATTTTTTTCACTGAAATTGAATGGAGTCCAAGTTCCCTACAAACTTGATTTTACTGTATTTGTAGTCACTTTAAGTAACAAAATAAAACTGCAAATGAAAACTGCTCCAGATTTCCCCTACACCTAAGTGACCTGAGACATTCTTACTATCTCCAAAATTATTGTCTTCCCATTTTTGTTAATTTAAAATTTTATTTTAAAAACACTAAGGGGATTTAGAAAAAAACACCACTATCCCCAAAATCCCTACACTAGGATTTTATCCTGCCAAATGAATCTCAAAGTAAGCTCACTTAAATGACAGATTTCTCCTGAGGTTAACGAGAACGGAAGGTGTTTGTTTTGAGTATTAGATGCACAATAGCATTAATGAGAAAAGTAGTATCTGCTATGATAACTACCTGTCTTGGGTGAAGACCAAGAAATTAGCATAGAAAATTTACCTGACTCTGGCATGTTAACCAAAGACTTTAAATCAGCTTTTCACTTTTATGGTTTCTTTATTGGCATTTTTAACAGAGTATATTTTAGAATGGAGTCTTCTAAGATTTCTTATCGTCCCTGCAATCCTTCAGAAACATCACTTGACTGTTGAATGAGGATGATAGGTCAAAATGATATGGTTGCAGCAATTACAGATGCCCAAACAACTGAGTGAATACATTGGCACAGGCAACATTTCTGTAGTGCAAGCCCCAACAGGAATGTGCTTCTGACTCAGAGGAAAGTCAACATGTTCACTGCAAAGTTTGGAGCACTGTGGAGGCAATGCACCTTAGCAGATAAACATGGTTCACAGGCAAAGAGCCGTGAATCCCTGGAAGCTCCACTGGCTGTGGAAGCTCTAGAAGGGACCTGTCAGGTCCCCCCAAAGTCTCCAAGCTGGGTGACAGGGAAGAGTAACATATGATCTTGTATCACGTGTAATTAGCAGGTCTAAAGCATAAAACCTCTGAATGATAAAGGTCAGTGATACACAGACTTTCCAGCTGGGTAAGCGGCATTCCCTATGTTTAGTGGGGCAGAAGGCCTTTTTGCTCCCCTGCAAGATCGGATCAGCTATGTAGTGCCTACAAAATGAGTGCGATGTGCAAAAAAGAGGGACTTCAGAAAAGTGATGACTAGAAATGGACCTACTTTTGCTCATGAAGCCCACAAGCTGGTTCCCAAAAGTACTTTGTCCAGTGATGGAGCACTGGAAAGCATCCGCTGGGAGCCCACTACAGGGTTGCTGGTGAGAGGGAGGCAAGTGCAACCAGTTCAATTGTTTTTTTACTTTGTTGGGTCTCTGGTATTTCCTATCACTCCTCCTGTGGAAATGAACTTTAAGGGCACCTTTACACTGTCAGAAACAGTGTTTAGAGGGGAAGGGAGAATCGATGCCCTAACTCATACATGTGCATCTCCTTGAGCAGCTCTAAGTAGATGGCAGTTCCCAGAGGCCTTTTTTCCCTGTTTGACAACACAGACTCTATCTGATGGTCTTATGCTGACATCAGTGACAGTCTCATATTGCATTAGAATATGTTTTTACTGTCTGTTTGGGAACAGAAGGGCAATCTGACACAATGAGCTTGATCACGTGGTCAATTTGTATCATAATTTACATATAGAAATGCAATATTATTGCCATACTATCATGTCAATAAAGTTCTGTACTTTAATTAAGACTCTGCAAGTTCCAATGTACTACAGAGAACAAAATCAGAAATGTAATTTGTTCCTGAAATGAGCTAAAGACCTTAGAGAAGCTCTATGTCTTTTCACCCATGTGTGTGCATGTCTTCTGTGCATGCTTACGCATTAATTCACACAGGTCGGTAACTTGGACTGGAAGCTGAGCTGTAAAATTCAGGAATAACTTGTAGAAGCGTAGAGACAACATTGTGGTTTAGGAAGGATGCATACAAAATGGGCATGCTGTGCTTCCTGAGCACACCTGACACTCTGAAATGCCCCTACAATCTAGTCTGCACATCACGTAAGACCTCAGAAAAAGTATCTAATCCTTTCACTTCACTGTCTAGCATGAGCTTTCAGCCTGTACCAGGGCATGGGTTTTTTTTCTGCTACATATACAAGACTTTGGATTATAAATTTTATGCTTAAAAAAAAAAAAACAAACCAAACCAAAACAAAAAGCCCCAAATAATAATATGCTAGGATTATAAAGTAGTTACCTCAGTTGGTCCATTCTGAAATAGTGACAGCATCAAACTGTGGGCTAATATAAATGACACAATTTGTTGTCATAAGTGTATACCTTACAAAGTATAATAGTAGATAAATAATCATTTTTATAGCCTCCAAAATTTATATTCATACATGAAAATAAAGCCGTTACAATGTCTAAAGAGGTAAATAATTCAGACAGAGCAAAAACATAGTAAGTAGACACCTTAATACACCAAAGTGCAAAATGTATAATTCTTTGTGAATTCAGAGGTCTCAGAGGCCTTTCCATTTGTCTGTGACTTTGGGCAGGTATTTCAGTCACAGCTGTAGGGCTGGGCAATTACTCAATCAAATCCAGTCTGCTGTCAGAGGAGTTGCTTAGTGGAAAAGCTGACAGAAGCCCAATTCACACCATCCTCCTGGTCTGCACCAGTGTAGCTAACTCAAACCACTGGAATTCAGACAGACAGATTCACAAGTAAATGAGTTTCAAAGGGTTATGAGGAAAAGGAGAAATCTATAACATTGAAAGATTTCTGCAGCTGTGAAAAATGTACCATCTGATAGATTTATTTTTTTTACATATAAGTCCATATCTGCTGAGAGAACTAATGCATTTCCACGTTTGACACCCCATGAAAATGTTCTATTATGCTTCAAATTAAGACCAGGAAATTGTACAGTTAGATGTTCCTAACAGCCACTGAAAACCTTTGGACTGTTAATTTTTTCCTCAGGAAAGATGGGCAGTAGGAAGCTGAGCTCCTCATTAAATTCTGCTAGCTAATTCATGATACATCATTAAAAATTTAAAATCCACCCTTTTTGTCAAGTACTTTTCCTTGTATTAATTATCTAATCACAACAGACTTAATTGATTAATAGTCCTTGTAAAACGTGGTTCCAGCCTGTTGGAAAGGTCCATCTGGTTAGAAAATTTGTCCTTATTATGGGAATTGTTGTGAGAAGGTCTATTTCTATTAAATGCTAGTAGAGTATTTAAAACAGCGGGTATATAGAGTTGTAGTGGAGAATGACAAGAAAACCATGAAGAAAATGAGAAGATCTTTCCACTTTATTTGCATGCTCTACATATCTGAGACTCCATGTACAGTATATATCACAGAATAAACATTTTGAATAAGTTTGAATTCTCTGTCAGAATTTTCGCATTTTATAAACTAGCTGTGCCAGATGTTCCTACATGTTTTTTTGATGATTCTGGTGGTCTGATGGTATGCTCTGCAAAATGTCCACAGCTAGAAACATGGTTAATTTAATTAAAAGACTTGATAATAATGTTATGTGATGGATTGTGAGAAATTCTGAGTTTCACTGTGGCTGACGGGACCAATGTATTCAGTAATCATTGAGTTAAATAACTGTTTCAGAAACTAAAAAAAACAAACAAACATTTTTAATAATACTGATATTCCTCAGCATGAGATTGACCTTTTCACTCATGTTCTAATAGTTATCATGCATTTGATAAGATGTGACACTGATGAGATGTGAGCGTATGTCTCTATAGCTATCAAGGTACCTAGATATAGGTTATACATTACAAACCTTTATATATTTATTCATCTATATATAATCTATAATGCACAATTTAACAGTGATATATCTGTATCATGTATTAGGATATATGCAATCGTGTATCCGTAGATATGATTCAGGTAGCACCATTGTAATCTGTTTCTTATGAGGCAGTGATGGAGCCACAAGACTTCAAGCAGTATGAAGGCTTCAAACTTCACGATTTTTGAGAAGTTGATTTCAGAATACAAGTCTTTCTCTTTGAACCAATGTAAAATGGAATGATGTTCATGAAGATTTCCAAAACCATGGTTAACACTGAATAAAACAAAAGCAAAAGCAAAAGCAAAAGCAAAAAATATCTATAAATATCACTTCAGTGCAGATGATAGACAAATATTACCAACCCAAATGTACCATGACAAGTGTCCCCTTTTCTAAAAAAAACCCACATGGGATTGATTTAAAAATTACGAAAACAATAATACCTCCCCCGCCTCCCCACCCCCCACCCTGACTGGTAATCCCTGTTTTTTTATTTCACTGTTTTACAAACTCTTGTTTGCCAACGTGAGGGACACTTTTTACTTTAACAAATAAAAGCTGATTTAATTCCAGCGGCTGTGGCTTGATTTAAGACACATTGTGAGATTCAGAGTAAAATCACTGGAGCTAGCAATACTGTAGAGACACATACAGATAATGCCAAACTGTATCAGAAGTGAAGGTTCATTAACAGTATAACTTCAGTGCTTATTCTCAAAAAGCACTTTGTTTTCCATCCATACACAAAACACAATGAACAAAAATTGGTGCAGCATCTTTCCAATTTAGAGAACAATTCATTATCATCCTAAATTCATAAAACTTTGTCAGAGTTTAAAATTAATTTTAAAGTGAGAATATGCTGATTTGATATAACATTTCCTTCAAAAATATTAGAAAAATCTGTCGTGATCAACACAGAGCACACTGAGGCGATTTCTGACACACCCAGGTGAGACATTCTTGATGCTGAACACAGCTTCATGGAAAAAAGCTTATACAGTAGCCCAGAATATCAATTGTTCATCTCATTTATTTCTTCCTATTGGGTATATGTGGAGTGGCATCCTAATTGAGTGTTAATGAGGAATTAATTAGAATTAAGTGCTTCAATAGCAGTTGGTGATTATTAGCTTTTTTAGGATGGGGCAATTTAATTCCGAAGCAGTTTCCTCACATTTTCAAAACAGGTATAAAACAAATAGAAAGGCCATTAGTTCTCCCTTCTCCCCTCAAGCCTTGAATTTGCATTCCTTCATACAGTGACATTTTTAGGGTGATTTTTAATGACAGCACTAGAAACCTGCCTCTCCTGCCTATCCAAAGGAAAAGGACTGTCCAAGTTTTCGGTAAGCTTTTTATATGTAGCTTCCATCACCATGTTTCGTCTCTGCTATGAAGAAGCCATTTCTAACAGAGCAACAGTGTTGTTCAGTGTCCATGCTCACTCAGTTCTCAGCCTGTCTGCTTAGCTGACAAGCCTTCCATCTGGGCTCTAAATACATAGGAAATCTAGCATCTTATAGGAGATGGAGTTTGAAAACTGATTTCCCGTAGGTCAGAAGACATCTGCCAGGTGATAATGACTTAAGGTCACTGTGGAACTAAGCTAGATATGACCCAGAGACCACAGCTGAGAGATTTTGTATTCCTTCAGCCTAACAAAGATTAGACTTTCTGTCAGTAGCATCTCTATGTATTTTCAGATATCAGTGAGACTGGCTATTTTAATTTATTCTATATTGATCTGATATGAGAAAATAAGCAGGAACAACTTCTTAAAGAATGAATTTCCTAATGCTCTGGCAAATACAAAAAAAGGAACAATGTATAACTCAACAGAAGCAGAAACTACAACACAGGGAAACTTCCACATTCTCACTTTTTTTTTTTTTTTTTTTGATGGCTAACATTTCTCTTGGCAAGTTTGCAGCTGGATACAAGGTCTGATATTTTTCTCTCTTCAAAGTATTTTATGGATATTACTGTTAGGGAAGGGGGGACACAAAGACTCTCTGACATGAAAACAAGATGAGGTAAAAATAAGATACTGTGGTTCTATATTACTTTTCTTGTTCCTCAGTTTCCCTAGCGATGATGCTGCCTGAGCTTTCCATGGCAAGCCAGAGCTATAGAAGTGTGTTACAGGATTTAAAACCTGCACACTGCTCTGGGTGGTACTGGTGGGGTGACCACAGCCCTGTTTAGAACTGCTGCTAAATCTGCATCTGCATATGTAAATGACAACTTAAAAAATAATAATTTTTAAGTCAGCCAAATTGAAAACTTAACCCTAAAAGGTAATTTGAATTTCACTAATTTCATATCACTAAGAAGTGAAAAAAAAAATCTACAACTATTTAAAATACTAAAATGGAGTATGCATGTAAGTATAAGTTGGTTTGCTTGACCTCACTCCCAAGCAAAATAAAATGAACATGTAATGCATATACAACAAAAGGAAGATAGGCTAACATAGGCTTATGAAAGACGAGATGACAAGCATGATTAATAAAAGCAACAGGATTTAAATAATGTACTTATAATTTTGTGAGGTATTCACCTTGGTCAGGTACTGCACTTTACCACAAAATTAACATGATCTTCATAATGTTAAAATCTGGCTAATTAACAACTCCAGCTTTGAGCTGGACTAAACGATGTCCAGAGCTCTCTTCCAACCTCAGCTATTCTTTGTGATTTTGTGGTTCTGTAGTAAAAGGGAAAATGCAATCATTATCTTGGACACAAGAATGACTAGCTAGCATGGAGCTGAGTATTGGTCTACTCATTGTGAAGTACTGAAGACAGAGAGACCAATCCAGCAAGGTTCTTATAAAAGTTTCTCCTCCTTTTTTTAACCTAGGCATTGCTACCTGTACCAGTGCAACATACTATTCAAGCTTAACATAGAAGATCCAGTGATGTCATGTTATTTCTTGTGTCCACTTAGAGTTCAAGATTAGTGCTAACAATATCACTTCTCCTTTTTTCTGATTAATGTGTATCAGCAGGAGTAGGAGACCAAAGTCTCCTATTAATGTCTGTAAATGTAAATGTACATGGTAATTACCACTCATTTTGCTAGCTTTTAAGAATATGCAAGTTACTTAAAGTTTAAAAGGTCTCTTTATAGAATAAGAAATGTTTGCAGCACTGAATGAAGACAGCATGGCTGTCTCAGGCTTAACTCAGTCTTAAAAAGAAAGGAACAAAGTATATTGCTTTTTAATAAGTACATACAGTTTCTAACACAGAGCTTGAATTTAGTCAAAGAGGATGAAAAGTCTTGCGTATACAATTTTTTAAGTTCTACCCTAAATCTTATTCATCTTAGTGAATCAGAATGTTTATGAATCATTGGAAGAATTACTGTTGCAGAGTCTATAACTTCATAACAGTTTCACGCACACAAAAAGTATGTATTTCTTTGTGTATATATAAAAATATGTATATATACATATATATAAACTTCTTACTGATGGATGATCTAAATAGACAACTGGGAAATATTTAGTTCTAACTAATCATCTTGCTGCAATACAAATATCTCTGTGTGTGTATACAAGATAATCCAGCTCAGAATGGCTCAGCTGGAGAAGTACCATCTTTATAATGTTTTCTTCGCTAATCAGATTAACAGTGAAATTACTATTGAGTTAAGAGAATTTCTGGAAATTCTTAACCCAAGCAGGAATTGAACTCAGAGAACACCACAGTAGTTTTAATTAATGGAGGAAGAAAAAAAAAAAAAAAGAGAAAGCAATCTGGAAAGATGGCACTCAATTGCATTGAATTGTCTCAGAGATACAGCATTAACTGTATTAAATAATGAACAATGTCAATCTGAGGCCAACAAGCAATGTTGTAAGCAGCCAAAATAAAAAAACCAAATGATGAGCCTTTTATGGACAAACTGTCAAAGCAATATTCATCTGAAGCCAGGGAAAATGAAGGAAGTCTTGCTGAAAGCCCAATTTGTAAGAAAGAATAATAGCATGTCATGATCATGTGGTAATATGTTCCTGTGGCAAGAACATCAGTGGGAAAGAAAGGGCAAGTCCCATAGTTGCATGAAATAACTTTCAACTACACCTGATACGTGGCTGAATCAATACTATGTAGTGATTAAAGCCACAAAGGAAGAGAGATCATTCTTGTTGAAGACCTACATAGGCAAGGGTCTGGTTTTCAAGAACTGAAATGTAAGTCACCACTATGAAACATTCGTCCCATGTTGAGACAGCCCTTGGAGAGCCTAGGCACTGACTAA
Source organism: Nipponia nippon (assembly GCF_047370975.1). Taxonomy (NCBI): domain Eukaryota; kingdom Metazoa; phylum Chordata; class Aves; order Pelecaniformes; family Threskiornithidae; genus Nipponia; species Nipponia nippon. Next base: position 112,481,997 of record NW_028262358.1, on the reverse strand, counting down.
TACATATTTATTTCTATAAGACAGGATCTTACTTTGTGGTATTAAAACCAAGAATGATTTACATGAGAACATAAGAACAGCAGTGTGGGGTTGGACTCCGTATCTACTAATATCCTGTGTTTGAGAGCAGCCAGAAGCAGATGCTTAGTAAAAGATTATAAGAATAGAGTAAGCACACAGTAATGCTTTCCTGTAATACTCCCTCACCTTGCAGAATTCTGTACTTCAACTCCATTCTGAGCCCTAGACTACAACTTTATGGTTATAGCAATGTGAGATATTCAGACACACACATAACACTGATGTATACAGATATACATTTATATATGTGTATACATAAGTACATGAAAAATTATGTATACATGTAGGTATATATACATGCATATACAAGCAGTTTTATATTACTATCTGTACATATATACATCTAGCATAGATCCACTTATATTTTTTCCCCTTTTTTCACAAAATTGATCTTACTTTAATAAATATCAGGAATGTTCTGTTGTGCAAAATGCATATCATAGAGTGGATCATCAGGCCAATTTACTTCAATATATCAGCTTGTTGCCTCCCCCCCTCCTTTTGTGTTCATGAGAACATCTTTGACTTAAGAATGTTATAATGTCCTCATTTTGCAATAAGCTTTCTGTTGAGGGGAATTTACAGCTGGTTAAAGCCCAGTAAGTGGAATGTAAGTATGACCTGGACTTAGCTCTTCCTATTTGCAATGGTTGGTTTTGTAGATTTTATTTTTTTGCATTCATTTTATGTTTCATTTTTTCTATGGGAGGAAAAAAAAAAAAGACAAATTTTGAAGTTATTAATTTTAATTCTCTGGAGAATAAGAACAAATCTGTTAAATTTGTAAATTAAAGGTTTATCTAAAAAGAACTTTATAGTTTATAAAAAATGAATCATGCAGTCATAAAACATCTCCATACCAAATATTCATAGCTACAAGGGTCAGCCTTGGCTGTGCATGTGGGTATATGTGTGGGAGTGCATAAAAAAGCAGTGCTTTATGAAGCTATAAAACTGGAGCAAATACAAAATCATTCACAATACTAATAGCTATACAATCAGAAAAAAGGATTTTCACTGAAATGCATTCTTTAATCTTATAACCCCCATGTCAACAAAACTAAGCATTTCCCATTTAAGAGAATGCAGTCTGACAATATTAAAATCAGTACATAATATGCTTGACAAATTACTATTCAAAATCAACTACATATGCCTTTCTTTCAAGTGGTTTCTATTAGTTTACCAATAAACCTTCCATTGACTTCACGGCTCAATGTCTAACACAGTTCAATCTATGTAGATAGGCCTCCTACAGCAAGATTTTCCAACAACACTTGGAGAACAATGTGTGGAAAACAAACTAGTTACTGAATGTTTTTCATTTATAATGAAAGGTATTTGTCCTAATCCAGCCAGTACCTAAGGGATGGCAAATGATGGCATCAACAGCAGAGCAGATGCCAGGCTCTCCTAATAGACCTCAGAAGAAGAAAACTCAGTATCTTTAAGAGCTCCATACGTCTATGAGACTTTATTGGCAATGCTTTGCTGTTGGGATGGACTTAGTAATATCTGCAGCTAAATGAAGCAAAAATATAAACAAAAAAATTATGCCTGCTAACCTAGCCGCATAAGAGAGCTTCTGAGCTCACTCTTTAGTAGAGCCAGCAAGTGAATGAGTCTTTTAAAAATTCATTTCTCTCTTCCATTTCAGAGAGGGATGGTTTTCTGAGTCCATCCTAACACTAGAAGAGTTGTTGTTCTATGTAGTCAGCCAAACACACACCAAGAACTTGGTAACATATTTCATCTCACTTCTAAGCTCCTAGTGCTGAACTCAGCACAGAGGATGGATGGTCTGTAAGAAAGGTAGTCCTTTCTATAAGAAAGGGAACCCCTGTAAGAAAGGGGGGGGGGGGGGGAAATTAAAGAAAATATTTTTGTAGAGATTTTCAAGTTTTGAAAAATTTCAGTTCATGCCTTGGACTCTTTTTGTAGAAAAGCTGCGCAGCTCAATAAACAACTGTCTACTCGAACTATCACATGCGAGAACATGCTGCTTTTTTTAACTAAGGCACAGATTGTGTGAAGGAAAACTCCTACAGATTAAAGAGATAAAGGAAAGGTGGAGCATAACTTCATCCCCTGACGCTGTTGACACCTGTAATGACCATCCTGCTCGAATTCCATTACACGACATCTAAATAATTTCAGAGTAGAAATGCATTTATTCTAATATACTTCCATTTTGTGTTTTAACTTACAATGTGGTCTTGTTTTTGTCAGCTGCAGATGACTAGGGCCTTTTATCATTAGCATATGAACTACACAAAGGAGTCAAAATGTCCCAAGGAATTCAGAATGAATGTTTACTTACACTGATTTGTATTACATAAAGTGTATAGCTGGTATCTACAAAACACAAAAAAATCCTTCAGGAATAGGAAAGAGCTCAATTCTAATTATTGATTTTTTTTCTTTCACTGTGATAAAAATTCTCTTTATTTGAATGTAAATATGTGCACAGACCCACTGGAGTAGAATTTCCAAAATTGCATGAACAACTTGGGAGTACCTAACTTTAAATTTTGCCCAGATTAGTGGTGCTAAGTGTGGTGTTTTCTGAAACTGTAATTTACGTCCTCTTTCCTCTTACAGTGTTGGGCCAGCCTCGTACAACCTCTCTAAGCATCTCTCTTCTTTTAATCATGTCTCTTCCATCCGATTAATATAGCATACAGTGCACCTCATATATTCCTTATCTCAGTATATTTAATATCTATGAATGAATTTGTTTCAGCACTGCAGCATGCCAAACATGAGCTCACAGACATATCAGTTTTAAATGAGCACTTCCTCAGCATTTTCACAGTGTCATGAACAGTGGGTGGAAGGCAGGTTTCCAGAAGATTCTCAGCATCTGAGAGTCATTTTCTACAGCAGGGAACCAGGAGGGTTTAATTCATAAAGAAACTTTGCTCTATGGAGCAATCACTCCCCAGGGCTGAATTTCCAGTTAGCAGTTTCCCTTTTTAAGGTTTTTTTTTTGTTGCTGCGGGGGAACACCAGCAACAGTGCACACACAGGGGTGTAAGGAGGGGAAGAGTGCACCTTCTCTTCTCTGACATCTACCCTGCTCCTCCAGGTACACCAGCCTTCCTAAAATTCAGATTATAACTGCTCTTCTAATATGCTTTAATGCCTTCTTTCTAACTTTTCTTACAGAATACCTCCAATTTCCCAATTTCCTTTCCAGCTAATAAAATTTCCACCAGGACTTTTCTCTGTCTCCCCTCCTGACCCAGGCAGCCAGTCAAGGCCTGTTCATACCCACAGCTGAGTTTCTAGATGTTAACTTCCTTAACTCCAGGTGCAAGAAATAAGAAATTGAATACTATGTATTTTACACTACATCCCATGAGCTGGGGCAAAGTCAAAACAGAATTACCAAGAAGGCTGACAGGAAACACTAAGGAGTTGTAAATATAAAAATAGCTCTTTACGTACATTGTTTGGGCCTTTTTTTGGTTCAAATATTTCTTATTTTGACTAAATATAGTCAAAATATGTCATTGTTTATCATATAGCTCATTATTATCAAATATTTATCAATAGCTCATTATTTATCAAACTCCATTTTGTCTATTTATAAGTGTTTCTAATTGCAAATATATGTGGTGTCTCCTGAATGTTGACCAAGTTGTTAGAGTTGTGAAACTCACTCAAGGTCCAGACAATAAGGTAGTCTACCTGCTGCACATCAGTGCTAAACCCTATAGGCATCTTCATTAATAGGGTGGCTTTTACTTAGCTTAAAAATCCTTTTCACTTAGTATTTCCTTTTGGTTCCCATTACTCTCCACAAGGAGTGGATATATATTTAAATATATACAGAGATGTCTGTTATAGAAAGAACACAAAATGGGATGGGAGATCTCCTTGCTGAACATTTTCAGCAGTTTCTTTCTCTGTCCATTAAGTATGTGGTAGGCAGACTGGATCATCAAACACAACTCACCTTCAAGACAGGCACTTAGGAGTTTGGTAAGACTGCATGTGAGGTGAGGTGTCTGAATTACCTGGGCTGAATTCTACCCAAAGTCATGTCTGCTTTTTAGTGCAGTAGATTTTAATGTAAATAGGTTTCTATGACCTGTGGTACTTCCTTTTACTTCTTTCATCCTTGAAAATGTGTTTATTTGCTGTTGTTTTCATTTGCTGTGACAACCAAGAGTATTTTAACATGTATTTGAAATATTTCTCTTTAATGGTCTCAAACTCTGAAGCTAACAGTGCTGTTAAGTGCTGAAAATTCCTCTGTTTTATTAATGTTCTCTATAGTTAGATAATCCCTATGATCCTCCTGCCTAAAACTGCTCTGGAACAGATACGTGATGAATTTCAAACAATGAAAAGGCCAACACCTTAGCTAAGCTCCTGGTCTATCTCATGTTTAAAATTCATGAATTTGCTTTGCACATTTGCTAGCTTCCTGATTTAAGATTGGGGGAAAAAAAGAAGCAAGATTGAAAACTCCATATTCATATGTCATAAGACTCTAAGATAAATGAGAATGAAAAATAAAGCACAGAAGAATGTATTTTCTACTGATTTCTGTAATTTTGTAATTCAAATTCTAGGTGAAAAAATTAATTTATTTCTTTATGAAAATATGCACTGTTTAGAATACTTTCATCCAAATACGGTTAAGAAGGTACAATATTTAATTACACTTACCATTTAGATCACCATTAACCAAGCAATTAGAAGTGTTTGCTTTAACTAGATGCAAAGGAACTGTTGTTCATATCCTTAGTTTGTAATGATGATTGCTCTGTCTCACTGTCTCAATAAGTATCACTCCATACCAAATGGCTACATCTAATATGCCAAAATACCAAATGCAGTTCTAACACTTAAAAATTAAATTAAATTGAATTTCAAGATTGCTAAATGTGGGACTCCATTTCAGTTGCTGATAATTTTGCCAAACTTGAATCATTTGGGCTGAAATCATCCACAGGTGTTTGTAGCAGCCTGGTTTTGTTTCATTAGGAAAGGAAAGGGAATTTTTCTTTTTTTTTTTTTTTTTTTTTTAAACCAGAGTAGTTCACTCAGGAGAGCTGCTGCCCGTAAAGCACTCAAAGAAATGGCAGTGCTATCTTAATTTGCCTTCCTAGTGTCTAGGCTTTTTGATATAGTTACATAATTACATACTATTTTTTTCCACTGAGCATTGCTTCATTCAGGCTAAAGGAAGGATGCACCTCAGGGAATAGATCAGGACAGTGCAGTTACAAAAAGCCCTCGTTGTCATTGTCATAGGCCCTCCAGAGTAATTTGCTGCAGAAGACGTCAGGTGTACAGAGAGTGAGGCAGGAAGCTGTGAGATGGGGTGAGAAGGTCTCTGCAGGAAAGGAGCAAAATGATGCAGTAGGTTTGAAATATTCTGCTTCTCAGAGCTAAATAGCTAAAGCAGAATGTTGTATTAGCACAACTATGCTGCTTCTTGTATCCAAATCGTTCATTCCTGGCCCAGATATCTCTCACAGATCTGCAACGTACCATGTAGACACATGCAATTCTGTGATCCTTATTTTTTAACTGCCTGCGTTGAGGCTCTAGGGTCTGATTTGCAGAAATTGTGTACACTCACAGCTGCCACTGCTGTCTGTGGGATGCTGCTTTGAACATCTAATCTGCTGTGTAATTCTTAGTACTCCAGAAAATCAGGTTCTGTGTATCTCTGATTGAATGAGAAAATTAGCGGGCACTTTGGGTGTTTGTATCTGTGAGCCTCAGTTCTCAATCTGTAAAATGGTGATGATAATTTCATCAGATGGTTGTGGAAGTAAAGTCATTAGTCTAAGTAGAGCACTCAGATGCTACACTGATGAGTACCAGAAGAAAAGCCACAGGAAATGAATAACTCTGTATTGAGAGCAGGGTTTAAATAACGTGCAGTAAGTAATGCGTTGAACCACTCATTGAGCATAAGCAAGAAAACAGCTATTGAATAGTTGCTCATTAGGTGGACAGTTGTCGTTCCCTGCACTGACAGCAACAGTATAGAAAAAAATACTATGTGAACCTGTAATTAAAGACTGCATCAAATTCTGGATACAAAAAAGGCATCTCACTGTATTTGCTTTGAAAACTGTAGTATTGACATCTCCTCACTTCTGAGTGCTTCACTGTGTTCTTCCTCTTTCTGTTTCTTTTTCTATGTTAAAAACTTCAGCTACAATTACTGCTATGACTTTTTGGCTGAATTTTATTTCTCCATAAGCAGCTGGAAAATAAAATTTGAAATTACTTATGTAATGTTTACCTGGTCTCTGGACTGCTTTGTTTAACTTGAAAGAGTGCTATGAGCAAAATGGGGACAAAGTCTGTTTCTGATTCATCAAGTCCTATGCCCATTTTTTCATAATCTGTTTAACATGAGAGATGGGTTTCATTTCCTGTGATCCTAATTTTGCTCATGCAATCCAGTGTAGGCTTTCCATCCATCTCTTTCCTGAGAGTAAAACAGAATTTGAGGAAAAAGACTCTGTGACTGTCAATATACGGTATGGACATCTTAGTGAACATACCTATGCATACCAAATATAATTTTGTTTTTCACTCTAAAGTTTATTTAAGTGCTGTTGATATAACATTTGGGAACATAATCAACAAATCTCCATAGAAACATTTTCTTATAGTTACAACAGTTAGAGCCTACAGAACTGTTCTCACGGAAATGAGAGGTGAGACCATAAACTACCCTTTTGACAGTGACATGCCATTGCAAATATGGCACACCTCAGTCAATAGGAATGGAAGGGATGCACCTTACAAATCGCTGACAAGCACCTCTTCAAATACAGCAATGCTTTTTTCTAAGTTGTTGCCATTTTCTTTCATTCCATCACATGCGATAGAATAAAATGATACCTTTCACATTTATGTATTCCCAACAGACAGCTTATCTAAATTCAGCAAGGCATTAAACAATGTAAATAAGCAAAGCTTTTGCCTCAAACGTCCCAGAATTAGCAACAAATGTTCATGATCTCATGCAATTTCTTTCCAATTCTGAATAAACTGAAACATCTGTGATATCACCTATAAGTAGCCAGAATGGGATTAATTTTATTGAAGTTTAGAAACCTGCTGTGTATACATTGACATCTCTGACAATCAACTTCGTCTCCCTTCGTAGTCAATGAAAGCAATTTTAGAACCCAATCTATCTAGCATGTTAGGGATAGACAACACCCAGAAATGCCGATTTCTTGGTTCACTATGAGAAACTGAGGGAATCTAGACAACTAATTCAGACAGAAAAATGCACATTTGGTGATAATGTCCCAATTTGTTGTTAAATCAATAGCTATGAACATTCTAATATAATCTGTATATTAGACCCACCAGCAGATTAAACTGGTGATCTTCATGGGCAGTGGAATGCCCACGTCCAGACTGCTAAATTATTCAAACAGTCCCTAGCATGGGTAGGGCTGGGGCAACCTGGCATTTACCCAAGCAGTCTTTTGGTACAAAGTGGGAGTCAGCATGTGGCCTGGCCTAAGGGAGAGACAGCAAGTCCAACATTATTTAGTTTACAAGTATGGATGTGGTTTATATGTACTGTATTCCAGTAAGTGAAAGGCATCCATTCTACTCTTGAAAGGGACTTTATTAGCTGGAGCCAAATAGAAACGTGGCAATAACAAATGCACAGTACTAAATCTCTGGAGTTATAAACAAATTTTAGTATTGGTCTCTGTCTTCTAGTAGCAGTCATACTATCTTTCTCTTCTTAAATAGGATTTGAGTCTTTAAACGTATTTTTAATGAGATCTGCTCTTGCGAGTAAATGTTTATGGTTGGGCATACTAAGTAAATTTCTGTGAGGTCAGGATGTCATCTATTATATCAATAAGACTGATATATGGCTTCCTGTGTGGTAGATATTACTCAGATAGGTGCATGTCCTAGTTTCTCTTTCTTTTGTTTTTATGTGTGTGGTAATCTGAGATTAGCAGTAAATGCACCAGGAAAGTAAATCTCCCTCTAATGCGATTAGGTCTCAAGTAAGTGGAGATATATCCAGAGAATGTGTTTGGTACATTTCAACTACCAAAACAAAAAGAGATCAAGGTAAAGAAAATGAGTGTAGTGTGTGCTAGAATTTGTAATATTTCAGCTATTCAAACAGTAGTGTCCTAAATCTGATCTCAATATTAAGGATCCAGACAGTACTGATAATGGTGCCTCAGATATTTCAGACTCTGAAATATGCATACGAAATTTAGAATGGGCAGGTAATGGTAAAACCCAGTAACTATATAGACTTTCTTATATACAGCAATATGTACTGACATACCTGATTCACAGGAAAAGATGAAAAAGAAGGTAGAGGGTCAAATTAAGTGAGACAAAGACAGATCAGCCAGTCAAAGGCCAAATTTTTGAATGAAAGGGTAATAAGATAGGCAGGTAGAGACTGGATTAAGAAAAAAGTGATGATATTAGAGACAGCAGGGAAAGGTACTGTGATTCTGAGTTCTGCAGCTACAAAGATTAGAATGCAAAGGTGATAACACTAAGCAGTTTCCACTCAATGCTTTATATTCTTCTTCTCCAGCTGGGCCCTATTTTTTATCATCTATTTGCAGTTTCATATTCCTTTCCCTTTCTGTCTGTCAAATTCTGCCCCCCTCCCCCTTTTCTTTTAACCTCTTCAACGTGCATCTTCACTTCTTATCCTATCGTCCCCTTTCTTCTAGATCATTCTCCTTCTTTCATTTCTTGTAAACTGACTCTCTCAGTCTTCTGGTTGGTGCTTGTCCGTTTGGTGTATGTTATGAATATGACTCTGACTGAGGACAATTATGCTGAAAATAAAGGACAATTCATCAGGAATTTTTGGCCATTCATGTCTACAGTCATTGTTTCCAAAGGAACTTTTGGCCCATGCCTTCCTTTGTCATTGGCTTAGCCCTTATCACTGCTGATGTGGGCTTCTCCAAAGGAATTAGAATGGAATTGCTTCTGGAAGCCCGAGATGTGATGAAGACTGATCCAAACCCTTGCTCCAAGCAGGACCGAACTTTAAAGTTAGAACAGGTTGTTTTAAATGTCTCTAAGGATGGATGTTCTTCTGCCTTTCTGGGCAGCCTATTTCAGTGTTTGACCACTTCAGCCTGGCAAGGTTGAGAGCAGACTTTGCCAGTAAAGATCAAGGCACAGAAGACATTGGGTACCTGAGTCTCTTCCTTTTCTTTTGGATATAAATTATACAAGATTAGTATGATATGTAAGTAAGGTTTAATCTTTTAACTCATTATGAAACGAAGTCAGAAAAGTCCGGTTGCTTTGTTATTTCATTTGACCTCAAAATCTTAGTGATCACACAGGGCTAAATGTAAGTAATTTGGGAAGCTAATTCTAGCTAGTGTTCACCATTGCGTGTACTAGCTCATCACTTAGGAGAATTGGATTGTAACAGATTGTGAAACAGTTTACATTTTCTAAATTCATGCTGTGATAAGTTTCCCAGAAACTACCTTGCTCCCTGCAAAGATATGACAGAATTTGTACTCAATTTACACGTGGTAGAACTGACACATATTGAGGTTAGCATAATATAATTATCAGTGGTCTAAGCCTGTAACTAAGGGAGGAGATAAAATATGAGAAGTTGAAAGATTATTCAAAATTCTCTTTATTGAAATGTCTTAGGTCTTCAGAAAGGGGCAACATTTGATAAGGCAATATTATTTTCCTTTATTTTGTTTTGAATTTTAATTAAATTATGCAAAAAAAATGACTTCAGTTTTAAGATTTAGATCAGATATTATAAATGAAAATTTGAGCCCTGGAAAGTCACCGAAGATAAATGTGTCTAAGTTTTCATGTGGCATATGCAGTACATACTTCAGTATTTTTAGTACATTTTAAGTAGGGGTGCAAAGCATTTTGCCAACAGACTGCCAATACTTATAGCAAGCTAGGTCTTTCACCAAGAAAATATTCCAGAAATAAGCAGAGAGAGAAACATAAGTACTAATAAAAGTATTGTTCTACCTATTAGAGGCAGCATTTTCTTGCACTTAGAGCTTGTGATTGTGAGTTAATTGATCCATAATTTTGTTTCTGACATGAAAATTAACTCTGTGCAAGAAATTATGTAGTATGCTTCTCAATCTTAGATTAAAAAAAAACAAGAAAAAAAACTTCCAGAAAATGAAATGAGACAGAAATAAACAGGAAAATGGGCAAAATACCAATCAATTGGTAGAACTATCACGGGTAAAACAGCCAGATTAAATTCTACCTATTAGATACCTGCTGTACCTTATACTAAGTACTCATAAGTTGAGATCTATGAAAACAAAGGTCATTTCTGTAATTTTAACAACAAAAAGCTTTCACTTAACCTACATCTTAGAAGTACTGACTATATAAATCTTTCAAACTTAGAATGTTTGTGAAATATATTAAATCAATACCATTTATTCAGAAAAAAGCTTAAATGTACAATCTTACAAAGGTGAAACATGTTGATGTCACCATTATTCTGTGATAACTCAGCTCTTAATGCATTCAGCTGTGAACTGCCTACTGAATAGAAACAATGCCTCATAATAGCAAAATCCATTTTCAGATCAAGTGAAGAAAAGACAATTTACATGTCACCTCTACTCCACTGCCTGGCATTGTCATTAAAGAAACACTCTCAATCAATATTGCTCATTTGTGAAATAAGTATTTGAATACAGAAAAAGCATTAACATTTGTCAAACTCTACCCCTTTCAGTATATTTGGGGGTCTGACATTGTTCTCATGTATTCAAAAACCTTGTGAAAGCTTACTGATTAAAAGCATTGCTCTGCTTTCTCAAACTTTCAATTCCAAGTCATAGTAATACAAAGACCTTGGATACTACAGGAGCTTCATGGACTGAAACTAGTCACAGATTAATTGCAGATCCAACATATTTATTGAGTGACTCATACACAAAATTCACAACAGCTAGATTGTGCTGTGTAGCCATGATCTTGGTGCTATTTAGGTGAAGCCTAAAGGGAGTCTGAAGGCCTCTTGGACTCCTGGATGCAGTGCTGAAAGCCCATGGGGAGAACTGATTTGAAATATGTGCTATTTGCAAGGCTGGCAATTCAGAAGCTTAAAATATAATAAAACTGATATATGAGAGACTACTGTAAGTCCAGGGTTTTCATGGGGACAAAGCAGTCAGTCCTTCTAATTGTGACAGTGCAGATGGTGTAATTCTACTTTATGCTATTCTACCTGTTAAACCATACCAGCATGCATTTATGTGAGGCTAGGTCTGCAATTTAGCTCATATACTTAATTACAATTATCCATCATCATTATTTAGACAAGGAAGAGAAGTACTGTACACTATCTATAAATACATTGGAGAGGTTTTTTTTTTTGTTTATTTGTTTGTTTGGTTTTGTTTTGTGATGTGGTTTTGGTTTGTTGTTCATTTTTTTTCCCCAACCAGCTGACTACATACAGGGCTAAATTTGTAGCTATTCATTTTCTGGCTGCAAGACCAATACTTGTTGAATTAATGCTACTAAACTCTCTTAAGATCAATTGTACAGGACGGTTGCATTCAACCTGGATATTTGCTGGTAGTCAAACCAATTGGAAAATGTCCCTGACCCAAAATAAATTTCAAATTACTCTAAGGACTTGTTTGGGAGACTGGTAGATGGCCCAGGCCAAAAACCTATCAGGAAACATGTTAACATTTTAACAGTAGACAACTAAGTTACAGTGACCTGGAATTCACTAGCATAAACTCAACGCTGAAGGGTGGGAAAGGATGCAAAGGTACAACCTTCCCAATACAGATCTGTGACTTCAAATACATGTGTTAAAAGATGAAGCACATTAATAATATCTTTAGTAATGAAGAATAATCTTAGACCCACTTTCCCAGCCAACAAACCTTACCGAAGGTCAAGAGTGTCTAACATCTGAAAACACAAGTTGGGCAAATCAAATCTGTATGTTACAATAGGAGCATTTCCTAATACTAGGGATGTGGTGAGAAATTTTAGGTATTGCTTTTTCTTTTTTAAAGAAATTACATAGTTCAGCCAGAAATTATTGACATAAGACCTAGTAGCTGAAATTCTATGCCCTGTGTTATAAAGGAGGGTACAATAATCACAGCATTTCCTTCTTCTATTGCCAATTAAAACTTTTCTTAAAGGTACAAAAAATAAAGAATAATATAAAATATATTTCTAACTTTATTTAACTTAATTTTAATGGAATTCTGGCATTTCTTTTGAAAAAAAGCAATCCTGAAGACTCCTGGTTGAGCAGCTACAAAACCCATTAGGGGTAATATTAGGTAAAAACTATACAATAATCTGAGACATCTTTCTGAGGGAGTACTATACTCCTCTGCAACACTTAAGTATTTCAGAAGAAGTGGACAACATTACCCTTAGAAGTTCTTCCCTTTACTATGTTTCAACAAATGAGTCATGCCATGTGAGATATCTTCTATCAGAAGGGAACTCCAGCTATGGACCTCCTGTGTGTATCCAGCATAAACATCTAACTCATGTATTCTGTGTGCCAGTGGACTGTTTTATGCTGTTTGCAGAATGTCTCTTTCATCATGTACCTTTCAGAGAGCCTGGATGTCTGACTGTATTCATTGAACCACCCATGAGGCTAATTTTAGATATCATGAAATCTAAATTGGAAGCACCTAAGGGGCCTATTTGGGTCTTGTTTCTATTCTCTGAAATAAATATTTAAATCTTCCAAACACCTCTATAAGAATACAAAGAATTAGGAACAGAGCTTAATTCCAATACATAAATACTACCATAATTCTATCCCAAACATTATTTTCTCTCCTCTACAAGCCATTATAGTCTGAGTTTGAATCATGACTTTAATAGGGATATTTTGCAAAGCAGTTTATCATATTTACTCTGGAAGAAAATGTAAGCTAATATACAAATTTTAAAAAGCTCTAGTTTCCTCCTTATGTCACCTTCACTGAGGACTGCAAAGACTCAGCAGTTACCACATTTTTCACTTGTCAGCTCAGTTCTGGTTGTGTAATCTCCATCACTCTTTCCCTCACCGACCCCACAGACTGTCTTGTCTCCGTGGTAATCCCACACAAAGTCTTAGACTACTTTGTTACTGGAAGATGCTTTCACCCTCAGGATTAATTCATGCATGCCAGATCTGTTCCAGAGTAGTTTATGTGTGTATTGCTAAAGTTGGTTAGCTGGTATAGTGGATCACTGTGTATGGATCACTGTGTAGCATTTAGATTCATAGAATAGTTTAGGCTGGAAGTCACCTCTGGAGATCGTTTGGTCTTATCCCTTCTCAAAGTAGTGCCAACCTAGATTAGATTACACAGGGCCTTGCCCACTCAGCTTTCAATGGCACCCACGGGTGGAGAGTTCACAGACTCCCTGGGCAACTTGTTGCAGTGTTTGTCTACCCTTGTGGTGAAAAATCAATCCTAATGCATAATTGGAATTTCTCTTGTTGCACTTTTGACAGATGCCACTCATTCTTTCTCCTCTGAGAAGAGTCTGGCTCCATCTCTCCGTATCTTCCCATTAGGTAGCTTCCAACAGTTATAATATCTCCCCTTGGCTATCTCTTCTTAAGGCTGAACAAACCTACCTCTGTTATCTTCTTCTTGTACATTATATGCTCAAGTCCCCTGACAATCTTTGTGGCCCTACCCTGAACCCACTTCTATGTTTTTCTTTATTGTATTGGGATATAACTGGGCATAGTATCCAAATGCCATTCCACAAGTGTGAACAGAAGTGAAGAATCAACCTCAACCTGCTGGTTGCACATATGCTAACACAGTCCTGTATGCAGTTTGCCTTCTTTGCTGCAAGGCAACACTGTTGATTCCAGTCCATCTTCTTCAGGAAGACTCCGAGGTCCTTTCCTGCAAAGCTGAACCAGCTTTTTACCCTGTTACCAGCGGCCCCTACTGTTCCATGGGTTTATTTCATCACAGGTGCAGGACTCTGCATTTACCTTTGCTGAGCTTCATGAGGTTACTGACAGTCATTTTTGCAGTGTGTCAAGGTCTCTTAAGGGCAGTCCACCCACCAGTGTATTGATCACTTTCCACATCAGTTTTGTCCCCTCTGCAGACTGGGTCATTCATGAAGTTATTAAACAGTATTGGCCCAAGCACTGCCCTTAAGGAATGCCATTGGTAATCAGATGCAAGTTAGACTTTTTCCTGATGATCACAACACTTCGAGCCTTGTGATAAGCCAGTTTCCAGCCCACCTTGTAGCTCATCCATCCAGCTCTCTTCAGTTTAGCTACAAGGATACTATGGTCAAAAGTATGCTCATGGATGGTATGACTGTGTCAAAAGCATTGCTAAAGTCAAAGGAAACAACATCCACTGGACTTCCCCCACTGATGGAGAGAATCATCTTAACAAAGAAGGCCAAGGTCTCCTCTGGGCCATATGTTGTATTTCTTGGTGTGTGAGGAACAATTATTAGCTTATGTATTTTCTTCATTTCAAAATGTCTGAAATCCTGTGAAGGCTGTTTTTACAGTTTGAAACTAAGATCACCTGATACATGCTCCGGCGACGCACAGAGGTATACATGATCATTTGAAAGCACAAAAGTCATTGAAATAGTAAGAGAGGTAATCAAATTGCCAATTTGGAATGGCCCTGGGGTAAATTATCCTCTGAAACACACATAGGTTTCATCTCAGGAAGGACTAGTTGGTTCACTCCAGAAGAGAGTCTGAGAGTGAATAGACAATTAAGTGAATGGGTTTCTGAGAAGAAACCAGGGAACTAAGTTCTTTGACAGTGTAAATGTACTTTTAGCTTAAAAACTGAATTTCTTATCAGCGTTATCTGAGATTTTCTCTACCAGGATTACTGGCAGAGGATAGCGGAGGAGAAAGCACAAGGATGCCTAGCGCAGCTCTCTAAACTTTTCAACATGAAAAGACAGTCTAGAACATGTATTTTCAGGCATGTTGCATGTCACCTGGTGGGTACAGGGTGGTGTCAGAACCAAAGTTCCTTTCTTTACAGCTAAACAAGAAGGGTTTCAAACTTCTTTAAGCTGTAACATGGAAAAAGCTGGAAACCACTGATCTAGAGGAAGGCGAACTCAAAAGCATTAGAGTCTGACTTAAGGATTATACTGTTTGCATCAAGGGACTTTTTTAGTAGTGTGATTATTAATGGTTTGATCCAAAATAATTCTGCAAAAGGTATAAAGATGGACAAGAAGCATGAAATCTACAGAGTAGAGCAGGTGGAAAATCAAGTGTGAAATTGGCAATTTTTTGAGTTACATGGGGGGAGTCCAGGGCTTTATTGTTAGACATGGTGTGACTGGAACTGAGTTGCTGAGGTTATGCTATCTAAACAATGGCAATTTATCATGTTGGAGTAATAGGATCTTTAACCCAGATTTGAAAAATGTGCAAAATTATTATTTAATTGAACTGAGCTAGACAAGGCATGACCAACAAATGGCTTAGACCTGTGTAATGGGAATTTTACTAGGAATGGAGATAAAATGGAACGTCTTGTTTTCTAAGCAGCCCCTGGATTTCTCTCCTGCCATGTCTGCACAGAACAAAGGGGACAGGGCTGCAGAATGAGGAAAGGACAGTTAGGAAGACAGGTTTACTCCTGTTGCTCAAGTTTACTCTGTCATGTTGTGACAGTATTAACTTATAAGTAGCAAGACTGGATGATATCGTATCTGAATGGAGGGTGTCGAATTAAGAAGTGGTTGTTGTTAATATATATCACCACTGAACTGGGAGATATCTATCATTTGTGGTAAATTTATTATATTTACTGTGCCTTCAGATTTTATTTTGTGCAGATACATTTCCAGCTGATGAGAGACTACTACCTGAATTACTGGAAAAACACAAAAAGTATGGAATGAAAAAATTATCTTTAATTAATTACTGTTAAATAACATTATCTTTTTCAGATTTTTTTTGTCATTGCTGTTGTCGTGCTGTACAATAGGAAGATTACATTCAGAGAGATTGTGACTTTGGTTTGCTCATTTCAGAGGAATACACTGAACAACCTTAACTCTTTTCTTGTTTTGCCTATAAATCCAGAAGCTAATGTATCAGAACAACTCACATGACACCTTTACTAGTGGTATGAACCTGATTAATTTTAAAAGCAAACACATAGTTATAAGAAGCAACTACAGATCCTCAAGTCTACAATGTTTCTGACTCCAGTTGTGTCACAGTTGTAACCATACAATTGGTATAGACTAATTATCAAATAAAGAAAAGTAACAGCTGAAGTATAGAAGAAACAGCATTTTGTGTGGCACTGCAGTCTTTGTCTCCTAATTGTTCTTTTATTGAATGTGCAAAGTGCTTATTCACCTGGGGTGGAGTCGCAGGATTGCACCTTCTGTACTGTACTTTATATACTTAGTTTATAGGACCAAAGAACAGTTAACAACTAAACAATGACACCACATAGCAACAGCACCTGAAAATATAGTTGTGCACTTTTTAAGCAGAAGGATCATTACAGACTTCTGAAAGCATATCATGTCAGTGTGCGGCACCCATCATTCTCTCCCTTTAGCTTACGAGGTTATCAGTGAAGCTGTCAGTCACAACAGCACAGTTCATTTGCAGGAGCCAAAGCTACATCACCAAACTCCACAAATCTGGGAAACTGCCAGGGGAGAAAGGAAAATGACTGTGAGTCTAAATGCCACCAGGCTAAAGTAGGAGACCTTGATCCATGCTCATAGGTATCTCTGCCAGACTTCCTGTGTTCCCCAGAGAAAACAGTTTTTGCTCAGATTCCCTTCAATAAAAAATGGGGATAATAGCGTTGCTGAAGACAGGAGATTTTAGCAGATTATTAAATGCATCGATATTACAGTGATGGGGAATGTCACAGATAAAGTCTTTGATGGAGTTTTCTCTCCAGTATGAAAAGAAAAATAAATCAAATAAACCACACCTGTTTCCATCTCAGAAAAAAGTGCTTCCCCCAAGAGACTGCAGACTGAAGATAGCTATGCCCAGCACGTATACCTCAGAATTTTGTTACATCTTCAGATATCTCCATGATGAAATCCATTACAAAATCCATTTGAAAAGAGAAATGTAAGATATACATCATATGTGCTACTGCCTTGATAAGTGATTTCTAGTTGTACTGCACTTTTCAGGTTGATTTCAAGCACCAAGTTTCATATGAGAGGCTGATGATTAATAAAGACAGCTTCATAATTTAGTACTGCTATACTATTAGTTTCTGCTATTTAGTCCCATATCTATATCTAAAGAACTGAAAAAGCACGCTGAGGACTCAGATGTTATTTGAAGGCTGGAAATTTAGTTACATCATTAACTAAATTGTAAATGATAGTAAACTGTAAGAAAAAGGTGTTATAGCCATGCTTGAAAATGCTAGTTTTTCCTTTCTGTTAAGCTGTGACTGTTTTGGTCCTCACAATCTGTGACTGTTGACAACATAGGAATATGTTCTGCATCTACCCCTTTGACTGTGAAGCTTTATTTTCTGGTGGAAATCAATGGCTTTTGCTTCATAACACAGAAAGGAATCTCAGCAGCATTTGTGGTAGTTTAAGAATGTAATTTCTGTTAATGTTAAGGGGAACTGCATGTCTAATCTACCATGCACAGCCTTAAAAAGTTACTTCAGTACATCTTTTTTCCAGAATTGCCATTTTGTGATATTGCTTGTCACAGTGAGTTGATACGCAAGTTTACTCTTTTTTGTTACAAGCAAGAGCCATTGACATTTCTCTGCCTAATTCATGTCATCATTATAAATAGTTACTTTTATAACTATTACATGAACATACTATTTATATAAGAGAAGATTGGGAATCAAAGCCAATGTTTTCCTGTGAAGGATGCAAAACCAGAAGCACATTCTCTCTTAAACAGATGGGATCAAACGGTGTAGGTTAATGTGTATTTTCAGCAATGTCTGTCCTTATTCTACCCTGTGGAACCTGCTCTTAGCTGATTTCAACAGCATGAAGTGCATTTTGAAGGCACCTGGAAAATAAACAGAAAGCCTTATAGAAGCCAGATATTCCTTGTTTCAGGTTATCAGGGATCCACAAATTTGTATCTTTTCCACACAGAATTCTTCATGTTCCAAGTTAGTAGCTGAAATTTTCTGCTCTTCCATTTGCACAATGTCCTTTCACTACAGTTTTAGAGGTAAGTTACCAATTTAAAGATAGCTTGGGCTGTTCCTAACAGACAGTTCTTTCAATCTGATGGAGAAATAAAATTATTTTCCAGGCTGACTTCAGTTCCCAGGAAACGAGATACAGGTCCCAAAGAATATATATGCTCAGTAAAAATCACAAGAATTGACCCCATGGTATATTGGCAATCTTCCTTAAAGAGGCCAAGCGCTATCTGACCTGAGTCACATTCTCACTCTGAAGAGTACTACTCTAGAAAACAATATTATGTACTATGGGATACTCTAAAGCTCTTCTTAATTTCCACCTTCCAATTTATTCATCCCTATTAAAAATTCATTGTAATACATGTTGAGTGATTATTCCTTCAGAAAGAACTAGCACTGCTTTTTCAGATGCAAGTGTAGCCATTATAAAGGCAAGAAACTATTTTATATTCAAAAGATATTTGTGGTTACGTACACAGCTTAATCTAATTTAGGTAGCTAAGCATTAGCTGTTGCAGTTCAAACTAATTACCTTAGGATCCTAAATATGTGTGTTGAATCATTCTGGGGAATTACCTATTTCTCTCCACTGACCAAAATAAATTTAAGGTGCCCAAATTAGATGAGATAAATCCTATGCAGTTTGTTTAGACTGTTAAGTGCTGATAGTCATAGGTCAGTTCCCCTGTGTCCCAAAACACTGGGGCATAAGACACTCTGGTGCTGATACCATTTAGATAAATTCACATGCACTGACATGACATGACTGTGCAGAGTGTTAATGCATTCTGCCTCTCAGGTGGCTTACTAGCCTGTAGGCATATTCCTGCACTTCTGACAGATTTACTTTGGGACCAGAACTGGTTTGCACTATCCTAGTTTGGATTGTAGATAGACTTAGTTGTATTTAAAAAGCTGTATAATTTGATCCCATCTGGGGAGGGAACTAGGTGTAAAGGCAGTTTCATTTGAGCATACAGACAGATATGAAACTATCCAGCCTGTATTTTACTACATATGAGGACTTGTGGGAGCCCATTAAGACTAAATTCAATGTATACATTACAATTTTCCTTTACTGTTTGGATCCAGATCTTTCTTTCAAGGATTTCAGTGGAAGCTTTCTATATTGATGAATACATATTCTTGCCCATGTCAGGAGAGAGCTTGTCAGGAGATTAGGGATTAGGTTCTTGTATATCCAGCTTGAAAATAACTTTTTCCACCAAGCATTTCAAATTGATTTGGCTGTTTCACTATTCCCCTGTTTTTATATACTAACTTTTGTCAGCAATGAAAATATTTTTTTTTTTTGTTTTTGACTATGCTTCTTTTTCTCCTGGACATAAAATATAGTGTGCTTGTTGTGTTTTGTTTTAAAAATCCCCCAAATCCCCAAAAAACAGAAGAGGAGAATAAGACTAATGAAAATACAGCTTTCCTCTTACCTGTCCTCAAAGTATCATCCAGCCCCCCGAGCTGAACCTTCTCTCATCTGTGTTGAAAGCATGGAGATTATCAGGCTGGTCAGTCTGTCTACGTAGAGTATATTACTGGTAGGAAAACATTTGGGAATCGTCTATTTACTGTACAGATCTGGGCTCCTAACAAGAAGAAATTCCAGTCAGTGGGAGAGTTCTTTTATATAATGAATTATTTGAAGAACTCGTAGGCACACTAACATCTTTCCTCATTATCCTGAACTCTTCATTTTCCTCTTTTCTCCTAAACAAGACTTCTGACTGTGTCTCAATTCCCCCTTAATGATCCAAATCTCAAATACCTATCTTATTTCCTCAGTCCTAGATTCTGTCCCATCTTCACTGCTCCCTTAGATTTTCAGGATCTCTCCCATCTTATCAGCTCCTATTTTTCTTCTGTTCCCAAAGATGCTCCTCAGTTTCAGGTCCCCAAAGAACCATTGGCCTCTCACTACAATCTTTTAACCTTCACTTCAGTTACTGAATACTGTTCATGTGCAGGCTGAGCTTTTCTGTTCTTCCCCTACAGCCAACGGGGAGAGCAGAAAGCAAATAAGCAACTGTAATGGCTCAGCAGAATAAACATTTTCCCTTTCCATAAGAGGCAGCTCCCATCCTTTCTCCCTCCTTCACCTTCTCCACACTGTAGTTTGGTTTCCTTTCTTTGCTTTGCTCAACAGATGATTACAGCATCATTAGCCATATGGGCTACAATAGCATTATCTGCAGATCTTATCCAGGGTAGGATTACAGTAATATTCCTGTTATGCAGGCACTAGAACTCAGTTGCTTATGCTCCTTATTTTATTGTTGCAGTAGTCCCTAGTCTGTTTTTCACCTTGGCAGACTAACAATCTCCAAATTGTTTCCCAGGTGTAATTCAGGGGCTTAGCATAAGCTAAGTACACAGTTTGAATGCATCCAGATTGCTAGGGAGAAGGCTAAGAGAATTTCACAGAGTGGATACAACCAAGCTGTGCCAGTTGGTTTGGGGACCAGACAGGAGGCCCTAGCATTATTTTCTTTACTATTATTACAGATATAGACAAAACTCTTCACCTTCCCTGTTCCAGTTCTCTTCTAAAATTAGTCCAGTGATATCTTTGCACTTACATATGCAGTGCCCAAATGCCCTGTGGCTATATACCAATACAGTTCTACTCACATCCAGGGGAGTTCCACCAGTGCCATAGTTGTAAGTTATAGGACTGTATGTAGAGCCGTTCAACATTCAGTGTTTTTCTGAAGCCTGGGTCCATGTGACTGTGTGAGAATCTCAGTTTTCATTAATAAATTAATAAGTTGCCAGAAACACTTGCAAATATGGCTCTTGAGGTCTTGGCCTTAGAGACACAGTGTACAGAATATGCAAATAGGAAACAAGATAACATTTCTAATAAGAACAAAAAGGGTTTCATACATGATTTTAATTTTTTTCCATTACTTTAAAAAAAATGGTAAATTTTTGTACTAGCACAATTTACTAGACTTGCCCACTGTATTTTAACTTACCATTCAAACACATGTCCAAAGCACTGCTGACTCAACTGGCATATACGTATGCTTGTTCTTCTGGAGTTAAGATTGGATAGTTTTCTGTTACAACTCTACAGTACTTCAGCTGCCCAAAACAGTAATTTGACCCACCTGCTCAATTATGTTCATACTAAAACTGTTTGTTCTGCTAAATAATCCCACGTTATCCACTGTTCTGGGCAACAGAGCTTTGGAATAGAACACTTTTTCATGCAGTGTGTTTCATATTTACTCAGTTGCACTTTTTTATAGGCACACATTTGTGTGACTTTCAGAAGGTAAGCTGACACTTTTTTCTGTCAAGTGACATTTTTTCAGTGTCAATGACTGGCATTTCTGAGCTGAGGTTTTTGACTTCTCCTTAGAATGATTTCAGGCATGGACAGTCTCTACCTTGTCAGCTTAGTCCCTCCTCTTTTCCCCTCATTTTTGTTCAATGATCACCCACAATAACAAGTTCTCAGGTTCCCATCTGGTGTGAAACAACTAGGTCTTCCCAGCAACAAGCCCGGGCGAAGTCAAAAGAAGCTTGCTTCAGGCAGGATCCAGTCCATGTTTGCTAGGGTAGATGGCCTACAGCAGCATTCGCTCATTCTGTTAGGATAGTCACCCAGTCTGACCAGGAATGAGTCAATATGCATAGATAAACACACAAAAGCAGAAGACAAGATATAGCAGTTTTACAAGGAGTAATACAAGTTCAATACCTTCCATCACAAGTAGAACATATTCCAAAAGGATGCAAAGATAGAATTTTTTCATAAATATCAAAAGGTTAGGGTTTTCAAGATAGCAATTTACAGTTACAATGAATGTCAACCTTCTTTGAGTAACATTTTTCTCTTGGGCACACAGACACATGTCTGCCTACACACACACAAATACACATATACATGTATACACAGAAATACCATGAATGATATTAGTTTCCAATGCAAAAAAATTATCAGTCACATAGTTTGAGGAAAAAAAATGTTTACGTTATTTAAATTATTTTTGCCATTATCAATTACATGATAATAAGGACTGTTCTATAATCATAGAATCATAGAATGCTTTGGGATGGAAGGGACCTTTAAAGGTCATCTAGTCTATCCCCCCTGCAATTGGTGGGGACATCTACAACTAGATCACATTGCTCAGAGCCCCATCCAGCCTGGCCTTGAATGTTTCCAAGGATGGCGCATCTACCACGTCTCTGGGCAACCTCGTCCAGTGTTTCACCACCCTCATTGTAAAAAATGTCTTCCTTATATCTAGTCTGAATCTACCCTCTTTCAGTTTAAAACCATTACCCCTTGTCCTATTGCTATCGGCCCTGCTAAAAAGCCCGTGTCCATCTTTCTTGTAGGCCCCCTTTAAGTACTGAAAGGCCACAATAAGGTCTCCCCGCAGCCTTCTCTTCTCCAGGCTGAACAACCCCAGCTCTTTCAGCCTTTCTTCATAGGAGAGGTGTTCCATCCCTCTGATCATTTTTGTGGCCCTGCTTCTGGACCCGCTCCAACAGGTCCATGTCATTCTTGTACTGAGGACTCCAGAGCTGGATGCAATACTCCAGGTGGGGTCTCACCAGAGCAGAGTAGAGGGGCAGAATGACCTCCCTCGACCTGCTGGCCACGCTTCTTTTGATGCAGCCCAGGATACGGTTGGCTTTCTGGGCCGCAAGAGCACATTGCTGGCTCATGTCCAGCTTTTCTTCTATCAGTACCCCCAAGTCCTTCTCCACAGGGCTGCTCTCAATCCCTTCATCCCCCAGCCTGTATTGATACCTGGGGTTGCCCCGACCCAGGTGCAGGACCCTGCACTTGTTGAACCTCATAAGGTTCACACAGGCCCGTTTCTCAAGCCCGTCCCTCAGGCACATCAACTGCACCGCTCAGCTTGGTGTCATCTGCAAACTTGCTGAGGGTGCACTCGATCCTGCTGTCTATGTCATTGATGAAGATATTGAACAGCACTGGTCCCAGTATGGACCCCTGAGGGACACCACTCGTCACTGACCTCCATCTGGACATCAAGCCATTGACCACTAGCCAATTCCTTATCCACCAAACAGTCCGCCCATCAAATCCATATCCTTCCAATTTAGAGAGAAGGATGTTGTGGGGGACCATGTCAAAGGCCTTACAGAAGTCCAGATTGATGACATCTGTAGCTCTTCCCTCATCCACTGATATAGTTACTCCATCATAAGTAGCTATAGAAATAAAACAAAATTGCTATGAGGCACTTTATAATTGCATAAAAATTGTTCGTTTCCCTTTAAGCAGAATGCATAAGACTCATAGCTTTCAGTCACCTCACCTGTAAATATAAATGTAAATTGCACCAGATCTAATGTTTAATTGTCAGATAAATATTTAGGAAAATGTGAACATTTGCATGCCTTTGAGGTATGTGTCTGAGGGATAGAGAGCACTATGAACTTCAGGTATCTAACAGGAGATAAATCTCATGCCTTGGCTCTGTTTCCCCTATGGGAAACACAAACTCCTAGCCTAGTTATCTCTAAGGATAATTCTTAAGGTGATGTACAAAGTAGATGGGAGGAGAGCTAAGATGTTGTCTAAGATGAGTAGGGGCAAATAACCTCTGGAGCTGCCTCAGTCTAACACGTTCTCAATAATCTTCTAAGTTCTTGCTATGCAAAGATTAGAAAAAGACAACTTACATGATTATTTAGACAGGAAACAATTTTTAGATGACTAGTTTGGTGAGTCTCAACTCATTCATCCTACTTGTCTCAGCTTCTTTTGCAAAATATCTTGAGATTATATACATATATGATGTATCTGACAGGGATTGATTCAAGTGTCAACACAACCATTTTTAAAGCAATCTTACACTACTTCTCTATAGATAACAACGCAGAGAAATTGTAATCAGATTAAGCACCTAGTGTTGAATCTTTTCAGCTTACATTAATTTCCCTTATGCGGTATACCCCATTTTCCTGGGATATTGCATCCTCTAAATGAATCTTATGCTACAGACTGAGATCTCTCAGACAATCAAGATGGAAGGATGATTTCCCATGCTTTCCTGGGTGGTTCTAGAAAATACATTTTCTGCTCTCTGTTTAGCAGAGCTGAACAGGATTCATGATGGTAACAGTCACAGTGAGAAATGGGTCAGATGCATCCTAAGTGCAACACCATTGACTTCAGTGCCACTGATTTTCTTATAAAGGAATAATGCTGTTCGGATAGGAGCAGCTTGGAAAGAGCCTGGAATCATGTGGATGGTAGCATAACCGATAAATAATTAATTATGATTGTAGAATAATCTGATGCATTTACAGGTTTCATCGAAACATGAATTTGCTTTTATAAACCCAGAGCACCTCAAGTCAGTAACATTTGTGGGTGTCTAAGAGAAGAATTTAAGCCATCAGTATCAGACTGTCTCACCAGATGGTTTAGAGCACCTATTTCCTCTGAAATGGAAAGAGTCAGGCCCAGGGAAATATATCAGAACCATCCTAGAATAGCTACTGTTGGCATCTATCACAGCTGGAAATAACTTATGGTTTCCAGACAGCAGTAGAGCTAAGTTTAAATGAACTAACTTCACTCTTTGCAACAGAGAGGAGCTCCATATTGCCAAGGACAGACTGCTTCCAGTACCTGACCTGGTTCCTTTGAAGCAAACTCTGTTCTCATTAGGGGGATTCCTGGGAGAACTGATCTGTGGCCAAGTGAGACAATCCAGAGACATAGTTGTTAACTACAAACATATGGATCAGAAGTATTTCCTTCTGTTGCCAAACAGTGCCTTCAGTCAGAAGTGCTCAGATCTATTGGGAAAATATAAAACCCTTTGACTGTGTCACCATAACAGCTTAGGTTGTGCTCTCAGACTCCAGAAAATGTGATTTATGCTTCCCTGTGTCCATACATAAAAGACTATTCAGGCCTGTGTCTGGGTGCTTGGTATCTGGTCTTCAGGAAAAACTGGGGTAGTACTCAGGTTAGTCTTCTGGCATTCCACCTAGCATGGAATTTATCATGGAGTCTAATCCCAACAGGAGCATTTCCAAGTCTTACTTTGTTCACATGAAACCCAGTCACATAGTCAATACCTTTGTTTTTCTTAAAGACAGCAAGACAAACTGCTTGAAAATAACCACCTCATCACCCGTCCTTCCCTCCTGATTCCAGAAATAACCCAGTAGTGAATGAAATTTCTTGAAAGCAGTATAATTTCACACCAACTGAATCACTATTTTCTGACAATGTCACATGATAATTTTTGAATAGCTTGTTACTTTAAAATACGTCGTATACGTTTGTGTGAGTTTGATCTCTTCTACTTCTAAAAGGCTGCCAAGGAGACTTGACAGTGATCTAATGTAGACTTAGAAAGAGGAGATGTGAATTGTTAACAGTACAATATCCTTAGCTGTCTGTCTGGGCTGAGCACTCTGTAAGATATAAGATTTTGTGATGCTTGAAGAAGAACCCTACCAGGTGCTCAATGTGGCATTTTACTCTTTGAAGAGGTAGGTAGGGCAATCAGCAACTGCCAATTCCTTGTAATCCTGAAACACAGAAAGAAATTACTAAAACTGTAGATCTCTTGTAAAAGAACTAGTCTTTAGCTTTTAAAATGTCTGGGAGAATTAGACCCATATAACTGTTTATGATTAACTACAACACCTTTAACTGCAAGCTGTAACCCTGAAGCAATTAACGGAGTTTTTCTTGCCAATGCCTTTCCTGAAAAAAAATGCTAAAATTGGAGAGAAATGGAAGAGGAAGGGGGAAAAGAGAGGAAATCTCTGTTTCTGCTAGGAAAAAGGGGAAAAAAAAGACAAGCAACAATATAGGAATGATAGGAAGTTTAGAGAGCTATTAATGAAAAGTAGTAATGACACATACACAGACCTACCAATCTGCCAAAAAAGTTGCTCTGAGAAATTGCATATGCTAGAAGATTCCTCATTCAGCTCTTGCCTGTCAGACATCACTTTTAACATATGCTACCTGAAATCACAAAAAAAATCTTCTTTGTACAAGATTAGGGTGACTATAGGTCCTGGCTTTGCAATAAGCAGTGTATGCAGTGAAAAGATCTGCCTACTGTTACATAAGTAACTTTATTCTCCCTTTTGTGTTGCCTGGGCTGTCAGACAAAATCGCTTGCCTTCAATTAGAGTCTTCTAGATCATAGTGAGGTTTGCACAAAACATTTTAACGGCAAGATTTTTTTACCCCCCCAACACAAGTTTTGTTTGACTGAAACCATCTGTGACCTTGCACTGAATTCATTGTATTGTTAGATCCTCTGATATGTAAGAAAAGAAAATGATGCAACAACTCAGAGAAAAATAATCTTTTCTACTAGAACCAAAACATTTGCTCTGACACTTTCTAATTAAAAAATATCTTTTCAGTTCAGTTTTCTTCAATTCACTTGAATTTTATTTATTTGAAAAATATAAATTCCATAAACAAAATGTTTCTTCTTAGCTCAAATGATACTTTTATTTAGTTTTAAACACTGTTTTTACCATTCAATAAGTTTTCAAGAGCTACTGTTGATTGGCCATTCTAGTAACATACCTCAGTTCTTTCAGCTACCTTCTTCACCACACTAACCAAACTACTTATATAACTTGCTATAACTCACCCACTTCACGCTAGCCCTAAATAACTACAGAAGGCTGAGTCAGCGCCCAGCTTTATTTGTCTGCTGATGTGAGCTCATAAGATTTGTTGTATGCTCCCCCATATCTACTAGCTTTGGGTTTTGTTGCCTCTTTTGAAATAAGTTGGAGTTTTGCCATTGACTTACATTTTAAGTGCCTTCAGCTGATGAGCTATGAGCACAGTGAACCAGGGGTTTCTGAAGTAGTAACATTGCAAATATTTCTGCATTACAACCACCGCTGTCCCATTATTGATTTTTATTTTTGCATATGGCTTCATACCTTTCTCTCCAGCAGGTGAAAACAGTGACAGTCTCCACTGGAGCGGCTGTAGTCTACACTGTCTACTGCTGCTTTTCTGTCTGAAAGAACAAATTCAAAATGTCAGAAACAAATTGAGAATGGTGTTGCAGCATAACACAGTAGAATTTTTCTATAAGAGAAGGTAGAAATTGCATGCCCTGGTGTGTGATCTGAGGGCACTTGGGAGCATCTCAGGGTGAAAAGCCTCTGGGACATTACAGGGAGACTATATAGGGTGGAGAATGCTAATTGGCAGGGGCTAAACTGTACTGGCATACCTATTTGTACTTAAGTACCATGGACAACTGCAGGGAGCCTGTGATTGACCCTGTGCCCAAGTCTGTGCCCAGGACTTGGCTTCTACACTAGTAAAACTACACGCCATAAGCTACATGATTCCTATCATTATGAGCTGAGGATGACTGGATCAAAACCATTTCACATGGATCAGGGCCAAAAGAGCAACCTCTTTTTTTGAATAAATTGTTTTTTCCAAGCCTTTTTCTTCTGAAGGAATGTTACTTACTCTGCTGTCCTCCTCTGGCCTGCCCCTACTACTATATGTCCTGGTGAAGTGTCTCTCTATTTACACAAACCAAGAAAAAAGGCAGTCTTCATTTTAGAGGAAAATGAATTCTAACATTGCCTGTGTTTTCTACAAAATTCAACCATAAAATCTGTGCTTCTTTTTGGTATCACAAAATATCTCATTTGTTGTATTGACCCACAATACTAAATGCTGTGATGCATAAACCTGGCTTTCAGTGTCATGCTTTATATCAGCTGAGCTGTTTGGGTAGAGAGAGAGAAATGTTTCCTGACCTCCTTTACAGTCTATACTAGCTTGTTTTTACCTCTGACATGTAAAACAGAAGTCAGTTAAATGATCTTGCTATGATGGTCTTGCAACTTGTTAAGAAAACAAAGGAGATTTTGAAGATTTCCATGTGACTCTATGCTATCGTATCAGATGTGCAAAATAGGTTTAAATAACTATTCCACAGTCTTTTAATATTAAATTTTTAGTTTATTTACGTGTTTATACATTTATTCTAATTTTTGCTAATTTTTTTTGGTTTCTGTTTGTTTGCTTATATGGAAATTATTTTGCTCAGATTCAGGCTTCATTAGCAGCACAGGATTCTAGTTTTCCTCTTCTTGCAATTTTTCATCAATAAGTTCAGAAGAGACCAATGAATGGAATGATTGCTCGGCTGATTGTTGCACTGCAGCTCACGTACACTGAAGCGTGAATAATTTAAACTGTGCTGGCTTGTCAGTATTGGATTTGTATGTGGTGTGAGGAGAGCACAGAGGGTGGCGTCAGATAAATCATACAGCAGAAAAAAAGAAAAAAAAAATTCTCCCAAAAGGGTGGATCAAGGGTGAAGAGAAAAGAAGGGCTCTATTGTACATACAGCACGAAGAGAGAGGGGAGGGTAAATCTTCCCTTCTTGTCAAGGAACAGTTTTGGATACTCAGTGACTTCAAAACAAATTGCCTCAGCCTACAGCATTGTTCAGATCTTCTGGGAAGAAAACATTTTCTGAATTCAGTGGGAGTGAAACCATTTTGAAAGATGTCTTTCAAAAAGCCATTACTTTCTTTTCTTTTGAAATCATTACTTTATATAGTAACAGTTTAATAAGACATGGTAACAGAAACAAAAAAAATTCCAGGTAAGCATTAGGAAAATAACACACTCAAGGTTAAATGTCACTAATCTGTCAGTTGTTATGATTAAAGATTGGGGAGAAAAAGGACTTTGTTATGTGCCCATTTCAAACCTTCTCCATTTCAAAAGATGCTGTGAAATCTTCCCCTTACAGAAGAATCAAGTGGAGCAAAAGTATTTTTGTGTAAGCATTTTACTGTGATTGTTTATGATTTATACTCTGGGGAACCCATAAACAGGGTTGGGCCACAGAGCCAGACAGCAGTCCTCTGCTTCCCATGATGGGCAGTTGCTCCTGTGTGAAAGCATATTGACTGAAACCAATGTGCATATTTTATTATGAGCGTAAGTGATCGGTAGTATCCCAGAGTCATCCAAGGGTTTCTCTGTGTACTGCAGGTAGCACAACTGAAAATTAAAAAAAAAAAAAAAAAAAAAAAGAAAAGAGCAGTTTTAAGTAGCCCAAGATGTTGATTTACACATCAAGTGTTTTGGCTCTTACACTTTAACTTACTTACCCACATATTCATTTATTTCTCTTCTCTGTTTTGTCAAAGCCTGACATGTCCTTTACTCTGTGCCTCAGACTTAAAATAGAGACAGCAAGCCTGTCCTTGCCATGTTCTGTCACAAGGTTTCAGTTATTTCCAGTTCTCTTTATCTCAGAGCATTTGATCAACCTCAATGAGGGGTCAAACCAGATTTGTGAGTTTGGCTATGGACTGGACATGATATCTTTACAGAAATAAAATACTGTGAGATGCAAAATGTCAGGTCCCTCTAGCAATCACTGATGATTAAACACTGTTTTTCCCCCAGTGGAAGCTGTTCCACAGCTGATAAAAAACAATCTGGGGACTGAAAAAAAAAAAAGATAAAAATAAAAAATTCTTCATGTCCAATACTGAGTTCTGTTTAGTTATAATAAAAATGTGTTGCTTAAATAAGCATATGTGAGGAGGATGATTTTAGAATTGTAGAAGTCCGAAGGTGTTACAAAAACTGGAAAAGACACCAGGGGAGAATAATTAAGCAGTTTACATTTTCCAATGTAGTATTACAAAATAATGGCCCCTACAGCCCCTATTACACAGTGTGATGGGTTGACCCTGGATGGATGCCGGGTGCCCACCAAAGCCACTCTATCACTCCCCCTCCTCAGCTGGGCAGGGGAGAGAAAATATAATAAAAGGCTCGTGGGTCAAGACAAGGGCAGGGAGAGATCATTCACCAATTACTGTCATAGGTAAAACAGACTCGACTTGGGGAAATTAGTTTAATTTATTATCAATCCAATCAGAGTAAGGTAATGAGAACTAAAAACCAAATCTTAAAAACACTGTCCCCCCACCCCTCCCTTCTTCCCAGGGCTTAACTTTACTCCAGAATTCTCTACGCCCTCCCTCCGAGCAATACAGGGGGACCAGGACTGGGGATTGCCATCAGTTCATCACACGTTGTCTCTGCCGCCCTTTCCTCCACAGGGGGAGAACTCCTCACACTCTTATGCTGCTCCAGCATGGGGTCCCTCCCACAGGAGACAGTCCTCCATGAACTTCTCCAACGTAAGTCCTTCCCATGGGCTGCAGTTCTTACAAACTGCTCCAGTATGGGCCCCTTCCATGAGGTGCAGTCTTTCAGGAACAGACTGCTCCAGCGCGGGGTCCTCCATAGGCTGCAGGTGGATATCTGCTCCACCGTGGACCTCCATGGGCTGGAAGGGAATAGCCTGTTCACTGTGGTCTTCACCACGGGCTGCAGGGGAATCTCTTCTCTGGTGCCTGGAGCACCTCCTCCTCCTCCTTCTTCACTGACCTTGGTGTCTGCAGAGTTGTTCCTCTCACATATTCTCACTCCTCTTTCTGGCTGCAGTTGCTGTTGCACAGTTTTTTTCTCCTCCTTCTTAAATATGTTATCCCAGAGGTGCTATCACCATCGCTGATGTGCTCGACCTTGGCAGCGGCAGGTCTGTCTTGGAGCTGGCTGGCATTAGTTCATTGGCTCTATTGGACACAGGGGAAGCTTCTGGTATCTTCTCACAGAAGCCACCCCTGTAGCCTCCCCGCTATCAAAACCTTGACATTCAAACCCAATATGCAAAGATACAGCAAGCATGTCATGGGGTAATAGTTAAATGAAAGTCTTTTCAGAGCAATTTCCCCTCTTACCATCTTTCATCATACCAGGTATATTTGTGAAGAAGGGTCCTTTCTGATTGCCTACACTTCTTACTAATTCAGTTCTCAGCATTTTTAGACATTACCTACGACTTGCCCTTAAAATCAAGGTACCACTGTACCAGGAATACACTTTAAATGTTTTCTTTTCTTCTCTCAGTTCTGAAAAGTACAGGAAAAAAGGGCTATTAATATTTATTCATAGCTGTATTTATATGAAACTGAGCAGTGCCAGAGTTTTTCTCTAGTTCTGAATCCAGCTGGCAGAATTTTAGTACATCCATGCTATGAAAATATCTTAGCCTGCATCCAGCGTGTTTCTGCTAACTTCTGAATCATGCCTGGAAATTTTTTCAGGAAGCAACTGGCCCAGGCCAAAAAGTATACCAAGGACTTCTCTGAAAATTTACCATTACAGACATTTAAGTTTAATTCCACTAACCTGTTTACAGCCTGACACTGTTTAATATACTGGTAACCCATAAGTCCAGTGCATAGAATTTTGCATAAGATTGATACTGTAGGTACTGTAGAGACAGAGAGATTGCCCTGATTTAGGTTGTAACAGTCACTAAAACTAGATCACAGGACCTGTGCTACCTGTCACATATATCTAACCTATGATAGGTTATTTGATTTAGAAATAAAGGGAAGCTTGTTAAAATTGTAAAGTTTTAATGATCTTAATGATGGAATAAATCATACTTTTAGGTCATATAGCTGTAGAGCTAAATACTGCTGAAATAGTCCTGGGCCACACTGGAATAGATATTTGGGAATTACTGTTGTTCCTCAGGTGAAGAATATTGGTTTTGTTTATATCAAAGACCAACATTATGATACAAAATTTTATCAAAACATATTTTTTAAAAAAGAGTTCTTCTTCCCCAAAGTTTTACGGAACGAAAGCCAAAACTGGCCATTTAGGTGACCATTTTGGAAAAAGGCAGTCTCCTCTTAATTTTGGTAGGACTAAATAGTCCCCACTTCTTCACATTGTTGCTGGTCATCACTTTTTCTGAAAGCTGCTTAAGGGATCTAATTTTGATAAATGGGATATGATAGACATTTGAAAGAAGCAATTGTTCCTGAATGTCTGTGAAACCAGAAGAAAAACTATTGTGAAGAATACTAAATATTTACTTCCTAGCCTTTCCTATTACAAGAAATCTAATGAACTATGAATGTAGACAGAAGAGGTAAATTAGTATATAAATGTCTCTACATGCTTACATTGAAATAAGGATGAAGGAGACAGATGTATTCTGTCAATTTGATGATAGGGGGAATCCAAGATATTTACCCAGTTACTCATTCTGCTCTAACGAAACAAAGAAATTTTGAGCCCATCTGCTTTGACTGCAAAGCTGTAGCTTTTCATTGTGTCCCAAGAAAGACAAAGTAGGCAGAACATACAAATGAATATGTTACAGCATTTTAATTACTTTTAAAAGTTTAAATCTGATGGTTTAGAATCTTAATATGCTAAGCTGTACAAATGCAGTTAAACCAATTAAAAGCCTTACCTCTGCTTTGTAGTTAAACTATGAAGGTTAAAATATGTATTTTATATGTATAAAATTTATAGGTTAAAAAGATTCTATAATCTTAATAGCTTACATCTTAAACTTACAATATTTAGTTTTTCTGTAATACAACATTACTTTGATGTTGTATACACATTTCTTTTCAGCCTTAACTTTTGCTTGCAAACATACCTGGATGCTATTATTTACATGGGACAATTTTCTTCACAGTAGATAAGAGGGTGAGGCTTGCACAAAGTGAATACAAAGAAACTGGTTTCTTTGTTGTCCTTAGATTCAACACTTAGTTACATGGTTTAGTTACAATATCAGACTGTATCTGAGTTTAACATCCTCTTAATGGTCTGGCTCTTTTCTTCTTCAATTCATATGCTATTAAAATCTTGCTGAATTTATCATTAAGAAGTATGTGCATTACATTAGAATAAAGTAAAGAAAGAAAAGAAATATTAATTTATTTTTTGTGCCCAGGCAAGTCAGGCTATCAGACAGATTGGAGAATAGGATACCAGAAAAAACATATACCTTAACTAAGACTGAAAAATTATCATTAACAATTAATTTTTTTCTGCTGTTCCCTGATGCAGTGTGTCATAATTTTGGTGGATGCTTTTAGCCAAGTCATGCATTCAATATAAGTATTCAGATCCCGAGAGTCTTTCCATAGATCCAACTGAGCTTTGGTTTATGATATAGTTAAACTAGTTATAGTTTGGATTAACCTTCTGGCTCAGCAGTATCATTTGGTGTGGTTTCTACACAGTGAGATTAGGAAGGGATTGCACCACTACTGTGTTAGATACTCCCCATTAATCTTCTGAAATAAGTGGAATACCATGTACTTACATCAGAGGATATATGATATTTGAACTGTTTTTTCTTGTATGGTCTTTACGTTTGCATTGTCTATGGACTCAATGCTTCCATGAAGCTGACTGTGGCAGAAGAGAGGAGGAGAAGAAATAAGAGAAAACAGTCCCCTGGAATTGCTCAGTTTGGAAAGAGTGGCTGTTTTGCATTAAGAATGACTAATAAGTCAAAACCAGCACTTCCTCAGATTTTTCTGCACCCATTTTACTGTACTGACCATTCCTAAGGCCATTTTGGATGCTTGTATCCCCCTAGTATATGCTTCTTTTCTCAGTTTGTTAGCTCTTCCCGTACTCCAAGAGCGCAATCACCTCCTCTATGGCACTGACTTGCAAAGCTGATTTAAAAGGAAAACAGACATCTTCCACTCCAGCAGGCATTTGTGCTGCCAGAGTTTCACCCAAAATGCAGCTTTATGCAAGGTAAAACACTAAGCCATTAGGATCAAAGCAATCCACAATGTCCCACAAGAATGAGCAGAGGAATAAAGTGATTATGGTCTGTAGAGAACAATAAGAGCTAAAAAACATCTGACATGAGGTTGGATTTTTTTCTTTAGGAATTCTGGTTTTATATAACATAGGAAATCCTGTCCTTCATGATGGGAAGTAAAAACTTTTCCAGTACAGCAAAAATGATTTCCTACTGCAGGGGGAAAAAAAAAAAAAAAAAAAAAAAAAAAGAAGATAAAGAGAAAAAAGGGTCATGTTCACTGTATTCAGTCATTCTATTATTCTTTTAGACATGTGAGATGGTATTGATTAGGAATTTGTCAGTGCAGCTATAGTTCACAAGGCTGGGACATAAGTGCATATACTTAAATTTTCAGGCAACAAGTTGAACATTTATACTGGTTTTCCTTTTTTTTTTTTTAAAAAAAAAATCTTTTCCTTGTGGCTTAAAATAAATCTCAATTTCTTCCTTTTCTGAACTTTCTGACTCAGGGATTTTAAAACCACTATGTACTCGAAATCCATTTTAAGACTAAACAGGTGTGGAGGCAGGAGAAAAAAAGTGCCAGTTTTCATCCTGTCTTGCCTGCCATTTGGGTTGTCAATAACAGTTTAATATCAGAGGTAGGATGGAAGCTGTATGGGCTTTCTACCAACAGTACTTAGGCCTCATCAGTGAACTGAGCTTAACATCTATGACTCCAGAAATAGGTGAATAAACTTACCATACAGAAAAGTGGGGTTTCCTCCCAGTTTACTTGCATTGTTCTGTTTATTTGTCTGTCACAAAATATCTCTACTTCTTAAATAACCAGATATCCACCCTGCAATTAAGATTTTAAAACACACACTTTTAATAAATTGTTTAAAGGTTAATGTGGTTTTACCATACTTAACTTCTCTTTTCATATGGCAAATTTTTTTGCTCTGTTACTAATATGCTAATTTAACAATTGCCATTCAACTTTCAAAATGCTTATTTTTTTTGACATGTGTGACCGTAGCTTAGAGGCAATTGAGCATTTTCACTTGTAAGTAAACCATATATTTTGCTTGCAAGTTTCATATAATTTTAATCAACTTAACAGCAGTTAAAAATCTTACTCTGCCAAAGACAATGTAAGTTTCTGATCACAGAGCTGAGGATTGCATCTGTTAAACACTTTTAGGAGATTGTATAGAACTGCCAGTCTCAGGGGCCATAATAATGGGTTGGGAGGCCTTAGTTTTTAAAAGTATATGAATTACTCAAAGTATAATCTGTATAAAATGCACCTGACTGACAGTCTTTGTCACCTTCTTTCCTTTGGATGTCTGCAGAAATAACCCTCCCAGAAGGCTTTTGCTCACTTTTACCTGAGCTGGGTGAAGCTGAACAATTTCTCATCTAACATTAACTGACTGTTTTTATCACGCAGACTTTCTTTAAAAAAAAGCTACCAGTCTATTATAAAAAGGGGTAGCCTGAGCATTAGCAACTGCTTTAGTGTTAAATGTCTTATTGAAGATGCAGAAGTATGAATTATCAATAAAGAGAAACTGGTTTATTGTGGCCTGCTGCCTTTTCCCATAGAATAGAATCATAGAATTGTAGACTCGTTTAGGTTGGAAAAGACCTGTAAGATCATTGAGTCCAACATATCGATACTTGAGGATGCATAATTGTGAAATACATTGAGTAAAGCTTTCATTTTCTTAACTTGGAAACTGTCGAGGGCCAGTTTGTTTGTTTTAAACCAGAAATATCCGGACGCCCAAGTTCATATGCATATCTATGGACTATGTAATCACACTGCCAAAAAAAAAAAAAGTGTAAAACAGCAAAGAGCCCGGGTCTATGTTTAAGATTAAGCATATGTAGAGATGCTTTCCTGAACCAGGAATGTCACCTTTAAGTCAGTTTAAGTAGGAGGAACATTTGTTACAAGAGCACAAAGTAAACACTTACAGAGTGGGTAAAGAATACAGTGAGGCAATTGCAGTAAGGTTATATGACGATTGACTAACTGTTAGGAAGTACAGAGTGGTATCTAAAGCAGAGGAAAATAATCCTATCTGATAGCTTAAATCTGATTATGGTCATTGCATATATGTGATCAGGGGTTTATCACTACTCACATTCAATTCTAAAAAAGATGCACATGTAGAGTCAAACAGAAGTATTAACAGAGCTGAATAAAACATGAAAAAAATGACTTGTTTTACTAGTCTTTACTAGCATGTAATCTAATACTTTTCATTTATGTGTCTCCATGATACCCATATGCCATGTTTACCTTGTGCAATCTGACTGAGCAACACTTTCTGATTGTTCTGGACTTTCAAAGATATGATTCAGGGTGGACATGCAAGGACACTCCAATTTTATAGTAGTAAAGCAACAACAACTTGGAAACTGCATTTTTGTTTACATTTGCCCCATTTGATTTTGTACTGAATACTAATTCTAGTCTTGTGCTGAGATAGTTGAGATCAGTATTGTTTATTCCATGCTGAGCAAACATACATCAGGGTTTTTATTATGCAGTTGTAAAAAATGTTATAGATAACCTCTATTAATTTAATACAAAATTCCTTTGCATTTCTGTAGGCACCTCACTGGGTTCCTGAAATATCAAAATGCAGTATAAAAACTCCTTTACTGCTGATTTTTAAAGAGCATGAAAAAGAACAACTTCAGTTTATTAAGAGACATTAAGAAACAAGCATATGGAGTTGAAAGGGACCCTATGAGGTGACTGAGGCGATCTCTGTGCTCTGACATAGGTGTGCCAAAAAAAAGGTTCTTAGCTGTCTGTCTACCATCTTCCCGTGGACCTCAGTGAAAAGATTCCACATCTTCCCTAGTCCCTATTTTCTAGTTCCTGCAGATCTTTGTATGATTTTTTTTTGCTTATAACAAAGCTATTAATTATTTTCTTGCTACAAAGTTAATGACTGCTTCATACTTTACTTCCAGGGGATGTGGAAAACAATTATTATCTCATTTTATGAACGGAAGGAAGAGGCAGGAAGAGTTCAATACATGCATTTATGAAGATATTGACACATATAGCCCCAGTTGACTTTAATTCCCTGACATTATACCTGAATTTAGCTATCAAATAAAATATGCTGAGGTACCTGCATCAGTCCCCCGTCCCTTTACTGTGTCCACAGTTAGTAACCCATGTAAAGTTCAGCTGTTTCGGTAGGAACATCAGCAAATAAACACTTTGATTTAAAATACACAGAAGAAAATATCTTTTTACATGATAAATATTTTTATAGTCAAACTCATTGTTGGAATGCTGTAGATAACAAAAGTGTAATTGAATTTTTATAAAGTGATTAAGCCAATTTATGGTGCTAAAGTTCTCAAGGGTTATTAAATTTAATAAGAAGATGAAAAATGTTGTTCTCTGCCTAAAATGCAATTTGTCGGAAACTGGGTACTTT
Source organism: Nipponia nippon (assembly GCF_047370975.1). Classification (NCBI taxonomy): domain Eukaryota; kingdom Metazoa; phylum Chordata; class Aves; order Pelecaniformes; family Threskiornithidae; genus Nipponia; species Nipponia nippon. Next base: position 112,444,584 of record NW_028262358.1, on the reverse strand, counting down.
GAGTGTATCACCTTATATTTGCCCTCTTCTTCTGATACTGGCCACTGTCAAAAACATAGTCCAGGGTATATAAATTTGTCTGATCAAGGTTATGTGTTTTTATCTCCTTATGTAAATTCTTATCTGTAAAATTAATACGTTTAAATATTCTTTCTGTACTGTGCTACAGGACATTTCTTTCCAAGAGCTAAGATTTTTGTTCTAAAAATAATTAAACTAATTATATGCTTGCTTGTTTAAAGAGTTTGAGTACTTTATATAAGTGCAAGTTATATATATACACACATATATATATGTGGAGAAGGATATATATTGATATCAATATTGATAGACACATAAAACACTCTTTCCAAACAAATTTTGTAATCAAATGAGTTATAGTAGTTATAAAATAATCTCACTGAGTCATAGAAATATATAATGGTATCCATTCCAAATTGTTTATTGACACCATATTCGATGATTCTGTTTTGATTTTCTACAGTGAATAGCTTTAGATCAAACAGCAATTTATTCAGCCTACATTTTAGCTATTAGACAAAAAAACAAGACAAAATCCTTTTTAACATTGTAGGTATAAATTCCGTATGCCTTTTTATATGTGTGAACTTATGAAGGGTATAAATAAATACATATCTGGGTAGATCTTTCAGTCCTTTCCTGGATGCCAAGGAAAAGTCTGGATATTGCTATGCACACTGAATCTGAGACTGGTATTTCTCCTCATGATATTTCAGCTTTAAATGGATGGATATTCTCACCAAAACACAAGACAAAATTAATGTAACAGTTTGACCCAAAGACAATTTAGTGAGAACTTCTGTAGAAATATGTACGAGCTATAAATTATTTCAAAGGCAATTTATACAAGTGACAAAAAAATGCACATATATAGATTCTCCAGCTGTTTGTTACTCTTTGCTGAAAAACAAGAAGCTAAAGTACGTTCCTTAATCCAGAATTCTTAATTCAAATATTCTAAAAATAGTTTCTATAGCACACCATAAGGTTAAGATAGCCACAGAAGATTGTGGCTTATATTTTTCTGATGACTAAAGAATTCAGATTTTTCATTTGAAGAATTAAACTGAGTTTTCATTTTTGTTTGTCTAGCTTTCTGATACTCTCCTAGAGCTATGTCTTTTTGCAAGCTGTCATGGTTTAACCCTAGCCAGCACGTAAGCAACCACACAGACACTCATCACTCCCCCCCCCAGCTGGATGGGTAGAGAATCGGAAGGGTAAAAGTGAGAAAATTTGTGGGTTGAGATAAAGGCAGTGCAATAGGTAAAGCAAAAGCTGCACATTCAAGCAAAGCAAAACAAGGAATTCATTCACTACTTCCCATTGGCAGGCAGGTGTTCAGCCATCTCCAGGAACGCAGGGCTCCATCAAGTGTAATAGTTACCTGTGAAGAGAAATGCCATCACTCCCAACATCCCCCCTTCCTTCTTCTCCTCCCAGCTTTATATTGCTGAGCATGATGTCATATGGTATGGAATATCCTTTTGGTCAGTTGGGGTCAGCTGTCCCTGCCATGTTCCCTCCCAACTTCTTGTGCGCCCTGCAGCCTACTTGCTGGTGGTGTGGTGTGAGAAGCAGAAAAGGCCTTGACTCTGTGCAAACACTGCTCAACAATAAGAAAAACATCCCTGTATTTTCAACACTGTTTCCAGCACAAATCCAAAACATAGCCTCATACTAGCTACTATGAAGAAAATTAACTCTATCCCAGCCAAAACCAGCATACGAGTCTTGAAGGTCTGCAATCTGGATTAATTTTGGATAACATACCATATCAGAACAAGGTGTTTCAGGGCTTTTATTTCCCTGAATCACAATTTTCAAAGATTGTCCAGAGTTCTGGATTAGCTACCTGCATGTTATCTGAATAGGAACACTTTCATTGTCTCTGTATGTACCTTCTTATCTATTTTATCTCATCATAGAAATGGTGCTGACTTTGAGCTTATTGAGAACCCAACCAAATTGTACAAGCCTTTACAGATCTAAGTTTACTTTATAATTAGGATTAACTGAAATTACTTATACAGCCTGGAAGAGACAACAGAAATTGCCAGCTAAATAGAAGCCTCTAAAAATCAATAGTCCCTTAAAATAGCTCCTCCTTGATCACAGTCCTTAAAGTGATATTTAGAAGAATTTTTTTTTTCAGTTGATCAGTTTCATTTTTTTAAATCATACTTTGGGAAAAAAAACTCTTCTTTGGTAAGAAGTGTTTGCTTTGTCTCCATCCTTCAATCTAAATGGCAGTGCTAGAAAGAAATGATCTTAGAGGCTTTCTTTGAAGAACTACAGTAGAGGTGGGCATCTAGGCTTTCTACAAGAACCAGGAAAAATAAGAATATGAAGAGCATGTAATTCCTCCTGTACTGGTAACAACAAAAGCTGTTTAGTTCAACATCAGCTGTGCATGTGTTTGAAGTGAGCTATATGGAACATACATCATGTTTTACCTTCCAGCCTGGGGAGAGGAGATGCTTCTTCCTAGCTGGACAGACCACAGACATATTGCTCAGGCTTCTCATTAGGCTGAATTTAAAATGTTGCCTTAACCATAAACATTCACGTTTATATCCAGATCATTCTTGTCAATGATCTTGTTTGGTCATTTCTGTAGAAAAGGAACAAATATTGCTGAAGAGAAAACATATTTTTTAAAATACTTTTATTTAAACAATTTTTTTCAATAATTTGTAGTAAGTATTTATTCAGTTATTTTAAATGTCTTATGTTTCCACATCCATTTTTGTACTAGCTATTTTTAACTCACACGTATATAAAGAAGACGTTAGATCTACAAAAACTGTATGTGTACCTGCTTCTATATGCAAAACAACTTCTGTCCAGATGAAAAATCTAAATCCAGATAACCTTCACAGTCACAGCTGACCATGACTGTTTCTTCTGTTGTTACAGGATTTAGTCGTAAGCTAAATTTGTAATCCTGTTAATCTTAAAGACCTGTCATTTTCCCTGGTAAATACTCTATTATTTGAAATAAATATACCAATAAATGTACGAATTCCATTAACCTACCCCAAAAGGTTCATGTGGTCAGATTTTGTCCAGGATGAAGAAGGATAACACTAAACAGAAGAAGCAGAGAACTGAAACTAGGTCTGTTTGGCCATATTTGTATGGACAATATTTCACAAAACATAGTCTTCATTCTTTTTTGCATTAAAAAACAAATAATGAAAGTTAGAAAAACAATTCCCATTCAGATTTTTACTGTCCCTTCCTTTTCCATCCCATTTCTCAAAGAGAATCATGTAGACATATATTCTCTTCATAAATAAAGTGAGATTTTTTCTTTTAAATGAAAACGAAGACATGAAGTTCAAGCCATGAAAGAGGAGAATCATGTAATGGCAGCCATGTATAAACAGACTGGTTCTTCTTTGAGTGACAGGAGTTTCAAAGTGTGAAAAAGTTTTCCTTGATTCAGTCATTTCGTATAGGTGCCACAGGATAGGACAACTTACTTCTGTGTGTGCTGTACTGAGTTCTCAGCTTTATTACTGCAGCAGATTAACTTGTGGAGTTTTATCTATTTTTATCTCCTTATAAAAAGCCTTAGATGCTGGAGACAAAGTAAGGTCTCCTATAGAAAAGAATGGCATTTCTGAGATATAACCATGCCCAAATTAATTCCATTCAATACTAGTGAACTGTAGGTACTTCCATAACAGGAGCAAAGCGTGAGGTGAACATTCACCCTATGCAACTTTTCTGTTGATCAAACCCTGGATTTTAGGAACTTGTATGAAAGGTTGTTTTCTAACTACAAGCCGCTAAGAATAATTCATGCCCACAGAAGAAATTGAGTCTATGGTTCCAGCTTATGTAATTTGTGATTCTTGGTCTACAGAACCATTTTGTGTGGCATAAGATCACCCTAGAAATCAGCTTCAGCTGATAAACAATTTTATGTTTTGGTGTAAATTTTAAAACATGGGGAAATACTTCATTTCCTGGTTTCTAAACAAAGCTGAGAGCAAATAAATGTAAGTAAGTGCTGCTAGGACCACAGTCACAAATAACATGAGAAATGTTTCTATGAGAAGAATGCATGATTTTATAGGTATTACAGAAACAATATATTTTGTGATAAGAACATTAGTATTGTATATTTTGTATGGATATGAAAGGGAAGCTTGAAAAGAACTAGCCTGCAGTCTATACCAAATGTATAGTACATATATAATCAGATACATCTGTATAAGGAACACAACACTGGATACTGAAGCTTTTTGGACATAGCTAAGAGAAATTAAAAGCCCCAAGCTGTCAAGTTACAGAAAAAAAGGGAAAAAAAACCCAAACAGACACACAAAAAACCCCCACCCCAAACCACTGGTAATATGTAAAATACTTTAAGTGTTTAAATGTCACAAAATCAGATACCATTCCTGGAAGAGTTTAATTACTCAATTTTATGCTGGAGAAGCATTAACAAAAAAAGAAACAGCTATGTATGCAGGAGGGGGGTAGTAACAATTCTAATTTTCTGCTTTAAGTAGTGGAAAAAGATGGGTGGAGATAGATTTAGATTAATTAATGAGTAATAGAAAGAGCTATAGACTACAGATTCTTGGGAATTTTGTGATTATTCTGAGTTAATAGAAATAAGTATATCAAGTTAGAAGTTAGGCAACACATAGTAGGACATGGATGTCTAGCATTACAAAAAGAAAAACAAAATCTCAACCCTAATACCTTTGTTTGTTTGTTTTCCTTCTCCATCAGTAAATAACATTAGTAAAAGTCTGTAATATAGTTGGAGGAAGAAGTTTTGGGCAGTGAGCAGTTCACTTTTGAAGATAACTTGTCTGCTTCCCCTGTACAAGACAGGATAGGAGCAGGACAGGATTAATCTGGGAAAGACATAAAGGTCAGAAGATGGGATGCTTTTTGATTATTCTTCTCTCTAACCAGCCTTTAAAAAGATAAATAATTGGAAATGAAAAAGCTTCTGTAGCTGTACAGAAAATGTGTAGGATGGGAGGCTGTGAGCCCAAATCCATAAAACATTTGGTAAATATTAGACAGTGACTGTAGTTGATATGGTGTTTACAATACTTTCGTTGAATTGTATATACACTTCCAGTATGTTAGGCTCTACAAATGACCCAAGTCCCATGAGCAGAGATGTTAAGGAGTATATAATAGATAAATTCAGAGTAGACGATATCACAATGAAGGCAGAAAAGTAAAGCAATCCACTAAGAATATGCAACAGAGGAAGAATGCATGAGAAGTAGAGAGAGGGTTTATCAAAGAATTGAAACATGGCAGTGAATCATATACAGTATAGTACAGAAGAGTATAGAAAAAGGAAGAGATCCCAATAGATCATCAAGGCAGCAATCAAAGCATGTGGTAACAGATATAGGAAGCAAACGAGAGCATTAGGAAAACCATAGTTTCATACTGACTTAATGCATTGTTGACATTAAGATGCTAAAAACAATGAATAATAGAGTTGAAAATGTATTTAAATGAATTATCAAGACTGATGGAAACAAACGTAGACTGTGTTATTCCATGGTTAAATGAATGTCGTAAAACCAAATAATACAAGAAGGGCACCAGTTCTGAACCACTGGCATTAATTTTTTAAGTGAGAAAAGAGATGGTAAACAGAATAGCGTAAGATAAGTAGTGGCACTTTCTAGTGACTTTTAGGAGTAAAATTATATATAGTGTTTTCTGTTCATGAACTAGCCATGAAAAAATAGAAACATGTTTTTTTCAGAATAAAGCTTTCATTTCACTAGTCGTTTTATATTTTGTTTCATCTGTAAAGGTTTCTTCACAAGTTCCACACAAACAGTCATGCCTGAACACATACACTGTCATATAGAATGGCATCAATTACCTCTAATGTTAATTTTTAAGAAAGGTAAGTTACATTCATTATTCCTATTGCAAAGTAATCATGCTTTTCTGCTACTGAGGAAACTCAGGCAACTAAACCCAGGATTTATTCAAGAAAAGCTCTAAAATATGGGTATGATAAGAAACTATACATATGTTAAGCATCGTTAGCAAACTAAATTTGTCTTGTCAGCTGTTTTACAGGCTCATGATCCAATTCTGGTATTGACTGCATCCAAAGCTTCTATTAAAATACTATATGTACTTCCAAAGTAAGATTCAGGTTCTTAGTTGACAGATGACTTTCAGTAACTGCAGTCGACAAAGTCCTGTAAGCCTTTCTATTCTTTTGTGCTGGAAAATCTATAGACAAGTTTAAATTATATTGTCTAGGCATCTGAAAGATAGTTTGTTTATAGAGAAGACCACAATTATAGAGACAGCGTTAGGACTCAGTTCTGTTCTACACCCTTCTGATGGATGCATCAGAAATTACTGAGCATTGATGCAAGCAGGTGCTGGCAAATTTCATATCTGCTAGGGTGACAAAGCACTATGTAGGTTAGTCTTTAACCTGCAGCTGTATTATTTTGAGCAGTGATGTCAGCAGTTCACACCAGTTAAACAACTTTGCAATTGCCTGAGAGTTGCCTCATGGAGAAGAGCTGCTTGTGATTTCTTTTTTTCGTTAAATTTTTTTCAGATTATTTTCTCAGTATCTGTGGGGATTATTTGCTTGCCTCAGTTCTTTTCAAGTGCAATACTGCTCTTAGTATCTGCCAAATTCTAAACCACTCCATCCAACCTCATAGTAATACTGTAAACAAAAGGACAGAGTTTGTAGGGATAATCATGCCTTTCTTGTTATTAACATTATTTTTGGACAGGTATGTAATGGTGACAGAAATCAAGTTTTGGACTCTTAAGTGTATTCAAGAAACTGGAAAAAGGAAAAAAATGTATGTAGTTATGTAGGTAATGTTTGCAAGTGCTTTTTATGCTTTTCAGGGGCAAGGATAACCGTTTTCAGGAGAAACAAAAATCTCTGTGCACAAGATTGAATTTAGATGAATCTTATGTAAAAACACAGTGGGTGGATGCCAGGGAGAATGATTGCCTAATTTTGTAACTCTGTCCTATCACAGAACTCTCTGTACAAGAAGAGCAGAAAAGGATCACAGACATTTGTGGCTAGCAGATAAGACTTTTCAGTGTGTTGCTCCCACAAAATGTTACTGTCTTTCCTCAGTGAATTTAAATGAGAATGAACATATGAACATTTGTAGGTCCTAGTAAGCTATAGCCTGTTGCTGTTACTGCACTTTGAATCTTCTGTGAATAAGCTCAGTATAAAAAGAAAATTTTATAAACTTAAAAAAAAAAAAATCCAGAGAGAAGGATTAGAGGCTGTGACATATGAGAAGAGATTAAGACAATTTAATATACTATGCTACTGCTTGAATGGAAGACTATAAAGAATGATATGACTACCTCAGAGGTAAAGTGTGAGAGTTACAGGGGTTGTTACAACTTTATTTACTGTAGTGTCTCTTCTACTTTCAACATAGACTATTAACTCTCTGAGGAATATGAATTGAGCTCTACTACATAGAGACATTTAAAAAAAAAATCTTGAAATTGAAGACTGTACAGGAATATTTAGGTTATATTTTAGGAAATAGCTTTAAAGAGTAAGGCTTTTAGTGCTTCATCTTGCACCATTAATATCTTCGGGGATTTAAAAAGTGACTTGAATAAAAAATTAAGATAGAGCCCTTCAGGCAATAGTATGAGCAAACCAAGGAAGTAGTTAAATATGTGAAATTCACTTCCATCAAAGACATTTTTAAAGACCTGTGTGAGAGGGAATATCAGGGAGAGGATTATAATGGGAATTCCTGGTTTTCTTCTGTAGAGGTCTGTGCTAGCTGACCTCAAAGGCTTCCAAACTGACTTTCATCTAATATTTTAGAAGTGTCAAATGAGGGTATTCTGGAGAGTGAGCAGATCAGTTACTCATTACATGTTATACGTTGTGTGTACTACAAGATGCTGATGCTGTCTGCTGTCGGGTATGCCACAAGTGAAGCAGGCTTCTTTTCACAACTTAATTGTAGTTAGTGCAGACCAAGAATAGAGCTATTGATATATTAAATTCCACATGGTTGCAAAATGGCTTGTTTCTATAAATCTTACTGTGTGACAGACCATTTTCTTGTGGGTATTTTCACAACCTTAGGTGTTTCCACACCGTTATAGACCAACGAAGCTACTGCACAAGGGTACACTATCAAGACACAAGTGAAAATATACACAGTTATAATGGGCTATTTTCCATGTGACAGCTATTTCATTTGAAACATTTGCCTATTTTGCATTCTAAACTGTTCTCAACATCATAATTTCTGAGCACAGCCTATAATTTTATTGCAATAACTCTAGCTCTAAGATTTATAGTGGAAAACTAGTTTGAATTACAGGCAAACTACAGCAAGACTCAGTTTTCCAATCATACTAAACACTGACCCTTCTTGTGATTTAGTGCAAGTTTTGGGTGGCATGGGATGTGTTGGTAGTTTCTAAAATAATGCACAGCTGAGCTGTGGAAATCATTGTCTCTGGGTGCTGTGGTTGCTAAAAGCTTACACATTTCATAGGGAGACTGGAATAATTCATGGAATAGAAATCTACTGTTGGTTATTAAATACTGACAAATCACTTCTGGTAGAGGAAACTCTTATGCCACACATGATTCAAGGCTAACATAGTACTTGGCAGAAGTGTCCTTGCCTTCTTCTTACACTTATCTTTAGGCATTCATTTTGGCCATTGTCTGAGAAAAGATTTTATGCTGAATGCAATGAGTATGGCTGTTGTCATAAATGAAGAACTTTCATCAATAAAAGCTACTCATTTTGCTGTTTGTGTATGCCTGCACTTCATCGGTAATTATTTGATTGTCTCTATGTATGATTCTGTTTCAATTCTTACATTGTATTATGGTGTCTGAGAGCTCTTTTGTTAACAGGTGGGAGAATGATTTTATAGTGTATGCACAAACAGAATCTGATGGATGACCCATTTGAAATGCACTGAATGTTTTCCTTCTGTGACAAAAATAATTCTGTGTGATCAACTCTTATTTTTATCTGTATACAATTTTGAGGTACTCTCAAATGCTTCTGTCACAGGATCTGTACTGTAATGTTTTCTGTGTCCATGACTATCATAAAAACCGTGTTACATATCTTTTTCTTTGGATTCTTTGCAGGACAATAGTTAGCATTCATGAAAAGGTTAGGATCAGAAAATCTAGTCAGGTGCTAGTCAGATTAGATAAAACAATGTATGCACTTCCTGAAAGTTACAGAAGAAAAAATGGAAAGAAACAATGTTGAAAAATATTCCTCTGACAACAGCCCATGAACAGATTGCATATAATTAGACTACATTGTAGGTTGTAGTATAAGAAAAGGCAACTGCTTCATCAGCATTTTTCAACAGACACAATTTGGCTGCCAACTGACCAGTGTTATCCCTCAGACATACCATATCATTATTTAACATTTCTCTGGGAAGAGCATATCCTCTTATTGACCTTCATGCTGTTTTACGCCCATTAGTGATTTCCTGAGGGCTTTGTTAAGGTGCATACATTGCTTCTGCATTTGAAATTAAATAGATAAATGACCATTTCCTTTTTTATATTATTTCTTAATTCTTAGACATCTTTATGATTTTTTTCTTTCAAACACCTTCAGAATGAAGTCCATTTCAAAGAAGACCTTTGTTCTGTTGACTTTTCCTCAAAATTGCATAACCATTCTTAAAGTTATTTGAAATCATATCAGAACAAATTTGAAAACAGATTCCTATAAATAGTTCCTTTAGCTGTAAACTAAAGCTCTCTAAAGCTGGTACCACAGTGGAAAAACTCTGAGAGTGAAGCCTAGTTGTACTATTCTTACACTGAGCAGCACCTTACTCTGTGAGCAAATCCACAAGATTTTTTTGCACCTTTGTATTCTCTGTTTTATACTTATTAAATTGACCAAACCCAGTCCATAATGATGAAGGCATTTTCTCAGAGCAAGTTTTGTCGTCGGTTCTTTGCTAGAAATAATTTTAATTGACCTGCAAAACCTGGAAAGGAATTAGAATATGTTTAGTAGGTTATGTCATATATTTAAATATAATTTGCCTATATAAAGTTATAATACTTAAATTACATAGAATCACAGAATCTTAGGATGAGGAAAGACCTGTAGTATATTACCTAATCTATCTTTAGGCCTAAGTATCATATGCTTTATCTATTTCATTATTAATAGACATTTGATTGGATTTTTCTTTAAGATGCCCATTTTCTGAGTTTCCCATAATTTCCTAAAGCAATCCACCACCAGTCCACCACCAGTTTACCACCAGTAAAAGTACTTTCCCCCTATATGAATTATTCTTCCATATATTAGAAGTCAATTCCTTCTTGTCCAAACTGTCAAGAACACGAGGGTCTGAGAATACACTTTGAAACACTTCTAACATGTATTTGAGGACTGTTACTTCCCACACCCCCACCCCATTTTCCCTCTCATCCTCCCCTACCTGACTTCTCTTTAAATTGAAAAAATGCAAAGCTTTCAGTTTTCCTCATCACTCATGTTCTCCAGACCTCTGATCTTTCTTCTAGAATCTGTTCTATTGATCCCCACCTTTATTCACACAGAAAGCCAAAACTAAACAGAGGTTAATGCAGAGCTGAATAACGAGGCAGGATTACTTACAAGATACACTTTGCTCATACAACCCAATATGGAACTTCTGTGTTTCAGAAAAGTGTGCCATTTCATCCTGTGAACTGTAATTTCTTTTATGAATGGAGTGGCCTTATGAAGCATCCTCTTTTATATGTGTATTTTATATATTTTGAGGAAAAGCATAAAATAATAAAGCCATTAGGTGAAAAATATATATTATATATGAATATAATATATATCTTTATATATATTAAGTGTCTTTAGTGTTAAGTAGGATCCAGTACTCAATCCTGTGGATATTCTGACCAATTTATATTAACAGTCAACCCCTTCCATTGTGTTCACACTCAATACTTAAGATAGTACTACAAGATTCAGAGTGATTATTTTGTCAATTATGGCCACTTGAGGACCACAGAAGTAATAAAATACTGTAAGGAGATCAATTTATGGACAACAAACAGATGAGTTGAATTTCAGCCCAACAAAAGACAGGTTAAAAATGGAAAGGAAAGCACGATGAAGAGTTTTCATGGCACTAACTCCTTTTTATTAAGATACATAACAATCACAACATTATTTAGGAATGATCTCATGTTTCTTGCTGTTTTTAAAGGTTTTCATCTTATCTAATTTCAGACATCTGTAAATTGGACATCTAGTTTCAAGTTATATAGTCTTGGCTTCTTTACTAGCAATGGGTAGATCAAAGCACCCGTGGGGGTCAATTCAATTATTCTACACCACTATCTTAAGGGAACTTGAACTGGTATCTGAAAGTACCTATTTCTCTAGGTATAGGCTAAAACCATGGCAATCTCATACAACTTATGTTGGTCTTAAACAGCATACCTTGAGATGCCTATGTGAAATTAAGTCCATTCAAAATTTTGGTGAAATCAAGTATAGTTTCAACCAACCCACAGCACCAACTAGTGGCAAGATAGAGGACAGTTTTAACTTACAGTCTTGACCTGAAGTAATTAAATGACATTTAGCATTCTGTTGTATACACAGTCTTTGTGATACAGCGTCATATCAGACGACTAACCATATTAACATCCTAGTCTATTAAATTTGGATGGGCATTCTGAGACAGAGTGAACAGCAATTTAAATCTCTTGCGTTAAGAGACTAATCTACCAAAATATCACATATATTTGCCATGGCAATTTAATGGCCTTTGGTGGATTTGAAGTACCAGTAGAATTAGATATTATTTGAGATGAGGCCATGCTTGAACTTCAGTAAATGAAAAAGCAGTTCTTTGGGTACTAGTATGCTGTTTGTAGATCTCACTGTGACAGCATGATTGGAAATATTTTGTCTTTGCTGCTTTGAAGTTTTAATGTCATGCTCTTTCATTTATGTCATTAAATATAAATGCTGTTGAAGGTTAAAGCCCTTTGTGATATCTTATTTGAAAAAGTATTTTGCAACTGGGCAGCTGTTTATGACTACATTTGAACAATTAATTTACATTTTATTTCATGGTAAGGTTAACCATGATGCGTAATTATACTAAACAGACTAAAAAATGATGGTTTGGGGTGAAGAAAAAAAGGATCAAAGCTGTTATCAAAGGAACTATAATTCAAACTCTGTCATCAGATTTAACAATTCCTTTGCTCCTTTGGGAGAGGAAAGGGTGACTTTTGGCATATTATGATAGTAAATCTGGAAAATACTTAACAATCAGATCTGAAAGGAAATTTCTGATTTCAGTTTGTGAGAGGGGTTCTGGAAAAAAAAAACAAACAAGAATTAAGCAACAGAGGTAAGTCCACAAAATATATGGAAAGAAAACTGAAAGTCCTATTTTACAAAAATTTCATGACTTTTTTTTTTATTTTTAATATAGATTTTCTTCAGAATAGAATGTTGATTAAAACTAAGGACTGATTACCGGTTGTAAATCCAAGGTAAAAGTTAGAGTTAAGCATGCTACTGCTCATTGCATTTAACTAGCAATTTACCTTAATTCCTGAGAAGCTGCTGTCAGTCCAAAACTGATGATGTCCATTTATGTCTCTTCTAAGCTGATTCTGACCAGCATCCATGGATACAGTCCATACACTAGCATTTTGATTTCATAGGTTTTGAATTTGTGTAAGTTACTGCCTGAGAATTTTCTCCAGGTTACAAATGTGAAGATAGGAAGCCTCTAGCAGTTTCCTATGCACTGTTGACATGACAGCCATGGGGAATGCACTCTTTAGGAGAGAAGATAACACCATGAGACATTTTGTTTTTAACCCAGAAGTTTCAGTTCAGCAGTTTTAGAGACATTTTTTTCCCAATTCTTTTATGCACAGCTTTAAAATATTCCTAATTCCCCCTCTTCTCTTTGCCTGTATAATGATTCACTTTCCTCAAACCAATGTAATTTGACAGAAAGACAGTGAAAGACTAATGCCATTGAGGGAACAGCTAGATTTTAGCAGCACCAGTGAGCAACATGGCTATGTCTATACCACTCTGAAAAAGAGTACTCAAGATGGGCTGTCAGCTCTTGGCTCTTCTTATTTCCTGTCTAAAGATATTTGCTAGATATCTCTGATGATATGATAGCATATTATCTACCAGGGAGGCAGGCCCAACCCCAGGGCTGACATCTTTCCTGGCATCAGTCTGTCCCTGTCCCAAGGGAGGTGTCCTATGCCCAGGGCTGGGGCTGCCCCCAGCTGCTCCCCTGGCTGTCCTGGAGCTGGCTGCGGCAGTGGGATGTGTCCTGGCTGCTAGAACCTGCCCTGACATCCCTGTGGAGCCCCTGCTGCTCCTGGCCCCAGGGAGCTACTGGCCTGTGCTGCACCCTGACATATTTTACTCTGTTTCATAAAATAAAAATTCAGCCAAGATCTGTCTTGACCAACTGTCTGTCTCTGAGGTCAAAGATTAAAGATGCCTTGAAGACACTCAGAGAGGAATGGGCAGCCTACTGAAGTCAGCCTGCATATATACGATACACGAAGGGTGCATCAAAGATGTAGATGTAGACAGGAATACCAATGAGAGCCATGCAGACTGCTCTGACTGCAATTACACTCTTCAAATACACAGTCCTCTGTACTCACCATTTTTATATTGCAAATGCATGAGGATCTTCAGAGTAAATCTGTTTACATTTGAAATACTTATTCCATTATCTACACAAAAAAAAAATTGTATTTTTAAAAAAAAAATGATTTGTTAGCTCCAAACTTCTATGGGGTCTGAAGACTTAATCAATGAGAAATAAATATTATGTTGCTCAAAGTACTGGTCTTCATATTTACATGTTTAAAAAAAAGATTAATAACTATTAAGTCCTCCAAATTCTTACTTATTACAGATATATTCCTTACTGTACTTAATTCTAAAAGTGATCTACATTTTCCTATATGTAGGCCAAAATCAGCTTATGATTAAGCTTAATGTCTTGAAGAGACTGACCTGCCAATTCTTGCCTGTGCAAACCTCTCACTGAATAAAGACTTACTTTTTAATGATTTAGATGTGCTTTTGCTGCTGCTGCACGCTCACTTAGAGTCTTGCTCAAGGAGCAATTCAAATCATGTTTGTTCCAAGGCATGATAGAAACTTTATGCCCAACTACTGTATTTTTTTTTTATGTATTTCAGACTCTTCAAGTACTCTATGATACAATCCTCCTGATTACAGCCTACATGGGTTCATAATTAACACAAAGGATCATCTATTTGAAATATCTTGCAAGCAGCAAAAAATGTACTATGCGTCAATCAAATATATTTTCTTTCACAGTTACCATAAACCAAGAGATGACCTTTTGGTTAGTGCTTGTCATTTGATTTCCAAATGGGAAAAAAGGGATCATAACAGAATCAGGCAGATTTTGTATTTGCCATTTAATGTCTTTTAAATCTAGCTGAATTCCCCAGATTATTCGTACCACTAATAAATATAAAAGTCAAATATTTTTCGACCTCTACTGTACTGTGACTGAAGAAAGCCTGTAGCACAGATCATATGAAAAACTTTGTAGGCAACTAGCAGCCAAATGAAATCTTTGTAGCAAATCTGCATGAGACTTTTTAAAATTATGACCATCCTCAGCAGTTCTAGATAAGCACTGTGCCTCCACTGCCTACATAATTTTTTGTGATTTTTTTTTTTAGCTGAGTAAGGTGATCTTCAAGCTGTACAGTTGAACAAACCAGGATGCAACTGCTCTAACTAACCCTTCCTAGTACCAAAAACCTTCTGCTGAGTTTGTTCCAGTGCCCTTCTTTCCAGTGCCCCAGATTACTTTGATGCCAAAGCTGTCACTTTATGTCCTACTGTTTTTCTAGTGCCCTCTGAGAAAAATTTAGCCGACCTCTGCCACATTTGCACATTGGTTTCTTTACATATACACTATTCCTACAGCTGAATGCAGAAACTTTATGTTTAGATACCAAAATCCTGACTACATCCAAAGCAAAAAAAAAAAAAACCCTTGGTTTTTATTTCTAAAATTTTTTTTCAAGGCACAGGAAGGAAAAACCTCTTTTGCAGTTCTTGGCAATCAGCATTTCTTTGAAGTTTCTGCTTTAGTGTGTGACATTGCAAAGATTTTTCTGTAAGACTGACAGCAGATTAAATCACAGATAGGACAGCTGCTTTCTTTGAAGTTTGCATGAGTGGGTGATTTATTTGTGAACGTCTAACAGGTAAGAGACTGATAGGTTGATTTTTATACCATGTGTCACCTAAACAGCTTCTGTAGTGACCAACTATTTATTGAGAAAAAACTTGCCAGAACATACCAGACTGGAATGAATCACAAAAAACTGCTTACAAAATAACAATATATGTACTGCTATCACCTTCCTACAGACTCACCTGAAGTTAAAGATTATAATGGTGTTTTCATGAAAAAGATACATCACAGAGTTCACAGGCACTGTGGTATCATCCTCCTGTACTTTAGGATTCTCAGTATTCAGTCTGAAATCTTGACTATACACTTAGTAAAACATACAGCTAAAAAGACAAGCAATATGGGACAAAGATATCTTTTCTTTGCAGAGGACTTTTGGTTTCTGCAAAACATACCCGTTCTAGAAAGAATTGTGGGTTTGGCTGTGGAAGAGCTTTACACTTGCAAAGGAATTTAGTTTATTAAATTTATTATAAAATTTATTTATATAAATTTATTTAGTATTTAGTTTATTTCAGCAAATATTGAACTGCTCTGTAACAGATGTAGCAGAAGGTATAACAGTGTAATGGCCCCTTTGTAACTTTGTCTTTATATCTGCAATTTGATTATAGCACTTCTGAGTCTTAAAATAATACATATAATTTTGGTCCACGATACGCCTTGCTCCCTAGGTAGAGTAATAAAAAAAATACTGAATTTTAAATACAAGACAAATACTGTATCAATTAATTTGACAAAAAGAATAACTGACAGTTATATAGCATTTTTATTCTCAGAGGTTCCGAGAGCAGACCAGAACTCTAACAACTGTTTAATCAACTTCGAAAGAAACTATGAAGGCTGACTGAATTCTGCTCTGAAGCTGAGCAGCTTCTCAAAAGTACAAAAAATTTTGATTAAACAACTGCCAGTTTCAAAAAGAGCTGCAAGGAAAACGGATGGGTTGTCAGACTGCAGCTCTATGTAAATGTACATAAGTAAGTAAATAAATAAAGAAATATAAAGATGATGTCAGTGCATCTCAAGTTTCAAAAATGAAAAATTAATATTTTTCTGAATCTACATCAGATGTAGGAACATCATTGGAACATCAGGGTTATGTAACATTTCATTCTTTACAAAAAATGCATCTATAAATGCTTGAGACATACAACTCATTGGAAAACAGAACATCTCTAATGATTATTCCAGTCTGGAGTGATGGATCAGGGCTACTTCAGATGGAGGTGTGCCACTGATGAATTATCACACCCACAATGCACATTTTGGTCTTCAGAGGCAATTCAAGGTTGAGGTATCTCACTGGATCATACCACATGTTGGAACAACTTACACAACACATTCACCTATTGCTTGATTTCACCTGTTTTCAGGCTCTCTATTCATTAGTGTACCAATAATACTAATAACACGGAGTGAGCTGATTCTAGTGTTCTTCGGAAGTTCTAATAGGTATACACCGTAGGAGTGAAAGAGATTTTAAGAAGTAGGAAGATAATTAGAGAGAGTTCCAAAGGATCTTATACCTAAGTAGTAGTCTTGCTTCTGTGCTGGAAGAGACAAATTCTTATCCCATGCCAGGCATTGGAGTCTTAACTAATATGGTTACTGTAGGTGACCCCATTGTTATTATTTCTTTACGGCTGCGAGTAGCTATGTGTTTGATCATTGAATGTAATGCTACAATCCATGTCTTGATGTGTTAACAATTTATTTTTTCAGAGACAGCAATTCTTTAAAGTGTTGTCTTAGGGACAATAGCTTTTCAGAATCTTCATGGTGATTACCTTCTATCTGAAAAAAAAAAAAAGCCACAACACAAAAACTAACCCAAAACCTACATTTTCTGAAAAAATAAACAACCTGTCAACAATTTTTTCTCACATATCCAATCAGCTAAAGCCAAGAAAACAGAATAACAAAAAATCTAACGTTCCTACTGAAGTACACCTCATTAGGGGTTGAATTCATACTAAGACACATGAATTAAATATCCAAATACATATCAAAAGATATGAATAATTAGCTGGTATCTAAAGGGCATTTAAAGATGCTGGACATGAATATTTCAAATGATTTCTGATGAGATTTGGAGGCAGTAAACAACCTTGAAAACTACAAAAGTATTTTAAAGCCATGAGTATGCATCTTGTCTTCAAAAGAGCGCTTGATTAGTATGTAATAAGAAAACATGGAACCACATAGATAACAATTAAAAGAAACAAAATCTTGAACAGCTATTCCTAAATGAGCATCATCAAACCTACCCCTTGAATGAGTAAGGGTTTTAAGAAATAAAATCGTATTTTGATTATATTATTGAACATTAAGTACACTTTTTTTTTTTCTAACTTCTGACTTTCACTTTTCAACTCTAGTAAGAAACATCCTAGTTAAGGTTTAAGGTATACTGCTGTGATTTAGATTTCTCCTATCAAATACTTTGGCATTATTGTGACCATATAGAACAACCTGCAACATTCTACTTCTACACAGCTTCATCAGTAAACATCAATGTTTACTTTCTCATTGTGTGTTGAACTGATGAATATTAAGTTTGAGGAATATTTTTTGGATCATCGTGTGATTTTTAAAATTAATTTGTTCTGGTATATTTACCACCATTTTCTGTTTGCTTTCCTCAGACAGTCATCTGACTGAACTTAGTTACAAGGTTATTCAAAAGGAAAATGAGTTTTAAAAGTTCATAGACTTCATTAAAAAAGCCTTACCCTATTTTTCAGTCAGAATTTTGAGCCTTAGATTAGATATCATGTTCAACCAGTCATGGATCTAAAATAACACAATTGCAGCCAACTAAACTAAAGAACATGACTTACACTTGAAATAATAAGCCACTGAGTCAAATATATTTGTAAAGAGAGCAAAATGACTGAATAAAAATATATGTTTGAGAGACAGTGCATTTATAGATTAGTGAACAAAAGAAGCATGAGAAATTTTTAATCACTCTACTGAGGTCTGTTTATGCAAGTTTATAGTAAGCACAATATTTATGTTAAAAAATCAAAACAAGTTGGTATATCTCAAATACTTGAAATTAATTTCATTTGCTGTGTTTACATATTGGAATTTCAAATACTTTTTAAGTACTGTCGATTTTTTTTAGTAAGTCTAATGTCATGATTATGGCAAAGTTGGGAAAACTTCTGACAGAAAGACTTTCAAAATTATCAACACTGTTTTTTTTTTAAATTATCTGTTTCAGTTTCCTTGTACGTGGTATTTTCAATGCCTTGGAAACAACATGTGAACTGTTTACAATTATCTATATGGACTCAAAATCTGGGCTGCTCTGTTCAAGCTGTGTATTACAGGAATCATTTGACTGAAAGGAAAGATTCTTGAAATTACAGTTATCTTTTTTTCTGGTTGTGGGTTTGTTGTTTTTTGTTTTTTGTTTTTTGTTTTTTTTTTCCCCCAAAAGTATCATCCCTTTTTACATAGTTATTTATGTATTCATTGCTTTTGCCACCACATGTGTATTGTCAGCCAGAGGGGTGACTTTTATAACACATGCCTGTACATGTTTTCAAATTAAACTGTCAGCAATGGCAGCAAAGGAATTTACTGATAATTGACAATATTTTGATAATCTTTCCTTTATCTGTTTTCTGAAAATCTGTGTCTGTTTACAGTCAGGCAAACATATTTAGAACATCTTCACATGTACAAATAGTTATATAACAAGTATACTTCTAGCTCTTAGACCTCAGGCTACAGATGTCCCTCTGAAGTTTAAAGCCATATGTGAACATGAATTTACCATGTATTAACAATAAACCTCCTTCCTGTCATTCAAAGCTCTAGCTCTACATAGAGACCTAATGAATATGGTATCTAATTTCAGAATTAAATGAGGATAACTTAGCCATAAACCTCTCCAGACAGTTTGACTTGAACCAGTAAAACAGGAAATACCCATCAAAATCAGCAATATCCACTGCTTCAATAGGGGGGTGAGGCAAGGGCATTAATAAAATTCCAAGGATTTTTCTTGGGTTTTTGTTTTACCCATGACATTTTGCCTAATACTTCCTCATCTAATACAGATTGGAGAACTGCTAAAGAAGAGGAAAAAGGAGTTCTTTTCAAAAACACTTTTCCAATTCCTTCTTTAGTATATAACTTTCCCTGGAAACCCCTGCTTTTTCTATGTCAATACATTCCCATAACTTCAGTGCCTTGTCCTGCCTTTTTCTTTCTTGCACTGAGGTTTCTGCAAATGAAGAAATGTATCTAGAACTGTTAGTGGAAATGTTATATACTTTTATAAATAAGTTATTTCAATTACATAAAAAATATAATTTCCACTTATATTTGTGTATATTTTATGTATAAATATGTGTTGCCTTTTGAACATATTCATGCATTGCAACTATATAAATACAGAACCGAAGGAGATTCCATCGAGTCTTTGAGATCTGTCCTATATGTCTCTTTCGCCTGAGTAGGCAGAGGTAGACATAATATATTTTCTTATTAACTTGATGCATCTTTGCAGGGATTATCTGTAGTTTTGTAGTCTTACAAATAGGTGGCACTAATGAATTCTACATTTGCAGTAATTTCTACATTCCCAACTAGGAAAGTACGAGTCCTTTGTGCTCTCTGACACTCCTTATTGACCTTTACTACAAATAGCAACTTTGAACTTGGTTATGAGGGCTGAAATGGACAGAGAGGATCCTGTTTTCCACTTCCAGGAGATAAATAATTTCTACTGAATGAAAAAAGAGTTACTCACTCATGAGTGTAGAAGAGTGCCTACGTGCTGCATTAAAATAAGAAAAGCATATTGCTCTTTAAACTAAAACATGTCTAGGGTGACATAATGTATTGACAGTTCTTATGAAAGACCTGATTAAACTAGTTGGACCTGAAATATTACCTGGCATGCAAGAAATGTCAAATAGAAATCACCTTGAAATGTGAATTCGATTCACATTCCCTGCTGGTTTACACTGGGGTAGCATTCTGAGTGTCAATGTAATTAGGGGTGTTTTTCAACTTCAGCCAGCACAGACTTTGCTTTATTAGTGTTTTCAAAACAAGATGCTTCCACAGATATTGTTAGGTCCCCAGGCAGAGTTAATGAGTATATCAAAAACTCTTTGGTGCTTCCAGGGAGATAGTCTGACCTCTCTCCATGCATTGTATGGGCTTATCTGTATGCAGGTGGGTATGCGCGCACATGCACAACACATACACATGCATACATAGATATTAAATGAAATTATATATACAAAATCTTGTTTTATTTAATTTTATCATACAATTTTAATGAAATTTTATCCTGTTTGGATAGTAATATGACTAGGTCTTCATAGACAAAGAAAATGAGAATTTAAATATTATTGTGAACCCAACACTACATTTTAGAACTCTTGCTATTCTGGAGGCCATGACAGAAAATATTTTTAAGAAAATTAGTAAATTTTTGCACTAAGAAAAAGGAAGACCTAGAAACTTCTTTGGAAACAAATGAAACCCTTAGTAAAACTGGCACAGAGCTATCAGTATTATTCAAAATTTTAAAAATTAATTTTGCAATTAACTACATGTTTGATATATTAGGGAATTTAAATCAAGACAAGCTTCCAAAAAATATTATTTGGTGAACAGAGAAGCGAAGGGAGTTGAGCAAGAGATTAAAGTAAGAACCAGAAAACAAGACATACTGCGTGCACACAGCCAACATTAATGTGAATGACATATGTACCTCAGCTGAAGGAACACAACGAAACATCATCAATCAGAAAAATAATACTTCATGGGCCTTCCTTACTATAAAGAAGGTGGGAGAAATACACTTTATTCTCCTTTGCGATAACCTGAGGTTCTGTCTTATGTAGTGATGTGGATATTAACACATCAAGCAGTTTCATGATCACGTCTTTGGGTTTGAAGACAGCAGGCACGGTCTGGTCGTGCCCATAATAGAAGATGCTCTTACTCTCTATAACAAGATGACAGCTTTCAAAATATCAGTTGAAAATGAATCACTTGTGTGGTAGGTTGACCTTGGCTGTATGCCAGGTGCCCACCAAGCCATTCTATCACTTCCTTCCCCTCAATTGGACCAGGGAGAGAAAATACAACAAAAAGCTCGTGGGTCGAGATAAGGACAGGGAGAGATCATTCACCAATTACTGTCATGAGAAAAACAGACTCCACTCAGGGAAATTAATTTATTGCCATTCAAAAGTCAGAGTAGGATAATGAGAAACAAAAACAAATCTTAAAACACCTTCCCCCCACCCCTCCCTTCTTCTTCACACCCAGCTTCCTACCTCCTCCCCCCAAGCGGTGCAGGGGAACAGGGAACGGGACTTGTGGTCAGTTCATCACATGTTGTTTCTGCCACTCCTTCTTCCACAGGGGGAGAACTCCTCACACTCTTATCCTGCTCCAGCGTGGGGTCCCTCCCACAGGAGACAGTCCTCCACGAACTTCTCCAATGTAAGTCCTTCCCATGGGCTGCAGTTCTTCACAAACTGCTTCAGCGTGGGTCCCTTCCATGGGGTGCAGTCCTTCAGGAACAGACTGCTCCAGCGTGGGGTCCTCCATAGGCTGCAGGTGGATATCTGCTCCATCGTGGACCTCCATGGGCTGGAAGGGAATAGCCTGTTCACTGTGGTCTTCACCACGGGCTGCAGGGGAATCTCTGCTCCGGCGCCTGGAGCACCTCCTCCTCCTCCTTCTTCACTGACCTTGGTGTCTGCAGAGTTGTTCCTCTCACATATTCTCACTCCTCTTTCTGGCTGCAGTTGCTGTTGCACAGTTTTTTCTCCTCCTTCTTAAATAATTTAGCCCAGAGGAGCTACCACCGTTGCTGATGGGCTCGGCCTTGGCCAGCCGTGGGTCTATCTTGGAGCCGGCTGGCATTGGCTCTATTGGACACAGGGGAAGCTTCTGGTATCTTCTCACAGAAACCACCCCTGTAGCCCCCGCCGCTGCCAAAACCTTGCCATGCAAACCCAATACACACTTGTAATATCTCCAGAAAGGTGCCCGTGTATTCCCTGGAAGCATCATTGCTGGCCCAGGCCAAAAATGTGCCAAAACCACTGCAAGAGATGATAGAATCATGGTTCTTGGGTTCTGACAGTGTTTAACTTAATTGTCCGCTTACTGTTTGAAACAGTTTGTCATTTTTTAGAAACATGTATCCTGTTGCAGTGAAACTCAAAGTCCGTCTCAATTAACTAATGTTTATCCTGCTATTTCACCTGAAAGATCTCTGCAAAGAAAATAAGACAAAGTTAGCAGTAAAAATATCTGCAAAGAAGGATACTGTAGAAAGAATAAACTAATGTTATATTTCATTTACTGCAGTTTGATGGGTCAGAGGAACCACTAGAAAATTAGATGTTCAGGATAATGTAGTGAACTTGACTGTGAGTATCACACGACCCTGAGTTGGCTACAGCTGTGAAGTGGAGCTGCTTTCCTTATTTAAACTTTTTTAAAATGGGAATGCAAGTTGAGTGTAGTCCATATATGGTTAGGGAAATTTTGCAATATTATTTCAGGTACTATCTATGACAAAATTTGGCCATGGAGATTAAAATCTCAAAAATCTCTGCAGAACAGCAGGAAGTAAAGAAAAAATCATTTCAATGTTGAGAAGTGTTCACAATGCTGTGTCTTCAAATTTTCACAGAAGTGACAGATTTTTAAATGAATGCAATAATTTGAAAGTCAAAATACATAATATGTCTGATGGATAAAAGAATCATGGCTGTGTTGGTATCATTATATACAAAGAAACATTGATGAGGATGTAGCAGTGACATTATCAGGAGACAGTAATTGATAATCTTGCAAAAAAGCAGAAAAGAGGATGATAAGCATGAAAAGAGATGATAAGCAGGGTCCTCCTATTGAGAAAGAGAGAGAGGAAAGGAAGAAAGGAAGGAAGAAGGAAGGAAGGAAGGAAGGAAGGAAGGAAGGAAGGAAGGAAGGAAGGAAGGAAGGAAGGAAGGAAGGAAGGAAGGAAGGAAGGAAGGAGGGAGGGGGAGGGAGGGAGGGAGGGAGGGAGGGAGGGAGGGAGGGAGGGAGGGAAGGCAGGGGTGTGGAGAGAGACTGTTTACACAAGGAGCTGATAACACAGTCAAGCAGTGGAACATGTTGCCCAGAGTTGCTGTCTCCGTCCTTGGAAATTTTTAAGATCCAACTAGACTAAGCCTTAAGCAACCTGGTCTGACTTATAGCTGGCCTTGCCTTAAGCATGAGGTTGGGCCAGAGACCTCCTGAGATCCCTTCCAAACTGACTTATCTTATGATCCTAAGATCCCAGATCCCAGAATTAACAAGAATAACTTGTATGCAAAAGTAGCATGGGTGCAGTTCCACTGAGACAGAAGTGGCTTATAAATAGTGTATCCTTTATGGAAATAGCTATGCCTGCATTAATCATCATCTGATAAATATAACTGTATCCATACCCACATTGGGACAGCTACACAGTCTTTCCAGAACAATTAACTCAATCCACATTTCTAATGCAAAGAAGCCCTATATTGCCAAGGAAGAAAAAAACACCACCATCACTCTACTGTAAAGAAGCAATTTACTAAAATACCATCATCATCCATCAGCTACTAATCTTTAAATAGCAATAATTACTAAATGTTCTTGTGCCTACTAAACTAGACAAAGACAGGATATAAACACATTGCTAAATCACTTAAGCAATGTTACAGTGTATGTCATGCAGCTTGAGTAAGTACTGTTAACTTGGAGTTCACAATAAGAACACAGAGTGGCAGAAATTTACATTGCTTTAAGTAGGAAAGCAGGACCCTCATATTAAAACATCTTCCTTCAGTCTTAAAGGAAAGAAATCTTTGTTTATAAATTTCTCTGAACAGTCACATACTTTATGAATCAGGAGCCTCTTCCAAACTTGTCTGATTACAGTGAATCATGTTCAAATGCTGAATTTCTTTTGGAATGCTTTCTAAAGTCCAGAAAAGTTGCATGAGAGTGTTCTTTAGACTCATATGCCATCTCAAGTAACATAGTTTCTCAGTACACTGCTTTGAAAATATAGGCTTATGTGGAAAAATATGCCAGATCCATTTACTCTGTTTAGCTGTCACTGAAGTTCCCAAATCATTCAGTCTTTCTACCTGATATAGCAAAATATAGTTGATACAACCTAAGATGTCTTCAAGAACATAAACGCAGACACTTCATTTTAAACACAGGTTATTGCTGGAAAATTTTAAAAAAGAATATTTAGGCCTGGGGATTAATGAGTAAGAGGGCTCTACCCAATATGAAAATCCAGTATTATACCACTAGTTTCTGTGTTTGGATATAATTCTTTTTCAGGATAAATTTCAGTTCATGAAATGAAGGTGTTATAACGCAATGGCAGAAGTTGTCAGGTCCTCCTTTATACAGTCAGTCAAGGCTCCTATGTTGGGACTTAATAAATAAGAAAAGAGAAGAAGAAAAAAAAAAAAGGAGAAAAAAAGAAGGAAAAAAAAAGAATTTGAGTGATAAGACACTAAATGTAGAACACTTGCATATAAGGCAGTGACTGGGGAACAGTCCTATGTGTTTTAAATCAGCATTTTAAAACACATACAGATATATATGATCTTTGGATCATTTAGGTTGCAAAGGACCTCGGGGGTCTCTAGTCCAAGCTTTTGCTCAAAGCCTGGTCAGCACTATGGTCAGACCAGATTGCTCAGGGCTTTCCCCATTAGGTGTTGAAAACTTTCATGGATGGGAACTGCACAGTCATTCTGAGCAATATGACAAATGGACAAGCAGTCCATTGCTTGACCGTCCTCTTGGGGAGAAAGGTTTTAACTCATATCCGGTATGAACTTTTCCTGTTTCAGTTTATATCTTTTACCTCTCCTTCGACCATGTCCCTGAACAGCATTTCCTTGATTACCTCTCTGAAAGTACTGGCAGGCAGCTGTTACGTCCCTCAGAAGCTGTCTCTTCTCCAGGCTGAAAAAGACCCTGTTCATCAGTCTCTCCTTTTTTTGCTTTGCTCCCTGACCATCTTGGTGGTTGTATGTTGAACTCACTTCAGTTTGTCTGTGTCTTCTGGGGAACCCAAATCTTGACATAATATTCTAGCTATGAGTGCTGAGTGGAGAGGAGTAATCTCCTCCCTCAGTCTCCTGACTGTGCTCCTGTTCATACAGAACAGGATGCTGATGACCTTCCTGCCTGCCAGGATGCACTGGCAGCTCCTGTGCAGTTTGCTATACCAGTTTTTCAGCAGAGTTACTCCCCAGCCAGTCAGTCCCCAGCCTGTGCTGTTGCAAAGGATTCTTCTTTCCCTGGTGAAGGACTTCATATTTGTCCTTGCTGAATTTTATGAAGTTTCTGTCAGCCCATTTTTCCATCCTGTGTAGGTCCCTCAGTATGGCAGCCCTGCTCTCCAGTGTATCAAGTCGTCCCTTCAATCTGGAATCATCTGCAAAGTTGATGATACCTGCACTAGGGCATTGCTTAAGCAGGACAGGTCCAGGATAGACCCCTGTGGTACCCAACTAGTTTCCAGCCTCCAGATAGCATATGACCCATTAACTACTACTTTTGAAGCCTAAACGCTGACTAGCTTTTTATGCATCTGGTTGTCCACTCATCCAGGCTAGATGGATATGATAATATTGTGGGAGACAGTGTTAAAGGCACACATTTAGACTGCTCTAAAGCTTGAAAGATATACAGTGTATAAAGGTACAAATGTTGGTTTATTGAGAAGTGAAGTAAATGAAAATGTTTAGATATTTTTAAAAAAGACAGTTCCAATGCTATTGTATGTAACTGCCTTCAAAATAAACCATAAGGCATTTTTGCGTATCCACTCATCCATGCATTTTAGTTTAGCTTCATTTGAATTTGCCTTATGCTATAAAAGAAAAAGTGCTCTCTATGTGTGGCACCTAGTACACATACCAAACGGTTATGTTACCTGTAATAAACAGCAGTGTCACAGAAAAGAGAAGCACTTGTCCAAACCTTCAACCTCTCCAATCTCTACAACAAAAGATTCTTTATTAGGCTTTTTGGATACATTGTTGCTCATTCTTATTCCAAATATTTTTGAAGAAAATACCTGAATGATCATACCATTATTTTTTACCATGTCACTCTCCTCTATGAGTCACACAATCTGCTTCTCACTGCACATTTTAGCAAAACCAACCACCCTTAGTCTTTAGAATCAAGTTATTTTGTTTTATTTTTTGTTTTCTCTACAAATCTCTAAACTGTGTTCTTTGCTGAACCACGGTAATCAAACCACCATGCTGCAACTATGGAAATACTGCACCAACAAACAGGCACCAAAACTGTCCTTATATTGAAAGAAGAGTTAGAAAGAATAGGCATCTACCAGCAGAAGAGCTTTGAACATCCAGGACATACCTGTATGAGTCAGGCACATAGTCAGATGCAGTCAAGTAGGCAATGTTCCTTGAAGTGGGAATTAGTTCAGCCATGGTTTTATATTTAGCATTTCAGCAGATTCTGTTTGGCCACTACTAAGTATCCAAATTTTGCAGGTTTTTAATCCAAGGCACTGATTGCTTCCAAGCATTGTTCTGGGTGCACATTAACTCAGATCTCTTGGAGGCAGCAACTGGCTGGGGGCATCCTGGGGCTAACTGCTTAAAGATATATGACAACATAAACAAGCGCAGGCAAATCTGAGCTCCTCTGACTCTCAGGTAGTCACGATGTGAGCTAGCTCCAGTTCAGGAGACCTATAATAACATTAGCATTATCAGTTCAGACTAATACAGACTTTAAAAAACAGGGTATTTGAGCTTGAAATCAATGTCTGCTAGGTCATCTTGAGTCTAAGCTAAGTTGTGGTTGGCTAGCCCCTGACATAGCATGTGTGCTTGCATCTGCTCATTTTGTAGCCATAGTTTCTGATCAATCCTTTAACAACTCTAGCAATCATTTTTTTGGTTTGGGGTTTTAGTCAGATCAATGAGTTAGAACACCTTGACCATTGCAGCAAATGCAAAAAAAAAGGGATGTAAAGTTGGTTGGCTGAAGAGAGTTAGGCAGAAACAAGCCAATTGTGAAAACATTTGGGAGACTCACTGGGGAGCGCTAGTCTTCCACCTTTCCTGAAAACATTAAGACTGATAAAAGAAAGTAAACTAATTAGCATTAACACACACACAAAAAAAACCCCAAAACAACTGAAAAAAACAAACCCCCAAAGCAAAAAATGACCCCAACCCCAAAACCTAAACATTGTCCAGGCCTGGGCCCCAGAACTTGATCATTCATGAAGGTCCATTACCTCATTTTGGCCCAGTCTCAAGTAGCACTCTCCCCATCTCCTAGGCCAGCAATCACTCTTAATACACAGCCTGGGTATGGCCACCCTGTTCTGGAGGTAAGGGGTTTTAATGGCATGAAACCATCACTTCTCTGCCAGGGAACACTACCTGCCCTCCTTTATTTACAGGTACAGCTGTGAATTCAATGAGCTAATAATGAGTAATGGTGCAATTTTGTGCTGGGAAGAGAAACAAAAGGAAATATTGGACGATGAAAAAAGAAAACTCTGAGCCGAAAGCCATGGGAACTGGCTGGACAGTAGCAAATGAAGCTCATAAAATTATTTCTCTATTTAGACCACAAAGGTTTTGAAGCATGATCTGAGAAATAAATAACAATAATGGATGTTTTAAAGGAAAGTCTTTTTAAAAAGAAATCAAGAAAAACTGTTTTAAAGGCAGAGGATTTTCCATGTAAACAGAGATCTGGAGGACTGGAGCAGCAGAACCAGAAGCAGTATAAGGTCTCTTCTGAAAGCCAGGAATAAAAACAGGACCTGCAGGGTCTCAGTCTGTTGCCTGGATTTAAGACAAAAAAGCTTCTCACAGTAGGGAATATGCTCTGTAGTGTACTGTGTCCAGGGTCCTGTCTCCATATCTCATGTACTACTGAGAATTTCTTCTTCTCTGAGGCGAATTCTGTAGGAAGTCTCTGCTAACCAAAAATCAAGAAAACATGCTGTTCCAAACAGGTGGAACTAACCCATGTTCTTTAGGATGCTAAATAAGAAAATAAACAAAACAGTAAATAATTGCAAATGAAAGCTTTATGACTGATGAACAGAACTGATGATTATCTAGTGTATTGCCTCTGTGTTTCACACAGTATTATACCATTATTCAGCCGCCTCCTGAGAAAAAGCATGTCTCCAGTCACCACCGTCTCTCCCTTGCTTTACTCTCTTCTTTAAAATAAATGCTATTGATCAGCAGCAGTCTTTTCTGAAATTGGCAGAAAGGTATGAGCCTATTAAAGCTCTGTTATTAAGGTTGAATATGATTGGAAAGGTGAATTGATTCCTCCTAGATTTATATCCGTTAGCTTTTTACTGTAATCCCCTATTTGTAACATTTCATTACACACCTTCAGAAGCTATTTTTTCTTCCTTTTATTTCATTCTGTGGATTTTGCTTCTAGTATCCTGAAAGAGTGACCATTATTTTTCCTGTTTTTATTATGAACATTATTTTGTAAGTATGAATTTTGAGCCAACTAAATCTTGCAAATTATTTTTTTCTGGAGGAACCTGAGTCAACCACATCCAGATTGTTTTGTTAGCTATGTTTAAAATTACTGCAGAACAATAAGTTTGTGAATGTATGTGTCTTGATATCAGTATATAAATCTTCAGTCAGATCAGATTTCCTTGAATATGAAAACTGGCAGTCTCTGCTTCAAAGATTTTTAAAAAAAAAAGAAGTTGGAAGGAAAACTTTTTGAAAAATACTTCCAAAAAAGTGCCACTGTTAAAGTGAACAATATGAAATAAATCAGAACTTCTGACTGCCCAGTCTGACAGTGTTCTCTAGTGGTTGCCATTTAAGACCCCAAACAACGTGGTTCAGTGCAGGAGAAAAAAAAAAGCTTTGAATCTGAAGCCAGCAATTCAAGTAGATCTGCTCTCTCCAGTGCCACACATACCTTTATGTCAGCTGAGATATGTCAGCTGGCATATACATTTAGAGTTTAATTTTAAAAAGGGGATTTCTAAAATACCACTTTGAAAAGAGTTGATTACAAAGTTTTTGTTGCCTTTAATGAGAATAAAGGTAGGCCTAAATTATATAAGGCCAGTCAGATCATTTAGAGTAGATCTATGTAGTAACCATTCATATATATTTGGATGTTTCTCTAACATAGCAGAAGTGATTCACTAATGTTGTCTGTGTTTCTTGCATTGTCTTCAGCTCCGTTTGAATCCTGAGGGTTCAGCATTGTGTCTGAACAAATATTTTACAATGTCTATTTTCTAAAAAAATGTATCTTTGGGTTGCCTGAAGTTACTATTGAATCCAAGTTGAGTTAGAGGAAAGAAAAGTGTTTGGAAATGCGCAAACAAGCCAACTCAGGGTAGAATCATGAGCAGATCAGGCACGATTTGTAAAAGGTAAGGAAAATGTTGCTTGCTTCTGAACACCTCTGAAGAATTTCTTAACCAATGGGCTGAAGATTATCATTGTGGCAAAAGAAATAAGGAATTTCTAAATTTTGAAGTGGTCATCCATATCTAGAACTTTCCTCTTTTCTCCTCTTTGAAAAAAAAATTCTAGAAAAATGTCTAAAAACAAAAGTTCAGGATGACCCATAATGTTTTGTTTCACTTCTAGTTCACCCATGAAACTAAACCACCTTTAAAAGTCAACAGACAAACAAATAAACAAACAAAATGCATGCACACTGTTTATCTTTAAATAGAATGAAATTTGAGCATTTCTCTCAGTGTGATTTCCTGAATATACGATGTGAACTATACATATGTGCATTGCTGAACTAGAGTGTATTTGAAGCATTTTTTGCTTTAAAAAAATGTATGACAAGCACTTTATTTCACAAGTGACATACTTAATAACTGTGGGAGTTTAGGGTTGGTTTGTTGTTTTGTTTTGTTTTGTTTTAAATTATTCTGACTCCAAGTCTAAAAAATAATTATAAAACAGTTTATCAAAAAGATATTTGGGACATCATGCACAATGAAGTGGAGTTCCTTTCCAGTGCAGCTTTTGAGTTTCTGAATCTGTTCCAATTCTCCTTCTAACACATTTTTCTTTTTTGCTATTGTTATTTTGCATCAGAATGCAATCAGGTTCTTATATCTTTCCCCTAATTTCATCAAAATGCTAATGAGCTGGGTTTGTTCACCTTTTTAAATAAAATTGAGCTGCTTCTTGAAGAACAATCTAATAAGGAGATGGACATATATTTCTCATACTTTTGAAGTTCAATATAATTTCTCTAAAAATACATCAAGCAAACAATGTAGAATCTGCTTTGCCTGATGTTTTAAAAATAAAATAACAAAACATAATAAGAAGCAACACAATAACATTTAATTTATTTGATGGCTATGATTAAATGTGAATGTCAAACTTGAGAAGGTTCAGAGAGGTGCCAGAAGAGCAAGCTTGCTTTTTTGCAGGTATGTGTTCCCATGGAAAGTTTAATTAATATACTTTTTCTTGAATCACACAGCTTCTATGATGATTGAAAAGAAAGAAAAAAGCAATTATCAAAAAAAATTGCCCAAAAATGCATGCACACCTGAAGAAATTATTGAACATGTTCAATAAAGGCAAAAGAGGTCTTTTTTTAGTCCATGATCTTTAGCAATAGTATGATGTTATTCCTTACTGAGCTCTGGGTTCGTAAAGACAATTATTATGTTCAGTGGTGTAAACCCTGGTCCTGAGCTTGCACTGTGATCTTCTAGGGCAAGTACAGAAAAATAAGGACTCGGGAAATAACTTTGTGCTGGTGGACACTGGTTACAAGTGACCAGTCAAACTATAGTTGGGCAGAACATCATCTCTAAAAATTGTATTAACTGAACTGACTGGCAAAGATTCACTTATTGTTCCATGACCTGTAAACACAAGAAAGGTACTATAATTGTATTAAAATAATGTTATACATTGCAGCCTTCTCATGCAGACAAAGCTGTGAAGAATGCACGGCGGAGGTTGAAGATACCTTAATAAAACGAAACTACACTAGTGTTGGAATAAGTGATAGTTATTTAGCAGCGAGGATGATAAACTTCAGACAGATTACAAATGGAATGTGTATGTTCCCTGTCATGTAATCACACTGTAGATATCTGTAAATCAAAGGTCTTTTTCTATGTCTCTCTAAAGTAACCCTATCTAAGTTCTATAAACGATGCAGTTGAATAGGGACTTTTAGGGTATGTTCCACTGATCTGCTTAAGATGCTTAATTCACAATGACATAAAGCATGACCTAGAACATGTATTTCTGGGTTACTAACATATCAATTGGGCAAATGCTCATCTCTGGAGTCTTTATAGCAATATATATATATATTTTTTTCCTTTTTATCTGTGGAAATGTGTTTTAACCCATGTCTGCAATTAAAAAAAATATTAGTAGAGAAGACAGTGAAATAGGGATGAATAGTATTGGTGAAAGTTTTAGAACTAGGATTTTTTTTCCTAATTGAGATGTTACAACAAAATATGTGTAAGCACATGCACAAGAGGCACCAAGCTCCCAATAATTTCTTTGTCTCTAGCCTAAAGTGTGTTTAATTACTCCATGCACACAAGAGCAGTTTTAGCAGGAGAGACTGAAAAAAAAAAAAGGGTAATCCACAGGAGAAAAAAAGAACTATTAAAACTTTATTTAAAAAACCCAAAACCACCCCCCCCCCAACCCTCCTCCCCAAAACACCTGAATGAGTGTACTACCCAGTAGTTGGCAGGTTTAACAGCCTACACTGCTCTGAAAAAGTAGCTTCTGCAGGTAGTCAGGACTGACCCCACCACTTGTCCCTCAACTGTCTCCTGGGTTGCCTTGTAGGTGCATCAGCCCTGGAGAGCCTGTGTGACATCGGAGGGACACGCATGCCAATAGCCAGCCTTTGAACTCAGAAAGAAACCCAGCAACCTGCCCTTGAGGCATCCTCAGAAGTCAGTCTCAGAGACAGGTCTTTAAAAGTTGATGCTTGCATAATTTCTTTAAATTATTATTTTATTTTAAATATTCTCAAACAATACATTTAATTTTAAACTTTATTGCAAATAAAACTGGAGATTCTGTTTGAAACACACCACGTTTTCTTTTCATTTCATCAACCATTCAATTGTTTTCCAAGTTTGATTCATTGCGGATATACATGGGGGGGTCTTTTTTTTTTTTTTTTAAATTCACCAGCAAACCAAAATCCCAGTTATAAGAACATTTATTTTAAAATAACTGGTCTGTATAGAAATTGTTTCTTAATACTTGTCAGCTAATGATACATTTCTGTATAAAAACATGAAGATCTATTCCCATTCTGAACAAAATCATTATTTTCTATCTAATATAACAGTGGGTGTTCCCATTATCCATGTAAATGGTTAGTTGTTTTAAAGCTTACTAAGCTCTTGAACTCAGTAACATATTATGGCAATGAGTTCTACCAGTTAAACAGATTTCCGCTGTCAAAAACAGATGTCTTGTCATCAGCTGTAAATCTGTTCCTATCAATTTACTTTTATTTCAATTTTAAAAGGGTAAACAAAAGTCTTTAGGTTTGCACTTTCACTTATTATTCCTACAGCTTTATATACATCTCTACTGCAATGTATGACTATCTTTTCAATCCTTCTTTCTTTATGATAAAAAGTAAATCTTTCCTTTACATCTGCAATCACTTTTAACAAAAGCGGTTACTAAAGCAGGCTAGTCACAAGTAAACTCTGGGATGAAACCAGAGAGAAAAGTGCCATAGGAGCTTTCATAGATATAAGAATTATCAAGGACAAGCCCTCAGGTAGAGGTTAAACGCTTGAATTTGTAACTTCTTTAGCCAGGATTCAGGGAAGTTGGAAGAAAAGGAAAAACATCTGGACTTTCAATAACTCTTGTGCCTTTTGTTAGTCCTTAATGATGTGGCCCTCTGTGGTCCACTTCATAAAAAAGGTAAGAGTTGCTTCATTCTCCAGTGAGTCTGATTGCATGTACGAAGCATCAAAATGCACAAGTTGAAAAGCTTTCAAGAGCAGATGAACCTCTAGACCCACGATGCTGTGTCAAAGTGGTTGAAATGAATTTGCTTATAGTTAAATGAATTGAGTTCTGACTTCCTGACCTCTTAGTTTCACATCCAATGCCAAGCCCTGACAATACTGCTGCAGGTAAGGTTATTTTCTTGACATTCCTCCATAACATGAGTTTCTTCAAAGTACTTCTAAAGTGATAGTTTTCATAACATGACAGGAAAGAATTTGCAACCACAGCAATATCTGTAATTGCAGATATTTCAATCAGAACTCTCCTTTTTTTTGGCAGAAGACATTAAAAGACAACAGCTGCAGGGAAGAAATGAGGTTTGTCCAGTTTTATGGTTAGAGTACTCCCAGAAGTAGAAAATGAGGGACTCCATTCCCATTTTATTCTCATGGATACTCAGTAAACTCTTAAACAGCCTTCTGCAAATATGCCTATAATAATAAAATAAACAGTGCCAGAGCCTATTTTCTGTCTCTGAAGTTAACTGTTTTAGTCTGGCTCTATGCCTATTAATTGTTTGGGAGATTTGACCTGAGGCAGAAACAGTTAAGGATTGTTCTGACAGTGGCTAGTCCCTTGTGCTGCTTAATTTGCTAGTACATGCATACAGCACAGGGATGCTAGTGGAAGTGCCCACAAGCAATTTATTGACATTTGTGTGGTACTCCTTCTAGGCTAATTTGTCTGTGTAGATATTGTGCTGATAGAGCTGGATTGCTGTTCTTGGTATAGGCATATTTCCTCTATTTCAGTCCCTCATTAATAAATGGGATATGAAGGAAGGGGAATAGTACTTCCTTTGTCAGTGCTAGTTGTTTAAATCATAAGCCATAGTAGAAATTATTTTTTCTTTCTTTGCACTTGAGAGATGCTGGGATTTAGATCACAGCTTGGTGATTTAAGATGCTCTGGTGCTGCAGTAGTCTGGCTGATTTTAAATAAGAAGGACAATTGAATATTTTTTAGTTTCACCTTAGAAAAGCAACACCTTTTTCCTTAAACAGAAATCTGTGTAACCAGGATGCAATGAAAAAGCAGCTCATTTCCAAGTTTAGGTTGTACCTGACTTATTTAATTTCTGAATACTTTGAAGCAATTCATCATGCTCAGCAGGAAGTAACCAACCTGGAGGAAGTGCATAATGCTCTGAACACAGATGGGATTTCAGCTGAACTTAGTTTTCCTGTCATGGAGCAGTGTGACATCAAGATGAATTGCTCACGTTGAGCTGATAAAATAATTAGCTAAGTCACGTAATTACTTAGTGCTATGTGCTAGCCCTGCCATCAGGTGCTTTGCCCTGCTCTCAAGCTTCTAAAGCCTAATATAGAGCAAATGATCTCAGCACGTCATCCACTTGATGTCCGCACTACAATCACTTTTGAAGACAGACTGAGCACATTCATGCATTTTCATTCATTATAATTGTCTCTATTACCTCAGCAGAATTGAAGACAAACTCACACCTTACCTTCAGAAGTGTCTTGGTTTTAGATTGGATAGAATTAATTTTCTTCCTAGTAGCTGGCATAGTGCTGTGTTTTGGATTTAGTACGAGAATAACGTTGATAACACACTGATGTTTTAGTTGTTGCTAAGCAGTGCACAAGAAGCTGGGAGGGGACACAGCCAAGACAGTTGATCCAAACTGGCCAAAGGGATATTCCATACCATATGTCATCATGATCAGTACATAAACTGGGGGCTGTTGGCCATGGGACAGTGATCACTGCTCAGGGACTGCCTGGGCATCGGTCAGTGGGTGGGGAGCATTTGCATTACTTGCTTTTCCTGGGTTTTGTTTCTCTCTCTCGTCATTGTTTTCATTTTCATTACATCATCATCATTATTATTATTATTATTATCATTATCATTATCATTATCATTATCATTATCATTATTATTGCCATTATTCCCCCATCCCTGATGGGATGACCTAGACAACAAGCAGTTATCCAAAGATCCAGATGAAGGGCAGTGCACACAACCCATGTGGCAGAAGTTTGTAAGGAGCACCCCAGCATCATATGCCAACTCGTTGGCCATACTGACCTGGAAAGATGAAGAGGCACCAACAGTGGATGAAGCAGCTAGCCAACTCTGGGAATATGAAGAAAGTATCTCTTCCTCCCTTGTCTCAGCTGTAAAGAAACTGTCCCAGGAGGTCCAGCAGCTCAAAGAGGTCAGGTCCCACTCTCCACCTGTATGGACGACTATATCTCAGCTATTAGAAGTCATCATTCTATTCTCCTGCTCAAGAGAGAAGATACAGAGGGTACACACCATGGAGCACCCTATGGTTTTACCTGCGTGACCACGGAGAGGACATGAGGAAGTGGGATCAAAAATCTACCTCAACTCTAGAGGCATGGGTACATGAGTTGCAAGGAAAAACAATCACAAGGGGGTTCTTCCAGGAAAATTGC
This sequence comes from Nipponia nippon, assembly GCF_047370975.1. Classification (NCBI taxonomy): domain Eukaryota; kingdom Metazoa; phylum Chordata; class Aves; order Pelecaniformes; family Threskiornithidae; genus Nipponia; species Nipponia nippon. The sequence goes on along the minus strand of NW_028262358.1, from coordinate 112,408,739 downwards.
TGTTCCAGTTTCCAGTGGGCAGTTCCCTAGACAGAGTAGAAAGGCTGATATTACTCCTGATTTTAATGAAGGAACTCCTGACTCGTGCTTACAAGAAGTGAGTAACAGATACTATGACCAGGACTAGCGGGGCCCTGCCTCCAGCCAGGTGGAGGAAAGGCACAACTGGGTTTACTGGACTGTGTGGATTCAATGGCCTGGCACATCAGACCCACAGGAGTACAAGGCTCTAGTGGACACCAGTGCACAGTGTACCCTAATGCCATCAAGCTATCCAGGGGTAGAACCCCCCTGTATTTCTGGAGTGACAGGGGAATCCCAAAAGCTAACTGTATTGGAGGCTAAAGTGACTTAACTGGGAATTAGTGGCAAAAACACTCCATTGTGACTGGCCCAAAGGCTCTGTGCATCCTTGGCATAGACTACCTCAGTAGAGGGTATTTCAAGGACCCACAAAGGTACCAGTGGGATTTTGGTGTAGCTGGCTTTGAGGCGGAGGAAATTAAATAGCTGTCCACCTTGCCCGGTCTTTCAGAGAACCCTTCTGTTGTAGGGTTGCTGAGGGTCAAATAACAGGTGCTGATCACTACCACAACAGTGCACTGGTGGCAATATCGCACCAACTGAGACTCCCTGATTCCCATCCATAAGCTGATTCATTGACTGGAAAGCCAAGGAGTGATCAGCAAGACTCACTTACCCTTTAACAGTCCCATATGGCCAGTGGAAAGTCTAATGGAGAGTGGAAACTAACAGAAGACTATAGCAGCCTGAATGAAGTCACACCGCCACTGAATGCTGCCATGCCGGACATGCTAGAACTTCAATACAAATTGGAGTCAAGGGCAGCCAAGTGGTATGCCACAAGTGATATCGCTAATGCATTTTTCTCAATCCCTTTGGCAGCAGAGTGCAGGCCACAGTGTGCTTGGTAGACAACTGGGGTTAAACCACGACAAGAAGAAAAATGACACCACCATTCTGAAATGGAAATAGTGATTATATACTGAGTATACTCAAAACTGTATTTATTTTCACAATTGTAGTTAAATTGCTAGAGTAACAGCAACAACAAGAACCTCAAAATCATACCTTAAGAAAGCTCAAACAAACAAACAAAAAAGATTTAAGTCAATATTAATAGTCTTTGTGTAATGTTGTGTTTCATACGCTGAAATTCCATACTCTTTATAGTTCATACTGTGAGAGCTGAAGTAATGTGTTGCTTTGACAGACCTGTACTTGAAGTATATTTATGAAGTATGTTTATGTTAATATGAGAAGTCAGATAGAAGTGTCTACATTTCACAACAGATGAAGCCAAGATGAAAAAGAGGCTAGAAAAAAACTATTTTTTAAGAATACATCTTGAGGCACCAAGGTGATTCTCCTTCCCCCATTTATTGATGGAAGACCACAAGGTTCCCACTGCATGTTGAATTGCAGCATATTCGCTTCTACAGAGGAGAGCTCGAAAGTTTTCAGGAACCAAAAATGACCATGCAAATGATCATGCATCCTGAATAAGCTAACATTTGCAAAGACACTATAACAAAATAGAAGGTTTCAGCTTTATACTTCATATCTCAAATTGTCTGATTAATAATATCCTTAATTTACTGGCATTTACCTCACCAATCAGCAATATTATACAATTTCTCTTGAATGAGAATGAAGGTTTATTCAATTTCTACAGTAAATTAGCAGATCCACATAGACTTATGCTTTGCCCTCTCCCTGGTTCTTTCTGAGACAACCATCCATTCTGCAATCTGAATGATGAAAGGATCCTTCACTGCTTAAATAATTAAATGCTGTAAAATAGCAGACATGAGAGAAATTAGACAACTAAAGATCTTACTTTTTAATCTGTGGCTCTAAACATCCCTCCAGAATCTGATAGATGGAAAAGATTTCCCTTTTAAAGGTATGCCTATATCAGGATTTTATTTTAAAGTGAACATTTAACATTCTGGGTGTGTTATACAAATTCCACAGCATTAAAATCTAGCTTTATAGTATAGGTGGCCAGGCTTGAAACTTACCTGTATTTAGTTGTTCACTGAAAACCAACCAAATATATGAAATGAATGAAAGTACTCATTTCTGAATATCTGTTAAAACATTTGTCAGTTATTGAATCTCATCTGTGAAAGAAGGTAGGCTGTGGGTCTTGCAACAGAAACCACATTGACAGAAAGGGAAAAATGCATTGAGGAAAGAGGAAACCTGGTTTAGGAGAACTGTTACATGGGCAAACCAACAGCAGCAGTACAGCATAACAAAATTCCTGCCTGTAGTCTTATAACTGAATAATCCTTAATGTGTGATTTATCAAAATGCACTGACAGCTACCACTGGACTAGCTGTAAGTCCCAACTGGGCATGAGTCCCAGTATGTGGAATAGCATACAAATTCATAGAGTAGCCCAGTATCCCAAGAGATTTGTACTCTGGTTTACACAATACTTAACTTTAAGAGGGATGGGTTAATGGAGTATGAAAGAACCATTAATAGGATGATACACTTAAGATGGAAATTGCTATAAACTTCATAATGGACTTTTGCAGAGCAGTCTTGAAAACTATGTCTTATAGCTGAGCTTCCTATCTTTTCCTAATGAATGTCTCTTTTTGGCTGCTTGCAGCTTTGCCCAATAATAAATATGGGATGATACTGGCCAAATCACCATCTGAGGTTTTGTGGAATTATCAGTCAGATTTTGCCCATTTGCAAGAAGATGAATAAGGAAAATACACTGCTATTAGAAACAACTGGCTTGAAACTAGTAGTAGCAATGAGAAACAGCAACATCTTTATTCTTGGTGAAAGGACATAACTTTTGAAATAGGAGACAGACTGCCATTTTGATATAAGGAATGTTAGTTTTGGTCTGCCATGAAAATGTACTCAAACTTAACAAAAGTTATAAACATTTAAAATATATTATTATGAAAATACATGACTGAGCCATTCTGTTGGAAACTTCTGAGATGTAATTTCATTTGCTACTAAATGTAATTGAACAAGAAAAGTCAGCATTTCAGTTATTTCTATTCTAAGTTAATTATGAAATGCAAATAATAATGTTCTGCCATTTAGTGAAAGGTTTTGCTGCTTTAATGCTATTTTAACACAGTTGTTTAGTTCTCCCATTGGTGGCAATGTTTTTTAAATAGATATAACTATTTACATTTTTCTAAACATCATAATCAATATGTGTGTCTTTTAAGTATAACCCAATTCTAATCTTTTTTTTTTTGTTCTACAAAAGTGAAAAATTCACTGTTGAGTTCTAAAATTCAAAATGATCAAATGATCATAGATAACAAGCATTCAAAATGTATTGTGCATAATTATTAGATTCTTTCTCCATTTGTCCTTCTGCTTCCTGCTGTCTCTATTGCCCACCAATGAGTTATGCATTTAAGAGGAGGAAAGAAATCTATTGACTGTGGAGTTGAATTCAGTTAATGTGCCTCACACTAGCAGGACAATGCATGTAACACAGCAGGCCTAATTTGCTGTCCATCTCTGGCTATGAATATTACCACCAAATGTCTGCAGTCAAGTGGTTTTCGTTACACTGAAGTTCCGTCATGTGGGATTCTCTGCAAAATTTAATGATCAAAGTTCTTTATTTGAAAAAGTACTCTTTTACAATGGCATTCTGCTTGGGCACCACAAGCAAGTGAAGTACATAAAAAGTAGATACACTGAAAAACATGAAAATGCAGCCTGCCATAGTATCTGAAGCACAGTGTAACCTATGAAACAACCTTCTAAAGGAGCAGCAAAGGAGCAGCTTGGTAGCTTTTATATATAAGTATATATATTCCCTGCCAATGGGTTCTTCTAATTGATTGCCAAGTCCATGAGAACACTTCAGTACATTATTTTCTGGAAGCAGAAAGCATGGCTGTGGCTTTAAAAGGCAAATTCTGCTGAATGTGCAAGGTTAGTGTTATGTTTAAAGCCAAAAGATAAATTCAGCAGGGGAACTTCTTTCTTCAAATAGTTGCTACAGTAATCAGAGCCCTGTTTTATGGCTGGGTTATCAAAGGTGCTGCACGCTCTCTGCTGTATTAAATACCTTGTTCTCATTATACTCGTTGCTAGTAGCACTAATCATTCGTCTATTTTTACACTGAGCATTGACATTGTGAATTCACTATGGAGAGCAGGGAGAGGGAAAAAAAAGAATCTAGACATTTTTGAGTTGTATAAATCTTTTGGGGTCATTTATTAAGAGAGAATGATTTCAGTACATTCACATACACCTGTAATTGTCCTAATTCTCTACAATATTTTTCAAATTAAAACTCTTTCCTGTGATCATGCCAAGTTCCTTTGCTGGTTTAATAAAAGCCAGGCAGAGAAGGATGTGTTCTGGTCCATGCTGCAATTTACAATGTACAACAAAGTAGCTGCCCTTTGAGCTTGAGCAGATCTACTCAGAGAGTAGGTGGTTTAGGATTATGCAGGGTGCTACAGAACGATTGAGCCTTCTTTAAAACGCATGGGTATAGGAGTAGAAAATAGACAACTATGTTTTCAGAGGATAGTTGATGGAGTGGAGCCATTTTAGAGCATATCATTATATGATGTACTGCTGATATTAATAAATTGCAAGTAAATCAGTACCCACTTCACATGCCTGAAAGAGTCTAAAAAATCATCCACCAAGCATTTGTGTTTCTGACAGAAAAGGACTATAGCTATACTGCTAAACTGAAGGATGGCTGGACTTGTGGCCGACAAAAAAGGTATTTTAACCTCTGAAAGAAAGTGCTAGAGTTTAAATCACAAGCTGGAAAAATTACCTGACCTGTCTGAATTCCTGACCCTTGCATGGAGCTATTAGCTAAAGTGCTGGCTGGCCTAAGCCAAAATCATAGTAAACACCTATAGATAGTCCAGTTCCTGTACTTATGCCTGTGCCCTGGCATTGCTGAGGCGACCATCGAGGTTGTAGCTTGTTTCTTCTTAGGAGTAACTTTGAAATGGCCTGGGGAAATCACTGTAAACAAAAGTCTGAAGGAAATTGCTCTTAGAGCTAACTTAAGGGTCTCCATGGAAGAAAAGAATTTGCTTGGAGGAAAGTAGTTTACTCAAAAAAAAGTCCTCTCAAAATGTACACACCTATTTCAAGTGTGTTCTGATTTAAGGGTGTGTAATCCTGTACTTTTAATTCAGCTAGCAACTGGAGCAGAAACATAAAGGAAAATGTCAGTAAGCGATTTTAACAAATGCTGAGACTATGTTACTATGCACAAACTGGAAGCATGTCTAATCCTTTCTAAATCCAGTCAATCCAAATGAAAAGCAATACATATAATGGTATGAAAGACAGACCTCTTTAAGGACACAGATTTTGATGAAAGTGTTATCTAACATCTGCAAACCATAATTGATGATGGTAGCAAAGATGATGATGATGAAGAAGAAAATAATAATAAAACTTCATTATATAGAAAGCTTCTCAGTACTCCTGGGATGTTCGAGTGGATAAAATGCCAGTACCAAGAAGAAATAACTACAATACATTCAAGGAAAAAACAAAACAAAACAAAACAAACAAGATCTGACTGGTCTTCTGTTTCTGGCATATAACAGTAAAATGATGACCAAGAAAATTATAGTCCTTTTACTCCTCATTTGGATGGCATGACCTATGAAAAATGTGGCACTTAACAAAACCACTTGCATTACTGCTGTCTAAGGATAGTGCCCATAATGGTACCAGCACTGTGAACAATATCATCAAAACCTGTTTACCTCCTATGGCCATTGTTCCTACAGTTACGTGAGCTGCATGAATCCTGAGGTCAAATTTGAACTGAGAGTTTAGAGGCAAACCTCCTGAGCTAAAACATGAATTCAAACTCTCTTGGGATTATTCAAGAAAATCAAAATGAAAGACATCTTATCTTTTATTTTTAAGTCATTACAGAATGAGTAAGTACCCTGGAAGGAAAAGAAAGAAGGGGGAAAAGTAGGCAGATAATTGTGAACGCTTTAACAGTGAGTTACACAAAATGCTGAGAACATACTCATAGAACTATTAAACTGATTAGCAAGATTAGCAAGATTACTGCTAGCTGCATTTTTTAGCTCTAGTGGCTGAATTACACTGCATGATTATTAACTAGTACAAGACATAAATCCAGCAGCTGCTACTCAATTTTACCTGACCGCATTCAGTATCAAATAACATGTTTTTCTATATTATTTTTTAATATCAGCAGAAAAAAAAATGCTGTTAGCGAATAATAGAAAAGGATTAGAAAAGCACTTTGTTTTCCAGTTCCTCAGTTCAGTCTGCATCACAAAAGAGAAACTGAAAAAAAGGAAAAGGAAAACTAGGCATGGTTATTCCAACACTTGTAAGAAATAATTTAAATGAAGGCAAAATTAATCAACTTATGGATAACCATTTTTACATATCAAAGTTCCTTCAAAGAAGGAAAAAAACCCCTTACAACAATTAAAGTGAGAATATCTTTCCTTCATAAATTAAGTATTGTTTATGTTATATACAATTCACAAAGTTAAAGTCAGTCTTACAGTAGAGCATTGAGTATGAATTCAATGCTCTACTGTGAGGCTGAGTTTAACTTTGCAGGACATGGTGAAGTAATCACAGACCACTAATTAATAATTTTATGATCATCTTTTTTCCCTATATGTGAAGGCTTTTACAAAATTAGATGTTTTTTCTCCCTTTTTTAGGGCTAGAAATGAATATTTAAATAGCTGTTTCCGGCTACAGTTTTGTGCCCTTGTGGGACTGAACATTTCTAATTAGGTTTATATAGCCCTTAGCCAAATTACTAGAGTAGTCTTTTCACTGTTTTCTATGCAAAAATGTGGGCCAGTCAGCATTACACAAACTTCTGTCTCAACTAAAGCACACTTCATTCCACTTCTGACAGCAATGCATGTGCTCCATTAACTGGGTGCTTGCTTGCTCAAACAACTCTATATTAAGTAGGAGTATTGTTATATCTAATAGCAGACTATACTGTTAAAAGGAAGCTGTTAATTCAAGAAATGCATTGAAACAAATTAAAAAAAATAACACCATATGTAGCTGTTGGTAAAATCCTAAGTCTTAGGATCCTAAGATCCTAATAGGCCATTTCTGACTCTACTTAGAACAGTTTGGAAAGGGCAGTTACTTCATATGGTCTTATACTACATTAAGGTTAAGATAATTCCAATATTTTCGTAGAATTAGGTGAAAAAAAGTGAGTAAAAGCTGGCATGTAATAAGCATGCAGTGGAATAATTAGTCACAACTTCATTTGCTATCAGCAGCCAAACTACACTTATCCAGACATTGTACTAATCATTGTAAAAATGAATAGGAGAAAAAGCTTTCATTGGGGCACATCCCTAGGGCAGGGAAGGGAGTCACAGCTCCATAGATCCTTCGCTGAATGTAGGTGGATGTTGCTCCTGCTCCCTGCCTGGACGCAAGACATGTGGTACTGAGTCACTCAAATTGTGCATGTAAGCCAGCTCTTGGCAGTGGACAATATTTTGTTCTTCCTCTTGTTGATTTTTCCAACACAGTAGCTAGTACCAATTTTTCCTGCTTTTTGAAATGGGCCATGCTATCCATGTAATCCATCATCTTCCTGTATTACCACTCTCCTGAGCTTCAGCTTCTGGGTCCTTCCAGCTTAACCACCCTCACATTGTCCATTCTCACTCTCATTGATAACCTCCTCGTCTTCATTCACAGCATCCCTTGTTAGCTCCCACACGATACTGATCTCCAGCCCCATGCACAAAACATCCTTCTCTACTGCGAACAGACTTGATGCTCAGTGCCAGGGCAGCTGTGTGCTCACTGGCACAGCTCTGCTAGCATTTTGGAGCCAGTGTGCACCAGCATTCTCACACTCTGGTGCACTGCTGTGGTGTCTTGTTAATGGTGGGTCCATAGCAGACATAGAACAGAAAGTTCAAGAGACTGCATCGAGATAGTGTGGGATAATATTTAGTAGGGAAAGCCTCTTCCTGATTCATAAGAATTAGAAGAGAGTGAAAATGAGAACTTCCCCAAAACCTTTCTTTTACAAAGATGTATTAAAAATCACTTTGAGTATTTAGGTTACCTGTGCAAAAGTCAATGGTTGACTGGATCCTCCATAGATAGCTTTTAACCTCAGCAACATACTCTGGGTGGGTAAATTCCAGAAAGTTAAGTATGCATTGTGAAAAAATAGAAATGTGTCCGTTTATGAGGTTTGAATTTACTAATTATGAGAATCCTCAAGTGTCTCTTTGCTCTTCCCAGATGAAGTAGAGGGACTAGAAATTCCTGATTTGTATAAGGCATTCATCATAATGAATACAGAGAAAACAGAAAAGCAGGTAGAATATATGTAGCTAGGGCTGATAAACACAGGAACATAAAGTTACTCTTATATACACTTTTTTTCATCATGGAGCAGTAGTGGGACCATAGGAAAAAATAAAACAAACAAACCACTGAAAACCTGAGCTGTAGAGCATCACTCAAAGTCTGACAATGCAAGTGAATCTTTAAGTCATGGGGCTGTCTCTACAAGTCCTTACCATTGAATATTGGAAGCCAAGATGAAGGTAAGTGAATCTCATATCTTGAATAGAGTTACACTCATTTATTAACACATAATTTACCCAGATTGTCAGATTCCAGAGCTAAGAAAGCCTGTCTAGATAAGGAATGGGTTGCCACTGTGATTATACCAACAAAGCCTCTAAATGGGGAGAGCTTATAGCGGATAGCAGCTCTTGAAACAATGGTTTATATTGCTCTTCTAAGTGAAAGGTGCTATATCAAAGACTGTTTGTTTTTTTGTTTTTTGTTTGTTTGGGTTTTTTTTCCCAGTATTACCTCCTTTGCGTGTCTTTGTTGTTGTGGCTATTGTTTGAATGGCATAGATATACTATATATGGCTATACTAGATAGGTAATTAGTAATAGATAATTCTACCATTACCAACATATTAAAGCTACACAAGTATTTAAGTGCATGCTAGTCCAAAACTTCCAGCTTAGTAACTGATGGCAAGAAGAATAACAATGAGCTCTTAGAAACACAAATCTCAGACTCTGGAAGGCTGTAAAAATCATTAATATTCTGATTTATACATGAAAGCACATTCAAAGCCGGAAAAGAAATTTAGTACAGGTGTCAGCAGGATTGACAAAGATTTTTGTTCTGCATCCAATTAGAGTCAAATAATTTAGCAGAGATGATGATCTTAACTTGTTCAAGAATATTGAAAAGGAGATACCTTTTAAAATTAAAAGTGCATCTAATTGTGAAGACCTTGGCAAGTAAGGACATCTGTTTCATGAAAGACTCTTGCAATATTTTTACTACAGCTTCCCTGCAATATTTCTATTTCTTCTGTTTTTCAGACCTGAAGAGCTACTTCTTGATTCTTCCCAGAAGCCACAGGAGAAGGAGCATTCCACCAGAATAGTGGCTATTATTATGGAATGTTTATACCACATTACACCACAATGATTAAATCAAGCTAAAGATCCTCGTATTTTAAGGCATTATAAAAAATCCATTTCTAGCCCAGAAAAGTACAGTTTGTTACTGACTGTTGTCGGTGCCCTACTCCAGATAAGATGACCCTAGTCTGACAATGAAATGGCAACAGATAGAAACTAACAATAACTTCTTATTCATTTTCTGTCCTAGAATAGCATAGTCTTATTAGACTCTAGTACACCATTGAATGCTGACAAAATGTGTCTGAAATGCAGAATACTTGTGTTTGCAGTGCATGAAATGCAATAAAGCAGAAAAATAAGAGATAAAATGATAATGCTATTTATTTTTCCTGATGCTACTTCACCTAAACAAAAGCTGAGAGCCACCTGATGTTTTAAGTCTACAGCAAATTATTTCCCCAGATGTGTTCAGGGGCTGAATCTCCATCATTTTTTATTTGTAGACTGAAAATCTCCCAGATGAGCTGTCACCTTCTATTATTAATTAAAATATGAAGAATAGCTCTGTCAGAAGTACATTTTCCCCTAAACTTGACAATGAATGCAGGATAAGATTCCATACTGAGATTTGATTCCTTTGATGGGGTACCCAGACTGGTAAGAAGATCTAAACTAAATTAAAATCAGTATGCATATGGCCTCATTCCACTGCCCTAGGTTTGATCTTACAGCTTCTTATAACTTTTAGGAAAGAACTATATTACCTTTGAATTTTCTTCCTCCACTCCATACATACTAGCCAGGAAAACACTGGAAATGACAGAAGCAGAAACCTTGTAAGCTGCCACCTGTAGTTGCAATCAAGCTGTCCCTAATAACTTCAAGAATGAGCTGAAAACTGCCTACAATTCTACAATTGTAGAATTGGCCTAAAAGCTGTGAACAGCCAGTCATCCCTCCTAATTTAATGCTGAGTCACCCAACTTTCTAATGCGGCAGGGGCACAGTAGCACTACCTTGTCATTAGGATGCAACAAAAACTTAGGTCTTTAGATCTTTGTAGTTGATTACACTTTAACAAAAAAAAAATCTGACTGACATTTGCAATGCATGTTACCTCAGTCTATTAAAAACAACAAAGCTCCCTCCTTCCCAAACAGATAGCCTAAGCAGTACATCTGTTTCAAAGAATAACACCATGAAACAAATACATCATCCTACTAACATGTAAAACAAGGTTGTTGATTTTTCTTTTTAAACAAAACCTGTTTTGGTTGAGAAATTGAAGCGATGAAATCTCCTTAAGTCCCCGAGAAAATCTGCTCAAATTTGAAAATGATTCAGTTTGTACAGAATCTTCCTTAGATCTCTGCTTAATTCCTAAGAGTTTTTGTCCATCTTTAGCACAGATTGACTTCCCCTGTAAGCAAATACCTGTGAAATCCATTAAGTGTGTATTTCACCTGTCTGGCAAACTGAATTTCACAAAGGATGACAACTCACAGGTGTCACTAGTTATTTTATATTGCTTGATGTCATCCACAGAGTGGATCTAAATTTTCCACCTTTGAAAGACTGCATAAAAAGAAAGAAGAGCCTTCTAGTTAAAGCAGCTACTTGGTGACCGAGACAGCAGAGTACTTGCATGGGAATATAATTCTCTGATTGTAGTTAAGTCACTGAAACTCAGTTTTTCAGAGGAGAGTACCAACTACACGTTTCTCATTTTCTAGGTGTCTAACTTGAGACTGTAGGGTCTGATTTATAGAAGTGCAAATGCAATCAATAGGCATTGTGCTTTGAATGTATAAAATGCAATACAAACACTCTGCAAAATCAGATCCTGCATTTCTTATACTGGACACCTAGAATTTCTAGATACTCTTGAATTTAAGCAATCAAAGGCAACAAACCTTACTTAGTATAATGGGTATAATAATCTGTGCATCTTACAAGAACTTACTGAAATAAATGCACAGCTTTATGTGAAACACACAGATATGCTTCTCACAGCTGGGACAGGCATACTCTTCGCTGGGTAAAAAACTGGCTGAATAGCCGGGCCCAAAAAGTTGTGGTGAATGGAGTTAAATCCAGTTGGCAGCCAGTGACAAGTGTTCCCCAGGGCTCAGTATTGGGGCCAGTTCTTTTTAATATCTTTATCTATGATCTGGATGAGGGGATTGAGTGCACCCTCAACAAGTTTGCAGATGACACTAAGTTGGGCGGGAGTGTTGACCTGCTGGAGGGCAGGAAGGCTCTACAGGGGGTTCTGTACAGGTTGGATTGTTGGGCTGAGGCCAATTGTATGAGCTTCAGCAAGGCTAAGTGCTGGGTCCTGCACTTGGGTCACAACAACCCCATGCAATGCTACGGGCTTGGGGAAGAGTGGCTGGAAAGCTGCCTGGTAGAAAAGGACCTGGGGTGTTGTTTGACAGCCGGCTGAATACGAGCCAGCAGTGTGCCCAGGTGGCCAAGAGGGCCAATAGCATCCTGGCTTCTATCAGGAATAGTGTGGCCAGCAGGACTAGGGAAGTGATTGTCCCCCTGGACTCGGCACTGGTGAGGCCACACCTCGAATCCTGGGCCCCTCACTAGAAGAAGGACACCGAGGTGCTGGAGCATGTCCAAAGAAGGGCAACAAAGCTGGTGAATGGTCTAGAGCATAAGTCATACAAGGAGTGGCTGAGGGAACTGGGGTTGTTTAGTCTGGAGAAGAGGAGGCTGAGGGGAGACCTTATTGCTCTCTACAATTACCTGAAAGGAGGTTCTAGTGAGGTGGGGGGGTCAGTCTCTTCTGCCAAGTAACAAGCGATAGGACAAGAGGAAATGGCCTCAGGTTGCACCAGGGTAGGTTTAGATTGGATATTAGGAAAAACTTCTTCACTGAAAGTAGTAGTAGCCAGGCGCTAGAACAGGCTGCCTAGGGAAGTGGTTGAATCTCCATCCCTGGAGGTATTTAAAAGACGTGTAGATGTGGTGCTTAGAGACATGGTTTAGTGGTGGACTTGGCAGTGCTAGGTTAACGGTTGGACTTGATGATCTTGAAGGTCTTTTCCAACCTAAACTATTCTATGATTCTGTGATTCTGCGATTCTATGATTGTGGAGGCAAACAGGGGAGATGGGACAAAATGAATAATATTGTCTTAAGAAAAGTAGTTAAACATAAGTCCACATATCACAAAATGAGAAGAGGTTATAATATAAACTATATTCAGTCATATTGATGAAAAATAGTTCAGGAACATATAATAAATATTACAATAAAACTGGATTAATAATTTAATTTTTGCTTTTCCTTTTTAAAGTTTAAGTACTTGCTTAGAGCTTTAACATGGTTCTATTGTTTTTCCTTTCACAGTTTTTTTATAAATATCTTTTAAAAAAAAAAAAAAAAGTGTCCAGGTTCTATTGTGAATCACATGGAATTTAAAAAATTGTTTTCTGTGTGACTGGTATTAAAGACCAAGTTTAGAATACATTCTTCAGATACCTAACCCAATATGTAAGGCATGCATCTTTCTATATAGAGACAATTAGGTAGCTCTGCAGAGGATGGATATAATTCTGCACAATGGTGAAGAAATGCAACAAGACACTTCTATAATGCTATTTTTAGAATATGAATTACAGTAATTTTAGTGCAGTTAATACATCACAGCAGAAATTTGCTAACTCCACAAATCAGCAAAAAAAAAAAAAGAAAAAAATTCCCTTCATTTAAACCAGATGATCCTTAATTCAAGGATTTTCTGTTGCCTTGTGTTTCCTGCTGTTTGTTGTATTGTTCCTGGAAAAATGTCATTTTTACATTATTTGTAGCCTCTAGGCACCACAGAATACAAAATAAAATAAAATAAAATAAAGTAGAATAAAATAAAATGCCTGTGTAGCATTGTATCAGCTAGATACATTACACTGTAATGAATTCACTTTCCTCTAAATTAATGGGTATTTACTACCAACATTAAAAAAAAGGTACTCACAAGCTTGCATGTTTAATATTTTGCAAGATTTGTGCTGTTTCTTTCCTTCAACAAATGAACCAATTTAAACAGCTCCGTTTATAAATATAAATGATGTGGGTATCTCTATATAAAGTTTATCTGAAAAAAACTGTACAAGTAGATTCCAACTTTATTCACAGAGAACAATATTTCAGATCACAAAAAGAGCCAAGTTTCCTAGTGAAAACAATTGTATTTATGAAAGCAGTTGGTTTTTAACAAAAAACAGGATAAAAATCTAATTCTCCACAATTTTTACAAATTTTTTTTTTTTTTTTTTTTAATATGGTAGTATTGAATATCAGTCTTAGCTGCCTCTTCTGAAAGTTGAAGTCCTCTATTTCTTCAAAGAAAAAAATATACGGCTGCTGCTGACCATGGTGTAAACATGCTTAGTATGCCCTTGAGGGCCCAATCCAACTCAGCTGAAGACAATGTCTGTCTTTTGATGGACTTCAGTGTATAGCTGAATCAGACCTTAAGGGAAAGGCTGACTAAAAAATGAGTTATATCAAACTCTAAAAGAAAAAGCTCATCTCAGCCACAGTCCAAATCATGTCAGCTTTAATAGCAGCTGAATCTGTCCTGAGCCCTTGGCCATTCTGTGAACCTCACCAACAAAGTGGTGTTTAGTGCAACACTAGTAGGGAGAATGCAAAGAAGGCAAAAATCACACTAAAATTTAGTACAAAGAATAAACAGGTTCTTTTACCTCCAAGAACATTGCTTTCTCTAACCAAAGAGTAGAAATCCTTATGATTTTCAATGCTTCGTGCATGCTCCTGAAAATATTACAAAGTGTAATAAGAAGTCAGACACGTAATTGGAGAAACCAACATGCACCTTTCAGAATATGCAGACAAATAAATTTCCCAATTTACTATGATTTTTAATAGAAAACCTTTAATATAGCTGCTAAAGTAAAAGAATATCTGCATGGGGTACTGAAGGCTGAATTCATTAGTTCAATTAAAGCAACTAGTTCTACACAGCTCCTCTCAAAGATCTGGAAGGAGACAGCTCTGCTTGAACATTTCATTTTAATTGTGATAATATTGGCATTCTCCTCATCAAAGTCTTTAAAGGGAGAATGCAAAATAATAAAATATATTCTTCTTTTAATCAGATGCAAAGAAGAGAAAATAGTCTTAAACATAAGAGAAGAAAATAATTAGCAATCAAATATAATGATGGTATTGTTATGCTGATTAGGACACCATGAATACAGCTCTGTACTAGAATTCATCAGAAATTTACCCTACTTTCTTTTCATAAATATCTGTGGAAGTAGGTAAATTCAGATTATAGAAACACAAGGAGGTTTCATTTTTTTTTAAATTTATGAAGGGCTGAATAAGTAACATATTTCTTTTACTAATCAGTGGGGGGAATATAGTTCTGTTTTTCCCTAAAGCAACTTTCGGTAGCACTGGTTGAATTAATCAACAATAATGCATGGAATAGTACCGGTTTAGCTAGGTTTGCAGATGTTTATGTCAGGAAAGTACTGCAAACCAGATGGGTGGGTCTGACTCATGACTTCTAATGAAGTTGACAGCAAACGGAACCAGCCATTTAGTCACAGTTGAAGAGATAATCTGTTCACA
The DNA here is from genome assembly GCF_047370975.1 of Nipponia nippon. Classification (NCBI taxonomy): domain Eukaryota; kingdom Metazoa; phylum Chordata; class Aves; order Pelecaniformes; family Threskiornithidae; genus Nipponia; species Nipponia nippon. The sequence goes on along the minus strand of NW_028262358.1, from coordinate 112,393,657 downwards.
ATGTTTCAATTTTTACCTTTTCTTGAACATACATAGAATCTTTTCAAACTTTCAGAGGAAGTTCAGAAAACTTTGCTTTTCTGTTCCAAGCATGAGGAACATATATCGTTCCACAATCCACTCCCTGAGATGAACAGCTCAAGTATGGTCTCTGAGAGGAAAGTTTTACCTTTTGGTCTAGAATTTTGCTAGAATTAATCCCTTGGGCTATAATTCCCACCATTTAATATCATCTAAGCTGTGGTTGTCTTTACTGGTTCACATTAAGTAAATACAATTTTATAGCAGTTTCAGCCAAAGTAATAAATGAGCTTCCCCAAGGAAGAGACACTATTCCAATAAAAGACACCGAGCAATGTATCTGATAGTGCTCTGTGCATGTTAGGAGGTAGTAATGCTCCAAAGACTGAAATTCAGCCTCGTGAGAGTTGGTGTTCCACTTAAAGGTCTCTAAATTGCCAGCAATTTTGCAATGGTAATTTTCTCCCTAAAACGCATATTTCAGCATGGATACTACAGAGGGCTATTATGTGCTGCAGGGCGCAGGGTCAGCTGAGGTTGGAAAAGGCTCCCTCTGGTCTCACAGATGTCAGTAAACTCTCCTTGAATCACAGTAGCTTCAGGGATAAACAACAGAGACTTCAGCTTGTCCTGCTATTCTGAATTGGCCTGCTACGAGTTTGCCAACTTCAGATATGAGTGAGTGACAGAGATTACAATGACTGTATTAGAAGTAGCGGAGCATAGTGCTAGAAGGTGAGACAAGCATTTTTTGTTGTCAGTGAGGTTCAGGTAAGTGGGAGAATATTGAGCAGTTTTAGTGGTAAATTCTGCTGGGATGCATTTAAACTGTAGCTCCTGTCCAACAAGCAAGCATGCACTGTTAAAAATTCCGTTCAGCAAGGTTGTCTTTTTGTCCAGTGTGCAAAAACATGACAAAATACTGTTTTTCTCAAAGTCACTGGGCACATCAAGCTGTTCATTGAGACTGTGGCAGTTCAAACCAAACCATTCTTTGCTGAGAACTCTGTTCTGGAAATCACTAAGCACATCCGTAATATCTGAGCATGTGAGAGGCATCTTGCTGACATCTTTACGCCTGTATCTATGCTTGAAGAGAAATAAATACTTAATGTTTTACCAGAACAAAATCAGGGTATTCCTTATCTTGATGGGGAAATCTTTAAAAGAAAAATGAGTACGCATGCAGAAAGTATCAGAATGCAAATAGCTGTCTGTGCTGGCCCAGAAAGGAGCTCTAGTCTATGCAGTAACCGGACTGCAGCCCCTGGATCTCACATTGCCTCTGTATTTCACCTTATCTAATCAATTGGTAAAATACAAAACTAATCCTGGCAGCAAGAGCTGGGCCTGAAGACTTTCAATGGCCTAAGCAGTAAATGACAGATAATGCCATGTTCCTTCTGACCTAGTGAATTGCAGTGGCTCAGCTCTAAGGCTGAGAGCACTTCGGCCCAGTGCAGCCACAAGTTTTATTTAAAACACTCCTTGCAAGAAAAGTTTGATCCAGAAAGTAAAAGCCTTAAACAGTACATAAAACTTGCCCTATATGTAAATAAAATACACAAGGGTTTTTTGGTTGTGCAATTTAAACCACAGAAAGGAAAATCATCAGTTATTTGAATACCATACACTGGATATAAGTTTCTTTTTTTAAAAAAAGGAATATTATGAATTATCTAAGCATATATCCCAGTGGACACTCTTCTTAGTTTATGATTATTTTATAGCATAGTTTTGTAAGGTTTTAGATGTTTCAAAACTCCTGGAAAAAATTCTTATCTAGCTCAACAAGCAAGAGGATGCAGACAAAGATGTTCCTGGATATTCCAGGATTCCATCCCACAAGCAAGCAATAATAGGCCAGGGGTTTAGTGCTTGAAGGAAATATTTTAGGAAGGCTCCTGAGGCTGGACATAAGTGCCATCTCATCAGAATTCAGCACATTACAGAAACTTACACAAGACTTCCCATTTCTCTTCCTTCTGCTTCCTACAAAACAGAAGTCAGAAACGGGATGAAAAATGAACGGTGACAAGGAGTTTTGCTTCACAGCTGCCATAGGCTTTCTCAGAAGGCAAATTAGTGTCAGCAAATATTGGGCTGTACATATTTGAAATGTAATAGTCACTTTCTCTGTTTGCCAGTTGTCAGGTTTTTTTGCTGTTCCTTCACTGATGAAGAGAAGAAGACAAACAGAAGAAAAATCACAATAAGATGAACAATGATCCCCACAAACAGAGCTTTCCACCTTAAATAACCTTCCTAGATTCAAAGAAAAGGTATGTGAAATTAAGACTGTAAATGCATCAGTATATAAAAATAGTGCAACTGCACTCAGAGAATCTGACTCAGTTTCTTACTTGACACTGGCCTTTTAAGCACACTTCAGGAAACAGTCTGCGTTGTGCCTTTTCAAAGAGTAGTAACCTACAAAAATTCCTTTTTCTGCATCCTCTGAATTTCTCACTCTTGTCAGTGCACCTGCAAAAAGAAGCAGCCCTTGACTTGAAAAGTAGGTCTGCGTTCACCAGCTTCAGAAGTACCCAACTGGTTAGGAGAAACATGGCAACGTCTGGCAGGTGGCAGCACGTGATGCTAGAATAAAAAATACCACAGCCTAGTGCTTTATTGCAAGGCACTACTATATTAACTACAAAAACCTTTATGCTCCATACACAAGGTTGATTGGTTTCCCATATTTCTGCAAGCTTATTTTTCTTAGTTTGTTGCTGAAGTTCCTAATTCAGCAAATCATGTGAGTGTGTAACAGCATGAACTCTTTTGATTTGTTTGCCTGCCTAGGGGCCAACTAACAATGGCCTTCACAATAGTATGGATGGAAATGCAACACATGGAATCATAGTTTGGGCCGGCTGGTCTTGGTGGGGGAGGTATATACCCCTATCCTGTGCATCTCTTTCTCCCCTACCTCCAGTAAATGTGCATCTGCAGAAGTATGTGCTTGAATACTTTTGGGTTCAAATAGTTCCAAGAAAAGCCCCAGTTTCAAAGCAATTTGAAAACTACGAGAGAAGCCAGCTATGTTACATCTTGTGTCTATTTCAGAGGGAAAATACCTTTGGGAAGGATCAGAACATTAAGATACAAAACAAGAAAGTTAATTTGCGTTCTACTCTCCTGCTTTCCATCAGTGTTGCAGCCTTAAAATTTGCACAAAATAATATAAAACAATATAGTAGGTTTGAAAAATGATCCTAGTGTCATTCCCATCTGTCAGTTAATCATTTAGACTGGTCAGTTTCTACCCAGCATTTGAAGACATTAAGAATCTAGATTCTTCACATCAGCTAAGAATCTGATGGATAATGCCCTTATTCCCACAAATTGCCTTAGCCTCTTTTTCAGTAGTGCAGATAGAAAGAGCAGCACAGAAAGGAGAAATTTAGTGGAACAATTCTAATAAGGAAAAAAGGTGCAGGATCCACATTTTATGGTCTGAATTTCCAAATATATGCCTTTTTGAAAAATATTAATGATTGTAAACTTTAAAATTCCACATAAAGTAAAACCTATATTTGAAGGCATGATTGGGCTAAAACTGCAAACATGTGTTGGACTGGAAAACAATATGCTTTGATTTAGCTTTCTTACTAATACTTGGTCAATTATTGGCATTTCTAGATGGTAATGAAATTATGCAAATTAAAATTCTTCAAGGACATATATTTCTATAGTTGAAATTCAGTTGTTGGAAGTAATAATGTCAGTATATTTTAAAGACATGTTTTTGACTTTTCCTAGTAGTATTCTAAGACTATTACAAAATAATCATGGTTTATATTTCTTCAAGTGTTAGTTTTCATACATAGTATGGTCAAAACTGCCATACCGCCACCACAAGCCCTCCAGAACCTACAGTGGAAACCTGTCCCACGACTTAAATTCTCTGCCGCTTTAGCTTGTCATAGCTACACTGCAGTCAGTGGAGATGAGCAGATTTAAACTGGACGGAGACATTACCCTTGTACAGTCCTCTACTGCAGAAAGTTATTTTTAATACACACATGCCCTAGTTCAGTTGTGAATTTATACAGGGAGATATTTCCAAATAAGGATGAAGAAGGAACTTGTACAGAGCTCTCCCTGAATACATGAATCTCCCACACCAACCACACCGCCAAAATGAGGTCTGATTTGTCATTTGTGCTTTTGTTAACCAAAACGATCACAGACCTTCTGTTTCAATATGAAAGATTGCAAGCTATATAGGAAAGGTGCAGAAGCCACAGGAGAAAGCACTTAGAGAAAATTGCTTATTGAAATCCCCACAGCTGGTAGTAGTCTAGAATAGGATCATTTGGTCAGTGAGGGTGCAAAGGGATATAAGGCTAAAAATAAGGGGGAAAAATAGAGGATAAAATAGACCTGAGAAAGGCTGTGACTGAAATTGGCTATTAAGAGCACTTACTCTTATTTTACTATTCTCCTATTAAGCAACTCTGAAAAAACACAGCTAATAAAATGGATCAGTTAGTTCAGCACAGACTTAGATGTTAATTAGGAACTTGGTAACTAGACAAAATTAAACTGTGCAGTACATGGAATGAAAGAGTGCAGGGCTCTATCCACAAATACAGTCAGAAAGAAAGAGAGAGACAATCTTGCCTACCAATCCGAAATGTTCCTGGTAAGTAGGAAAATGTGTCAAGTCTATTAATCAAGAAGGGCCAGGTCACATCTGTATTTACAGTGTGCATCGGGAGATCGTTGAGGTGAATGTTAAAGATTTTAATGACCTAATTTGGCTTTGGACAAGGACCACAATTTGCCGATGCCTAGTGCTTGGAGTAGTCAGAGAGCACAGGCACCAGAAGAAAGAGGAGGAGGGCAGGAGAGTACAAAGCACTTTGTTCGTTAGTGCTGTTCTGTGGCATTGTTCTTTTCATAAATGACTTTGAGCCAGACAGTATCAAGAAACACATTCTCATACTAATTTCATACATACTGTTTTGACGCTTGGTGGATTCCCTGGGAGTGACACATTCATGCCACATCTCACAGAAAGTATTTTGTCATCTGCTTAGAGGTGTAACATTTCCTGCATAGAACAATTCATGCTGCTTCTTTACCCCTTCCACCCCTTCCAACCTTTCACAGACATCTGGGTCTTAAAACTAAGATTTTTTTATCCAGAGAGATCTATTAAAGCAGTTCTTGCTCTCAGTCCTGTGCTGGGAGCATACTGCATCACCTGGAGGATTTCTGTCAGGATGGTATATATCATTCCTCCAGATCCTTAAGCAAGATCTCACTTGTAAAGTATGGGTGTTGCATTATCTTCCCTTAAAACATTCTGTTTTTTTTTTTTTTTTTTTTACTGTGTTTTGTCTCTTTGAGAGATTAGGAGGCCTGTATACATGCTGCAGGCTGCAGCTGATTCACCTCCAACTGTGGCATTCCCCATAGTGGCAGCTATGACATTGCCACAGAAGGACTTTATAACTTAGGATTTAGAGAGATTTTTTATACAGAGACATCTATTATTCCAGCAGCTTTAATCAAGCCTTGCTCAAAATGCATGAGCACTTTCTAAATACATTATTGTGTGTGTAGATGTTGCAGGAGCAGTATACCTCTTGGAAAGGACAAAACAGGAATGATTTCTGTTGAAGTAATTAAGTTTGCAATAAGGTGAGCAGCTATAATAATATCCTTGAAATTGTACAAACCACTTGGATGGTGAACCTCCTGTAGGACTGGTAAAGCATCTCAGACTTTACAATTGTGTATTTCTCCATCTATACTGCAAAGGCAGGTTATCAATGAGGAAGGTGATATTTTAAAAGGGAGATTGTTCCCTGAGCCCATCTACTCTGTCTTGTTCTTATCGTTGCCTAAAGGAAATGACAACAATTACTTAGCTGGGAAACTAATATTAAAAGAAGTATTTATGTTTCCTTTAATAATATTCAACAGGAAGAAGCAGAGACAGCCGGTATCATCTGCACAGTATCTTTCCTTTCACCCCCTGAAATCAGCAGCACTACAAAAGGCTCTGTCAGTCAGATGTCTGGAACTGTTGGTACAGTTCTGCGTTATCTCTGACTGGACTTTGCAGTAAAGCTTGCCAGAATTCATAGTCTGTTAATGACACAATCTGACCAAAAATCTTTTCTGGAACTTTACAGTTGGACAAAGTGATACAGTCGGATGTTCTGAAAAAAATAAAAATATTTTTAGTCATTTGCAGTTGAACAGCTAGAAATTTTCTGTCTGACCAACTTGCAGTGTAGTCCTTCTGAGCCAACAGTGGAACAATTATATATGCCGATCAGTCCTTCCTCTGGCAAACCGTTCTGTTGCTGTTGATGCATTTTTTCATATGCCTAAGTAACTATCAGCAAGAGAAAATTTTTCATATTTATTCACAGTTTAAGTTATTTATTATCCCTAGGGCAATATATGCCCAACAGAGTAACAAAGTAGGACTCCATTAAGCTTCAGAACCCATGCAAGAAGACATATGTGCCAGGCCAAGGGAATACATCATTACACCATTAAATGATAGCACTTTATCTAAGATCTGTCCTCAGATTTGCAAGTATCATTCTTAAGTCATAAATCAGGGGTCCAGATTTTTTTTCTGAAAAGCCTAATGGATTTTGTATATCTTTGACTAAAGGAGAACAATGACTAATAAAATGGAAAATATAATAATCCTTTGGACTTCATATTTACACTTTATGTCAAAAAGGCATCGAGTTATTAAGTGGAATTTAAAAGGCAGCATGTGTACACAAATACTTGGCAATGACTTATTGATAAAAGGAAAGAGCTCCCTTTAAAAAGCCTTAACAAATGTTGTGAGGTTTTTTTGTAAAATAAACAAGACTTGCCTTAGAACACTTATAATACATTGTATCCCCGCAATTAATCTATTGTAACAATCAGACCTTAGTTTTGCTGAAAACTTGGCATGTAACTATCCCAAACTTTGGCACATAGGAGAGGACTGGAAAGAAGTAAGCTGTTCTGATTATGACTTCAGTACAAGAAACTAATTAAAAGAAGATCCATGTTATATAGCCCAAAAGCACGTCTATTGCAAATCTAGTGAATCAGTTAATTACTAGTATTATCACAGAGCCTAGAGGCACAGGAAATCAGGGTCCATTATGCTTGAGACTGCATGAACACAGGAGACAGACTCTGCCCTGAAGAGCCTTCCATCTAAATAGAAAATTCAAAGTAAGGCAAAGGAAATCATTGCCATGGAGGAAATGAAGAAAGAGGTTGCATCATTTGCTCACAGTATCTAGGAAGTTTTTGGAGGTGTTATGCACCACACCTACCTATATTATTTATAAATATATGTATAAAATATCCATTTGACGTAACATGATGCAATCCTTAATACATTCTAATCTGAACATATTTTAATAACCTTAATAATCTGCCAGGAGCTATCAGGCAATCCGTGATGGAGTTACCTCAAGACTATATACTTTAAATCATCAGTATTATGACGTTATGAAGTGTCATATTTTACTTCAGTAAAAGTTGGAACTTTTGACCTTGTAACGAGAACATTCTTTTTGCAGTTATGTTTATGGGATTACATGTGTAAATATTAATAAAAAATTAATAACCACTCACTATAGAATATGGTTTGCTTTTTTTTAAGAAAAAAAAATGCAAAGAATTGACTTTCATGTTGCAATCCATTACTTTTCTCTGCCCAGGAAGCGTGCATATGTACAGACAAAGGTAAGTTGGTTACAGGTGTGATTTAACAGTACATGGTTTTTCTGTATTCATTGGGAACTGATATATGCCTAAGTTGGCTAGCTCTGCCACCAGATACCTCCTTACGATCTTGTTATGAGAGGTCAAGGTACATTAATGGCTTGACAGGTCAGTTCAATGTTGCCTAGGAACCAGTGATCCTGACCTACTTGTGTTTAAAACAGGCAAACAAAGAAATATCCTCATCAGCAATAAATATGGGCCCACTGCTTGTAAACGGAAAATTTCCTAAAGCTTGAGATAATTCAACCAAAGAAGAAAGACAGAAAAAAGATGAATTAGAATTTGTAGTTCTTTAAGAAGAGTTCATTGAATGTCTTAACAGCTAAAATTCCATAATCAAGAGAAAGCATGACATTAGATAAAATTTCATTAAGCAAAAGCAACAATAAGAAATCATAGTATTTTATGAATGGAAGACAAGGAGATGTGTTCAGCAATGTATATAAATTCAAAGTTAAGGATTTTAATATGTTGATAAGGGAAGACAAGTAAACAAAGAAAGAAATCGATGGCTAATGGAGGTAATGACAATAAGAATTGTTGCTATTTGTTCATTAATTTAAAAAAATGAAGAATAGTTTGAGTCCATTAGTAGATGGGGATAGATTACTAAAAATAAAGCAGAAAAGCCAGAAGTGTTTGACAAGTTGTGTTTTTTTTTTTTTTTTTCTATATTTAAGAAATAACAGGGTGATTGATTACAACACACAAGCATGATGAAGCACTTTCCAGACCATTAGTAACAGTGGAGGATGTTAAACAACATTTACTAGGTATAAACATTTTTTAAATCATCAGGTTTGGCTAAATTGCAAACAGTATTACTAAATGAGCTAACTGTGGAGTTTTCTGGCCTACTAATGCTCATTTTTATAAAATCCTGAAACACTGGAAAAATCCCAAAGGTGAAAAAACTATTAACATTTAAAGAAGGCAAGTAGATAGCTCATTGACATTGACCCAAGCTTCATTTCCTGTGATGTTATTTGGAAAAAAAAATGTCCAAAGAAACCTGATGAGTTTTAAATACACAGCTTCATTTTAGGGCACATATTTTCATTTTAGGGTGTGGGAAACATCTGAAGTAGCTTTGCTAGCTCCTTACAAATGAATGGTTCCTTTTTTTGCTGATCAGTGTAGAACAATTTTGGTTTCTCTAATGATTTCAAAGAACCTGTAACATAATCTTTTGACCTAGAAAATCTTATGTTAGTTTTCAGTATGATCAAACCCAACCTCTTCTTCAGACCTTTTGAGAGTAACAGTTTTTCTTATTAGTCTCCTGCAAACCTTGAATACTTATGCATTTTGGATATGTATTAGAAACTTTAGGACATCTTTTAAAAACATGCCAAGACCAAAATCTCACAGAATCTGGTCCCAGTAAAATTTCAGACATTAAGATTTATTTTAATGCAAGTTAAATTTAAGACATTGTCCTGGTTTCAGCGGGGATAGAGTTAATTTTCTTCCTAGTAGCTGATATAGTGCTGTGTTTTGGATTTAGTGCGAGAATAATGGTAACACTGATGCTTTAGTTGTTGCTAAGTAGTGCTTACACCAGTCAAGGACTTTTCAGCTTCCCATGCCCTGCCAGCAAGAAGCTGGGAGGGGGCGCAGCCAGGACAGCTGACCCAGACTGGCCAAAGGGCTATTCCATACCATATGACGTCATGCTCAGTATATAAACTGAGGTGAGTTGTCTGGGGGACAGCAACCACTTCTTGGGAACTGGCTGGGCATCGGTCAGTGGGTGGTGAGCAATTGCATTGTGCATCACTTATTTTGTATATTCTTTTATCATTCTTCTTCTTATTATTATTATATTACCTTCTTTTTCTGTCCTATTAAACTGTCTTTATCTCAACCCATGAATTTTACTTTTTTTTTCCCAGTTCTCTCCCCCATCCCAATGCTGGAGAGAGTGAATGAATGGCAGTGTGGTGTTTAGCTGCCTGCTGGACTAAACCACAACATGCATGAAACATAAAATGAGGTAAAAATAGATCATCATAGCAATTCTAATAATGACAAATAATAGTAAATTAGTCTGTACTGAGCTTCATTCAAATCTGTGGGACTAGTTTCATTTTCATGGTCAGTTTTCTTGGTAACTTTTCCTATAGGAATTCATTAATTTTGAAACAGTCAACACATAGGTCTTACACTAATCCTTATTTAGCAAACTGATTTTCAAAGTTATTGTTACTATCCTGATAAAGGCTTTCCTTTTTAGAATCTGTTTTCTCTAAAACTTTCTGTCTGATTTTTGCTAGCCACAGAGTGTCTTCAACCTAAATTTACGGCACTCCTGCAATAACAGTACTCCTGCTTCTTGAAGCAGGGAATTATCTGTCTTTGTATCCCCCAACACAATGAGCTTCTGCTCATATGTTTTCCTCTCATGACCTCAACTAAGATGCAACCAAGTTACAGATTAATGAACTGTGAACTCCATCAAAGAGATAGTTTAACATACATTCTCTCCAGGGCCTTGCCCATCTGCAGGCAGATTCTCTGTATGCTGCAAGAGTATAATGTCTTTTGTCAACCCCAAGCAATCTGCTTTTCCATCTGTGGTCTTTTTGTATCTTCTTTCTGTTCATTAGCCTTGGGGAATAACTGATCACTCTTTAAGACTATGCCTTCCATAGGAACAATACATCTCCAGCTGCTTGCTACCACTTCAGTTCTTTAACGGGAAGTCTAAACCTTGTATGCCTACAGTTAGCTCATCCATGAGCTATCACGGCTTTCCGTCTGGCCTCCTTTCACAGTGTAAGTTCCTCCAGTAACTGTTGAAGAGCTACTGAACTACTTTTTTTTTTTTTTTTTTTTAAAATCACTGCCCCTAGAGGCTGTATTGATTAGTTGGCAGTTTAAGAGTGTGATTTCTATATCCTCCAAAGCTGATCAGTCTTAAAAACATGAGCACAGGAAAGAGTTATTATCACACTGTGTTTGAACCACCTGTGCTCTTATTAAGACATGGTAGTCATCACTCTGCTTTTCAGTATCTTCTTCCTCAGCATGCAATTATTCTCTTTCCTTAATGAGCCATCATCCTTCAAGTTGTGTTTCATTGTCTTCTATCAATTTTTGACAGCATCTTCATTAGATGTTAGATGTCCAAATAGAACTTATTTCTTCATAATTTTATCTAATTTCCTTCCACAGATAGAATCAACATTGATCATCCTTTCACCTTTACCCCAGAAAAGTCTTTTTTTCTCTGCACTCATTCTAACTAGCAAAATGGCAGCCCCGCTTCCTTTTAGATCACTTTCAGGTTGGAGAACCTCAGTAGCTGTCCATACACTCTTATTATCAAATCATATATAGGTTGGAAGGCATCTCTGGTGGTCATATGGTCTGACCTCCCTCCCATGCACAACTCTGTAGATGTGTCTATATTCCTGGTTCTTGGCATTGAGCTGCTGCTTTGCAGTCCAGCATAGTGAGCCAAAGTGCATTTCCAGCATTAAGAACCTCCAGTGGCAAGAGATATTTCTTGTTCTCCTTCTCTTTTGATGGATCATCTCCTGTTCTTTCTTTACAGGTTGCAGTATAGTTCTGTGAGATGTTGTGCAGCATACAGCACTGCAGAGTTGGAGAACTGCTTTATCGCAGCTGTTGTTGGCCAGCTCTCTAGGCTGCTCAAGCTATTCTCCAGCTCCACTCCTGAAGTGCTCTTTTTCCAGATGGGCTGTCCCTGTTCTCAGCTCTATTAATCAGGATCCAGGAATTTGGACTCTATTGCTTGGGTGGCAAGTGTAAAAGGGAGGACAGGGAGCTGTGAGGCAAGGAATTGATTCTGGACATCTCTACTGACCTCCAGTTTGTTTGTTCTGTCTTACTTCCCCTTTTACTTGTTCAGCTAATTTTCCCTTTCACTTTTCATCATCTTCCAAAGTCAGCATGGTCTTTTCTCTCAAATCATAATTCTTAAGAAAGGGTAGTTCATTGTAACATGCCACATCCTTCTGTATTATATGCAAAAGTCCTCATATGTCTGGGTCACTACTCTCCAATGTAGCACTTAGCTTTAACAATGCTTGTTTCTTGGCCCATTGCAAGTTGTCAGGTGCAGTCTCAGACCACCTTCCATATTATGGCTGCTACACTGCACTAATACTCACTGCAAACTGAGCATGGGTAGCAGCCCATTAGTTCTAGTTGTGTACCAACAATCACAGAGGGACAAAATATTTTATTTTTCTAAGTTTGTCTTTGCACTTCCCACTTTTTCCCATTGTTTCAAAACTATCTAACCCAGAAAAAAAGGAGAAAGGAGTGAGTACTTATCAGTTACTTTTCTTCTGCTCTCCTAGCACTTGATCTAATTACATTGGTTTATGCAATTGTTTATTTGCAAAACGTAAGAGGGCAACCCAAGGTATCTGCTACCACTCTGCAATGTTACGTTTCTCCTCAGTCTTCCCTTAGGCTGACAGTGCCCATACTGGGGGAACAAAAGGCAGGAGGCAAGCATCATCTCCCTTCCATCACAAAAGGGGGGAAAGATATTGATCATACATACTGCAATCAGAAATCAGTACTTTTTTTACCTTCCCCACCACTTCCCTGGCTTTTTCTTCTCTGGGCTTTACTCCACACGTTTAATCTTGAAAATCCCTCCTCATTTGGATGTCTGTTTTAGCAATAGAGATAATTGTCTTTGAAGGCTTTTGGAGTGACATCCTCTCTGCTTAATTTACATACTTACTGTAACACAAAAGTCTAGAGTAATTTATTTCTCTCCTTTCACTATATGGGAAGAGTTGAATTTGAAGAACAGTTTTACCAGTTCTTCACCAGTTGCAATTTAGGCACAAATGAGTTACACAAGTTAGGTGATCTATAGCTCGCCCTGAAATTCTGAATATACATCTTCAGCCATCAGGAGCTGTCTGATCTGAGGTTGGAATAAGTTTTCCCTTTCTGATTGTACTTATTATATGCTACTTCTTTCTCCTCTAGGAACTCTTGTTCCAAATTAAAAACAATGAGCAAAAATCTTTCCATTTGAGTAGAACATCTGACTTATGATATGTTTTGATTCAGTTTTGGAGAGTTTTGTGCATTATAAAAATATTAATTTATTTAGGTATATTTAGAAATAAGAAGATTCCTACATGAATATATCAAACTCCAAAAGTCAACAGAGAAAACGTAAAATTTCTTTAAATTTTATTCTTATCTGAAATATTAATATTCTTCTCTTATGAATTAAACAGTAATTCACAATTTTTTTCAGGTGTATATTCAGATATATATTCTTCAACTATGTCAATCCCAAACTGTCTCCAAGAACCCCCTTAAAGGATCAGCTAAGCCTTGTGCAATCTGTTCAGGTGTAATAGACTTCTAACATAAGGAAAAAAGGATAGCAGGGGCTTTACTTGAATACCTACTGCATTGTAGAATTGCTTATAGTTTTGCAAAAATCATTGTAAATTATTCTATTGCCTCAGACAAGGCAGCATTTTCCATCCACAAAGCACTGGGTACATGACTACACATGCATAAGGCAACTAATTTGACAGAAAGTTACTAACTACAGCAAGGCAAATAAAGTGTGGCATTAGCATGATATACCTGGGAGTAGAACTGGATCTAGTAAATAAAATTTTTTCTTTCTTCTCCTATTTTCCTTGTTTCCTTTGTGCCATTGTCACCTGCTGAACAGCAGTAATAAATTATTAACTTCTACTGTTTCATAACAGCACATCATTTTTTGTGGGGAACCCTGTGTTGCAGCAGTTACTGACAGTTACTGACGTATATTTGCACAGTCTAATGTTAGAGCAATTCAATGTGAGATACATCAGACCAACCTAATGTAGCAGGCAAAGCAAGCTGTTACCAGTTATTTTCTGTTTATTCTGACAAAGATTAACAAAATAAATGAAAAGGTTCTTAAAACTGAGACAACTCCAAGGCCTGTTTCAGTGGGACAGTTTTATTACCATAAGCTGATTTCAGTTAACTGAGATTGCCTCTCACTGTCAGCTTTGTCTCTAGACATCTTGAAATGAACAGACTATGCTGAGAAAGGGGAAGGTCAGCTGTCTGTGCTGGATAAAAGCAGCACTTGCAGGCTGATGCCGAGTTAGAGACACACATCAGCAATATGTCAACCAATGGTGCCACCTTTGCTAGAAGAAACAAAGTCAAGAGAAACAACTATTAAAATCAAAGTAATTATTTCCAAGTTTGCAAAAAGAATATGAGAAGAGTGTATTATGTTGTTCTCCTGTAACTCATCACCCACTCAGAAGCACTTAATACAAAGTCCTCATAATCGTGGATGTGTGATAGTTTAGCAGTACTTACCTAACTCTCAAATAATTCTAATTTTCAAATACGAACTAACCCTCAAAGAATGTTTTGATTAGCTGTGATAATCTTTGAGCATGGTGGTATGTTCTTGTGGGACAACCCCTTCATCTTATTTTAAAAATACCAGACAACGATAAGATTGTCAGCATCATGTGCCTGGGGCTAGTAAAAGAGCTGAATGGATTTCTATTTGGTCCTGAAAAAGATTTGCTATTAAAAAAATACCTTATGTAATGCAGTATTTAGTGTATGGTGACTCCTAGAGGCTGCCCAGAAAAGTGAATGTTTTGAGGTCTTGAGTCAAAGTTTTTCCCTAAAAGGATATAAATGCCTAATATTGGAAAGGATGATTAAAACTTATATGAAAGCACTGAATCTCATCGCCTGCTCAGCGTATAAAGCTGGGGGAAGAAGAAGGAAGAGGGGACATTCGGAATGATGGAGTTTGTCTTCCCAAGTAACCGTTACATGTAATGGAGTTCTGCTTTCCTGGAGATCCTGAACACCTTCCTGCCCATAGGAATTAGTGAATGAATTCCTTGTGTTGCTTTTCTTGTGTGCACAGTTTTTTCTTTATCTATTAAACTGTCTTTACCTCAGCCCATGAGTTTTCTCACTTTCACCCTTCCAATTCTCTCTCCCTTCCCCACTGGTAGGGGAGTGAGAGAGTGGCTGTGTGGTGTTTAATTGCTGGATGGTGTTAAACCATGAAAGTCTTTTTTGGCACCCAGCGTGGGACTTGAATGGTTTGAGACAACAACAGGTTTGATTGGAATGTGTTAGATCGAATTTATAACTGTTATTGCTGTTTAGTTATTAATTGGCCAAAACCAGCACACAGGTGAAGGCACAGTGAAAGAGATCATAGAATCATAGCACATCTCAAGTTGGAAAACGATCAT
Source organism: Nipponia nippon (assembly GCF_047370975.1). Lineage (NCBI taxonomy): Eukaryota > Metazoa > Chordata > Aves > Pelecaniformes > Threskiornithidae > Nipponia > Nipponia nippon. The sequence goes on along the minus strand of NW_028262358.1, from coordinate 112,378,619 downwards.
CAAGTCAAACTCCCTGCTCCTTGCAGGACTACCTAATATTAAACCATATGACTAAGAGCATCGTCCAGATGCTCCTTGAACTCTGACAGGCTTGGTGCCACGACCACTTCCCTGGGGAGCCTGTTCCAGTGACCGACCACCCTCCCAGTGAACAACCTTTTCCTAATGTCCAGTCTGAACTTCCCCTGGCGCAGCTTCATTCCATTTCCTTGTGTCTATCACTGATCACCAGAGAGAGAATATCAGCACCTCCCCCTCCACTGCCCCCCTTGAGGAAGTTGTATACTGTGATGAGGTCACCCCTCATCCTTTTCTTCTCCAAGCTGAACAAGCCAAGTAACCTCAGCTGCTCCTTTTAAGTCTTGCTCTCAAGAACTTTCACCATCTCTCTCACCCTCCTCTGGACACACTCTAATAGTCTGATGTCCTTCTTATATTCAGGCATCCAAAACTGCACACAGTACTTGATGTGGGAATGCACCAGTGCAGTGCAGAATGGGACAACCACCTCCCTCAACTGGCTAGCTATGCTGTGCCTGGCGCACCCAGGGACATGGTTGGCCTTTTTTGCTCCCAGGATACACTGTTGACTCATATTTAACTTGCCATCAACCCAAACCCCCAGATCTCTTTCCATGGGGCTGCTCTCCAGCCTCTCATCACCCAATTTGTATGTATAAGCTGGATTACCCCATCTCGGGTGAGAATCTTGCTCTTGTTAAATATCAAATGGTTGGTGATTACCCAGCTCTCTAGTCTATCCAGATCTCTCTGTAAGGCCTTTCTACCCTTCGAGGGAGTCCTCAGCTCCTCCTAGTTTATTATCGTCAGCAAACTTACTTAATGTACATTTGATTCCTGCATCCAGATCATTTATAAAAACATTAAAGAGGACTGGCCCTAAAATTGACCCCTGGGGAACTCAACTGGTGACTGGCCACCAGCCTGATGTAACCCCATTTACTATAACCCTTTGAGCCTAACCCATCAATCAATTGTTCACCCATTACATTATGGACTTGTCTAGCTGTATGCTGGACATTTTCTCCAGAAGGATACTGTGAGATTTGCTCCCATAAAAAACCCAGCACATCTCCTGGCTTCCCTTGGTCAACTAGATGGGTGACCTTGTCACAAAAGGAAATTAAGTTTGTTAAGCAGGACTTTCCCCTCATGAACCTGTGTTGGCTATGACCAATGACTGTATTGTCTCTCAAGTGTTTTTCAATAACTCCCAGAATAAACTTCTCCATAATTTTACCAGGCACTGAAGTGAGATTGACAGGCCTTTAATTACCAGGGTCTTCCTTATTACCCTTCTTGAAAATTGGGACAACATTTACCAGCTTTCAGTCAAGTGGGACCTCTGAAGACTCCCAAGACCATCAAAAAATAATTGGGAGAGGTCTTGTGATAACATTGGCCAGCTCTTTCAGTACCCTGGGATGAATCTCTTCGGGCCACATAGACTTACATGCATCCAGCTGGAGCAGCAAGTTTCAAACAAGTTCAGAGTGGGCTGGGAGTTTACCATTCCCAGGGCCCATCTTTGTTGTTAATGACAGAGGTGAAGAAGGCATTAAATGTCTCTGCTTTGTCTACATCCCTGTTTGTGAGGTGACCAATCTCAAGTAAAGGATTGATGTTATCTCTGATACTCCTTTTGCTATTAACATATTTAAGAAGCTTCACGACCATATAGCCATTGTCATGTCTTATAATGTGGAAATGCTGGTGTCCCATTTGTACTTGCCAATGGCAATGCTAGACATGGAGTTTCCTTAACACTGTCTCTCATTTTTCCTCTGCCATCCATAAATCTACTTTTAACAGCAGAAATTGCCTCTTATCCCTACAGTAATGAAATCCAACTGTCAGCTTGTAAATCCATCTACTTAGATTATTTTCCCTCTAATCCAGCTGAGCTCATTCTTTCAACTAAAGTCTGCAAAAGGGTGACTAATTGTGCTTAGTGCTTTCATGGTGTTTGTCATGTTCAAAACATTAAACAAATGTTAATTAATTAACAAATATACAGAGCTACAAATCTGCAAATCAGTCATCAGGGCTGTGTTTAATAGTTTATTAATTGACGTTTCATCATTTGGATTTTATCACAAGTCTTAGTCTAAACAAATCATTCATTTTTTGAAGGTGAATTACAAATGTAATCATAAAGAAACAGGAAATTGTTTCAGAATATTATAAAGTCAAGTAAAATAATATCATCTAAAAATGCTCAAAGATTCCTACCCTATCTGGTTGTCCTATTTTTCTAGCTGATGACTCTTTCCATGCTCCTTCATGATACAGTAATGCAAGCAATAAATACTGTTGTATGTACAACTCACATCTGTTGTATTTATCTCTACAAGATCTTTTTGAACTGAAGAAATATCAATTCTTCACCTGTAAAATGGCACTGAGGAATACTGAAACTAAAACTCCAAAGCATCTTAATTTTAAAGGGTTTATTCTTCCATCTAAGAAAAATTTCCATGTCTCTAAAGAAATATATCAATATCTGCTCCAATAGGCTTTCACTGTATATCTCAATTATAGCTTGTACTTCATGGCCATTCCTTACAGTACAAGAGAATACAACAAGTATCTGTAGACAAGAAAGATGTAAGTGTTGATGAACATTTCTGCCTTTCAGAGACAGGATGCTGCCTTTTCCATGGGCGTAGACAACCTAGATTTTTGAGGTGAATGAAGAGTGTTCAATGCAAATACCTATTGTAGGAAGAGCAAATAATTCTCAAAATATGCAGTGATGTTTTTGATGGAGACTTCTGGTAACTGAATGACATATTCTGCAAGAGTGATGTTAGGAAGCTTTCTTCTCCCATTTTCCTCTCTTATTTTGGCCCATCAGATGCAGGAAAACATTTCTGCTAACTTAGGCATGCTTTTCTATTTTTTTAATGACGGAATAAGAATTTAGAACTTCCCCTGTGGCCTTGAAAATCACAGTCATGATGTTTTCTAGTGTTTGTTGCAATGTAAAAAAAAAAACTGTGTAATTTTGGGTTAGTTTAGATGTAAATGTGGGAGAAGTGGTGTGCCAACATGTCTATGTTCAGTCTTTCACAAAACAAAAATGTGTGACTCCTCTGTCTTAGGGGTCTGATTTAGGCTATTCCTTTTAGTCTGAAGGAATTTTCATAGACAGGAAGTAGACATGTACCTGTTAAGTAATGTTGCAAAAGGAAGCTCACATAGCTTTTGCTACAGGAGTGCATCTCTGCACAGAATAAAGCAAAAGACCCCCAAGCTAGGTCAGATACCGGAGCAGCTAAGATTCTTGTCAAGTATGATCTCAGATTAAGTTTTGCTATTTTATGCTTTACTTTGGTGGCATTGCTTCCAGCTTTGTAATCAAGAACAAAACTATGCTGGAAGAAAATGTATGAGTTTTATTTTAAGCTATAGGGCTTAAAGTGGACTCAAATACTTTTGAAAGGCACCAAGTTTTCTCCTCTACTAGATACAGCAAATATATCACAGAATCACAGAATGGTTTGCATTGGAAGGGGTCTTTAAATATCATCTAGTCCAACCCCCACTCTGCTGTGAGCAGGGACATCTTTCACTAGATCAGATTGCTCAAAGCCCCGTTCCAAATCATACAATCATAGAATGCTTTGGGATGAAAGGGACCTTTAAAGGTCATCTAGTCCAACTCCCCTGCAATGGGCAGGGACATCTTCAACTAGATCAGGTTGCTCAGAGCCCCATCTAGCCTGTCCTTGAATGTTTCCAAGGATGGGGCATCTACCACCTCTCTGGGCAACCCGTTCCAGTGTTTCACCATCCTCATCGTGAAAAATTTCTTCCTTATATCTAGCCTCAATCTACCCTCCTTTAGTTTAAAACCATTACCCCTTGCCCTGTCACAGCAGGCCTTGCTAAAAAGACTATCCCCATCTTTCTTGTAGGCCCCCTTTAAGTATTGAAAGGCTGCAATAAGGTCTCCCAAAGTCTCTGATTTTGAACAGTTCCAGGGATGGGGCATCCACAAATAAACCACCTTTGCAAAAACACCTTTTGCAATATTTACATAGACAGACTAGAGGAATTTAGATGCACTTATTAGTAAGTTGTAACAGCCAGAGCAGGGGGAATGTTATCAAGTGCCAAGTGAAAGGGAGTTTGTCATCTGGAATGGGTAAAGAAGAAAGCTGTTAGGAAAAGCTCACAGCCAGAGGAACAATTCTTGGTAATCTAACTGAAGAGGATTATGCTTAACATATTGTAAACTCAAAATTATTAAAATATACCATATAAAACACAGTGATGAACTGATTATCAAGAAAGCCATTTTACGGGTCTATCTCAAAACAACAAGAGTCATCCCTGAGTGATATCAGTATATTTCCATTTATTTGAATTTCACTGGATTATCATGAAAACTTAATAGTGGCATAGCCACTGTATAAGCAGTTCTTCTTCCATTACCTTGCTACTCTCCCAGTTGTTGGTTGGCATTGTTTGTAGCTTTTATTTCCAAGATACATAAAATTACCTCCTTGGTCTGGAGAATGAATTGCTGCTTACCTTTGTTTTTCCCTCCTATTCTGGAAACCTCAAAATCATTCTTGTTGCTTATTATTATTGTAATAAGAAGTAGTACTGCAGCAGAAATGGCAAATTGCTTTTTTTCCCTGTAAAATGTGGCTCACATTTCTAAATATACTTTAGTGTGTTGTTGTCCCCTTGTGAATAAACAGTAGCTATAAGTCCTATTAAAATATAGCTCCATCTAATCATGTGATGGGTAACATGATCTTGTTAACTCTGTGTTCTTCCTCAGAAGTGTCAGACACCTCCATCTCCCACTCAGTGTAGACAGGATTTGCAAACATGCAGCATTTCCTCAAAAAGACCCATCTTGAATCCTGCCAAAAAAAGCTTTCCAAACCAACTTAATGAAATCTTAACTATGAGACAATGCCAAAAGGCTTCAAGATTTCATTGAAACCCTTATTGAGCTTACTAGTTTAACCTGGAAGACTAAAAACCAAGCTTTTCAGGAGATTTCTGGAGTTTCTTGCTTTCAGTTGAATGAGAGGAAGAGCATTATTTTTTTCTAGATATGACAAAATTTGTATTTGCAGTTTTTACCAGAATCCAAATTCTCCTACCAGAGAGTAAATAAAAATAAAACCAAAATTTATTGAATTTCATACTTAATCGCTACAACTAATATATTTCTCATATAACATGGTCACAGTTATTTTCTTCTGTGTTCGAGAAAACCAGGCAGATTATATAATTTTGTCATCTCAAAATCACAGGTGTGATTATAAGTAAATCAGGATTAGAGCTGGATAAGATAATGAATCCCAAAATTCCACAAATGGAATTCAGCAAAACAGAAGACATAGAAATGGACTGTATTTCCTGAAGCATTTATGTTTCACATAAGCAGAAGATTCATAAGCTTAAATGCTTCTATATCCATGAGGCAGACAACTAGAAACTCAGGGCCAGATGTCCACAAGGCACGTCACCATGCACAATACAGATATTTTTGAAGATGATAGCCTGGAGGAATTATTTCAGACCCCAGTTACTAAGCAGAGAAAAAAACAAAATTGCATGCAAAGTGTATTACTTTTTTATTTGCATTTTTCCACTCACTCCTCCTCTTCTCAAGTACATTGTTGAAGATTTAAAATAAAAAAATATGTTCTGAAAACAAAAAAATGTGCAGCATGTGATCATCTCCTCCAAATAAACTTCCACCTTAACTTCACTAGTTCAGAGAAATCATATTTTGATGATATATGAACATAACGTGCTCACACAAACTTCAGTTTTTTAGCTTTATACCTAATTCTGCTGTCAAAGACACTCCTGCAGCTTGTTAAGGTAAATAATCTGTAATATGTGTATCACTTCTACACACTATTGCACTAGCTAATCAGCCCTCTGTAGTGGCTTCCTTGGGGTAAACATCATACTGGAGGAGTTGGTAGTCTTGGGCAAGGCACACCTGCTCTATTGGACCTTGTACTTAAGGCTTGAGAAGCCTCGAGAAGCCTTGAGAAGCCTTAAGTACTCTTAGCATGAGTAGCTGCCGTATAACCAACCTCCCAGCATACAACACTGTAAAGGAAGATGCTGGGATGCCCCAGGCTGGTCAGTGCTGTGCTCTGGTGGACGTCATGAAAGAGATGACATCCTGCCATGTAAGGAGAAGATACGTGGTTTTGTTTGCTACACAAGATAAAACACACCACAGTATGGGAGGGAGATTGAACCTCTCCACAGGTGGGATCTGCACAGCGAGCTGTGGAAATTCACCTGGGGTCCATCTGATGCTTCACGAAAGTGGGGTTCCCAGCATCTGAAGCGAGGTAAGATTTATTTGCTAACAATATTTCTCTCCCTATTTCTATCGTATTATTATAGTAATTTTATTACACTATTTGCTCTTGTGCCTTTCTGATTGAGATCCAAAAAGAACCCTGCATACTCCATCCCCCCAGTGCAGAGCACCCTCTGAGTCTTCCTTTTGCTTTCCATGATACAGATAACTACAGCGTAGATGGCAAAGTGGCAAATGTGAATCACTGCAGCTCGCAAAAGAGTCAGTAATTTACATGTAGCCAGGCAAGCCAAAGACAGACAGGTATAACTACATCCCTTATTGGTACAAACTGGCAGAGTTTCACTCAGTTTATCCTGTCTAGGGATTCTGATTATGAATATTTAAACCTTCAGGATATCTTCAAACCTGATCTAGTAAATCTTTCCTGCTTTTCATCCCATGTTCTCCATTATTCTACCTCTTTTTCTTCAAACTGAAATTTTGCAGTGGCCCAGCATTGTTTTTATGGCAAAAATGTTTTATGCTCAAAAGCAGATGAAATTATTTATTTCTACCAATTGTACTTTCTTTCATATATCGATGCTATAAGGAAGTGTTATGTTGTTAAAATCTTTCTAACTATACTCATTAAAAAGTTGTCATTATTTGGAGAGATGTATGAATGGAAATTATTGACCTGAATTTATTTCAGACAAGTCAGTATTATAAAAGCCAGTGTCATGGTTGACAGTAATTCATACTTACTTTTGCTGTTTCCCCAGAGAATTGACATAATGAATGACTGTGGCCTACCATTTGCTATTTTATAAATTGTATTTCACTTACCTCTGAGAAGAACAATATAAGATTGTGATGATATAAAATGTGCACTCTAAAAAAAAGTAGTAAGTACAAACAAGTTGAGGTTATCATCCTAAAAATCTTAAAATCTGTTTAAACAAACAAGCAAATGGCAAAGTACCCCAAGATCCATATGTTGATAGTTTGACATAAAAAGAAGCGTTCCTCCCAAGAAGTGTTCCCTTCTAGAATAGGATTAAAGTAGCCTTGCAATTCAATGAACCTTTGCCTCTATGGAGAATCTCAAGTCTCCAGACCAACCACTCCAGCATCTTTCATTAAAGTTGTTGAAAGCCAAAAGCAGGGAGGGGTGGAGGGTTATACTTGCAAGTCTCAGAAATTCCATAGCCAACTGAGTTGTTCAGTTTTTCCTGCCTTCTCTAAAATGCACCTTTCATAGAAGAATGAACTATGCTTGTCTAACATGAACATTTCACTTTAGTCCAATTATTTCCTGCACAAAGAATTGTGATTTCATAATAGCAAGCCAGTGTAGGAGAATATATTGGAAAGCCCTTATTATATACCACGTATCAAGATTAATTATTGCACTTAGCCTAAAGGACATCAGGTTAGTCTCTGTTATCATTTAATTATCTTCCTAGTTATCTTTTAATTATCCTGTTTCCCTACTACTACTAATATATGTAGCTACTATGCTGCATCTTTTTCCTTTACACAGGAGAACACACATTGCTTTTGAACTGCAGCACAGCTTGTGCCAGTGTTCTGTAAATGTTACCTACACTAGAAAACCTTTTCTTTAAAACCACAGATTTCATCATGGTAGAATACCATCAGCACAGTGACTGATCAGAGTAAACAGCACATTTAATTATTTTATGAGAATTATTATAATCTGAAATGTTACACTGATAATTGCTTTCCCTTTCATATGTATCTTTTCATGCATTAGGCAGAGCATTGGTATGTGAAGCAGTGAGGATTGACCTTTCACTATCCACTCATTCCCTCCCCGGTGAATAAAAGATGTTATGGGATAGGTTCTATAAGAGCAACCCACACACTCCTTGGGTTGTTATTGAAGAGGATATTTTGTCTTAGCACCTTTTCATTTTTTTCAACAAGAACATTAACAGGCAACAAAACAAAAAGTCTGATTTCGTAGCAAACTTCAAGAGATGGTTGCTTGGGCAGTGCATGTTAAAGTTTACCATTCTCTGCTACAGAAGGTGGATAAATTAGCAGAAATAGGGGAAAGCTGGGTAATGTTACAAATGTTAAACATTGGTGACTATTTAGTGTGAGTTATGCTATAATACCAATTGCAAGGAAACTGTATGTCATGCTTCATTGGACAACCTGATAGTGGAGACAGTGTAGTGTATTGTCTGTTTATTGTTAATTTAGCAAGAAAGGTATGCTTCACATAACAAAGGGAATAAAATTTTAAAAAATCCCAAACAAACAAACAAAAGAGATACCTCTCCCAGAAAGCTGAGGCATAAAGCTCAGCTAGAGATAGGAGCTTCACTGAAGGTACATGTGCACAAAATGTGCTAGCCTGATAAATGGTAACCATCAACAATCTGTCAAATATCAACAATCAACAATCAAATATCAACAATAACCTGATTACTAGCCCCAGCTTCAACTCTCAACGTCTTGTACCAAACCTGAAGACATTTAAGGAGAGCTGAGACTGAAGGAACTCAGGAAGGCATTGAAGAAGGGCTGCTATATTTCTGTTTTCCCAGATATATACTATTTGTATGTTTGGCAAGCACATCAAATATAGCACATAAAAAGGAGGTATTTGTTCATTTGTCCAGAGTTTCTGGATGTTCAGTACCTTGCTGAGATCAGAAGTACTAGTTCCAGGAAGGTAGCTACATATATTCCCAGATGGCCACCCTGATGCCTGTCATACATGTAAACACAAACTTCATTGAGTATTCACATAGCATATAGAAGAGGTAGCACGATTTCCTCCTTTTCTTGACTTAGAGAAGTGATTTGAACTCGGGTCTTCTTACCAAAAGGTGCTGGGAGTGCTAAAGATTACCTTATCATGGGAGCTCTCTTCAGCTTGCCAGTTAAAACAACGCCAGTCTGCTTGAAAAAATTAAATGCTCGTTTTGGCTACAGACAGCCTCATGCACAGCCCTTCTCCCTCTCCCTCTCACTGCCTTTGAGTATTTAATTACTTGTTCAGCACAGAACATCTTCAGAGCAGCCCTTGATCCAGGAGCCCTCAACCACCTCTGGAAGAGGATGTCTTTCCCTGCCACTTGCAGAGAGAGCCTGGACCAACCAGCCTCAGGGCCGTGTGTTCTCTATCGCTACTTTGCTCTACGATACTCGGCCTAACATACTGAAGTCTATATGCTGGCATGCTGAGCTAATTCCACACTCCTTCCCGAGAAACATTTTTACTGTTTTTTCTGCACCACCCCCCAGAGCTATGCAGGGAAAGGATCTCATTTAACCTTTTGCTTTGAAAAAGAGAAGATGCTGCTAAAGGGTATACTGTACAGTATGAAAAAGAGAAAACTCTACTTACTGGAGACATTGGTTTGTGTAGCACTTGACATCAAAACATGAGGAATAAATTGTAGTTCAGAATATTTTCACTTGTCCCTCTAATAATAATTGCATGTGAAATTGTGTGCTGCAGTGGCACTGCTTTTTGTCAATTAGTATAAGATGAAAATGCTTGTTGAATCCAATTCTGCATGGATCTGTGCTAATTTCATGGTATGTTTCCAGATTATATACTTCAGTTTGACAGATTTTGTGAAATGTTATATGGTAACATCTGATTTATTTAGTTAGAGATGCTGCCTAATGAGGAAAGTAATCAGTCCCACTAGCCTTTGCTTTCAAATACCATTTCCCATTAGAGACATTTCTGCAAACCCTTACTGCTTTTCAGTCTATTAAGTGGAGATTTTCTGACTGAGAAAACTTTCCAAATCCACACATCATAATTTAACTGAAATATAGTTACTTTCCCCAATGTATGTATTTCCATTTCTACATTTTGCTAATAGCTTCTTTTTGCTGTTAAGATTTAAGCAAAATTTTTCTCTCCCACTAGCCAATTATTCTCATTTGGTTGATGCGGCAGTGGAAGTACAATTAATCCACAATCTATGATGATGCAGCCATTGCCATGACAATACCTTGTCGCACTTGTTTTATGGAATGAGCTGTTGAGCTTCGTTGTAAGTCAGAAAATTCTTCACTAATATTTAACACTTTTAAGTTTAACAGAAGTTTACAGATATTAAATAATAAATCATTATAGCAGTCATGATTGATAGACTGGTATTATGTTCCTTATCCTATAGATAAGTGCTACAGTATGTTTTCCAGTATCATCATTCAGTCAGCTGGAGAACTATGTAAAAAACTAGACTCCTACCTCCTAAATTTATGTTAAAGACATTCATCTCATTCTTTCACTACTTTCACAATATTTATAAATGTAAACCAATTGGTAGCTTAGTCTAATGTTACAAGAACAAATTGCTGTGCTATTTTTCAAAGAAAGGGGAAGCTAAAGGACTACTTTTACTACTACTACTACTACTACTACTACTACTACTACTATGATTTAAATTCTTGATACTGTATTTTACCAAAGGTGAGAACTTAGCTACAAAAAAAGAAAATACCAAAGCTCGCAATGCTTAAATCTCAGAGCTGCTGCAAATTAAGAAATTTGAACATGACTGCTTTTATATGAAGAGAAAATGTAAAAACACTCTAGAACAAAATGTATGATCTTACCTAGGTGTTTCACAACGTCCAGATTACCAATTATTACATACCTACTGATAATTGTAATGATTCTCTTTATTGTATAGCAATAAACTTTTTAGTATGGACTATTTGCAGAAATTATACTATTATGTGAAGTGCTACATAGTTTTAAGAAATTTTCTTCTCAGCTCCTTAATCAAATTTGTAACATTTCCCCAAAATAGATTATTTATTTATCTTACATTTTTTAATAAACTTTTGTAAATAATCTGAAGTGTTGTTTTCTTTTACACAAAACTGTGTAGCAGCTCACAAATTTCATTACCCTTGCTTCATAAAATGTCAAAAGGACCAAATGCACTGAACCTATTATAATGTACATGACATACCTAGTGTTATTAATTACAAGTTCCTGTAATAAAATGAGACCATTTATCTTTGTCCAAATCAGATCCACATGCCCAGAGTCAAGAGATAAACTGGCTTCCTGAGTGTACCCCTGTATACTGAATCATTAAATTTCATGTTAAAGATGACATTCAGAAAACAATATTGTGTAAAAAGGCTATATTAAGAGAACAAAAAAAAATGACTCAGAGGGTTTAAAAGAGCTTGAATCATCTTCTATTCCAATATTATGAAGATTAATAAAATCTATAAATTCTGTTCCAAGCAACCCAAATATTCAGCACACTCAGAATCACAATTCTTTTTTTTTTTTCCTGTCTTCCTGTGCTCCTTTCCCCTTTTTAAATGAGCTTTTTTTCTGTGAGAATCTGAATGCACCAAATGGTTTCTTCTAGAGCCCCTCCAGCATGTGCACTCTGCAGACAGGTAAACCCAAATCCACAGGGGCTTTGCTCTGAGAATTTCAGCTGCTTATTCTGCAGGAGGTTTGGTCTCCCTTTCCCTTTAGAAATAAAACACATAGGAAATTGCATTTTCAGAACCACAGGCTCTTGGCTAGCCGTGAGCACCATAGACCCTCTGGACTCCTACCACGATGATTATCTAATCATCCAAGGAAAGAGCTATCTATCCTGCTGTATTTTAAGCACTTACCTGAGGTGCCTGATTTAGGAATCTCATCATTAGAAGGTATCCCATCATCCCTGAAGTGCTCTTCATGACTGGTCTAGAATGAATTTAAGACACAATCCCTCTCTGAAGAGGACTTTCTTCTCCCATTATTATAGAAAAAGTGCAGGCATCTAAGTTAAGTGCTCAGTATGAGTACTATGTGTATACTCAAGGATATACTCAGGAATGAACCCTTCTTTTTTTTATTTGTAAGGCTTACTCTGTAAACAGATACCTCTTCTGCAGAATTTATTATGTGAATACATAGCGGAAAAAGTGTCAGTACTTCCTTATAATCTTATTATGCATAAACTCTCTCAATTACTGGGTTTGACAGACCTTCAGTTTTACATACACAATAGTTTGTGTGTTCTTATATACCTAATGGATACCTCAGTGCGATAATGCAGAGTTCAAATAGGGAAACATTGTATATGAGACTTAATGAAAATTTCAGCAGTCCTGAGCAGTTTGAAGTTTGCATGCTAGTAAATGTGTTCCTAGGAAGTGAAAGTGTCACAGCATTAAAATTCAAGACATTATGATTTGGAAGTGAAGGAATATTGTGAATACAATGCAATCAGAAACAACACAATTTAGTAGTAGTGAAAGGAATGTTAAAGCGCCTTAACAAAGGCAACACTGAAAAAAAATTGTTTATAAAGGACAATGCGTCTTCATAACCAAGAATTATTCAAAGATCTTATGGGTGGAAGAGAAGCTGATATTATAAACCTGGTAAACAATCAGATCACAATATGACACTAGTTAAAGATTTCAAAAAAGAAAAAAAATGACATTTTACATCTTCAGATCTCAGTGGGAACATTTACTACCAGCACAAGATACTGTATGTAAAAAGATACCCAATTACAACACTGCTTCTTTCATAAATGGAAAACCTGCTAGAAGGGCAGATTAAGCAAAGGACACCCAATTAGCCAATGAGAAGGTTCGAGACAATGCCATGTTTTACTAACTATGTAATTAAACTGTATGGTGTAGAGCTTACCTCTCCATCTAACAAACAAATAAACAAAATAGGACAAGCTATTAATGAATAAATACCCCATCTCTCTAAAGCTTCCTCCTCTCCTTCAGAATCTTCTACCCAGTGTAATTTGCATTTAGGTAAAGAAGGCTAAGAAACTGCGGAACATGCAGAAATATTACCTATTATTTTAGAATCAGTATTTTGCAATTCCATATTCTGTCCCTCTATGGAGAATTTCATTCTAAAAAACCTGAAAGGTGCCATTCAAAAAGGCAAGCAACCACTATGAAATTGCTCTGGAATAGAACTGTTTTGGACAAGTCAAATGACGGCAGATAAACTATTGTAGAAAAATGTTCAGTTTTCTTCTTGTAGACTAACACATTCCTGTTGTAGAACTGGTCTTGCTGCAGGATCCCAAGTGAGAAGCCCGGGTTAATAGTTAACAGTGCTATAGATGAGTATTTGAGTATTTTGCGAAAACAAATAAACAAGCATCCCCAAAGAAACAAAAAAAAATATATTAAAAAGTGTCTACCTGCTCCTGACTCCCATTACAGTTTCTGTGAACAGTGAAAGCAGCTGCAAAAGGAGTTAACCCTGTGGATAAATGAGAACTAAGCATCAAAATTACAGAAACATCAGAGATTAAGACACCGTTACATAGACGAGACAAGAAAGAGAGTCATGGCAAATACTGAGAACATTAGAAAAATGAAAGAGATTAAATATACAAAAATATTCCACTATTGTTAGTGGAAAACTTCCTAACAGAAAATTTTGTTGCTTCCTAACAGAAAATTTGTAGAATACTTACCCCCAGAAAAGTAGATGAAGTAAAAACTGCATTGAAAAATATAAAAAAAAAAAAAAAGAATTATCAATAAGATTTTTACATCTATTTCCATTTTCAGTATCCTATTAAATCAACAGTCAGACTTAATTCAGCTCTAGGCAATTTTCTATTTCTTTTTGCTTCTGTTCAGCATTTAAGTAGGCCATAAACATAATTTCAGGTACGTTTCTGGTTAACCAACTATGTCAGCAGTTTGCTATTGGAGAGTGCCATATAACAAATTCTCTAGTTAGGTTTGCTGTAGAACATTTGTCTAATGAATTACTGTGAATCAGCTGCAGTGTTTCAGTCCCAAGATACAAGGCAGTACTCACTTATAAAGAGCATTGTGGGGATGCTAACAGATAGCTAGCTACACAGTCATTACACTGAATATAACCTTAGGATACCAGGCAAAAACCATTTCAAACACAGAGACTGCTTTAGAAAACAAAGTTTTACAGAACTAATACAAGGGCATAGTACACTGCTCCAACAGGCACCTTTATAGCTGAACTTAGAAGTAATTCCAAAGCTAAACTTTTTAGTTCTGAAAGCACTGAAAATGGCAGATTATGCCTTCATGATTTATCAGGAGTAAAATTTCAGCTCACAACAACTCCACTAGTTATACTGGAATTAAGTTACTTATAAAAAGTACTCAGACTCCTGCGGTAGAGTGGTGAAACCAACTCCAGAGAAGTTTCTCTTTCTGCCTCTGCTCCAACTCCTTGCCCAAGAGAGGGAGGAAGCACCTTGCTGTCTTACATCTACCTTTGGGAGTATGATGGGCAGCAGCCTTGTAGGGAGTTGGCACATGCACAGGACCAAATTAACTGGACAGAGTGAATGGATTTCTCCTCTTCTGTCAGACAAAGAAGAAACAAAGAAAAGTGTAATCCAGAGTCTGTCCAGTGCTGTGCTCTTGGAAGCTCTGGTGGAATTGGAATAGGCCCAGGTATGCTCATACCAGCAATTTTCAATTATGATTGAAAACATTTTTTCTGAGTAGTATAACAAGGTGGTTATGCTACATATCAGGACTTTCATTTTACCATACAGACCACCAAGGAAGAATAACACCTGGTGATCTGCTGAAAGGAATGCAAGCTGCCAACCCAGTCCAGGGAGAGAGAACAGATCTCATGCAAGTCACCAAAGGTCATGAAAACCTTTCTTGCTCAAACACACTTAAAAAATGCAAAATCCTTACAAATAGCTTCTGATGCAGGCATCCTTAAATATAAATTCTACTTCAGTTTTATCTCAGAAAATGCTGCTGCTCAAGCCTAGTTTTCAAAGATGCTTGACTACATCTTAAAAGAAACGCTACTCTTGGGTCTAACTGATAATTGAACATCATCATCTAGGTCATGTTAAGTATGGATTTTCAAAAAAATCAAATTCTCCCTTGTCAACTGAGGAAGGTTTCTTTTGATAGAAATCATGGTGCAAGCTGCCTAAATGTCTAGAGCAATTAAATCCACTGAGTTGAATTCCAGATCTGACCTGGCATGTCTTTCTACTTCAAATACAAATTAAACTTTATCAGCTAAAGGACAGCTATTGATGAGGCAGCATAATGGATATTTTTAAGAGACAACTGGCTATGTATAGGCACTACAGGCTTGACAAGGGTATAACACGAAAGAATGTCCTGAGATGTGAAGACCTTTCTGCAAGGTTTCTGTGTTATCAAAGGTAATATTGATACTGCTACTAGGTGTAATTTGTTGATGACTTTATATTATTTATCTATCTGACAGAATGAAGCAATTTCATTCACTTGCATAAACATTAAGATGTTATCAAGAGATGACGAACTTGGTAAAAAAAAAAAAGAAGAAAGAGAAAGTGGTATTTTTTTTAAATTGAATTAAACCACAAGACCCTCAGAAGAAAGATCTGCAGGATAAGCTCTTAATTGCTTCCACCTTTATTTCTTCAGTTTTATTTGAGTATTTTTGTTCAATTTAACACTCCAGTGAACTATCCAATGAAAAACTACTCGTGCCAGATATCAACTTTCATATTTTCACTTAAAGCAACAAATTAAGACAGTCAATATAAATCAATTTATTTTTTTTAATGATTCCCAGATGTAGGCTCCAATAGTTCATGCATCACTAAATCTATCAAGTAACAATTGTTTTCTTGGAGCTAATAGAAATGGAACCATTCATTTTTTTACAGTCTTTTTCTTATGTTGATGTTAAGTTTTGCCTTAGCTGTTTCAGACAGAAATGAATGTCTCCCCCAAGGCAGAAAGAATCTGTAAATTTAGCTTTGCATTCCACCCCAAATCCAATTATTATAACAACCCTGTTACTACTGTTATAGTTAAATGCCTGTCAGTGTTTCTGTTATAACCCTTTCTGTGGGAGTTTATAACTCAACTATTAAAAAAAAATTTGCTCCAAGCTAAACCTTGGCATATATGGTTTCAGCCCAGAATACATTAAAAGAACAAATCAAAACAATAAACCTGTAAAGCCACCTCCCCTGCCTCAACTTTCTAAAACATCTTTTTGGCTGTTTTTAAATTTTTTAGAAGGGGAAAAGCAAAAAGTTGCAAAAAATCAGAAATGGAAAAAGAGCATTCAAGCCCTCATTCATCTCATTTAAATGTCAACAGTAAAAGCTGAGCAACATCTGGATCAAAAATGTGGGAGCAATCCATCTCTGTGTAAAACTTTGTTGATTTCAGAATCTGCCTGGATGCTGCTATAGCTGCAGACTAGACTGCTTGATGTTTCAGTGTCTTTTGAAGTAGGCTGCTGTATGGGACAGTTAATACATATAATACAGTTTATTTAACTATAAATTAAAGTCCATGCATCTTCATCTCCTATAGTATTATAACCTCTGAAAAACAGCACTCATCAAGCAACTCAGAAGAGCAATTTTGGACATGGAGAAGTCAATACCTAGAATGGGGATAGGTATGGTCACAGATGTGGTCTTAAAATATAGCCAGGAGCAACCTGTTCTAACATATATCACTTACTGAAACAGTTCAATGGGGAACACTGGAATGAACTATGCTACCTTAGGATGCTGGATAAAACATTTTCAGAGTGCTTTGATTTTCAGCCTTTTTTTGTGGTTAGTTGATTGTACTTGTTTCTTTGCAAAGCATTAATCAACCTTTATTTTGCTGACTTTTTCTAAATTACTTCAGGAAATTATCAGAGGGCTTACAGTTACAGAGACTCCCCCAGGTTTGCTTGAGTAGCTCAATAGCTTCTGTCCAATTTGCCTTACTTTGAAGTTATAAGACTTCCTGTGGTGTTGTTCTGTGGCTTTAGAATTCCTCATAATCTCACTATAGATTAAATTCAACTAGTTAAATGTGTCATCAGCAGGCTGTCACCCCAGCATGATCTTTTACAGATCCTTAATTAATACATTGAAATCTACCAGCCTGAGTACAATACTTGCCTTCTCCCAGTTAACCTTCTGGAATCTTGAAACAGATCATTTAAACCTTTCTTGGGTTTTGTTTGTTTGTTTGTTTGTTTTCTTCTTCAACTTTTAATTCTATTTTTACTTCCCTTGCCAAGGCTTGTTAATTTCCTTGAAAGTATTTTACTTTTTTCTCTTATCTTTTATGAGGTCCAAGTATTTCAATGGTCTCCCTATAGCAAGTGAACATATTATTTTATACACATTGATGAAGTTCACTGGACTGAGTTGGCATAGATCCTTTCAGTTCTAGAAATCATACCAGTTTACACCAAGTGAGGACTTGACTCCATGTGTTTTATAGAACACATGTATGGCACTCTGAGATGGAGGTAGAGTTATGTCCATGCTTTGGATTTCTTATCTTTTGTTGGACTTCAGTATTCTGCTTGATTCTCAGAGCCTGTTTTTTATGATTTAATTTAAGCACAATTCAGTTCTATAATGTCATCTATTCAGCCTACTTATTATTTCCTGAGGCTGCTACAGGGTATACAGAATGACCTTGCTGTGAGATGTAAGTGTATTAACATGCAATATTTCAGTGATTTAATTTACAATGGTAAGTTCCTGCTTTGTGTGAATACAATCTAAATGTCATGAGGAGCTCTTAGAAACGTATGGGAACACTGTCTTTTATTTATACTGCATTGATAGGCTGTTGCACTACAGAAGCTAAATATACTTGTAATATCCCTGGTCCGTATTTGTTTGCACTTCATGTTACAAAGAACTCACACAAACAATGGGAGTTCCCTGATATCATGCTGTCATGGTTTAATCCCAGCCGGCAACTAAGCACCACACAGCCGCTCGCTCACTCCCCTGCAGTGGGATGGGAGAGAGAATCAGAAGAGTAAAAGTGAGAAAATTTGTGGGTTGAGATAAAGACAGTTTAACAAGTAAAGCAAAAGCTGTGCATGCAAGCAAAGCAAAACAAGGAATTCATCCACTACTTCCCATCGGCAGGCAGGTGTTCAGCCATCTTCAGGAAAGCAGGGCTCCGTCACACGTAACAGTTACTTGGGAAGACAAACTCCATCACTCTGAACATCCCCCTTTCCTCTGTCTTTCCCCCAGCTTTATATTGCTGAGCATGACATCGTGCTGTATGGAATATCCCTTTGGTCAGTTGGGGTCAGCTGTCCCAGCTGTGTCCCCTCCCAAATCCTTGTGCACCCCCAGCCTACTTGATGGTGGGGCAGTGTGAGAAGCAGAAAAGGCCTTGACTCTGTGTAAGCACTGCTCAGCAATAAGAAAAAACATCCCTGTATTATTGTCAACACTGTTTTCAGCACAAATCCAAAACATAGCCCCATACTAGCTACTATGAAGAAAATCAACTTTATCCCAGCCAAAACCAGAACACATGCAGGCTCATTTTACCAACTATAGGAACAGAAAGCTTAAAAGCTTAGGAAGACATTCTGAAAAGTTCATAGCAGTGACCCACCTCTTTAACCATTTAAATTAGTGCAAGAGATTTTAGTATTGTCTTTCATGTGGATAGAGTTTAACTAATGTGGACACATTTTCAAAAGTCCTAGCTGACATTCAGACTTGTTATTCTGATGCAGTGAGGTCTGGAGTGCTATCCGCAGCTCCCACACACTGAGGACTGCTCTTGTGCACTAGTCAGACAGGTCCAGCCTTCTTCCTACATAGCTAAAAGTATGCAAAATGCAACTTCTTAAAACATCCTTCAAAATGTGAACTAATTTAGCTGGGTGACTGGGAATCAGGCTGTTGTGTAGCTCTACAGGTGGAGGGAAAAGGATGAGCTTCCTAATGAGGAAATTTGCTTGAAAGGACTTTCTTATAAGGAATGACTCAGAGCTGTCGCTAAGCACCACAGACCCTTCCCTCCATAAGACCCAAAATGGTGATGCCTTTGCTGATACCAAAGCACACAAGGAAGGCTTGATAATTAAAACTAAACTTTTCAATATAGCAACTCCTGAGACTAGATAAAATGAAGATCTACTTGTAACTCAGGAAACTAATCTGCCCTGAGATAGCTAGATTTCCTGTATAATGTATGAAACATATTAAACTTTTCATAATGGATTTGCATTTTTAACAAGAAGCTGTGTGAGGCAGCCAATACAAAATCCAATATAAAAAAAATGCCTTAAATCTTCTTTCTTTCTAGTATTGAAATGTCTCATTCTCTCTATTCAGCAGTCATAGCCTTGTATCTTCTCCAAGAAAAAGTATTCAAATCCTGTTTTTTAAAACATTTGGAGCCACTAAACTGGAGCATTGCATTATCCTAGGAAACAGGGAGAGGTGATGATGACTGTTTCAACAGTCTTCCAAGACTTGAGAAAAATCCATATCCACAGGAAAGTGAATTTATTTATTTTCTTTATGCAAGGACACTGTACTCTATACTTTCCTGGGGAAGTGTCCAAATCATAATGGTTTTGCCCTATCTCTCTGCTAGGGAAAATGTTTCATTTGCATTAAATAATGAGAACTTCTGTAGCCCAAAAAGGGAGAGTAAGCCCAGATTTATGGTCTTTCAGTACAATACTTAGCGTACTAAGCAGGAAATCTGGATTCCAACAGCCATTAACTTAAAATATACAATTTTATGTTGGTACTATAAGTATTATGGCTTGGTGGCCCAGGGCTTTCTTTTTAGTATTTTCATGTACAGAACACTAAAGAAGAATTTGGGCATTGTTGTATTGCAATTGCCAATTTATAGACAAAAGTCTGTGAAATTTCTTGCACTGTCAAGTTTGACTTTTTGAAAGACTCCTATTGAAAAGCAAGGTCAAATTGCAATTTTAGGAGGAGAATAGGTTTTGTGAACTCTGTCATCACTTCATTTTGCCTCTATGCAAAGAAAATTGTATCTTATGTTCCAAGTCACAGTACATTTATTCTCAGATAGTTTTACACTGCATTCACCACCAAATATTTTCTGTCAAAATGTTTATATCAACCATGGAACTGTTAGAGAAAATGACTATGCTTCTATGGCTTGGAAGGAACAGATTTCACCTGGTGTTGGCACATCTTTTGTCTCACAGCGTAACTGAAATATATTTCTAAAGGTTTAAGTACAGTGTAGTGATCAATAAAGCAATACAGCTATTTCTGTACTCTTTAAATAAAGATTATAACCCACCACTATTCATGATATCACTTAACTCCTGATAACACTGAAATCTAAACAGGTTCTTCTATGGATTTGAGCATCACGAAACTGAAGCTCTTCAGACATAATAAAGAAAACATTTTCAAAGCATCATAGTAAACTGGGTAAAAATTATTCCTTACAAATTATAAACTAGGAATTAAAGAAGATTAAGATTATGGGCAAAGTATAATGTTCACTGAAAAAGCTCGGATTTATTTTTGCATTTATATATTCAGAACCTCAGGGTTTGAATACAAAATCTTTACAATAAAAACCTTATGCATGAACTCTAATGTATGGCACAGGAAAATGTCCAAGTGTGCACTGTCACTGTGGGCTGGCTGGGTATATTCTATACTATTGAGGCTGGCCAAAGAAGACAGGCAATCTTGTTTAGGAATGGCTCTACAGTAAACCATGGCCTGAGTGGTCATCTGTCTGTGATCTAAGGTTTGATTTTGTGCATCGTAGCTGTGTTACCTTTTCTCATTCTTACAGGGAAAAATGCTGTTGAGCAGTGTAAGAGTATTTAACCTGAAGCTATACAAGATAAGGGAAGTTACAACATAGAAAGACAAACGGTTGAGATGGTAATAACGACTTAAGGATTCATGAAGAAAATACTGACCTTCATGAAAATTTATATACCCCTAAAACACCCTCACAAACAAACAAAAGATGACAACTCAGCACTACTGCTTAAAGCCAGTTTAAAGCAATGGATGATGATAGTGAGCAAGTGAACAGGTAAGTTGGTAACATGCCAATCCTAGCTATCTACTGTGTACTGGCTAATGGGTAACTGGTGTGTACTGTTGGCTGTGCATATCCTGCTTGCAAAGTCTCTCTTTACACAGTAAAATAACACCTGAATAAAGGTGTTCATGAGGGAGGCTACATTGCCACCCCATAAGGCAACACAATTTAAACTCTATAAATAACTGTACATGCCATTTTGTCAGTAACATGAAACACAAACCAGGAAGCACAACTTTTATCCCATCTCCTTCTCCTACAGACCATACAGATCCAGCCTAGGTCACAGTCCAGAGTAAGAAAGCTTGCAACAGAGCTAGAATTAAGCTGACATCCTTTGATTTCTTTGTAGTGTTGTAGAATCCAGCTTCCACCTTGGGAAGTGTTTGTGATTTTTGATCTAACCATGAAGCTTTTCACTGAAAATTGAAATCTATGCTTTTCTAGCTCCTCATTTATACCTTCACAGGGGAGAAATAATATCAGTTCATGGTGTCATTCATATATGATATTCCCCAGGAGACTGATCTAAATCTTCATGAGGCTTGAAGGTCACTTGTATGTTCTTTGCTTTTCACCTGCAGAGGGTGATTTATAAAGGACAAGTTTATGATTTAATAGTTTTTGCTTGTCCTCGTTTAAATAAGTGACAATGAACAACTACTGTACTTATAAACATGACTGGAGGTTATTTTTGATCAACTTTTTATCTGCTATTCAACCTTTCTGAAGGGAGGATAGGCTATATTAAGACTCATTTATTCAATCAAAAAATAAGAATTGAACACTTCTGTTATTTAGCATGTAGGCAATTTTTTGTATCTTCAACAGCCTTCATCATCATCGATCTCACTAGCTTTTAGCATGCAAATAGGCACAGTTGTTATGGAAATTGTGGAACACAGATTTGACAACTTCAAAGCTGTAGAAGCGAAGTAGAAATGCCATTAAATTCTCACTAAGAGGCAAGATTGACCTGGGACAGGGCCAATCTATATCTGCCTCAATTAATTGTTAATGTATAAATGAATGTTACTAATGTTGATCCACCACATATTGGATTCAGCTCCTGCCATTAACGCTATGACTTCCATCACAGCATTTTAAAGATGCCTGTGTTCCTCCCCCTTCTCCCTCCCTCCCACCACATGCACACATTCTTAATAATATTTTCATTTCCATCTTGTAGTATTGTTGTAGAGATAGACAGGAGGGAGATGACTTTTGTGATACAATCAATGTGGAGCTTGACTTTCTGCTCAAGACATCTATTCTGCCCACAAAAAAAAAGCTATTTGACTTAGACAGCAGGTGGTACCCAGCCTCTCAGCTCTCTAGCTCAGGCCTGTAGGCTTCTCTTCTCTCTGAGGCACACTTGAGCCTTTGTCTAAACAACCATTTGTCCTATAATTCTAACATATCTCATCAATAATATGCGAGGCGTCTTAATTTTTTTTCTGTAGGAATAGCAATCTGACAGGGAACTTGATGGAAATTTTGAATTTAAAATCTTGTAATATGTGGTTGTTTTTTGGTTTTGTTTTTGTTTTTGTAAAACAGGTAGATCTGTACTTGGAAAATGTTTCTGGAATAGAGCAACACCTGTTTGAGCTCCAGGACTGATCATGAGCAACATGTATCCTAAACGAGAGTATTATATTAAAAGAAAGTCAGATCTTATGGATCAAAAGCATTTATTCAGTCCTTAGTTGAAACAATCATCTAAGCTCATTGACCTTCATCAAAAGAAAAAAGGACACCACAAAAGGGAATTGCACCCACTGTTCTCCTAAACACATTTCCACATAGGAATGACCTTTCTTTCAGTTAAGGAACTGCTAAGCTTGAGAAAGGATAAAATGCTTACATGTATGGAGATTGTTTACAGATGCCCAGAGAAATGAGGGACAGATGTGAAGAGACTTAAAAAATTGAGTGAAGTGAAAGAATACAAAAAAACATGTACAGTAAGAAAATATCTTTTAAAAAAAATAAAGTCATATCCACATTAGGAAAATACAAAAGGATATTAACTCTGGAAAATTAAATGTAAAAAGCCCAATAGCACAAGACACCGCCCCGCGCCCCCCCCCCCCCCCCCAAAAAAAAAAAAAAGTGAAGAACACCTTGCTAAGGGAAAAAATCCAACAAGAAAATCTTTGTTACAAGATGCTTGCCAGGGAGTCTGTAAGGTCAATAAACCATGAAAGGGTGAAGGAAGTACCTACAAATTTAGGAGTAGAAGGAAAAGTAGCTTATTCTTTCACATCTGTGTCTATTGCTGGAGATCTTAGGCATTCCCACACCAGAAACTTTCCTCACAGAAGGCTCTCAGAAAATGTGTCTGAAATTGAAGTGTGAACAGAAGAGGTTTCAGCACAACTCAACAAAATGAACAGCAACAAATTGATACAACCAGTTGGTATTCCCCCAAGAGCTGTAAAGGAACTTGAGTATGAAATAGCTAAGCTGTCAAAATTGAATGTAGTAACTTCTCATTTATAACTGCCCTAGTACTGTAGAATGAAAGGTAACATATGTGTTTCTTCTGGTTTCTTAGGAGGGCAGGAGGAGGGTGATTTTTTTATTTTCTTTCTCAAAACACTTTAAGGAGGACCTGTTGAAATGTTAACCAGAAAGACAAATGAAAGTAATACAAAATGAAAGAATGAGATTTGTTGTCCTAAGGATTAATAATAATGTTATGGAATAGTCAACATGGTTCCTATAAAAGAAAGTCTGAACATAAAACATTTTTAAAGGAGTCAAAAAGTGCGTGGACAAGAGAAATGGAGTCAAAAACGTCTAATTTGGTTTCTCAAGGGTACCTGACAACATTCTTCAATGAAAGGTTTTAGAGAAACAAAAGCATAAAGGAGGGCAACCATTAATCTTGTAAATTAATTACTGGTTTAGAATATAGCAAATCAAGGATAGGAATAATTAGGCAGCTTTCACATTGTAGGGAGATCACCAGTGGAGACTTACAGGGACCTGTTTTAAAGCTTTTGCTCTTGAAAATACTGATAAAGTCATAATAAGTGGAAAGTCATGACAAAATTTGCCAAAATAATTATCCAATTCTCATTTGTAAAGATAAAATCAAATTAACTTCAGCGTTGACAAATGCCAATGATGTACATGAAGAGGCCTTACTAAAGTCCAGGTAGACAACATCCACAGCCTTTCCCTCATCCACTGCATGGGTCACCTTGTCATAGAAGGAGATCACGTTAGTCAAGCAGGACCTGCCTTTCATGAGCCCATGCTGACTGGGCCTGATCCCCTGGTTGTCCTGTATGTGCCGTGTGATGGCATTCAGGATGATGTGCTCCATAAGCTTCCCCAGCACCGAGGTCAGGCTGACAGGCCTGTAGTTCCCCAGATCCTCCTTCTGGCGCTTCTTGCACATGGGCGTCACATTTGCTAACTTCCAGTCAACTGGGACCTCCCTGGTTAGCCAGGACTACTGATAAATGATGGAAAGTGGCTTGGTGAGCACCTCCGCCAGCTCCCTCAGTACCCTTGGGTAGATCCCATCCAGCCCCATAGACTTGTGTGTGTCTACATGGAGTAGCAGGTCACTAACCATTTCCCCTTGGATTATGGGGGCTTCATTCTGCTCCCACTCCCTGTCTTCCAGCTCAGGGGGCTGGGTACCCTGAGAACAACTGGTCTGACTGTTAAAGACTGAGGCAAAGGAGGCATTAAGTACCTCAGCCTTTTCCTCATCCTTTGTCACTATGTTTCCCCCTGCATCCACTAAAGGATGGAGATTCTCCTTAGCTCTCCTTTTGTTGCTAATGCATTTGTAGAAACATTTTTTATTGCTTTTTACCTCAGTAGACAGGTTAAGTTCCAGCTGGGCTTTGGCCCTTCTAATTCTCTCCCTGCCTAACTTCACGACATCCTTGTAGTCCTCCTGAGTTGCCTGCCCCTTCTTCCAAAGGCTGTAAATTCTCCTTTTTTTCCTGAGTTCCAGCTGAAGCTCTCCGTTCAGCCAGGGCGGTCTTCTTTCTCTCTGGTTCATCTTTCGGCACATGGGGACGGCATGCCCCTGCACCTTTAAGATTTCCTTCTTGAAGAATGTCCAGCCTTCCTGGACTCCTTGTCCCTTCAGGACTGCCTCCCAAGGGGCTCTGTCAACCAGGCTCCTAAACAGGTCAAAGTCTGCCCTCCAAAAGTCCCAGGCAACAGTTCTGCTGACCCCCCTCCTTGTTTCTCCAAGAGTTGAAAACTCTATCATTTTGTGATTGCTATGCCCAAGATTGCCTCCAACCATCACATCACTCACAAATCCTTCTCTCTTCGCAAAAAAGAGGTCCAGCAGCGCACCTTTCCTAGTTGGCTCCCTCACCAACTGTGTCAGGAACTTATCTTCTACACACTCCAGGAACCTCCTAGACGGTTTCCTCTCTGCTGTATTGTATTTCCAGCAGACATCTGGTAAGTTGAAGTCCCACACAAGAACAAGGGTCGTGAGACTTCTCCCAGCTGCTTCTAGAAAACTTCATCTCCCTCTTCATCCTGGTTGGGTGGTCTATGACAGACTCTGACCATGATATCTGCCTTGTTGGCCTTCCCCTTGATTCTTACCCATAAACAGTCAACCCTGTTGTCACCATCGCTAAGTTCTAGACAATCAAAACACTCCTTAACATACAGAGCTACCCCACCACCTCTCCTTCCTTGCCTGTCCCTTCTGAATACTTTATAGCCGTGCATTGCAGCACTCCAGTTGTGCGAGTCATCCCACCATGTTTCTGTGATGGCAACTATGTCATATTTTTCGTGCTGCACAACATCTTCCAGCTCGTCCTGTTTGTTGCCCATGCTGTGTGCATTGGTGTAGATGCACTTCAGTTGGATTATTGATCCCACCACAATTTGGGGGGAAGAAGACCTAATTCCTCTGTGACCATTGTCAGGCACTTCCGTGGTTTCTAACACATCTGCAACCCTTGCATCTTTGTTGCTGCATGGCTGTCCACTCCTTACCTCCACTGAGACTGCAGACCAAAGGGCCTTGCTAGCACACTGTCCCACAAACCCTGGTATGCTGGCCCCAGACTTATCTCTAGCGAGCCTGGTTTTATCCCTTTCCCCCTTCCAATCTAGTTTAAAGCTCTTTCAATGAGTCCTTCTAACTCCTGTGCAAAGATCCTTTTCCCCCTTTGAGACAGGTGTACCTTGTCTGTTGCCAGTAGGGGTCTGGCAGCTTCAAGAAGAAGACATTAAAAGATTAAGATGGACATTACATATAAATACAATCAATTCAAGAGCTGGTAGTTGGACTGGATGTGTCAATGTCTCTCTTTTTATGTTCAAAATGAAATCTTCATTTTAAATCTATATAGAGATTGCCCATCTATGAAATTATTGTGAAATCAAACTGTTTGTTACCAGTTAGTAGTCCATTGTTGCTTACTTAAAACATATGTACCGAGTTTTTCAAAGAAAAGATTTGAAAAATCTCTATTATTTTCATGCTCATGTGATAAACCATGTTTTTCTATATTGAAATAATTTATTTTCTAGAAATTTATGTAATTTATGCAGTACCGATGTTTCTTGATAATATTATTTTAAACTTTTTTTTTTCTCAGATTGGTAACAAAATGCAAGCTGATAAACATGTCATTTTTCATTTATTAATGTTTATTATCTCTGCAGAAGTTTTATTTGGGGATTCTTTTTAAAGAGTATTAAAAAAACCAACAAAATCCTTGGACTGATTTTGTGTCAAAAATGTAGTGTTACAGTGAAAATACTAACCTGAAACGAAAAAAGTGTCTATTGTAAGAATGCTTTACATTTAGGGTACCTTTGCACAATCCATGCCCTGACGGGATTTAGGATGTCGTAAAAATTTCACCTCCTTTAATACACTATCTTGTCTTAGAAATTTTTCACGGTAGGAAGTCCTTTAGGTTAGAAGTTCATTTAATTTGGGTGACTGCACTTTTTCCCCCCAAAATGGAAAGTTTCAGTTGAAAAAAATCAAAAAAATGAAATATCTATATTGTTGATTTGCAAGAAACACACCACTTATGATCATCAGCGGAAGTGACTATCTAAATAATACGTCAGCAAATCTTTATTAACTGTAGCAATGAAATCTCCAGTCTAGAGGCCAAGAAGCACAGAGAGACCACATCAACTCTACATAATGCAGAGCACAAAGATCTCCTCTGAGCCCAATTTTGTGCTTCTATGGCCCTAAACCGTAAAACTGCCTCATAAATATTTTTCAGTTCAGAGTGCCTGAGACAATGTGTGGCTATACCATAAGCCAGAAGAGCAATGTTTTAACAGAATCAACCTGACAGTTCATGCTGCCTACCCTGGTTGTGATCTGAGAGTGCATATGAGTGTCACAAGTTTTCTGAAGTAGTATTAGAGGAGTTTGGGGGTAGGGGGTGCATAAGTTATATCCACACTGTATTTCAGCCAGAGTATGTTCAGACATCTTTGCTATTTCACATGCCATTGTGCCTGAATATTATAGACCCTTCTAATAGGCCTTTTGTTCCTAGATAACATGCTTTATACAAACCATAATACAGTCCCCAAGACACAGCTGAATTAAAAGGCATGAGATATACATACATATATTTATTGTATTTTTATATATTCTTTTCTTCAACGGAGACAATACAGATCTACCCTACAGGAGACCATGAACCTTCAGATGAACGACAGGCATCATCTTATTGCAGAGTGCATGAGATAGGACAGGACCAAAGCACACTAAAAGATTTTACCATGAGTCTGTAAAAGAGTTTTTGCTGTTGCAGATTGCTGGGTCCATTGAAGTTTCAGAAAGCATCATAACTTTAAATGCAAGCTGACGTTTTGTAAGTGTCTTTGATTGTCTTCAAGCCTCCAAACTCCATGGTACAATGAAAAAGAATAGGATAAGAAAATATAAGCAGGAAAATAACCTAAAATTTGAATAATGTAATAAATTTAAGGTAAATCTACAGTTATTTGGGTTAGAGCTATTGGGGTTAGAAACCTCAATGAGTCTGGATGAAAAAGCAGGGAACTGACAATATACATACAATTCTAAGAAAATTGTGAAAATTTTGAATGCAGCTAGACAAAGTTGCATTACAAACAGTGGATTTGCTTCAGAGTTTTATGTAACTGATATATTTTGCCTGGTGACCCTTGTTCTACCCCACTTGAAATAAATGGCTTAACTGTATTTTCTAAAATGGATTCCAAAACAAAAATGTTAGCTGAGTTATGCACTGACAGGAAATTATTCTTTACTGAAGTGCTTGTAGAGAATTTCTAAGTTCCCTTGGAGCATTCATCTTTAAGGCAGATAATATAAAATTGAATAAATAAACACTGTCTTTAAGTGGAAGGAGGATGGGAAAGAAGTATATGTAGTAAAAAGATTTGTACAGCCAAGGGACAAGATGGGTCAAACCAAAACTATCAGCACTACAATAAAAGAATCCTGATATATTCTCCTAATACAGCATTAATGTCTTACCATAGTGGTGATCTTTGTGACCTTAGCAAGATCTACTGCAATTTCTCATGAGAACTCTGCATTGACTTATAACCTTGCTGGTACACACAGGAACATATAAATGACACAGATGCGCTATCAGTTAGAAACATAAGCTTCTTCTGGATCTTTTCAAATCCCATAGTTCATTGCTAAGGAACAGGAATAAAATAAATCCGTTTTGTGTGACACAGAAATGTCTCAGTTATAAGAAGGAAAACATCAGAAAATGTCATGAGCTGAATGTAAGGGGGACCTGTGGACATTATTACATAAAACATATCATGCGTATCATCAGCTGCACTTTTGAGTGTTACATCTCCAAAGTCATGAAGTACTTTTTTAGAATGAAGATGTCATGAACCATTGCATGGATTCTGGCCTTTGAATACTCAACTGCTTGGGAAAAGTTTAACTGATTTTTCAGTATTTCCTGAACCATTCAGGAACCAGACAGATTTCATTTAAAGACCCTTTACTTTTTCTGTGGTCTGTAACTGTAGTTACATTTTAGGGGTAGATAGCATCGTCCCTGCTATGAAGATAACAGTATACATATTTACATAAATTGTGTATGAGAAGGTGCATAGGAGGCTCCTATTTAGAATAGATAAGTGTTAAAAAAATGCCCAGTATGTCTTAAAGCATAATGATGTCCCTACAGTGACAAAAGCTTAAGATATTAAAATTGGCTGATTAAGAAATCATTGGTGTTCCCCTCCTGTTGGCAAGATATTTATAATGATTTTCATTAAGCAGAGGCATGACAATCAAACATGATGTATAACTTGCTAGTAAGAAACAAAGGTATAGGCAAGTAAAAAGAACAGTCAAGGTGATGGAAGTGAAAGGCAGGT
Source organism: Nipponia nippon (assembly GCF_047370975.1). Classification (NCBI taxonomy): domain Eukaryota; kingdom Metazoa; phylum Chordata; class Aves; order Pelecaniformes; family Threskiornithidae; genus Nipponia; species Nipponia nippon. The sequence continues at coordinate 112,349,047 of NW_028262358.1, read as the reverse complement.
TCCTTTACCAGCCAACTTTATACTGCCAACTTTACCCTTTTCTTAAAGCAAGATCTCACAAGTAGAGGGCTTTTTCTTTTAGATTGTATGTAAACACAATCCATATTGTAGAACTACTATATATATATATATAAAAATACATTTTCAAAGGCCCTTGAAGACTTTAGCCTCTAGAAATTTAAAGTGGCTATTCTCCAAATTATTAACCATCTTCCAAATCGTTTGTATAATTCACATTTTTAAAGGGGAAAAAAAAGGCCATAAAACTTTAGTATATATGACAGCATTAAAAATAAGCATAAACAATATATGCTTTTGTATGAAAAACCTATTCATTACAGAGTGACAATAAGATGCTTCAGGATTCTGAACTTGTTGTGATTAATGTACTTCTTGTTTGCATCAGCTTTGCTTCATGCCTTGCTACACACCCAAGGTGTGCATTAATCAGCACTGCTGCATAGTCTGTCAGATCTTGTTGCTTAAATAACGCAATCACTCATGGTGGGAGGTATCTAGAACTATAACAGATTTTCCCCTTTGAGCTTTAGAACTTCTTAAGTGGCTTTTGCAAGACATTTTATCATCATTCTAACAGTTTCACAGACACATGAACGTTTCATGTAGAAGTAAAGCAAATGAAATCTTTTTAATGTATAGATATCCTTGTTCTCCATTTGAGGAGTTTTACTCAGCATACTATGCAGTGAGTTACAGTGAGTTCATTTGAGACTTTCAGATGCAGTAGGATGGTACTGGAATTACATGGGTTTTGTAATTTAAAATAAAGTGTGATCTCTTTGTCACAACAAATCCTTCAAGGATGACAGTAACATCATCATGGATTTAATGAAAAATAGAAGATACCTGTATTTTGAAGAAAAAATATAAAAATCTGAAAAGAAAAACTGAAATCTCAAATGCATTCTCTCCAATATTACTTGGGAAAAATAAACATTTCATTTTTAATGACAGTCATAATTTTGTGCAAAAAATCATAGGAATCCAAGATTTCTTATTCCATTGATTTCTTCCTTCTCTAAGGGACCATCTCACATGTTGGAATGCCAAAAGAACTGATGTTTCTCCACAAAAAGGATATAAAATAAAAATAAAACATTTTTTTGACATATAGGAAGCAGGTTTTTTATCAAAACACAGAAATATATTGACAAAAGCAAGGGAAAAAATAGAATAGTTCCAGTTGGAATACAATAGAATATTTCCGTTGGAAGAGACCTACAACGGTCATCTAGTCCAACTGCCTGACCATTTCAGGGCCAATCAAAAGTTAAAGCAAGTTATTAAGGCCATTGTCCAAATGGCTCTTAAACACTAACAGGCTTGGGGCATTGACCACCTCTCTAGGAAGCCTGTTCCAGTGTTTGACCACCCTCTCAGTAAAGAAATGCTTCCTAATGTCCAGTCTAAACCTCCCCTGTTGCAGCTTTGAACCATTCCCACATGTCCTGTCACTGGATACCAGGGATAAGAGACTGGCATTTCCCTCTCCAGTCCCCCTCCTCATAAAGCTGTAGAAAGCAATGAGGTTAGCCCTCAGCCTCCTTTTCTCCAAACTAGACAAGCCTAAAGTCCTTAGTCGCTCCTCATAGGACATTCCTTCCAGCCCTGTAGCCAGCTTTGTTGCCCTCCTCTGGACACATTTGAGTACCTTCACATCCTTCTTAAATTGTGGGGCCCAGAACTGCACACAGTACTCAAGGTGAGGCTGCACCAACACTAAATACAGCGGGATAGTCATCTCTTTTGACTTGATAAATCTAGAATTTAATGCTTATTCTAAGTTAAAAATTTGAAGTGTTCTGTCTCTGTGAATGCCAACAGAGAGGAATACTAGTATCTAGATTTATGCTACTGGTTTAGGAAAATATCTGTTTATCTTGAGCATATAAAAGCTGAAAAAAGATGGTGCACAACTTTTAAGAAGACAATTCATTTATGTAATTATTTCTGTTTCTAGACTTTTAAAAATATGTAACAGTGTGTCTGTGGAAATTGCAAACCTCAGTTTGAGGGGTAATATAAGATAAGAACTGTTGTAATGTAAGCTAAAACTGCCCCACCAAACCCTACATGAGAACAACAAAACTCTGTATTTAAAACTAAACTTCAGACTTTTTTTCCTTTTTTTTTTTTTTTCCTATTGCAGAGTCCAGACACAAGAATTCTCAATTCACTTGGAGTGGATCTCAAGAAGGTCTTGGTTTATATAAAATGAAAAAGTAGGCAGGAGTCAACATTCTTCAGAATCATCACTTCAACAAGAATCAGAACAATTAAGCAAAAGAGAAAGGAGGATAGCAATTTCCCAACCATAAACTAAAGCAGTGAAGAACAAGAGATTTTTCAAGTGGAGAATGATTAACTGCGGTTGTGCTCTACTTGGATTTAGAAGCAGCACTCCACATTCATTACTGATTTCCCAATACTGAACTGAGATTAAGAAATTGGACATATGCTTCACACCAAGGATATGCAATAGATTCCTAGAGCCTGCATGTTTTTATCACTGGGAGGTAACTTAGAAATTTGCATATTGAAAAATGTTTTACTACAGTTTTAATACAAAAACAATATCTTTGCTATTTCATATACCAAAACACAAAACCCCACACTTGCCAGCTTCAGATGGTTGAACTCCAGATGGGCCATTACCACTTTATACTCAGAAGATCTTTCCACAAAGACAGTCTCATCGTAATGTGTTCTATTGCTTGGCTATGTTTTATAGACAAGGAACTGAAGCTGAAAAAAGATTTGAGCCCAAATTCTGCTCATATTATGCTCTGTACCACCAGTTTCTTCTGACCTCAGTAAAGTAAGTAAATCGGGGAACAATTATAATGTATGATTTGCTCAAGATCCCTTGAAAAGCTGGCGAGATTTGAAACAGACATTATTACCAGCCTTCTAAATCAATTCTAAACTTAAAGATTGCCAAGCAGGATTTTATTATCTTGTCTTTTCCTAAGTTGATATAAATTCCATTGTTTAACTGTTTTAATGAAATAAATCCTGTAAAAATCTATTGCTTGAGATTAAGCTGTTAAAATAAATAAATGTTTTATATATTAACAGATATGTTGGCATGCCCAAGGTTTAGATGGATATTTCTCCAGTCTTTTGTACAAAATTTATCTAAACATGAATAGATTAAAATAACTGGGAAATCCACATAAAATAAAGAACCCTAAAAAATTCTATTCTCAATTAAAATATATTTCTTTAGTATTCAGACTCCAGAAAGCATTTGTATGCCATTATGATAGGAAGAGGTTTGTGTGCACAGCATGCAAATAATTTTCTTAAAATATGGACCATGACAGATATGTAGCATGTAATTTCTATAAAGAAAAAGAAAATACATGAGAATAGTTTACACGGTAAAGCACACAAAACAGAGTGCATTTTGAGTAAGTAAAAGCAGCTGCTTTGTGAATGGTCAACAGACTCAAAATAGCCTATTCAAAGCAATTTGTTGAATATTTATGATTAAGAAATACATTTGCAAGGTGAACAATTTATGCACAAAGTGTTCACAGATTATTCAACCAGTTTGAATAGTATCCTCTTTAAGGAACCTCTTTATCCTTTAGGTTATGTTTCTTTCCTCAATTAGTGGGAGCTGTGAGTCATGGGGTGTTTATAGCATCTGTACTTCCACCAAATATGAAATTTTTCAGTTGGGTTGCTAAGACAGATAAAATAAAAGGCATGACAGTTCAAACCTGTGTCTTTATTGTGGGCGGATATAAACACAGCAAAATGACAAAAAAGTAGGATATACAGTAGAGAATAACATAAGTTTGTGACTAACAGAATACATTTTTACAGAATTGTTTAAGAAAAACTTTATTTCATATTCTTGGGTTCATTGTTTTTGTTTTTTTTCAGAGTAAAAATAAAAAGAAATCATATTTGCAGAAACAGATACAAGTATAACAGTCACCAGAGTGTATGAGAGAGATTTTCTGTGGTCCATAGGTGAGGTCATCTGTCTGAGATCCAAACTCCCAAGGTAACAAAGGGAAGAAACACTCATTTAAAAAAAAAAAAAAAAAGCCTTAGTTAAGGTGTGCAGGATTACACCAAGGCTGTACAAACCAGTTTGTGTCTACCTCTTTCCTCTCAGCTCACTATAACAAGCAAAATTAATGTTTCGTTTCTTTAATTACAAAAATCTATATAGACTATAACACTGAAAGTAGGGAAATGCTAACATTTGATACAGCTCCCTTGCACATAAGCATTATAATACACGATGTTTATGATCTCTTTAAGCCAAAGCACTCATGACTTATTCAGCATGCTGGAAGAATGGGCTCAGGATAAAGAAGTAAAGATGCATCATAAATGGTGTTAATGGAAGGAAGAATACTTCATTTTCTCTAGTTATTGGGAGTTACATCGAGAACAAAACAGAACTACAGAAGCAAAAGTTTAAATCTCTTGGTTTAAGTGAATACTACAAAAAATAAAATAACAATTAAAAAAATCAGTCCAATTCCTGCCTCAGCTACAGGTTTTGTATTATATTCTTATGAAGCTACATGACAAGCTTCTTGTCACTAGTTTTTTACAATGATTTAATTCTCATTTTTTGGTGTCTTACACAAGCCCAAAGCTTAATATACATAGTGGTAAACACCCACACCTTTAACTGATGTAAATGAGAGAGCAGGTACCTAGTAAAGGTAACAGCCCATGTTATTGTATGGCTGGATGTCAGCAGGTCTAAGATGTTATGCACAACCAGGACCACGGAAGAAATTATTGGTTCAGGCTTGTCCTTATTTGTGAAATGTTGTCCTACATCAGAGAAGGCAACCATAACTGACATGGCAGGGCTACCACATTTGAAATTCCAGGAAGCAGAATAGCTACCTATATTGTACAGCATTTCAAAGAATATCAGTAAACACAGTAGAATTGCCTTGAAAAGATTTAGGAAAAGGATGTCTCAGTTCTGGGTTGCTACCTACTCATTACACTGAAGTTATCATGGGTCTTATGGGGTTCAGGAAATGACAGGCTATCATAAAACACTTTCAGAAGTATTGGGAGATGTTGCCTGGGTAACTTAAATTCTAGCATCCCCTAATTAAAGAGCTTAACTTACTTTCTTAAGACATTCTTTTTTTAAGAATCTTGTTGGCATAATCATCTACTTCATTAAACTGGTTCCATGCCACTGTGACTGAACTCTTGTCAACAGAGTCAAAGCAAAGCAAAACTGGTGTAGTGAGGTGAAGAATCAGAAGTAACATGAATAAAACAGTCAAATTGAACTTTCATCTTGTCAGACTTTTTTGTTGTTAATATTTATATAATTATGCTTAGCTAGGTACACAAGTGGGAATTAAGATTGGAAATGAATGGTCTGAAACCGCTAGGGTTTTCTTTGGATTTTTTTTTCTTGGTGCGGGAGGTTTAGGTTTTTTTCCCTCTTTAAAATAACCTGCCAACTTCTGGAACTCATTATATCAAAGTAATGCATATAAGCAGCACAGTGCCCAGTGAGTACTTCAAAATAGGACTTAGTCCTAACAATATTATGATTAGGAAGTTGCATCAGGTATTTCCTATGCAGTGCCAGGAAAAGGCTGAAATTTTGGTCTCCTCCAGATCTCACGGCTAAATAAAATGAAGAGGATATCTATTACTGAGTAGTATTTATCATCTTGAACAAATTAACTTCTGAAGTTAAGAGTGCATATTGTCCCTTACTTTAAAAATTCAAGGAGTCAGTACTTGAAAACATAGCGTATTTCCCTTTGTTTCTCCAAACAGATCAGTTAACACACTGAAAACTAAAAGACCAAACTGTGTGTTTTCACAGCTGTATTGAAATTCACATTACCAGTTTCCACCTGCCTAAGCATGAGACCTGCAGTACTCTGAAGCAGGCCATCCAGTTCCACCTGTTGGAGGTCTTTTTTTTCCTGAAAATATTTCAATATGCTTTGGGTCAGAAAAGGAGTGAGTGTAGCTGCAGATATACTAAATGTGCTCAGGCTGTTCCTTGCACTGAGGTCAAACGGCACAGAAAGGCCTGCATATATAACCTACAGCTCTCATCCTCGAAAGGTGAACAGCTTCATGAAGACAGTCCTCTGGAAATGGTTCCTTCTCCGCCATAACTTTCATACTGTACTCAGGAATTGTTTAGGAAAGTACTTGTTGGCCTGGACCAAGACAGCACCAAGCACATTTTGAACAATTTAATATTATAAATAATCAGATTGCAGTACCTATCAAGTTCCCTTGATGACTTTTTTTGACAAGTATAACCATAACATCGGTGTTCGTATACTACAGTTTATAGGTTTGGATACATACAAGAAGGTGATGAAGATGCTAACACCAGCAAATATTTTAAACAGCTATATTATAGTATGTATTATCGTGCTGGTTTCAGCTGGAATAGTGTTGATTTTTCTTCCTAGTAGCTGGTATAGTGCTGTGTTTTGGATTTAGTATGAGAATAATGTTGATAACACGCTGATGTTTTAGTTGTTGCTAAGTAGTGCTTACACCAGTCAAGGACTTTTCAGCTTCCCATGCCCGGCCTGGCGTACAAGAAGCTGGGAGGGGGCACAGCTAGGACAGCTAACCCAGACTGGCTAAAGGGCTATTCCATACCATATGATGTCATGCTCAGTACATAAACTGGGGAGAGTTGGCCAGGCGGCAGCAATTGCTGCTCGGGGACAGGCTGGGCATTGGTCAGCAGGTGGTGAGCCAATTGTATAGTGTATCACTTGCTTTGTATATTATTATTATATTATTATATTATTATTATTATTATTTACTATTACTACTATTCTATTTCATTTTACTTTAATTATTAAAATGTTCTTATCTCAACCCACGAGTTTTCTGACTTTCACCCTTCTAATTCTCTTCCCCATCCCACTGGGGTGGGGGGAGTGAGCGAGTGGCTGTGTGGTGCTTAGTTGCTGGCTGGGGTTAAACCATGACAATTATAAATATATAATCTTACATTATGACTTCCAAGAAATCAAACATTTGAACACTTTATTGTAAGGAGAAAAGTCACAGTAGGAGGAAGAGAGATGACATCTGGACATATGACCACATGCAGTACTGGTTAAGCACAACCCATAAAATGTTACTGTATGGAGCATAGTCCTTTTCGTTGTTTTCCTCCTTCATTTTTTGCAGGGTGATGAAATTGCCTAAACCTCTTAGACGCTACAACAAGGCAGCCAGGTAAATGTCATTTCCTTATTCTCTTAAAGAAAATCCCTCTCAAGGGCGTTACAGGACACAATAGTCTATATTGAATGGACGAATACCATCAGGATTTAGACAGTTATACACAGGAACAGGAGACAGAAGTGAGGCAGAGAGGTCATGATTCTTGGGCAAGGCAATATCATCTTTTTGTGAATTTTTATTTTTTCCTTCACTGGTTTACTGTATTACTCCCCTACTGCATTACTCCCACAGTTTTTTCCTCACACTTACTGAAGTTCCTATGAAATGGTCATTATTGATTGCTTTCTTTTCATTGGATGGGTGGGTAGATGTGATAGCATTCCTGAGCTGCTGTGTTAAACCTGGTCTATGCCATTTGGACCTGTACTAGATAGAAAGTATGTAAAACCATAGTGTGGCTTTCATCAAAGCTGCCTGTAAAACTAAATCAAAAGACTGTGTTTCAAAAATGCTTGGGAGGGGGGAAGGGGGCAGCAAGAGAGACAGACCATGAAAAGAAAGAGTTGTCTTAACATCAAGTTTAAGAACTTATTTCACTTGCTGAATGTTCTAAAATGCCTGGTCTTTGTGGATAATTTTTCCCTTCACAATGACAGATATGTTCTGACAAGGTCATAAGAGATGGAAATGCAGGTGCTGTGTGCTCCCCAGCTAAAGCTTACTGCAACAAGGAGTCCTTGGTATTTTGCAATCAGAGGCTGCCAAGAAAACATAAAATATTCTGACTGTCTGAGTAGAGCTCACTGGTTATTACCTATGTTTGAGGGAAGTATCTTCATGGCAGCAGCTGAACTGGGGTGTGGCAACAAGATGAGAATTCGTTTCCTCCCAACCCTGCCCTAGATGTGCTAACACATCTATTAGAGCACCAAAACCAGCATGTGATTAATTCTAAGCTGCACCAGACCAGAGTCTTATCTTGATTAAGCCACTATAAATCTAGAATAACTACAGAAGTTACACTTCACTGCAACTAAGATGAGAATCTGGCTTCCCACATGTAATCCTTGATTCTCAGCTCATGACAGCAGTGTCAAATTAGGAATATTTTTTTTTTTTAAATCACTGCAACATGATAGGATCGCCCAGAATGTGGAGCTTGACACAGTCACTTTCTTTGCTTAAGCCTCCTGAATCACTTGACCTGGTGTGATGGATGCACTCAACCCCTTGACCAAGCTGGCGGTAGTTTGGTGCAGGCTCCAGAAGAGGTAAAGGCCTGAGCTGTAGCCGGGCCATGAACTCCTTTAGTTTCAATCCGTCCTCTGAAAACCCACAAAGGAGCAGAGTGTCCCTGTGAGCATCGATGCATATGAACACTGGAACACCGATCATGCAATTGACACATGAATAGCGGGTGACTTTTCCAAGACTCATTTAACAAGGGACAAAGAAAGTTATGGGTACGAGGAGTTTCCTGCATACCTTTTCCATCGCATGTAATTTGACTACAAGGCAACCACTTTATCCTATAAATATGACAGCCTAAGTGAGCTCTTTTTTTGAGCTCTCCCTGCTAGGCAGCGTGAATGCATGGTGGTGATCTCCCCTTGAGCTGGGACACCTGTCAAGGTTGCTCCTCGAGGCAGAGAGACCTTTTACCAGCAACAGATCTTTGGTAAGCAACCGATATCACGCATAACTTTGTAGTATGGTAACTTTGATTTTGTCTTGGTAACTTTGATTACATGCTGAACTGATGCTAATGAAACATTATCTGAATTTTGCATGGACAATGCTTTAGACACAAACCATTGTCCAAGTCTGAGATTAGGACTGGATCCAGCTGCACCTAGACTCTTCTCTGATGAAGGAGTTTAGAAAGCAAGGGGATCCTTTCTGAACCTCATGACTCAACAGGAGGGCCTTCCTTACCCTATTAAATATTCTCTGTTGACCAAGTCTAAGAGTGGACTTAGTCTCACCTAAGCTCCTGTTAGGAGTTTAGAAAGCAAGGGGGTCTACTCTGAACCTCCTGACTCAACGGGAGGGTCTCCCTTATTCTTTGCATTTTTGGTCTCTCTGTGAATCATTCTAACTCAATGTAACTTAATTTTCCTTTGTATGATTGTATGATTCTTCCATGCAGTAATTAATAGAGTGAACCTTGCCATCGAACTTAACAAAGTCACACTTTTTATTAAAACCGCTTTTGCTGATACTTTTGTTAGTGGTTCCTTAAGCGCTATAACTAACCGATTAGTGACAATATATTCCAGGAGATTATGCAAATTTCAAATCAATAAATTCTTGTGTGAACAATAGACTTAACAACTTGATTTCTTAGAAATTTATTTTCTAGACCTTCCTCTGAAATACACCAAGCTCTATTCCTTTTTCTTTGTTTCATTTCCCTGATTGTTCTCTAGTTTGCACCAAGTATCATATTTCATGCCAAAACCCAGCTCTCCGTAATGTACTCTGAGTACTGGCAGAATGAGAGTCAGCACATTCTCTACCAGTCTCCAAGCTCTATGTGTGTTGCTGGACAGCCAGCAGATCAAGCAGAAAATATAACTATTAAGTCCGCTTTACAGCCTTCTTTCACCAGGAGAGAGAATTTCTTCTCTAACTAGTAATTTTTATTAAGATGTTGGAAGTTCAGACTTTTGAAACCTCTAGCCTTCAGCTATACTTGTTGAAACTCAAGGCTTTTATACATTATTTGAGGTAACTGGCAGGGAACAGTCATTTCTGTCTTCCCTTAGTTTGTTCCTGGCTTAGGAAGCCATAATAAAAGCAGAGTTGAGAAGATTCTTTCTGTGTGAGAGTGTATGCTAATTCATTAGTGACTTTTTCTCTTCCAGGACCTATATAACATCTTGCCAATTAATTAAAAGAAGTGTGAAATAGAACTTCTAGGAGTCCACTTCTTGATGCTACAGCATGATCCTATGGGCCCACACCATTTATCAGCTTCTTCCCATACCTTAAAAGTAGAAAAAGTGTGTATAGTCAAATGTCCCTTCTTTTTCCTGGACTTATTAACAGCTTACAAAGAATATGAAAATACATTCAACCAAAAATACAGATCTGGCCAGCAATGCCTCAAAATGAAATCAGGATAAAGAATAAAGCCAGTATAAAGTATTAAATCAGTAAAGTGCTGAAGTTTTCCCCTAGCAGGCAAATTTTCAGACATTCATTTCCTCATTGCCTCCTATTTCTCTCAGTTTTAGATACCTAAACTTTCTGTCTATAAAGGAGAAGAATCTTATGAAAAAATTTCTATCATGCTCCCCCTCCCCCATGCAAAGCTGTAAAACTTTCCAGTTTTCTCTCTGCTTTGGAAATTTGTTGTATTGGTTCTTCACTGTCCTCCTTTCAATTTGCTGAACCACTTCTTAAAGACAACATCACATTTGCTGTGCATGGCATCCTCTTATTTGCAGTTGTGGCTAGTCACTCATCCTGGCCCAGTCAAAGGAAGTTGGAGGTCTATCACTTAATACTTTTTGATTGCCAGAGGTTAAGGTTAGAAAAAAAAATCTTCTCAAGGGAGACATAAGCCCATTCAAAACAAAATAGTGAGGTAGGTTACTGTCTTATGGTCTTCTCACAAATCTGAAAATTGACTGACTTCAAAAGGCTTTACTCTAATTCTCACTTATTCATTTACATAAAAGTCTAGGTGAGAATTAAGCCCTTTTATGTCAGTAGCCATGGGTGATTTTGTTCTCTTAGGTTTTCTAAGCACTCAAGTCTGGAGAATTTAAAAATACCAAAGAAAAAAATCCTAACAAACATATACAGACAGTAAGCGCAAGGAAGCAAACAAGAGCAAAAAATGTACTACAGATGGTTAAAGGAATGTCAATGGATTTCTCTTTCTTCATCTCTTCAGTATTCAAAAATAATCAGCTTCCTTGAGAGAGATGCATGTTTTTATATAAGAAACATTGTTACAATAGGGATCTTGTCTCATCTCATGTACAAATGTAGCTTAAGGTTATCATGTTTTATATATTTCACTTCTGAACTGTGTTGTGTTTGTAAGGCTGTCAGCTGCTTTATCATAAACAGCAAATACAATTTTTCTCATCCAAGTAGCAGCATTTATGAGAACTGAAGCCTCCATCTTGCTCGCTCACAACTGATCTTTCATAAAAAGTTCTCTATCCATCATTCTCAAGTTCAGCCTAACTTTTATTCTGTTTAAGAATACATTACTCTGCATTTCCTCCTGTGAATGCACACAAAACCAGACCTTTGCTGACACTTCAGTCTGTATCATCCATGCCCAAAATATATCCTGTGCTTTGTAGAACAGACTGTGTCCCTAGGAAAATGGGAGCATGTTTATTGCTCTCTACACATTTCTTAAATCAGTGGTACAGCTCTATATACGGGATACAAAACGAAGAATGACTTAATGTGTTCTGATGTAGTGCAAGAAAAATTGTTAAAGATGAAAAAGCAAAAGTATTTTCAGATTCTACTTAGTGGATCCCCAAACTTTCCCCCTCAACAGTTTTTATTTGATTATATTAACTGTGGGAAGTATAATTCAATCTCTTTTATTCAATAGATACAAACTTTGTCCAAAAATATGAGAAAATGCACCGAAAGGTTCTAATATATGCTTTGATTTTAAATGAGAAACATGAATTTATACCACATCTGATTATAGACTATAGGTCTAAATCATCCATGTACATTTCCATACTTGGCGTTCACCTAAACAGAAAATGGCTTTTAGATTTAGAGGCAGTAGATATCTATCTTGTATGAACTATTCTGTGGGATCTCTACCTTGAGTATAGTTTTGAATGAGTTTAAAAATGTGATTTAAAAATAAACAAACCATAGGTAGTCCGAACTGTTAAACTAAGAATGTATGCTGTGTTTCTCTTCAGCCTCTCTGACACTCAGAATGTAGCATTCTTTCCTGAAGATTATTTAGTTCATTATATTAAACATGCATAATCCAGTCTCAACTTCTAATCATCTCTCATCTAAATTTGTCAATTAACCAGATATATAATGACTCCACAAAGTTACAGTTAGGATTCTAACAGAGGTTATAATTACTTATATTTATGTAAAACCAGGAAAAGGTTGAGGGAAAGGGGGATCACTAGTGACTGTCATAAAGGAGAAGTAATGTCCAGAATATAAAAAAAATTGAGAGGAGTTTCAGTCAGTTGAAAGGCAATTCAAATAAAATAGAGAGAGCAATAAACATTGCTTAAATCCTGACTTCCAACCTTTTTTCTCTATTCAATCTTGTCGTATTACTGATGATTACATAGATTATAAAAGATGATGGGTTTGAACGCTTAGGCTTGGAGAAAGGTGAAAGAGGGTCACTTTGGAACTTCTTTGATACTCAGTCTAGGACAAGCAATTTAACTAATTCTTTTTTTCCCGTGGTTGTTTTGTTTTGTTGTTTGTTTGTTCGGTTTTTTTTAAATACAGTGGTATATATTTCTATTTTAAACTTTGTACTTTAGTGTATCCTTTTAGAAACATTATAATTTTATGCTATGCAGTACCATTGATTCAAGCTTTATGTTTTGATGCCACTGCAATTTCTCTGGCAATGATAGCTCATCTTGTTCAAACACAAATTTAATGTCTGGTTGTATTAGATATGACAGAAGTGTTTTGTTTACAAAATCCACAGACAACAGTACTTTCTTCCCTATGTTTTCTAGGATAAAGTGAAAACTTCTTACCATCGGTGCATTTGAGTCTTGGCCTGTCTGATTCTCCTATTAAATAATAGGAGACTATTTTAGGAAAGGGGACGCAAAAAACTAATCCAGGTATTTCTGAAAATGCACTTTGAAGTTCATATAAACCATTATTAACCTGTTAAACAATAACTATTAAATGATTATGAATGGTTTCAAAGAATGCATTTCATTCCTGTGTCAGTGAAACAATTCAGATGAAGAGCATAATCTGTGTCCACTGAGTGGTTTGATTATGAAGTTTACACAACTTGCAGGAATTTCTTTAAGGCCTGAGATTCTGGAATAACACTGACTTTGGGTATCCCACTTTTCATTGTAGTAGTTTTCATTTTGCATGGATATGAGGAAAACCTTTACTAAGTAAAAAAACCAACTAACCAACAAGAAAATCAGAAAAAAACAGAAAAAAATCATAATTTGAGAGTTACCAAGATGCCGATTTTAATGTTGGGACAGCTTTTACAGAACTGCTAGGATTGTGAGTTCATTTTTTCCCTAAAGTCTCAATTTCCATTAAGGTCCTAAATTTCACTGTTCTTGAAATTAATATTGACACTGTTGCATACCATAGAACCATAGCCAATCTCTGTCAAGATGACTTTATTTGGATTTGAAAGATATACTCTTCTTGGGAAAGAGTGCCTCCTTCTAGGTTTGTGTGTCTTTTTTTTTTTTTTTTCCAATGAGGCAGGCAGGAGAGACTGTTACATTCTCTCATATTCTGTATTACACAAATTTTAAGGAAATAGAAAAGTACAGATAGTATGAAAATAAAAGATGGATCAGGGATATTGAAGGGATGCAGAAGATGACGGAGTGGTATGTGAAAAATGAGAAAATATATTGAATGTACAGAAAACTGAGAGGAAGCAGAGATTAAATTGTCAGACCGATTAGAAATATGAAAGGCATAAAGGATTGTATAAAGTTAGGGACAGGGACAGAAAAGGGCAGTTGGGACAGCACTTGTTCCTTCTGAACAGTTAGAAGCCCACTTTTCTGTATTTACAGAAACACAGACTTGGAGATTAACCTGAAAGCAAAAGGTGGTTGCTTCCTGAAGGCTCAGAAGTTAAAAAGCTCGGTTTTGTTTCCATGATTTAAACCAGTCTCATTTTTTTGCAGGGAAGAAGGGAGGGAAAGCTGTCAAGTTGTTTGACTGCTTGACTTTGGCAGTATTGCCCTTTACACAGGGATGAATTGCACCCTAAACAAACTCATTATGATCTGCAATAAATTATGCTTACTTTTTATGATGTATTCATTTACACTCTAGAATGCAGTGAGTGAGATTCTACTGTAAACCATGCCAGAACACACAATTGTATGAAAGGAAGAAAACAACTGAAAAGGAGAAAAGGGGGGAAAAAAAAGACTTATGTTAATCTATGACATTTTAAGCAAGGCAGAAAACAGGGAATTCTAATCTACTTTTAAACTGTATATTATAAAAAGACCATATCTCCACCTCACAAAAATTAATGTGGACATCTGAATGCACACCATCAAATTTTACTCATAGTTAGTCTTCTAAGAGAGTGCATTTTCTACTTTATAGTAGACATTTTTGGTCCATAATATCTGGTAGTCTTTCCTCTTGTTTTTTTGTTTGTTTGTTGGGGGTTTTTTGGTGACTGTTGCCATACGTTTAATCTACCTTCATCACAAAACCTATTTTATTCCTTCTTTTATCTATCTATCTAGGAGAGACTGGTTTAGCTTTTGGATGCCATTTGGCTAAACTCAGCTTAAAGCTGTCTGATTTTCAAATGTTTTCAGCAGTATACTGATCTAGAGGGCACACTTTATGAGTTGATATAATAATTTTGGTGTTGAAGGAATTGTGGAAAACAGAATTTAAAAGTATTTCAAAGAATCTAAAACATTAAAGGAAGCCTGAGAAAAAATATTTCATTAAATAGATCCTCTATCCAGGAATGAGGAGATAAAATGTTGTTGTGGTTTAATCCCATCTGGCAACCAAGCACCACACAGCCACTCGCTCAGTCCCTTCTCCCCCAGTGCGATGGGGGGAGAATCACAAGGGTAACGTGAGAAAGAAATTCATGGGTTGAGATAAAAACAATTTAAGAATTAAAAAGATATAATCATAATTTTAAAAAATTGTAAGGAAAAGAGGGGAAAAAAAAAAAAAGCAAAGAGTGAGGAAAATAAAGCCCAAGAAAGAAAAGTGATGCAAAAGAAAACAATTGCTCACCACCAATGGACCGATGCCCAGCTAGTCCTTGAGCAGTGCTCCCCCCTGCCAACCTCCCCTCCAGTTTTATTGCTGAGCATGGTGTCATATGGTATGGAATTGCGGGACAACTGGGGGATCAGGCCCAGCCAGCATGGGTTTATGAAAGGGAGGTCCTGTTTCACTAACCTGGTCTCCTTCTATGACAAGGTGACCTGCTTAGTGGATGAGGGGAAGGCTGTGGATGTGGTCTACCTGGACTTTAGTAAGGCCTTGGACACAGTCTCCCACAGCATTCTCCTGAAGAAGCTGGCTGCTCATGGCTTGGACAGGTGCACTCTCCGCTGGGTTAAAATCTGGCTGGACGGCCGAGCCCAGAGAGTGGTGGTAAATGGAGTCAAATCCAGTTGGCGGCTGGTCATGAGTGATGTTCCCCAGGGCTCAGTGTTGGGACAGGTCCTGTTCAATATCTTCATTGCTGATGTGGATGAGGGGATTGAGTGCACCCTCAGTAAGTTTGCAGATGACACCAAGTTGGGTGGAAGTGTCGATCTGCTGGAGGGCAGGAAGGCCCTGCAGAGGGACCTGGACAGGCTGGATCGTTGGGCCGGGGCCAGCTGTATGAGGTTCAACAAGGCTAAGTGCCAAGTCCTGCACTTGGGTCACAACAACCCCATGCAATGCTACAGGCTTGGGGAAGAGTGGCTGGAGAGCTGCCTGGCAGAAAAGGACCTGGGGGTGTTGATTGACAGCTGGCTGAACATGAGCCCACAGTGTGTTCAGGTGGCCAAGACAGCCAATGGCATCCTGGCCTGTATCAGGAATAGTGTGGCCAGCAGGACCAGGGAGGTGATAGTGCCCCTGTACTCGGCACTGGTGAGGCCGCACCTCGAGTACTGTGTTCAGTTTTGGGCCCCTCACTAGAAGAAGGACATCGAGGTGCTGGAGCGTGTCCAAAGAAGGGCAACAAAGCTGGTGAAGGGTTTACAGAAGAAGTCTTATGAGGAGCGGCTGAGGGAACTGGGGTTGTTTAGTCTGGAGAAAAAGAGGCTGAGGGAAGACTTTATTGCTCTCTACAACTACCTGAAAGGAGCTTGTAGTGAGGTGGGTGTTTGTCTCTTCTCCCTAGTAACAGGTGATAGGACGAGAGGAAATGGCTTCCAGTTGCGCCAGGGGAGGTTTAGATTGGATATTAGGAAAAACTTCTTCACCAAAAGGTTAGTCAGGCACTGGAACGGCTGCCCAGGGAAGCGGTTGAGTCCCCATCCCTAGAGGTATTTAAAAGACGGGTAGACATGGTGCTCGAGGACAAGGTTTAGTGGTGGACTTGGCAGTGCTAGGTTAATGGTTGGACTTGGTGATCTTAAAGGTCTTTTCCAACCTAAACATTTTTATGATTCTATGATTAATCACCCAAATTTTGTTCTGATTCTTTTCTTTGGAAGAACCACATTAAATGGTAATTTATTTTTTTTTGTTTTATGTCTGCTTCTCTCTACTTGTGGAGTTATTATAAAACACAGCTGTTGATTTGGTTTCATTTAAGAAAGATGCACTGATTTCCAAGAAATGGCGCAAATATCATGAATGCTGTTTTATATGCTTCAGGTTATTATGTTCATGTAATATCAAACCTTGTATTCAATTAGATCTTGATTTATGAGCTTCATTTCTTATTTCAATCCATCAGACATTTTACAGGGCAAACAACAGAACTACTGAATATGATAAACACGTCAAAGTCAGTGAAGGATTATGATCTGGTATGAATATTATGTGTTTCACATAACAACAGTACAGTTAGAACTGTTTGTCAACACTTTGTTATAAACTACCTACTCTTGGGGATTACAGTAATATTATTATGTATACAGTTCTTCAGGGCCAAAATTGCAACTCAAAAGCTTTCTAGAGTGAGCTTTCTTCTCTAGAGTTGCCTATTTCTTCTCCACATTGTCCTTCCTCAAATTTTATTAGTAGGGATGATCTACCTAATGTATGTAAAATGATTCTCTTTAACTATATGTTTTTGGTAGAATATTATGTGCTTTCTACTAACATCGTCATTGCCAAAATTTGAATGAGTAACATTGAAATACTGATAAAATATTGATCACTCCTAATTACCTCCGTCATAGCAATATTATTGCTTATACAAACAGCAGTGAGTATATCAGTTTTCATACAAGGTATGTAGTAAGTCCAGGTATAAGGTATATCCTGGTAACTTCCTAGTCCCAACATCATACAACTACAGCTTGGGACACATTCAGCCAATTCGTTAGTAACAGATCTTTTTATAAAAGAAAAGTAAGAAAGAACAAGACCACAAAGCTGGCAAGCTGACTGTCTCTTTGCTTTCTTCCACAGCTTCCCACTAGCTAACTTGTAACTCTTCAGAGCAATGACTGATCTTACTCTACGATCAAAAAGCCTAGGGAAGAGCTCAGATCTCTTTTAACCTGCTTTTCCCTTGCAAGTCAATCTATCTGAGACCTGCCTATCAATCAGAGATATGAGTAGGCTGAATCCACAAGAATGTTTGAGAACCATAGGGAAAAAGAAAACACCACAGAAAAGTGAAGTTCTTACCTGAAATATATTAATATATACACCAGAAAGTACCCAATTAAACAAAATAATGAATGAAATTGCAATTCATACAAAATAGATTTTCTTTGTTCAGGTTGATTTGGAACTAACAACAGATCATACTCTCTAAAACCTTAATCAAATATCAGAAACTTTGATGATGAACTTCAATTTGCATTTGCAAAGTTAAGAGAAAATTGCAATTGTTCAAGATTAATTACTGAGAATGCAATTAAGTTGCCTAAAAGTATATATCTAGTGCTTGTGGCTTCCAGCTGCCACTGCAGAAGCTCACAGGTCTATTACAGGTACTGTATTTCACCTGCAACATGTAGCTGCCCCAAATACCTTAGATATCTAAGATGACATTAGACACCCATGCCTTGGCGAACAAATAATATGCACTCTTGATATGCAAATAGACAGGATTCCATAAAAAATATGAGCAAAAGCATCCATTTCAAAAGAAGAAATGTAAATGCTACGTGTGTGGGTAAGGAGAGCAGGAAAGACGCATATGTCAGTTAATCCATTATAAGCGGAAAGTGAAACCACTGATTATGGAAACGAAAGGAGTCAGTGAAGTAGCAATGCCAATATAACTAAACAAATTAAGATGTGCGGGATATTAACAATAAAAATAGTCTGAGAACTGACAGACTATTAAGTGCAGATGGGCAGACAGGAAATGATGGTGGTTGTGACTTAACATTGAAAATACACCTTTATTCTATGTGTGGGTAAATAAGGAAGATAGAGCCACACTGTATGGTATGAAGGGAATCAACATTACCATATGTAAAAAACCTGAATATTTTGAGGGAGGAGTTGTGATCTTTAAATGTTTTCAAATTAATTAAATTATTTAAAAATATAATATACATTAGCAAGATTGTTTGATCCACTAGTTTTAACTTTCTTTCAGTCCAGGAAATCTGAGGAAATTCCAAAGAACTGGAAAACATGAAAGAAAAGTGAGAGTGGGAGTTCATAAAAATATTTAAGTATAAGAGAAATTTCTCAGAAATTATAAAGCAGTTACAAACTCTGTAGCATAATGATGAAATCATAATAGAATGAAGATTTTTTCAAAACATTTATATTGATAGAATTACAGGTCTTACTGATAAATACTACTGTGTTGATGTATGCTTTGATTTCTCCAAGGTCTTTGAGTAACGCATTAGATTTTGATTAAAAAATATTACACTATACGTAATTATTGCAGCACTGAGAAGCTGTAATTTAAAACTGGCTTGTTAACTACATTTCCATGTAAGCCAGCAGAGAAATATCATGATAAGTGATATTTCTGGAAATTATCTTTTAGGTTTTTTCTGCTAAGTTTTTATCTATGACCTATATGGTTTGGTAACTTTCTAATATGCCTGGTAAATGACACTGGCTGATGAAGGAAGTATTGATAAGTAAAGCTAATAAAACTTTTTTTTTTTCCCTTTAGTACAGCTAAATGCAAGTGATTTCAAATTTTGCATTTGAGAGTAAAGAAAACATGTCATATACATCTGTACAAATTCTATGTTGCTTAAAATCAATAATTTAGAAGAAGACAGATTTCAGCATCACAGTTTGTTTCAACATAAATTCTCACTTGCAGTGCTCATGAAAAAAATGTAAAGCGGAACACCAGAAAGGAAAGGATCTTTTTAGTATAGAGATCATGTAAAGAGAACTGCTGCAACTCAATATCCAATTCAAGACAACAAAAAAGACTGTAAAATGGCAGGAACATCACTTGAAGTGGGGTCACAGTGCTTGTGAGTAGTGTGGAAAGCCTGATAGAAGCTCGGTTGCTTCCACTCAAGTTCCATATAACAATTTAGACAGATGCTTGTGATCTGTTGTATTTAAGATTTCAGATGAGATCTACATCAACTGTTCCATCAATATGGGACCATATGACCCTCTATCCTTGCATGCTCATTCTTTCTGGTTATCTGATGCAGGGCACTGGAGAGGACAGGATTTTAGAACATCACAGTTCTGGCAGCAGATCATGACCAAATGCCATTTTTCATTGCTTCAGTTTGTTGTCCTCAGAGGTAAGGAAAGAATATTGCACTTCATTCAGCACCCCTATACTCTCTGTTGGCTTGATGTGTTCTTTTCGTTTTCTTTTCTCACCTTCTTAGGCAGTATGAGATAAATGGCTACATCCACAGTGGATCAGTACTATGGAACATGTTAGTAAAATATTCCTGATAATATTATATTTCTCAAAAATTACTTTCTCAGCTTCTTAGTGGCTCTGGTTGCATGATCTTTGCCCCTTTTCCTGCCACACTCTCTACCGTGTAACAAAGGTTAGAAGACAAGGAACCTCATTACTGCTGTACACCTACATCCAGCTAATGTATCCACATAGCAAAAACATGAGTGAAGAGAGATGAAATATTTTTGATCGCTCTTTAGAGCTTCTCACCTTGAGGATTATTTTTGACCATCCTGATGCTTAAAGATTTGTTCTAAGAGGCTCTCCTGTAGGAAGATTGAATTAATGTTATTAGCAATGCCATTTTCTTTATTAAGTAAAAGATTTGATGTCTTTGCAATAATAGTTAACATCACTGAGCCATTAAAGAAAAATATTATAATATAAAACAGTTTTTCATTTGAGGTTTATTAAGCTTTGTAACATTTTTAGTCTCCCATGCTCCATGACGTAGTCAGCCTTTCTATAAGGAACAAACAATTCTCGAAGTGCAATCTGTAGCCATGACACTGACATAAACCTTACTGTAAGGAAAAAGTAGTGATATCTTTGGGGAAAATTGTAGTTAGGTGATGGTACTGAAGACAGACATTTCAGTCTACTCAGAACTGCAGGTGTTTTTAATAACCAGATGAATATGTAGGACATGAATTACTGACTAGGAATACATTGTTTAATAAAATGGCAAAGATGCAGTGATTAAAATAAATACATGTATGTAGGTCTTAAGAAGCTGTGTAGTAAGGAACATGGAATGTCCTAACATCACTTAACAGGCTATCTTTTTAGACTGCCATTGTGTTATACCAATGTTAGTCCAGGGCTGATAAAAAAATGGTTTCCTTCATTATCTATCTGCACTGTAAAACTGATGGGAACATGGAAGACATAGCTGTCAGGCCATGCAAGTATGAATGCTACCTAGTGCATATTCCAGAGACTTATTAAGCTGCATTGTTTTAGTAAACAGATAAATTCTGAGTGCTATTTTGTGCATACAGGAATATAAGAAATTTTAGCACCAAAGTATAGTCCATAAAATGTATACTGTAAGTGACCTGTCATTTCCTGTTAAAAGTTTTGTTGCTCGGAAAGTTTAGTCATTCAGATAAGAGAAACTATCATGTATGAGAAACAAAGAACAGAAAACAGATGAAATTGATAGCAAGCTTGTTAAAACTATTTAGCAAAATACAAATTTTAAATATAAATATTCATGCATTGTAAATATAAACGTATACATAGATATAAAAATTGGAGTACCATTGAGACTCATTCGTAGCATCAGCTGTAATTTATAAAAAGCTCTAAGTTTGAAAACTAGTAAAGTTATAACTTAAAGCTAGCCATTAATAGAATGTATCATTTGAAGCTGTTGACATTATAGTACGGATTTGATGAGCACTGGCTGTAGACTTCTAGAATTATCATTTACTTAAATTCCAGTTTGGTACTCTGCTGAGACATTCCTTTTAGGACACTCTGTTGCACATTAATTACGCTTTTATCCAATGCATCTTGAACAATATGAAAAATTACATTTTTGTCTCTAGATAGTTTCCATTGTGTGTAAGAAGTTTTGGAAATCTTTACATTCTACATCTATTTAAAATGTTTCTAGTAGTACACAACTCTATAGTAATCTTTAATTCTCAATTTAACAACTCATAAGTGCTAAGCCTTTTACTACCACCTCACCTTACTCTACTAGTTGTCTTCCTTGCTCCTAAGAGCGATTAATTCCTGCAGTATGTAAATACACACAAAAAAATGTTCACCATTGGAAGTTTGCAATATGCATTTCAAATTAAAACTTTACCTTTTTTACAGACTTCATGTGCATTAGCTCTCTTGTCAGTGCTTATGTTTTCTCTCGGCTATACAGCTTATTTGCCAACTTTCAAAAGAAGCGTACAAGCTTCCTTTCCTTAGTGTGCTTGCAGCAGGCTGCAGCAGCTCTTCCTGAAATTGTAGCTAGTTCCTAGAAATGAGACTATGGTAGAGGATCAGGCATTTCTTGAATCATTTTAACCATGCCTTTGATTTTAGAAGTGAAATAAATATTAAAGAACTGAACCTGAAGTCAATTCAAACAAAAGGCAAAAGAAAGAAAGAAAGGCAGAAAGTTGAGATGGAACAACCTTAAATTAACAATTTAATTAAAGACTATGTTTTAAATTTGTATCACTTTTTAGTGCTCTGTAGGTCTCTGTGCTTTATCTCAACATGATTCCTGAGTTTTTCAAGTGTGGGTCCACAGCCAAGAAAGCTTTTGTGCATTGATTGTCATTTACATTAAAACATGAGAAAAACATAAAAAGATTATGTTCATCACTCTTTTATTTATAGACTGATGGATTGACATTTTTTTTTAAAGCAATAAATGAATGAACTCATTTTTTCATCTATTAAGAACATGAAAATATTGCATGTATTCAGAGATATTAATATGTAATACTCATCAATATAAAATTGAATTAAAATAAGACACAGATAATCATATTATTACAGTACAGTTGAAAGGCAATACAGCAGTTCAAAGTTCTGAAAAGTTCTATAAAGCAATTCAGTGAAGGTCATTCATCAGATATCTTCTCCAAGCAGAATGATGGAGTTCTGTGCACAAATAAGAGGATTTCCGTTAAATTGGAACACTGATTTAAATGTAATCTATGCAAGTAGTTCACGCCCATATGAATTTAACTGATATAAATTCAAATTAAATATGTGTCAAATTATAATCACCTACCAGTGCAGATTTGCTTCAGACTTAGGAAAGAAATTATTTAACTATTTCCATGCACATATTTCTGTACAATTGACTAGTTCCTATAACAAAATATAATTTGTGTTTGCTCTTTGTGCTTTACAATTTACTTCAGTGTAACTTCTTTACCCTACTTGATAATGCAATTATTCGAAGAAAATTCCCTATGTGGATGTATATTCATTTTCTATTCCAAAACTGCTCATTTTTATGTTCTTAATTCTTACTTAGATCATTCTGTATACCTACTATATTCCAGGTGAACAACATGATACAGGTAAGTTTTATGATCAAGTTAAGCATTTACTTTTGTACACACATGCACACATGCATACAAATGTATTAAAGACAGGAATTTCTCAGACTTTAAATAGTTGTGACTATTCCTGAAGTTTTGAATAGAAGAATTCAGAGAGCTTACAGGTCATTCTGGATATTTATGTAACGTTAGATGCCTCTCTCTTTCTTTTCTAGGTCCTCTCTACGAGATGTTCTTCATGAGGAGATAATGCACCTAAAGGACATTTCCTTTCATGTCTTAGAAAGAGCAGGGAATGGAAGAAATTCTTGCTACATAGAAGATTATTTTTGAAATAATGAATGATTAATAGTATCCTGTTCATAATCTGTATACCAATAGATACTTGCATATCAAGATAATAATCAAAAGCTTTAAAGCTTTCCATATGCTTAGGGCCATTTACAATAAGATTTAACAGATGCATATAATTAAGTCTTATTTCATGTACTTCGGAGTTATTGGGAGCATCTGGAGTAGATTTTAAAAGTGGCAGAACAAAACATAAGCAGTGCAACTTCTTTTGGATAATTCTCAGACTGTCCCCTGGGCATAGTGTTGAACAAAGCAGAACTGACTAAAATAAAATCAGAAGTTAAAATTCTGAATTTTTCAGAACATCTTCCAAAGAGTGAAGGCACTGCGGTATGATATTTAAGTGGCAATATCACCATCTGAAGGTCCAAGTTCAAATTAAAATCCAAACACTTCCTGGTCAGCAGTCATCTGGATCCTCACTCAATGTTCATTATTCTTGTGTGGATGCCAAGCAAGGCTTATATGAAGAGAATGTATCAAAAAAGCAAGATGTTCTAAAATGTGATAAGGGAATTTTTGCTGTGGTTTCTATGGGATGCCAGATGAAGAAAACTTACTGTTTTTAAGTATGTGAATCAAATGTTCTGTCTTCATAAACCAGGGAAAAAGAAATTATTAAAAAAAAAAAAAAAAGATTGATTCTTCAGTTTTCATAATCATGTTTAAGGACCATTTTGTTCTTCACTGCAATTGTAATTTTGGATTTATTTATTTTTTTTAAATAAATGCAATGCTGTTCTGGACAAGTCCTTTTAAGTTCTTCTTAAGCAACGCTATTATAATCAACTGGTTGGAAACAACTGCATAAAACCACAAACTTCATCTGCCAATGCATCAGAGAAAGCTGAGAAACCTTAAGAAAGGGTAGAGGTTTAAAACCTTGTTTACAGGTGATTTTGGGGTTTTTTGAGTAACTATCTAGAAATAAAAGATCGCATATAAATAATGGGAAGGATATTAAATAAAATATTAGGAAGATTAGAAGGATATTAGAAGGATTTTGAAAGGATATTAAATAAGCCTTAACCTCTTTTGCAACCTGGAATAAACTTCTCTGAGACTTTAAGACTCTTTTGCATGGTTTTGGATGAATGACGAAACTGACAGTAACATTAATTGCATATGTGAAGAATCAGATTTCGTTGTCCAGGTAAGATGCTAATGATTGCCTACAGCAAGAAAAGATGAGTTGCTATGTAGTAACAGATATTGAAATAAGAGATCAGTGAAAGAAAGACAACTACACAGAACTTGACATTTTAGAAGAGACGGACAATGAAACAGACATCAAATTATTTTATCAGGTGAATGACTAAACTAGCACTGAAACATTTGATATCTGTATCACCTATCCTGAACAGTAGCCTAATATAAACAAGCATCTAAATGCTGCTACATAAATTGTAAGTATCTACTGTCAAAGAATAAGGAATGGAATCCCTAAAACAAATCAAAACCAAAGGAAATTTTCTTATTTGGGAATTTAGATCATTCTAGACAGTTCTCTGATAAAATAAAGCATCATCACTTGAAATAACATTAAGTAACATCAAGAATTTCTGCATGAAACATGTACTGTGTATATTTAAGTGCCACAGGGAATTATTTTTTTTTCCTTTTTATGACATGATAAATACAATGCATGTGTCAAAGTTATCGGGGTTTTGTTTTGTCTTCTGTCAAATATTTCTTTGCAATAAAAACACAAACAACATATTTGGTAGTATATTTGCTAATAAAAATTAATTTTAACCCATTTTAATAAAAGTAATAACAACATGCTCAGATTAACAAACTTCAATTCATTTAACTTTGATTGGAACACTGTTTTAATGAGTTTATAAGCTAATAATGAAGTGTCTTGTTAGTAAAGAAATCACACAATATTAAATAAAAATGTTACACAGCTATTCATTAAGAAACACTAATGTAGATCACAAATGACTTACTAAAATTGTTTCATTTTCTCACCATAGAGAAGTCTCTGTTACACAATTAGCAAATAAGCAATTCTTTTAAGAGACCACCAATATATTTAACATTGCATATGAAAGGTGTTGCAAGATATTGCACTGAGAAAGACTTAATAATTAATGAACTTAATAAATAAATAAATAATGCAATTGTCAGTATGTAGTCACTGGAACTGTCAACTGCAAAGAAAATGGCTCTGTTTGATCTCTGACCTCCTGACTTTCAATTATGATCAAACACAGTCTGGATTAGTGTACTTTCCTTTTCTTCAGAGCTCAGTCATTATTTTAGAATCCTCATCTTGCCATTGTGTTATATATGTTTAATAGTTCAGGACACTTTTGAAAACTTTTCATTGAAATGCTGTGGTTAAAAGGTTGTTTAATCTCACAACAAGCACTTCTGCCACAAGAAGCCAAAATTTATCATGTCCCAGTTCACACAGGAAAGAGCTAGGTCCTTCAGTGGTCAGCTGTAAATGGTAATTAATTCATCTCTACTCTAGAACAATTTTCTTTATTGTCAAAAAAGAGGAATTTCCAATAATTTCTTCTTTCTCTTAGTGGGTCTTTATTCTATTTCTTGTCTGTGCCACAATCAATCAAAAATCAAACTTTGAGTTCCTAAAGGTAACAGGAATTCAAATTAGCCTGCAGAGGCTCATGAAGTTGTTGATAATGTAAGCATGGAAGTAATCTGGAAGAATATTAAGATATCATGCATGAAAAGCCACATAAATATGACGATCAGAGTAACAGAAAATCAGATAAACTATAGAGGGCAAGATCATGACCTTGGGGATTAATAAGAACTTGTGCTACATGCTTATTAATTAGAACTGACTAGTGTAAAAAGATTCTGGTTTTCCATCATCTTATGATAGTTTATAAACTTCCAAATAATTCAGTAATGAAAAAGGTAAATGTTATCTCAGAATATATAGAGTAGCATACCAGCTATAGCTTGTAGCATAGGGTACCAGTAAAGCAGAAAATTGTTAGTTTTATCTTAAAAAGCCCTGGTGTCTTATCTATACACCAATTTATAAAAAAAAAAAAAAAAGTGTTTGTCCTATATGTGCCTGTGGACCAAGAAAAGTTGGTATGATAGAGGAATAAAAAATATGTCTTACCAAAGAAGGCAAAAGCTTTTGTCTTATATATTCAAAGGGTACGGTTATTAAATAAGGAGAGCAGAAGAAGGAAAGAAGGAAACAGACTGAGCTTAAAGGATAAATTACTGGCCATTAATACATTTAAACTAGAACTTAGAAGAAGATTCTAAAATAATAAAGCATTGAGGTTCTCTAGCAACCTTTCAGTAGGAGCATCAGGACAAAAAAATAGAAAAAAAATTATTTTTAAAATTAATCTTAATCAGTGTATAAAAGGGGTCTGAAAACTGAACTTGAAAACACCTGAGGTCTTTTAAAGTCCTATGTGGGGGAAAAAAAAAAAGTCTCTTTTTTGTTCGGCTACACAGCCAAATATGAAGTCCTGGAAGGAAACAAAAATAAAATTAAGATTTAGGAAATACTGGGATTGTTAGTTTTAAAGCAAAGAGGAAGCCACCTTATAAACAGCATGAATAGCATTTCTGCCATCCTGGGACATTCCTGTGTCATTCACATGTTACTCCTGTCTTTCACAATGACAGTATGGGTCATCATCATCCTAGAGTCATCTTGCTTTCTTCAACTTGGGTTTGGACAAATCCTGATGTATAAATCATTGGCTCCAGTTGACTCTTACTTCTGCCTGTCTCTTTTCATCTCTTCTTTTTTGTCAGGTAAGTTTGAGTAACCTAATCAAGAAAGTCTCTCAGTAGTGAAAAACAATAAGCAACCAAACATTTATGGAAGCATTTGATGCACCTTACTGCCACAAGTTTACCACATTTTTTATCTGATTAAAAGACCAGATGCTGCTTTATGCTTCTCTAGCAGTGAGATTGTCCAACACCAAAAATAGAAAGCTTGAAAATCTTTGTTATTCTTCCTCCTTTGATTGCACAAATTTGCTCTTGACTTTTCTGTGTTGTTTAAAAAAGAATCTGTTTCTCCCTGCATGAGAAAAAGTAGGCAACAGCTCTTATCATCAAGAAGATCATGATGAACTCTTTTTTTGTAAAACTTTATATAGCTGAAGGAAATAAGAATAACTGCGACTCTTGGAATGTGCAGTACTAACAATTTTGTTTTTCTAAATGTTTTAACTTCCTTATTACTTATTGTATTTCTACAACCAAATTAAATGGGATTGTCACAATAACATCACCAGCAGTAATAGAATATGAAACCCCAAACCACATTAGTTGTTCAATGTTATAACAATTAACAAGCACTTAGTTTTTCTTAGCCTATGTTGGGCCCAGAAGACTCCTCCAAACATGACCTTTCTCAGCAAAGCAAATCAAAACTGTTTATTACTTATGTAGGCTCTAAGCCAAATTATTAAAGAACTTTCAGTAGTACTTCTGGTTTTATTTGCAGAAATCAGTTGGATATTTACACTTCAGGAATACCTGTTAGCATGCCCAAATACTGCTATGTACAGACATATGTACATAATAACAATATGGGTATAGGTTATACAACTGACAATTTTTCAGGTGGAAATGAGCTGAGACTGCTGTCTTTATAAACAAAACAAGAGCAAAATGTCCTTCATATCACTTAAAACCTCACCCTGTAAAAAAAGTAATCTTCGATTTTCATTTATTTGTATAGGCCTACAAATGACATAGTGAATGAAGACATGGTCAAAATCACAGGTAGGAAAGCAATAACATTAGTGTGTCAGGGCCATGGGTGCATCTTACCTTCTAGGAGTTCAGCTGGCTGAATCCAAGCTGAATCTAGATGAGCTCCTTCACTGGTAGGAGCTGTCATGAACAAAGCTAGAAATGAAGGCTGCCCCTCCTTTCCTTGAGAGCTGTTGTCACCCTTGAGGGTGACAACATGACAGGCATAAGCAATGCCCTCAGTAGCAATGAGCTATGGTGTTGGCTTAGAAAGTTAGACAGGATCCAGTGTGTAGGCTGTGATCAGGGTCAGCCCTAGAGTGGTGCTCGTTTGTCATGATGAAACATGTCCAGGATCAAGCTACCCAGTGGGAAAATATCAAAATTGAGGAGGTATAACCAGGTGGAGACAACTGCAGCACAGGGGGTCAGTAGAAGAACCTTAGCATAAAATTAGCTTCCAAGAACAGGAGGGGAATTCCAGCTGTCTTCACAACAGCTCTTGTGAGTGAGGAAGCGCTGACCTTTGACTCAACCCGTTGAAGTTTTTAACTCAGGCAAAGTCCTGGAAGCGGGGTTAGTAACCTGATCTTGGCAGCAATTTGGAGAGAGAAACAAAGACCAGGTGATGAAAGAAGAGGGTAAGTAGAAATTTGTGTATAGCCTAAAACAGGAAAGTTGGAAGATGCCCTCAGTATACTCTACATTCAGATTTTTTTTTCTTACTGGGGTCAAAGACTGCCCTCTAATGTATAGCTGTTCTGATTACCTACTGCTGCATCAATAACTAGTCGCTGGACAAATGCCTGCTAGTATCAGTGACAAGATCAACATCAATATAAATAAAATAATTAGTCCCATGATTTCAGATAAAATAAATATATCTTACCTCATCAGCTACTAATTCATAGGTAGAAATGAGGCCAGTGAGATCAGGAAAAAAGCAGACTTGGTATGATTAGCTCCAGGCAAAATCCTTTTTTTTTTTTTTTAAGCAGTTTTGGCAAGGTTAATGAGATAACAGAAATAGCAAAATGAGTCTGGACTATGTGAAAAAGCATAATCTATTTTTAAGTTCAGTCATCATCCTTATACATAAACAGCTGCCATTTAAGATTACACAATTTAAAGGATTTTCAGCCTACACTTAGCTATCTTGATGGGATCCTTTTTACGGCACAGCTTCTTTAAAAGCTCAGATTGATCATGGATAGAAGAGTGATGGGTAAGATATAAAAGAACGGTGAGATTGGAAGGATCCGTTTTCTTAAAAAATCAGTAACAACTTAGTCATTGAGATCTTTAAATATGAAAAGTAATTTCTCTCCCAGATCAAGTTTAGAGTTTTTCAATTTTATGATTTTTTTTCCTGTGTAATATGGAGCATTGGATCAGTTGCTGACAAATTGAGGTCATATCCTTCCCAGTTACCCCTTCCATTGTGTTAATATTAAGCACAAATTATATATTGTCCATACCCTTTGTCAACTTGATTTCCCAAAGACTGAGGTCAATGCACTTGTTATGCTTAAAATAACCACAAACAACTTTGTAGGTAAAGGGAAGAGATGAATGATTCCATTATCTTCTGAACTTGCGTATAATATCCATTGAGGTAGTAAGGGCAGGAGGGTTGCTAACTCAGCTGTTTCAGCCAAAGTCCTAGCATTAGACTAGAAAATGTGGACAGCAGATACCTGTCCCTAAAAAGGCAACTTATAGGGTAAAGTTCTTAAGGTAAAGAACCCTTCATTGTCCAGTATCCTTTTTCCTAAGCTGGGATAATTAGGAAATTTTAAAGCATGCACTAATGCTTGCACATATAGAGCTGGACAACCAGAAACAACACAGGAGGAAGAAACACAAAACTTACTTACAAGAAAGACCTACCTGAAGTTTTGTTCCTGTAAAAAAATCCCAACCAAATATCACTGAATAATAATATAATAATACTATATCAATATATAATAATGGTATATCTGTATAATAATACCTATAGGGATTCAAAGAGTAAGTCCTCTTTAGGATAGACAACAATTGACCATGTCTTTTTTTTTTTTTTTTTACACCTGTAATGATGTTGCCGATTTTTTATGTAATTCCAGAAGTTGAGTCCAGAATTATTCCAGGGACTGGAATTTAGGGCATCCTTTTGCTCATAATACTCAAGCCTATAGGCCATTATTCAGTGACTGCTAATATTTCCTCTGGCAGGTTTTTTCCAATGAAAGGGATAATGGTATTAGCCCTGTGCAATATACTTGTTCCAGCTAACATGTTGCTCAATACCTACCTTCCCCTTTATCCTGTTAAGATTCAGATATGCAAATGTGCTAGTATTCTGTTAAATAACCAGAAATGTCCAAGGCGTTGTGTTAAGAGTATGCCTAAATCCATCTCAGGTGCCTAAAACAAGTAGAGTGAATAGCTAGGATCACTTGACTTAATGTAGGAGTATTCAACAACCTATAATTTGCAAGACCTTAAATCTCACTCAGAATTTATTTTATTGTTCTGTCTGGACTTATGAAAACCATAAATCTCAACTATAGGACTTTAATTCCATAGTCTAACAAAAAGAAAGTCTTAAAACAGCATTTTCATCTTCAACATGTTCAAAATCAGGCTCACAATTACATTTATCCATTCCCCAAGTAAACATGTGGGTTTACTGTCCCATGTACTGCAGAGACCATAAAGCAGTTTACAGACAAACTGGGTCTTCTCTGTTTTGATCACCAACCAATGAAACATAGAATCAAACTACAGACTAGCTAATTATGTAAAGGGCAGAAAAAGATTCTTGTTGGGGATCAGCTTGAAGTTTATATAGCTACCACAAGAGAAATATCATCTTTTTTCAAATCGAGAGAACCTGACATATTTGTTATTAAAAATAAATTACTACTTAATTCCATAATACTATTATTAATTTCATTCTTTGCTATGCCATTTTGTCCATATTTGTTCTGTCTTGCATAATGAAGCTTATTTCACAGAACGAGCAAATATATTTTTCTCTCTATTTTCTGTTGATTTCAGGGTAACATAACTGCAAATGGGAGGAAACATGGTTTCTTTAATCTTTCTAACTAATGAAATGAAAGTATTCAATAAGCCTATTACTGTTCTCACATCTATCACCATTTCATATTAAGACATGCTTTTTTTCTCAATCAAGTACAGAAACTCCCCAAATATACCATTCTGGTTATTTACTTACCAGCCTAATGTAACCAGACAGATCAATTTCACACCTAAATCTGTTATCTAACATCATGTACAGTCTATTCCTTACAAGTGTGATAAGGAAAATCCAGTTTCCCAAATATCACATATTTGGGCTTTCAAGGTTTTACTAACATGATTCCTGCTATACTGAACCTGATTTTTTGAGAGTTAACATGAGTAGAAATACTGAAGCAGAAATCTAGTTGTATAACAGAAGTAGTCTTTCCAATTTCAAGTATATTTTCATAGCCCATATATGAACTAGGAATTGAAAATCATCAAAGCATACAAGAAATTTTTTAACCTGTATACATCGGCTGCAAGCTTTTCTGATAGACTCCTTGAATATTTTGCTTGGTGTCTCAAATACCTTACATCCCTACACTTTACAATTTAATATTTATCCCTACTTTTTCAATGCAGACCTTTGAAAAGAATGAAACAAAATCCTCCAGAAGACAAACAGCAATAGGCAACATTAACAATAAGCATTTTCTGATGTGAGGCATGTTAGTATTATAAGTAGCTTTTTTAACCATTGTTGATGTTGCATTGGCAGAAATCAGTCACTAGCCCCAGATTTTGGCAGCCAATGGAACAAAAGTCACTAATTTTCTCTCCATTAGATCTTTTGACTATTTTGCCAATATGTGTGTTAAAAGATAACGAAGAAAAGAGTTCAGAGAAAACTCTCCCACCTGCTGATATAAGAATCTAAAGAACTTGCCCTCTGTGGTTTCATTGACAAACTGATCTGCAGTAACTACCACAGATTTGAAACCAAAAGTTTTCTTCTTTGCAAAGCACCTCTCTCTCTATCCCCTCCCCACCTGTACTCTGCTATTGAAAAAATATTTTTGCTTTCTCCAGAAATGTAATAAAGCTATAAGGCTTTGATCTCATTTGCCAGTAAAAGAAGAATATAACTCCCTTGTGGGCACTGCAATTTTGGGAAGTGCTTACATTACTGGTAAGGACTTTATGTTATTATTTGATATTATTCTCCTGGTACCACTCTTTATAAACTGATTGTTCAGATCAGTAGTGTACCCCAACATTGTTAGAGCCCTCAATTATCAAAAGAAACATATTGAAGTATAAAATCAGAAATTAGATTTGATCAGAAATTAGATCTTGTTTAAATCTTTATTAGAAAGAAGATCTTTTTGAACAGGTGAAGAAGAATTGGGAAATAAAGAAGAAAAAATAATTTTCATCTAGTAATTCCCTTACACTGATTTGCTCATATTTTGCCCTTTTGTTTCTACTTGCTTTGAAAGATGTTTCCCTTCAGAATTTGCTGTTGCATTGGGTGTAAATGGCAAGGGTTTGGTAGCAGAGGGGCTCAGGGGTGGCTTCTGAGAGAAGAGGCCAGGGGTTGCCCCATGCCAGGCTGCCCCATGCCAGACACAGCCGGTTCCAGCTGACTCTACAACAGACTCACTGCAAGACACAGCTGAGCCAATCCACAAAGTTTATGATGCCTCTGTGAAAGGGCAGAAAAAAAATGAGGGGGAGAGAACATGGAGAGAGTGAGGGAGTGGAGAGAGGAGGAACGAACAACAAAGGGTATGAGGGAATAACAAGATGGTGCCCCATGGCAGAGGAAGAACAGCCCTGAAGGGACTGTACCCATAGAAGACCCATGTAGGGGCACAGGAGAAAAAGTGAAGAAAGAAGGAACAGCAGAGAGTCCTGACCTCAGCCCCCTGTGCCACTTATTGCTTCACTGAAGGACTGAGTGTAACCCATGACAACAGCAAGGTGGGGAGGAGAGGTGTCTGGAATGAAGTGAGCCTGGGAAAGGGGTAGGATGGGTGATTTTAAATGTTTGTCTTTTTCTGTTTCCCAATAGCTGAATCAATAATTAATTATTTATGTTAATCTGCTTTAAATTTAGTTAAATTCCCAAAGCTGAAATTTTTTGTCCACAATAGCACTTGGTAAGTGATTTACCTGCCTTTATTTCAAACCACTAGCTTTCTCACTCCTGTTCTTCCTATTTTCTCCCCTGTCCTGCTGAGGGTGGGGGAAGTGAGCAAGCAGCTGTGTGGGAACTTGGTTGTTAGCTTGGGCCAACCCACCACGGCTATGTTCACCAGCTATTAGTATAGTTTTTTCTGTATATACATTACACTATAATATTAATTTGTATGATGAGATTTTATATCTCCATATACACGCCTGTAGTGTAGAACATGGAGAGTTCTTTCTGAAATGACATGGTCCTATCCTCTGTGAAAGGCATAATATTCTCAGCTTCCAGCCACCATATATAGCACTGTAAACCCATGGAATTTTCTTAGAAGTTTTCTCTTCAAGTGGTATGAACTATTACAATGTATACGCAGGCATCTTCAAATATTGACGGATAACAACCTCAGCCCCACAGGACCTAGAAAACATTAAAAATGCTAATGAGGAACAGTGGAGTATCATACAAGAAAAAAGATCTATATGCCAGTTGTATATTTACATGTTATTTAGTATATAATAATATGCATTAATATTACATAATAATATGCAATATCACTATATATTATATATTATTATATAATATATAATATAGTATATATGCAATATTATTATTATATGATAATAATGTGTAATAGGTAATACTATTAGCTTAAGAAAAAGTCTGAATGACAGAAGATCTGGAGTTCCAAACACCTCATCTTAGGTTATTTTTGAATATTTTTCTCTAGCCAGTTCAACTTGATGCTGAAAAACAGGAAAGTTCTGATGAAAATGAGAATCATACGTTGAAATCATATAGAAGATTCATTTCTCTGGGAAGATGCCTGTCTTTGAAACATTCTTACCTCCAAGACATAATGAAAAGTTATGTTTTGCCTTCCTAATATATAAAGGTCTATAAGCTTCCTCAAAATCCTGGCATGCACCTGGCATAGGTAAAAGCTTCAAATGATTTTTGAGATGCATTATAAAACCTTTACTAAAGCAAGACTACACAACAGCACAGAGTGCTCCCCACTTCCCAACAGAAACACACTTTCATTGGGAACTGAGAAAGATGGATTCTTGACCTAACACTTATGTACTAGTAGAAAATTTCTTTTTAACAAGGGAACCCTCTGAGGGCCACTTACTGATTTCCTTTTCTCTACTTGGAGGTTCAAAGGTCTGTAAAACTGACTGAAGATCCCTACTTTGAATATTTGAAAAAATTTCTTGGTGTTACATCTGGAAGATGAATGCATTACCTAGCATTGCCAACTCTGCATGTTCAGAATTCATAAGCTGGATCCCACTAAGCATAGCAGACTTTTTAACAATCATAAAAATGTAGTTAAGTGCAAGTAGCCCAGCACATTTGCTGCTGAATGTAGCCTTAATTGCTCATATTGCTATTTTCTCCAATGCAACAGTTAGAAAATGTTACTTCAGCTGCAACACTGAACTTGTCACATATTTCAAGACACGGATATGTAAGACAAAAACTTAACATGCATTCCGCATGAAAGTATCAGTCATCACTGAAAGGTAAATACACTTTTCTGTAGAAAATTAAAAAACGTTATTCTCTTTTCAATTGTACCAAAATGGATTTTTAGTTTCAGTCCCTGCGAGTCTTACTTTCTGAAAACTACTTCATAATAGTTTGTTCCTCACTTAGCCAATATCCTCAGTGATCCATAGTAAGATTCACAATTTGAAAAGCAATGAAGAATATGGTACACTCTAATTGCCTCTTGACTGCACGTGGGTTATTGAATAGGTAAAATCAATTTTACTATACAGTGAGCAGGCATGGAATTAAGGCAGTCTTATTGAAGAGCTGGCCAAAAGTCATTTCCAATTGAAGAGTTTTCCATCAGAAAATGCTAATTTACATATTACACCTTTACTGGGAGCCAGGACTGCCCAGTTCCTGATAACTTACCCAAAAAGGAAATAAAAGCTGCAGAGCCAGGCTAACTGACACTCTAAAGGGCTACAGAGAATTTAAATTTTTATTATTTCAATGTACTCACTACTTCATTATCTTCTTATGGATAAGAAGAGGAGAAGAGGAATGTCTGTGCACCCTTGGGTCTTTGCCATTAGTACTTCCTTTCCTACTATATTATTATTGCAAAGGAACATATACAATGGTTTTGATATATGTCTTCAGAGTGTCTGTCCCAGAAAACCTGTTGTTAAAGTTACAGATTTTATTTATATGATTTATAAGAGAAGTGTTAATTTTTTTTCTTCCTTTTTTTTTTTTTTCCAAAAAACCCCAACTTCCTAACCAGAATTTCAGAATTTCAGGATTTCAGAATAAGATTCATATTGTGAGATGAACATCCTGCTTTACAAAATTCTTTCCTTGATTCTTTATCTCACTACTTGTTCTTTTCTAATCCAGTCCTCTTAGCTCAACAGAAATACAACCCCAAATATGGAATATACTATTCCATATTTCACAAGTTAAATTAATTTTGAGGAATTCACACCAGTATTTGAAGTTCCAATAAAATTTTAATAACAGCTATATTCAAGAAATTCACCTTCAGGGTTTTTTTACTGAATATTAAGTGATTACCCCATTTCTAATGTTTAAACTATATGTCTCCCATGTGTATAAGACTGCCTAAAAGATTTTATACTCTGAGGTATGCAGATAGAGTAATAATGGAGTTTATTTCTATGCCATATTTATGAAAAGAGTTTTCTGAAGATTTTACTTGTCTCATTTCATAGTCTTTACCAATTTTTTGTGTGTGTGTCAGTTTACAGAAGAAAAATGTGTCTGGGATAGTTACTATCAGATACAGTTTAATTTATGTTGTAACTTATGCATTTATGAACCCTTATTGCACTTTCCTAGTTTCCCAGGTTTTTTATTGTTCCTGTAAGAAAACGAAGTCTTATAATGTACAAAGTACCTTGTACAAAGAGCAGCATATATGATAGCCACAAGATATTTTTATGCAAGATAGTTTGGAGTTGGTAGAATTCTCAAAACTGCTTAAACTGTATAGAAAAAGAAAAAAAGAAAAATCTTATTTTCAGGCTAACCCATTTTCCCCAAGAAAAATAGTCTAACTGAGCTCATAGCTCATGGCTAGTAGCATTGCAAGAAACTACCAAGTGGTGGAACTATCAATCCACAGCTGTCCAGTGCAGATGGCATAATCATGCAACATGAACTAAAGTTAAACTTCATGCATCCGCATGGTTAGACAGATTCTGTACTGCGTGTACTAAGGAGTCATTCTGTACATCATAAGCAGAGATTCCCCAGCCTGAAGAGATGGGCTTGTTCATACTCTAGTGTGCCAGACATGTGACATAGGACCAACAAATTTGCAAATAGGGAGTCCTGCTGTGAACCAAAGTGAAGTAGCTTCATATAATAAATACGGTGGCTGTACAGCGCAGGAACACAAAATCATGTTTTTCCTACTTTCGCAAAGGATTGTAAAAATTCAAAATTTTAGAACTTTAAAAAAGGAGAAATTCATTCTCATTCCAGATTCTGTGACAAGAAAAAAGCAATTATTTTTTTTAATAAAGAAGTTGATCTTGTGGCATGGATATAATTACTCCAAAGAAAACACTAATACTCCAATGAATTCTAGTGATATGAAGCATATTAAGAAGCATGAGCTGTATTAAGAAAATCTCAATGTTTATCAGGAGTATCATTTTTAATGTTGCTTCTCATGAACCAAAACCAATCAAGTATTCTGAAACAACCTTTGAAAGGATTTCTCAAGGCAGATATTTTCAGGGATATTTGTCAAGCCATGAATCTCTGTTGTTGCAAAAATACATTACATTGAGGTCTATGATGAACTGCATACATTTTCTTCTTCTTTCCTTTCATCTTTACTGACACAGTAGATCACAATGGCTTCTTCCAGAATGAGTATGGTACAGTGAACCAATAATTAACCTATCAAAGTCCCTAAGCAGTCATTCATGAGATGCACTACCATTATTAGAGACTAATTAATTATTTGGGGGTAGAGCAGGGGACAGTCAAGCCTGCAACAGCTCCAAATGAGTCATTGCTGTCTACTGGAAAAATTGCATTTGAAGGAAGTCCTTCATATGTTTATCTAGGGAGATGGATATTCCAGAGGGAAGTCCTTCCCATTTTCTGACAGCCACACTTAATGTGATTAGTACTTCTCTTCTTCCATCATTCCAGTGGGGTTACTGCCAGAGGAAGGTTATAATTAAGACTAAATGAGAAAGATATAACTGTAAGTTATTCAAACATATATTTAGGTGAGTTTATGCTTTCTTCCAGGTCCTTAAGCAAAACTTAATTTAAACTGTACCAGTAGTAGCACTCTTTCAAATGTCATTCCTTACTAGCTTTCTTTTTGCTGTGAAGAGATAATAAATCCTAATATGAATTTGGATGAGTATTCTATGTGATGAAGTGAAAGATTCTAGTGAAATATGGTATTGGCTGTTCTTTACAGGAATTATGGATGTACCGAAAAAATAAGCAGTGATATTTCTGTCAAGTTTGGTTGATGCATCTTCTCTATCCAGAGCATCTGAAGTCAATCTGCTGGATTCTGGGGTATTATTTTAATCTCACTGTAGTGCAGTGTATCATGGTTACTCATTTGAACCCTAGCTTTGAGAAACCCACCATATAAACTATCCTTACATAAACAGATGCTTGTAGATACTTTCCATTACTACAATAAACAGAAAAGTGAGCATTCCTCAACAGTGCATGTCTTGAATTATGAAGAACTGATGCTTATAGGAAGCTGCTAACTATAGTTTTGACCCTGTTTCTGTAACACAAGCTTAACAGTCTTCAGTGAACTAAGTACCATACAATTCTACAGGTTTTTTCAAAGTGGAAATGTTTTAGTGATACTGATTAAGGGTAGTTTTATAAGCAGCAACATGTAAAATAGAAACAACTTATATATGCCAATCTGACTAATGATCAGCAAATGAATACAAAAATGGAAACATGTAAAATTTTATAATTCTATTTGGTCTATAGTATCTTCTGCTGTCAGATCTACAGTGCTGTTCATTAAATTCAGGAAAGTGGTATAAGTGTGTTTATCATGGTCAAGATAATGTTTCTTCATCTTCAATTGTTTTTGAATTGCTTAACTTGGGGTTGGGTAGTATTTATCTACAAAAAGGAAACCAATTAACCATTTTCGTTAGAACTCTCTGGAAAGAGTGAAACTCAAGTTTAAGATTTTTTTTTTAGGTCAATGACAGGTAGCCTTTCACCTGAGACTCCAGGTTTCGACTACCTTTCCACTTGTCAAGTGTCTACAGTACACTGTGTTCCTTTTACTTAACTCCCGAATAGACCATGTCCTTTCAACAACTTGATGTTTAATCTGTAACAAAGCATTTCAGAAATTATCCAAACTGTTAATCTTTGAAGACAAAATGGTTTATCTCACTGCTTTCAGTTCTGCTTCTAGGACTAACAGAAGATGGAAATCTAGCATAGTGTCATATTTCTGCCAATTGAAAGCTTTCAAGCTTTCAGGGGATGGTGACTATTGGGGTCGAGAGCATTCATCTCTAGGAATTTAGTTCTTTGCACTTAAGGCCAACTTGCTGATAAGAGAGAGCTGTATGGGAAGCCTTGATGGCCTTGGAGTTCCTTGAGAAAAAGCTGGAGAAGGCTCAGCAGAACCTTTTCCCTAACAGCTTTGCTAAAACACCTCAGTGCTCCCCCTTCTCTTGCATGGAAGCTGCTTTTAAACTGAGGTTGTGGATCTTAGCCCCTGCCTGAACTACACGGCAGTAGCATTGCAGCTATGCCTGTGCCTGGCCATGGATCCTATTAACCTGGATCATGACCCTGACTAGTAGAGCTGATTATGTGACTTGAACTCAGATGTACCTTGTCAATTTGGATTTCTCTGGTGATCATTAGACTCTTGGCTCACCCTGGTTTCCATCACTGGACCTTCTTTCTCAGGTATTATAGTATTGTGCTATAATTGTCCATGAGGCCACTGCCTCTGCTTGTCTTGCCATGACTTCTAGCTCTGGTTGACCTTTCCTTACAAAGAAGCCTACTTTCATTGCTCCTTGATAGAGACCACAGTTTACGAATATATGGCTTGTTACTGACTTTCAGCCATTAGCATATGGCTCCACATCACTCCATCCCCCAGCCAGATTACATTTAGGAAAGAGTTTAGAAGAAGGTTTGTTTTCTCAGTCTGAACTTATTGTTTAGTTGTTGAATCTGTTGACTATTGCTTTGTTTGCTGCTCTGTAACTGGAAGTCTTCCAGGAGCAAAGGATCGGAGACATGAGTACTGGCATAACTTAACAGTGTAGATCATGTCCTTACTGAAGTTATAGGGCATTTAATCATCTAACAAGGTCTCTGCACCAGATCCTATTTCATTAATCACTGATTCTAGGATGAACTGACATTATTATTTGTCCATAGGCATGTCTTTCATTTGAACAATCTTTTTCTCCACATAAAGAGAAATATTAGGATGAGAGAAATGGAAAAGAAAATGAAAAGTGTCAACACAAAAGCCAGTAATTTCAATGAGGTTGTCACAATTATGCATGTCTTATGCTTTTCAGATTTTTTTCTGCCTAATCAATAATGCACATAATTAATCTTTGCAAGAATTGGAATGTAACATAATTTCAATATCTTGAAAGAGAAGAGTAAAATTACTTTGAACATTTGAATTAATTTAGTTTATTATTTCCAGTGTCACAGCCTGAATGGATCTGAGTAGCAAAAGGCAGAAAAACACTGAAGAATTGCAATTGTAACCTACAGTAGCTTTCTAGAAATTTGTGTGTTTTTTGAATAAATTTCTGTTCTGTGGTGTCTAATGAAAGCAATTGAAACCATGAAGTCAGTCTAGAAGAAATTTCTTTTAAATGAAGATAATATTCAATAACAAATTAGACAGTAATGAAAAATCAACATATGTTTGAAAAGAAATACATGACTGATTTACTGCTGAATACTGTATGTGTTCCACTTATTCATTTGCATCAATGGAAAAAAAAAAGAGAAGAAAAAAAAAAAAAGACATAGTAAAAGAGTCTTTTTCTGGTCCTTTTTTGTTGTACTAAAATTGATGTCTAAGTGACCTAGATAAAAATATCACTTTGTATCTTCAAAACATGTTAGATACAAAAGACATCATTAGAAATCGTTTAATAACAAACCATGCTTAACAGGTCAAGATATCTACGCTTTGGAAGAAGAGAAAAAGAATGGATAACATTACTTCACATATATTTTTTTTTTTAAATGAAGGCAGAAAGTAAAATTGTTAATATTTTATGTTCAGCTATTGTTGTGTCTTATACCCATCAACACCAAAACAAGGAGAAAGTATCTGCTTTGTTCACATTCTTGTTTCAGCAGCTGGATGGCCCATCAGAAAATGAAGCATCATTTCACTTGTTTAGCTCTGCCCTTTTTTATAGAATAGAGCTGTCTGTTAATTGTAGAAATTACTACTCCATGGAAGTGTGGTAGCACAGGAGCTTCAAATCACTTTCTGCTGAAAACATTGAGGAGTTTTGTGTAAGATTTGATGTTTGCAGATGTGATCATGATGATGGTAATTTGATTTGTGGAAAGTACACATAACTGTTTAAGGGAGTCACATAACTCTCTAAAATAGTGATAGAGAAATAACCAAGACAGCTATTAGAAAAGCAGATTTTAAAACAGGTTTTATAAAAATGTAAATATTATAAAGTAGTCTATCACTAAAAAAAAAACAGCCAAAACCATTCATGTTAACTTCCATTCTTTTGACATCCTTTCTATCAGTTGCTGCCATGTCTAGTAACAAACTCTGAAGATGATTGGATTATTTTCTGCCCAAGCATGGAATAAGAAGGTAATATATCTCACAAGAGGTGTAGGTTTACGTTGAAATCTAACACTGCTCTTGAAAACAAATACCAGGATTTTGTGTCAGTTCTATATGCTATGGGACATCCTGTAAATTTTATTTGTCACAAGGGAAACAAATTTTGCCCATCAGTTACTGAGAAGGAAAAAGATCTATCTGGAGTTTGAGGACTAGGCAGACCTCCACTGGTCTGACCCAAAGTGGTGTATCTTTAGTTTTCTATTTTAGATTTCTGATGTCTCCTCCTTTGAAGGAAATGTTACATTTACACAAAATACTGCAAGCCTTCTCCAGATCATCTCTACCAACCAGAACTCACAGTGACATGTTTAGTACCAACAGGCCAGGGTGACAAATCATTCCCTAATGAGATTCAGAGCACTGAAACCTCCTAGCAGTCTCTCAGAAAGAAGAAATGCCATAGCACATAACAAGTAACACAACTGGAAGTATCAATACTTTCCCAACCTCATGTATACACAGCCACGTCTCTGAAATTCAAACAGCAGAAGCATATCAGCAAAGGCTGTTCCCTTTAAAAGTACTTGCTAATTATTTAAAATAGGCCAGCATCATGAAATGCCAGGTATTAAAACAGAGAAGATCTGCACATGGCACTGATGACTTTTTTCTTGTTGTTGTTGGGGTTTTTTTGGGGTGTATTTATCAGCAGCCATCCTTATAGCAGCAGAAATTCATCCTTATCCAGAGCAGTTTGAATAGATTTTTTAATTCCTTTGACAGAATTCATCATAGCTTCTGTAGTATCTAAAAGAGACTTGAACCACCAAAGAATAAGTGCCAGAAGTGGCACCTAACAATAAAATGGAGAAATCCTGCTCCTTCAGAAGGAAGGAATAGCTAAGGAAGTTTTGCCATCCATCAGATCACTGCTACTTCTGTATACTTACAGTTGCACTCATGCTACCTCAGCACATCTCCCAGGGCATAAGATGACCTAAAATTTGAGTTAGAACAGATTATCTTTAACTAAGGATGATTAGGACTGGACTCCAGATGACAACAGCGCAAAAGGACTTTCATATTATTTGACCTAAGGTAGAAGTATGAAAATGTGGCAGAATTCCTACAGGTTTCAGTATGGCTAGAGCATGTATGTGAGACAGCTACTTGCACCACAAAGCATGGGAGGCTCACTAGTCTGTTAATGAAAGCTGTGCAGGTGTAAACAGTGGTTTGAACTGTGATGTCAGGAGAAATCTTGTGAATTTCCTAGCCACCTAAATGACACTTCCAATGATGGAAGATCTTTTTGACAAAGAACACTTAAAAAACACTTTCAAGAATGGTATCAAAGACCATGATGTTTGATTTTCCAGAAATAATTTTTGCCACTTTTAGATGTCAGAACAGACCTTTTTTCTGTTTATTCCTAAGCTAGGTGTCCAAAATGGAAATACAAAAAATGGTCACTCCTGAAAATGTTGATTGCTTTGCTTCGCACTGTTACTGTCCTGTACATAATTCCAGGGCAAGTTGGGTTGTTTTGTTTGGCTTTACTTCCAACTGTTACTGTCCTGTACATAATCCTGGGGCAAGTGGGGTTGTTTTGTTTGTTTGGTTGGGTTTTTTTTAACAGATTAGGTTATGTTACAGGGAAAGGACATATATGTTCTTATCTCATTAAAAAAACATTGAAAACTTGTATCTCATACAAACAAAGTTTTGTGCAGATCAGTGTATAAATGGATGACCTATTCATTCTTGAGCTGTTGCAGTTCATCATGAGGTATATTACTCTAAATCACCATCTGTTTCATTTTGTATTAGTATATTGGACTAT
Organism: Nipponia nippon; assembly: GCF_047370975.1. Classification (NCBI taxonomy): domain Eukaryota; kingdom Metazoa; phylum Chordata; class Aves; order Pelecaniformes; family Threskiornithidae; genus Nipponia; species Nipponia nippon. Next base: position 112,306,060 of record NW_028262358.1, on the reverse strand, counting down.
GAAATATGGCTTTTCAGGCCTCTGAGGCACAGTTCTTGTCAGAATTAATTTTAATGGCTGAAGAGGTCACTGTTTGCACAGCTGGAAGTGGCAACCTGCTCAGACACCACAATGAAAGCTGACAGAAACCATGCATCATGGTCCCCACATGCCGACCCTGTTTGATTTTTTTCTGAAATGGCCCAGAGGCATTCTCACAATACAGCATAGCAAAGGCACTGCCTCCTAGATGAATCTGTTAAGGCAAAGTCAAACTCCTACTTTGTATCACTGGTGAAGGTGATCTCAACTGAACAACTTTGTCTCGAAACTCTGATAGAATTCACCTACTTCCAGATACAACATATTTACAACTCAGGAAGCCTCAACAGGTTGTCCTGTGATGATGGTTGCAGATCTCAGCTGAGAAATAATAGCTTTTCTTGTGCTTTGTTGAAGTATAACCCAAAATGGAACAGAGAGTATCCTTGAATACATGGTAGTTAACAGTGATTCAGATGCAGCTAGAAAACCAGGAAGTCAGAAGCACTGGATGCTTGAAAATACTGTTCTTAACCAACTCCATACATGAAAGCTCCTCCAAATTTTTGTATCTGATCCTACCAATCTGTGCAGTCATTTTTCATCAACAAGATATTCAAGTCTTTATATTGTCAAAATTCTCACTAGCTGAGAGAAATTGAATTTCAAAATTAAGTTCACCATGGTGCAAGTCACTCGTTTAGTTTTTTGTCTTGATTCAGTACATTTCAGTTTGATATATCAGTGGATGTATCCATATGGGAGTGAAGGCAGTGATGTAACTTGCAAAAATGGAATAAAAAAAATTCAAGGATTTTCCTTTCAACTGTTTTTTGTGGTTTTGGTTCTTTTTCCTTTCTCTCTTTCTCTCTCTCTCTCTCTGAGAAGCAGGAAACAATTTAGTAATGAAACATGGTTCCAAACAAACTGTCATAAAAACTGTTAAGATTTTGAGGTTTGTTCCTCTAGAATGCTATTCTTTGACCTTTAGTGATACTGCACTTTGGCTGCTAACATGTAATTTCATCCCCTAGAATGAAAGTTATGAAAATTGTTTTTAAAGTAGTGTGTCAAACAGGGAAGAAAAGAAGAAAGACATATATATACCATTCCAGTAATCAGGGTATAATCCCTGGGGCTTCATCCTGCAAGGTGCTGAGAATTTCCTTTCATATTCAGAGACCTTTCCAGTTCTATATGGGAGGTGAGATCCTTTTCAAGATGTCAAAAGCCTTGAGAACCACAGTGGATTAAGCTTCCAATGCTCTCCTTATAGCCTTTTTAGTTGTTGACATACAGTCAAATGTCACAAAGGCTTTTTCTGTGATTATAAGAAGTCACATAACACATAATATTGAAGGAAACAAGAGGGGCAGAATGAATAGTAACTAGAAAGAACTAAATAAATAAATTTTAAAAATTATGTTCCCAATGGTAATGATTGAATGAATAGACAAACATTAATATCATCAAGGACAACTGAATCATATCAAAGAGATATTACTCAGGCATATAGAATCATTTAGGTTTGAAAAGACCTTTAAGATCATCAAGTCCAACTGCAAACCCAACACTGGCAAGTCCACTACTAAGCCATGTCCCTAAGCACCACATCCACACATCTTTTAAATATCTCCAGGGATGGGGACTCAACCACTTCGCTGGGAAGCCTCTTCCAGTGCCTGACTACCCTTTCTGTGAAGAAGTTTTTCCTAATATCCAATCTAAACCTCCTCTGGCACAGCTTGAGGCCGTTTCCTCTTGTCCTATTGCTTGTTACTTGGGAGAAGAAACTGACCCCCGCTTCGCTACAACCTCCTTTCAGGTAGTTGTAGAGAGTGATAAGGTCTCCCCTGAGCCTCTTTTTCTCCAGACTAAACAGCCCCAGTTGCCTCAGCCGCTCCTCATATGACTTGTTCTCTAGACCTTTCAGCAGCTTCATTGCCCTTCTTTGGACACACTCCAGCACTTCAACATCTTTCCTGTAGGAAGGGGCCCAAAACAGAATCATAGAGTCAAATCACACATGCTTTTTAAATGAAATCAATATTTTTAAAGAGGGACAAAATAAAGTTGAATAATACATTTCTTATAATTTATGCTATGTTTACTTTATGTTAAATGAAAGGCTTTAAACAAGTATACGTGATGTCAGCTTTTTTCTTGGAAAGAATTCTCCCAATTTAAATATTTGTCAGTTGTTTTAAGAAAAAAGACACTATAGTTTATATATGAGAAAGAACAGAAATAATATACATTTGAAAACCATTTCTGAGTACTCTATTTTCTGTTAATATGCTATCCTGTAACATTCTAATTGTGGATGAGGAGTAGACTGAGTGTCCAGAGAGAGTTTTTTGGTAACCGTGTTTCAGATTTCTTGAATTATATTGGGCAAAAGACCTAAGCTTCTGTTTTGTGAACCCTTAAATTTTTGTTAACCTAACCATAAAACCTCAGAGGTGAAGGTTTACAATTTCTCTTATTTTAAGCCCCTCAGCACTCTTGAACCATAGAGTGCAGTCAGACCCTCATTCCCATTGAAAGTTGATTGACATGTTCCATTGTATGCCCGTAGGGTGCTTCTCTGTGGAGTAAGATCAGTTACAGTCACCAGACTTATGGTAGTAATATGTCCCAATGTTTCACCCCTTGGCAGAAATATCACTGTTTATTGCTCTCTTAGCTTGGGAACACAGCAGAATTTAGGAACTGTAAACAAGTCACTGTCTTTACTGTGGGTCTTTCCCACAAAGGGAAAGGCTAACTTTCATGTCATGATTTCTGTCTGCCTCCTAACTCTTTCACTGATATATTTTTCCAGTTCTGGCTCTCTGCAAATTGGCTACTTCAGAGATGCTGCTTCCTATGACTGGTAGTCAAGACTCATGGCTTCAAGGATTGTCAATGTATAGAATGAAAGGAGATGAGATAGAAATGTAGCACAAAATTGCTGTGGTAACATTATTCATTATCTTGTTTATTTATTTCTATTAGTCATAATAAGCAATACCAATCTCCATCTTCTGTCTGTACATTGAGAAAGTAGACATGCTCTGACACGGAAAGTGAACAGGAGGGTTAGATCTCTCATTTCTCCTATTCTGTATGGAGCATCCATAATAAAGTGAAATCTCCTCAACCCCAAGATTCAGCTAGCATGATCCTAAGCTGAAAAATTTTAGAGTTTTGGTATACATTGAAAGTCATCAAACTGTTTATCTGAGAATAAAGGGAATTGTTTTTTTTCTAATCAACATTCCCTTATGGCGAATGCCTTATGGTTCTTCCTTTATAAATGACAAGGGGTGAAGATGAGGTATTTCTTATGACAAAGACTGAGTAACTTAGCAATGGGCTAAAGAATGGTTTCTGAAAAAATGTGTTCCCAGTAGGCTTCAACAAAACTGTACATGAAATGCCACACAAAGGCTAGAAAGTGATAAACTTTATAGTATTATGAATGAGCAGAATGCTGTATTCCTGGTAAGATGTTTTACTTGATAAGGAAGCTGTTAACTGCATTATGAGCTTGCTTGTGCTTCTAAAATAGTAGAGTATTACATTATCAATAACTGAATATAGGAATAACAAAAACATGGATCATACTGATAAAGTTATTATCTACCAATCCTATGGCTAATTGTCATGTCTCTCTGAAATGATGCCTGTGAATGAGGGAGTGTGGTGGGCTAACCCTGGCCAGCAGCTGAGCACTACATAGCTTCTTGCTCATTCCAGACCCTGCAGTGGATGGGGGAGAGAATAAGAGCAAAAGTGAGGAAACTACCGGGTTGAGATAAACATAGTTCAATAAATGAAGGGAAGAGGAAAAAAAAACAAAACACCAAAACAAGCAATGCAAAGGCAATCATCACCTTCAACAAGAAGCCTGATGCCCAGCTAGTCTCTGAGCAATCTCAGTCTTCCCCAAAACCCCAGTCTGCTCAGTTTTTATTACTGAACATGATGTTAATGATACAGACTAAGGGGTGGGGATTGTTCTGGGTCTGTCTGGGATGGACTTAATTTTCTTCATAGCAGCATAGATGGTGCTGTGTTTTAGATTTGTGACTAAAATAATCTTGATAGCACACCAGAGTTTTGGCTATTGCTGAGAAATGAGTATACAAGAAGTTGGGAGGGGACACAGCTGGGACAGCTGACCCTAAGTGATCAAAGGGATATTCCATACCATGTGACTTCATGCTCAGCAATAAAATCATAGAATCATAGAATAATAGAATGGATTGGGTTGGAAGAAACCTTAAAAGTCATCTAGTTCCAACCCCCCCTGCCATGGGCAGGGATACCTTCCACTAGATCATGTTGCTCAGAGCCTCCTCCAGCCTGGCCTTGAACACTTCCAGGGATGGGGCATCCACAGTTTCTCTGGGCAATGTGTTCCAGTGTCTCACCACACTCGCAGTAAAGAATTTCTTCCTAATATCTAATCTCAATCTACCGTCTTTCAGTTTAAAATCGTTACCCCTCATTCTATCACTATACTCCCTGATAAAGAGTCCCTCCCCATCTTTCCTGTAGGTACCCTTTAAGTACTGGAAGGCTGCTATAAGGTCTTCCCCAAGCCTTCTCTTCTCCAGGCTAAGGAACCCCAACTCTCTGAGTTTGTCCACACAGGGGAGGTGCTCCGGCCCCCTGATCATCTTCTTGGGCCTCCTCTGGAACCGCTTCAACAGGTCTGTGTCCTTCTTATGCTGGGGGCCCCAGAGCTGAACATAGTACTCCAGGTGATGTCTTACGACCTGCTGGCCTGCTGGGGGAAGAAGGAGGAAGGGGAGATGCTTGGAGTGAGGACATTAGTCTTTCCATATAACTGTTATGGATGATGAAGCCCTGATTTCCAGGAAGTGTCTAAACATCTGCCTGCTGATCTGAAGTAGTGAGCAAATTTCTTATTTTGCTTTGCTTGTGCAGAGATTTTTGCTTCACTTATTAAACTCTCTTTATCTCGACTCACAGGTTTTCTTGCTATTGCTTTTCTGATTCTCTGCCCTACCCAGGAGGGGCAGAGGGAGCAAACAATTGCATCAGGGTTTAACTGCCAGCCAGGGTCAACCCACCACTAGGAGCCAGTGACTTGTTTTAATATCCTGAAAAGTGTTAATTCATCTGTTGTTTCTTGCATAGCACTTTGTTCTGCAAAATTTCCAGTATATCTGTCTGTCTCCATTTCCTTGTTTTGTTTTTTACTTATTTTGAGAATATAAATACTGAAATGCAATCACTCACATAAACCTGTTAATATTCACCTAGTACTTCAAGCAGCACTGCTTTTATGGCAGCACTGTTGCCATAACTTTTCCCTTAGAGTTTTTTTCCATGTAATATTCCATTTATCACAAATAGGTGGATAAGTAAATATATCTATCACAAAACCACTTTCAGAATTTTTCAAAAGTATTTTTTGGATAATCATCTTTCCATTTACTACTTCTTTCATTTCTTCCCTCTGTATTATCAGACTCCTGCATCATAGGAATATATCATGTGGTCTGCCACTTGGTCACTTTGGCACATATCTTGACGGTTTAGACTTGACGGTTTAGACTTGACTTGGCTTTAGTTTTCTTAACATTTCTTACTTTTCCATAACTCTTGTTCATTGTTCCATAGAACTTTTGCTATTAATATATCACTCCACTAATTTTGACACTCTGCTCAGAATCTCCTAAACTTTCTGATTTTATACCCTCTCTATTTCTCTGCTGAAATGGAACATAATGTACTTCTTTCTTCATGTTACATGGTGTTACATGGTTTATTCATATTACTCTTTCCATATCCAGTACGACTTTCCTAAATATGGTGGGTATGTTTTGAGATACCAGTATATTCCAGAACATGTAACAATCTGTCATCTTGAATCTGATCAAAATCAATAAACACAGATAACTCTCTTTCTAATTACTTAATTAGCAGAGATATTATGAGAGCAATTTGATATATAGTTGGGAGGGCATATGAGGCTCAGGCACTTACAGTCTACTTTCCTTGTAAATTATACTTTAGATCACCAGTGTGGAAAATATCATTTCACAGTTGATTTGCTACTTTGGGGAAAAGAACATTAAGATTCACATTTCCTTCCCAACCTCCATCTTCCAGGGCTCATCTGACATGTTACCATAAGTGTGGTAAGTACTCTATGCTGCAATGTTGCTTCACAGGTATGCTAAAAGGCCTCAGTTTTTCATCTATCTATCTATCTGTCTGTCTATCTGGCCTGTCATGTTGTCTTTCCTTTTGAGACCTAGAATGCCGACGATATCTACTTCCTTATTCCTTTAGTGCTTTAATATTTTTTCACCTCATTTGTTGAACATTGGTTATAAGATCAGCTCGGCATGATGCAGAAATGCAGGTGGAAGGCAGAGTAAGGATAAGTTTTACTCTGATGTGAAGAACTTCTTGTGGGGTGAAGGTTTCAGAAAGGGGTCCTCATAAATTAATCATTAGATGAAATCTTTGAAAAAAGACTACTCTCTTGTGAGAGAAAATCTAATGAGAATTATTCCTTTCTCTGAGGTGTGGAATTGCTACTCCCTTGTGTAAAATGAATTCATCTGACAAGACTTCACAGGAGACCTAAAGGTTCTACAGCTGCAGAACTGCGTTCAGTAGATGTGAAGCACTACCACCTCTACTGGGGGAATTCTGACAGCTGTCACAAACTCTTTACTCATTTTCAAGTGACACTGTCAATCCCATTACTTACCTCTTTACATGCCAAGGGAATGTTACAAGCTTGAAGCAAAGTAAAAGGCCAAGTTTGAAGACCTATCACAGAATGTTTGTAATAGTGGTTTTATCGAGTTCATATCCAAAACTCATTTGTATAAGTAAATCAAATACAGACAAATCCAGCACATTAATCACAACAATCAGGACTCATATATGTAAGTTGAAAATGATATTTCAAAATCCTGGTAACCAATCTGTTTGTCACGTATCAGCCATAAATGATCACAGTTTGGTAATAAAGAACCATTTAGCCTGCACTAGGATTAAGTAGTGCAACTAACTGAGAAACATCTGAAATGATGTAAATTTAAGGATTGTTAGGAGAATAGAAGCTTGAACTGTGTCAAAGTTAATTTACTAAGTAAAAGGAATAACAAATGCCAACAGTGCAGAGCCTAGGTTTTAAGCAGTAAGGAAGGAAAAGAGATAGAAAGGCCATTCTAGAGATCTGAATTCCAGAAGTCTATTTAAACCAGATTATGCCTATAAGAAACTCCTGCTCTGAATTTTAAAATGTCACAATGGACACAAAATGGAAAACTTCCTCATATATTATTCAGTCTGCCATAGCTTGACATTATAAACCACTATCATGTTCTTTGCAAGATGTGATTCACTTCCCAGTAGCAATATGAAAAATGATCTGTTATAGCCAAATATTGATCAAAAAGGGCATATTGATGGGGTCTGAATATATATATTTCACCTATTAACAAAGAAAGTAAAGGTTAATGAAACTATGTGAACAATGCATAATGCTGAATAATAAGGAGGTCACATGACCTTTTCCATTTCTGCTTAAGGCCAAAAGTAACATTTAGAAGTTCACAATATTTTCAAGCTTTATAAATGTTATATCATTAGCTATTCTTTTCCTGGAGAAAGAAGAACTGATAGGCTTCAGGAGAGTGTACAGAGGTAATATAATATTAAATAATTCTTAAGTTGAGAAGTGATTTTACATTCAGTTAGTTCTGAAATTACGTATTTTCTGATAAGTATGCTATATTCAGTAAAAAAAGGAAATGTGATACTTACAGAGGACAGGAAATCAAACTATAATATTTTATGATATTTTTATATTAGGGTTTAGGAAGGGTTTACCACTACCACCTGTAATAAAGCACAGATTTTTTAATGATACATAAGCAAAAAAAAAAAAAAGTCTGGCATCCCTAATGAGAGTAAATGGAATTATCTGAAGTTCTATCTCATCACATAATCATAAGTACTGTATTTGGAGGAAGAAACGGAAAGTGTGAGGTTAAATGAAAAATGGTTAATTCACTTTCCTGTCATGCAAGAATCAGTGGATAGCGGATGGGTAAATGAGGTAAAATGCACCATTAAACCTGAAAGGCTAAACCTGAGGTCTGAGAATGTTAAAAGAAGTCATGCTTGCAAAAATTTCTTCAAAATATGATGCATTATTTTATTTCAAGTACTTACCAAGAACAAAATACTGGCCCTGGAGAAAAATTTCAATTCAAAGAAAGAAACAACTATTGTAGAGATTACTGTAGCAGAATATATGCAGTTTAGTGCAATTATGTTTATTGTTAGTCCTCAGTTTTTCTCTCAAAAGACAAAGTAAAATTATATGGTAGACAAAAATGAATTTAATATACCTTATAAAACTTCCATATCTAATCTTCCTTATTTATAGGTAAGCATAAGATCAAGAAATCACAGAATCACAGCATATCAGAATAGTTGATGTCAGTCTCTGGAGGAAGGGACCTCCAGAAGTCTTCTGATCTTGCTCAAGCAAGGCCACCTAGAACCAGTTGCCCAGGACTGTGTCCCAATGGCTTTTGATCTCAAGGTGGGAGACTCCACCAACTCTCTGGGTAGCCTTTGCCAGTGCTCAGTTACCCTCACAGTAAAAAAGTGTTTTCTGATGTTCAGATGATAGCTCCTGTGTTTCAGTTGCACCCATTACCTCTTGACTTGTAACTGGGCACTGAAAAGAGTCGGCCTTGATCTTGTTTACTATCCCCATTCAAATATTTTTACACATTGGTAAGATCACTTCTGAGCCTTCTCTTCTCCAGGCTAAAGAATCCCAGCTCTCTCAGCCTCTCCTCATAGAAGAAATGCTCCAATCCCTTAATAATCTTTGTGGTCTTTCACTGAACTCTCTTCAGTATGTCCATATCTCTCTTGTACTGAGGAGCCCAGAACTGAACCCAATGCTCCAAGTGTAGCCTCATCACTGCTGAGCAGAGGCGCTCACCTTCCTCAACCTGCTGGAAATATTTTGTTTAATGCTGCCGAGGATACCATTTGCCTTCTTTGCAGCAAGGGCACATTGCTGGCTGATGTTCAACTGGGTACCCACCAGGAACCCTAGGTCTTTTTCTGCTGAGTTGCTTTCCAGTTGGGTGGCCCCAGCATATATTCGTGCATGGGGTTGTTCTTCCCCAGTTGCAAGATTTTGCATTCCTACTTGTTGAACTTCACGAGGTTTGTGTCAGCCTATTTCTCCAGCTTGTTGAGGTCCCTCTGGATGGCAGCACAACCTTCTGGCAAATCAGCCACTCCCTCCAGTTTTGTGTCCTCTGCAAACTTGCTGAGGGCACACTCTGCTCCATCATCCAGGTCATTAATGAAGATGTAGAACAGGATTGGACCCAGTACAGACTCCTGGGGTACACCACTAGTTACTGGCCTCCAACTAGACTTCATGGCACTGATCACCAGCCTCTGGTCCTAGACATTCAGCCAGTTTTCCGTCCACCTCACTGGCTCATCCAGCCCATGCATAAACAGCTTGTCTATGAGTGTCTTATGGGAGACAGTGACAAAGGCCTTAGTGGTGCTCAGGCAGACAATATTGACTGCTCTCTCCTCATCTACCAAGCCAGTCACTTCATCATAGAAGTTTATCAAGTTGGTAAAGCATGACTTCTCAGTGAATCCATGCTGACTACGTCTGATGACTTTCTTGCTATTCATGTGCCTGGAAACAGTTACCAGGATTAGTTGTTCCATCACCAAAGCAGGGATTGAGGTGAGGCTGACCAGCTTGTAGTTTCTCAGATCCTCCTTCTTGCCCTTCTAGAAGACATTCATTCACATTCCTCCAGTCCTCAGGCACCTCTCCTGATGGCCATGACCTTTCAAAGGTAATCGAGAGTGGCCTCACAAGTGACATCAGCCAGCTCCCTCAGCACTTCAGGGTGCATCACACCAGGGCCAATGGACTTGTGAAAGTCCAATTTGCTTAAGTATTGTCTAATGCGATCCTCTTCCAGCAAGAGTATGCCTTTCTTTTTCCAGATTTTCCCTTTGGTCTTTGGGGCCTTGGGTTCCTCAAGGTTGGTCTTGCTAGTAAAGAATGTGGAAGCAGGTCCCCTGCCTCAGTCAGCAGTAGGCCCATATTTTTCTTAGTCTTTCTTTTGTTCCTTATGTACTTGGAGAAGCCCTTCTTGTTGCCTTTGCCGTCTCTCACTGGATTCAATTCCAGTGTTGGCTTTCCTAACTGTGTCTCTGCATGCTCAGACAGTGTCTCTATCTTCCTTCCCTGTTATCTGTCCTTGCTTCCACCTTCTGTATGCTTCCTTTTTGTGTTTGAGTTTTGCCATGAGCTACTTGTTCATCTGTGTAAGTCTCTTCGTATTTTTGCCTGACTTCCTGCTCATTGAGGTGGACAGTTTTTGAACTTGGAGGAGGTGATCATCGAATATTAACCAACATTCTTGGGCCCCTCTCACCCCTGGGGCCTTATCCTATGGGACTCTTTCAAGCAGATCCCTGAAGAGGCCAAAATCTGTTCTCCTGAAGTCCAGGGTTATGATCTTGGTTTTTGCCCTGCTTCCTCCTCTCAGGATCCTGAACTTTGCCATCTCATGGTCACTGCAGCAAATGCTGCCTTCAACCTTCAGCTCCTCAATGAGCCCTTCCTTGTTAGTGACTGTGAGGTCCAGCAGAACATCTCTCCTTATTGGCTCCTCAATCACTAATAGACAACTTTGTATTATATTGTCTTGCAATTTTTCTATACAAAAGACTTTTAAAATCACTTATCTTCAAAAAAGTAGATTATCTTGTTTGCCATGCTGTCGCATGCACCAGCATAAGATTTTCTGTGCCCAAGCTTTTCATTTGATAACTCTGATAAGTTAGGGAAGAATGTTTTCCATGTCAAGAGATTATCACACTTGGTCAGAAGCCTATAAATGTTGTGCTTAATTTTAAAAATACATTAAACATTTCTGTTGTTTTACTTTTTTCTTTCCCCATTCTGCTTTTGCGAAAAAAAAAAAAAAGAAAGGGAACTGGTTTATTTTTATTTACTCATGTGTCTATTTATATACACCTTTGCCACTTTAAATTCTCCCAAATCCCCTGTGTTTGGGGTCTGAAAAACCCCAAATTCCTATTCAAAGTTCAAGAACTCAGAAAAAAACAAAAACATTCCTTTGGTTTTGGCTTGATGTAAAACTCTTGAAATCAATAGGTAGTGTTCCACTGGCTTCTCTGGACCATAGGTCAAGTCCTTAGGGGGCAACTGTGGAGAACACTTGTTTATAAAACATTTTGGAGCTGTACAAAGTTTTGTTGAGCTTCTCATGGGTAATTTGAGCAAAACTAAGATGCACTTGATCTCCTGAAAGACTATTTCTTCTTGTCTAATGGCACAGATAAGAGAAGAGACTGGGAAAGCTAGGATTGCTTAGCCTGGAAAAAGGAAGTCTTGAAGGGAACCTAACAGCAATCTTTTAAAACTGCAGGGGAGGTTGCCAAGAAAACAGAGCAAAGTTCTTTACTGGGATGTACAGCAAGAAAATTAGAAACTAGTTATAAATTGGAATGCATGAGGATTCACTCTAAGAATAAACAAGCATTGGAATGAGTTGCATTTATAGGTTATATAGTCTTGGTCCTTGGAGGTCCTCAAAGTCCAGTTGGACAAAACCCTGAGCAACTGGTCTGAATTCAGTGTTCACCATGTTTTGAGCTGGTGGCTGGACTAGAGACCCCCTGAGATCTCTTCCAACCTAAATGATTCCATGACTGATTTCTCCTGAGTTCACTGGATCTTTATAGCACTTCCCATTACCATACATTTTATGTGAAAATTAAGCTGTTCACAGACACAAAAACATATATATATATTAGTTCTCACTGATATCTTAATGGTGATTTCAGTAACAGTTTACCAAAATTGTATCTCAAAAACTAAAAAATTAAAAAATATTAAGCTTTCCCAGGTAAACATTCTCACTGTTTGCATGCAGCCCTACATAATAAAACACAAAACAAAAACCTGGCCCAACCAAGTTATTCATAACTTTCTTATCAAAATGACCAGAATTTCCTCTGAAAATCGAAGATTGTTAACAATAAAATTATTCTAGTGACCTATGGGGTAGATTAAGAGGGTATTAATTTTATTTTTTTGCATTAAATTTAATCTGAATCTTAAATTTTCCCTTTTGAGGTCAGGATCCAGAAAACTTTTGATACTTCCAGCTGTAGAATATGACAGGGCAAAAATAACATTACTGAACAACCATGCAACCCATATTTTCGCAAATGCTACCTTCTGCAAAAAGAATTTACCTAAAAACAGCTGCTTTTGTAGTCACCTTCCTTTTCACTTTTACCATCTGAAGATGTGGTTGATGAAATTATAATTTTCCATTTGGTATGTTTGTTAAGTGTAAGATCCTATGCTATTTAACTGAATAAATTAAGTTCTTTTACTGGGAAATTAAAAAAGAACCCCAAATGTTTGAATCTTCAAATTCTGTTAGTTGTGGTCTTATATAATTAAATGCAGGAAAAAGTTATGAGCTTTTACATTTTTAAGATTTATTAATAAAATGTAAAATTGTTTAGGACTTTTATTGCGGAACCAGGAATAAATGTGAGCTTCTTTTGGGATGCATTCTGAAGGGCACTATGGGATAATCTTGCTGTGATTGATCAGTCATACTGAGGACTCAAAAAACCCCAGATGTGATATTGACCATATAAGCCCCTTCTATGCCGTAAGCTTAAAACTCTAGTACACTTCTATTTGCTGGTGTGTTGAACTAATTGAGAAGGACCTTAATCACTCAGCTAACAAAGAAAATAAATTGGGACAGGCTACCTTTTCTTTCATGATGGAACTTTAGATGCAATGTTAGTGCTAGAGTTTTCCTTTTTTAATATGTTTGGACATTTTTGTTACATTGCGTAATGATAGATCTAATGACAAAGTTTAAGGCCTTACATCATTAAATATTGTACTCTATAATACTTTTAATGTCAGTGGAAGTAATTACGGAAAAAGGAGTAAATTCATGTAGGTAAAGGTGTCAGTATCTGTCTCTTAAACCCATGGAAAATATTAGAAAACCTTTTTGAAAGATCTGGCCTTTAGTTCTCAGCACCATAAAATGTGAAGAACCATAAATACCCAGTATATTTCTAATATTTCATTCTAAGAATTAAATACATTGCATGAAAGTCATTATCAGGATGAAATTTAAAAATTTCTCAAAGGATATTTAAGTGCATAATTTAGAAAGGGTTTCCTTCTTTCTCTATTTGCTTACTTACTTATTTATTTGTTTAGAAAAGCAAATTCAGTTATTTTCTGACTCTTTGAAGGAACGTTTTTTTTCCTTCTAGATATTCACCAGCCCATTGATAGCTAGTGGTTTATTAAATCTTTAATAAATAACATTATAGCTTATCTCTATAAGCTCAAATCAATACAATGCTGCAAAGATAACGTCATCCCCGACCTTTATAGTTCATATCATTTTTATTAAACTTAGATAACTCAGTAGCTCTTCATTCAGAGTTTGAAAATCAGCTTATGAAATGAACATTTGAAACTTTCTCTTGGAGTAAAAGTTACCGTCAATACTGCCATAGAAAGCTGCAGTGTCAGCCTGCAATTTCATCTCCTTAGAAGATATCTAAACTGGGCACATGAAAAAATAAAGAAACAATATTTTAAAAAATATATGTGTATAAATTTTATTCTATACTTATGTTAACCCCTTGCCAGCACTTGTGTAACATGCATGATTTGTCTTTTATATTAAGTGTTTGCACAATATAATAGGCACCAAATATCCAAAGTCTTATGATTTTTAGAAATCTTTGTTACTGTATCTATTAAAATAAAATATATTTATGGGTCTTCCACTCAGATAAGGACTTACTGCTACAGAAAGGTTAATAATTGTGCCAAGTAAAGCAATTCTTTAAGAAGATAAATATAAATAACCACATTCGTGCTAGAAAATAGAATTTTTTTTTGGTTTAGTATGGAATCAAGTATTGTCTTAATTATTTTGGTAAAATCACAATGATTTCCAGTAACCATTATGATTGATTAAGTCAGTGTATTTATTACAGCATAATGAGTGAAATTCATTGTTGTTTAGCATTCTATAGAACAAGATTCCACATAAACGATTTTACAAAATCAATGCCCTCATACACCAGGGAAGTATAATTTCTAGAGAAGAAACATCAGCCAAAACACCCAGTTTGCTTCCAAAATGATTCAAGTTTTCCCTTTCAAAAAAAAGGCGTTTTAAGCTGTTTTAAATTCATAATATAACAACCTTGACAGTGGAAAGTTCTAGAATACCAAAGGACAGAGAACTGCAGCATTAATCAGTTTAAATCTCTGTATTTAGTTTGCATGTCAAGGTTTTGATAGCGTGGGCTACAGGGGTGGCTTCTGTGAGAAGCTGCTAGAAGCTTCCCCTATGCCAGACAGCTCCAAGACAGATCTGCCACTGGCCAAGGCTGAATCCATCAGCAACGGTGGTAGTGCCTCTGGGACAACATATTTAGGGGGAAAAAAAATCTGTGTAATTGCAGCCAGAGAGAGGAGTGAGAATATGTGAGAGGAACAACCTGGCAGACACAAAGGTCAGTGAAGAAGGAGGGGAAGGAGGTGCTCCAGGCGACAGAGCAGAGATTCCCCTGCAGCCTCTGGTGAAGACCATGGTGAAGCAGGCTGGCCCCCTGCAGCCCATGGATGTTAACGGTGGAGCAAATATCCACCTGCAGCCCCTGGCAGATCCCACGCCGGAACAGGTGGATGCCCGAAGGAGTCTGTGACCCTGTGGGAAGCCCATGCTGGAGCAGGCTCCTGGCCTCCTGGCAGGACCTGTGGACCCATGGAGAGAGGAGCCCATGCTGGAGCAGTTTTGCTGGCAGGACTTGTGACCCTGCAGGGGACCCACGCTGGAGCAGTCTATTCCTGAAGGACTGCACTCCATGGAAGGGACCCACGCTGGAATAGTTTGTGAAGAACTGCAGCCCGTGGAAAGGACACACGTTGAAGAAGTTTGTGGAGGACTGTCTCCTGTGGGAAGGACTCCACGGTGGAGCAGAGGAAGAGTGTGAAGAGTCCTCCCCCTGTGGAGGAAGGAACGGCAGAAACAATGTATGATGAACTGACCATAGTCCCCAATCCCCATCTCCCTGCACCACTGTGGGGGAGGAGGTAGAAAAAATTGGAAGTGAAGTTGAGCCTGGGGAGAAGGGAGGGTTGGGGGAAAGGTGTTTTAAGATTTAGTTTTTATTTTCTCATTACCTTACTCTGATTGGATTGGTAATAAATTAAACTGATTTCCCCAAGTTGAGTCTGTTTTGCCTGTGACAGTAATTGCTGAGTGATCTCCCACTGTCCTTATCTTGACCCATGAGCCTTTTGTTATATTTTCTCTGTCCTGGGCAGCTGAGGAAGGGAGTGTTAGAATGACTTTGGTGAGCACCTGGCATCCAGCCAGGGTCAATCCTCCACAATCTCAAAGGACTGCTAGGCTCCAGTTCATACTGAAATACTTGTATGCCAAAACCTTACCGTGTGAAATTTGGGCAGAGGTCCCAGAGTGGTAGTTGCTAAAAGGAAATCTTTGTATGGTTCACTATGAGAAAAATCCCATTAAAACAGCATGTTATTGTGTGTAGTCACAGGTAGTTCTTTGCTTCAAAATACTTATAAAATCCTTATAAAAATAACACATAAATATTTTCCTTAGTCTGTTAGATGAATCTTAAGAAAATACTCTACAAACTGTGTGTAATATAACAATTGTGTAAATTTAAAAATGAGAGAGAAAGGGATAATTCACCTTCAGCATTGAGATGGACCATAAAGAGTGCTAAATGTATTCTGTTTTATTCTTTTAGAATTAGCTTAGTTCTTGTGTGGTCCATCTACCCCATTTCCATATAATAGGTTACTGGAATTCGATACTTGCTAAAATGAAGGAAGAAAATGGAGATTTTATAGATGTTTCAGCCACCTATCTATGCAAAGACAGCAATCTGAGCTGGATTATTTTCTACCTTACAGTTTGTGCTCTCTGTGTTTCTCACATAGATGAATGTTAAAACTCCTCTCGGATTTCCGGATCAGGCTCTGAATGATTTTTAGGCATAATTTTATACAAAGGCTGTTAAAAATATGAATAATATATGTCTACTACTTCAACTCTGCAGGCAACATTTGAGATACATAAATACTATTTTTATTTTATTTTTCTTAGATAGAGCTCTGAACAGTTACTAGTGAGCATATTTTAAGACTAGTTGAATTTTTATATGTTCAACTGTAGTATTTCTGCAGAGATTTAATGAAGATTTCAGTCCTTATACCCTAAATCTTTATTTTACACATTTTTAGGAGCTTTATAGTCTAGAATATTTCATTGTTCAGTAGGGGCCTGAAGGCAGTTGGCATCTTTGCTGTGATTTTAATGAGTTTTGGGTCAACTGTATTATGTTCTGGGAAAACAGAGTATTCCTGGTAACAACACAAATGCAGATTTTGTATAAAAGTAGACATTCAAAGAAGTTAAGGCCAAAAAAGACTATCATCATAATTTTATTTTCCATCCTGTGTAACACAGACTATAATATCACACACAAATGACTACATCAAACCATGTGGGAAATATTGAACTGGTGAAAAAGATTATCAAAGGGATAGTGGAGCAAATGAAGATAATGGACAGAGAGAAATGAAATTGTTATGAGGTGGTAGAAGTGGAACTACTCAAGTGTTTTTCCTCAAGGATAGACCTTACTATGCATTCCAGGTAATATTTTTGTTAGCTACTGTGGCGGTATATAGACAGTGCACATATACATTCCAAGTTCTACTCTCATCTACCACTACTCAATAAGGGACTAGAAATCATCATAAACATCCCAGAAGGTACTGTAACAGTAGTCCAGATATGTCTGGATGGGAAAATTCAGGGGCTTTTGACTCTTACAGCATCTCAAATGTTACCCTAAATGCACCCCCCTACCTGAATATTGGCTGGTTCCTTACATCATGAGATGTGGTGTTGAGGATCCTGAGAACAGGCAAAGATGCAAATAGCGGGATCACAACCCTGATTTTCAAGAGACCAGAACTGGACCTTTTCAGAGATCTGCGTGGAAGAAGCCCATGAGATATAGTCCTGGACTCATCCTGGAGATGAGTCCAGGAGAACTGGTTGATTTTAAGGGATCATATCCTCCAAGCTCAAGAATGAATAATTCTGAAACACAGAAAACAAAGCAAAGGCAGCAGGAGGCCTGCATGGATGGAAAAGGAGATTCTGACAAAACTCAAACATAAAAAAGACACGTATAAGAAGTAGAATCAGGGTCAGGTCACCCAGTAGCAATCAAGGACAGTGTGTGGTCATACAAGGATGAGGATAGGAAAGAAAAAGTCCACCAGGAGTTTAATTTCTTGAGGGATACGAAGGGCAACAAGGAGTGCTTCCATGGGTATATCAGCAATAAAAGGAAGAGTAGGAAAATGTGAACCTGCTACTAAATGTGTCAGGGAACCTGGTGAAAAGGACACAAACAAGACCAAGGTAGTCGATGCCTTCCTCTCTTTTACTGCTAAGATTTGCCTCCCAGACCTTTGATACCAGTGAGAAGGTCTGATGCAAGACATGCCCTTATTGGAGGGGGATGAGGATAGGAAACACTTAAATAAGCTGACCATATACAGGCCCATGGGAAAGCAATAGCAGCAGGTTAAGGGGAGTGATCCTTTCCCTCTACTCAGCACTGGTGAGGCCACATCTGGAGTGTTGGGTCCCCTTCTGGCCTCCCCAATACAAGAGAAACATAGACATACTGGAGAGACTCCAGCAAAGATCTGCAAAGCTGCTGAAGAGACTAGAACATCTGACATATGAGGAGGGGCTGAGAGAGCTGGGACTGTTCAGCCTGAAGAAAAGGCTCAGGAAGATCTTGGCAAAGTGTATAAAGACCTGATGAGGGGGAGTAAAGAAGATGGAGACAGGATCTCTTCAGTGGTGTTGTGGTTTAATCCCAGCTGGCAACTAAGCACCACACAGCCACTCGTTCACTCCC
Organism: Nipponia nippon; assembly: GCF_047370975.1. NCBI lineage: Eukaryota > Metazoa > Chordata > Aves > Pelecaniformes > Threskiornithidae > Nipponia > Nipponia nippon. The sequence goes on along the minus strand of NW_028262358.1, from coordinate 112,287,916 downwards.
CACCCCTCAGTGGGATAGGGGAGAAAATCAGAAGAGTAAAACTGAGAAAACTTGTGGGTTGAGATAAGAACAGTTTAATAATTGAAATAAAATAAAATATTATAATTATAATAACAACAACAACAAATTGTAATGAAAAGGAAAACAATGAAAGAGCGAGAGAGGAGCAAAACTCAGGAAAAACAAGTGGTACAACCACTCACCACCTGCTGACCGATGCCCAGCCAGTCCCCGAACAGCTGTCGCTGCTCCCTGGCCAACTCCCCCCAGTTTATATACTGAGCATGATGTCATATGGTATGGAATATCCTTTTGGCCAGTTTGGGTCAGCTGTTCTGGCTGTGTGCCCTCCCAGCTTCTTGTGCACCTCCTCACTGGCAGAGTATGGGAAGCTGAAAAGTCCTTGACTTAGTATAAACACTGCTTAGCAACAACTGAAACATCAGTGTGTTATCACCTTATTCTCATGCTAAATCCAAAACACAGCACTGTACCAGCTACTAGGAAGAAAATTAACTCTATCCCACCTGAAACCAGGACAAGTGGTGTTGAGTAACAGGATGAGAGGCACTGAGCACAAATTGAAATAGCGGAAATTCTACTTAGACATAAGAAAAATTCTTTTTCCTATGAGGGTGGTCAGCCACTGCAACAGGCTACTCAGAGAGGTTGTGGAGTCTCCATCCTTGGAAACATTCAAAACCCAACTGGTCAAGGTCCTGGGCAACCTGCTGTAGTTGACCCTACTTTGAGCAGGGTTGTTGGACTAGGTGACCTCCAGAAGTACCTTCAAACCTGCACAATTTAGCGATGCTGTGAAGCATAGATAGAAAGGGAAAAGGGGTAAATACAGTTGACCACTGGTATGAAAAAAATCTTTCCATGTGCATCTCGGTCCATTCCACATCCTCCTCCTCTGTGGTAGCCTGTCCATCCCCTGTGTCTTTCCTCCTTCAGGCACAAGCTGTAGCTCATGAACTTGTGGGATAACTGTCAAACTCAGAACAAGCATTTGTGATCAGCAGTGACACTGATTGGGAAAAACAGGCATACTGTTATTTGTCCTGGAAATCTTTCCTGTCACTATATGTGCAGGGTGGGGAAAATAAAGTTTTCATTTATCTTCTAGTTTGTCCTTGTCATGGAGGATAATTGCTGAAACTCAAGTAGCTTTTCAAATAGCCAAGAACATTCTGATTTTCAGATCAATTATCTCATTATAACGCAGTTAGATTTTATGAAATTTTTATACGGTATCGGAAACATGAGGGACCCTACTTAGACTAGGATGTGCTTTTGTATTAAAGAGAACAGAGCATTTCTTTTTCATCTAGCCAGACACCTAAAGTGCAACTGTCAGTTGGGGCACCTGAAGGAGTTACCAGGAAGTGACACTATATCAGCTGAGCCTTGGGAAATGGTTGTGTGCATGCTCTCAACCTGCAATCAAAGTGATGTACTGTGACTTCACCTAGACACTAAGACAAAACAAGATAACTGGACTTACCCAATGGTTCCTATAACTTAAGAGCATGTATTCAGCTACGATGGGTCAGCTGGCATCCATTACAGTTTTTACTTCAGCAGTTCGTTCCTGACTCTCAGGCTGCAGTTAAAGAAAGATTGGAGTTTTTTGCAGGATGGGTTGAAAGGAACACCACCTGCCTTTTTGCTGAGCTGTGTAACAGAATAGTTGGTCCATGCTGGGGAGGCAATGATTCAGGATTGTGTGATATTTTTCTAATATGCTGGTACAGAAACAGTAAATAACAATTAAGTGAAAAGCTTAGATTTGGTGTTGGGGAGATGACAGACTATAAAAGAGGAGTAATATTCAATATGTTACAATATTGTTGCATATACTAACACAAATGAATTTTATTGCTATTTTACTCTGGATGGCCTTTTCAGATGTGGTTTGATATTACAGAATTAAATGAAAGGACATCAAGTTTTTCAGAGAATTTAACTAAAGGGCAACGCCATGACAGATGGCCTGAAAGCAGAATAGAAAATGGCAGGATGGTAAAATTTATCAAAAAGTGTAATTAGCCTGCTACAGTCCAGATTCCAACAGAAGAGGTGAGAAAAGTTGAACACATGCATGAAAGAAATTCACTTGCCATCAGTCCTTCCCTACTTCTGAGTCAGTCTGGGTGCTAATATTGTTAGGGGGGCTGAATTCAGCAGCCCGAGAGAGGTGAGAATGCTGCAGCTATGCGTACCCAGGTCCAACCTGTAGCAAGGCTGATAATGTATTACCAGTAGCCACACGCACACAGAGCACAAATATGCACCACGTGTATACATATATACATGTCTGGCTGCACTGAAAACAGGCAGACACACAGAGCACTCAAACACAGACAGCACCAACAGCCACATCCTGCTCCCCTGTCTGGCTGGTCCATTGGTGAGAAAAAAAAAATATATATATAATGTAGGTTGCTCCAGTAGCTGGGCTCAGACACTCTGCCCAGTAGCTAGCCCCTGGATCCCACCCTCCCTGTTGCTGACACATGGACATATGAACTCTGAGGCTGCAGTCCTGCTCCAGTTGCTGGTATAGACTGTCTTGCTCTCACACACACACCCACACCCACACACACACACACCCAGACACACCCTGGTCCCTTTGACCTCTCCAGCTCCTCCCATGGTTTTACAAACCCCTGGCTCCCAGGCCATGTCACCTACTCACCAGCTAGTCTGGTTTGAGCTTCATGGGTGCTCACACTCACCCACACACCTGCATTTGCTCCAGCTGCTGGCTCCATGGGCACATGGATCCTTATGACCTGAGGTCCCACTCCAGTTGCTGGCACTTAAATCCAGTAACTCTGGCACCTGGGCACCTGGGTCCTCTGATCCATGGTCTGACTCCAGTTGCTGCACTCACACCTGTATACACACACTTGTACACAGAATAGTCTCTCACCCAGGAAAAAGAGTTAAAAAGGAATTTAATAAGATGATAGGGCAGATTGCACAGCCAGACAAGTGTACTAGTCAGCAAACTATTTACACATAACAGGCCCTTTCTTATCCGCTTACACCTTTATTTTCCCATGCTTCTTTCTCCCCAAATCACCTACGTCCCTCCTCTTCCTTGCCTTTGTTTCCAGATATAATCATAGTATAAGTCTTGGGCAATCCCAAAACGTTCTTCTTTTGCATTCCATACTGTGTCCCATACCCCTATGCAGCAACCCCCCTCAGTCCAGAAGGTGCTGTCTCATTGACTCCTCTTGATGGATTTCATGCATGGAGAATGGTGATGAGGGCTAGGAGAGCCCTGGGAGGGGCCCAGACAGGGTGTCCCCTTCCTCTGAGCCGTTAATTTGGGCTCCCACCTGGCTTTGTGCCCCTGTGTTCCTCTGGGCTTGTGGAGATACTCCCCTATATTTGAGTGTGAGGAAAATTAAGTGCAATCTGTGCACAGAACTTCTTTAGTTTCTTTATCTCAATCCAAAGTACGTTTGCCAAGTTACAGCATCTATTCGTTCTCTGTTCAGACTTCCACTGTACGAGAAATTGTGAAACAACTATGGGATTAGGAATGAACTGATGAGAAGGAATATTGCGTCCTATTTATCCTTCTTTGCAAATAAAGTACAAGAATACAAAAAAAATTTTCTGACATACACTGTTCTATAACTTTCTGAAAACTCTCGTCCCTCCTTCTTTACAGAGTATCCTATATGTATCATCCAAGGGAGTATTTGCATCAACTTCTGTGAACTTCAGATGAAGTTTTAAGTCTCTTGGTATTTCTATCTGGATAACACTTTGAAGTCATGCTAGTCCTATCAATAACATGGTGTCTAACTCAATCTGGGATGCGGCTGCATCTTGTAAGTACAATTGTTACTAAATGCTATTGTATTAAACCAACAATATGATGGCATTTGAAGGTATGCCAATTAGGAACCATTTTCTTCACACAGTTAGCTGAAATTTTAGAGTAATTCAAAATTATGTCCCTGTCCGTGTTGTGAAATCAGTGTTCTGCCATCCATGAAATCACATGCAGCTCAGTGGCACTTCTAGTTGTGCAAAAGAAAGAGAAGCATATATTTTCAAGAAGGCAGGGAACCTGTAAAGCATGATGGAATTTATGCACAATGGAAAATTATATGCTTTTCTTCACCAGGGAAAAAAAAGCAAAGCAATCACATTAGAAAAATGTGGAATCTGACCTAAACTAACCTGAAATTGGTATAATTTATATTTAAGTGTCCTGTGACCATACTCATCACTGAACCATAGTAGTCCAGGCAATTCTTATTAAATGTGAAGGAATAGCAAATATTTCTACAAAGACTAAAATTATAAATATACATATGGTTTCAGTCATATCAAAGAAGGTCCTCAGGCCTTAATATTGGGACTATAGAGCTCCCTTGAAAAAAACAGTAAGGCATTTCTTTTCCAAGTCCAGAACACTATTTACCTTTATTTAACATAAGTAAGTTTAATTTGTTTTTGTTCCAGAAAAACATTTTGTTTTGTGTGGAGGAAAATAACATCTTGTAGTGTGTTTGTTTATCTATTTTTCCTTGGAATCTCTTAGAGGACTTTAGATATCACATAATGAAGAAGATTTACAAGACAACAAGAGTTTTGAAAAGATATTTATACACACATTGTGACTTAAAATTATTTTAATAAAATATTTGTAAGATCACTGTGCCTCTATTGATGTTGCACATGTAGAAACTATGTAATTATGAGTATGTAAAACAGATTATTTGCATTATGTAGGAGAACTGATTTAAGAACTATTTCTTTGAAACTTTCTGTGGTTTAGGGTTTTTTTTTTTTAAGCAAGAATTATATCAATTCTATAACTAATTCTTAGTTTCTGCTTAAGTAAGTCAAACTGTGACTTCCCATTACAATTTTCATATTACTAGTCAAAACTGAGTGTAGTAAAATCAATAAGATATTACAAACTAAACTCTGTATAATCTAACTATGATTTGATGGCCAATGTCTTTAAGACATGTGTGAGCCGAAAGTTAAGATTGGTGAGAAGCTGAAGGGAGAGAATTACTCTGTCACTTAAAAAAAGGGTGTCTATGAAGGCCCGTTGACAATTCATTTTTTTTGGTGTGTTGAAGCTGATGAAGACTCTAATCTTCTAAAACAGATCAAAGTCACAGTTCACTTTGTACAAACACGTATTTGTCTACAGAGGGAAAGTGCATTTCACTCTTTTCTTCTTTTGTTTGCAACTACTTCTCTAGTCACATTTGGAGAAAACTGTTTTCTGCTGCATGTAGAACAGATGTTTAAATTATTTTAAAATATTCATGAAATCAGAACTGTGCTATGATTGAGTCTAAACATGGATTCAGGATCAGGGACCCCACAGACAAGGTAAAGAGGGTAACCACAAGTGACAATGCATCAGAAAGGGTTACAGACAAAGCAGCACAGAAATTGCTGTGGTGACAGACATGCGGGAAAGCAGGACACTGCAGATGAGCTTCAAATTGTGAAAGGGGGAACATATCACAGAAAAAAGAAATAGAAGAGTGTGAAAGGATTTTTTTTTTTTTGCTAACATAAGAATAGTTTAATGTTTAAAAATTGGAAACATTATAAAGGGTAATAATTAAGGATTAAATATGAGTATTTTTTTTGAAAATGTGCTCAATTTTTACCTCTTTAACTTCTAGCTTCTTGAGAAAGGAGAAACAAAAAAGCTCCTCCAAACATTCCTCTTGTAATTTTGCCCAGAGCAACCTGGAGCTTACTTTATATCTTTGTTAAAATCCATTTAGAAGTTGCACGTTAACCTGCTCTTGTGAGAAAAGGAAAGGAAAGGGCAAGGGCAAGGGCAAGGGCAAGGGCAAGGGCAAGGGCAAGGGCAAGGGCAAGGGCAGGAGAGGAGCTGAGAGGAGAGGAGAGGAGAGGAGAGGAGAGGAGAGGAGAGGAGGGGAGAGGAGAGGAGAGGAGAGGAGAGGAGAGGAGAGGAGAGGAGAGGAGAGGAGAGGAGAGGAGAGGAGAGGAGAGGAGAGGAGAGGAGGGGAGGGGAGGGGAGGGGAGGGGAGGCGAGGCGAGGCGAGGCGAGGCGAGGCGAGGCAAGGCAATGCAAGGCAAGGCAATGCAAGGCAAGGCAAGGAAGTTCTAAGTGCGCCCAACTAAACTGTATATTCATTCAAAGTTATTTTTAGCTTATTTAAAAAAGAATATGCAATATTCATCAGTTAAGATGAATAAAATCATCCTGGAAATGCGTAAGTTTTCCTCAAGGCATCCTACGTCTTCATTAAACTTTGACACCCTTCCTGTTGGTCTAAATAGTCTTTTGTCTTATATCCTCTCTGTGTTAGATCACTTTATACTAACACATAGATTCAGCAAGGAAATGTAAGTGATGATGAGATACTTTAGTTTGTACCACCTTATATCCAACAACATTTGACCCTAGCTTTTCTCTAAGAAATAGTATCTTGGACAACATAGTAGATTCAATATGTTCTAGCTCTGAGTTTTATTACAGTCTCAGACAGCAGTGTCACCTACTAAATGAGTAACACATCTTCCTGCACTATTTAAATTTTTGCTGCCATCAGAGCTCTGACCCATAGACCTTCTGCTGAATAGTCTCTTTAACAGCTGCTTGCAAGAGTCAGTTGCAGCTAGCTCTCACAGATGTGCCACATAAACTCATCAGATACAATTCAAACAGCTGATGAGCGGTTCTAGCTTTTGAATAATGGCTGGACAGCATATCTATTTCACTTATAAAACACTAATGAATGTAAGGAATACAGCACTCTGTCGAGTTGCTAAAAGTAATAGGGTATTTTTTTCTTACAGCACAGAATCATACTTCTGACATTGCAATGAAAACTTCATATACACAAACAGGCTTTTTTTTTTTTTTCAATTCCAGCTGTTTTGTTATTGGCAATGCTATTAGTCTTTCATATATAAGTGATAAAAACATGTTCACAAAAGTTGACCTTGTGGTCTTGGTGCTTGGCCAGATATTATGTCAGCACATGTGGTGTGTTTATCTTGTAGTAGCAGGATGCTGAGACAATTGCTGTCTTAGATCTGGAGATCCCCAGCTCCTCTCTTCCTTGTCTGACTCCTCCACGCATCCAGATCAGCCAGGATTCTTTTTTCTAAAAAACTGTTTGCCCAATCTTATAACATGCTCTACAACTAGGTTGGACGTGCAAAGGTTCTCAATAGCTTAATCTTTTTTTTCCTATCTTTGTTATAAAAACTTATTTTAAAATCTCTCTGAAAGGGGGGATTTTCACAGTTCTTCACAGTTCTTCACAGTTAAAATGAAGTTATTCAAAGGTTCCAAACTGACACTTCCGGAAGTTGATGTCTTCAATTCTACTAAATAGTATGTAGAACACTTTAGCTTGTATTCTTCCTGTTGGTATGAAACAGCCATGTCAAGGTGAGAATGCCTTTATCAGGCAGTTCAGTCAGGAAGGCACAGAAACATCAGTCAGAAGAAAGTTCTGAAGGTTTTTCAGTCTGGCCTCTCACTTGAAATTATTGCAAGCACTGGGTAAAGTCAGTCTGCGTTTTCTCTAGCCAAGGTTTGAAAACCTCCAAGGATGGAGATAACCTGTTCCAGGGATGCAATACCCTAGTGATTTCTATTTAACTGAGAAGTCTTTCCTAAAATACAAAGATTCATTATAGAAAAGGCAGCAGGACCAGAGCTGCTCTGTGATGATGGTTTTGTAATATCTGTGTGTGTCAAACTGTTTCATATAAACTATACATCTCCAACATTGCCAGTGTGTTCTGCATGTAAAGATAATAACAAGGGAAGAGATATTTGTGTATTGCTTTATCAAACCTTGATGGCTAGATGACACAATTCAATTTACCCCCAACAGAAAAACGTTTAATTTATGAACTTAGCAAGACTGAACATTTATACCAAGTTTATAATAATAATGGTTATTCAAGTTAGTACATGTCTCACACTGATCACTGTGTAATAATCAACTTGGGGACTTAGCTGGTACCTATATCTTTCTATCTACCTGTCTCTCTGTCTGCTGAATTCTATTTCACATTCAAGAAACAGATGCGATTAGGAGTTAGGGGTCAAAAGGCTACATTTAACACATTCTTAATTTTTTTTTAGATAATGTACAGAACTCTGATGTTGTCTTAGCACTACTAATGATCAAGCCCCAGTCTCTGAAAAAAATAACGTCTTCTAATGCTGATATACATTTCCAGATTATTTAACTTACAAAATTTCAGAGGAAAGAATTTACATGATGAAATACAATACAATCACTTTAACTCTGCAGTCCATCCATGTCACTAGGGTCTGCAAACATGACATTTATTGATTTTATGAAGATCTAAAAGCAATTTATATTTGATATCTTATAAGAAAATACTTTTTAAAAAAATAAATTTGGAAACTTTCTTCAATAGTGGTTTGAGTAATTTTCAGTTGTATATATCACTCCTGAAACAATTTAAAAAATTTCCATTACTCTTGAGAGACTTATGACCCACCTAATAACATATAATGATTATATATTTTAGAAATAAATTGAAGAAATTTGAAAAGAATTTCAGGGCAAGAGTGATATCCAAAATAAATCTGAACATGTGAAGTCATTGCTTTAAAAGCAGAAAATGCCTGCCCTATGTGTTCTTTTGTTTGATCAGACAGCACTAATTTTTGATGTAATGATTGCACATGGAAATCATTGACAGGATGTGCAAATTGTACCTGATGAATTTGATCTGTGGCTCACTGGTTTATCAGTGTTGATTGGAAAATATAACCTCTACTACAGAAAATATAATACACTCATATCTGCAACTCAGTAGTCAGAAAAGTCCATTAATAATAAATGGCTCATTTTATACATTCAGTACAAGGTGCATTTTTTTCCCACCCACAGACCATGAACTAGATTTTTTGACTGTGATTCAGTAAGGTACATAAGCCCACACATAACTTAAGTAGCATTTTAATTTAAGTACAAAATGAATATTTTGGTGCCTGGAATAGGACATTTAAAGGCTGATGTGTAACAAAAGCTCCACAAACCTGTGTTCCTGGCTGCCCTTGGGCGTACACAGGGGAAGACTTACATGACATTCCTGAGTCACTCTATGAGCTCGTTGGTACAAGATAAACATCTTTTTTCTCTACCTTGCCCTTTCCACCTGTATTCCTGGCCCTGCAGTCCTGTGTGTGCCCTTTTACTGATTTCAACATTCATTTTGCAATTGAATCCATTAAGTAAACTAACCAAATAGATTTTTTTTTTTTTTTGTACTTGGTTAGTTCTCTGCCTGCTTAGTTCCACTCAAGCTGAGGTGCCAGCACAAGGGACTGCAAGGCGAGTACACAGCCCATGGAAGGGGCAAAAAAAGAAGTGCGAATTTAGACTGGCAATGCTGTTAGTTGTAACTCTAACCTGAAATTCACTGGATGTCTTGCTGTTCAACTTGAAATAAGCTGTAGTAACTGAATGTCATCTCCTAAAGATGCATAGATGGTTTGATAGGAAGAAGCAAAAGCAGGAAGAAGCAAGCTATCTGCCATCTTTCAATTAAAAAGGATGGGGGAAAAAAAGAAAGGTTCTGCAGTACCTGAAGTAATACCCGTGGAACAGCTGAAGTGTCTACTTCCAGAATTCCCATCCAAAGCCAGCCAAAAGCAATTTCTGGAAATGAAAAAAACCCAATTATTTTGAAAGGGCTTCCCAAAGTTATTTTGTTGGGGGAGAAGAACATATTTTTCAGTAGTGGTGTCTAAAGGATAAAATGGGATGTGTTTATACTGCAGTTACTGCAGTGAGAGTACTCTTGATGTTTTCAGCAGGCCTTTGATCATAGAATCATAGAATCATTCAGGTTGGAAAAGACCTTTAAGATCATCGAGTCCAACCGCAAACCCAACATTGCCAAATCCACCACTAAAACATGTCCCTAAGTGCCACATCTACATAAATACCGCCAGGGATGGGGACTCAACCACTTCCCTGGGCAGCCTGTTCCTATGCTTGATAACCCTTGCAGTGAAGAAGTATTTCCTAATATCCAATCTAAACCTCCCCTGGTGCAACCTAGGCCATTTCCTCTGTCATGTTGCTTGTTACTTTGGAGAAGAGACCGACACCCACCTTGCTACAACCTCCTTTCAGGTAGTTGTAGAGAGCAATAAGATCTCTGTAGCATTGCATGGGGTTGTTGTGACTCAAGTACAGGACTCAGCACTTAGCCTTGTTGAACCTCATACAATTGGCCTTGGCCCATGGATCCAGCCTGTGCAGATCCCTCTCTAGAGCCTCCAGCAGATCAACACTCCTGCCCAACTTGGTGTCGTCTGCAAACTTACTGAGGGTGCACGGGATCCCCTCATCCAGATCGTTGATAAAGATATTAAACAGAACCGGCTCCAATACTGAGCCCTGCGGAACACCACTTGTGACCAGCCGCCAACTGGATTGAACTCCATTCACCACAACTCTATGGGCCTGGCCATCCAGCCAGCTTTTTACCCAGTGAAGAGTATGCTTCCCCAAGGCATGAGCAGCCAGTTTCTCTAGAAGAATGCTATGGGAGATAGTGGCAAAGGCTTTACTGAAGTCCAGGTAGACAACATCCACAGCCTTTCCCTCATCCACTACATGGGTCAGCTTGTCATGAAAGGAGATCAGGTTAGCCAAGCAGGACCTGCCTTTCATAAACCCATGCTGACTGGGCCTGATCCCCTGGTTGTTCTGTATGTACCACATGATGGCACTCAGGATGATCTGCTCCATGACCTTCCTCAGCACTGAGGTCAGACTGATAGGCCTGTAGCTCCCAGGATCAGATCCAGAGATGACATTTATACTAATAAAGGCAGAATGATGTACAAAAACATAATCAATAAGGAATAGTCTGGGATAGTAGCAGGGAAGAGTCAGACTGATGCTGGAGAGAATGGTGACAATAGGGGAGGAAGGAGTTGGAAGAAGAAAAAAGGAGGTGAAGGAAACATGTTCTGGGAGAAACATTTTTCTTCTGTACATCGCAGCTTAAGCTAGTGATGTTCTGATAGTCATGCTAGTTCTCTTAGTCATGTAAGCTAGTCTTATTCTGTTCATCGAATATGAGATTCTTTTTCCCCATTATCATGATGAAAATGGCCCTGACTCTCTCCTGCTGAGCCCTACCTTCACTGGCAGTGGTAACATCATCAGGTAAGGAGTGATCTTTGATGGTGCTTCCTAACTTATTTTAGTCAAAATGCAGTGGACTGAAAAAAAAAAAAAAAGTATCATCATCATTAAAGTGTTTAAAATAAGCCAGTTTAATTTAAATAAACAGTTTAGGGAGTCATTGCATGAAGAGGTCAGACAGAAGATTTTAGGGGCTCTTGTATTTCTGGCAAATGAAAAGCAACAGATCACAGTAATTTCTTTTACAGTCATGTAACAGATCCAGAAAAGTATCCTATTGATTGCCTAGAAGAGCATGAGGTGAGAAAGCTTTTGGGTTTGTTCAGTCATTGTTTCTTTTGGGTAGGTGCCTTCACACCCTGGCTTAGCCATGTTGGTAGGATCAGTCACAGCAGTTTGCTTTACTACTGCATATGTTCTGCATTACGGACATTAAAAAAAAAAAAAAAGCCTAATTCTTAAAGTATTTACTCTTATGACATCCAGAGGCATTTCAGTCCATTTGGGGGGGAAAAACATGGTACTTTCTGGAAATATGAGTTCATAATCAAAAACGTGAGAAAAAGGGGAAATACGGACAGCAATTTTCATGACAATGAGATCATCCCCTTAGAAAAATAATAAAATAGGCCTTTTCTTTTACAATTACCATACTTTTTCTAGATTCAAATATTTTTCAATTAATCTGATCTAAACTAGAGGCAAAAAACCCAACATGTTTTTCTTCAGATTTCTGTTCCATTTGGGAAAGGAAAGAACATCTTGTTTCATTCAGAACAACTTGTCATTTACTGTGACTGCTTCTGAAAAATATTTTTCTTTTCATGTCAAACTTAGCAAGAAAAATTCTTCTCTCTAAATTGTAACAGACTAAGAAAAATTGTAAAAAAAATAAAAAATTAAGAGTCATAAGTGCTCCCTCTAGTTTGTGAAATGTATAGCTGTTAATGGTATGTTAACATGCAGTTAAATAATAGGAATTATAAAATGACACTAATAATACACCTATGTTATTAATTTGTTTCAAAATGTCCATAATAAAAATGAGGAAAATATCTGGGGTTTTTTGTGTGTTTTTCTCTTAAATTGTTTTATTTTTATTATTTTAATAGTAATTGGCTACTGTAATAGCAATAATATTAATCATTGGCCATAGCTGCAATCTTAAGAGTGACTGAACACAATGAGAAAAATGAAGGGTTTCGTTTCCAGATATGAATGATAATTCTTCATGTTATTACTTTAAAGAAGAAAAAGATGGATTGAAAAAACATTTCAGAATCTGCAGAGCAATTAAGACTGCAAGGGAATTTGTACTAGAGGTCTGATACTGAAGCGAGAATCAGACCCAAATTCTTCCTAACCTAGTGATAGGTAGACAGATAGATGGATAAACAGATAAATAAAATGAATTTTGTGTTAATTTCTAGTTCAATTATATTTCCCCCTATATTTTTTCATGTCTTTTCTCAGCATGCATAGGTATTCTTCTTGATTTAATCACACATTCTAAATGTTCATATAGGAACATTTGTGTTATATGTGGCTGTATGTTCACTCATTTCTTGAACAAAATGTGGGCTCACTGAAGATAGTCACAGTGAATATACTTCAGAGCAGACACTGAGTCAAAATTATCTTCAGAAAAATGCAGACAATATTTCAAGATGTTTAGTTAATTATGGAAATTGCAGTAAGATCATAGACAGTTTGGGGAACAGAGACACTACTTTCTTTTGATAAATGTCTTTGAAGATTTCTCGCTCATTCATACATATAAGCATATTCTTACTCTTCTTTAAAACTGTTGATGGTATTTTTCCTAATGACAGGAATTATGCATTTAAATTACACATTCCAAAGTATTGCAAAGAAAACCAGTGACATATAATCAGCAAATAAGAATATAACCTGAAGAATCATAAATATTCAACTGTGAGAACACACTGCGTAGAAGACATTAAGAAGACTTTGCAGTAAAGGACCCCAGGGTCCCGGTGCACAAGAGGTGACCATGAACCAGCTGTGTAGTTCAGAATCATGACAGAAGGATTATTGAAACGGCCACATGCCCTATGATTTGTATGATGAAAGTTAAGTTCTTGATAGGGGCTTCAATTGTTGTTCAGTCATTTTATTTATCAGTAATACTGATATCAGTAATAGAGTTGCAGTTCAGTGTTCAGCTGCAACAGAGGTTTTTAGACGGCTATTTTAAGAGACTGGTGGAAACAAACTATAATGGTAGAGATTGTACAAATACTTCTCTAATTTTAAATTTATTACATTTAGTTACTGTTCTTCTCCACCTAAAGAAAACCCAAAGAACATTTTAATCTTTAAGACATCATGTTGATGAAATGGCATACTCATCTTTATTGGAATCAATAACTGAAAAATAAAGAAATAACGAGAATAAATATTTTTTCAGTATTGATATTTCTTTAACACAGTCAGCCTAATGTTCATAACAAGTATTCTTCACTAGAAGAAATGAGATCCAGTCTTGTCTTTTTTTCCCCCAGACATTTTAATAACAAAGGAGACTACAGAACATGCAAAGATTAAATATTCAGTGCAAATTAAGACATCAATATTAATATGACTCCTGCTTTAGGAAAAAACAAATGCCCATAAGATTTCAGTTTAGCCCTTTACAGTTGTCCTCTGCCCTAGTCTCCATCAAAGCATTGTTTGATCTGCCTTTGGGAGCTGCTGGCAGGCAATGCCTCAGAACGCAAAGCAACAGGCCTGGAACTACTGAGTTTTATCATGTTTTCTTAAAAAATTATTTTCTTTAAGGAAACTCTGTGTTCACCCATTAGAAGGATTCTGATGTTGCCAGAAAAAAAAAGAAAAGAATTCAATGATAACAATTAGACTAGTGAAAATACAGACATATTTTTACATTCTTTAATCAACCCATGTACAATTTGGTATGAGAAATGCTAAAAAAAAAGAACAATGCATTGGAATAAATCCTTTAATTTTTCTGGAGATGTTCTAGATTAGCTAGATTGAGAGCATGAATGAGACCGATTTTTTTTCGTACTTTATTTTTTCCTAGTGAACTATTTTAATAGAACAGGTAAGGAAATCTATTGGCATTTTTGTTCATACAGTGCTGAGTTTCCCATGGCTTCGAAGTGAGCTGGAGAAAAAGTGAGCTGGCCAGAAAGAAAGAAAGAAAAAACAAAGGATCATTTATGACTTCTATGCTTCTTTTTTACCAATCTGCATGCAACAGATCTTGTTCTGTTCCTGTATCAGCAAAACTCTCACTGGATTTGCTAAGCATAGAATTAATAGCTGCATTATTCCTCCAATGATAATAGCATTTGTGTTGCTTTCCCACTAAGAGTCTTGCCATGATGACATAGAACCTAGACATTCTTATTTATTACGAAAATGCCACTGCCAACTCATTTCATTTTGATTCGAATTTTATAGTTCTAATATTTTAATCTTTTATTGCTTCTCATTTTTATATACATATCGTCATGTATAGAAATTTTTTTCACTAAAAGGTTCAATAAGAGAATCTTTATAAAACCCTTATCAGATAGCTTATTTGATTTACTTTATAAATTAAAATAAAAACAACAATCAGGAAGAAAAAGATGAAGTATGCTAATTTTTAGAATTTATGAAATACATTAGTTAGAATACATACGGTTAAATATTTGTATCTTGCTGTTCTTAAGGGGCATCGAATTGCTAACAGGACTTCTGTAATATTTTAAGTCTATATACATTACTAAATAAAGAAAAATATGTTTTATTATAAAATTATATATATTACATATGAAAGCTACATTATGTATAAACCTATATTATATATTATAAATTTCCATATCTAATTAATTTACATGTCTATTTCTGAAGTAGGGAAAATAATCTTATTCAGAATAAAATTAATTTTAATATAGGGCAAGACATGGGAACAAGAAATTCCATGAGTGATCA
Source organism: Nipponia nippon (assembly GCF_047370975.1). Lineage (NCBI taxonomy): Eukaryota > Metazoa > Chordata > Aves > Pelecaniformes > Threskiornithidae > Nipponia > Nipponia nippon. The sequence goes on along the minus strand of NW_028262358.1, from coordinate 112,272,758 downwards.
TGGGAGAAGGAGAAAGTGTATTTGTGACTGCATAAGTTAGCTTCACTGTCTTATAGAAGATTTAACTTTAAAAAATATAGGAACATCTGGCAGTTTTGGGAAAAACTAAATCAGCATTTGCTTTCTTGGAAGCACAAAACCAGTTTATCCCCTATAAAAGAAAGGGAAGTGAGAGGAGCAAGAGGCCCCCTTGGCTCAACCACAAGCTCCTGGGCCTGCTCAAAACCAAAAGAGAAAAGTACCAGAGATGGAGAAGTGGAAGATTATCTGTTGAGAACTACAAAGGCATTGCCAGAGTGTGCAGAGATGCAGTTACAAAAGCGAAAGCTCAGCTTGAATTGGAACTGGCCAGAGATGTCAAAAATCACAAGAAAGGGTTCTTCAGGTGTGTAAATTGCAAGCGGAAACAGAAGGAAAACGGGCCCACTGTTAAACAGTAGAGGTGAACCAGTCACCAACAATGCTGAAAAGGCAGAGGTTCTCAACACTTTCTTCACCTCTGTCTTTACCAACACTGTTGGGTCCCAGGCATTGGGAAAAAAAATCCAGGTTGATTCAAACATAGACCCACCATCAGTGAAGGAGGAGTTAGTATGTGAATTATTACTGGAGCTTGACCTCTACAAATCGATGGGCCCAAGGGTGTTGAGAGAGCTGGCTGATGTCATTGCGGGGCCACTCTCCATAACCTTCGAGAAGTCGTGGAGATCAGGGGATATCCCAAAGGACTAGAGGAAGGCAAATGTTACCCCTATCTACAAGAAAGGCTCAAGAGAGGATCCGGGTAATTATAGGCCCATTAGTCTTACTTCAATCCCCGGGAAAGTTATGGAATGGATCCTCCTAGGGGCCATCACGAGTCAAATGAAGCACATGATTGGAAAAAGCCAACATGGCTTCACCAAGGGCAGATCGTGCCTGACAAATCTGGTGGCCTTCTATGATAAAGTGACCTGCTGGGTTCACATGGGGCAACTGGTGTATGTTGTCTACTTGGATTTCTCCAAGGCTTTCAATATGGTTCCCCACAGCCTCCTCCTGGAGAAATTGATGCATTATGGCCTAGACAAGCGGTCTGTGCGGTGGGTGAGGAATTGGCTGACAGGCCACACCCAAAGGGTGGTGATAAATAGCTTTTTTTCAAACTGGCAACTCGTCACAAGTGGGGTCCCCCAGGGATTGATATTGGGCCCAATGCTATTCAATATCTTCATAAGGGATCTGGATAATGGGATTAAGTATAGCCTGATGAAGTTTGCAGATGACACCTAATTGAGTGGGGAAGTAGACACTTTGGAAGGTAGAGCCACTCTGCAGGAAGTTCTGGATAGGCTGGAAGAGTGGGCTAATGAGAACCTTATGAACTTTAACAAGGGCAAGTGTAAGGTCTTGCAGCTGGGAAAACATCATCCAGGAGTGCAGCACAGACTGGGATCCACCTGGCTGGAGAGCAGCTCTGTGGAAAGGGACCTGGGGATCCTGGTGGACAGGAAGCTCAACATGAGAGAACAGTGTGCTGCTGCGGCCAAGCAAGCCAATAGGATGCTGGGTTGCATCAACAAGGGCATCACCAGCAGAGATAAAGAAGTCATTATCCCACTCTACTCAGCACTTTTCTGGCCACCCCTGGAATTCTGTGTACAGTTCTGGTCCCCATTATACAAAAAAGATGTGGACAGGCTGGAGGGGGTCCAGAGAAGGGCCACCAAGATGATCAAGGGTCTGGGAAGCCTGCCATATGAGGATAGGCTGAGAGAGCTGGGTTTGCTCAGCCTTTAGAAAAGGAGGCTTAGAGGTGATCTCATCACCATGTACCAGTACTTAAAGGGTAGTTACAAAGAAGATGGAGACTCCCGTTTTACAAAGAGTCACACAGTGAGGAAAAAGGGTAATGGCTACAAGTTACTCCGAGGGAGATTCCGATTGGACATAAGAGAGGTAAATTTTTCACAATGAGAACAGTCAATCATTGGAGTAATCTCCCCAGGGAAGCAGTTGACTCCGCTACGCTGAACACGTTTAAGACTCAGCTGGACATGGTGCTGGGCCATCTCGTCTAGATTGTGCTACAAAGGTTGAACCAGAAGATCTCTGAGATCCCTTCTAACCTGGTATTCTATGATTCTATGATGAATCTCTTTGACTTTGGCAGCCTTTGGGTAAAGTGAAGGTCTCTACAAGAAAGCATTGTAAATGTTATTACTTCCAAACTCAGGGAATATAGGCAGGATTCAAGTCCAGAATGCTAAAGACATTCTCTGTCATCTGGAATGGATTCCCCATGCTGATACTACATGATGAAATTAGTTCCCAAAAATGATCAAAAGACAGGCAAGGAATGGCTGCCTGACAAAGTGTCCTTCTAACAGACATGAAGGTCACTACATACATGTATGGAAAACTAATTCAAAGTAGAGAGTGCCTAACAAGAACATTATGTACACGAAATTTCATTGCATCTTTCGAACCCTCTCAGCTACTGAAATAAAGTAATTTTCTGGGCAGATGAAATTTTCCATTGTACTGTTTCGTGTCATTGTTACCTTCTCCACAGTTCTGTAAGAATAAGTAAATCCTTCAACTATACTGCAGCTACAGAGAACTTTTGCTGCAAAACTAGTTTAGATCTAGTTAGAAAGAGAGACTGTGTGCAGATGGTGGCTCAGTGGGTGTGCTCATGCTGGGCAGCACAGAAATCCACTTTGTTCCATCCAACCAAATGTAATTATGCGTTGAGTTTTTTGTTTGTTAGTTTGGTGGTAGGTTTTTTTTCCCTCAGGTATGGCTTACAGGAGATGGAGGCATAGGATTAAAAATAACAGTTTCAGGGAAGCCAGTAGGACTCTTTACTGATAATAAGATTTTGCCTGTACTCCTTGCAGTGATCTTTCATGACTTTTTTTAAGAACGTTCTTAAAGTCACAATACTCAGAATGAAAACGTATCATAAGTTGTTTCGACTTTCACATAAAAATAATTCTGAAAATTATTCTATCTCAAAGTTTCAGAGGAAAGATGAAAACAAGATATTAAAGTATTATTTTGCATATATATGTATTCTTTTTATCAAATTGCATTTTGAACAATCTCCTGTTATGAACTCTGAGGTTCATAGTGCAGATTCAAACCTGAATCAAGCCAATTTATACTACAGTTTTACTTAATTAAGTGATGCTATTTTTTAAAAAAATCACCAAGTTCATTTTCTCAGTATTATTTATCTGCTGATTCCTGAAATTGTCCAAGGTACTTTCAGAACATACACAGAAACATTTCTATAGAGGTCTGCAAGAGTTCTGTCCTCTAAGTTGTTTTTCCAGAATCAAAGCCCTAAGCAGGTAAGAGGCAAATTATACCTTAGAATAGAAAGCACAAGTGTAATGCGGTCAGTGTATATTGTCAGAGAAGTTATTAATAGTTTTCTCCATGCAAAAATTGTATTTAGTATTTTAAATTTGCGGTTTCTACTAAAACTGTTAAAATGTGATTTTTTCTCTTTGTAGGTTAACTAGAACTTGCTGCTGCTGTGGTTGCTGCTCTTGTTTTTTTTTTTTCTGTTCACATACAGACAGCTACTTGTTTGACAGATGACTGCTAAGAAGAAGGATACACAGCAAGGGTGCTAATGGCTTATTCACAAATAGTTGTATGAAGCTGGAGACTTTTTTCAAACATTTGAATTTAGGCAATATATACTAGCAGTGTACACTCGTCGAGTGTTATCAAGTACTTGATATACTTGATATACTATAGCTGTGCTTTCACTGCTGTCAGCTGTAACCATATAACTCATTTACTAATATAGGTACTTTGGGCTTTATTCTTTTTTACTACGAAAAAAATCAATGCAATCATTATTTTCAGTTCTCTCTTGTATACAGGAAAAAAAAAAGAAAAGAAAAGATAGGAACTAAATACTAATCAGTATTCTTCAGTTTCTGCTCTCAAGTTATTCCTTCCAAAGAAAAGTAACTTTAAATGATGCTGTAGGGCCTCATTAGCATATTCAAGAAGTCACCACTAGTGGCCTTTTGAATGAGAAATGGGTAATAATCTGGTATTTTCTTAACACTTCAGGTGATGCACTTCCTGACTCTAATCTTTGCCATTTTTCCTCCTCAGTAGGTATGTCTCAAACATTCAGCCTAAGAATAAATGGAAAAGAAACAAACTGGGTACATTACTCCATGCTATTACAAGTGAAAACATGAAGCCCTAAAAAAATGTTTAAAACATAATATTTGCAAAAAAGGAAGTTAAAAAGAAGATGGTTGTGGTGGGTTAGTCCATTCTCACTCCTAGCATATGAAAAAGAACTAATTTGAAGTAAATATTCAACAATGTATCTCAAAGAGAGTTTTAATTTGTCAATGCCTTACAGTAATTCCGGACCTGGTCTCCTGGTCTGCTGTATGTCTGAATATATGAGACATTCTTCATTTTTCCCTGAATCCACGGAAATGAGAGCTCTACCTCTCTTTAGAACTATGGGAAGATTGGGCTTTTAAGTAGAAATAATATTTTCTGAAGGTCTTGAAATTTAGACTGTATCGTCTTTAAATGCCTCTTCCCTTATCATCCAACAATATTTGTTGTGATTATGACAGCCTCCACACACTTCTTTAAAGAAACTTTCTCGTTGTTACAGAGAATTTTTAAGACATGATATCTAAAGACTCATGCTCACAAAATAAAATATAAAGAAGAAAATGCATTATTATTTTAATATCAGTTATATGTAAAGTAGTCTCTTAGTCCTCCAACAGAACTACATCACTTTCTAATGAAGAAGATAAGGGTCCATTTGGGGAAATAAACTCTAAAAATGTGTTGGGGGGATGATCTTTATACTCTTTAACATATCATCATATAATTCAGTAAGTCGTCATAGATTAAAAAAGCAGATGAAATTTATTTCTGACCCTTGTCCATCTTTGGCCTCCTGTTAATGTCCATGCTTGCAGATTTTCATTCTTACAAAACAAGATGCAGAAATGGGTCTGGATATAATCATATATAGACCAGGTGACACTAATTATAATTAATACATTAAACTATATTGTTGAAAGCTCCTAGCTAAGAAAGTGTAACTAAGACTAAGAATGGAAAGACCCTGGAAAATCTGAAATTCATCAGCTGAAAAGTAAACAGAAGTGCTGCTACAACTCCCAGAAGCAGATACTGAACAAAGACACTTTTATTTAAAACCGCATAATATACATGAGTTATCAGCTTACCATGACAGTCACAGATTCAGAGTTTAATTTGGATAAATAGATTGGGAAAGAAGTGTTGTTTTCAACTGGCAGGTAAGTCAGTTTTCAGTTCAGATAAATTGTTCCACCAAATAACTTATATTGACAGGCTTATGGGAAAGAAAATATGTTTGTGAGCTGAGGGTACGATTAGGAATGGATTTTATTTATTTAGAAATTTTCATATCAGGTGGAAAAGCCGTAAGTTCTGAGGGTTCATTCTGCTGCTAGCAGCAACCTAGATTATAGCATGTCTGAGTTGCCTAGGCTGCAGTATACATTTTTTTCAAAGGTATGAATTGTACAGATAATAAAAAATACCTTGTTTCTTTTAAGCTGCTGCACAAGGTTATATAAGATTGTGGTACTGCTCATCCAATCATTTTCCAGACAAACCAAAATACTAGCATTGTTGCTCACTCATTCTTTTTTGCTCTCTTTCTCTCTCCTTTTGTCTATATAAACCACATATATCTACCACGTTTATCAACTAGAAAACCAGAATGAAAATACAAGTAGTTAAAATTTAGAAAAAATAGAAAATTACTGGAATGAATTTTGTAGGGTTGCTCTTAATTCAATCTTATCATTTACACATTATAATATAGCCTGTAATTGTCTCACCACATGTTTTTAGTGGGAATGTTGCCTGACTTGGTGAAATAATTGTTTAAATTTTTTTGTTAGTATTTTAGAAAGGAAATTGAAAAATCAGAGTTCTGTCATAATGACATCTACCCTTAGTTGCAAGATGAGATTATTATCCTCTGTGTAAACCAACATGTGAGGGAGATAAAATATATTGGAGGTCACTTCCGAAGCCCAGACACGAAGATCTATAGCTGGATAAAACTCTCAGAATCATTTCAAGATTATGGTAGGATATATGGCTTAGAGGACTTATCCTCATCAGTCTGTTTTTCTGATATATTAGGATTTTTCCTGTGCCATTTACAGTGTGTTCGTATTCCTGATATTTTCCATCTTTAGGCTAGCTCCTCAGGAGCAATAACCACACATCAGTTTACTCAGTCTGCCCTCCCAGTCAGGTTTCAATGATCTCCTCCTGGCTCCTTGACCTAAATCTTTTTAACCATTTAAGAGCTGTACATCTGTGCTAGGTTTCTCCTCACCCACCTTCCTCTCACTGCAGTTGAATCTCCCTCTCCAGGCTATCTAATTTTTTTGCCGTATTTGTTCTTCTCCCTACCCTCTCTGTTTGTCAGGTCCCGCAATGGGATTAGACTATTTTTTCAATCAGTTCCAATTCATTGCCCAGCCCAGTGTGTCATATTCCAGATTCTCACTGTGAAAAAAAAAAAGGCTTGTGAGGAACTTCACTGTTCAGTCCCTCTAGAGAACATATGAGAGCTGTGGTCTCTCAGCCATTTATGAATGATGCCCAGTTCTTCACAGAAAAAGAAAAAAGAAAGGTCCTCACAATATTCCAAACAAACTTCAGGATCTTTATCAGATGAAAGGCCACTAAATCTTTTTTAACACTGAGAAATATGTTTTCCCTTCTGTACTTTGCAAAAAAAGCCATAGCAAAACTGCTGAAATTTTCCACTGGTATTCAGGCTGAGTTTTATGATCAGCATGGATATTTTTGCAGATAATTAAATATCAAAAAAGATATAATTAGCTGAAAAGATCCTTTCTTTACATGTGTGTTTGTGTAAATATGATGTACATTTTATAATAGGCATGGTTCTAACTCTGATTTGGCATTCATTTAATCTAAAATAAATGATTTTGGATTTTCATCTCTCTCTCTCTCTCTCTCTCTCTCATATCTATGTTTTATATATTCTTAATATGCTGAATGGAATTATTTCCTATTCCTCTTTTCCTGCAGGTTCACATCATTCATTCTTACAAGTTCATATTCTTTATTTATCATGTTTGTGGAAAGATTAAGAACAAAAAGACCACAAAGTCCCATGAAAATGAATTTTACATTCTGAATATGGCTTTAGCTAATGCTGATCCCATGATTATTATTTAAAAAAAAAAAAGAATATAACCAATACTCTTTGATACAAACAAGGAATAGATTTCTTTTTAGATTACTCATTTACTGAAAACATAGCCAAAGGGCAATGTTACCAAGAAAAAAACGCCTTTTGACAAGTTCCCTAACACTGAGGCAAAATTTGTAAATGTGATGTCAAAGCACTAATTATACATAGGAGAGAAAAATAAATTTTGTAGGTCAGATTTGTACCACACAGTTTTCAAAACTTTGCAGATATATTCAGTGTGGTCATTTAACTTTCAGTTATATGTGAAATAGAATATCGGAAAGCAGAAAGGACTCACTAACAGGAAGGACTGTGGTAACCAATTAAATTCTTTAAGAGTCCCTGAAATGTAGTGGCCTAATCCTTGAAAAACACATACTGAAAGACCCACATTCAGGTCTTCAAGATTAATTCCCTAGCCTATAAGCAGGCCTTTGGCCTTTTAAGTACTCTGGGAGGTTATGTTTTACTGACAAACTTTTCCTGGTACCTTTAGGAATCATCACTCAGTAATCACAAATAGATATTGATAAAAAAAATCTTTCTCACAGAAGCATAGAATAATTTCTCTTGGAGTAGAAATTTGAAGTTCATCTGATTCTTATCATGCTAAACTAGGATGAAATTTGAAGATGGATCAGGTTTCTCAGTGTCAGGTATTCAAGACTTCTCTGTGAAAAGTGTTCCAGTGAACATCCTCTCTGTGAAGAATGTCTTCCTTATATCTAACCAGAATTTCCCTCATTGCAACCTATCTCTGTGGCCTCTCTTGCTGTGCACTTCTGAAACAAAGCTGGATGTGCTGCCTGCTTTTCATATTGCAGCCCTGTATACCATTGACCTTCACTGCTGCAAGGACACACGGCTGACACATGCTCAGGACTTCCAGATCCTTCCTGCAAAACAGTCTTCTACTCCACCACCCCCAACCCATACTGTTTCATGCGGTTATGCCACCCCAGTGGCTAGACTTCGCATATACCTTTCTTGAATTTCATCTTGTTTCCATCAGTCTATTTCTCCAGGCTATCGGGACCCCTCTGAACATTAGCCCTGCACTCCAGCTCATCAAATGCTCCCCCCATTTTGGAATTGTCTGCAAATTTGCAGACAAGAGTTTCCATACCATCATCCTGATTGCTAATGAAGATGATAAACTGTGTCATCCCTCATACTAACCCCTAAGGATCACCACAAGTTCCTGGGAACTAACTGACCTTCAAACTTGCTTTAGAATAGTTATCTTAACCTTCAAAGCCTGTGGTACCAGCTTCATTCCAGACACATCATCATAGAAACTAATGTTACTGTGCCCTATTTGCATACTCTTCTTTGTGTTCCATCTGGATCCCCACATCCCCAAGGTTATAAATTACAGTAAGACTTGTGAATGGGAAGCAGTAAAATTCAAAACTTTATGGCTTACATAGGATATCCTTGATCTTTGTTTCCTCTTGTTTCTCCATGGACAAATTAAGGCCAATAAAATTAAAATTGCTTGAAAGCTGTCTAAGGATGTAGCCTGACTGGAATTTGCCTTTAAGTAAAACTGAGCTGTCTAGAACACCAGCCACAAAGATCTGAATTGTCTGTCACAGCACAGCCTTGGCACACTGGAAAACTAAATGCTCAGAAAGTGTTTTGTTTACATCAGCCTATGCTTCTACAAACCTCGGTCGCTCAAAGCACAAATTATCATTAATTCATGGTAGAAGATTAATATCAGCTTTATAAAGAAATAAAACTCAGAACTGAATGAAAATTTATGAAAATTTCTAAAATTTTGTCTCTTTTAATGACACTGGTGGGAAAACCATGCTGAACAAGATACCTATAGCTTGGAAACAGAAACATTTCCAAATTTTTCTAACTTTTCTCCAATATTTTGATGAAACTTTTACGGAACCATTTGTGCCAGCATGCTTCTTACTCAAACATAAAAAAGAAAGTAAATAATATAATAAAAAGGTTCCAGAGTCCTCAGAAAACAAAAAGCTTATTATGCTTTTTTTTAAAGGTAAATCTAGCCAACTGGTCTGTGTAGAACAGCCTAACATACATAACAGAGGTTATACATATATGCTTAGGAAATTGTCCTGAAAGCCAGGAGAGCCAGCCATATTTGACCCAGAAAGTATATCTAATAATTTAAGGTTACTGGAATGTTTTAGATCTGGACAAAAATACATTAAAACAAACACCTTAAAAACACAGTTTGTCAACATCTCTATGAAAATCACAAGTGTACTGATTTCAACAAAATTTATAACTGTGAACTGTCAAAACAACCCATTTAGAGATTTTGCTTTGATAGCATAAAATACTTCAGCTATACTTGAATGTAGGATTAATATCGCAATATGAGTTGAACAGAATACATAAATATAAATTCTTTTAATGCACTTTTTCTCTTATATAAAAATAATGGTTTTGTGTTACCAGTTGGGAATTTTTCAGAAATTTCAGGTACATTTCAAAATTCTGATTCTCAATAAAAATAACTTTTAGAGTATCAGCTTCCTACAAAATTTAATTTCAATCAGTTTCCACAGCTGCAGGTTGCGATGACACTAATTACTTTCTCTCATGTCTACACATCAATTAATTACCTTTCTTGCATGAACTCTTAACACTGAAACATATCTAGATCATATAAATCCATTTTGTTGCTTAACCAACTTTTTATGTAACTTTACACTCGTCAAGAACAAGTACAGTTTACCTCGCAGATCTCCAAAGTAGTTTCTCTAAGAAGACAGTAACTTCTAATAAATAACCAGACCTCCAAGACACATGTAAGCATGGGGGTCTCAACTAATTTTTTCCTTATTTCCTTAATTTCATAAAAAAGACCATCAGTAATGAAATATGGACAATGAGAACTAAAGGTGGAAACCTTTCAGCTACTTTTCACATAATAGGAAGTGAAAAATACTGAAAATAAATTGGAAAAACAAGCAGATTTGACATACTTCTTGGGATAAGATAGAAGTAAAGAGAAACACATCTTGATTGTGCAGCAGTGGGGAAGGCACCTCATGGATCCTGGAAGAGGATTTGACAGGAGTATTTGACAGTACTTTCCACATGAGAGCAGGCGCTTTTAGCAGTGTGCTAAGTGGAAAAAGGATTCAAAAGTAATCTCTTGGTCTTAAGACTCTGTTGTATGTAACTGTCACTCCAAATTACTTCTGTTTGCTCCATATGGAGCAGCTGAAAGTAAGGTAACAGGTACATGTTGGGACATGAAATGTTTCTGAACTTACTTTATTCTAAACTTATTTTCACAGAACTATGCTGCAGTGGAGCGCCCCTTTCATGCTACTAGTGTTGTTCTATCCACCATGGTCTGCAAATATAGACAAGGGAAGATGTTTAGGGAGAGAGGTAGTACCTTTTAATCAATTAATTTATCTAATTAAAGGTATTAGTTCTCCCAACTGCATAGCCTTATTCTTAGCCTCCTTGTGGTTAATATAATCCTTTACCAAACCTCTGTTCTTTTCTTTCCTGATGTTTTATTCCTGAAAGGATTGAATTTGTAAGAGGTAAGCAATCTTTCCACAGATATAACTCTGAAAGGGTATATTTAAGTGAATGCACCTGGAATTTCAGGAAGGATGGCACTTTCATCAGCTACTAAGGAATATGCAGCATAAATTAGATCCCAGACAAGGAGATCAGAGTGCACGAATATACCCTGACATGCCAGAGCTATAACAGTGGTTAAATTCTCAAAAGCATCTAACACAGGAACTTTATTAATCTATATCACCTTGATGAACACACTGAGTTATTACATGGTTTTGTAACAATTTTATATATGTATACATACATACATCTAAATATATGTATGTGTGTATGTGCGTATGTATACACACATATGCACATAAACACAGGCATACCTGTGTAAGTTTTCTCTGGAATATCTTTAAAATATCATACTCCATATAAGGCATGGCCTGTTTTGCAGAATTTGTGATTCCTTTTCTATAAATAAAAGGTCAGAGCCATTTAAATTAATTCCATAGACTTATCTTCAAAAGTATATAGTCTCTCGAAGAGCAGAATGTCATAAATATTTATATGTGCTAGAATTATGACTTAGGATGGTTAAGAATGAAAGAGAAGGTCAAAATGTAACAGCTTAGAAACTGTGAGAAAAGCTGGCTTAAATAAACTATAATGGAAGAAATGAAACAATAAATTAATCTTGATGCAATATCACTCTTTACCACCACAGCTGGTATACTATGTTATAGTATACTCCATTGAATTTAGAGAATTTAACTATATGAACATAAAACCTAAGCTCTTCTAAGCTTTTTTGCTTTCTTTTTTTTTGTGTGTGATTTGCATTTTTTCTAAGACTGATGCAAAAATGGAGAAAAAACTGAGAAAAAAAAATTGAGAAAAAAAAGTGAGAAAAAGACCATTTCAGTATCTGGTCAGAATGGATAAAAGAATTCTACAATATATTTTAATAAAACTTACACGGATCTGCTGTACAAGGTAATGGCAGGAAATTACACAGAACTGAGGGGATATGGAAATTAATTATCTACCCTGTAGAAACAGGAATGATCTGCTTAATGATGGTGGCAATTCAGCATGGGCATTGTCTCCATTTACATCAGTTCAGATGCAGCTTTACTGGGATCATTATTTCCAGTATGAACACAGAATTGATCTGACATGTTCACAATGATATTAAAGGCACTGGCAAAATTGAAAAACTTAACGTTGAGCAGCCAAAACAACAAGTCAAATGGAGAAACACAAAGTTTATGAAACAGTACGATAAAAGCTAGCTCACTCAGATAATATCTCCTAAGAAATTTGAAAAGAACAGATACCCATGTTCCAGTCTCTAACTGGCTCTGGTTTTAGATCTAAGATAATATGAAGCTCATTAAAAATCAGCAAAACAATCTGTAAAGTTTCTTAGCCTTTAAATTTCTTAATTATTTAAGATTTCTTTAATTATTTCAGATTTCTTAAAAATCTTAAATTTTCTTAACCCTTTCTTACCATATTTTTCCTACTTCATCATATGAAAGATTAACTCTGCCCAACTGACTGTACTTACATAACTCAGCCACTCACTGTATCCTTATATGAATTGAATATGTTGCCCTGTTGTGCAATATATTATTTATACTATATATAAATATACTTATTTATACTATAAGGAAAGCAAATAAATTTCAAAACTCTTACCCTTTGAAAATTCCAATATTTCCTCAATAGTTTTGGTTCAGAATTGGAATAAATAATACCAAAATGGCTGGAACTCAGAAAAAAGGGAGAGCTTACCGCCTTTGGAAGAAAGGGTAGGCGACTCAGGAGGACTACAAGGATGTTGTGAGGTTATGCAGGGAGAAGATTAGAAAGGCGAAGGCCCAGCTAGAACTTAAACTGGCCACTGCCGTTAAAGATAAAAAAGTTGTTATAAATATATCAGTGACAAAAGGAGGGCCAGGAAGAATCTCCCTCTTTTGTTGGATGTGGAAGGTAACCTTGCCACGAAGGATGAGGAGAAGGCTGAGGTACTGAGGCACTGAGGTGCCTTCTTTGCCTCAGTCTTTAATAGTCAGATTGGTCATCATATGGGGTTTCAGGCCCCTGTGCTGGGACATGGAGATAGGATGCAGAATGAAGTCCCAGTTGTCGAAGAGGTGGCAGTCACTGACCTGCTCCTCCACCTGGATGCGCACAAGTCCATGGGCCCAGATGGGATCCACCCGAGGATACTGAGGGAGCTGGCAGAGGAGCTGGCCAAGCCACTCTCCATCATTTATCAGCAGTCCTGGTCAACCGGGGATGTCCCAGGTGACTGGAAGCTAGCAAATGTGATGCCCATCTACAAGAAGGGTCGGAAGGAGCATCTGGGGAACTACAGGCCTGTCAGCCTGACCTCAGTGCCCGGGAAGGTCATGGAGCTGATCATCTTGAGTGCCATTACGCGGCATGTACGGGACAACCGAGGGATCGGGGCCCAGCCAGCATGGGTTTATGAAAGGGAGGTCCTGTTTCACTAACCTGGTCTCCTTCTATGACAAGGTGACGTGCTTAGTGGATGAGGGGAAGGCTGTGGATGTTGTCTACGTGGACTTTAATAAGGCCTTTGACACAGTCTCCCACAGCATTCTCCTGGAGAAGCTGGCTGCAACGGCTTGGATGGGTGCACTCTACGCTGGGTTAAAATCTGGCTGGACGGCCGAGCCCAGAGAGGGGTGGTGAATGGAGTCAAGTCCAGTTGGCGGCTGGTCATGAGTGGTGTTCCCCAGGGCTCAGTGTTGGGGCTGGTCCTGTTCAATATCTTCACTGATGATCTGGATGAGGGGATCGAGTGCACCCTCAGTAAGTTTGCAGATGACACCAAGTTGGGTGGAAGTGTCGATCTGCTGGAGGATAGGAAGGTCCTGCAGAGGGACCTGGACAGGCTGGATCGTTGGGCCGGGGCCAGCTGTATGAGGTTCAACAAGGCAAAGTGCCGAGTCCTGTACTTGGGTCACAACAACCCCATGCAGTGCTACAGGCTTGGGGAAGAGTGGCTGGAGAGCTGCCCAGCAGAAAAGGACCTGGGAGTGTTGGTTGACAGCTGCCTGAACATGAGCCAGCAGTATGCTCAGGTGGCCAAGACAGCCAATAGCATCCTGGCCTGTATCAGGAATAGTGTGGCCAGCAGGACCAGGGAGGTGATAGTGCCCCTGTGCTCGGCACTGGTGAGGCCGCACCTCGAGTACTGTGTTCAGTTTTGGGCCCCTCATTAGAAGAAGGACATTGAGGTGCTTGGAGCATGTCCAGAGGAAGGCAACCAAGTTTGTGAAGGGTCTAGAGAAGAAGTCTTATGAGGAGTGGCTGAGGGAACTGGGGTTGTTTAGCCTGGGGAAGAGGAGGCTGAGGGGAGACCTTATTGCTCTCTACAACTACCTGAAAGGAGGTTGTAGCGAGGTGGGGGTCAGTCTCTTCTCCCTAGTAACGAGTGATAGGACGAGAGGAAACGGCCTCAAGCTGCACCAGGGGAGGTTTAGATTGGATATTAGGAAAACCTTCTTCACCGAGAGGGTAGTCAGGCATTGGAACAGGCTGCTGAATGAAGTGGTTGAGTCTCCATCCCTGGAGGTATTTAAAGAACAGATAGATGTGGTGCTTGAGGACATGGTATAGATGGACTTGGTAGTGTTAGGTTGACGGTTGGACTCGATGATCTCAAGGGTCTTTTCCAACCTTGACGATTCTATGATTCGATGATTCTATGATAGTGACATCAAAATACTGAACCTTCTATATTAAGCTATTTTGCAGTCACTGAGCCAACCCTCATCCTTGTATTAATTCCACTTAGAGATGGAAGTCAGTCCTTACACCAAGACATTTATGGATAATTGCAATAAATAAGGGTTGCAGAGTTTGAGTGCAGGTGTTTCATAGCAAGCACCTTTCAGAGATTAAGACATATGGAGTGAGGAAGAGGTAACAACTGCTAAAAGAAAGTTTTGATTTATCTGTGCTTACATTTCCAAATGGCAAATAAGAGAAATTTTACCTTATATTATTATTTTTTGTAAACCTTTTGGATTCTGATGGTCCATTCATCTTGCATCTTTCTGTGACCCTATCATTTGGCTTCTGGGACAGACAGCACAGCAATTAACAGTAAAACACAGCATTACTAGTATTCTTTGGACAATAATTTTTCATTTCGTTGTTGTGATAAACTGGAGTAACTTAATGTCATGGTTTAACCCCAGCCAGCAACTAAGCACCACACAGCCATTCGCTCACTCCCCCTGGTGTGATAGGGGAGAGAATCAGAAGGGTAAAAGTGAGAAAACTCATGGGTTGAGGTAAAGACAGTTTAATACGTAAAGCAAAAGCCATGCACACAAGGAAAGCAAAACAAGGGATTCATTCACTGCTTCCCATCGGCAGGCAGGTGTTCAGCCATCTCCAGGAAAGCAGGGCTCCATCACGCATAGCAGTAACTTGGAAAGACAAACGTCATTACTCCAAACATTCCCCCTTCCCTCTTCTTTCCCCCAGCTTTATATTGCTGAGAATGATGTCATACGATATGGAATATCCCTTTGATCAGTTGAGGTCAGTTGTCCTGGCTGTGTCCCCTCCCAACTTCTTGTGCACCCCGTAGCCTAGTTGCTAGCGGATTGCTGTGAGAGCAGAAAAGGCCTTGACTCTGTGTAAGCGCTGCTCAGCAATAAGAAAAATATTTCTGTATATTATCAACACTGTTTTCAGCACAAATCCAAAACATAGCCCCATACTAGCTACTATGAAGAAAATCAACTCTATCTCTGCCAGAATCAGCACACTTAAAAAGCTCCACTATTCCAAATAATTCTACAAACTTTGCGTATATTACCTTCCTTTAAAAATGACTGCAGTATATTTAAATATTAGAATATTTTAAAATTTGTCAGTTTATTAGTCATGTTATTACATTTGCAATAAATATAGACTGTTCTCAGTATCTTTCTTCCATCAGAGTTATTTTTTCTTGGTATCTTGCTGGCATTAACAAATTATTTTTTGATTTTTTTTTTTTTTTTTGCCTTCTAGAAGGCAATGCCTGGAGTCCCAGACACAGAGCTGAAAGTAAACACAAATCATTTTGAGGAGGAAAAAAGAGGGAAGAAAGAAAAGAGAGAGCAGAAGTAGAATGAATGAGGAGTGAAAAAAAAGCAAAGTATAGAAGATAATTAATTTCTTCCCTCATAAAATAAAAAAGTGTAACATTTACATGTCCTCCAATGTCCACTTAAAACAAACAAACAAAACAAAACACATAACCCCAATAAACAAACCCCAAAACAGTAGTTTGTTGGGGTTTTTTTAACATAACCCCACTGCCGTTAAAAACAGTATATAAAGTTGATAGGCCCTATCCAACCAGGAACTGAGCATCCTCAACTGGTTGACTGAATTGTCACATGAACAATAATTCACCTGACTTAATGTAGACATTTATGATAGACTTTTACATTTGAGCTAGCCACTCTGGAGTCTGTGTTAACAGAGAAATTATTTGTGCTAGTAATTGATCTTGCACGATACTAATGTGACTCAGTATTAAATCTTTTTGCTCTGCCAATGAATATACTTTGTACCTGGCTTACAGTCAGAATCACTTAGAACTGAGAATTTTGTACAGTTCATTCTCTTAATCCATTTTAAACCATCTTTAACTGCGTAACCCCATATGATCTATAAATTAAGTCATTAGCTATGAAAAGGAACATTTTAATGGGACCTAATTATTTAGAGAGATCATTGAATTTCTGCCCCTGTTAGCCTGTGAGAATGTTTCCTTTTTATAAATTTAACCTTTTTATTGATGATATTTGCTGCAGTGTCTGTGTTATTATAGGCCATAATCATGTCATTTCATTATGTCGTTTTCAACTGGAACAATGAAACATCCATTGGAAATGCTAGGCACAAAGAGCAGGGCTATAGACATATGCTGACTTTGTTCTGCACTGGTGAAGAAATAGATTGTTTAGGGCTGTTTTCAGATAAGACCTGAACCTTTTCCATTTTATTGCTGTCCTGTCTCTTATTTAAGGCTGTTAAAGCTTACTCTTGACTTTCTGATCTTTTTAAGTTTATCATAATGAATCAGTTCCATTTAGTGGAAAAAATCCTCTTATGTGTCTTTGAAACAAAGGAGAACCATTTTTCAACATGTTCAATTATGATAGCGCTAAGTGAAAGTCACAGCAATTTGAGAGTCTCCTAATTCCATGCACAGAGCAAGGGGCAACACTTTCATATTTGAGTGCCTATCATTAGAACTTCAGAGTGCAAACCATTTCTTCCTATTTTACCTCATAATAAGAAAAGAGCTTGTTCCAATTAGACCAGAGAATCCAGCTGCAAAAACTCCCAGCCAAATAAGTAATCATTTTGCTCTCATGTCTCATTCTTCTGCAAATTTCATATTGTTTCCTGTCACCAGCCCATGTTTTTATAAAAAAAAAAAAAGTTGAATACAGTTCAGTAATAGCCAGCAAACTTTTCAAAGAGAAATGCCAATGTCAGTGTTTATTTTTGAAAATACATTAAAGTTCAGATAAGGAATGTAAAAGATCTGAATATTATGCAATTTATTTGGATTTAATTCCATTAATCATACTTGCATTTGCATTGGCTGAAATACTGGGCTGATATGCAGATTTTTCATAATAATCAGACAACTATTTAATGTGACCGTTTTATATTAACATAACCAAAAAGCTGTGAAATTGGCTCTAAATTGAGCAAGCATCTGTGTTTGATTGTGATTTGTCATAGCAAGCCATAAGGTGTTTCAATAAATGCTAAGTATTCTTTCACCATAGAAAATATATTTCTATCATGTTGCCAGTTTTCCTTAGCAAAATAAGACTACCTAACACAGAGTCATGATACACAGACTGTTCTTATAGTGAAACCAGAGCAAATAAAATAATGTTGTAGAATCATTTCAATAGTCATATTACAGCATCTAGGAGAGTCATAGGCAATGTCCAGACTTTCTATGTCCAGTCTTACACAAAACCCACAAATGCTGCACAGGCAATCAGTGAGTATAAAAAGTAAGAAAAAAGAGCAAGAGACCAAATTCATATCTCATAATCTAACTCAGCCTACGCATTTCAGTATATTTTTTCTCTATTTTTGTTACTCTTCTTGCAAGGTAATACATTCTCAGCACATCCAGAAAGTTGGGATGCTCTTTAGACTGATTTTTTCAAACCTCTTTATAGAAGGGTAGCTCATCAATCATACTCAAAGGTTGTTTCTTGTCCTTTGCTGGTTTTCATTTTTCACCAATGGTCAATCTAAGACGTCATTTTAAATTTAAAGGCCATTAATGAATTGGTGATTTTGAGATAATTTTTTCCTCAAGCAGATTGCTAATTCTTTTGGGACATTACTACTGACAATATCAACCTTACAAGAACTTAAGTCATTTACACCAGAGATCATCTACTAAGTACTGGGACAGATAAAACTGATTTTGGGCCTGTTCAGTTTCTTGAGGCAACTTCATAAGGTCGGAGAGGAAGGATCTTGTTTGTGAATGTTTTGGGTTTTTATTAAAATCTTATAGCAATAATACAAAACAAGGTTAAAAATAGAATAAAACTAAATTGATGATACACAGAAGGCAAAAGCTGTTCACTCAGAGGAAACAAAGAGCAGATTTATCGGTCCATTCTCTACATGAACCTCAGTATTGACTTCAATGAATCTCGTGGCTGAATAGACTCTGAAACACAGGTTATAACAATATCTGACCTGAACAATAATATTCTGAATTTGTAGAGAGTGAAAGAGGTGGGGGGAAAAAATGACATGTCTGGAAGAATCTCAGAAAGAGTCTAACCTAGATTCTGCCTAAATTTAAACAGTTAGTCAAAAGCCAAGTTAAGAACAGAGTTTATGGAGACAAAAACCTCTAAATGACCACATAGTCAGCCTGAGATCTGGTCTATCCTAGGGAGGTGATGTATCTCCCCCTGTAAATTATACAATGAGTTCAAGGCACCTGTGCTCTTAACACAAGTGAGATCACTCAGTCAGACCAGCTAGATGTGATAGCAGCTATAAAAGGAGATAGTAGTGATCCAGAGAACAGTACAGAACTAAGCTCTGCACTAGAAATTTCCAGCATTTGCAGGAGTGGTATTGTAGATAATTCTACCTTGAAGCTCCTAATAATGTCTTACAAAAATTTGAAAATAAATAATACTATGAAGGGGACCTGACAGTTTTCTTTTAAACCAATGAACATAATTGACTGTCCTTTATAATGCTGATGAAGTATTTACCCAATAAATTCTAACAAAAAAGGTCAGTTATGTTTGAATTGCATGTTTTGAAATGTGTACATTGTTTTTAAGGTTCAAATAAATGCACTTTAAGCAGCAAAGTTGCACAACAAAGATTTATTCCTGCAATTACTGTTCTTTGAGATCTGTTAAACTAGGACTAGTTTCCCATGGGATACAATGGTGTTAGAAATTCATAATTCTGTCTTGGCCCATAATGAATCTACAGTTTCTACCTATGCCTTCCACATCTCTAATTTTGTTAGTCATAAATACACACATGTACACAGGGTAATCTCTGAATAGAAAGTTCTACTTGCTATTGTTATGTGTATGGAGGCAACAGAGGTCTCAGTGTAGGCTGCTATTATTCACTGTTGGTATTAATTGGTTATAATTAGCATACGATATTTAGGATGACAGGGAGTTTGCATCTCCACATTTTTTTTTTTTATTTTTTGCATTTAGGTATACAAATGCAAAGAAAACACAAAGTTCCAGTAAATGAAAACAAGGACATTTTGCACCCATGTTGCGAAAGCAAAATTTGCTATAGAATGAAACAGTAAATTCTTCTTAGTGCCAAAAAAAGTGAAGGGTTTCTTTATAGCTTTTTATAAACTTGGGATCCTGGTCCCACAAGTACTCAGTGTCACTGTATCTCTAGAGTTATACCAGAGAGATCAATTGGCTTTGCTTAAATTGTAAAAAGCAGATTACAGAATTGAAAGCTTACTGTGTGATTCAGGGCAATCCTTTAATTTGTCTCTGCCTGATGTTATAATACCTTTTTGCAGCTCACATTTATTACTTACTATTAATTATTATTTTTATTATTTATATATTTTTTTATATAAGTATATATTTATTATATATTTTTATTATTACTTATTATTAATTATTATTTTTAAGCAGCTTAACCACTCATCCATGACACATGCAATCTACTATGAAGAAAATTAAATATATCCCAGCCCAAATCAGTAAAATCTCAACTCCTTATTCCATACCATTTGCATCATGCTCAGGTCCCACACTATCCAATACATCCTCATTAGCCCCCCTTTTCCCATCCTTTGATGTATACACAGATATCATTCCCTTAGTCTATGGACCACCCCTGTAAAATGTCCAGAAAACGCCTAGAAAATTTCTATTGAGTTCTTTTAGTCTGGGACTTGAGTTCTGTCTCTTATGGTCATCTCAGAACAGAAGAGGCAGCACGCTCTCTGGAGTTATTGGGCAGAAAAGCCAGCTCAGGTCAGGCCATTGTTGCATGTGCACTGTTTCTCATGAGTCTCATCCTCCACTGGTTCAGGTGGTTGGTGCTATAGTACTTCCTATAACATGCCACTCAAATAATGGGTTACAACATTATAAAGGTATATACATCAGTATCACTATCCCTTGTGTCTTTGGACCAGGCCGTAGAGTTTATCATTGCAATGAACTCCTCCACTTAGAATCATAGAATCATTAAGGTTGGAAAAGACCCTTAAGGTCATCGAGTCCAACCGTTAATCTATCACTGCCAAGTCCACCACTAAACCATGTCCTCGAGCACCCCGTCTACCCTTACCTCCAGGGATGGGGATTCAACCACTTCCCTGGGCAGCCTGTTCCAATGCCTGACTACCCTCTCGGTGAAGAAGGTTTTCCTAATATCCATCCTAAACTTCCCCTGGTGCAGCTTGAGGCCGTTTCCTCTCGTCCTATCGCTTGTTACTAGGGAGAAGACACTGACCCCCACCTTGCTGCAACCTCCTTTCAGGTAGTTGTAGAGAATGCCCCTTGTATGCCTGCAACAAGGGGTTCCTGCTATAGCAGTTCCTATAGCATACAACTCAAATCATAAGTTGCAACAATTTCAAGGTATATCCATTACATTCAGTCATGGTTTCATTGTTTTCACCACAATAGAGGTGAAGGATGTATTTCCAGACACTGTAAACAGTGACGAGTGTATTATTTTTTTTCTTCACTGACTAGTAAGAACAACTGGTTAAGATTTATATATGACAAAAATATTTATCTTCATTTCATTGTGAATTCAGAAAGAACTTTATGTATGTGAAGGGAAAAAAATTGAGGCAGTCGTAGAAACTCTGGGTGAAATGTTTCACTGCACATAAATGATCAGCACAGGAATTATAATCAAATTGCCTTTGAGTCTCAGAATTAAGAATTTGAATCAGAAAATCATTCTCCACTTCAAAGCAGTTAAATTTACATTTTTAGATAAGTTCTGTTTCTGAGCACAAGACAAGTAGTTTTTAGCAGCATAAATTTAAACATTTTCAAATGACCATGGACAACAGCATATTCGTATTCACATGACAGGAAGATCATGTAACAAGATAATTTGCCCCTTTTGTTTCATATTCTCAGTGATCCAGAATAGTGACATCTGAGATTACACAGACTTGTAAAAAATAAAGGTCTTAACTTTCTACCTGAAAATCTCAAAGAAATTAAAGCTGTAAAATCCGTAAGACTGTGGTTATAAAATTCTGTAGTTTCTCATTCTACTAATCTTTCTCTGGAAATAGACACATATTCTAAGCTAAGAAGTGCAAGATCATAGATGTATTAATTTTGTACCATTCTCTTTAGATCCACTCAGATGCTTATATTTTTGCAAAATAAGCCTGGAAGTAAAAAGTGAATAGTGAACTTCGTGTCTTAAATTATACAAAACCAGAATAACTCTTTTGCTTTCACTTACTTTTAATACCACTCTAGATACAAACACACTGTAATACTGGACTGTCATGCTCTTTCCCCCCCCCCCATCCCCCCCCCCCCCCAGATTCTGCAAGTTTAAGTATCATTTTGTGATAATATTATAGACTGTAATTTATATTTGGTTTCATTAATTTGAAATTACTCCAGTGGCAACAGGGCTGCTGCAGTGAATTGATGCAATATGCCTGTAAAGTATCAGTTGTTTAATGAATGGGGTATATAAAGCAGTAAGTTTCCGTGGAACAGTTTCAAACGTATTCCCTTATTAGAACTCTAAGAGGGTGATTTTCTACCATCACCAAATATATAATTTTTTTCGTATATTCAGGTTATTCCACTTTCTCTGTAAAGGAAGTTCTATAAAATCATCACCAAAGAGGCCTAGTAAGGTTTCACCCTCTAGTTAGATGAATCAATGACAAATTGTTATAATATAGGTAAGAGGCTGCATCATTTTTTCCAAGGTATTTCCGTATGTCAGAAAAGAGATGAATTCCTACCATCCTATATTTTCTTCAGCTGTTTTCTTTTGACTCTGAAGAACCATGCCACTGTGTCATCTGGAAGGCAGAGAAATGTTTCTATGCAGAAATTGCAGAGACAATATAAAAAGTATTAAGACCTGATTAGGTTACTGGTTGTTGGAAGAATGGAAGTTCTCTCATTATGGGGGGATAAACAGATGGGATAACATCAGCATGAATGATCACCTTTGTTTAAACGTTATGTATACACAATAAGGTGGAAAACAACACTGAAAAGTATTGTCATTTGGGTTGCGTTATCAAGCACTGGAACAGGCTACCCAGGGAAGTGGTTGAGACACTGTCCCTGGGGATATTTAAAAGTGGCGCTTAGGGACATGGTTTAGTGGTGGACTTGACAGTGTTAGTTTTACGGTTGGACTTGATGATCTTAAGGGTCTTTTCCAAGTTAAACGATTCTATGATTCTATGATTCTATTATCATCTTGGGATTCAGTTGCCTAGATATATGCACTTAGCAGAACTTTATGCACTTTGAAATATCTGGTGCTCCAAAAAGATATAGGTGTACCAGAATTCCTACATCACGTCATCATATGAGGCCAATCCCAAATGCTTTAAATACCCAAGGGTGTCTGAATTGGCTTGGGCATCTATGTATAGACATCTGAATCTTTTTCTAAATGTCAATAACATTAAGTACATCCTCAGATGAAAGACTCTGTTCAACATTACGATACAAATGACAGGAAAGCAGCACTGTCTTCAGAAGAACCTGAAGGACAGACAGAATAACTTAAAATGTCTTGGTGGCACCAGGTGTCTATGGCTAGCCAATTGAGTTTCTGTCTCTGTGAGAGCAGGATTCAGCTCAAGTTGAAGGCCTAAGGAGTCCACAAAAATACAAAGAGTTTCTTCTCCCACTGGAGTTGAGCATGAGTTAACCAGAACTGTTAATGCATCCTAGAAAATGATACAGCTGACTAGTCTCCATAGACTATATCGAGAGCCCAGGGTTCAATTCAGTTATCCACATATTATTTAGTCGCAACTGAGATGCCCGCAGGTATCAATGATATGTAGATGGCTTGAAAAGACTATAATACATCAATCAGCTGGGCCCAGTGTGGCTTCTCAAATGGCACTGATAGCTGACCATTGGGCAAGAAGACATTTCTGACACTGATACGTGTTATATACACAATTTATAAAAAAGGGTTTATTTTGATGTTCGTCAATAGAACCCATTACTACTGACTGTCCTTGACAGAAGGAAGCTTAGTGTGCCTGCAAAAAAAATAAGAAAAAAAAAAAAGATAAGGCACTAAAAAGAAAAAAAAATTCCATAGTAAATATTCAAAAAGCCCCAACACTTAAGACTTATGATATGCTTAAAAATCCTTATATCCAGGACAGCTTGAATTGAATTGGCAAAGGGGGGAATCTTTTGGGTTTATAGAGCTATTCTATAACTATTACTGTGGGGTTTCTGGCATCTTAGTGGGAAGAAATAGGTAGTGGATATTTCTCTTTTAGAAGCTGATAATCATCCCAAGCCTGATGATTTCTGTTTCCCTAAAATCCCTTAAGTGAAGAAGGCTCAAGTCCAGCAACTACTTCTCCCAGTAAAAAATTTTTCCCAGTAAAAAACTGAAACAACAACAACAAAACCACTGAAATTAATTTGATGACAAAGACAATGATCTTACATCTCTCTCTTACTATTAACTTAAAATATAAATATGTCCTAAGAGGTCACATAACCGTGTTTCCTATTCATCCATTTCTGTCTCCTGCAGAGAGTTACCACTGTTTCCTCCGTACAAAAGTAATGGGAGACTTATGATAATAAAACATTTATTTTTAATAGTGCTAAGTGAGAGTTATCCACATTCCCTTGAGAGCTACATCTCCAACTGGTTGAAGCAGAAAAGTCACATTTGAATATATTAAGTTTGACTTTTAGGAATATGAATAGTTCTACATTCACTTGCAGCTGGATAATGAATTGTTCTGCTGTATTAAGAGTAGACACATGATCCTTCTTTCTATGCTTGATCTCGAGCATAGTATCAGGCTAGCTTAAAGCTAACTTCAGAAAACAAAAATAACTTTTGATTCGATAGAGCTTATGATGCTTCAAAGCATATATGGCTTCCATAGCAGCTTAATTAGTTTCCTTATCGGTGGTTAGTGTGTGAATCTATCAGACAAATCTGAATCATGTCTGACCTAGAAGTGGGCATATCTAGGACTCACTTATGTCTATACCATAAAAGAAGATTTGGGATACTGTCAGCACTGAATTAAGAGAAATGGGATGAAATATAATGGATTTCATAGATACAAATCAGAAGACCATCAATATAGGAAATATTAGGAAAAATGACCTGTTGTAAACTGGGAGACTGTCAGCTACTAAATTAAAATGCATTTTAATGATCTATCACATTTGGATGTTGCCAGGAGAGATCAGAATTGTTAAGGCTGTTATACAGGACTCTGTGAGCTATTCTGGAACCCATTATTCAGAAAAAAAAAATTGGTAAAATTTACCATCATGAACGAAGATATTGTAAGAGAAAATCTGGTTTATTTAGCTTAGCAGAATCTATGCTAAAAGGAAATGTGCTTGCTTCTATAAATATAGCACAAAGGTAAAACATAAGACCTATCTAACATGTAGGTAGGTAAGTGTAGATAGGAAACTGGCACTGTTCATTTTTAGATCTTTATCAACATGATCTTTTCCTATAATTTCTTTTCTACACAGTTATCATGGGATGTTGCAGTAGAAAATAAAGAGACAGAGCAAATGAGTAAACACTAAAGATCTGATTTTTCTCTATTGTAAAATATCCAAAATACATACAAATATCAGAAAATAAATTTTAAAATATTATTTTAATTAAATATTTGAAAACATCAGCACAAATCAGTTCATTTACCCTTTGAATTTGTATCCATCCTTTTTGTGTGTGTGAAGGGTTGTTTGTGTTTTTAAGAGTCCTTTATTCTCCCAAGGAATTCTACAGAATGTCATTCATGAGAGTTCCTGCAGTTCTGAGTTTGTGAAGATAGTTGACGTAAGGAAGGGCCAGCAGCTAACTGAATCCTTGGAATAGTCTGTGCTGTAGCAAAATTTAAAGATTTCAAGGTGTCCCATTCTCCTTCAGCCTTTGACATTTCCAGATTTCAGAGATATTTTGTGGTAATGGGAGGTATCCAAACAATGACTTTTTAGCAGCAATGTTCTCCAGGCAACAGCAAAATCTCATAGGGTTGCAGTAGCATAACCTACAAGAGCAAAAGAGCTTGTCTCCTGTCCATCTTACCATCTGAAGATGAAAAATAATGGGATCATGTTTATTTCTATGACATATAATGGCAAACTGGTTTCTGTCCACTGATCTGGATCGGTCAGGACTGAAGAAAGTAGCAGCTCTACCTTATAATGTTTCTTACTCTTTTTTTTGGTCCATCGTGGACAGATATCCTAGACAGTAAAAATATCCTTTGATTGTTTCAAGAGACAATCCCTTGTTTGTTAAGTGCCCTCCAGAGAATGACACGAATGACGATCCATTAGAAGAACATAGTGGAATTGCCACTTTCATCACATAGGATTTGCTGGTATCGTGGATATTCTTAGCCCTGGAAATCAGAGAAAAAATTCATTTGCAAAATTGTTTTCTACAGTTTGTGCTTTGCATAATTTGCTTTAACTTAGTCATTCTTGAAACATTTCACTTGAGAGTGAATTCTAGTTTTATCCTCTAGTTTAAGTATAAATTTCCTGACATGCAGTCCATGGTTTCTTCTGCTTTATAGCATCATCTTACCTTTAATCAAACCTTGCTGCCAACCATCTAGTTTGTACATCTTGAGTGTCCATTTCAATTAAAGTTTTAACTTTGATGGATTTTTGTGAGAGTATTACAAGCTTTCATTAAGCAGTCAAAGTGGATGTCAAGCCAGCAAACACTCTTTAGAATGGTTGTCATCTTGTATTCACTATCAAGAAAACACAAACAGAAAATTAAGATGGAAGATGGAAGAGTTGAGAGCCCAGTGTTTGTAACGAAGAAGCAACATACAAGATCAAAATATCTAGCAGTTTTTCCATCTCGCACTGAAGGTATCAAGCAAGGTGAGTTTAATGGGCAATACAGAACTTGGAACACAGCTATTTTTGTTTATGCAGACTGCATGCTTTCAGTCTGTCTCTAGCAGAAAGTGATAGACATGCTTGTACTGCCCCTTAGAAAATGTGTTAGACAAAAAATAACCCCTTCCTTTCTGCTCAAAGTGCTCTTTCAGAAGGAAAAAATGTGCAACAATAACTGCTTCTTCCTACATTAATAGTAAAAACTTCTGTATGTCAGAAATGAAAATGGCTTCCTTTGATCACTAAGCTATTTTGATTATGAAACACAGCAATGGTGAAGAATATTCTGCTGGGAGGAAATAACAAGGTTTGCTGTGATCAAAAAATTGTTAGAATTTGGTATTCACTGCAATAGAGTATGGCTGCTGATCAAGCACAATTTTCCTATGCATACCAGTTTATATTGGATCAGCTTTGGGAAAAACTTCCTGCTCCGTTTTCTTTTCTCTTGGTGAACCATTTCCAGATGCCCATGATGGCCTAGAAATGCCAGAATTAGTGTTTGATGATGATGCCATAGAGCGAGTACATGTTTTAAAACAATGAGTCAAAGTAAAAGGAAATATTATTTCTCCTGTACCCTGTTTTCTTTCTTTATACTGTCTGCTACACTTAGCAGGAACAGAAGACAAAGAATCTGAAGCAGAAAAGGGAAATCAAGCAATGGTCAAGCATTGGAAAGCAGAGACAATACACCTCCACGACAACAAAAGGTTTCCTTTGCTAACCCAGTGAGCAGGAATGCCAGGCTTATTGTTTTCTGTAGAGTAAAAAAGGACATTTTATTTCCTTGACGTCTTGCTCTTGGTATCTTAGAGACAAATATACCGCTGCAATGGAGAAAAAATTATAAACTTCTTAAGACTCCCTCTCTTTCTTATTTTCTCACACAGACTTTTCTTGGACACTATGCTTGCTCAAAAGGAGCCATAAATTGACTCTTAATAGGTACAGCTCTTACAGGGCAGAGTGTTTCATTTGTATATTACGTTCTTTACTATAAAATATTTGTCTCAGCAGAAAAAAAATTCATTATTAATGACTACTTTAGTCAATATTTAATATATCTTCATTCTTCTGAAATATAAAATTATTGATATAAAATATTAATTAACAGTCAACATGCTGGAACTGTATCTCATTTAATTACACTTAAAACTAAACAGTGTAAATCAAGAATACATTTCAATAAGTCTCAAGACCAGGATCAGCTTAAGTAAAAATACAGTAGAGTGCACGCGTCTTGGTTGCAATATCTGAGATGGGCAAGATGAAGTGCTTACTGTGTTAGTACAGAGAGCATAATTCTAACAACAATATAGAAAGGTAGATTATGAATGTGTATATGTCTTTAGGAAAAGAGTGTTGGACATATTGTGGTGGATTGACCCTGGCTGGATGCCAGGTGCCCACCAAAGCCAATCTATCAATCCCCCTCCTCAGCTGGGCAGGGGAGAGAAAATATAACAAAAAGCTCATGGGTCGAATCAAGGATAGGGAGAGATCACTCACTAGTTACCATCACGGGCAAAACAGACTCAACTTGGGGAAATTAGTTTAACATTACTAATCAAATCAGAGTAAGGTAATGAGAAAATAAAAAAGTAAATCTTAAAACACTTTCCCCCCACCCCTCCCTTCTTCCCTGGCTTAACTTTACTCCTGATTTCTCTACCTCCTTCCCCCAAGTGGCACAGAAGGATGGGGAATGGGGTTTGCAGTCAGTTCATCACACGTTGTCTCTTCCACTCCTTCCTCCTCAGGGGAAGGACTCCTCACACTCTTCCCCTGTCTCCCACAGGAGACAGTCCTCCATGAAGTCCTCCATCGTGAGTCCTTCCCATGGGCTGCAGTTCATGAAACTGCTCCGGCGGGGGTCCTTTCCACAGGGTGCAGTCCTTCAGGAACAGACTGCTTCAGCATGGATCCCCCATGGGGTCACAAGCCCTGCCAGCAAACCTGCTCCAGCATGGGCTCCTCTCTCCACAGGTCTACAGGTCCTGCCAGGAGCCTGCTCCAGCACACACACTCCACGGGATCACAGACTCCTTTGGGCACATCCACCTGCTCCAGTGTGGGGTCCTCCAGGGGCTGCAGGTGGATATCTGCTCCACTCTTAATGTCCATGGGCTGCAGGGGGACAGCCTGCCTCACCATGGTCTTCACCACAGGCTGCAGGGGAATCTTTGCTCTGTCGCCTGGAGCACCTCCTCTCCCTCCTTCTTCACTGACCTTGGTGTCTGCAGAGTTGCTTCTCTCACATATTCTCACTCGTCTCTTCTGACTGCAGTTGCTGTGGCGCAGCAACTTTTTCCCCTTCTTAAATAAGTTATCCCACAGGTGCTACCACCATTGCTAATTGCCTCAGCCTTGGCCAGTAGTGGGTCCATCTTGGAGATGGCTGGCATTGACTCTTTTGGACATGAGGGAAACTTCTACCAGCTTCTCGCAGAAGCCACCCCTGTAGTACCCCCTGCAACCAAAACCTTCCCACACAAACACAATACACATACAAAGCCTCAATATTCTTTCTATTTGCTCCCCTAGGTATCAATTATCCCACTCAATGAAAGAAGATGCATGGATGCTGAAAAAAAGAAGAGCAGGGTATATAAATGATGATTAACTTTACAAGACCCATTGGAAAAAAAGTACTATATGTGTTCATTCGAACATAGAATCATAGAATAGTTTCAGTTGGAAGGGACCTTTAAAGGTCATCTAGTCCAACCCCTCCTGCAATGAGCAGGGACATCTTCAACTAGATCAGGTTGCTCTCAGGCTGACCCGTCCAGTCTGACCTTGAATGTTTGCAAGGATGGGGCATCTACCACCTCTCTGGGCAATGCCTCCACAATTTTAATTTTCTTGTCCCCACCATTGGCATCACAGCTCACCTCTACCCACTTTGTTTTGGTAGGCATTTACATTTCTTTAAACTATGACAGCTTACACATATGGAAACATGTTATATTATGGTAATAATGTTGAAATGTTAAGACAGAAGGGCCTGTCAGATGAGCCTTGTCCAGGACAGCACCTGTCTATTTTTAACAAGACATTCAAATATAAAATGAGACATAAACAGAACTGATGGTGACATTTAACCTAAAAAATATATGTTGCTTTTTTAACAAAAAATACATGTTTATTAAACATCAGCTATTCTATATATTTGGGTATTTGCATAGCTACTGTATGTTTTATTCATTATTAATGAGCAAGTGGCTTTCAAATTCTATGAAGCATTGAAACATATGGGAAAAAAGTAACCCTCCAGTATCTTTCCTTTAGTGATTTTTGTGTGCTTTGATTCTACATATCTTTAGGCAGAGGAGTTGGAAGCTTAGCTATGCTACACTTCTTTTATAAAGAGAATAGGATGACTGGATTCTTAACTGGGAGATCTGCCTGTCATGAAGAGCGAAGAAGGGAATGGGCTAGCTTTGGCTGAAAGAGGTTGAGTTCAGTCAGCTGTCTCAGCAGGCTTTTCCCAAGATGATCAATTTCCACTAAAGTTGGGATCCTGTTCTGAATCAACCACAGTGCACCCATTTTTCTTCAGAGACTGTAGAAGAGCTTATGAGCTTAGCTTTCCTAGTCTAAAGTCTACCTTGCTGCAGGCCTTAAAGAAAAGAAAACAAACTAAAACAAAACCTCAAAGAAACAAAAATGAAGAGACAAGTATCATCTGACTGGCCAAAATATTTTTTTCTAATAAAGAACTGTGAGATCAAACCCTGTCCTTTTTTAAGTGAACATTGTTGTCTGATAAAGTAAGGCCAGAAAGGAAAACTGAATTTGTTTCAAACCCAAATAAGGAATATAGGATCACCCTCTGGAATATCCTGACACATGACCCATATGAATCATGCAAGAGCTTCTCTGCAAAATCTTGTTTCCCTCTTCTCTTTCTTACTCTTCCTTGCATTGATGGAAGTTGTATGCATCTCCACAGACCCAACTGAAACACTTAGAATCATAGAATTATAGAACAGCTCAGGTTGGAAGGGACCTCAGAGATCATCTGGTCCAATCTTTCATGGGAAAGGGAGCCTAGATGAGATTGCCTAGCACCCTGTCCAATTACATCTTGAAAACCTCCAGTGATGGGGACTCTGCCATGTCCCTGGGGAGCTTGTTCCAGTGAACTATTGTTCTTACTGTAAAAAAAATTTCTTATGCATCTTTATGAGATGAAAGATAATGTGGTCGATGCCCCAAGCCTGTCAGTGTTTAAGAGGCATTTAGACAATGCCATTAATAATATGCTTTAACTTTTGGTCAGCCCTGAAGTGGTCAGGCAGTTGGACTAGATGATCATTGTAGGTCACTTCCAACTCAACTATTCTGTTCTATGCTATGCTATGCTATGCTATGCTATGCTATGCTATGCTATGCTATTCTATTCTATTCTATTCTATTCTATTCTATTCTATTCTATTCTATTCTATTCTATCTTTATGAAAGCTATGGTGATGAACCCTGTGGACTGCTGTATAGAAGTCTCACAATTCATGATGAAGAAAGAAAAAAAGGGATCAGCTGAGCTGATCAGTAGCAACTTCACATGGACTTTTGTTCATCAGGTCCATGCCCTGGTATCAGGAAAGTCCTTATAGGTCACTTTGGAAGGTTTAGGACTCATATCTAGAAATGCTGGATGCTGAGATTCTACAACAAAAAAGTATTGTATGTGATTCTTGAATTGTGATTCCTCAGGGGAAATCCTGTGTTATTCACTATCTTTCAGCATTTAAATCTCACCAACTGCTTGACAACTTACATAGCGCTATAGCAGTTAAGGTTTGCTTTGCAGTCAACAATTGAAGCTGTTTCCACATGAACTATAGGGTTTTTTAATCCTTACATTTTTTAACCCTCTCTTTTGTGGTGTTCAGATAATTAGAAAAACAAAATGCAACAAAAATTCTTCTAGCTTTTAGCACCATGTCAGTTATGTAAATTTCAACTTCTGGGGAGCAAAGAAAGAAATCTTTTCTATACTGTGCTAATTCTCACAGCTTTCATGACAATATAATGAGATTTAAAATCCTTAAAGGGGTAAAATACCAGGTCATTAGTTTTAGAGATGAGTGCCTCAACTTAATTTCCCAGAATACAGAGTGAAGGCACACTAGGTAAAAAGGAACAGAGGTATCTCAAAATAAGGTAAATGGGTAGTTACCAGTAAGATTTAATGCATTATTGTAAAAGTAGGATAGAATGGGAAATACATTCCTCCTTTTAAATGCAAGAGTTGTGTCTGTATTTCAACTACATTAGCAACAAGTCTGGTGTGTGTGTGCTAATTCCCCAAACAAGACCATTTAAAATGAGAAAAAGGGCTCTGCCATGCTTAATAACTACATCCAAAGTCCCTTTCGTGCACCAACAAAAGAAATTCTGAAAGAAAAAAGCTATCATTGAATGCAAAATCAACAGAGAACTTTATAATCCCATAAATACAGTGTGTGGAAGGTTTACATGTTTATTTTCTTGGTACTAACAGAAATTATCTGTGCTAATATCCTCTGTATGGAAAAATGAATAGACCTCCTGTGAGCGTTTGTTGTTTTAAAAGATTTGACATCTTACTAAGAAAAAGCAATTACTCTTCCTGTTCCACATAGCTTGGCTGATCTCTTGGTCTGGGATAAATGCCACACGTTTTTTTGTTCATACCTTACCATATAAATTAGGGGAATTTGTAGAGGCTGCTTCTGCAGTATCTGACCTCAAAATCAGTCAGAGAATGAAGCAAGCTTTAAATACTTCAATATTTCCATTGTACTTACAACCCTCTGTGAGAAGCAATGCTTAAAATGTACTATGCAGTGATCAAATAACTGTAGAAAATAAATGCCTCTAAGCTAAAGAGTTACATAGAATCATAGAATCATAGAATGCTTTGGGATGGAAGGGACATTTAAAGGTCATCTAGTCCAACCCCCCTGCCATGGGCAGGGACATCTTCAACTAGATCTGGTTGGCCATCCAGCCTGGCCTTGAATGTTTCCAAGGATGGTGCATCTACCACCTCTCTGGGCAACCTGGTCCAATGTTTCACCACTCTCATCGTGAAAAATTTTTCCCTTGTGTTCAGTCTAAATCTTCCCTCCTTTAGTTTAGAACCATTACCCCTTGTCCTGTTGCAACAGGCCCTGCTAAAAAGTTTGTCCCCATCTTTCTTGTAGGCCCACTTTAAGTACTGAAAGGCCACAATAAGGTCTCCCCGCAGCCTTTTCTTCTCCAGGCTGAACAACCCCAACTCTCTCAGCCTTTCTTCACGGGAGAGGTGTTCCATGCCTCTGATAATTTTTGTGGCCCTCCTTCTGGACCAGCCCCAACAGGTCCATGTCTTTCCTGTGCTGAGGACTCCAGAGCTAGATGCAGTACTCCAGGTGGAGTCTCACGGAGCAGAGTAGAAGAGCAGAATGACCTCCCTCGATCTTCTGGCCACGCTTCTTTTGATGCAGCCCAGGATACAGTTGGCTTTCTGGGCTACAAGCACACATTGCAAGCTCACGTCCAGCTTTTCACCTACCAGGACCCCCAAGTCCTTCTCCGCAGGGCTGCTCTCAATCCCTTCATCCGCCAGCCTGTATTGATATTGGGGGTTGCCCCTACGCAGGTGCAGGACCTTGCACTTGGCCTTGTTGAACCTCGTGAGGTTCACATGGGCCCACTTCTCCAGCTTGTCCAGGTCCCTCTGGATGGCATTCTGTCCCTCAGGCATGTCAACTGCATTACTCAGCTTGATGTCATCTGCACACTTGCTGAGGGTGCACTCGATCCCACTGTCTATGCCATCAATGAAGATATTGAACAGCACTGGCCTCAGTACAGACCCCTGAGGGACACCACTTGTCACTGACCTCCATCTGGATGTCGAGCCATTGACTGCTACCCTCTGGATGCGACCAGCCAACCAGTTTGCTATCCACCAAACAGTCTGCCCATCAAATCCATATCCTTCCAATTTAGAGAGAAGGATATTGTGGAGGACCATGTCAAAGGCCTTACAGAAGTCCAGATAGATGACATCCGTAGCTCTTCCCTTGTCCACTGATGCAGTCATTCCATCATAGAAGGCCACTAGGTTGGTCAGGCAGGACTCGCCCTTGGTGAAGCCATGCTGGCTGTCTCGAATCACCTCCCTGTCCTCCGTGTGCCTTAGCATAGCTTCTAGGAGGATCTGTTCCATGATCTTCACAGGCACAGAGGTGAGGCTGACAGGTCAGTAGTTCCCAGGGTGCTGCTTTCTACTCTTCTTAAAAATGGGTGCCATATTTCCCTTTTTCTAGTCTCCAGGGACTTCACCATGACTTTTCAAATATCATGGAGAGTGGCTTGGCAACTACATCAGCTACTTCCCTCAGGACTCTGGGATGCATCTCATCAGGACCCATAGACTTATGTATGTTCAGGTTCCTCAGGTGGTCACGAACCTAATCTTTTCTTATAGTGGGAGAAATTTTGCCCCCCTGATCACTGTCAAATGGTCCACTGACTTGGGAGGTGTGAGGAGAGAGGTTGCAAGTGAAGACTGAGACAAAGAAGTTGTTGAGTACCTCAGCCTTTTCGTCGCCTGTTGTTACCAGCTTGCCAGTCTTGCTCATCAGAGGGGGTATGCTTTCTTTAACCTTTCTTTAACCTTCCTTTTCTGGCTGACGTACCCTTAGAAAGCCTGCTTATTATTCTTTGCATCCCTCACCAGGTTCAGCTCCAGCTGCACTTTAGCTTTCCTGATCCCATCCTTACACAACCGGGCAGTGTCCCTGTACTCTTCCCAGGATGCCAGTCCCTGCTTCCACTGCCTGTGCATTCTCTTCCTCCCCTTTAGTTTGACCAACAGGTCATGACTCAGCCATGCCAGCCTCTTCCCTTCCTTGCCTGATTTCTTGCACCTGGGGATTGAGAGCTCTTGTGCTCTACGGAAAGCATCCTTAAAGATCTGCCAGCTCTGTTCTGCTCCCTTGTGCCTGAGGGCATTTCCCAGGGCATCTTATCAGCTAACACCTTGAAGAGCTGGAAGTTTGCTTTCCTAAAATTCAGGGTCCTGACTTTACTCTTCGCCTGACCCTTATCCCTCAGGACTGTGAACTCCACCAGTGCATGATCACTGCAGCCCAGGCTTCCTCCAATCCTGACATCACCGATGAGTTCATTTGCATTGGTGAACAACAGGTCCAGTATTGCATCCCCTCTGGTAAAGCTGTCTACCTGGCTTAAGAAGTTGTCCTTCATGCACTCCAGGAGTCTTCTAGATTGCCTACCGCCTGCTAGGTTACTTTTCCAGCAGATGTTGGGGTGGTTAAAATCCCCCATCAGGACAAGAGCGTGTGAATGTGAAGCTTCCTGTAGTTGGAGAAAAAAGGCTTCATCAATAGGCTCCCCTTGATCAGGCAGCCTGTAGTAGATGCCAAGCACGAGATTCCCTTTGTTGCCTTGGTCTCTAATTCTTACCCATTAGCTTTCAACCTGCTCATGGCTATTCTTCAGGGACAGTTCTTCACATTCTATCCATTTCTTGATGTAGATGGCGATGCTTCCACCCCTCCTACCTCACCTGTCCCTTCTGAACAGTCTGTAGCCTTCAATACCTGCACTCCAGTCATGGGATACGTCCCACCAAGTTTCAGTGATGGCAACTAGGTCATAACTTTCTAGCAGGACAGTAGCTTCCAGCTCCCCCTATTTGTTGCCCATGCTGTGTGCATTGGTATAGAGGCACTTCATCTGGGCTGTTGTCCATGTCACCTTCTTGGAGGAACACCCCTTGGTTCCCTTGAGGAATTTCTCCGATATTTCCCTGTTGGCTTCTATTACCTCAAGAGTCCCCTGCTCATCCCCATAAGAATTTGACTGTGCTGCAGCGTCTCCAGCATGCCTCAGATCAACAGGCTGAGGGCCCCCGCTAGCACCCCATCCCCCGCTAGTATCCTGTCCCTCTAACCATGGCATGTCATCCCACCCCTTATCACAGGCAAACCTGATATCAACCCCCTCCCCCTTCAAATCTAGTTTAATGCCCTGTTGATGAGCCCCTCAAGCTCCTGAGCAAAGACCCTCTTCCCCCTTTGAGAAAGGTGAATCTCGTGGGACACCAGCAAGCCTGGTGCCATGTAGGCCATCCCATTGCTGAAAAACCCAAAATTGTGACAATGACACCAGCCACGGAGCCACATATTTACGGGCTGGATCTGTTTGTTCCTTTCAATGTTCCTGCCCGCAACTGGAAGGAGGGAGGAAAAAATAACCTGTGCTCCTAATTCCTTCACCAACTTTCCCAGGGCCCTGAAGTCTCTCTTGATTGCTTTTGGACTATGGGTTGCAGCTTCCTCTCCACCTACATGGAAGATCAATAATGGGTAGTAGTCCGAGGGCTGTACCAGGCTGGGAAGTTTCCTGGCGACGTCCTTAACCCAGGCCCCAGGGAGGCAGCAGACTTCCCTTTGAGGAGGGTATATAAATAAAATAAAGAATTTAATTATTAGAAGCTGCAGCTCTCAGTGTGCATTTTTGCAAGGAATTCACAGGTTTCTGAGACAGGATGGTATTCTTAGATTATCTGGTCTAATGTTTTGCCTATTCCAGGCTGCTTCATTCTCCATATTGACTTCTTTTGACAAGACCTGTGGCCTGATTTGACATGAAGATATGCATGAAGACAGTAAGAGACTCATTGCTATCCTTTTAAAAGGATTGCCCTCACTTTTAAAAGTGATGTATTTGATTTCCAGTTTGAATAAGGCCATCTTTGCTATCCACATACTGGTTCTTGGTATGCCTTTCTCTGTGCAATTGAGGAGCCTGTCAGTAGTTGTATTTTCTCTCTGTGAAGACAGTGAGTCACTGTAACCCAGTCACCTTTCAGTCTTGTTTCCATGTAATGTTTACATTACTGGTTTCAAATACTGCTAATCTTTATTCTAAATAATATACAGTACTTTGCCACAAACACCTTACAGGAAGCTGTTTCGTCACTGTGGTTATCATTATCAAATATATTTATAATTTGAAAGAAGGGAATCAAGTTTGTTTAACAAGCCCTATTTTATGCAAAACTACGCTGATTGATTTACATTAGCTATAAATTAATTGTTTAATTCTTTACTAATTAAATTAAATTAAATTAAATTAAATTAAATAATTAAAATAATTTCATTATTTTGGCTGGGACTCAAACCAGGCTACGTGGCCTTGAATCACCTGGTTGTCCTGCTAACTTTTCTTTAACACTGAGAAACAATACTACTTTTTCAAGGTCTGGATTTTTTATCTTTTTTCTTCCAAATTAAAAACTGGAAAAAAGAATAACATTAATTGTCTCAGCCAACTCCTATGTGACTCTGTCATGTAAGTTGTCCAGATCATACAGTTGTAAATGTTTATCTCGACTGTATATGGTACAGTGTTTCCTTACTGTCTATTACTTACTCACTAGTGGCCTGCAGTCTACTTCAGTAATTCTCATGTGACAGGAGAATTATATAGCTACTTTGCAAAACACAACCCAAAAGACCAGAAGACTTTAGTAAACATTGTTAACTCTTCTCAGTGAGAAACTTAGTGCAGTTATTAACAGGATTTTTATTTATTCCTATTACGATTTTATGAAACATGTCTGTACATATATTTGTTATAGATTTATACATGTATATATGTATGAGAAAATGTCAGGAACCATTCCCCAAATAGCTGAATTTTCCTATTTCTTTAAATTTTCTCCAACTACTTTATGAGACAATAATTTCCATAATACATTTAGAATATGTTCTCTTTTTATTTATTGTAATTGTACTTAGCTTGTGATGACTGGCTGGTGGACAACATATAGCTTAATTTATTTTTAGTACAAGTTATTAAACAAACTTAGCTCAATCATTGGGTTCAATACTATGTGTGTTAAAAAACTTATCAACTATATATACTTTAGAAACATCAGTATCTGAGCAGGACCTCCAAGGTATATCTCTCAAACCAAAATTCCCAGTGACAGTGTAATTCTTCTTTCCAAGCTTTGTAAATGAATGCTTAAAGACTATCTCATTCCGCAAGATGTAACTGACTGGCTAGGTAAGAAACCCACCACTAATGGACTTTGTAATCAGCATGTTGACCAGAACCCTGTGGCATTCACAGTTCTTGTTCTCTGCCAGGCTGTTTGCCAAAGTGTTGGTTGGCTAAGTTGGCATATCCTTCTGTTAAAGATTTTTTTCTGAGATGGCTTCACACACTTTTTTTCTTTTTTCCCCCAAAATACTACAATTCCACAGTACATTTGCATTTGACATGCCAGCAAATTCAGACAAAGTATTTAGTATTCTTTTACTCATCACTTCTAGTTATGACTAGCATTATCAAAGCTTTTTTCAATTGTGAGAGTCTCTAGTTCATTCTAGCTCTTACTCACGATCGTATCTTTAGTACTTAAATATTAATGCCATGTCCATATGAATTTTTTAAAATCCATCCACTGTGAATGGAAAGTGAAGTACTTCCAAGTAGATCATGTGGAGTTTCCTCTCTTTCAGATCCTTTGTAAGGTCCCTGTTGCCCTTTCTAAGCTTTAGTTCTGCTTTACTGTGGGACAGTTATAACTGTGTGAATGCTTAGCAAAGGTATTAGAAAGGCTTATTCAGACTTCAGTATGGAAACACTTCTTGACCTATTGTGATAATGTGACCTAAAAAGAATGAATCTGAACCTGAATTGGTTGGTCAAAGGGGTAAGTATAGGGAGTAAAGAGGTGTTACTCTTGAACTCAGGAGTGAAAAACAAAATTTAACCCTCTGGAGCTTTTTGTTTTCTAGAAAGCTAAGATTTTAAGTAGTTACTGTGATGCACTTTTACTTTAGTTTCCAGTTGTCCTGGTTTCAGCTGGGATAGAGTTAATTTTCTTCCTAGTAGCTGGTATGGTGCTGTGTTTTGGATTTAGGATGAGAATAATGTTGATAACACACTGATGTTTTGGTTGTTGCTGAGTAGAGTTTACACTAGTCAAGGACTTTTCAGCATCCCATGCTCTGCCAGGTGCACAAGAAGTTGGGAGGGGGCACAGCCAGGACAGCTGACCCAGACTGGCCAAAGGGTTACTCCATACCAGATGACATCATGCTCAGTATATAAGCTGGGGGAAGAAGAAGGAAGGGGGGGGGACATTTGGCATGATGGTGTTTGTCTTCCCAAGTAACCATTACATGTGATGGAGCCCTGCTTTCCTGAGGATGGCTGAACACCTGCCAGCCAATGGGAAGTAGTGAATTAATTCCTTGCTTTACTTGCATGTGTGGCTTTTGCTTTACCTATTAAACTGTCTTTATCTCAACCCATGAGTTTTCTCACTTTTACTCTTCCAATTCTCTCCCCCATGCCACTGTGGGGGGAGTGAGCAACCGCCTGTGTGGTGCTTAGTTGCTGGCTGGGGTTAAACCATGACACCAATGTAAGGGATTTTCTCAGAAGATATAAAAGAGACATAAAATAAATTATTTAAACATTCATAAAACCCCAATCAGTCCTACAGATGCCAGAACTTCACCCAGCTAAACAGATTTGAACCTGATATGCTTGCTAGCCTGGGTTTTTAAAATATAACACAAATTTTATATAATTCTCTTCAGTGAATGTTTAGAAAGAGTATTTGAATCCCTTGGGCTTTTTCTCATGTAGTGAAAATGACTTGAGAGCTGATAAAATAAAAACACAGTCTCTCATAAAGACAAGATCTGCCCTCTTTTCCTTAATACTTTCAGATATATCTGCTTTCAGCCCTATTTTTTTTTATCTTCAGAAACACAAAAATAGCAATTACTAATATACTTAACGAACAAGAAAGTACAAGGAAAGGCTTCTCTGAAATTGTTATATTTGCATGTTACAGGCATTACATGAACTATTTTTAACCAGCTGAGTGTGGAAGGAAAGAGAAGCTCCCCCTGCTCCAATATGTAGAATAAGTGAACCCCTTTGGTCTTTGTGCAATTCTCACAGAAACTGAGATTTGTACTTATATTTATGACAAAAAGATAAAAGGAAAATCCTGACTTCGATGAAGCAGTAGTGAAGCTGCTATTAATTTAGTGGAACCAGCTTTTAGCCTGACCCTCGTGTAAGGCTACATCTGCACAAGCAAATGAAGTACAGTAGGAATCGTTCCTTGGCTCTGTGTCTGGCTGACATAGCTTTGCTCATGCTTGCAGCCTGAACATGCTTCTTCACCATACCAAATGCCGACATGTCCAAAATACCTATTAGGAACAATCGACAAGTAGTGCTGTGTGGTTTCTGACCAGGAGAGTATTAGCATAGGTTAAAGCAGTGACAAAAAGCACATTAAGAATTCAGCCATATGGACATTTGTGAGCCAATGCTCAAGTTAGAATCATAGAATCATAGAATCATTAATGTTGGAAAAGACCTTCAAGATCATCAAGTCCAACTGTTAACCTGGCACTGACAAGTCCACCACTAAGCCATGTCTCTAAGCAACACATCTACACATCTTTTAAATACCTCCAGGACTGGGGACTCAGCCACTTCACTCAGCAGCCTGTTCCAATGCCTGACTACCTGTTCGCTGAAGAAGTTTTTCCTAATATACAACCTAAACTTCCCCGGCGCAACTTGAGGCTGTTTCCTCTTGTGCTGTCACTTGTTACTTGGCAGAAGAGACTGACACCCACCTCACTACAACCTCCTTTCAGGTAGTAGTAGAGAGCAATAAGGTCTCCCCTCAGCCTCCTCTTCCCCAGACTAAACAGCCTCAGCTCCCTCAACTGCTCCTCATAAAACTTGTTCTCTAGACCCTTCGCCAACTTCATTGCCCTTCTTTGAACATGATCCAGCACCTCAATGTCCTTCTCGTAGTGAGGGGCCCAAAACTGAACACAGTACTCAAGGTGCGGCCTCACCAGTGCCGAGTACAAGAGGACGATCACTGCCCTAGTCCTGCTGGTCACACTATTTCTGATATAAGCCAGGATGCCATTGGCCTTCTTGGCCACCTGGGCACACTGGCTCATATTCAGCCAGCTGTCAACCAACACCCCTAGGTACTTTTCTGCTGGGCAGCTCTCCAGCCACTCCTCCCCAAGCCTGTAGCATTGCATGAGGTTGTTGTGACCCAAGTGCAGGACTCAGCACTGAGCCTTGTTGAACCTCATACAATTGGCCTTGACCCATCAATCCAGCGTGTCCAGATCCCTCTCTAGAGCCTTCCTACCATCCCACAAATCAACACTCCCGCCTAACTTGGTGTCGTCTGCAAACTTACTGAGGGTGAACTCGATCCCCTCATCCAGATCGCTGATAAAGATATTGAACAGAACTGGCCCCAATACTGAGCCCTGGGGAACACCAGTTGTGACCAGCTACCAACTGGATTGAACTCCATTCACCACAACTCCTTGGCCCTGGCTATCCAGACAGTTTTTTTACCCATCAAAGAGTACGCCTGTCCAAGGCATGAGCAGCAAGTTTCTCCAGGAGAATGCTGTGGGAAACCATGTCAAAGGCCTTACTAAAGTCCAGGTAGACAACATCCACAGCCTTTCCCTCATCCACTGCATGGGTCACCTTGTCATAGAAGGAGATCACGTTAGTCAAGCAGGACCTGCCTTTCATGAGCCCATGCTGACTGGGCCTGATCCCCTGGTTGTCCTGTATGTGCCGTGTGATGGCATTCAGGATGATGTGCTCCATAAGCTTCCCCAGCACCGAGGTCAGGCTGACAGGCCTGTAGTTCCCCAGATCCTCCTTCTGGCCCTTCTTGTAGATGGGCGTCACATTTGCTAGCTTCCAGTCAACTGGGACCTCCCTGGTTAGCCAGGACTACTGATAAATGATGGAAAGTGGCTTGGTGAGCACCTCCGCCAGCTCCCTCAGTATCCTTGGGTAGATCCCATCCAGCCCCATAGACTTGTGTGTGTCTACATGGAGTAGCAGGTCACTAACTATTTCCCCTTGGATTATGGGGGCTTCATTCTGCTCCCACTCCCTGTCTTCCAGCTCAGGGGGCTGGGTACCCTGAGAACAACTGGTCTGACTGTTAAAGACTGAGGCAAAGGAGGCATTAAGTACCTCAGCCTTTTCCTCATCCTTTGTCACTATGTTTCCCCCTGCATCCAATAAAGGATGGAGCTCTCCTTTTGTTGCTAATGCATTTGTAGAAACATTTTTTATTGCTTTTTACCTCAGTAGACAGGTTAAGTTCTAGCTGGGCTTTGGCCCTTCTAATTCTCTCCCT
This sequence comes from Nipponia nippon, assembly GCF_047370975.1. Classification (NCBI taxonomy): domain Eukaryota; kingdom Metazoa; phylum Chordata; class Aves; order Pelecaniformes; family Threskiornithidae; genus Nipponia; species Nipponia nippon. The sequence goes on along the minus strand of NW_028262358.1, from coordinate 112,230,988 downwards.
GCCTAACTTCATGACATCCTTGTAGTCCTCCTGAGTTGCCTGCCCCTTCTTCCAAAGGCTGTAAATTCTCCTTTTTTTCCTGTGTTCCAGCTGAAGCTCTCCGTTCAGCCAGGGCAGTCTTCTTTCTCTCTGGTTCATCTTTCGGCACATGGGGACGGCATGCCCCTGCACCTTTAAGATTTCCTTCTTGAAGAATGTCCAGCCTTCCTGGACTCCTTGTCCCTTCAGGACTGCCTCCCAAGGGGCTCTGTCAACCAGGCTCCTAAACAGGTCAAAGTCTGCCCTCCAAAAGTCCCAGGCAACAGTTCTGCTGACCCCCCTCCTTGTTTCTCCAAGAGTTGAAAACTCTATCATTTTGTGATTGCTATGCCCAAGATTGCCTCCAACCATCACATCACTCACAAATCCTTCTCTCTTCGCAAAAAAGAGGTCCAGCAGCGCACCTTTCCTAGTTGGCTCCCTCACCAACTGTGTCAGGAACTTATCTTCTACACACTCCAGGAACCTCCTAGACGGTTTTCTCTCTGCTGTATTGTATTTTCAGCAGACATCTGGTAAGTTGAAGTCCCACACAAGAACAAGGGTCGTGAGACTTCTCCCAGCTGCTTCTAGAAAATTTCATCTCCCTCTTCATCCTGGTTGGGTGGTCTATGACAGACTCTGACCATGATATCTGCCTTGTTGGCCTTCCCCTTGATTCTTACCCATAAACAGTCAACCCTGTTGTCACCATCGCTAAGTTCTAGACAATCAAAACACTCCTTAACATACAGAGCTACCCCACCACCTCTCCTTCCTTGCCTGTCCCTTCTGAATACTTTATAGCCGTGCATTGCAGCAATCCAGTTGTGCGAGTCATCCCACCATGTTTCTGTGATGGCAACTATGTCATATTTTTCATGCTGCACAACATCTTCCAGCTCGTCCTGTTTGTTGCCCATGCTGTGTGCATTGGTGAAGATGCACTTCAGTTGGGCTACTGCTCCTGCCACTTTTCTGCGGGGAGAAGCCCTAGTTCCTACGTGAACAGTTTCAGACACATCCATGGCCCTTGTGTCTTTGCTGCTGCGTGGCTCTCCATCCCCTGCCTCCACTGAGATAGCAGACCGAAGGACCTCACTAGCACACCATCCCTCAATGTTGGCATGCCGCCCCCAGGCTTATCTCTAACATGCCTGGTTTTATCCCTTTCCCCCTTCCAATCTAGTTTAAAGCTCTTTCAATGAGCCCTGCTAACTCCTGTGCTAGGATCCTTTTCCCCCTTTGAGACAGGTGTGCCCTGTCTGTTACCAGCAGGCCTCGTGTCGTGTAAACTAACCTGTGATCAAAAAACCCGAAATCTTGCTGGAGACACCAGGCTCAGAGCCAGGTATTGATCTGCTGGCTGTTCGTGTGTCTTCCCTCATCATTCCCGGCAACTGGAAGGGTAGAGGAGAACACTACTTGTGCTCCTGATCCCTTAAACAGTCATCCCAAGGCCCTGAAGTTTCTCTTGATTGCCCTTGGATTTCTAGTTGCAACTTCCTCACTGCCTACCAGAAAAAACAATAATGGGTAGTAATCTGAGGGCCATACCAGCTTTCTTTTCACATCTTTAACCCAGGCCCCAGGGAGGCAGCAGACTTCCCTAAGAAGTGGGTCCGATCTGCATATCGGGCCTTCTGTTCCCCTCAGGAGAGAGTCTCTATGAAAATGACCCATCTTTTTTTCTTTGTGGAAGCTGTTTTGATGCAGGGTGTAGGCTGACTTAACCTCATCGACACCTCTGAGCTGGATGTACCATTTGTCCCCGTCATTCCTTGGTTCCACTTGCAGAGCTTCATACCTGGTTTGTAAGGGCACCTGGGAAGGTGGGGTAGTAACAGAGGAGACACGCCTGCTGCGCCAGGAAGGAACTTGTCGCCATTGCACCCTATCCCTTAAGTCACTATATGCAGCTGGGTGGAGAGAGGATAGGGAATCTTCTGTGTCACGGGTCCTGTCTGTCTGTTGGGCCTGTCTGAGGGAAGGTAGGGTGCGATTCCAGTAATCCAGCACTCTCTTGCACTCCCTGATACTCCTCAGCCTACTCACCTCCTCCCAGAGCTCTGTCACTAAGAAGAGGAGCTCCTCTACCTGGGCGCACCTCGCACAGGTGTGCTCACTGCTGCTGTCCGATACTGGCGTAAGAGCAGGGCACACCCTGCAGCCTGACGCCTGGGTGGCAGCGTGTTCCAGCCGCAGCTCTGTCTGGGCAGCTGCATCCGTTGTGGTGGGTGCAGAGCTTAACGAGGCCTTGACTTTTTGCTGGGTGGAGATCATTGTTCCCTGTTGATCTTCAGCACCCTTCCTGCATGCCCTTCCACATGAACTGCCATGCAAACTGCCATGCCATGCCCTTGGTGACGCACCACACCCTGTTTGACCACCCTGTTCATGGTGCTCCTGGCTGCTCGCGCTCCCTAAGAGCGTCTTTTATATGTGTGGGGGGCTCGACCGCCATTGCTCCTGGCCCCACCAGGGGGGGTCAGCCACTGTTGTGTGAGCTGCAGGATCCTGGTGACTCTCTCAGGTCCCCGAGGCTCCCCGAGATTGGGAAACACTCCTGTGCACAATGCTAGAGCGCTCCGTTGCTGACCCTGCCAGCTCCGGAGCTACTCGCCTCGGCAACAGGTGAGTTGTGCTTTATTTTAACAGGGTAATCACAGCCTAAGCGTCTCTCTTATTTCACTAGCAGGCAAGTCAGACTCCAGCATGAGAATTCATGAATTGAATTCAAAGATTATGTTGTATCAAAGGTTATGTTGTTTCATGAGCCTTAAAATGAATAAAGAAACCTTATGAACCACCGACAATGATCCTGGATTTGCAGCTTGTTTTGACCAGGAAAGAATCGCATAAAGTAGATTAATCTAACCTAATTCAGATAACATATAATCTATTTCTGACCTAGTTATCTTTAGTAAAAATACAAAGAAACAGGCACAATTACAGTGCAGTTTTTTTGGTCCATTTTAGACAACTATTTTAGGAAGTGCCTATTTCTTTCCTTTAATTTTAATGGGAACCTCAGATAACTATCTAATATGTAGACATTTACATTTTGTCAGATGAATTCCACTCAAAGTGACCTGATTTTATGTATTTTCCTCTAGTGTGAGTCCCACTTCAGGATAATGCATACTGCAGATAATCAAAAATGCTACTGTTCACCTGTGTCACTTGTATCAGATCTTTTATTAATCATAGAATCATAGAATGATAGAATGTCCTGAGTTGGAAGGGAACCACTGGGATCATCGAGTCCAACTCCTGTCCCTGCATAGCACAACCCCAAAATTCACACCATATGTCTGAGGCCATTGACCAAATGTTTCTTGAATATTGTCAGGCTTGGCACCTTGATTACCTCCCTGGGGAGCCTGTTCCAGTGCTCCACCACCCTTTGGGTGAAGAATCTTTTCCTAATATCCAACCTGAACCTCCCCTGGCATATCTTCCTGCCATTCCCTCGGGTCCTATCATTGGTTGTCAGGGAGAAGAGATCAGTGCCTGCCCCTCCTCTTCCCCTTGTGAGGAAGCTGTAGACCGCGATGAGGTGTCCCCTCAGTCTCCTCTTCTCCAGGCTGAACAGACCAAGTGACTTCAGCCCCTCCTCGTACAGCTTCCCCTCTAAACTCTTCACCATTTTTGTGGCTCTCCTCTGGACACTCTCTAGTAGCTTTGTATCCTTTTTGTACTGTGGAGCCCAAAACTGCACACAGTACTCAAGATGAGGCTGCACCAGTAGAGAGTAGAGTGGGACAATGACCTCCCTCAACCAGCTAGCAATACAGTTCTTGATGCACCCCAGGACATGGTTGGCCCTCTTGGCTGCCAGTGCACACTGTTGTCTCACGTTCAAATTTATGTATGAAGAACAAAATTTTCCTTCAGTGAAAAAGTATGGTATAAACAGAGGATTAAATATCATGTTCTGAGATAGAATCAGTGGCCTGTAGCAACTCCCTCAAGGAAGTCTTGGAGCTTCCTTATCAACTTAACAACATACAAAACTAAAGGAAAGCATTATTAATACTTCTTTTATCAACCAGTCATGTGCTAACTGGGTGTAAAATCAATTTCAAGAGGAACAGTATCTAATATACCTTTTGTAGAATAGTTGCAACATAACCTTTCATTTTAGCACAAGAAGTTATTGATAATATTTTACTGGATGGAAATGTAGTGTACTTTTTACTCTTTAGCAATATTTACAAATGAAATTTTGTGTACTCCTACGTTGTGTGAGCAGTGGTCAGACGAACTGAATGTTCATCTCATGTTTATCAAGGAATTAATGGTCTCTTCAAGCAGGAATCCAACATGATGCCCACAACAAATGTGTGTGTAGGTTAAAAAAAACCTCAATAGGAGCTTGGTTGTCTTTGTAGCGTATTGGAGCTATTTTTTTCATCTCTGACTTCTAAGATCAGGGTAAGAAGAAAGAGTGTATCTATCTCAGACATTTATTCAGCTGTTTAAAATTTGTTGTATAATTTACTGGTAGGCATTACAGAAATACAAATCTTTAAGAAGGGCTGAAATGAAGAGAGACAAGTAGAAGTTAAAGGTTGACATAACGATTATATTCAGTAAGTAAGGGATGACATCAAAGTAAAAAGGTAGATATTGGGTGATAAAGGATTATGAGCTGATAATATTGGTGGACTAGACAGTCATAGTAATAAAAAAGAAGAAAATGGTGTGAGAGAATTGCAGCTGTGCAGAACCAAGGAGAAAGCTGGGAAGATTACTGTGGCTGTTACATTAAGATGTCTTGAGCTGCAGGGTTGAACCAGATGATCTCAAAAGGTCCCTTCCAACCTGACAATTCTCTGTTTCTGTGTCTCTGTCTTCTCCATCTTTTCTTGGTAGGTCTAATGGTGATAAAGGTTTTAAATATATATATATATATATTTAACGGTATAGTTATTAAAATATTGTTAAACTAAAGGAAATTTTTGAACAAGAACTCTTTTTACCCGATTAGATGTCTGCTTCTTAATGAAACATTGCCAAACACAGAGGCTGCATGCTTGAGTGCTGATAGCAACTAATATGTTCCCTTGATATGCTGTAAAATTATAAGAAAGTTCTACTTAAAGGAAGAATCTCTTCTTCTCCATCCTGCAAGATACAGCAAGAACTGATAATAACTGCTGTTGCTGTGGGTCAGTGTCTATAAGGTCTGAACAAGCCTTTTGACATGAACTATTTCATCAGTGATCTGAGTGCTTTTGCCCTGTTGCAGCACCATATTTTTGAATCCATCATCTAAAGCACAGAGGCAATATGTTATCTCTAGTCTGTATCTACTTGACATTCCAAAGGAAGATTTTATTTTAAAGTATATTTCTACCATATTGCCCTGTATAACCTCGTATTCAATGAAGAAAATGCAAATTTAACAAATGGATTTTTGTAGTGCTTGTAGACATATGATTGAAGTATATTGAATTACTTGTGGATAATTTGAGAACTTTGGATATTGTAATACAGTATATGAATATGATTAGTTTAACCCAGAGAACCCCCTTAATAATACACAATAAGTGCTTCTCCTGCTTTTATGACTTCATGGCATGTTTGAGTGGTTTGTTAATGTCACTCTAATTATCATTTTGAATATGGTTAAGCTTTCTCAGTGTTCTAAGCTAAATATAAAAAAGAATTTTTCTATTCCTATGAAATAACAAATCTGAAAGATACATGTGTTTTGGTAATTCTATTGTGCATCTGTCAAAGTTCATGAATAAGTCTTCACATTAAGACCTAAATAAATATTTCAAACCATCTACTCAGATTATTTTAGATATCTTCAGATTCATCACACAGAAGTAAGCTTATCTTAAGTATCTTACCAGGCAATCATCCTGTGACTCTTCTACAAACAAAATTTGAAAAATCCTTCCTTCTGTGCCAAATTAATTAATCAATCTAAAATTATGCTGTTTAAGAAGCTTGAAACTTAGTGACATATGCTGTGACTTCTAAATATTTGTGACTTTCAGCAGGGTTATGAATCAAATATTCTAGTACAAAAAGTGATAACAAGACTATATAAAGGAACTTCAGGCATTCACTGTAGTAATTTGAGAAAAATCAGTTCTGTTGTTTCAAGCAGAGTTTGACATTTCAGCAGAGGTTGTCCTTTTTGCTCTTTGAACTGGCTTCAATGGAAGTCTCCATAGACTCATGGATTTTAAGAGAAGAAGTAACCACTATAGCAATGTAGTCTGTCTGAATTCAGGCAGAATTCAGATGATAACATTTCAGCAAGTGCTTCCTGCAGTTGAGGGAATTACTTTTCTCTGTTCCGCATGTGAATATCACCAAGACAAAAGACTTCTGTTTATGTCTGACCTGACTCTAGGTTTGCAATGTTGTTTATTTTTTGAAATCATATGAGGTAAAATATGTTAAGTTGAATTAGAACAAACTAATCAAATAAAAGTATTATATTTTTGCTTTAAAGTGCTGAATACTTTTGAAAAAGCAATTGAAGAATGGAACCAGTGTACCATAAATTATATTTGGTAGAATAGTTCCATAACATAGACTCTAGTGGACTCTGGACAGTCTGTGACCATGTATCACCCTTCATGATGAAGTAAATATTATGAACTCGCAACAGAGGGCCAAGCATGATGAAAGGTATGACATTGTCATGCAAATGGGAGACTGGAAGGAAAAGGCGAGAAACAAGTCTGAACAGAGATGGACAGGTCTGAGCAAAAGGGCAATAAGGCAAAGAATGTCGTCAAGCAGGAAAATGAAGAATTCTTCAAGATCTTGTTTTTCCCACAGAGACTTTAAGAATAAAGGCATTAAGAATAAAGGAATGTTATCAAGCAACAAGTTTTCAGTAAAGATATGAGAATTTCATCTCAGTGGGTACTTAATAGTGCTTAGATCACAGAACCACAGAATTGTTGGGCTGTAAAGGACCTCCTCAGATCAACTAGTCCAAACTCTCTGCTTAAAGCAGGGTCAGCTAGAGCAGGTTGCCCAGGACCAAGTCTAGTCATATTCTGATTTTTTTTTGGAAATGGAGACTCCATAACTTCTCTGGGCAACTTGTTCCAGTGATTGACTGCCCCCACAGTAAAAAAGTGTGTTCGTGTGTTCAGATGGAATTTTATGTTAATTTGTGCCCAGTGCCTCCTGTCATGTCACTGGGCACCACTGAAAAGAGTCTGGCTCTATCTTCTTCATCTCTTCCCATCAGATATTCATACATACCAGGCTGAACAGTCCCAGCAATTTCAGCCTTTCCTCATATAAGAGATGCTTCAGTCCCATAATCGTTTTTGTGGCCCTTCACTGGACTTGCTTCAGTAAGTCCATATTTTTCTTATATTGAGAAGCTCAGAACTAGACCCAGCAGTCCAGATGTGGCCTCACCAGTGCTGTGTAGAGGGACAGGATCACCTCCCTTGACCTGCTGGAAATGCTTTTCCTGATGCAGCTTGGGACACTGTTGGCCTTAATTGCCACAATGGTGCATTGCTGGTTCACAGTCACCTTATTACAATGCTACTGTACTTAGTACTAGCAAGGGATAAAAATTGTCTGCTGTAATGCTAGAAGTTGCCCAAGTCACAATTTTGTAAATTCTTTAGTTTGAACTTAAAATAGAGGACTTCTTATAAAAGGCTGAAACATTTGTCATTTTGTCTTAGCTCATTTGGACCAAACAGATCCTTCCATAATAGATATGACGTAGCAAGAACTTACGAGGAACAACCTAGGATTTTTTTCCCCCAAAACACAATGTCAAATATTCACCTTTCTGGATGCAGGCAATGGGAGTATTTCAGATGTGCTCTCAAATGGTTTCTAACCATGCAATCTGTTACAGCAAGGACTTAGAATGAAGTAGCTGAGGAATGAAAACTCTGTCCCATGCAGTTATGGATGCAGGACTGGCATCACTGGTATTCTCAATGAAGCACAGCAACTTTTCTCAGTCTCTGGGAGACACCAAACTGCATGTGCTGCCGGCACAGCATCAGGGGTGTTTGTAACAAGGACAGCTAACAACACGGGAAGGCATTGCAAGCTTCTTCCCATGGCAGCTAAGGTGGTCTCTGATATTTTTATCTTGTTTTACAAAGACATGGTCTATATTGCAGAGATCAGACATTGTAGTATGGTCCCCATGGTATGAGTCCTGGGTTTCAAGTAGTGCTGTCCTTGCCAGGTGTGGGATTCAGAAAGCATGCTATCTGCAAACAACACAAGTGGCATAAGCATGAGACTGTAGAGGTTGTTCCTTTACACACATTGACACTGGAGCTGCTTCCATCCCTGGTTTGTCTTTCAACAAAAAAAGATAAAATAGAATTCTTAGCTTTGCTTTTCTGGTTGTATTGATTTAGGAGGCACTTCTGGATAGAAAGTATGTCATTCTGCAAATGCCATATTGCCCTGCATAAATGTTTAGTAGTAGTAGTAGTAGTAGTATTTATTATAATTACTAGACCATCAGGCATATGAAAGCATAATGGGAATGTAAAGGCAGCCAATATTAGACAAAAGGCACATATTCAGAAAATAAAGAGTAATGAAGCACCTGAACCTCCAGAATGTGGTACATTGGTCCCTTGAAATCTTTGCAACAGTGCTTGATGCCTTTCTGGGGAATGTGGTAGTGCCAAAGAAGCTACACGTCTCAAACTAGGAATAACTGAAATAAGTATATGCACAACATAAAAGAGGATATCAGGTTATTTGATCCAATAACAGTCTTTGTTCATAAAATCTATTAAGTTCTTTGCACTATTTAAACAACCTAAAAACTCATGAGAAAAAAAAGAAAAAGAAAATAAAATTGAACAGAAAATAAAAACAGCATTGAAGATTATTGACACGGTATTAGAGAGAAATTAGAAAAATAATAGCTAAAATGAAGTGCTAAATCTATGTTTTTTCAGATTTCATTAGGGGGGAAAAACTGACTAGCTTTAACCCAGGTAGAATACTGAATGGCTGAAAGTGATTTTCTAAGCATGGAGCTTTATTTTTTTTCCATGCTTGTCATAGCAAATAGCTTGGGAATGCTTCTAAAAATACTTAAACATTTGTATGAATATGCAGCTATACACGTTGATGCAAAAAGAGAAATGTAAGTAAAAAAGAGTGTCTTAACAATTCTAAAGGTTATGAGCAAAGCAATGTGAAGGAAAGATACAGATATCTTGGTCTAACCCCAGCTGGCAACTAAGCACCACACAGCTGCTCACTCACTCCCCCCCCAGTGGGACGGGGGAGAGAATCAGATGGGTAAAAGTGAGAAAACTCATGGGTTGAGATAAAGACAGTTTAACAGGTAAAGCAAAAGCTGTGTGCACAAGAACAGCAAAACAAGGAATTCATTCACTAGTTCCCATCGGCAGAGAGTTGTTCAGCCATCTTCAGGAAAGCAGGGCTCCATCACATGTAACGGTTACTTGGGAAGACAAACACTATAACTCTGAATGTTCCCCCTTCTTTCTTTTTCCCCCAGCTTTATATTGCTGAGCATGACATCATACGGTATGGGATATCCCTTTGGTCAGTTGGGGTCAGCTGTCCCCAAATTAACTCTATCCCAGCCAAAACCAGTACAACAGAGAATGACAAAGACCACCATCTTCCATTCAGCCTTGTGGAAATGTAGAGGAGAAGGCAAGACCCCATGGGAAATAAAAAAATCACAATGGCTTTACAAAGCCAGATGAATGGTCCATCTACCTCAATATTTTACAGTGATTCATAATATATTAAAACAGAAAAGGATACGAGTAAGCATGAAATGCTACTTTACTCTCCCAGTTTCCACCAATTTATGTTTCAGTGACTTCCTGAGCCAAAGGCCATGTTTTATATTTAACAACCCTGAGCACAGGCTTAGTTTTTTAATTCATCCAGCTGTTTTTTGAACTCACATACATGTTGAGCATACACAACATTCTCATCAGTTATGTTTAGTTACATTCTGATTAGATCAAAGAGAAGGCAGATACCACAGTCATTACAGAAGGCAGTGGTATGTCTGTTATACACAATCACATAAAGATTAAATACTATGTCTGTGCTTGGTATACCGTCACCATGTTGTCCTTATGTCTGCAATCTCAAGCCCATTTCCTAGTTAAGAATGTGTAGAGCTGAAAACAGAGCATGGTTATAATGGACACACGGACCAGTTATCCTGTTACAGATGTATTCTGCTTAGTAGCAAAGTCTGATATTAGATGGATAGATAGTCTATCAGTTGGCTGGAAAACTGGATCGCAGGGTTCAAGTGGTTGTGATTAGTGCTATAAAGTCTAACTGATAACTTTTAGCTGCTCACTAGTAGTGTTCCTCAGGGGTTGACACTAGAACTGGGAATCATAGAATCATAGAATCATAGAATATTCAAAGTTGGAAAAGACCCTTAAGATCAAGTCCAACCGTTAACCTGTCACTGCCAAGTCCATCTATACCATGTCCTCAAGCACCACATCTATCCGTTCTTTAAATACCTCCAGGGATGGAGACTCAACCACTTCCCTGGGAAGCCTGTTCCAATGCTTGACCACCCTCTCGGTGAAGAAGTTTTTCCTAATGTCTAACCTAAACCTCCCCTGGCACAGCTTGAGGCCGTTACCTCTTGTTACTAGGGAGAAGAGTCCGACACCCACCTCGCTACAACCTCCTTTCAGGTAGTAGTAGAGAGCAATAAGGTCTCACCTCAGCCTCCTCTTCTTCAGGCTAAACAACCCCAGCTCCCTCAGCCGCTCCTCAGAAGACTCGTACTCCAGACCCTTCACCAACTTTGTTCCCTTCCTCTGGACACACTCGAGCACCTCAACATCCTTCTTCTAGTGAGGGGCCCAAAACTGAACACAGTACTCGAGGTGCGGCCTCACCAGTGCCGAGCACAGGGGCACTATCACCTCCCTGGTCCTGCTGGCCACACTATTCCTGATACAAGCCAGGATGCCATTGGCCTTCTTGGCCACCTGAGCACACTGCTGGCTCATGTTCAGGCGGCTGTCAACCAACACCCCTAGGTCCTTTTCTGCCAGGCAGCTCTCCAGCCACTCTTCCCCAAGCCCGTAGCATTGCATGGGGTTGTTGTGACCCAAGTGCAGGACTCGGCACTCAGCCTTGTTGAACCTCATACAGTTGGACCCGGCCCAACGATCCAGCCTGTCCAGGTCCCTCTGCAGGGCCTTCCTGCCCTCCAGCAGATCAACACTTCCACCCAACTTGGTGTCATCTGCAAACTTACTGAAGGTGAACTCAATTCCCTCATCCAGATTGCTGATAAAGATACTGAACAGAACTGGCCCCAATACTGAGCCCTGGGGAACACCACTCATGACCAGCCGCCAACTGGATTTGACTCCATTCACCACCCCTCTCTGGGCTCGGCCGTCCAGCCAGATTTTAACCCAGCGTAGAGTGCACCCATCCAAGCCGTGTGCAGCCAGCTTCTCCAGGAGAATGCTGTGGGAGACTGTGTCAAAGGCCTTATTAAAGTCCACGTAGACAACATCCACAGCCTTCCCCTCATCCACTAAGCACGTCACCTTGTCATAGAAGGAGACCAGGTTAGTGAAACAGGACCTCCCTTTCATAAACCCATGCTGGCTGGGCCTGATCCCTCAGTTGTCCCGCACTTGCTGCATAATGGCACTCAAGATGATCTGCTCCACGGCCTTTCCCGGCACCGAGGTCAGGCTGACAGGCCTGTAGTTCCCTGGATCCTCCTTCCGACCCTTCTTGTAGATGGGCATCACATTTGCTAGCTTCCAGTCACCTGGGACCTCCCCGGTTGACCAGGACTGCTGATAAATGATGGAGAGTGGCTTGGCCAGCTCCTCTGCCAGCTCCCTCAGTATCCTCAGGTGGATCCCATCTGGGCCCATGGACTTGTGCGCATCCAGGTGGAGGAGCAGGTCAGTGACTGCCACCTCTTTGACAACTGGGACTTCACTCTGCATCCTATATCTCCATCTCCCAGCTCAGGGGCCTGAAAAACCCAAGGATAGCTAGGTTAACTATTAAAGACTGAGGCAAAGAAGGCATTCAGTACCTCAGCCTTCTCCTCATCCTTCGTGGCAAGGTTACCTTCCACATCCAACAAAAGAGGGACATTCTCCCTGGCCCTCCTTTTGTCACTGACATATTTATAAAAACTTTTTTTGTTGCCTTTAACGGCGGTGGCCAGTTTAAGTTCCAGCTGTGCCTTCGCCTTTCTGATCTTCTCCCTGCATATCCTCACAACATCCTTGTAATCCCCCTGAGTCCACCTGCCCCTTCTTCCAAAGGTAGTAGGCTCTCCTTTTTTTCCTGAGTTCTAGCCAAAGCTCTCTGTTCAGCCAGGCCGGTCTTCTCCCCCGCCTGCTCGACTTGCGGCACATGGGGACGGCCTGCTCCTGTGCATTTGAGATTTCCTTCTTGAATAACGTCCAGCCTTCCTGGACTCCTTTGCCCTTCAGGACTGCCTCCCAAGGGACTCTGTTAACCACACTCCTGAACAGCCCAAAGTCTGCCCTTCTAAAGTTCAGGGTAGCAGTCTTGCTGACTGATCAGAAACTCTATCATTTCATGGTCACTGAGCCCAAGACAGCCTCCGATCCCCACATCGCCCACCAGGCCTTCTCTGTTCGTAAACAGCAGGTCCAGTGGGGCACCTCCCCTGGTTGGCTCGCTTACCAGCTGTGTCAGGAAGTTATCTTCCACACACTCCAGGAACCTCCTAGACTGCTTCCTCTCTGCTGTGTTGCATTTCCAGCAGATATATGGTAAATTGAAGTCTCCCATGACAACAAGGGCTAGGGATTGTGAGACTTCAGCCAACCGCTTGTAGAATACTTCATCTGTTTCTTTGTCCTGGCTGGGTCGTCTGTAACAGACTCCCACCAGGATATCTGCCTTGTTAGCCTTCCCTCTGATCCTTACCCATAAGCACTCAACCTTATCATTACTGTCATTAAGCTCTAGACAGTCAAAACACTCCCTAACATACAGGGCTACCCCTCCCCCTCTCCTTCCTAGCCTGTCCCTTCTAAAGAGCTTGTAGCCATCCATTGCAGCACTCCAGTTATGTGAGTCATCCCACCACGTTTCCGTGATGGCGACCACATCATAGTTTTCCTGCCGCACAGTGGCTTCCAGCTCCTCCTGTTTATTGCCCATGCTGGGTGCATTGGTGTAAATGCACTTCACTTGGGCTATAGATCTCTTCACCAACACAGGCATGTTACCCCTAGGCTCATCCCTAGCAAGCCTGGTTTTATCCCCTTCCCCCTTCATATCTAGTTTAAAGCTCTCTCAACTAGGCCAGCTAACTCCTGGTCCAGGATCCTTTTCCCCCTTTGAGACAGGTGAACCCCATCTGTCTCCAGCAGGCCTGGTGCCATGTAAACTGCCCCATGGTCGAAAAACCCAAAATTCCGTCGCTGGCACCAGCCCCCAAGCCACGTGTTGATGAGGTGGGTCTTCCTGTTCCTTTCCATATGCCTCCCAGCTACTGATGGGATGGAGGAAAACACCACCTGTGCTCCTGATCCTTCAAGCAATCACCCTAGTTACCTAAACCTAGAAGGTTTAACACTTTAATAATGGCTAGGATAATGAAACCAAATGCACTATTAGCATGTTCATAGATGATACTAATTTGGTGAAGGAGGCAATACTGGAAAGCACAGCTGTAATGTCTTGACAGACTGGAGAAATGGGCTGACAGGAACTTTATGAAGTTCAGTAAAGGCAAATGAAAAGTCTTACACCTGGGATGGGATAACCCCACACAGAGGTTGGGGGCCAGCTGGACAGGAAATGGCTCTGCAGAACAGGGCCTGGAAGTTCTAAGAGACTACAGGTTGAACATGAGGGAGCAACTCACCCTTTTAGCAAAGGCAGTCAACAAAGTCCTCTGTAGTATTAGCAATAGTATTGCCAGTGGACCCAGGGCAATGATCCTTCTTTCTGCTCCCTGCTGAGGTGATGGGATGTGCCCTGGCTGAGAGGCCCTTCCCTGCTGCCCTGGGGAACCCCCATGGCTCCCAGCTCCTGGCCCCAGCTTCCAGCTGTCCTGCATGGCACCTTGACAAACCTGACCAAATTGCAGCCAAAATAATAAGCACAATTCTTTCTGCTCTTCCTGTTGCTCATAAGTGTAATTGCAATAACTACAGAGCATCCCATTTACATGAACTGGAGCTCAGAATTTCAGCTCTGTATTGTGGCTGAGTTAACAATCCAAATGCTTTTTCTCCTCCTTTCTCTATTTTTCCCTTCATAGTTTTTGCCCTGTGTTGTTTACAAGTTCAAACTAAATTGATTAAGCAAGTGCTAAATGGTTCACTGTAATACATCACATATTGAAAATTCACAATGCATGAATTTCTAGATGCAAAGCCTATTTGTAAAAATAAATTATATGTTTATGCTAACGAAAGTCCTGTATCTAATCTCCTGTTCTGAAAATCTGCTCCTAAAATCTTAAAACGTGAACCACCTGTCCAACTGAGGCATATACAAGAATCAGCCGCTAAACACAATGAATTACTCAGTAAAAAGTCCAGATTGGACAAAAAGTTACTCTATTGTCTAAAATTTAGTTTGATTACATTAAAAATACTTAAGTAATTCCTTTTATCTTCAAGGTGCTTTGCCAGCACTACTTAATCAATTCTATGACATGTATAAATTTTGCTATAACTCCCTTTCTATAGAAAGTGAAACCAAGACAGAGTCACTTAAATAAGCAAGTGCCCAAAGACACAGTGTGTCAAAACCAGGATTAGAACTCAGAATACCTGGCATTCATCACAACATTTGTCAAACTTGCAAAGTAAATTTGCTGAGTGCTAGTCAAGCACAATGCCCTCAAGTCACTGCTGGTGATGATTTCAATGTTAAGGAAAAAATGGGATGTATGGCTGTAGAACGTTTACTCAGAATTCAGCTGTTTTAATAGTGTTGCACACATTACTCCCGAAGATAAGGATTTGAAACTTAAAACATTATTTGAAACTTATCAAATGATATATCTTATGATAAGCTGTAGTGATGTGAATCAGGCAAATGTGAGTCAGACAATTGTCTAACGAGGCTGTAATGTCATGTTCCATTTTGGTGTAACCATGTAACCATGTTCCAATGTAACCATTTTGTTATTGAAATAGCAAATATATGATGTCAATAAAGGACTAATATACCTTTCACTGAAATCAAGGTTTTGCATCAATGTTAAGGATTATGAATCATACCCTGAGGCTCATTAGGGCCATTGTCATTGTTGACCTTTGTTGGCACTCTACCTTGCCATTATTGAACTATAGAGATTCAAGACCTGTCCATTGAAAGTTCACTCAAACGAGAAAGGTGAGATAAGCATAAATATTTTCGAAGGTTACCTTAAATATATTTTCAGAGAACAGAAAGTCACTCCGAGGGAAAATAACCTCCTGCCTCCTTTGGCAAAACCTGTAGGCTTTGCCCCTAACAAAGTTCACAAACTCAAAACTTGATCTTATGTCATGGGACTAAGTAGATGTTTCAACTCATCTAAAATAAGCAGTCTCAAGCCCTGAATTTTCCTGTGTATGTATTATTCTCCATTTGTAAAATGCAAATACCAAATCAAATATTGTCAAACTATCTCTAACTTAGGAATTTTTAATTATTATTTAGAAAACTTTAGTTTTATAAAATTAAGACTAACTGCAAATGTTTTCCAAATAGTTCCAAGGATAGACCCCTTTCTCAAGTCAACAACTGTTGTGAGGTATACTATAAACATTTCAGAACAATGCTCAGCAAATAAATAGTATGAAGCAAAGGATGTAATTTTGTAGAAATAAAAACAAATCTTTTGCTTAAATTTCACCTTAACATTTACTTTATCTACTTCAAATTATTTTTAAATGGCTTTGTAAATAATTATTGGATTTTTTTTACCAGCTTCTATTTGATTTTCTAGAGATAAAACTATAGCTGATATTTTTTTCTTATAAAGCCTTTACATTTTCTTTTTAATTGCTGATTTCCTACTTTTTTTTCTTCCAACAGAACTGTACTTGTTTCATCAAAACTTTCATTAGGTAGCTCCTGGTGAATACAAATGAAGTTGAGAATCTTTATCCATCTGAAGGGAGCTTCAGTGTGTCCCTACTTGTATCACTGAACACAGCTTGAGCTATTTATTGAGGTGAGGTATTGAGAGCTGCACAAATATCTCTAACTAGAGACAAGTTTTTGAACTTGGGTTTTCTATATCTCAGGTCCTAGCAACATTAGTATTAGCTATCCTGTCACGGCTTTTTTTTTTTTTTTAAACTAAATAGAACATCTGCTGTGATGTCAAATGATTTTTTTTTGTTTGGTTGTTTAGTCAGCTGTGTCATTTCATTAATATTAATGTATTTACAAGTAACCTGTAGAAGGCATGCAGAACATTTTTGTGAAAAATAGGAAATAGAAGCCAATATTTATTTTTCTAATTAAAGTTTCAGTTTTGAGAAAAGATCACAATTCAGTCAAAACTTGTATTTATGTTCAAAATGCTGACTGGTTTTAAACCATGTCAAAATCTTGAGTTCTTTTGAGAATATAGCCACTTACACAGGTGCAATATTAAATAGCATGAAAATAGTGGTGCAGAGGTGGTGGGTTTACTGTCACAAATAATTTAGCATCATCTCTGACCTGTTGCTCATTTAATCTTTGTTCAATATCATTTCTGAATGTTAGATAACAAAATGCCTAACACAGATCCCTCTGGGACTCCTTCCTCCTCTAAGAAAAATGATAATTTATTTATTCCCATACTTCATTTCTGAACGAATTACCAGTGCACAAAAGGACCTTACTTCTTATCTCACAGCAATTTTGTTTCTTGAAAAGCTATGGTGAGCATCTTTGCTGAATATCTGTTAGACATCCAAGTAAATTGCTCTCTTTGTAGCTGTCTGTAATCTAAAGAATTGCTGAGACTTGCCCATTATATAATATTTATCCATTAGTTCACTCATTCCATTCTTTATCATATTTATTTACCTTTACCCATCACATATAAAAGATTGACTTATTGATCCATAGTTCCCTGGATCCTCCTTGTATGCTGTTTAAAAAGTAATGCAAAATAAAAACTTTAGGTGCTAGGCTAAGCATTAACGGGCTCATGATCCACAACAAATACCTGGCAAAGTGCTGTGGTTGGGCAGCATTTGTCTATCCTGGCCTTTGTTGCTCCCTGGAGTGGGATGATTCTTAAGTTGCTGTCTTCCAAGTCCCCCTTTTTTCCCCATATGCTTTTATAACGTCTCATGTTAATGTTTTTCCTCTTCAAAACTTGAACTGCTAGTTACCCTGGCTGCAGCTCTTAACTCTAACTAAGCACAGTTGCATCTCCCTTATCTTGCATGGCCCTAATCTATATATCTAACAGATGATGCTTACCATTTACCTATTTTCTCAGAAATCTGAACCAAAATTAGGCATTGATGCTGTATCAGAAGTAGGCCTTGGATCACAGACAGCTGAGGAGACAGCTAGGAGAAGAGTCACACAAGGGAAGGAATGATGTTGCATACAGCAGAGGAACAGGCAGCTGTAGAGTGGAATAGGAACACTGAAGCAGAGAGGTCACAAGCTGACATTGCTACTTACGTCTCCTTTTATGAGTTTCTGACATGAATCTTTTTTTTCTTCCTTTGTTTCATATAGGGAATTTTGAGTCTTCAAACCTTTTCATGGCAGACAGCCAGAAGACCAACTTCTCATTCTTACAAGCCTCTTCAGAATACTAACTGCTTGGTCAAAGTGCTGTTTCAAACTTAACACCTCTCCACCACACCCGCTCTAATAGATGGGGGTTGTTAGAGTCATTGTCAGTAAAGCTGGATCTACAGACACCCCCATTAAACAGACTTGCCCAGAGGCAGCTTCATAATATCAGACAGAATTTGTGCACTGGAAAGAAATGGATGCACAGATCACCACACCCTCCCTCTAAACAAGGCGGGGAACAGGATATTGGTAGTTTTGTGACAAGGCCAGAGAAAAAAAAATAGTAGAAAAGAGGTATTAACTTGATCCTGAGAGGAAGATGTTAAAATAAATAAAAGTTTGTTATTAGCTGGAAAGGCACACCAACTCTATGTTTAATTCAGCTATTACTATTGGTAGCAGTAAAGAACTTGTTCAATGCAGATAATCTCTGCGTGATGTAAATCATAATAATATGCTAGAATAGGTGTACTTTAAAAAAACCCCACAAATAACATAACTGGAACTTTTAATAATGCTACTTTATTGGTACAAATGGGATCTCTGAGTCCTAATTCTAAAGGAGGGAGAGCTTTCTCAGTGTCCCAACTACAGGAATATTTGCTTTGGAGCTTAACTACTGCTTCACTATTGATGAGAGACCTGATGATCCCATCCTTAGGTATTCACATAATATTCGGGTAACCTGAGGTCATGTATCTGGGCAAACAATTCCAGATACTAAACCATGAGGAAGTAGGTGTAACAATAGCTCAATATTTTTAAGAATGTGACCTTGACCTTCATGCTCAACATACGTAGTGGGAGGGCAAAATTTGAAATTTCAGAGCAAGAAAACAATGTGCCTTCTAAGTTCAAGGAAAAAGGACTTCCAGAATGTTTTTCTGTACTCAAACAATGTATCAGACTTACATGATCAATTCCTTGTAACAGCAGAAACTGTAATAAAATCCAGAACCTTTCCTAGCTAATCAACAAAAAGACCTCAAATACAATAATCTGCCTAAAGTGCTGAAAATTAAAATGTCATACTTGTATTCCTAGGATTACACTAGAGTAAACAGACTTCTTCATTACTACAAAAATAAAATTATTTTTAGAACATGAGAAAAGGATTAAATTTATGTGTTCTGAATGTGCCTTGGTCAATATCCAAAGGACATACAATGCATGACTTACAGTCTTATGAAAAAAATATAGTCAAAAGCTTTTTTTCCTTCCTGAAGTCTAAGTGTTTACTTACGTATTTAGGACATCCAGTGTACTTAAAGTATATATGGGGAGTGACAGACATGACTGAATTTCAGCCCTCTTGTGGGTGAAGTACATTTCCTGACTCATAGAGTGTTAGTATCACTACACATAAGCAAGGAATACTCTTATTTATCTGAAATTACAGAGGGGGCTTAGCTTGTAAAGACAGTCATACTCAAGATGTAGATCCAAAGTAATGAGTAATACTCTACTTAAAAGTCAATGGTAATGTATATTGCCCATATCCCTGTTTAAGCCTCAGTATCATTCCTCCTGTCGAAGATAGCTCCATGATGTCGTGGTACAATACTTGTTCAGTTCAAACATTAAGGAAAGTTTTCACCAAATTATCTGCACCTTGAAAAGAGTTGTGATTATTTTTAAGAACATAATAAATTAAGTAAAAATATGATTTTGACTACTGTTAAAATATTAATGAATTCTGATCAAATATGCAGAAAATTTTGCTTAAAATAATATTTTTTGATTAGATACATAGATACAGGTAAAGACCTTTAAACAAGCAGTCTTTCTTTTTTCCACATGGAGAAAGGTCTCACCAAAGCTTTGACGAGTAGTCCCATGTACAGGGATTTTTAGGATGGGACCTTTCCCAACAAACCAAGAAAGGGTGGTTGGGATTTACATGTTCACATTTTTGTACTAGAGAAACTATCATTAGCATAATTTTCATGTTTATCACGTGAATATCTCAAAACAATAGTTTTTATTTTATTAACATGCCTATATAAATAAATACTTTTTTTTAATGGTGCTGATTTTTTTTTTGTTTGATTCATGAAGGAAACAAAATAATAAATGAACTAATTTTTCAAGGGTTGTTCTCAGATCAAGATCTATGCATTTCTCTTTAAAACAAAACAATCCTTGAAAACATTATATCTACCAAAGAAAGCTTGGAAGGATGCCAAATTGTAAAAAATAATAATAAAAAAGGCAGTCATTCATATGTTTCAAATTTATTTCGTATTAAAAAAATGTAATAAAAATCAGTTTTAATATTTTAACAGAGATACTGATGTTATTATGGAGAACGAAGGATCATTTTTGTTAATGAGACAGATATGCTAAATCACAGTGCTGTAGCAAGTCTATGTATTCAGACAATGGCAGCGAATTAGCTCACTTGAAATAAAAAGCATGCAAGTCCTCAAGGATGGCAGAGCAATTTAATGCTGTATAGGATTAGCTTTCTGAAGAGCACACTGTGGAGGTCCTGAGGGTCTCATAGCTCACTTATTCCAAACTTTTAATATCCTCATTTAAATTTCCTCAGACTTAATAATAGACCCTAAAGTAAGAATTTGCTATTTAGGGAAAATATAAATACAACAGTTATCAGCTCAGTACTACCCTCGAAGACAATGAACATACATACGATCATCCTGCTGGGTCCTCTAGGAATTAGCAAGAATACTGGAGGAATTTTTGCACACCCTTGTACTGCTCTGTGAACAGATGCTGTTAGGTATGAGTAAACTGTCCAGATAAGTATCCTCTTCAGATCAGGCACTGCACCAATACAACTGCATCTTTTACACACTGAAGCTTACTCCCATCCAGGCAGCGTTAAGCACAGCTAGAGGAATGACATCCATTCTAATAGAAACACCTCTAACCTAAAAATGTGTAGAGCAATGTGTACTCCAGATTAATAAAACAAAACAAAACAAACCTATGCTTGGTTTATATATGCTTTATTATTACTTTCTCTAAAACATGTGCAGAATATTACGTGTCCATCATAAATCAATGTAAACACCTAGTGAGGCTAGAGGATAATGGAGAAAGATTGAAACATTTCAGCTTTCAGTGACCTAGTATAACACTTCATGGGGTCAAATATTTTAAGCTAGACACAATTTTTGGTTCTTTATTGATCTGCATCTACATTTTAAGTGGAAAAATACCACTCAAAAATACAGTCCGAAGCCATGCTAACAAGAAGAAAAGATTTTGTTTCCTTTTTTTTGGTTTGTTTTTGGGTTTTTTTTCGATTTTGGTAGACATTGTGCATACCATCACTGGTCTAGAAAATAATGATATCACAGCAGTTCTGTGAACAATGGCATGTATTTACAAATTGTTAAGGAAGAAAAGTCTTGAAAAGATTCACTCTGATACTCCATACTCATACATAGCCAAGACTTTTAAAAATTAAATATTTCCTCAGTGGAAAAAATAGTATACATACATATGAATATTTTCTAGAAAATCCCTAAAGCAATGATATATCTCATATTCATGTGAGATTCACCCATACTTGTGCGAGATGTGAAAGAACCTCTATAATTTATTGTGGAAAATTGTGGAATCATTTAGACCTAGATTACCTGCACCTCCATAACTGTGTAGTGATTTAGGCTAACTCCAGTGCCAGTAGAATCATCCAACCATCCATGCAGAGGGAAAACTCAAGTGCAATCAACACTTTTGGCCACCTTTAGCCGAGCATTCACTTGTGTTGTGATCACAGCACTCAGTGCAGCCTTCAGCCTCACCTGCATGGAGTCTTGGGATCATTTCTAAAGGATTCTGACATTAACTGGTCTTAGAGTGGATGGACCTTGTGGCAAACTTCCTCTAGGCCAAGCACAGGATGCTCATGAGAGACTGGACAGACCAGATACCAGCTACTGGGGTGGGATGTTTCCTCTCAAAACACTCTTGGGGTGGCTCTAACAAACGTGTATAAGCAACAAAAGGGGCTCAGGCCCTTACATCTTACTCATTTGAGTGGGACTTCACCTTTCCAATGCTACAATGAAGTGTTCACCTGTCTCAGGAGGACTGTCGCAAAAGGACACACAAAACAACCTCCGAATACAGAGGAATGTAGGGAAAGTGTGTAGGAACTGGTAAGTCTGAGGGGTAGTGAACAAAGAATACAAGAGGTAAAAAAGCGAGGAGATATGGAGGAACAGGATGCAGACCTGGAACTTTGGTACAAACCTAGCCATTAGTATTCTTATAATCATGCTATTCATCTGATATCATGATATTCATTTGATATTATGTAATGCACTGACTGTGCCATTAGTGAATTTTAAGAAATATTTATGATCATTTCATGTCCAAAAATTATTTCTCAGGAGGTTGTAACCCATCAATATGACAGTCTAACACAACTTCCATAGCCTTTATCATAAAGACCACAGTCTCCGCAACTTCATACCTCCATCCTCATACTTTTGCTGTTGTTTGGAGAACACAGTATGCTTTTGTTTGCTTAGTTTAGGAAATGAGATGTTCTGGTGATTCATCTGACTGGGATTAGGCATTTAGTATCACACATGATGCATTAGAGTATCCCTCCTAACTTCCACCTGCCTCTCCTGACAGGCATTGCTCTCCTGTAGGTCCTATATCGTATCTGTCAGCCCCATGTAACATCTGCCAGTCCCTTACGTTTCATGTGCTACATGGCATCTCATATTGCATAAAATATTTACAGGTAAGTAATAAACTCCACTTCAGGCTTCTATTTTATGGTTAGCTGAAATGCTCTTAAGTCTACATCGACTTCATTCATTGGATCTCCATGGACTATTATCTGAGTTTAGGTACTTAGCTCACATTAGAGACAACTACGTGTAAACACAAATGTCTTCATACCCAAACTGAAGTTCAGCCTCAATCTTTAACAGTGTCTAACTATAAGCTTTCTTTATCAATGTCTTTTGTAAGCTGCCTGAATTTTTCAGGTGAAAAATGTGACCCCCCAAAAAACTTTACAATATTAACAGATTGTTCCTTAAATGTTTTTTTTTTCTGTATTACAAATATTGTGTACTTCAACTTTTATCTGTATATTAACACTATTCAAACACCTTTTTTAAATTAATATTAAGAATGATTGTGCAATATAATAATGTCCCTTGACATTACAAGAAAGGTAACTAATACAAAAACCTAGAAGAGAGAATTTATATTCACTGAGGAATTAGTTACCTGGGAATATGTGACCTACATAAACACTTCAGGAGAGTCACCTCTCCTAAGATTACTGGGAAGGAAAGAGAATGATTTTGTTAATGACCAATTAAGTTTAAAAATGAGCTTTAAAAAATTCAAGAATACTCAAATTTTAAATTAGTATTTTGAGAACTTAAAGACTTCTATATAGAAACTATGATTTTTTTAACTTTTTTGAAACAGAATTTTGAATCCTATTAAATCTTGATGGAAACAAAAACATATCTCAGAAAACAAACTTCCTAAAATTCAAAAAAATGAAAGCTTAACTTAAGGATGTTCTGTTCTACTATAATAACAAAGTAAGTCATAAATGTACTGCATATTTATTAAAAAGATTAGACATTCAAGAACTTAAATTGAAACCAAGAGCAACCCATGAAAATAATAGAAGGGTGGAAGGAATTATGCTCAGTAACAGACAAATCTGTAAAAGAAGTGGTAGAGAACAAAGCTTTTGTTCGATGATAATTGTTACTGGATATATGCACTAGAGATCATCAATTTGTGGAAAATTGAGACTGTAAACAACACAGGCACACAACAGTGTTAAAGTAGGAACCAATGGACTGGCAAGAAGGTAGAGGAGTTAATTTTGTGAGTGTGCACCACAGATATGCTACTTTGCATCTCACATTGCATTGTATTCAGCTGTTCTTACTTGTCCTGTAGGCTTTGGTATGACAGACATTTTATATCACCATTTTGAGAGTGTCCTTTGGCTGCTCTGATTCTCAGATCAACCCCTATAAAATGAGTGCTCTACCCCAAAGTGGGACTAAGCCACAGCTGCATTGCAGCACAGTAATGGCAATACGATGTTTTTATCTTCTGCCTTGGGCAACCATGTCAGCAGCAGTAGCAACAAGCAGCATCTATCAGTGGCACTGCTGTAAGAGGAATCTCTGCACTATGCCTGAACCTATCTGTTCAGAGCCAGGGGCACAGATGCAGATTAATTTACAGTAGCCCAAACTAGCTGGCCTGTACTGGTTAAAAAGAAAAAAAAAAAAAAAAAGTGAAAATGAAACTGAACTACTACCCTTTTTTTTCCAGTGTCTGGTTCATTGGAATAATGATGCCTCATGGCACAGGGTCACCACACAAAATACGGGAAAACTGTCAGCAGAAGAAGAACTGCAGGATAAGAAAAATTATCTTCTGTGAATGAGAAAATGGAAAATGACCAGTATAACAATAACAGTGACTGTCAAGAAGAATACTTACATGGTGAATTTGGAAGCTTGCAAACTCAACTTCCATTGCTCTGCTACTAGTCAGTTTAAGGACTGAAAAATTATTTGAAAAGTAGCATCTCCTGTTCCTGATCCATATTACCTTTCTGTAGTGGTATGTGATATCATAGTAGGCTTTGCCCAAGTGAATCTCCCAGCTGTGTTGACAATACTGATGACACACACATCTACATGTCCAGACTCCTCAACACACATGCTTCGGCAACTAAGGGATAGTGCTCCACCACTTTATAGGACATATTTTGTCTCTGTGGACAGCTACCACCACTGCCAGATGGCCTAGCAAAATACATGGTGGTCCAGTTCACATCTTCCTAGACCATGACAGGCAAACAGATCTGTATATTCATGGTGCTGCACAAGACAAGATTAATGGAGCCATTGTTACTTGGCAGAGCACTTATATTCTTATTACCATGGCTCATAAAGTTCACAAACGCAAACTCATCTATCACCAGAACATCTTTAGTTACCACCTAAGGAGATGCCAGATGGCCAGGGAATAGGTTTTTCATGGAGGAATGGACTTAAATCATTCTTCTCTACTTGGAGTCTAATTCTTGTTTGGTATTTGCAAAAGCAAAAAGGACAAATTAAAAAAGAATGAGAGCAGAAGTCCAAGTAAAACCATGGCTACTACCTGTGTCAGCTGAGGCTAGTTCACTCATCTGTGTGAACCAGAAATGCAAAATCACGAGGGATGTACTGGCTGAATATTTATGCAAATTTTTGAGAGCTCTTTGCCTGCACTGGGAAATTTCATAGATAGCAGATGCGACTCATTAAAAAATGTCCCTATATTTTTTTTTTCCATTTCCTTCTTTCCCCTGATTTCACTGAAATCTCACAGTGCAGCCTCTGGCAGGCGCTGGCCTGAAGCTTCTGCCTGTAGCTGGGAATCCAGATTCAGCAGTATTTTAAATCCCAGCCCTGCAGCCTTTGGGATCCAAAAACTCCATTTGGCAGCTCTGGATTTCATTTTTCCAGCTCTGGTCTTTGTGTCATTGATAATACCTTACCCTGAAGGGCCAAAAAATATGATTACACTTCTACAGTGAGCAATGAACCATATAAGGCTCTATTAAAAACAAAATGCACAGTGCAAAATAGAAGTCAAAAAAGATCAAATTCATTTGGAGATATTTATGGTTTAAAATGTAGAGGATGGGCAGATGCTAGTTAGCTACCAGTTACTGTTTTGGATTTGGTAATAGCAGGTGCCCTATTGATGAACAAACATCAGTCAAGAACATGAGTCTTTCAGGCTTCAGTTGTCCTAACAGGAGAGGTTATTTGGGAGCTGCTAGATGTTCAGTGACCTCTCTTATGTAAGTAGTGATATGTGGGCTGCAAAAGGACGGGGTGGCAAAGGTACTGAAGAAGGAGCAATGGAACTGAATCTGCAGTCTACATTGACATTATCTAGTAGATTCATTTATGAAAAATGTGAATAACCCTTTCAGTCAACAACAGCCTTATGACCTCCACAGAGAGGGCAGGTGTTGCCTGGATATGAAAAAAAGTTATTCTGATGTGTCCTAATGACTGCGTATTCAATGTGAACACATGCGTATTGGAACTGCCAAGATTCTTCTTATTTCTGCAGCAATCCCCTCTCCCCCTTCTCTCTATTTTTGACTGTGATATGCTTGCCATCTTCTCAGCTGAGCTGAAAGGTCATATCATTGGCTGTCTGGCTTCATATCTTTTTTTTTTTTTTTAATAAACAAGAAAATAAAAGTGGTCACTATTCTCTCCCCATCAAGACAGAGAATTACCCTTTCCTTAGCACTGTAAAACATCTCCAGCTTTTCTGGAGATGTTAAAGGCCTGTGTTCTGTTGGTGAAAGCAGAAACTAAGAGTAGGAAAAATGTGGAATAAGGAGGGAGGGTAGATGAGGGCAGCTTGGTAAAAATACTTTGCAACAGTGTGTAATAGAAAGTGTTAATGTATCTAGGATCCTGAATCCCTTTTCGGCTATTCTGAACTGGCAGTTTTGGGAAAAACTAAATCAGCATTTGCTTTCTTGGAAGCACAAAACCAGTTTATCCCCTATAAAAGAAAGGGAAGTGAGAGGAGCAAGAGGCCCCCTTGGCTCAACCACATGCTCCTGGGCCTGCTCAAAACCAAAACAGAAAAGTACCAGAGATGGAGAAGTGGAAGATTATCTGTTGAGAACTACAAAGGCATTGCCAGAGTGTGCAGAGATGCAGTTACAAAAGCGAAAGCTCAGCTTGAATTGGAACTGGCCAGAGATGTCAAAAATCACAAGAAAGGGTTCTTCAGGTGTGTAAATTGCAAGCGGAAACAGAAGGAAAACGGGCCCACTGTTAAACAGTAGAGGTGAACCAGTCACCAACAATGCTGAAAAGGCAGAGGTTCTCAACACTTTCTTCACCTCTGTCTTTACCAACACTGTTGGGTCCCAGGCATTGGGAAAAAAAATCCAGGTTGATTCAAACATAGACCCACCATCAGTGAAGGAGGAGTTAGTATGTGAATTATTACTGGAGCTTGACCTCTACAAATCGATGGGCCCAAGGGTGTTGAGAGAGCTGGCTGATGTCATTGCGGGGCCACTCTCCATAACCTTCGAGAAGTCGTGGACATCAGGGGATATCCCAAAGGACTAGAGGAAGGCAAATGTTACCCCTATCTACAAGAAAGGCTCAAGACAGGATCCGGGTAATTATAGGCCCATTAGTCTTACTTCAATCCCCGGGAAAGTTATGGAATGGATCCTCCTAGGGGCCATCACGAGTCAAATGAAGCACATGATTGGAAAAAGCCAACATGGCTTCACCAAGGGCAGATCGTGCCTGACAAATCTGGTGGCCTTCTATGATAAAGTGACCTGCTGGGTTCACATGGGGCAACTGGTGTATGTTGTCTACTTGGATTTCTCCAAGGCTTTCAATATGGTTCCCCACGGCCTCCTCCTGAAGAAATTGATGCATTATGGCCTAGACAAGCGGTCTGTGCGGTGGGTGAGGAATTGGCTGACAGGCCACACCCAAAGGGTGGTGATAAATAGCTTTTTTTCAAACTGGCAACTCGTCACAAGTGGGGTCCCCCAGGGATTGATATTGGGCCCAATGCTATTCAATATCTTCATAAGGGATCTGGATAATGGGATTAAGTATAGCCTGATGAAGTTTGCAGATGACACCAAATTGAGTGGGGAAGTAGACACTTTGGAAGGGAGAGCCACTCTGCAGGAAGTTCTGGATAGGCTGGAAGAGTGGGCTAATGAGAACCTTATGAACTTTAACAAGGGCAAGTGTAAGGTCTTGCAGCTGGGAAAACATCATCCAGGAGTGCAGCACAGACTGGGATCCACCTGGCTGGAGAGCAGCTCTGTGGAAAGGGACCTGGGGATCCTGGTGGACAGGAAGCTCAACATGAGAGAACAGTGTGCTGCTGCGGCCAAGCAAGCCAATAGGATGCTGGGTTGCATCAACAAGGGCATCACCAGCAGAGATAAAGAAGTCATTATCCCACTCTACTCAGCACTTGTCTGGCCACCCCTGGAATTCTGTGTACAGTTCTGGTCCCCATTATACAAAAAAGATGTGGACAGGCTGGAGAGGGTCCAGAGAAGGGCCACCAAGATGATCAAGGGTCTGGGAAGTCTACCATATGAGGATAGGCTGAGAGAGCTGGGTTTGTTTAGCCTTTAGAAAAGGAGGCTTAGAGGTGATCTCATCACCATGTACCAGTACTTAAAGGGTAGTTACAAAGAAGATGGAGATGCCTCATGTGGTGAGGACAAGGGGTAATTGGTACAAGTTACTCTTAGGGACATTCCGATTGGACATGAGAGAGGTAAATTTTTCAGAATGAGAACAGACAATCATTGGAATAATCTCCCCAGGGAAGCGGTTGACTCCGCTACGCTGAACACGTTTAAGACTCAGCTGGACATGGTGCTGGGCCATCTCGTCTAGACTGTGCTCTTGCCTAGAAAGGTTGAACCAGAAGATCTTTGAGGTCCCTTTCAACCTGGTATTCTATGATTCATATTGTGGTGGTATTTTTTGTTTTGTAATAGGGGCCCCAAGACTGTAAGGAGAAGCACATTCTGCAGTAACACTAAGAAACTGGAGAGAGCAACAACCACTGCAAGTAAATGGTGGATCAACAAAAGTTAGTGATGCAGCAACTAGATCTTCAGATAGCTAGAGCCTGATGAAGCTTTGTAGGTGAAAATATTACCTGCTGAAAAATGAAATTTTGAGCTAATGCAAGCTATTTGTAGATTTGGATTGAAATTCTTTATGATTCCTGTTGGAAAAATCTCAAACTCTTGCTGAAACATACTCATTTCTTTGTTAAGAATCTTTCTTCTTCTTGAACAATGTTTTCTTTGGTTCATTGTCGTTTTTCACCCTAGACAATGATCATAGACTGCTCTGCCAAGAGAAAATGAAAAGACTGAATATAGGATACACTTTTTTAGATCTATTTTTAGTGGTTGTCTCAAAACTAAAATGTTTGTGGAATAGTGTCTATTGAAAATTTATGAAATTACAGGTTGTGTTCTTTAGTTATTTTGAGTGAAACCTGATTAAAAACCTGATCCTTTGGGCAAACTTCATTTTGGAAAAAAGTGTTTCAAATGGCTTCACTTACTCATTTCAGCATGAAACAGTGTCAGCAAGAGAATAAGAGAGGAATTAGAATCCTCCAAAACGAAATTATTCTCCACACAGCTTTAATAAAGTAAAAATATAAACCACAGAATCATTCAACTCAGTCAGTCAGTCTGAAAAGATTTTCAGGAACACTGATTAGTTCTCAATAAGTTTATCACGATTGTTCTGTAATTACTCCCATATTAACATTACTTAATTTCCTTGGTATAGTCACTCCCATTTTAGTAAAGTAATGACTGTTCTTAACAGTTTTAATTTTTAAACTTTCTTCTTAATTAAATTACTTTACGAGAAATAGATTGGTCTGTTCTCAGCTGTATTGGGTTTGTGTGGCAAGGTTTTGGTAACGGGGGGCTACAGGGGTGGCTTCTGTGAGAAGCTGCGAGAAGCTTCTCCCATGTCCAGTAGAGCCAATGTCAGCTGACTCCAAGACAGACCTGCCACTAGCCAAGGCCAAGCCCATCAGCAACGGTGGTAGCACTTCTGGGATAACATATTTAATAAGGGGAAAAAAAACCTGTGCAATTGCAGCCAGAGAGAGGAGTGAGAATATGTGAGAGAAGCAACTCTGCAGACACCAAGGTCAGTGAAGAAGGAGGGGGAGGAGGTGCTCCAGGAGCTGGAGCAGAGATTCTCCTGCAGCCTGTCTTGAAGACCATGGTGAAGCAGGCTGTCCCCTTGCGGCCCATGGACGTTAACAGTGGAGCAGATACCCATCTGCAGTCCCTGGAGGACCCCACACTGGAGCAGGGGTATGCCCGAAGGAAGCTG
Organism: Nipponia nippon; assembly: GCF_047370975.1. Classification (NCBI taxonomy): domain Eukaryota; kingdom Metazoa; phylum Chordata; class Aves; order Pelecaniformes; family Threskiornithidae; genus Nipponia; species Nipponia nippon. Next base: position 112,201,259 of record NW_028262358.1, on the reverse strand, counting down.
TGACCACATGGGAAACCCACACTGGAGCAGGCTCCTGGCAGGACCTGTGGACCCATGGGGTGAGGAGTCCATGCTGGATCAGGTTTGCTGGCAGGACTTGTGACCCTGCGGGGGACCCATGCTGGAGCAGTCTATTCCTGAAGGACTGCACCCCATGGAAGGGGTCTACACTGGAGCAGTTCATGAAGAACTGCAGCCTGTGGGAAGGACTCATGTTGGAGAAGCTCATGGAGGACTGCTTCACGTGGGAGGGACCCCATGGTGGAGCAGAGGAAGAGTGTGAGGAGTTCTCCCCCTGAGGAGGAAGGAGCGGCAGAGACAACGTGTGATGAACTGACTGCAAACCCCATTCCCCATACCCCTGTATCACTTGGGGGGAGGAGGTAGAGAATTTGGGAGTGAAGTTAAGCTGGGGAAGAAAGGAGGGGTGAGGGAAGGTGTTTTAAGATTTAGTTTTTATTTTCTCACTACCCTGCTCTAATTTGATTGATAATAAATTAAACTAATTTCCCCAAGTCGAGTCTGTTTTGCCCATGACACTAATTGTCGAATGATGTCTCCCTGTCCTTATCTCAACTCATGAGACCTTCATTATATTTTCTCTCCCCTGTCCAGCTGAGGAGGGGAGTGATGAAGCAGCTTGGTGGGCACGTGGTGTTCAGCTGAGGCCAACCCACAAAATCAACTTACAACAGTCCTCCATGACTGGTGCCTGAAGTAAATCTTAAGTCCTGAGATTGTCATTCTTGTCCATTCAAAAATCATGAAGTCATGAGATCACTGTTAAAAGTATAATTAAAAATAACAAATAAAATTTTGTATTTTTTTTAATTTCAATGTATTTAGAGATAATATGAATTGTGTTTGGATTGTTCCTGAAACTATGAAGTTTAGACATTTATATGTTCATATCATAGAATGGGTATTTTCATGTAAACACTAGATTCCTGGAACTGCGCTTTATGTCAAACACAAAATGCATGCATCTTTCAGTAAGCTTAGAGACTGAGTACTGTTGTTATATTTTATTTTTGCTTGTTTATTTGGATTTATTTTTTGAGGGCACCAGAAACATGAAGCTCAAAGGAAATAATTAGTCAAGTGGTGGATTGTGGACCAATATAACTAACTTCATTTTTAATATACAAGTACAAAAACACACCTACATAATTTGAAAGTGGATTTTCTTGTGAGAAAAAAATATTCATTCAGCAGGAAGAGTTTAAGATATTACAGCAAAAATGTGTGGCATGTAGGAATTTGGCTTGCAGGATCACTGTAACTATGGACAGAAGAACCACTGATGATATTTTTGGGCTTAAAGCTTTCAACAACTAACAATGATTCAAACTTATCTCTCCCTAGATCTCTATTCAATCATTTTACATTTCATTTTCTAAACAACTCCAACCTCCTGCAACAAAACTCACAGCCTGAAATTTTCCAAACCGTCACTTGCCCCATTTTTTTTCTTATATGAGTGAAATTATATGGGCCAGCAAGGATTTTCAGCTTGGCCTAAGCATTTCCAGCAGAGTAATCCAGCTACATTGCAGTTCAGTTCATGTACATACATTCTGAGATAGACAAAGCATCAATAATTAGATTAAGATATAAATAATAGATAGTACTGAACAGATGTAAAGAAGCCCTATCCATTTGACTTCCTTAAATCAAGAGGCTTGTAAACAATACTATATGTATTTCTCGAAAAATAAATGCCTATATGCAATATAAAGATATTCATATCTAAGTAAACACATAAGTAGAAAGGTACGTTTCATGTAGCATAATTGCGATGATTTTGGTTTCCTGTCATATTTAATGTCTAAAGAGAATTAGAAAAAAAATTCTATAAATTCATTTTCTGATTTGAAACACAGCTGTAATTTTTTAGTTACGTCTAGTAAAGGAAAAAAGGTTAATTTGAATTGTTTTTTCAAATTATATATAAAACACCAAAGGTCAAGTTTATAAAGCACCATCTTTCACACCAAATTTCCATATAGGCTCATTTCCAATAACAATTTAGAAACACAGGTATCTGGATTATGATTCATTTTGGAGAAATCATTGAAACTCTGTTTTCTTATTGCTGCTTTTACCTGATTCACAATACATTACAAGGAAAACCCAAGTATCTTCTCAGATCACAAAATATAGACTTTGATCTCTATTCTAAATCAGGACTATTGTAATCCATTGTCTAAAAGTCTTCTATTCTGATGAAGCATTTTAAGTGCAAGCCTCCTTAGCTTGGCAACTTTTTTGGGAGCAGATGGTGAATATGACCAGGTAGTTATAATTGGGCTCTTTCAGTAGAGAAATTTACCATTTCAGTAAATGATAACTAAACAAATTATCTGCTGGCATTTCCAACTTTTTCAATAGCATTCATATATGTACATGATTGAGCACAGAAGACTGTAACATCCTTGGTAATGACCTACAGTATTCTCACCATCCCTTTAAAGAAATACAGCATATTTTGCTAATAAGATGAAATTCAAGTAAAATATATTTTGAATATGGTAAATAGCAAAGGTTTACTACCAACACGCTACTCATTACTCCTTGGATTCACATCCAGATATTCATTTCTTGAAATAGCTCTCATAACATCATTTTTTTGAGTTAACTTAAATCTCTATGGAGTCCAATGAAAAGGACATGAATTCTTGTTAGCTTCAAATGATGTTCAGAATAGATGCATACATGCTCCACATATTCAAGTTCACATGTGATGGTTATGTTCTTCAAGATTAATTATATAAAATATTTCTAGTATAGCTGAAAGGCTCAGATTTTTACATCTATTTTTAATTCAGCTAGTGTGAAATCATTTCTGATACAAATATGTAGTTTTAAAAAAGGAAATAGATTTTCTACCTTTAGCTAGTTATAATCATGAATGGAAAACACCTTATTCACTTTCATCTGTTTTAAAGAAAGGCAGAAACTTGATTTTTTAAAATTATTTTTATGAGGAAGACTTTTAAGGAGAAACATCAAGAGTGAGTTATATATTCCCTGCCTTGATTAATCCTGTTTTGTTTTTTTTTTATCCAATAACTGCCTAATGTAAAAAGTATGAGTAAAACTGAGAGCAGAATGAAGCTTCATTCCCATCCTTTATAGATATGATAATTTTTAAGCTACTGCTGGCACAACAACTGGAAACTGAGAGACATTTTCTGAAGTCTGATTTATTGGTCATTGCTGGCATAAAAGATTTGAGTGCCTGATCATTTGATATTACATTGTCTTCTATGATGTGAAAAGATCTTAGTTTATATTTCACTGACTGCTTATATATTTGAAAATTGATAAATGCTTACGGATGTTTTAATTGTCTATTTAAATGCTAGTAATGCATCCAGAGGTAAGACTTACAGCTTTTTCACATCTAGTTCAGAATGCGTCAGGTGTAATAGGCTTAGGCACAACATAGCTTTAATTCTTTTAAATTCCTGCTTGACCATCAATTGTAAGTCTCCCCAGTCACCTGTAAATTACATTAAATTGGATTTTTTGTCACTGCTGTGGTACTCTTCTGCTTATCACCATCAACAAGATCTTTCTTTGAGTTTAATAGCTCCATAACAAAAGAATTGCAGACTGTGATTATTTAAGCGCTTTATTATTCCTGATTCATGATTTATGGCATCAAAGCTAACATGGCTATTCCCCTATGTAACATGAAGGGTGGCTGTATTTGTAGGATTGGGCCTAACTGACACTAACAAGTACAACTATTAAATTTGTAGCTATCATTGTTTTTTTCATGGTCTCAGTCTGTCCTACATTACCATTTATTTTCTAAGTTAAAATTTTGGATTTTAGGTAAAGACTGACTTAGTGGAAAAATATTTTTTTCTCACTTCTTTCCAAGGAGAAAGGAAACTTCAAAGGACCTCTGAAGATTATTTTTATACCATTCTACTTTGTGAATATCCTGATTTGGAGGGCCAAGGAGTGCATTGAGCAAATTGACAATGTTCTCAGTGGATAAACAAAGAATTCAGATTTCCTAAAGAAAACCTATTTTGAAAAGTTATGTTACTTCCTATTTTTGAACCAGTTATACAGGCACCAATGTTTGACAGAGTGGAAGATTTTTTACATTAGGTTACCAAATAATTTGATTAGATCAATACACGTTTTAGTTTTCTTTATCAGGAAGCTGCTAGGCTGTATTTTCTACTGACTACAACTAGACAATAATGTAATTGCATACCCCCTGCATGGTCTGTCTTGCAGTCTGGCTGCAAGAGAATGCAAGGCAAATAAATTGGATCTGGGAAAGGAGTCTTCAAATTTAATGTACTCTTAGACCACACTAGTTTAATTCAGCAACTAAAGATTATTTTATTCATCAATATGACAGTCTGCATAAGTCTGTAATTAACTTTAAACTGAGTAGTCATTTTCCTTATATCTCTATTTATAGAATCATCCATGTTTTTTCTAACACAGTAAATGATATTAAAAGGTAGAATCTTTGTATTCTAAAATCTATATCTTATTTTAAATGCAGCGTGTTTCCATCCAATGGAAACAATACTTTTGCCATTAAGTATATAAAATTTTGCTTCTAACTTCAGTGAAAGCTGCATGAACTGCTGTGTCAATTAAAGATGACTAGTCACTGTTTAATTGTGGTGTGACGCTTATTCCTGATAAAGGAAAATACAAAATTATGAAGCTTAAGAATTGAATTTCAATAGCACCATTCAAAAAAAAAAATCCATCATTTGCTTCTGATTTTTTTTTTAAATATAATTTATCTGCACAGTCACAACTTGTGAGCACAATCTATCAATAAAATAATATTACCGTTGTTCAGCTGTTAAATTATGATCCATTTTGAATAGTTTAAAAGCCTCTGGGATTCTTTATATATAGTTTCCTCTAGTGTTTATTTTTTAATTTGTAACATGTACCACAGAAATGAGTTATAGTGATGAATTTCTGTTTTGTGATTATTAGTTTTTTAGATTAAGCTTTTTATCTTGCTGGCTGCAGCCAAATACATGTAATTTACACACAGAGCAGTCTATTATACTCATTCAGTGCATGGGGTTTCAATTTTTTCAATCCAAGTGAAATCCCAGTGGCTAGCTAATACAGTGTAGTGATCAGAAGCTGCAGAGCAATTATTAGCACATATATCACATTACCATGTAGGGAAAGATCAGTGCTGGACCTTACAGGAAGAACTGTTCTGATGTTTTAGTGTTTATTTTCCTCCATGTTTTTCAGAATAACTACATAACATTTAGGTTATTATTATTATGCAATTATTGCAATTCTATGCAATTATTATGGCTTAATGTATTCAGTACCCAGTTATTCATTGCAAATTATTTGTATAATCCGATGACATTGATAGGTCACAACCATAGAAAAGCTGCCGTTCTTCTATAACAAACAGATTCTATAGCTTTGACTATCCTTTTCCATCTTTACCTTTAGTGCCACCACTTCCTGTGTTAATCTCACAAGGTCTGGGCAAAAGCTAGGCTTTTTTCTCAAAATGCATGCAACACATTCATCTGCATTGCACTACAAACACTCCTCATTCCCTGCCTCCCCACCCAGGAAACAGTCAAGTTCACTTTGTTCTGAAGGTGTCTTCCCAAATGCGGCCGTATCAGAGACAAAATGACCACTTTTGGGTCAGCGTTTTTGTGTTTATAACTTAAATTGTTCTTATAGCTAAATGTGTGTTAGTGACTAGACAGAATAGCCAAGATTGCACTGATTTGTACAATTGCTGCCCAGGACTGTCATGGTTTGGAGCAATTATTGAGCCATGCTGCATACTACATGAGTGCACTCTGGAGCAATGTCTATTCCAGAAGCTCTTCAACCTGCCTGAACGATACAATGCCTGCACCATCCCATACTGCCCTGCATAAAATCTCCAACCATTGACACCAAGAAACCCCATGGCAGCATGCTGCAAAAAACTACAACTTGCAGAATTGAAGAAGGCTGAGGAGAAAAGGAGGCCATAACCAAACAGTTTGAGATTGTAAAAGCAAATCTCTAAAACTCTTGAAGGACAGCAGCATGCTGGTATCTGTGGAGCCAGCCACACACTGCTTATGCATTGTGTATCTCAAAACATATATACCTTCTTTTTGGCATATGTTTTTAGTAGGTATGCAGATCTGTTCCAAAATGTTAAGAAATTAGATATTTCTGTTTACTGACAGTGTTTGAAATCCTTTGAAGTCTTAAAGATTAAATGGACTCAGAAGTTCTCCTCAGGCTATGGTCTTGACGCTACTCAGGAAAAGCGAGAACAAACAGCGGACATATTCCGACCTAGCCCGTCAAGACAGTTGAAAAAAAAAAGAATGCTGCTGTAACTGCCATTTGTGACTAAAAAAACCATGATAAACAAAAGCTGAGCCCTACAACTCCAGATCTTCAGGCTCAACTTTGGACTATGAGCCTGTATGGTCATTAAAAATGGTCTACTTGCCACAGTCTTTCTAAAGCCTCTAAACTACACTCCTAAAGACAAAATATAAAACACAAACAGAAATGAAAAATCACCTCTGTGTGGTCTGGTAGATCCCGTCTGCCATTGACTGATACTTTTCTAAAAGATGGTGAGCTCCTCATGAATCTCCAGTACAGCAAGTCTGTGGAAAGACATATTCATAAAGTTACCTTTCCTTGTTGAGCTTGCTCACACAGCATACTTAACTACAGTACAATGATGTGCTCTCTCACACACAGTTTTAAGGCAAATTCAGCTTGCTTGTGTAGCCTGAAGTCAAGTATACGGTGCTGTGCTGGAAGTTGTGTTATACAAACATCCTGAAACTTTCAGTCAATTTCTTGAATTGAAGGAGAGGATGTTAGTGTGAAGCTTTTGTCTGGGCCTGAACCCAGAAATGGAGATGATCTTAGTACCTGCTTCTCTTTGGCTGATTAGTGCTGTTTTCCATAGCTGTCTTTCAGTATTCTCCATCTGAGTCCCACTGCCTCTTCTCTCTCTCCTAACTGTGAGTGACCCAGAAATAACTTAACCAGAGACCTGCTCCTATTTCTCAGATGATGAGGGTCAAGGTTCTTGGGGGCCTGTGGGTCTCAGCACAGGCTGGCTAATTCCGTGTCTCATCTGAATGAGGGAAGTCCCAGCTGTTGTGTGACTGTTGGGTAGGCAGTGACCTGCTTGTGGATAGTAGCCACTATTGACTGAATGAGTCCTGACTGTTTAGTGAATCGTGAAAAAGTCTGTAGGGTGATTTGAATGGTTTCAGGTCCAATGCATGCTGATGATGCAGCAGGATGTGTCAGTGGTGAACAGGCAGAGAAGTAACTATGCCAAAACTGCTGCTTGGAATAGTTTATCACTGAACTGAACATGTGTCTGCACCAAGAAGAGTCATTCATAGGATGTGCCAGATATTTAATCTCTTTCCAGAAGTGTCCTTGACATCAGAGTCCAAAATACTTTCTGTTTCTCAGTAGTTCACCTGATACAGTCCATCTGATTTCCTTCTGGGTGTGGTTGCAAATAATCACAAGTGTAGTGCCCTTTCTGCCCTTCCTGCTGAGGACCTTCTGAAACACCTCACAGCATCATGCTTCTATTTTTTCATCTAAGTATTTTCTGGTCTTTTCCTATACCTTTGCTGGAATATTCAGTCAGTGAACTACTTGTTAAGGTGGCTGCTGATAACAGTCTTGTAATAATGATAAAACTGCAAATACTCTGGAGAAAAGGGTACGAGATTTCTCTATGGGTGATATGTGAAACAGTGCTAAAATATGTGGTTCAGATGTGACCATAACCCAGGTGGAGTATAGGAATGCCTGAAGAAATCTGTAAGAGCCCAGATGTGTCTGAGGTTTCTCCCCTTGAAGTGCTACTTGGCATGTTCTCAAGACACCAGAGGAGGAAGATTAAGGAAAATCAATGTGGACAGCCAGGGAATTTGACCTCAAGAACACTACTTGGAACTTTGTCAATGTGGACAGTGTTTTGAGCGTGAGCAAGACTTGAGTTCTATCATCATTAATTTTACTCTTTAGAAAAGTGGTAGCTATTCTCAATTAGTATTTGATTTCTGTCCTGCTACTTTAATCAGGTACCTCTAAATTTCTGCATTGACAAGAATAGGAAGAAAGCTAATATACCTGGAATTGCTTATTCTTTACATTGACAATTACCTGGAATTGCTTATTCTTTACATTGACAATAACGACATTAAATTGTTCATGTGGCTTTTCAGACATTGGGTGTTATAAAGTGTTTTACAAAGTAATGAATTAAATGTTGGTAGTGCTGTGCCCTGTAGGCAAACAGAGCTGCTATTATGCTACAACAATTGTTCACACACAGATGTAGAATTGCAACCTGAGTTTATACTAAGAGCATGAATGGAGAGGACACTGAGGTTATTTTCTACTCATTTTGTATAACTCAAAAAGCTCTGAAAATTTTCAGCTGAATAGACCAGCGTGTACGAGACAGAAAGAACAGTTATAGATGAAGAAACTATTGACAGCTACATTTTGCTGATTTAATCCACCAGAACTATCTAACCAAAAGCCTTTCTTGGCATTTTGATTTGTCAATATGCAAAAAGGGTGTAGTCACAGAGAAAAAATATTCAACAGTATTCACATTTTGTTTGCAAATCACCATATCCAACTTTATCAGCAATATAAAAAAAAAAACTATTCTGAGTGAAGCCTATGAATTGTGTTCAGTGCTAACGAAGATCTGAATAAATAATTTATTCATTGCTCCCTTTGGCCAGACTTCTCAGACTAATTCCATCTGATCCCTTCCTGACTATGTCCCAGTTTGATTTTTTTTTTTCCTTTGTACTGTGTATGGGAATCTTTCTCCTGCTTTATCATCTCTAAGAAAAGAGATACACATAAGAAACTAAAAAAATTATTTTTTATTAAACAGGAAATTTATTCCTGATTTAAAGGGAAGACACTGCAGACAGGGGAAGGAGTGGTTATTTGAAGGTCTCCTTCTCATCTAGTTTACTATAAGGCTTTTGTAATTATGTTTATCTGCCTGATTCTTCTTCCAAATGTAATAATTTTGAACCAGTTAGCCAGTCACAGGCTGGCTTAGCAGTCCTGGCAATATCAGTTTTTGTGGAAATTGGTGACTACAGAGACATGAGAGAAGGGGATGAAGAAAAAATGCGTCTGCTTCTCCTGTCTCTCTTTTCCACTGACCCTCCCTGAAGGAGCTCTGAACCTGCCACAGCATATGATCATCTTTATGTAAGCGTACAAAACATTTGAGGCAGACACAGGAGATTTACAGACTCACAAAACATATGAGGTCAGTAGGCACCTGTAGAGATTAGTCCATCACCCCTGCTCAAAGCAGTGTCAACTCGAGCAGGTTTCTCAGGACCATTTCCTGATGGGTTTTGAAAATCTTCATTCATGGAGACTCCAGAACTTCATTGGGCAGACTGTTCCAGTGTTCAATCACCCACACAATAAAACATTTTTTTTCTTAAGTTGGGGTAATGAAGGACACTGGAGAAGACAGGAGATAATGGAGAATCTACAGGTAGCCTGCTGTGCAGCAGAATAAATATAAGGGAGAATTAAGTGTTGAAATGGAGATGGGGTCCTAGCAGCCATGGGATGAAAGTAGCAATACTACAGTAAGGTAGTATTTAGTATAATATTAAACAAGAAGAAATCAAGTTTCAATTCTTAATACTCCTGACCATCATGGAAAACTTATTTTCTTCCTTATAATCCATTTAAAAAAAAAATAGGTCTGGGAAATTTTCAAGATATGTAAGTGTGATAAAACTAATTGTTATGAAAAGGAATTGCATTTTTTTTTTTGGTCTGCTTTATTTCTATCCCCAGATTGTGTTGGTATTGAAGCAGAATTTCCTAGTGTGGGAGGGTTAATCTTATGACTTCTAACCTGTTTTTCTGTTGTCATCTTGTGTGGAAAGATAGAACTTGTTTCCTAGTCTGCTGGGTCACTGTTACTACAGTGATAGTATGGGAAAATCAATAAATGTACTGCAATTTGGAGCATACAAATATATGAATACACAGACATGTGTCCTCACATGGGTGCTAATATGGCTGCAACAAGCACTAAGAGCTCCTCCTTGGCACCAAATATGCATTTCTATTTTAAAGACTCAGAAGCAATTAACTAAGTGTTATCCACTTGTTTTAGGAATCAAAGAATAATTTAGGTTGGAAGGGACGTCCATAGGTCGTCTACTCAAGTTTCCTCTTCAAAGTAAGTTCACCTAGATAAGGTTGCCCAGGGCCTAGGCTAGCTGAATTTTGAAAATCTCCAAGGATGGCAATTCTACAACCTCTCTGGGAAACTGGTTTCAGTATTTGACTACACTCATGGTAATTTTTTTCTCTTCGTAGTCAGAGATAGTGCTCTTCATTAGCAAGGATCACCTTGACCATGGCCATCAATGCTAACTGTGTGGCATCAGCTTCATGGTATTGTACACTCACAGTAGGATATAAGTGTTAAAGACTGACAGTTTTGTACATTTAGTAATGTTGATTAATAATGTGTAAGAATTAACCATATGCATAAAATGTGTTGTTAACAAATGAATTCAGTAAAGTTCAGATTTAAAGTTTGGTTTTGAAGTTTAAAACTGACCTGATTTTTCTTTCAGTCTTCTAAACACTCCCAGTACAGCAATCTGATTCCCTAACTGCCACATGTATATTCATGTTTTTCAGTTGCTAATACAGCTCAGAATGTGCTTGGTCTTCTTTGCTTCAATAGCACTTTGCTAATTCATGTTCAACTTGTTGCCTACCAGGACCCTCAGGCCTTTCTCTGCTTTCTTGCCAGTTGCCCCCAGCCTGTACTGGGTCATGGCATTATCCCATCCCTGGTGCTAGACTTCACCCTTGCCTTTGTTGAATTACACGAAGTTCCTGTTAGGTTATTTCTTCAGCCTGACCAGGTCATATTGAATAGCAACCCTGCCCTCCAGTGTATCACCCGCAATTTTAGATGATCTGTAAACTTGCTACGAGTACCGTCCATCTAACTCTCCAAGTGATATTAAGCAGTGCTGACTGCAGGCTGCAAGACTGACTTTTTAGAGCTGATCACAACCTTTTAAGCTCAGCAGCCCAGCCAATTTTTGGCTCATCTTTTAGTCAATCAGTTTTCCTGTTCATTCTTTTTGGCATTTTGCCACCCTGTTTGACTCTTGTGTGCTTAAATATGTGCTGTTCCTGGTTTTGGCTCTGAGGAAATCGCTCCTGAAGGCCAACCAGCTCTCTTAGTCCCCTTTGCCCTCTAGGTCAGTCTTTCATGGCAATCTGCCATACATATCCCTGAACTAGACAAATCTACTTTCATGAGGAAAAGTTGCAATTCCACTATTCATTTTTCTCACTTCCAGTATTTCAAAAGCCATAGTCTTATGGCTGTTAAAGCCAAAATGAAGAGCAAGAGGATAAACACCTGACTAGAGGGAGTAAGAAAAAAAAAGCACACAGTTTGCATGAAAATCATTGGACCTATTCAGATCAAAGTTCTAAAAAGCCACACAAACATTTGGTCATCATAATAGCAAGATGCTTGAAGTAAAAACCTTTCTAGTGTTCATAAAACTGCTTATTTAATTAATTTCCTTATTTAATTAAGAAAGCAAACAGGACACCCTTCCCTTTACATACATTTCCAAGCAAAAATAAGTCTTTGCAATTAAATAATTCTTTAAGGAAAAGATGATCTTCATTTTTCATAGAATCATAGAATCGTTAAGGTTGGAAAAGACCCTTAAGCTCATCAAGTCCAACTGTTAACCTGGCACTGACAAGTCCATCTATACCATGTCCTCGAGCACCACGTCTACCTGTCTTTTAAATACCTCCAGGGATGAAGACTCAACCACTTCCCTGGGCAGCCTGTTCCAATGACTGACTACCCTTTCGGTGAAGAAGTTTTTCCTAACATCCAACCTAAACCTCCCCTGGCGCAGCTTGAGGCCGTTTCCTCTCGTCCTATCACTCGTTACTAGGGAGAAGAGACTGACTCCCACCTCACTGCAACCTCCTTTCAGGTAGTTGTAGAGAGCAATAAGGTCTCCCCTCAGCTTCCTCTTCTCCAGACTAAACAACCCCAGTTCCCTCAGCCGCTCCTCATAAGACTTGTGCTCTAGAACCTTTACCAACTTCATTGCCCTTCTTTGGACACGCTCCAGCACCTCGATGTCCTTCTTGTAGTGAGGGGCCCAAAACTGAACACAGTACTCGAGGTGCGGCCTCGAGGCCTTTATATAAGGCCTCAGAGTAAACTTATTGGCTGAATCTGTACTAGCAAGTCAAGTAAGTGTGAAGCTGCAGCTCTCTTTGCTAGCAGACTACAAGGGTAACTAACTTCCAGACTATGCATCGAAACTATCTCTCTGTCCCATATTAAATTTCAAACTCTGCCCAGGAGCTGTTTAGAAGAGTAGGAACTGATTAGACCAAAATTATGCCACAGACTTTTTAACACTTTAGCTGTACAGAGAAATTGAGCTCCAGTGCCTGAGAATGTTGCCTAGTAAAGAAATGTCCACTGCTATAGATGAACTCAGTTTCTTGATATTTGTGTTGCTTGGGATTTTTGCTAAATGTCTGCATAAAGACATATTTTTCCCAGTTAAATACGTTGGTGTAATCACAATTTCAAAATTTCACAATTTCAAAAATTCCCTGATTTCAATTATGTGTAAAACTCTTTTTTTTACTTCCCCCCCCCCTTTTTTTTTTGAATACCACAGACATTTCAGAAGCTTTTGTTTGTTTCAGATCAGCATTACATAAGTTATTCATATTGCTAAGGTCAAAATTTTTCTTTTCACATTGTAAAGTTGAGGTTTATTTTATATTTTATTACACATTCTTATGGGAAAGTAAACTATTTTTTACCCTACTGAAAGTAAATATTTCTATATTTTTGAGACAATCTTCCCTCTTCATGTCAGCTTTGTAGGTCTTTCTACCACTTGCCTGTCTAGTCCATCATTATTTATTTATTTTTAAATCTAATAATGATAAATAAACCCCCTTGCTCTTATTCAAGAAAATGTTTTCAGTATGTTTTTGTCCTGGTTCTCTAGCTTTACATATGATAGTAATTCAAATGGACAATTCATGTAGATGTTTGTGGCCTTGGCCTTTTAAAATACTTTTTTATATTTGCTTTGTCTGTTTTCCCATGGATAAGCATGTTGACCATGGATTAGTACATTGATATTTTGAGATTGTTTTAAATAAAAAGAGAAGCAAAAGGTGTTTTAACCAAATCCTTGTCCTGTACCTTAATGCATATATGGCTGTTGTATGTGCACACACAAACACAGTTACTTGAAATGTACCTTAGGATTTTTTTAAGGCATTAATGAGATTGCATTTCCACACATTTTCCATCTGTATCATCATCCATTTTCAGCTAAGGTTTTATCTGAATATCTGAGTGCCAGGCTGAGCCCAGTAATGAGAGACTCTTATGTCTTATGATTACATATTTAAGATTTAGCTTAGGAAGCAACAGGGAAAAAAATCCAGGGATGACAGTAAAGGAACATCTGTTTTCCCAATATTATTAGTATTGTGCAGTTACAGTATATTATTCTGCACTTACATTTTCATAGAGGTTTTTTCTTGTCTTTTTCTTTACCACCTATTAAATTGTATGATAACATATATTATTTCATAACACTATCACTAAGGCACTCCATGCTTTGCACAAATGTAGATATTAGAGAACCCTGCTTTCCTCAAATGACTGAGTTTTGCATGCTTCAGCTATGAAAAATTATTTAACATTATTTATTTAATCATTTAATCATCATAGAAGGAGGAAGACTCTCTTATTTTTGTTCATACAGCAGAGTTCACATACAGATGTAGGAGTATTAAAGAATTCTCTGTTGGCCTATAAGATCCCTGAGAATTGTTCCCTTTCTCAAAAGTCTCCTTCCTGTAATAATTTACAGCATATCTTATCCTTTTGCTCTTTGGCCCTCATCATTGTTGGTTATTAATTGCCAGGTCACTTAGGAATTGAATTATAGCACTCATATATTTCCCTTAGGGTACCGATTATCCACTTCTCTTTCCTCTGATAGCTATGAAAGGCTCTCATGAAATTACTGACTGCCAGCACTGTGTCGTTACTACAATTGAACAAATTCATTTTTGTCTGGATATCACACAAAAAATATTACTACTGCATAGTTCATGTAATGACTGCATACGAAAGTGAGATGAAAGCTTGCTAGAAGAGTTTCTTTACCTTCAAAGAAACAAAGCAAGTATACATACAATTGTATTAGAAGCAAAATTACTGAAAAAGAAGATAAAGCACATTTTCATATAATATATAAATGCATTCTAAAATTGTGACAGGAACTGTTTTTTACCGAAGAGATACACAATGCAACCTCTAGATTTGTGTCTCTACTATGACAAACAGGCCAAGTGATCCCTTTTAGAACCAAATTATTTTTAAAAGTAGTTGAGTTTATACCTTTCCAAAACTTAGTAAAAGGTTGTCACAGAACTGTGCTGTTGGACAGAAATCTTTTCATTTATAGCCTGAACTCACCATGCCCAGGTACAATCTACAGGTTTTCACATTACCATTGATACTCGGTGCATGTGGGGCTTTTTCCCTCTTTTCCCTATATACCCTGCTGGTATGTTAGCAGATGTCTGTGATATCCTTCCAGGGAGTATTTTTGCTAGACAAATTGAGTATACACCTTTTGTTCTTTCAAGATAGTAGCAGCACAAGATGGTAACACTTTAATATATATTATGTTTAATAAGAGATGCTATTAAGAATATTAGGATGCTGAGAGACAAAATATTGGCCTTGTATAACTTCTGACTGTTGGATTAAAAGCATGTGACATTTAAATTTTGTTCAAATGCATACAGCCATTCTGCCATAGCACATTTAAGCTTTGGTGGATCTCATCATGTGCTCATACCATTTTTCCAGTCTTTTTTGTCCTCTTTTCAAGGAACATCTGCCACTTTCCATTTTGTGCAAGATGGGACACTGTCTTTTTACTTTGATTAGGAAACATCCTCCTTTGCTTCAGATTTCTGTGTAAGACCTTTATCTCGGAACTTAACATTGTCCCAACATGCAACATGTGGAGCAACACTGTGGCTATTATTTGCTCTTGTGATGTCAGTACTTCCCATCCAAAATGTGATTTTTGTAACTAGGTCCAAAATAATTTACCATCAGTAGGTTGTTCCCACTGTGTAATGTGTTAATATGTAATTAATAATGTGAAAACGCAAATTCAGAATTACATGAAGTATTCTATACTGTTAGGACCTTCTTCAATAGTATTAATGATATCTTTACTGAAAATGTATTTCTAACACCATCTAGTTTGCCTTTTCCCAACTCATTAACACTGATGTGGAACAGTGATCTTGTATTTTACTAGCCTACACAGGCCTTTCTTTCCCACAGTCATTTCCAGGAATGGCTTCTCAGCACACAAAAAAACAGGAATATGTGTAAGAAATACAGTCTCCCTAAGTCTGATTTAATTACCTCCTTATAACTGTGTAGCAAATGCTTTACAGAAATCCAA
This sequence comes from Nipponia nippon, assembly GCF_047370975.1. Classification (NCBI taxonomy): domain Eukaryota; kingdom Metazoa; phylum Chordata; class Aves; order Pelecaniformes; family Threskiornithidae; genus Nipponia; species Nipponia nippon. The sequence goes on along the minus strand of NW_028262358.1, from coordinate 112,185,630 downwards.
GTAATTTTTTTATGACTTATGCCATGCTTACAAAACAGGGATAACACATTAATCTACTATGATCAGTCTTTAGTAAGCCCCATTACGTTTTATTCAAATTTTCTATTGAATCATGTGTGTAATGATCCTTCTCTTCAAAATGTTTTTAGATGTTACCTACTATTAGAGTCAGATTATTTAGTCAGATTAAACTCAGGCTATTATGAAAAGCAACATGTTCGTACTCATAGCCATGCCTTGAATCAGCCTTCGGGACACTTGCATATAACCTTGTATATTTTTCCAGAGAACACAAGGACTGGCTAATGCTACAGCAAATATTTTCTGTATAAAATGCCCCATGCTTATTACAACTCAGTAGAGAAAATGAGAATAATCTATAGGTTAGAGAGCAAACAGTTTTGAGGAACAAGAGTGAACTCCATTTCAACAGCTACTGCTACCTTCTAGCCTGTACAAGCAGAGAGCAGTTTGATAACTGTATTAGGAATAAACTTTATTAATTGTTTTACTAACTAACCTGACTATTTTCATGAAGTTATCATTTTCTTTGTCTTTGATTCCTGTTATTTCTTTCTGTACCCTAGTCCATCTGACTTGTCTCATTTCTCAATCTATATCCTATGGATTACTAGACTGCAAAGAGGAATAGCTATTTAATGGTAAGCCATATCTTTTCAACTCTGTATAGCAATCAACACAGAAAAGAAATTATGCCCTGAAGGGAATCATAGAAGGTCCTCAGCAAGAGCCTTATGTGTATGAATGACATTCCTTTCTTCCTGTTCAGTACCCCATATTCTCAACCTAGAACATGGAAAACTAAATAAGTGTAAGTTTTTTATCTTTTTATCTTAATGTTTATATCTTTTTGCCATCCCATTTGAACTTTATAGTTTATTTAGTTATAACATATATGCAGAGTATATAACTCTTCTGATAATAGAGGGTTCAGGGTATATATACTCAAGAGTGATTTCCTTTTCCTTTCTCAGCTAGGTTTCTTTGATCATACATTCCCTATCTGAATTGTATATCATCAGCCATTTATTTCAATACTTGGTTAGTGACAAGTGAGCATAATAGGATTTATCAGAAGCAGCAATGAACCACCCCTTTGTGTAAATCCCATTAATCACAATGTCAAGTTTGGATAACCATTGGGTCAAATGATAACTTCTGACCTGTAATTATCTTTATCTCTGGATCCATGAATAGCCCATAAATATTAATACTTGGGCAGTTTCATTAAACATGCATGAAAATTCTACCTATATATATAATGTTAAATATATATCAGAACAATCAGAATGTGTGTCCTTACCAAATTCAAGTATTAGAAACTGACATGCATATTTCTTTTTTGCAATAAAGTGAAAAATGTTGAAGGCTCTTCAGAAATACCTTTTCCTAGAAATATTAATTGCACAGTTGGGTCTAGAAAAAGTAGACAACATTTCACCCCCACTGAGTTATTGCAGTTTAAGTTTCAACACCTTCCGCTATGGATCCTTTATTCATTTACATATTCAAAATAATCACCTTTTAATGATTTCATGATGTTTCATGAAAGCTTTTTCTCAGATATAATGTTTTTTTGTCTTTTGGTTTATCACTGCATATGTTCCTTTTTGAGCATATATTTGATTGAAGTGGCGGTGTGGCAGACCCCCTAAGGCAGAGTCAATGAAATAATTTTCTGAGGTCAAGCTAGTGAACAAAAAGCAGCTACATGGAGCAGATGTCTCATAATAAAGATCTGAGTTCCAATTCCTAGCTTTTCTCAGAAGGGACGCAAGGGAGCCATTTGTAACCTTCTGCTTCTAGAAGCAAGACAACTGACCACCTTTGGAAGAATTTAGGACAAACTTTTTTTTCCTGTTCTGGTGTGGTGGTTTTCCTTTTGTGTTTTTTTTTTTTTAGTTATTCCTTGAAAGTATCTAAAAGTATATATAAAGAATACCTGTCTTCTATACCCACAAATTATCCATCAGTATACGCAGTAGTATCATGAAGCTATTGTGTATCTATTAGAGGCATGAAAAATGTCCACAAACTTAAAAGAACACTGTTCTGAACTGAAGTCACTCATGGACATTTATTTGCTTTAATATTCATTACACAACTGCTTTCATAAGAAATATGAATTTAAAAATCCCTTACCCTAGAGAACATTAAAAGGATCATATATAATAGTTCATTGATAAATGCACACCACAACAAATACAGTTGTCCAGATCAGATTTTACCTTGACATAAGGAAAGCAAATTTAGAAACACTGTTTATTTCACTGAAAGATTTATTTCGTAATGATGTAAGGTTTATTCCTTGAGCCTAATATATTTTTGACAAATAAAAGAACCACGGAATTTAAACCTTGGGTATGATGTATAGTAGTTATTCTTTGGAGTAGACTTATGCACAAATAATCAATCTTTTAAGGTCCATTTCCATGTATTTGTATTACCATGCTGCCTAATTAGTATCACTGTTCTAGGCACTGCATATACAGGTAGTAACATTCAACCACTTACAGATCCTTTATTCTAAGTAGACAAAATGCATATGGGAGAACTGACTGCCTACAGTTATGCAGCAGATAACAGCAGAGCTGGGAATGAATACAGAAAAGCTGTATACTTCTACCACATAAATTCCCAACTTAGAAAGCTTAGAGAGCATCTAAGTTTCAGAGAATGACTCAGATTTTACATTTCCTAGTGCTATTTGTTCCCTAATGGGAGGTGGGAGATATCAATATTCCATTTAACCAGAAATCTACAATAACTTCATATGGCAACTAATGGCCAGACTTCTCCAAGGCTCATTAATATTACCATCCATCTTCTGTACAAGAACCTAGTGATCAGAAGATTTTTCTGAGAAGGAGGCAGTCTTGGATATCTACCTTCCCCAGATATGGGAATTTCAAATAGAGAGGCCATCCAGAGGGCATCTTCTGCTGAAGATGAATAACTCTGCTAGTGGTGAGGAATTAAGGAAGATAGTAAACAGAGGGCAGGTTGAATTTAGCCTGATCAGTAAATCTTCTACAAAGGTCTGGATCCAGGCTACTCACATAGCTCATTTGCTCATGTAAAACACAAGAGGTCACTATTAGGAAGATCTAGAGATCATCTTGTGTATTTGTAGATAATGAAAGGATATTGTTTCAAAAGTGCATGAGGTATCTGGATTATGGCTAAGGCAGGTGCAGCATGACTTGGCCTGGCCTCTCTGCAAGTCAACAATTGCCTCAGTATGTCCAGAAGTTCAAAGCACACTTAGAGTCATGCCAGCTCCACTCCTTCTAACCCCATATCTTCTTGAAATTTGGCTGGCCAACTGATGAAAAATGCATGTCTATGAATTATGCACTGGTAACCTCCACCTTTGCTGGATATAAAAGGTGATAGATAAGAAAAGGAAAAAACTTTAACCCTCTTTTATCATGGAATCATTATATTTTTTAGGTTGGAAGGAACCTCTGGAAGTCATCTATCCCAATCCTCTGCTCAAAGGAGCTCACATCAAAGTTACATGATATTGCTCAAAGCCTTGTCCAGTCAAGTTAAGAACAGTTCAGAAGTTGGAGATACTAAAAATTCTTTGGACAACCATGAAGAAAATCTTGTAGGACTAAAAGTTTGATACTTTTTTCCAGCTTTATCACTGGCTGTAGTAAAAGGTACAAATAGGTTACAAAAAGGTTACGATATCTTTCTGCCATATAAATTAGACTCAGCTTCAAGCACGAAAGTTATCTAAACGTATTTTGGATTATAAATAGCTAGATAATACTCTGAAAGATTTAGAGTAAATATAATATATTCACAAATTCAGTTCAGGATTCTTCCAAACAGAAGATTCAGTTTGTTAGGTTTTTCACGTTATTCTATCACAAACATAGAAAAAATATCCTTGAACAAATCCTTTTTTTTTTTTTTTAAGGAAAATAAAAACCAGAATTATCTGATAAATATAACAAAATTGGAATATGCAGGTACAAAACTAAAACAAAAATTAAATCCTTTCCCTCTTACTGTCAAAATGAAAGAATATGCATTTGCCACAAATCACACTTCAAATCCCTTTCTATTTCCTTTGAAAAACAAACCAACTTGTCTTAAACTTCCATAAACAGGAAATGTACAACTATTTGCATGATTTTCTGGTTCAGAACATTAGAGAATGCAGACCTGTACATTGCATTCAAGGCTCCAAACGTATTTTTTACTATAAGGCTTTACAGACAGTGAAACCATGGTGATTCTGCTGTGCACTAGAGCAGCTTAATTAGAGCCTATAAAGTTGATCCCTTTTGGTGCATTGTGCCACATACAGCTTACAGCTGGTATAGAATTTTTAAGAGATGAGGCAGGAGCAAAAAAGCCAGTCAGGGACACTCAGAGCTTACGATTGTGCTAGTAAAACAAAAAGTGCTAGGGCAATAGCCCAGGCACTGAAAATCTATATTCTCAAATTGTTAGAATGGCCAGCACTTCCCAAAATTCTTATGCATAGTTTGGGTGTTAGCCCAGTCCAGGGGTCATTCACAACTGTCAGCTTGATCAAAACCATTCTGTTTCAGAAACCAAGAGAGTGTAATAATATTGACATAGTCAAATGCTGTCAGCTAGCAAAAACATACCATCAGGAGTCCTCAAACTGCAAGTTTGCAGTAATGCACAAGAATTTCACTGAAAATCATGTCTGTTGTAAACATAGCTTGTGAGCTGTGATGTTGCAAATAATCCCTATAATTGCAAGGTTCTTTTAGTCCAGACATTAAGTAACTCTACATGTTTGTCTTTTTATACATTATATCACAACATTTTCCATACATTTCTGAAAAAAAAGAAGACAAATCATTTTCATAAAGAGCAGATTTGTGTCACAATCACACAGATGTTTCTGTATGCCATTTGAGTAGCAAAGCAGGCCCTAAAACATGTAAGGTAATGGAAATATTCTCTGTGTGGATAACTTTCTGAGATTAAGACCTAGCAGTACACACATCATGGTAGCTGGTTTCTTGTCTGAGATGCGTAATTTGATGTGGAAAATGGTTTTGAAGCAGTGCTGAGATCATTATGTTTTGCCACATGAGCTGTATGGATACATTTGCGGGTACTTACTAAAGTGCTCTGAGATAAAAAACAAACAAACAAACAAACTCCAGAATTCTGTACCTGACACCCAATTATGTCTTGTAAGCAGTTACATTCACTTTGAGTTGAAAATCTATACAAATCACATTTGCTCCTCTGTCTCTTCTGAGTATCTTAAAGATCCCACAAGAAAGGTCTCTAGTCATTTTATTTAACTTCCATTTTTAGTGCAGCAACAGAAAAGAAAGCTGAAGGACAGGCAATGAGCATCTATACTCAAGATGCAACTTGCACTTTAAGCATGGAGAGCCCTTGTTTTCTGAATGAACAGTCAGAACAATGAAAAAATGAACCAGTCCCAACTAAGCAGCAGTATTTCAATCTTGAAGTTGTCCTGGGCATTATAAACCAACCAAAAGTACAGAAACAGACATCAGGCTCTGACATAATATTTTGAATATCAAAAATGTCAAGACAACTTAAGAATTTTGGACATTGATTCATTCTAGTGCTGCTGGTCTGCACAGAAAGCTGTAGGGAAACAAAGCCCAGAATGTGGTAGTCTTGAATCTGGACGAGTCAGCTGATATCTAATTTTTCAGGCCAGACAGGAAAATCCACTCAGTGTGTTTATGTTACTATATCTCAGTATTTATAAAAAAAATGTGCATGTTTTAATCTGTATCCTGAAATCATTGTATCATCATCCCCTGTATTTTCCAGTTTGTAGTATGTAATACATAGAAGTGACTGCTATATGGGGATCATATAGTGAATAAAAGAAGTTGAAATTAGAAAGGGGAGATCTGCCTGCACTAAGTAACAAGACTTTTGGAAAAGAGAAATAAATCTGACCCTATCCTCTCACTCCTGACCAAACTGTGTTCTTAAAATGTCTCCTAGAAAGCCGAGTCCACTTAGACTTACTTGTATAATTGAGGCATATGCTGATCAGGACTGGAAGGTAAGAAAAGAAGATTTACCTGTGCTGTAGTAAGGAAAGACTATGAAAGTTGGACCCCATGGATGTTCCATTTATAGGTTTTTTTCTGCAGTACTCAGGGGACAGGGGATTTATAAAGCACTGCTATGAGAAGCTGATGTTCAGGCATGATAGTCATAGCCTTTTTAATGTTCAAAAACATGATTCCCTTTTTTAATGTTCAAAAATATGATTCCCTTTTTTAATACTATAAATACATTATTTTTTTTAAAGAATTCTCTATTACAAATGCTTTGCTATCTATATATGTCTCTCTATATATATCTTCATAAATTACTTGGATGCAGGACTTGAAGGTTTACTATCTAAGTTTGCCGATGACACAAAATTGGGAGGAGCCGTTGACACTCTCAAGGGCAGAGAGGGCCTGCAGACAGATCTAGACAAATTAGAGAGCTGGGCAATCACCAACTGTATGAAGTTTAACAAGGGCAAGTGCCGGATTTTGCACCTGGGACAGGGCAACTCTGGATGTACATACAGACTAGGGAACGAGAGGCTGGAGAGCAGCCCCACGGAGAGGGATCTGGGGGTTCTGGTCAATGGCAAGTTGAACATGAGCCAAAAGTGTGCCCTGGCAGCCAAGAGGGCCAACCATGTCCTGGGGTGCATCAAGCACTGTATTGCTAGCTGGTCGAGGGAGGTCATTGTCCTGCTCTACTCTGCACTGGTGCAGCCTCATCTTGAGTTCTGCATGCAGTTTTGGGCGCCACAGTAGAAAAAGGGTACAAAGCTACTAGAGAGTGTCCAGAGGAGAGCCACAAAGACGGTGAAGAGTTTAGAGGGAAAGCAGTACGAGGAGGGGCTGAAGTCACTTCGTCTGTTCAGCCTGGAGACTGAGGGGAGACCTCATCGCGGTCTACAGCTTCCTCACAAGGGGAAGGGGAGGGGCAGACGCTGATCTCTTCTCCCTGGTGACCAATGATAGGACCCAAGGGAACAGCAGGAAGATATGCCAGGGGAGGTTTAGGTTGGATACTAGGAAAAGGTTCTTCACCCAGAAGGTGGTGGAGCACTGGAACAGGCTCCCCCAGAGGGTAATCAAGGTGCCAAGCCTGACAACGTTCAGGAAGCATTTGGTCAATGGCCTCAGACATATGGTGTGAATTTTGGGGTTGTCCTATGCAGGGACAGGAGTTGGACTCGATGATCCCTGTGGTTCCCTTCCAACTCAGGACATTCTATCATTCTATGATTCTATATTTGACCTCCAATCCAAACAGCAAGTGCCTAGTGGAAAGCACTGAGAAACCACTTTAAATTATTGTTTTGTGACCTTAAAAGGTCCTGTGCAAAGCAGCTATCTGTTATGTATGCAATTTCTCCTCAGGTCTCTACATAGTTTACTAAGTGTTGTGTTTTAACCCTGATAGGCAGGGTGTTGTGCTTTAACCCAGATAGTTCAGCCCCACACAGCTGCTCGCTCAGTCTGCCCCACAGTGGGATGAGGGAGAGAATCAGAAAAGTAAAAGAGAGAAAACTCATGGGCTGAGATAAAGACAGTTTAATAGGTGAAGCAGAAGCTATACGCAAGCAAAGCAAAGCAAATCAAGGAATTCATTCACTACTTCCCATCGGCAGGCAGGTGTTCAGCCATCTCCAGAAAAGCAGGGCTCCATCTTGCATAACAGTTACTTGGGAAGACAAACACTATAACTCCAAGCATCCCCCCCTTCCCTCTTCTTCCCCCAGCTTTATATTGCTGAGCATGATGTCATATGGTATGGAATATCCCTTTGGTCAGTTGGGGTCAGCTGTCCCAGCTGTGTCCCCTCCCAACTTCTTGTGCATCTCCAGCCTACTTGCTGGCAGGGCCATGTGAGAAACACAAAAGACTTTGATACTGCGTAAGCACTGCTCAGCAACAGTTAAAACTTCCCTGTGTTATCAACACTTTTGGTCACAAATACAAAACATAGTCCCCTACTAGCTACTATGAAGAAAATTAACTCTATCCCAGCCAAAACTAGTACACTAAGTCACTAAAATAGAACAAATCTTCAATATGTAAAAGTATCATTTTTCTGACTGACAAAAAAATACGAGTGAAAACTAGGAAAGAAACAAAGGAGATGGAAAGAAAAGAATAGGTGGCAATGCACAGTAGTATCTGGGGAGAATGACAGGTTGGGGAGAATACTATCCTCTAAAAAGAATGAAACAGCGGAGCCTAAAAGTGTCTTTCAAACAGCTGTCACAGGCCATGTCCTTAATAGCCATCAACTTCTCTGAAAGTCCCAGTTTGTTCATTCATTCATTACACACCTCTTCTACCTTCCACTTAATCCCATGGCCTCCAGGACTCCACCTGTGGCTCTCATCATTGCCATATCTTGCTACTACCCAGCATCAGACTCCTGTTGGCAACTACAAGCTGCCAAAGCAACCCTAAGAAACTGAAGGGAACATTCAAATTGTAGCTTCTCAGCAGTGGTAATTTGTGACCAAGGAATGATCTGGCGTGGAGGGCAAGAAAGCTTACTTGCAGAAGGGGTTAAACTGTCTGGAGGCAGGAATGCCAGAGACAGAAACACTCCCTGTAAGGGAGTGAAGTTTCCCTTGGAGATGAGAGAACAAACAGTTTCAGCATTGTTTTGTAGCCATCCTGGAATTAAAACACTCAGGGGCCACCTTTGGTGGACACAGTTTGGCTGGGGAATGAACCCAAGGCTGTGCTGAGGCGCCCCATGCTGACACTCACAGGATTGGTGCTGGTGCAAGGGTGTATGGAAGGAAGGTGCAAGGAATCGGTTTGTGAGGCATGTTTGCAGACACCTTGTAGAACAACTTATGGTGGTAGGACTCTGTCAAATGCATTGTTCATTATTTTCTTTTTTCATATTTAAGCACAAATGTGTGTTTAATTCACCTCAAAGGGCACAATAAAAATTCCCCAGCAAAATGGAGCCCCAGTCATGTATCTCAGAAGAATTTTAAAATATAGACACGGTCTGCACTTGCCAGAAGTTTTTGCAGACTTCTGAAAAAGAAAAAGAGGGTATTTCCAGCAAAAATTTGATATAGGTTAGTCCTTTCCATAAGTCATACAGATGAAGCCACAGTTGAGGTATAAATTCTACTCTCCTTCTGACCTGCAACAGATTGATATCAAAGTTCATATCTTCAGGAACAGAGAAAAGGCCAAAATAAGTTAGAATTTACTTTTTTGGTTCATCCTTGTTTTGTGCTAGAAACGAGAGAAGGATCCTGTCTCCAGTTCCTTCACAGCAACCTAGTCGTGCTGGGAAATCTGAGGTCCAGAGCCTTCATCCATGCTTTTTATGCAATCTTTTATGGTCTGAAGAGGAGGAAGCAATTCTTCATACTAGATGCACTCCTTGCTCTCAGTGCTACCCTTAATATATTATCTTGAGTGAAGAAGAGCTTATTATCCAGCATTATATTCTGAGCCAGTGTCCTCCACAGTGCCATGCTTTCATTCCATATATATATATATATATATATGGAATATATATATGGCACAAGAAATCAACAAGGGAGATTTAACTCTTTGCCCATATTCAGTAATCATTGTCAGAAAAAAGTTGTCATTAGAGTTGCCTTTTTGAAACCTGTGTTAAGTAAAGTTAATTTTGAGAGAGATATTTTCATCACCTGATGATCCTTTATTCTGCTACTAAGACTATGATCAGTTGTCAAATTATACCTTTCTTCCAAACTTTTAAGGAATCATAAAATATCTTATTTTCTTTCTTTTTTTTTTTTTTTTTTTGTGCTTAAGAAACCTTTGTTATGAACCTCACCTTCTCTGAAGTTGATATATCTCTGGTGCACAGAGTATAAGCAATTTCTAGATGAAGACTAGACAGGTCAATTGTGAACAACAGCTGGAAAGAATAAAAGTAGTATATACGAGAGTAAGCTCTAGACCAGAGACTAAATTGTTGTAGGTAACATATGTTCGCAGCAGGTAAAGAGCTTTCGTTCCAATATTAATTTTTACATTATGCTAATTTCTAAGCATATACAAGTCAAAAAAGCATGTTTTTTCCTGGTTTGTGCCATATTATTTGAGTTCAGCCTTAACATTATTAGAGAGAATCATCAGAATGCCAACCTTCAAAATTGCCAACAGACAGAAATGTTTGTGGTTTATTCCTAACAGTAAAAAAACTGCATCAAAAATAGATCAATAGTTTGCTTACTCATGTTTAGTTATCTGTGTTCACAGTCTGATATAACGTCTTTTTATATTTGTCATACTCTAATTTAGACTTCTTTCAGTACAAGATTAAATAGGCAAAAAACTGCAAAAGAATGCATGCTCCAATGTGTATTACCTCAGTAATGGCTTGGGTCAATATCAAATTGTTGGATGATGTATCTGGACATGCAGGATGACAGAAATTAAGCGGGTAGTACACAGAAAGAACAAGTTAAGCACAGCAGAATATAAGGGATAGTACAAACTAGTTTTACTACAATGAAAATAGGATTAGAACAATTGATACAATGAGGTTTAAAAAAACAATTTCAGATAACAATAAGAGTGAAGAATATTAGGAAGCAGAAGTTAACATTTTTCTCAGATATGTTGAATTAGTTATGGTTCTATCAGATCTTATAAGTTTGGGCTACATGCTGAAGGACATCTTGAAAGAATGGTAAGCATTGGAACTGGTGATAATAATATAGCAGTATGGACATATTTGCAAGTGTTTTATACTGAGATAAACTTGCTTGCTTCAAGGTTATTAATCCCCTTTCTTATATAGGGGTAAAAGCGTGCCGTAGCTATTGCAAAGCTAAATTATGGTAACTGGTTTGTCTCGGCTAGACACTCCCTAATCCAGGAATTTAACCTCCCACATGGAAGCAGGGAAGATTTGGTTCTTAGCTTCACTCATATCAATGGACATCAGAAAAGCATTTCTAAGCACACTTTAAGTATGACATTTAAAATAAAAGTGATCTAAATATCAAAATATCAGCTTTTAGACTACAATGGTAGTAAAGGTAGAATCTAGCTGCAAGATTACCTTCCTATCCTAAATGAAACTTCTTTTCCTGGGGCATGCAGTCTAAGACTTTAGACATTCAGTCTAAAAGTTCCATCTCTGAAATACTTACCACTTATCAAGTTGCACTGTTCTGTCTACTTCTTCCCCTAAACAGCTCATCTGACTCTATATTGTTCATGCTCTTCAGAAAGCTTTCATACTATATTTCCCTGCCACAGCTCTAACTGTGCCTTTGGCAGCTCTTGATCCATTTGAGTGAATCCACACCTACACCTGTCCTTGAGGCATTCCCATGCTCTGAGAAGGCCTTAGTCCCTCCTTAATTTTTGTTGTTTGTCTCCCCTTTATTTTACCTGGAACCCATTTTGTCATTGGCACAAACTACATTTTCCCCTGGCCAGTGATGAGGACTACCTTGTAGCTCACGTTCAAGGGCAGCAAAACTCAATTTTGTCTGCACCATTGCACTGATTACTCTCATCTGGTCCAGGTTTCCCTTTCTCTCCAGAGGGCTGTTAAACAGACTCTTATTATTTAATCTACTTTTAATCTTCTTCCATAATATTAGTTTCTCATTTTTTGCAATAATTTTCCAGAGGTACTTTTTATTTGCCTGTAAGTAATGAAGACTCTGAAATTAAGCAATCATTGAGAGACTGTCAGAAACCTACTGTCCTGAATTTGTGGAAGCAAATAGTCTGCATACCCAAAGCAAATCACCTAGACAGCCATCTTATAACAAAACCCACTTATTTGAATCTTCTATTCTTCTTGCATTACCTTTATCTAGTTACAGATTTCCAATTTTTTTCCTCCACCTTTTTTAATTTCCTTTGGGGTTATTCTACCAATGTGTTTAATGTAAATAATTTTAAGATAAAATTACATTATTGTATTTCTGTATTTTAAGTTTCAACTGATTTCTCCTGTTTATTATTGCATTAAATTTTTCATATAAATTACCAAGTAGAACTACAGATGTGCAATGTTTAAGAAAACACATTGGTTAAGACATTAGAGTTCAAAAATTCATCATCTCAAATATTTTTGAGGGAAGTAACAAGCATCATGTATTTTAAGTATATATACAACATATATATATATGAGTGATTTTCTCTGTTATTGGTAAGGTCAGGAATTTAGTTTTAGTTGTTAAATGATTGTAAAAATGAAGATTAGGTAATTTTAAGCTACAGTCTAGCTTAAGTAGCTATTTAAGACATTGGTAAACATAATTTAGAGTTAACCTGTGAATTTCAAAGTACTGGAAAAAGCTTATTGGAGGCAAAATAATTCACCTGAGGCTCACATTTAGTTCATGTACAGCATGATAAAAGGTAATTTAGAAAATAAAAATAACAGATTATATAGACTCTTCAATGTTTTAAAAACAGATATTGATTCTTTCCTTTTAATCTTTATAGTCATTAACACAACTGTCTTATTCATTGCTACATACTTTAAATCTCCTCAGAACTGAATCAATAATGACACTTTATAAACAAAGGCAATCAGACCATATCCTTGCTGTTATATACATCTGTAACAGATAGTTTTCAAGAAACTGCTGATGTTTTACATGAAGCAAGCAGTCCAGAAGGTATTCCAATCCAGTAAACAGGTCCTGTTTTCTCTGAAGCTCCTAGTATCTTCCCAGAAAATAATTGGCTGTAATTCTGGACTACAAAGAAAATAAAAATCCTTTTGTAAACAGTCAGAATCTCATTACTTTTCGCATCAGGAAAATATTAGCAATAAAATATTGGTTACACTGCTGGATCAGTTACCAAAGCAAAAAGAACAGGGAACAAACAAAGAGATATGACATTTAATACAAAACAAGTTCCCTGTTTCTTTACTTCTAAAACTTCTTTTTTGCTATTCAGACAGCTCAAATGACATTCAGTTATTCGCCTCCCATATGTCTGTGATTTAATTATAATCAAAACTGTCAGGGAGGTATTTTAAATCACAGGGGTTTGTCAATGTTTGCTGGCACAAGCATGGAAATTTTCTGTGTTAATCTTTTCTCTGACTTCAAATTTATATTAATGGCCATCATTCCTCAGGCTGCCTTCCTAAGAAGTGCTGGGGATCATGATTGAAAGAGAAATAAACTATATATTGCCTGCAGCAGTGAGCAGCTGGTGTTTTAACTGTCTGAATACAAACTTAAGATGTACAATTCTGGCTTTATATGACAAGGGCTTTTATGGCTCAGACACTAACAGCACCTAGCTTGTCCAAGTCGACCATAAGGATTGACATGAAGAGGTTATTATAAGGCTAACTGCATTAGAAAGAAGCTGTCATTAAGTGGGAAAGTGCAAAAAAGTTAAAGAGGTTCAAAATACTTCACTGGAACAATTATTTTCTCCAGCAGAGAAATAAAACAATAGAGTGTCACATCTTAATGCCTATGAACTTTTAAAAATTTATTCGCTAAAACAAACAAAAAAAGCCAAGCTTGCAATTTATACCTTAACTATTTTAAGACTTGTTTTTCTGATTAAAAACAAAATAAAAAGAAAAAAAAGCTTCTCTTATCACTGTTGCGTGTTTGTTTTTTTTTTTTTTTTTTTAATATTGGTGCAGATAATGTCTCTTGAGAGATCTCTCTTTCAAAGAAATTGGCAAAATTATAATAGATTATCTCACCCTTTGTACTTAAGTTGTAGTGAAATGACTTTGAACTTCTGCAATGATTAACATCTAAGATGTTACAAAATAAAATATCTAAGTGAAAAAAGCTAGAAAGACTGAAATGTACATTGTTTTCAGAGTTTCAATTAAATTCAGTCACTGTAGGACTTTATTTTCTTCTTCTGTCTTTCCAAAAAAGGAGTTGCATTGCATTTGCCTTTTAATGTCATAAGAATTATGCTGTCCAACTTAAATTTTCATCCAAATTTTGTTAATTATGACCAGTCTCCTAAATTAAGATTCTCTTTTCTGACTTTCAGAAGTATATACTTTTCCATGACTAAAAGCAAACCCCTTTTATTGAAATAGTAGTCCCTGATATAAATCTATCAAGTTTCGATGACATAAAAACCAGATCAATTGAGTATAAATATATGAGACTAACAGAAGGCAAAATAATTTAATGCCCTTTTCTGAGGTGCAGCCTGTAATACTGTTAATGATAATTTCACAAAATTATTTGATTAACACAGTATGTTGGTATTTGACTAATCATGTTACCTTTGAAAGTATTAATTTAGTTACCAAGAATTATTTCCCAATAGCAAACAGCAAAAGCACAACTAACCGGTAAATCCTACGGAACTGGTGATAAATCACAATTATTATTTTCAAAATACTGTTAACAAGTTGAGTGCTATAAAAACAGAAAAAGAACTTCGAGGAGGATTAAGAAGAAAGCATGCAATACATGTCAAAAGAAAAGAAAGTTTTGGTTTTTCTATGCCATACCTTAGTTTTGACACCCATCCAGGTGAATATAAAGTAATGTTTTCATATGTAATGTTTTCAAACTCATATAAAGAGCTGCACAAATTGCTTGACAATGGATAACTGGGATCAAATTAAAAATCATATTATTACTCAAATTAATCAACTGTAAATTAGAGGATGTTAGAGATAACTTCTAAAATTATACAAAGTCTTACAGAAAAAATGGTTGTTATTAAATTTGTATTTCCTGATAATGTCTAAATCAATGTACGATTAACACTTCATGAGTTTTTCTTCTGTTAAGAAAGGTAGAGTTTAAAGCAGGTCAGTAGATAATTAAGGATCAAATTTTATAATCACCTATTACGCCTTTCTTCATATCTGTACTATGTAATAATTTTTAACCCTTAGATTTCTCTGTGGTTAGTAACACATACAATCACTGTATATTAATAGGAATATAAAACAAAAGCAATCATTTTCTCTCTATAAGCAATCAGTCAGTTTGATTCATCTGAAATCCCATCTGCTGTTCATGTCATATAGCAAGAGGAACAAGAAAAATGTAAAGAAAAATGTAAAATGCAGAAATAGTAGATTTACCTTTAATTTCTGGCCAAGATATTTATAACACCTAAAATGACTTTTATATAATTTCAATAAAATGAAAACCATTTTTGACTCCAAAATAAAATGTGATGTCAAAGAAAGCAGACATAGGATAGTATCACAGATTACAATCATCAGTCAATGGTCACTACAGGAGCACAATTTTGTACTGATCAGGTAAAATCAGTTTTAGAGGTAACAAAAAGGAACTGAAAACTCGAAGAGCTGGGATCCTTTTTTTTAAACAAAAACAAAAACAACAACAAAAAACAATCAGGCAAACTTTGGTAAGAATACGTCTAAAACCAAAACCAAATGTACTCCAGACTGAAGTGGAAGAAATCATGAGCATCATGCATTGGGCAAAGTGGGGGAAGAAATCTCCTCTAGGTTTCTAGTGAAACCTAGTGAAGATTTCAGGATGCTGACAATTTGTTATAACGCTCTGTCCCATTATTTGCTTGAGGGATCCTTCTGTCTGACAGTTCAGGGGCAACACTGCTTCTGTTCCTATAGATAGGAAAACTCAGCTGCATGCTATGCTCTAGACAGTGCTCAAGGGAGCAATTGCCTGCATATGGGGAGGCCTCAGTACTCAATGCACCTCCAATGACCAATCCCATTGATGTGCGTGAATGGTTTTGTCGTGCAAGCAACATCATACAGGGAAAATGCCTAACACTACTGGCTATAAATGTGTATGTAATTTGCATATTGCCTAAACTCAGACTGACTTCAAGCAGCCTACAGGTTAAAAGAGATGCCAGATTGTTGTCCTTTTGAGCATACCAAGTGTCCACGGTCTCTGAGAACCAGCAGGTCAAGCACATTAAGAGGGCTCCTTACAGAGGTGTGAAGGTAAAGTTCAAGCAAATCTGTCTGATTTGTACACACTTCTATTCAACTAAGGGTTTTATATTTGTAAATACATTGACAGTGCTCCATCTGTGCTTTGTTCTGACACCAGTCCAGCAGGTTGCTCTGAAAATGTTTCTCTCATTGACTTCTCCTTTCAAGACAGGCACAAATGTCCACAGGGTTGAGGTGCAAGTGAGATTTTGAGTTTCTCTTTTCTCCTAGCATCTCCATGATTTGAACATGTGCAGAAATGTGTCTCTGGGCACTTAGGCAAGAGCAGAACTATTGACCTTTTGTAGCTCAAAGGCTAAGCATCAGGTTAAAGGGTTGTTTTGGGGTGTTGTAATCCTTTTTGAGCATTTAACGTGACGTAGCCTGAGACAGATGCATTTGATTTGCATTTAGTCTTCCATTCACAGCAGACCAATCAAAGTTACTATTTTTGGTTAAGCTTATCCCAGACTCTCCCAGCTCTTTCTTCCTTAATATGTAACATAGATTTTGAGGTTTTTACTTTTGCCATGTGCTACATTTGTCATATGATATCAGAACATGACAGAGTGATACAAATATTTCTTCTCAGTGTTAGAACCTTGAACAGTTATTTGTACCTCAGTGTCTCCTATCTAAAGTCATTCTTTGATTTAGTCCTAGTGTTCAATCATTCAGACCTGTTGTCCTGATTCTCAGCGATGTTTTGTTTCCTTCTCTAGTCACCAGTCAATTTCAACATTGTGACAATATCTACAAGGCCTCCAGTTACAAGGACTGGGATGTAATTACACTGCAGAATCTTAGTTCTGTGATGTGGGCAAGACTTAATTTAACTGTGTCCCCTAGCTATAATAAGAATAGAGATAACAGCACATTTTATAATGTACCTGCCATTCATAGGAAGTGTGGCCTTTGCTGATGCATTTCAAAAGAATTATAATCCTATACTTAATATGTCAACAGAATAATCATGGCATTACACTAGCGTTCAATACTTGGTTAGAGTATATATGTTCTAGCTAATGAATGAATATATATCGAGTAGATCTATTAGGGCCCAATCTGTGCTCCAATACCAACATAAAAACAGATGACACAAAATAGTCACAGAAGCTCAGTTCCTGGAAGGATAATTCATATTAATTTGACAGATTTCTTTTATTTTTCAGGTTCTTTGTCTCTTTTTTTTTCATTCTTTATTTTAATATTACCTAATGTTCATGAAAATAGGACCTGTTCATCACAGTCAAGGAAATAATTCATGGATAATGTTAAATTTTAGAAAGATAATCTCAGGCCATCAAGAACTCTGAGCATCCTCATTCTAATATTTTTTGTAAGAAATGAAGTAATCTGAAAGACAGAAGTTCAAAATAATATTCGAACTAGTTATGGAAGGGTAGAGGAGACTAATCCCATTCTTCAAGTCATGCACACACATGCTCTCACACTGAGGCTTTTTATTTATACCTGCTAGAAAACAGTATACCGTCTGCACAAAGCATCTGGACAGAGGTGCAATCGGTGCATTGCTTTCTACAAAACTAGTTCTTTAAAAACTGGACAACTCACTAATCATCATCTAATTGTAGAGCTGCTGCTGTAAAATGCCCATGAATGCAAAATAATATGAACAACTGCATGCAGGAGGCAGATGGTACCATGCAGTCCCACAACACAGAAGCAGTTTATAATCTTTTGAAAAAAGAAAACATTTCTAATTCTAAGGAAAACTATAAAACAGTCGTACTGAATCCTTTCTGTCTGTCTTAGGTACTAGTTTCTATTTATGCATTTAGGAATATGATTGACACTTGTAATTCTTTCATCAGAAGAAGAAACACATGCAAGAAGGTATTATTTTAACATTTGAAGTAATAAAACTCATACATTTTAATACAAATATGATTTCTGCTGTCATGTCATATTTTAGATATTAATTTCAAATTTGAGGAGGCAAGGTGGGAGGAGTATGCCTCCTATATTTTGCAGTTTGAGATGAGCATCACACACTTTGAAACTCTCAGATCAGCCATAAGATAATGTATTCCTTGTAGACAAATAAGCAGAAAATGCCAAGGTGCCAGTACAGCTTATTCCAAAGGCACAAATACTTTTAAAAATAACTTTCACCCAAGAAAGCAAAATGTTTTGAGACTATAAATTGGGAGCTTGACCATGACTCAGAGAAGGCTTATGTTAGTGTGCTATTTAACTAACATCTGTTTAATAATTTCCTGTATAACTAGTGACCAGAATGGGTAAACGAGGATTTGGGAGTTGATGTGGAAGGAAGCACCCAGGAGGCCTTGAGCTGCTACTCAGGGCTTTGTGGGACTGCAAGACACAGCGTGGTGACAGTGGCAACATTGCAGGGTGAACCCCAGTGCCAGCAGGATTGCAATCAGAGACCTTGGCCTTGGCAGAGTTCCTGAGGGTGGAGGTTGCGGTGTTGGTGGCATTATCTGTGGAACAGGCACACAAACTGTGGAGCTGCTAGGCCAAGAGAAGCGATGAGCAGACAGTGTAACATCAAGAAGGATGATTGAGAGATCTGCAGCTTATTTGCAGAGGCTCTCGGGGTGGAGGAGAGCTGTGCAAGCTCATGTTGCATAGAACAAGGGACAGCCAGAGGATATGCTTGAGTGGGTGGAGGGTGTTATGCAGACTTCCATGACAGTGGAAGCTGGAAGCTTTTGACTTCCAGCAGCAGGAAGGTTATTTCTCCACTTGCAGGTGTCACTGACAAGCTATAGGACCATGGTAACTAGAAAAGAACAAACTCTGCTCAAGAGGCATCTAGGTCAGCTGGGCTGGATTTGCAGGCTGGAAACAGTGCCGCCAGGACAAGGTAATAGGTAGTTGTGATCAGAGCCTCCCTTCTTCAGCCAGCTGAGGCACTCACCTGCAAAGCTGACTTGCCAACTTTACCCACCAGAGGACGAGATCAGCTATGTGTTGGAGCAACTGCCAAGAGGCATCCAGGCCACCAACTATTACCCTTTGCTGCTCATCCATACAAACTCCAACAGTGCTGTCCAGAGAGACCTTGAGTGTGCTAGGAGTGACCACAGGGTTCCAGGGGCTAAGATGAAGGGCATCGAAGCCCAGCTTCTGGCCTGCCAGTGAAATGGAAAGGTCGAGTCGGAGCAGATGCACCTTGTAGGTTATGATGTCATGTGGCTGATGTTGCAGGCAGGGTATGGACTTTTATGACCACAGGCTCTTCAGGAGTAAACCATTCACTGTGGAAGGAGCCTAGATCACTGGTGTAGGTTAGACACCTCACCTTAAATGGCTAAGCTATGGAGAGATAAATCCTATACAAGTAGTTAAACTTGAAACAAAGCTTTATCATTAATCCATGAAGTTTGATCTCCTTTGAGCGGCATTTAAACCAAACTTCTGCAAAATTGTTACATACTTTGCGGTCTCATCATCACTTTCATATTCCAAGCTCTGGTTATGGTTTCAAGCATTGAAAAAGCAGGCCAAGCAAGTTAGTGCCCTAGATTTCATTTGTAATATTTCTAAACTAGGTATTTCACCTTTATTGTACCCTTTTCTACTGAGCACATATAATCTGATGACTGACTCTTTTACAGTTACTGCAAAGAAACAATAAACACTCCTCTGACTAACCAGGGCATCTAATCATCCTTGGCAATCAAAGGATTTGTAAATGTCACTGCGCTTTGTTACATCCTTCCAGCTGCCAGTGCAGCAGTGATGATTTCACTTGAGTGCTAAATTCTCTTGTCTGACCTCCAAACATGGCACGCATGAAGACTAAAGGAAACTGAAAGCTGGCATTTTCACACAGAAAATCTTTAATCAAAGTTGTTGAATGTGTTTATGTTCAAGAGAGATAGGGTCCCCAATACATTTTAATTAACATATTTGACATAGCCCATTTTCTCTACTTCTGTTTCATATGATTCTACCTGAACAGCATTTTAGGTCCAAGGTTAACACTTTCCTGTGTCCTGTGTATTATTAATGAGCTTTGTAAACTGTAAGCTGTATCATATTTAGGGACAGACAGAATTGATTCCATCAAGAGTGTTTACAGGATATAACCCTTATAATGGGAAGAAAGTGAGATGTATCATTTGAAAAGACTGCTTAACATTTAATTTTTTTTAGCCTTTGAGTCTTGTTCTTTAAATACTTCCTCTCCTGCTTTATGTGACTGTAACGTGTTATAAATGTTATAAATGACATACATAGGAAATTTTAAATATTTTCTCTTCTTCCTGCCAGTATTATATCACTTTTCTGCTTTTTCTCAGAAATGATGTATAAACAAGGAAACATACATATAATACCATGCTACTTTCCCAACAATAAATAATATGAAATTTCGCTAGATTGTTAATTACAGAAATCAATAATTTAGTCTAGCTTTGCAGAAATTTAGGAAAGTGAGAGTTTGAGACCCAAAAGAAACAAACAAGAAACTTCAGGGGAAAAAACAACACCAAAACAAAAATCAAAAGTACATTTCTGATGCTGAACTTTGCAGTGAGACTTGTCATTAGATGTGTCTAACTACAGCAGATGTCTACTTCAGAGTTGACTGTCCAGACTCACTGCGCTACCTATACAGGGAGAAATGGATATAACCTCGGCAGGATTTTTGTTATCATAAAGTCTATGTCTAAGTAGGTGAGATCAATCATGTTCTAGCAAAGTCTACTTTTTTAACTAGCTATAAAAGTAGCCTGGGGCAGTGAAATCAAATGTATATATGTACATTATGGTCCACTTTAATCCCTTCCACACAGTTGGCAGTCTCTAATTTATAGAAAACATTATAGTGGTTTTTGTTTGATTTATGGGCAATAGTGATGTCTTTGCTTAAAATGTATCAAAACATTGCATTAGTATTCCATAGTGGTCAAAAAAAGAAAACTAAATGTCATTATTGATTAGGAAGGAAAAAGAAACAGTGCATTTTTAAATGAATCTATAGTCTGCCTCTCTCTTACATATTTGTAGAATCTGTCTGGACTTTCAACGGAAAAAGTACAGTAGAATCAGAAAGACAGAAAAGGGCAACAAGAATGATCAAAGTAATGGACTAGCTTTGGTATGATGAATGAGTAAATAGACTGGGACTCTATAACCTTGAAAACACACAAGTGAGATTCTATAAAAGACTTTAAAATTATGAGTGGCACAGAGAAGGTGAATAGATATGATTATTCACTTCTCATGATATAAAACCTAGGCGATTTCACATGAAAATAACACTGACAGTTTTAGAATGAAAAAAAGAGATTAGACAAATACTAGACAAAAAGAGATTAGATAAATTCACAGAAGAAAAAAAAGTGATGTATAGTATAAATAGAAAAATTACTGTTGTCTGTGTTAAAGAGCTCATTTACAAATAGAAAGTAAAAAGTATTTGACAGGAGAAAAGCAGGAAACAAATTCAGCAATTGATTCAAATCTGTCCTGTAGGGTCCCTGAATACATGTATTTTAATTGGAGCCGTAGAAAAGATCTGAAGAGAAAAAAGATGTTGTACTGAAAGTCTGGTTATGTCTGTTCTTAAGGCTTGTACATGTTTTGGTGCAAAGGTGGATTCTAGCACAGCCACATCCTCAAGAGTCACATGTAAAACTCTAAATTCTGCCATCTCAGGAGACATATTACTCCTTAGAAGCACTGTTCTAAAAGCCAAATGAGATGCACATGTTCAGTGTTTTTAACCTACAAATAAGGAGAAACATTTCCATTTTCAAGGCTGAAAAATGATCTAATACACTAAATCACACTGACTATTGCACTGTGTTCCTGAAGCAACTGGTAACTTTTTTAGTTTTCACTGCAGAGGTGATACATTATTTATGAGCAAGCCAAGTAGCTTTATCTTCAAAGAAAGACAAGAGACTCACACTGACACCCCTGAGAGATAGCTGCTTTTTTTCTTTTCTATTTTTAATTGAACTACTTATTTAAAGACTTCATTATGAACTTAAGAGCCTCATTTCAAGCATATTGGTTTGAAAATCCTGCAGTTTTTCAGCAAGAAGTAGAGTGGAACCTTGTCAGGTAGATAGGGTGAAGCCCATGTGATATTTTCTCCTTTATTAGTAGTAGAAAAGAATTTCAGAGGAACACATCTTACTATAGAGCTTTTGACAGTGCAGAAGTGTGAGCTCTGCTGTTTCCATATCAATACAACTAAGGCTCAATCCTGCAATTTATAGATAAGTAGCTTTAGATAGAATTAATATACCCTAATTTTAGCAGTTAAAAAATTAGCATTTAGCTTAAGCTAATTTTCCAGCCTCACCATGTAGATACCAAAGAGCAACCGAGGCTCCTCCTAAAACAGTTATCTGGGATGAATTGTCACCTGTAGAATTTTGTCTCTCTCATTGACTGAAAAGGGAGATAAATTATTATTTAGAACATCCAGACCAATACTTAGGGGTCCACCATCTCTAAATCTGATCTAGTCATGTGAGCTACTTTCATTATTAATGAAGAAGAATTAAGTATCACCAAATGACGATGTCTCAAAAATAAAAGTTGAAGATAGCTCAAATGAATCAGCAGATGCCTGTTTTTCTGTTTTGACTGTGTAAGAAGTGACTAGTTCAGAATTACACATCTACATTTTACTGTTAAAATTTGTCAGGTGAATGCCTCTCACAACTTTTTATTGCTAAGGTTAAACGTATCGAATTAAAGCACTTCTGAAAAATCTCAGTGTGCCTCTCTTTGCATCTGCAGCTGTCTAAATACATTTAAACACTTCCTAAACCTTAGACTCTCATGTAAAATAAAGACATTAGTAATTTTCTATCTCACAAGGACAGTGAAATTTAAAATGCACTAAAGATTGCGAGATGATAATTTCTACAAAAAAAGGACAAGAGGCAACATGATAAATCTACAGAATTAAAGTTTTATCATTATATTCAATATAACATTGGTGGACAGAGTTGTTTGTTATAGATATAGTATACAGAAGTCAGTGTATTGCCTTAGTTTTTTTGTCTCTCTCTCTAAAATTCAGGCAACGCCTTCCAGAAAATAAATGAGGGCTGGCTGTGCTTTTAGACATATACTGAAACTGTATTAATCTCTCTTCCACATATGAAAAATCATTCCATTGATACAGAGTGACAGTGACATTACACTCTAATAGACATAATAAAAATAATGCTCAGTCCGACTTTGATAAATGTTCCACCTTTCTAAATTACACAGTTCTACAGATCTGTCATTGAGGGGGAAAAAATCTTTTAAAAAGAAAAAAACAAATGTGTCCCCCCCCTTGCAACAAACAGAGAAGCTGTTTTATTTTGATAGCAAACAAGAATATAGGTCTTCACTGTTTTGTACTAATGTCACATTTGTACACATGCTGCAATAAGAACTAGACATTTGGAAGTAGGGAATAATAGGACATAAACTAAGGGGATTCCTCAGAAGGCTATGTTGTGCAATGGTATCTGTAAAAGCATTAAAAATGGGAGTACAAAGCAAATAAAAATACAATAGTACCTGACCTACTTCAAATATGTTAGACAAACAAACATAATTTAATGCAGAAAATAAATACAACCTTCCTAATTAGTTTTTTAAACTTATTTACCTATTTCAAAGGGTATCCAGTGAAATCTCATCATGCACAGACCCTTCTGTTGATTGTATTCTGCTCCCTGCTGATTCTTCATACTTCCTTCTTTTAAGCAGAACCCTATGCCTAACAAGTCATGAGAAGTAGAGAAGTTTCTCACACCTTCCCATTTCTTTTAAAAATAATAATGATGGGTTCAATACCTATTTAAGTGGCAAGGATTTATCTTTTACCTGCTGTTGCCACCAAACTACATTTTGTTTTTTTGTAATCAGTCCAGTTTTTTTTGAGGGGGGAGAGAGTTTGTATCTGTATTTCAGACTGTTGGCCTGACTTGGCAGGAAAATATACATATCAACCTATTAACAAAATTTTGAATGGTTATCCCCTTTTTTATTCTCAGAACTTATTAAAATTCCTCACCATTCCTTCTAATGCACTGAATCAAATTAAAAGATTCTTAGCTATCCAAAGTGGAAATTGTTAAAAAAATTCAATAAACATGTTCTTCTAACTGGGGAAAAAAAGGCATTTTAAACGCTATTACTGCCACCTGTTTGGTTGCAGATGGCTTTATTTTCTGTCATGTTACGTAGTGTACTGGTTTTGGCTGGGATAGAGTTAATTTTCTTCACAGTAGCTCATAGGGTGCTGTGTTTTAGATCGGTGATGAAAACAGTGTTGACAACACACTCATGTTTTAGTTATTGTTGAGCAGTGCTTATACAGTGCCAAGGCCTTTGTTAGTTTCTCACACCACCCCACCAGCGAGTAGGCTGGGGGTGCACAAGAAGTTGGGAGGAGACACAGCTGAGACAGCTGACCCCAACTGACCAAAGGGATATCTCATACCATACGACGCCATGCTCAGCAATAAAAGCTGGGGGAAAGATGGAGGAAAAGGGGATGTTTGGAGTGACGGTGTTTGTCTTCCCAAGTAACCATTACGCGTGATGGAGCCCTGCTTTCCTGGAGATGGCTGAACACCTGCCTGCCAATGTGAAGCAGTGAATGAATTCTTTATCTTGCTTTGCTTGCATGCACAACTTTTATTTTACCTACTAAACTGCCTTTATCTCAACCCATGAGTTTTCGCAGTTTTGCCCTTCTGATTCTTTCCCCCATCCTGCTGGGGGGGACTGAGTGAGCGGCTTTGTGGGGCTGAGCTGCCTATTGGGGTTAGACTACCACACATGTATTCTTAACCTTTACTTTGAAGAATAAGCTTTCATTCATGAGAATCGTTAATCTCCATGGCTAATCATTCTGTAAGTGGAATGTGTGGGAACCATCTGACATCTTTCAGGCTGAAAAAGCAGGTGTGATGGATCTCTAGGAATGTTACTTCAAAGGTCTGCCAGGTAGTGTGATCAGACAGTACAGGCTATTGAACTGGGAGTCCATACACAGATTGTATTCAATTGTTTTCCCGTTGTTTCCCATTGTTTCCGTAGGGAGTTGTTAACAACTGTCTTGAAATTACAATGCCTCAGTCTCCATGTAAGAATGGACATAATGGTAATTGCTGATAATACAAACTCTTACAATTCACTGATATAAAGAATGGAAAGCATAACCGTACTCACTACTAATAATAATCAGTACTAATAACTAAAAGTTTTTAGCAGGTAGATGTATCTTAGGTGAAATAATTTAGATTATTTCAAAAGATAAGGAACAAAGACAACCACATCTTTACAATTGACACTGCATTAACATTTTCCAGGAGTCTTTCCAGAGAAGTTGAAATTAATAGAATGAGTCCTGTGTTGAAAGTAAGGCATATGCTTAAATTCTTGCCTATCTGGAATGTCATTATGCATTCTTTCACATCTAAACGTATGTCTTTTTTGTTACAAAAAGCCAATTTAAAGAAGATTTAATGCACTGTGAGGATGTGAATACGCACATGAAACTAGGTTTGGTTATTTTTCTAGGGAAAACAAAAACCAAAAAAAAACTATTCAGGATGGTTAAACTACTTGCTTTCAAACAGAATTTGCATAGGATCTTTGACAAATTTGATGTTCTTATTTTGCATTCTGTGAAAATATGGCATGATAGCTCTTTCATAACTAACAAGTTATGAGGAACAGTACATTTAGCAGGAGTTACAAATAACTTTAGATAAATTGTTTTGCCTATAGTGACTTGACAAATTTGAATCCTGACATCAAGAAAAAAAATGAACCAGATGATAGGCTTTGATGAGAAGGGAGGCTTTTGGTGAGAGCAGAGGCATTTGATCTGAATGTCAGCAAATGATAACACTCCATTAAGTTCCAGTGAAATTCCATTAAGTTCAATAGCACTGGCTTAAGTATTGAGCAATTAGTCATTGCAAGTGAATACCAGGATTTGCTTTTCTATCAGAAACAACCATTATGCACATTTAATGTCCATTAATTTCCTTTTTTGCTTTTTGATTTGACAACAAAAAACAAACCTGACTTTTTGTGTATGGAGTGCTATCATTCAGCTAACATGGAGCTGGCCAATTTTTGCCTCTGCTTTTTCGTGTGCCAGTTCACTGTTTCTGATAGGTATTTTTTTGCCTGTAGAAACATGTGCATGCTAAATCTGCAAAAAGATGTGGCAATAGCTGAAATAATTTTAACTCTGTAACTTTTTAGCTGCTAAGTTAACAAGCCAGTAGGCCTTGACTGCTTTTTTTCAGTATGGAACTTGCTTACTCACTCTTGACAGAAATTCTGTTTTATGGGTCAATAATGTATTTCAATCCCTACAGAGCTTAATCAATTGCCGTAGAATCTCCAGGGAGATTATGCTTTTCTGAATTTGTTCCCTATCAGCTCTTTCCTTTTAATTCAAACTGAAGAATGTAATATGTCCTTTTCTCAACTGATGTCATGTTTTGGGTTGGGTTTTTTTTTTTTTGTTTCTTTATTTTTCTCTGAATGACAACCTTGATTACAATCCTGAAATATTCTCATATAGACACGCTCAGCAACTAGGCATGCCATGTCTGTACCTAAATAGCAGTCATAATAAACCTTCATCAGTAGAGGCTAACTGGATAATGCCAAATAATTCTAAACTTTTCCACACTTCCAAATGAAATCTTGTGTTAATCTAACCATATTGTGCTTCTGAGGGCTCAGTCACTTATCTAAGAAAACATTGTATAACAGGAAAATATAATCAGACATATTAATCTTTTCATTAAGTTCTGAGCTAGTTACTGACAAGAGGAGAAATATTTCTCTTTGATTAAGTAAGCAGCAGCAGGATAATGTCCTCTAGTCATAGATGATGACACAGGATAAATCTTTTGACAATTTGTGGGAAAATCATCATATTGTGAATGGAAAGGAATTGTGTTCTTCTATGCTCTGACACACTGTACAGGAAAAGAAGGAGTTAAAGAACTATTATTTTCTTCATGTAATGTAGCTGTACTTGTATTACGAGATTGCAGGTTTTGTACCCCTGGGACGAGAGTGTGAATTCTATCTTTGAGCCTTGGTTGAATCAATATGAGGTATGGGTTTACTCATTGCAACTGTCCCCAAAATATTGTTTCTGGCAATTGCAAAGGTCAATAGACTTTCAACACTTTCCTTTATCCTGCACTCATTCCTGTACCTGCAGCACGATTCCTTACTTTACAGTTCCTTAAAGTTAACAAACCTGTCTATGTTCACTTAGCATCTTCCTGACAATAGCACAGCAGGAGAAGAGAAACTTTTCTTCATGAGTTTTTCATGCACTCACTGCAATGGAAACAAAGAGGAAGGGACCCTTTGGAAGCTCTAACCAATCCTACCAGCAAAAGCAGTACCTATTTCTAGCTTCAGCACTTAATCTATCTGTATATACCCATAGATTATTTATACAATCTCCTTGCACCAGCCTTCATTCCCATCTATGTCAAACATTACTCCTTATTTCCTTAGTCAATCCTACAACTCATTTAAAATAAAATTTAGCCATCCTTCTATGCATTACTCTCAAATTCTGTCAGCACTCTATCAAGGCAGCCAAATTACAGTAAGTTAACACAAAAATTGTTGCTGGCCATGACTAATGACTGCCAAAGACTACACAGCCCACTTCCTACTACTGAGGGGAAGTGGGAGGAAATCTGTCATCTCATGCAAAATTGGAGTGCAACAAAAGACTTACCTGTCTTTTTGTAGAGTAAAGCCTGTTGTATAACACAGTATTTCTGTTTGAGCTGTGACAGTACCTGGACTGGAAAAAGGAACTTGTCTGATTCCTGGTTGTTCTGTTTTCTGTAGTTTCCGAAACACTTTCCCCCAAAGCCTGGTGTCTATGTTTGGCTTTTATTCTCTTCTCTTCTCTTCTCAGGTTCTGTGTTGAAGCAAGGCTTCAATACCACCATACAGACTGACATCGCTCATACTATTTAACTATACTAGTTTGGGAGTATGTAAAAATTACTACAACCAGCATACATTTTGGGAATTAGCATGTCCTATCCCCAAACCATTGTCTTCACCAGTTTGGATGAAGCTGTTCTTTTTGTGAGATAGAAGATCTTAGCTGTATTGCATATTATATTGTACTACCTGGCTTGAGGTCTTGACTAGGATAGATGCACCCTCCTTGTTTCCTTCATTCTACTCCAGTTCCTGGCATTCCAGTGTGGAATTTCCTATCACAGCTATCCAAGAAGACTGGAGCAGGACTTCCCAGTTGCTTAAGCACAGATAAATTTTTATGCCCTGGGAATGAAGGAAAAAAAATCCTTCTGATGGCATTATTCAGAATTTCCAGCATAATAATTCTTTGTTTTCCATTTCCATAAGATAAGCAGAGTGCCCAAACAAATCAAGCTAAAGGAACTCCATGCATTAATTATTTTGCCCCAGTTTTACCCTCCTTCTCAAGCACTTCTGGTCTGATGCGTCAGGCCATGCTGAAACAAAATGACTAGACTGATGAGGTAAAGGAGAAATCAATAGGAGTAATGCTAGTCCTTCCTCCAATCCTCAGTCCTGTTGTAGGGTTGTCTGAACAGCCATCTTCATTACTAGTTTGGGAGGGCACGATTCCCTTTGTATCATAGCAAGGACTTCTTTATTTCATGAAGGTATCAGGGTCATAGCCACTTTCTACTAAGATTGATGGATCTACTTCAGTCTCAAGATTATGAAGAGTTTGCTACTGGCAACTAGTGTTGCCAGCAAGTCGAGGGAGGTGATCCTTCCCCTTTATTCAGCACTAGTGAGGCCACACCTGGAGTACTGTGTCCAGTTCTGGGCTCCTCAGTACAGGAGACACATGGACATACTGGACAGAGCCCAACGAAGGACCACAAGGATGATTGAGGGACTGGAGCACCTCACATATAAGGAAAGGTGGAGAGAGCTGGGACTGTTTAGCCTGGAGAAGAGAAAGCTTGAGGGGAATCTTATTAATGTATATAAATACTTGAAGGGAGGGTGCAAAGAACAGAGAGACAGGGTCTTTTCAGTGGTGCCCAGTGGCAGGACCAGAGGCAATGGGCACAAACTGAAATACAGGAGGTTCCCTCTGAACATCAGGAAATGCTTTTTTATTGTGAGGGTGGCCGAGCACTGGAATAAGTTGCCCAGGGAGGTTGTGGAGTCTTATCAATGTATCTTGTTGCAGTAAGAAATTAAGCATAACCATACTGATATAAAACACCTTTAAGTCAAAATCAAAGAGATGGCTCAGCTAACCAAGTGCAGTATAGATTCCAAGGTATTCACCGCTGGTCCTTTTATACTCAGTAGGCAAAGACACTCTGAATGTGCAGATAATTTCATCCTAATATAGATGTCTGGATAGGTCAGATAAATCCTTCTCTTTAAATGTCTCTCTCTCCAGTGTCTGAAACAAATTTGAAGTGAGCAACTCAGTGGAAACACCTGCATTGCAGATTTCTAAAGGCAGGTGTGGTGTCTCCCACTCAGAATTTCTATTCACATTTTGTACTGGTTTCTCACAATTACTGTATAAGAAATTATCTGTGAAAATCAAAAAGCCCAAATAGGTAACGTTTGAAAAATACATATATGGTTTCCAATAGTATGATATAGAGCCATTTCAAGGCTCTTCAGTGTAAAAAAAGATGACTTGTAGTATCTAAAGAGTGAGATGAATGTTTAGAGAAAAGGGCATTGTTCTGCTGTTTGATGCTACAGATAGAAGTGACTGCCACTGCTGCTGGTGGGAGAATACTTCCCATAAAATTAGTTACCATCCTGCCCATCCCAAGCCTTAGAGGCATCAGTAGAAAGGACAACTAAGCTCTTTATACTCAATTACTCAACAGAAAGTGGAGACCAACTGCATGGATGTTCCTTATCTGGGACATTCTCTCCATTTTTGGCAGTCTGCTGTTCTGGGCAACAACCCAGTTTGTCTTCTCCAAGACGCAACTCTATGATGATCTACAAGCATGTTGAATTAGCAAGACCAGTGAGTGAGTGTTTGCAACCTCAGAAATCAAGACTGCTTGAACCAGTAACCTTTAACATACATACCTATGAAGCAGTTGGTTACCTGCCCTGGGACTCTTTGCACTTACTATGTTATGAGAATGATCCTGAAGTAAAAGAAGGTAATTTCATACTGTCTGCAACATTACTGCATTTAATACACATACTACATATTTTTAATCATCCAAATCTATATATTCATATTGTATGTATTATATACATGAAGTTATTTATGTCTTATGCATATATATTATATATATAGTTATTTATGTATTGTGTATATATATGCATCATATATATTGTGTATATATAGATAGATAAACTTTTAAAATTGACTTATTTATTTTCTGGACTTTTATTTTTTCGTTTTTGTCCTTGTGCTTAGCAGCTGTATTTAATAATGATAGAATAGTACAAATTGCTTTTTGTTCATGTTTTCCAGCATTTGCATTATCATGCCTGTATTTAATTTGAACTTCAATAAAAGATTATTGCAGAAGAAAAGATTTCCACATAAGTTTTAAAATACTTGATATTTTTCTGTCTTCCTCTTCTCAAGTTTTATTTACTTGATTTTATAGTTAAGCCTCAATAGCTAGAAAAAGCAATAGGAGAAAAAAGACAAACCTCAATGACTCAATTTTAGCATTTGATAATAACCCCTTTTAGAACAAAAAAGGCGATCTCTTTGGAACCATGAATTGTGTAAATTGGTAGTGATGTCTCTACATGACACTACATAAGAAGCAAAAACTGCTGGACAATACAGGTCTATTAAACAGTGTGCAACATCATACAAACAAAACAAAACCTACCATGTCATGTCTCGTAGATTAACAAAAGTTAAATACAGAAAAAAAACCCTATTATTTCTTCCTTCCTGCCTAAGTGAGATTGTTCCCTACAGTATAATTTTCTAGTGGTTTGCCCTGTCTCATTTTAAATTATTCTAACAATGGGGCTTCCACTGCTTCCCTTAGGAAGTGTAACCATAGATGACAATTTGACATTCACATTATACTCTGGTCCCTAGATGACACAGTTCAGTGTAATGTGACATAAGATTTATTGTGATGGACTCCAACATTTGACAGGCTCCAGTACAATGTAATGTGCCATGAATGGGTGATTTAAACAATGTTTAACAAAACTGCTATAGCTATAAAGGTGGTTGAAAACCTTTGGAAAATAAATAAAAAAAAATAAATAAAATAAATAAAATAAATAAAATAAAATAAAATAAAATAAAATAAAATAAAATATAATAAAATAAAATAATAAAATAAAATAATAACTCTCTGAGCATTAATTTTATATACAGTACATGGATGTATATTGGCAAACATTTCTGTTACCATGCAAATTTTGTCTGCTAGGCTCTAGACAGGATGAACAGAAGAGGCAAAAGTTAAAGCTTAAACTTTGAATTTTAAGAGACTAAGGACAGGATTGTGAAACATGGTTAATCTGAGAGAGATTAAAATAAGAATCTAACAGCATTTTCAAAAGAAGCCTACATGTCTAACTTCATATTCATAGAATCACAGAATCATAGAATCATAGAATGTTTTGGGTTAGAAGGGACCTTAAACATGATCTAGTTCCAACTCCCCTGCCATGGGCAGAGAAACTTTCCACTAGATCAGGTTGCGCAAAGCCCCATCCAACATGGCCTTGAGCACTTCCAGGGATGGGGCATCCACAGCTTCTCTAGGCAACCTGTGCCAGTGCCTCACCACCCTCACAGTGAAGATTTTCTTCCTCATATCTAATTGAAATCTACCTTCTTTCAGTTTAAAGCCATTACCCCTTTTCCTATCACTACATGCCCTTGTAAAAAGTCCCTCTCCAGCTTTCTTGTAGGCCCCCTTCAGGTACTGGAAGGCTGCTATAAGGTCTCCCCAGAGTCTTCTCTTCTCCAGGCTGAACAACCCCAGCTCTCTCAGCCTGTCCTCATAGGAGAGGTGCCCCAGCCCACTGATCATCCTCATGGCCCTCCTCTGGACTCGCTCCAACAGGTCCATGTCCTTCTTATGCTGGGGACTCCAGAGCTGAATAAAGGACTCCAGGTGGGGCCTCATGAGAACAGAGTACAGAGGGAGAAGCACCTCCCTCAACCTGCTGGTCGTGCTTCTTTTGATGCAGGCCAGGATATGGTCGGCTTTCTGGGCTGCAAGAACACATTGCTGGGTCATGTCGAGTTTCTCATCAACCAACACCACCAAGCCCTTCTCCTCAGAGCTGCTCTCTATCTATTCTCCACCCAGCCTGTATTTGTGCTTGGAATTGCCCTGACCCATTTACAGGACCTTGCACTTGGTCTTGTTGAACTTCAAGAGGTTTGCACAGGCCTACCTCTCCAGCCTGTCAAGGTCCCTCTGGATGGCATCCCTACCCTCCAGTGTGTCGACTGCACCACACAGCTTGGTGTCATAAGCAAACTTGCTCAGGGTGCACTCAATCCCACTGTCTGTGTCACTGACAAATATGTTAAAAAGTGCCAGTCCCAATACTGACCCCTGAGAAACATCACTTGTCACTGTCCTCTACTTGGACATTGAGCCATTGACTGCAACAATTTGAGTGCAACCATCCGGCCAATTCCTTATCCACTGAGTGGTCCATCCGTCGAATCCATGTCTCTCCAATTTAGAGACAAGGATGTCATGTGGGACAGTGTCAAATGCTTTGCACAACTCCAGGTAGATGATGTCAGTTGCTCTTCCCTTATTCACCAATGCTGTAACCCCATTGTAGAAGGCCACCAAATTTGTCAGATACAATTTTCCCTTAGTGAAGCCCTGTTGGTTATCACCAATCAGATCCTTATTTTCCATGTGTCTTAGCATAGTTTACAGGAGGATCTGCTCCATGATCTTGCCGGGCACAGAGGTGAGGCTGACTGGCCTGGAGTTCCCCAGGTCTTCCTTTTTTTCCCTTTTTAAAAATGGGGGTTATGTTTCCCCTTTTCCAGTCAGTGGGAACTTCACCGAACTGCCACGATTTCTCAAATATGCTGAATAGTGCAACTTCATCCGCCAGTTGCCTCAGGACCAGCGGATGCATCTCATCAGGTCCCATGGACTTGTGCACCTCCAGGTTCCTTAGATGGTCTCGAACCTGACCTTCTCCTACAGTGGGCAGTTCTTCATTCTCCCAGTCCCTGCTTTTGTCTTCTGCAAGTTGGGTGGTGTGGCTTGAGCACTTGCTGATGAATACTGAGGTAAAAAACTCATTGAGTACCTCAGCCTTCTCCATATCCCAGGTAATCGGGTCTCCCGTTTCCTTCCAGAGAGAACCCACATTTTCCCTAGTATTCATTTTATCACTGACATACTTATAGAAGCTTTTCTTGTTGCTTTTGATGTCCCTGGCCAGATTTAATCCTATCAGGGCTTTAGCTTTCCTAACTTGATCCCTGGCTGCTCGGACAATTTCTCTGTATTCCTCCCAGGCTACCTGTCCTTGCTTCCACCCTCTGTATGCTTCCTTTTTGTGTTTGAGTTTGTCCAGCAGCTCCTTGTTCATCTGTGCAGGCCTCCTGGGGTTTTTACCTGACTTCCTCTTTGTTGGGATGCATCGCTCCTGAGCTTGGAGGAGGTGATCCGTGAATATTAACCAGCTTTCTTGGGCTCCTCTTCCCTCCAGGTCTTTATCCCATGGTACTCTACCAAGCAGATCCCTGAAGAGGCCAAAGTCTGCTCTCCTGAAGTCCAGGGCAGTGAACTTGCTGTTCAGTGCTTCAGGTGCTTCAGATAGCTTCAGGTGCTCACTGACTAAAAATTCAGGTCTTTTAGATTTTAATGGCAAATAGTTGTACAGATTTTAGCTGCTGGCTGTACAAATCTTTGTGTCAGCACTAGGAAGAGGATGCAAAGACAGAGGAAGAAAAGTCAGTTACCTTCTGACAGCAGTGCTGGTAGGGTACTAGCACTGATCAATGGTTTTAGACATGATCATACTGTAAAAAAAAAAAAAAAAACTACAAGCAAACAATAAATAGGCAAGAAAGAGGAACTGAGCAGTCAGGAAACCAGTGGAGACAAAATACAGAAATGTGGTTGGCACAAGTGTACTAGTGTAACAAGTATACTAGTTAAAATGAACAAGCTTTGCAGGAGCCATCAAGTTTACCTCATATAGGGTCTGATGAAGAAGACACTCAAGCATGCTCAAACATACAGCTAATGAGCTACCACTTGGAAGCTGTGGATCACAGAATACTCTTTTTGCCACAGGACTGATTTTGTAATATATAACAGCTTTTACAGTCATCTAATGTAATCTAATCTAATCTAATCCCTACAAAAACATGCTTTCCTCTCCAGCTTCCTCTGCAGTTTTGTCTCTGTTGTACCTTGGTAGCCAATTCTCTACTGTGTCTTAGGGGTTTGTACTGATTACCCAAGAAGTCTTTGGAGTCTCAGACTATAAATAGAATCTGTCTTGTCTTTATGGTCTGTGAATCACTTCTTCCACTTGAGCAACTCATTCATCTTCACATGGAAGAAATCGTTTTGACTTCTTACAGAAAATGAAACATACAACATTTTTTATAGGTCACAGCCACTGTGTGATAAGGCACAGATACCAGTGGTTCAATCACTTATCAAGATATGTATTCTTAAAATGTTACCCTATTGCAACAAGACTTATCCTCAGTTGCCAGAAGATGAAAGGCCCTGCTGATCTTATGCTGCCCCTTTAGACTACTACAGTAGGGGAATGTCAGTTCCAACAACCAAAGATACACAAGAGAATGAGGCTGCAGAGCATCATGTCCTCCCAGCTTTATCCCCCCAGGCTAGGAGGGGAGGTATCCATTTAAAACAAAGTCGAATGGAAGACCTTTTTTGGCATAAGAAAAAAGCACAATCAATATGCTCGTGAAAAATCTCTTTGCTCGCTCTGTTTCTGCACCTCTTGTTTATGAACTCTAGGTGATACTGGGGATTATTTTTGTTGTGCTTAAAGTGATAATATATACTTTCTTTTTGTGAGTTGTAAATACACAAAGTATTCACACTGAGGAGAGTTCTAAGACCTACCTTTTGCTGACTATAAATTGTATACGATTTACAGGGAACCTGAAACTCAGCGAATTTTTTCATTTAAATTTTATATCATTACTCTTTACATTTTGTTTTGAAGATGTGCCTCAGTGTTAGTTATTGTAAACTCCACTTTGAATAAAATATTTAACGGGTGATTTTCAAAGCAACTAGCAAGCCCTATAAATGTCAAACTAAATCTGAAGAGCATTGGCTCAAAAAGGAATATGCAACACATTTATTTTATCAAAATGGAGAATGCTTTATATTTCTATAAAATGTCTTTTGTTAAAGATTGCACTACAGCTCAAGAAACATGTTACAAAATATCTATTTTAAGAAGGAGTTATGTCTTAAAAACTGTGAAGATGTTCTGCTCAGGAGTAAGAAGGAATCCAGAGGTGTTTTGTCAGAGTCATAAAAATACACTCTAAAACCAGCTCGTTTTCTCTTACTTCCCTTTGCAAGGAAAAATAATCCCACTTTTCTAAAGCTTAAAAATGCCTGAAAGGTGGTGTTGGCTGGTTGGTTTTTTTCTTTTTATTGAGAATACCTATCTTTTATAAATACTCAAAAGTCCTAAAAATTGAAAATTTAAGAAGCATACTAAGGACTACAAAAGTTTTTGGGGGGATGTTATTTACTTTTGTTCAGTTTCTCTCACTATTTCAAACATCTGCTTAGTTCTCACATAGTCAGATAAGTTATTTTCTGGCAATCATTTCCAAATATTGTTTCAAAATAAGCCTTATATAAATTAATATAACTGTTATATGCCTTACTTATGACAATGTCAAGATATTGCGATATCAAACCTGAGTACTAATGTAAGAAACAATATGACTAGCAAAATAACACACACTAGAGATTTAGTTCATTTGCATTTCTTAAGGAATTATGTCATCAAATATAGTAAATCAAAACCAGTTTTAGAGATAGACAATAAGAGAAGATAACAGATTATGTAATGATTTTCTAAATTTTAAAACTCTCCTTAAAAATTATGTTTAAAAATACATTCAGTGACTAAAGTAGCCTTTTTAGTAGAAATCAATGGTTTCAGAACCCATTTATAACCAAGTCTTAATGCCTATTAAGACTGGCTAGAAAAAAGAGAGATCTCAGCAATGCTTTGTATGATAGGAAAAAAAAAAAAAGAAAACCGTCTGGTTTTAGGTATCCACTGATAATTTGTGGCCAGTAGAAAACACACAATCAGTTATGTAATGCATATCAATTAAAAATTTGCATATTAATAGGTTGAGATATTATTACGAAGACCAGCTCATCAAGGCACTGAACTGACAAAAGAATAACAATCTGAATTCAGCCAGTCTTGGGAAGATATGACTTTTTTCCTTAGCAAAAAAATAAGATAGAAATAAAATATAACTAACTTTAACACGAGCAAAACCTTTTCATCATCTAACCACTTCACTGCTTCCATTTCAGGAAAAAAAATAAAATAGAGAGCAAACATAAACTGAATGCAATGAAGAAGCAGCAGTTTTCCAACTTAGCATTGCTTCTTCATCATGAGTGGAATAGATCTTGCAGCCTGTGTTGCTAGAGGCTGAGATGTACATTAGGAGAAAGATCATTTGATACTTGTTCCAAAAGTTGACATACCTGGCCGTTGGTCAGACACAGCTCAGTCATTTCTATGTTCCTATATAACATATGGAAGTATATTAGTCATACCGTATAATCTTGTACTTCAATATTAAAAAGACACTGTAACTTGAAAAAAATTAATAACTTCTTCCTTCAAACACTAAAATAATTGTAAACTCCATCCTTGAAGAGGAAAAATATTATATTCTTGATAAACAAAGAGGAAAAGCACAATTCAAGTTGTATTTAACACACTTCTCATTAATTTGTTTGTCTCCAAATAGTCTCCCTGACTGCGTAAAAAAGTATTTTGTGTTGTCATATGGTTTGCTCAAGATTGCTCACTTCAATGAATTTCTGAACTGCTAATATAAGTTGTACTCACTGTTTCTGGAAATGCAGGCTTTCATCGTTAGTGCTAAGAAACATCTTGAGAGATAATTTTTAAGATTTACCCTAATAAACTTTATTTCTGTAGAAAATCACTCTACATTGTATTTTAAAAAAGTAAGTTAATTAGAAGTTAATAGCTGGACAATTCTCTTTCCTTATCAGTTCTATTACTTGAAATTAAAACAAATGTAGAGCTATACCTATAAATAGAGCTTGTCTAGTTCCTTCTACAAATTCCAATGCTGTGTCACAGCGGTTCTTTTCTGAACCTCAATATATAAGCCGACGAAGTTCAGAATAAAACTTAAGAGCAATGGTGCAATGGAAATGTGAGCATTTTAAATATGAATATTTGAAGATACTGGATAATTTCACACAGACTTGTTTGAAAGCTGGGTGTATAGACTGCAGCTAAATTACTGTATAAGGAAATGGCCAAAGCTTATTCTCAAGAAGTTACCTCTCCAGAAACACACAGCTCGGCATTCTAACTTTCATTGAGGTTATTGAGGATCAAAGAATGCAAAATTAGAGTAATACATCAGGCATTATCTTTTGAATAGTTACCTGAATAGTGGATTAGAATTCAATAAGTAAATCTCTCATTTCAACGGTGTCCAATTTGAGAAACGTTGAACAAATGTAGCTGTTCTACTAAGTATTGTCTGAATTCCAGTTCCTTATTCTCTGGAGCAGAAACCATGTGTTCTTTACGTACTGTCTAACAAAATAGTAATACATGGTTTATAAAAAATACACCAGTGCATAGGTGACATGCAAGCCCTGCATTAAAGGCAAACATTTAAAAGCTGGATGCGAGGTAAAGAATGATTTTAAAATTTATTTTCAAACTTGGCTCAGGGTAAGAGAATATTATATGAATAGCATAGTTCTTGGATATCCATTCTGCTCTGTATAGAATCGTAGAATAGTTTGGGATGGAAGGGACCTTTAAAGGTCATCTAGTCCAACCCTCCCTGCAATGAGAAGGGACATCTTCAACTAGATCAGGTTGCTCAGAGCCCCATCCAACATGGCCTTAAACATTTCCAGGGATGGGGCCTCCACAACTTCTCTGGGCAACCTGTACTAGTGTCTTACCACCCTCATAGTAAAGAACTTCTTCCTTGTATCTAGTCTACATCTACCCTCTTTTAGTTTAAAACCATTACCCCTTATCCTGTTGCAACAGGTCCTGCTAAAAAGTTTGTCCCCATCTTTCTTGTAGGCCCTCTTCAAGTACTGAAAGGCTGCAATACGGTCTCCCTGGAGCCTTCTCTTCTCCAGGCTGAACAACCCCAACTCTCTCAGCCTTTCCTCATAGGAGAGGTGTTCCATCCCTCTGATCTTTTTTGTGGCCCTCCTCTGGACCCGCTCCAACAGGTCCGTGTCTTTTCTGTGCTGAGGACTCCAGAGCTGGACTCAGGACTCCAGGTGGGGTCTCACCAGAGCAGAGTAGAGGAGCAGAATCACCTCCCTCGGCCTGCTAGCCACACTTCTTTTGATGCAGCCCAGGATACGGTTGGCTTTCTGGGCTGCGAGAACACGTTGCTGGCTCATGTCCAGCTTTTCATCTACCAGGACCCCCAAGTCCTTCTCTGCAGGGCTGCTCTCAATCCCTTCATCCGCCAGCCTGTATTGATATTGGGGGTTGCCCCTACCCAGGTGCAGGGCCTTGCACTTGTCCTTGTTGAACCTCATGAGGTTCACACGGGCCCACTTCTCAAGCTTGTCCAGGTCCCTCTGGATGGCATTCCATCCTTCAGGTGTGTCAAGCGTGCCACTCAGCTTGGTGTCATCTGCACACTTGCTGAGGGTGCACGCGATCCCACTGTCTGTGTCATTGATGAAGATATTAAACAGTACTTGTCCCATACAGACCCCTGAAGGACACCATTTGTCACCAGTCTCCATCTGGACATTGAGCCATTGACCACTACCCTCCGGATGCAACCATCCAACCAATTCCTCATCCACCAAACAGTCCAGTTCTGTAGTCAGTTTTCTTCTTCATTCTAGTATTTATTGCTGATAAGGTTACTGATTATCTGCATTAGGACAAATGGGGAATCTTAATGCTTTCTTTTAATTAACTGCTTTTTCTCAGTATGATTTAATTACTGACTTGAAAGGGAAAAAATATTGTATTTCTCTCATTCCCTCCCCCCACCCCCCTTTTGTAAATTCTTTGTTGCACCCTTTTGCACTTCTGGAAATTACTGCATACAGATTTATTTCCTTTGCTAATGATATTTCTGACTGTTCATGCCTTGCTTAGAACTTTCTTTTTTACCTAAATAATTATATGAGGACAGAATCATTGCTTGGAGCTTGCCTAAGGCATTGCATCTCAACACAGAGGATTGCCTGAGCCCTAGTTTTACTGCAATATGCATTCTCACTGCAGAACAGAGCATGCATTCACTCAGTCAGATTCCTCTGTTCAGCCACTACGGTGTTCAAAAACCCAGAGGATATTTTATTTGCTTTCACTCACTTTCTTTCCATTGTCTATGAGTTTTTCTTTCACACTTCCTTTCATTTCACTTTGCTGTTGCTTTTGAGCAATGCCTTGATCAAACCATCTAGGAGTTCATTAGATAATAAATCTTATTATTGTTTTAAATAACATTTACTATTGTACTTCAGCTCTGCTTAGAACAATGATCCAGTGAGGCCCTGACTACTCTCAACTTCTAGGCCATGACACAATAGCTTTCAGTCTTATCAGCTCTCTACTTTGAATCACAAATTCATTGAGCATCAAAATAGAATTTACAGTGAGGAGTCTGCCTCAATTTGGATTCAAAAGTAAATGCATTTGTGATCACTTACTGTCCATCTTTTTTTCTTATTTTACTTTTTACCTAAGAGCATACATACATGGAAACTCACCTGAACCAACACTGGGAGAGAAGAGAAATTAACTAAGACAAAAGAAGAAAACTAACAAATATAGTCTTTCTTGCTCACTGAATAAATTCAAACATGGTAAGTATCAGATTATTCCTTAGATATTTTTTTCTATTTGCTGCATTGTCCTTAGATGATCCTTTAATTGTCAGATAGTCATCAGAGATTCTTTTATTGAGATAATGTCAAACACATGTGAAAGTCAAATAGCCTGTATTTTGCTCTGTGACTAACGTTAGCAGTCAGAAATGTAGCACATAACCTGTTGGTGCTCCTAGTAAGATGGATTTGCTGCTGATGGCAGTGATGTTATTTGCACAGCAGTTGTTTTCACATGGAAGCACTGCAAATACACCCACAACTGTGCATTCAACTTCATGACCTTTTCATCTATGAAAAATTTCACTAAGTATAACTGGCATAACTCTTAACGTTACCTGTCTCTCAGAAGCAATTAATGAGTTCATGAGTACACTCTAGACTGCAGGAGAAGCCAGCAATGTAATCTATACAGATCAACTTTTGGCTAAAACCTGCATCAAAGACTAGCTCCATGATTCAAACACAGTTAGGAACAGTATCCAGAAATGCCTTAGCACATAGACTTATTGTAAGACAAGGCACCAAAAAAAGGACTCTTTCTAAAATGGAGCTCATGCAATCTGGCAGCCAGCCTGGATGCTGCCTCCCTTTCTTCTTCCCAGGAGCCACTTCCAAGGTTCTACACTATGCCTGCTGATATGCAGTTATTAAGAGAAAATGTGGTTCAAATGTTAATGTAACTGCTGGGCCCTGGGCCTGCACGTTACAGCAGACAGGTCTGCCCTTGCGGGGCTGTGGCTGACCCTGGCCACCAACCTGGGCCTGCTCCACTCCCTTTATGGGGCCGAGGGGCTGCACGGGGAGTGCTCCTGCCCCTGCCCAGCACCCTGCCCCACAGTTCTCTGACAGGCGGCATCTGCTTGTCAAAAGGGGATGGGTGTTGTTCCAGCTGAAAATTTGGCTTTTTTTCCCACCACAGCAGCAGGCCTAGCAAATAATATCAGTTCTCTAGGCAGATCTTGCCCTGTTTAAATTCCTAGATAATCAGGACCGTAACAGCACTGCTATGCAATGCCATTTCTTTAGATCTTTTTCTCATGGCTGCATCACATAACCAAGTCAGTGCTGAGGCATTTCAGTATCTTCCTTTTTTATTCAGATTTGGCCACCAGCCTTTGTGTTGAGGCCATTGCAGACAGTCTGTTCTCCCACTCTGAGTCTGAACCACTTTTGTTTCTCTTCAGGTCCCTGTCCTTCTTAACCCTGGACTCAGAAACTCAAGTCATTGTTCTCTTTTTGCTCCCCAGAGCCATAGCTGTCAGGGAAGGCCATCAAAGACTAACCTGAGAGACATTCCCATGGTCATTCCTAGGTCTGTGACTCTTCCTCTGAATATAACGGACTTGCCCAGCCTCTAGGCACCTGTCACATTTTTGCCTGATCACTGATCCAACCACAAACTCCATCATAACGGACATCACCTAAAGAACAGAGCAAATACTTCTTAATAGGAATGAGATCTGTCGGAATACTTTTGGCCAAATTAATTTCCAGATCTAGTTGCATTGAATTCAATATTTACTTGGGGGCCAAATTTGTTTCTATCACTTAGTGACTAATTAAAAAGACATGTTACAGCTCCCCTAAGGTGTCACAGTGAAGAAAGGTGCCCAAGCATCCTCCTGAAAGCTTCTTCAGCATGTCATTGCTACCCTTTGGCAGGGATGATCTCTCAGACAGTGTATGGACTACTTGCAAAGCAAGGTAATTTCTTTTCCCCTAACCTGCTTTAGTATACCGTTAAAATTGGCACCCATGAGGCATATTTTACAAGACTTGCCAATCTCTGAAAACATACTATGGGAAATAAAGCAAATAAACCAGAAATGGCATATATCAGGAAAGAGAATAGAGCTCATAGGGAATGGGTCATAAAGTTGAAGATTTGAGACTTGACATAAATACCCTGAAAATCTACAGTGTACTTAAGTACATGAAAAAGTGGTCTGTGTCAGCAAGCATTTTGTTTCAGGAAATGACAGAAGGGAGTCATAAAGTTTGCAAAGTGCTACTGAAAGGGAAAGCAGCCCCTGGTGCCAAGCATACAACTGAGGCTTAAACAGCTGTTAAATGTTATGTTCTAGACTGCAGCCCTAATAGAGAACTTGCCAACTAGAGAGTATTAATAATAAAAAAAATTTGCATGTTTATACAGTCTTTCAGCTAAGGATCTCTATGTTTGATGTGCACTATGCAATGGAGCTTCAAAACGCATTAGTAATACAGATACATAATTGAATGCTCTTCATGTAGACTGAAAAATAAGTTTTATATAAATAGTTAAACTGAAGTTTATACAGCAAATACTAAAAAAAATCAAGATTAAACTCCTTGATTTTGCATATTGCATTCCCGTGCAACAAAAAAAAATGATTGTAAACAAGACCAGTAAGATGGAATGTGGTGACCAACTTACTTTTACAAGTGTGGCATTTACTCCCTAGATGTAAGTTTTTCAGCTTTGGACGTACTCAGAATGCTAATATTTTTATAA
Source organism: Nipponia nippon (assembly GCF_047370975.1). Classification (NCBI taxonomy): domain Eukaryota; kingdom Metazoa; phylum Chordata; class Aves; order Pelecaniformes; family Threskiornithidae; genus Nipponia; species Nipponia nippon. Next base: position 112,143,033 of record NW_028262358.1, on the reverse strand, counting down.
AGCATCTTGTTTTATTTGTAAGATTATTGTCAGATTATTTTAATGAACAGTTCTTGTAATTTTCTGTGTATTTATTTGTTACAGTTGTATTTTATTGGTAGCAATAACAATAATCATAACAGAGTACACTTAAGTACTTTTTCTTTTTTCCTAACTGAACACTATGCTCTATGAATGCCTTCCCAAAAATATTTAAACACCCTTAATCCTGACTGGGATACTGTGTTAATTGCTTTAAGGACAAGAAGATGTGGTATATTATGTCATTTATGTTGCTGGTCCTCTCAGTTACAAATTCTCTTACCTTATAGATGAGATCCATCAGACATGACCTTAGCTGAAAATGAGTCAAGTTAGCCATAAACTCTTCCTAGTCAAGAAAGAGAATGAGGCATTTCCTTAGGACAAGTCACCCTACCTAGCTACGCATCCACTTCTTGGACCCAAGCCTTTCTGTAATTGCAGAGAAAGCTTAAACAGTCAATGTAAATTAAACTTTTAGATGATTATAGAAAGTGAAATGAATCCTACCTTAATTTTCCAGTTAATCTGTAGCAAAATGAGACATATTCTCACTTTTTCCCTCCAAATGACATCACAAGATATGATAATATAAATAATGACAAAAATAATTTGGAATGGAACTATGGAATGTGGAATTATATTATGGCTTGTAGAGTTATTGTATCAGAAAATTTAGTTTGCTAAGATTTTGCTCAAAGAAATGAGCCATTACAAATCTGCTTTACAATGATCATATTTCAAGTCACCACTGCTGAGGTCTTGATCTTTGATTGCATTCAGAGAAGATTTTGACTCATGGAGCTGCCATGTAGACCCAAACCATCTGATTTCAACAGCCGCAGAAGTGACTTTATTTTGCTTCTGTTTGTGTCATACCAAAGGGGCCACCTTTGACACACCAAGTCCTCCCATTTGGCAATGAGAGGATTTTGTATGGAATTAATGCAAGATCAAGCTCAGACTTTCTAATCCTTCAAATTATGCTGCTCTGTTATGTACAGGGGAGACTATTGCCACGGGTGTCAGTGTAAGCAGAATCGTAGTTCCTTCATCAAATTTCAAGAAAACCAACTAAATATTTTCCCTTTCCACTGTAAAGATAGATGTTTAACCAATTTTTAGGTCAGGAAATCTCCTGTGTTCTGTACTTTTTTCTCAGATTTCTCTAGACTTATATTTCGTATTGTGTCTTATGAAGTGTCTGAGTATATAAAATGTTATTTATTGGACAAAAGACAATTTTATAAATAATATAACACACATCTACATATATATGTTTATACTATGGTATCAAGAGGGACAAATGTAACAGAAAATCTGCGTGAACAGAATATTAGGGTATGTTTTTCAAACCTCTCTGAGATTCAGTGCAACTTCTTTCTAATTAGATGTGTTCTGTGTATGTACATATAAATTTTGTAAATGGCTTGAGCATGCCAAATATTCTTGGTTTAATTATAACAAATAAGAGTGATGTTTTAAAGAGTGAAACTTTAATGTTAAATTCAATTTAATGTTAAAATGAAATCAACAAGAGACACTGGATCTTTCTTAGTGAAAAGCAAATGAAATAGTATGTACCATAAAAGGACAGGGAGTAACAAGAGGATTCTAAAAGCTGTCTGGGACACCAGAGAAAAACAAAAGTTTGAAAAGAAACAAAGCACAGTTTAACAAGAGTATTCAATAATGATGGTTTTGAAGAAAAAATAATTATTCTTTGAAGAAAAAATAATTATTGCAACTGAAATAGCAATCTTGAGAAATATGTGTTGCATTATGAGATGGAGAATTTTTTCCAAGTGAGAAAACAAACAAAATAACAAGGAAAAAAACTCTTGCCACAGCTCAGTGTACTTCAGTTTTACACATTAGACATGGGGGCAAATTCAAAAGTTTTGTGAGTTTGGTTTTTGTTTTGTTTTTTTTTTGTAATAGGCAGACTTATTTCTCCTGAAGGATGTTAAATAATGTCTAAACTTTTGATATAAGGATTGTATATACTTATCAATAGAGTTTTCTCTGCTAATTTTTTATATGTTTTTAAATGTCTCATGTTTTTAAAGGAGCTCTGCAACAACATCTGGAACAAATCTACTATTAAGCTAGAAAGTCTGAAAAGATCACATTTGTAATGAAATGAGAAAAGCCACTTTTCTGGAAACAAGAACACATTTGTTGTTTTGTTATTTTTAGGATAAAAATATTAACAATTTGAAAGTTGCCTTGTAAAAGCGTCCTTTCTCACACTGAGTTAAGATAAAACCATTTTGTTATCCATCTCACCAAAATGTGTGATGATGGCGAATTTAAATGTCAGTGCTTGACTTTGGAAAAAAACATACTGCTCTGTGATTTGCTGTGCTGCGAGAGGAACACATGGCAGCGGTGTGCAGGAGCAGACAGGAGACTGGATTATGACACAGTGACTGACAAAACCACTTTTATTCTGAAGACTTGACTTCACCAGAAGAACATCTGGATTTAGTCTGAACAGGGTCAGTAGTGAGTGTTCCCCCTCCTACTGACTTTAGTAACCACCCCCCACCTCATCACCCCAAAAAACATTTATTTGCTTTGAATAATCATTGTGGATTCAAGTGAACTATTCACAAAAGAAAAGATTCTGTCTATCATATTCGTGGGTTGCAGGATTTTTATTTTATGGTTATGACAGCCTACTGGGATGTTCCATTTTCTTGTTCTGTGCTTGTTCACTGCAGAATAAGGAGTGAACAATGATCATAGTCATTACAGAGAACTGAGGGAGGCAAATAGGTGGCTACATGGATAGATAGATGTGTCAGTTACATCCAGTTATCATTCTCTGATGTGTGTGAACACTGGAACTAAGGAAAGTAAATGAATCATCACAATCAATATAAAAATGAGATGTGTGCCTGTAAGTTTATGTATCTATGCATGTCTTTTTTGCATATGTATGTTCTTTATATATATGTTGAGTTATGTTTATGTTTGTGTGCAAAGAAGTATGTTTACACTATATATGTGAACATATGTATATATATTTATACATTTATAAAGCATCTTCTGTACATATAGAAAATACATAGGTTCTGTATGTATATACATATACAAACACATTAAATATAGTAAGCGCGTAAAATTGTATAAAAATATGTAGGTTCTCCTTTCTTACAAAAAACCTTGATTATTGGTTCAGTCCAGAAGCATACCAAGTCCATTGTTCTTTTCTCAATGCATAATTAGAACTATATGTAAACCTCATAAGCTTCACCAAATCAAACAGACATTTGATGTACTCTCCTAGAAAGTGGTGTGTGCCTAAACTGTTCCCTAAATGATCCAAAGATTTATTAACTTCAGAAGTTTATAATTTTCTGTTTTTTTCAAAAGAGATCTCTTTTTGCTGAGAGAGCGTCCAGACTACAGGATGCTTTCATTTTACAACAGATGCTTAAGGGTCTTATTAACACCTATGTCTAGGACAAAATTAAGTCCAGGTGTTTTGAGCTACAAAATAGAAGAAATTAACTTTGCAGGTAAGCAGAAAACAGGCTGATTTCAATAAATTTTGTTTAAAAATGAAATCTGTTATCAGTTTTAATTGTGCAGCATATGCTGCTATTGATCTGAAATTTGCATCAAGTGATTTGTCACAGTGGTTCACAGTGCTTAGGGAGAGGAAGTAACTTATCGGGCATGCTGACCCCTAAATCACATTGTTTTGGATGTACTGAGAACAATTCATAAGGAAAGCAATGACACCTACTGTCTACTCCTCTGTTTTTATAATCTTGTCTTAGAAAGGACTCATTAGATTTGGAAAGAGAGTATGCTTTACCTGACAAAATGTTAGGAATGACCTAGAGCATCTCAACCATGATATGCAGCCTGTTAGTTGCACAGTTATTCAGGAGTAAAGGGTGGCCCTTCAGAGTTTAACGAATGAGGTTAATGAGGGGAAAATACTGCAATAGGTGTTGTGACCAGCCTTCATAAAAATGGCTGGAAAAGCAAAGAAGTAGAAAAAAACATTTTCAAGAAAAACAACTGCCTGTCCAGGACATGTGAAGGTTGTAAGATAGACAAAGAAAAGGGTGGGGAATACAACTCCAAGACCAGTGAGCCTGAAAAAGGAAAAGCAGGTAAAAATCATATGACCTAGGATGTTCTGTTTCAGTTCAGTGCCATTAAGAGACTATTGTTCCATAAGTACAGGTATATTGAGACATATTGGCTATATCTGTACTGGTAAATAGTGAATGGGTCCAGCACTGAAACATAGTTGTCCACACTGCTGAATTCCTACAACAGATCCAGCCGCTGTTTTGGCTCAGGCAAATGTGTGAAGCCTCCAAAACTCCCAGGCATGCGCAGGAGTTAGCACAGGCCAGGTACCATTTCTGTAGTCAGTTTAGATGTAGCTAATGCATTTTGGAGGTTAACAGTACTAGTGTGAGTGGACCCTGTCCACTGATTTCAAGGTCAATGAATATGTCTTAGCACTATTGAGTTTAGCACTATCTACAATGGTTCAGCCAAACTCTAAAGTGTTTTCTCAAGAGGTAAGAGCTGGTTGTCTTCTGTTGTCCTGGTAGCACCTGAATAATAAAAAAGAAGCCTAAGAATCAAAGAATCATTTAGGTTGGAAAAGACCTTTAAGATCACCAAGTCCAACCATTAACCTAGCACTGCCAAGTCCACCACTAATCCACGTCCCTAAGCACCACATCTAACCATCATTTAAATACCTCCAGGGATGGAGATTCAACCACTTCCCTGGGCAGCCTGTTCCAGTGCCTGACTACCCTTTCAGGAATGGCAGGCATCTGTCCATTAAGCCCATCTGATTAAATGGAAATACTGTAACATATTTCACACCAAATAGGTTCCCAACGGCAAGAGTGACAAAACAGTATTTTCACTCTGTAATGCATTATATTTTAATGACAAACTCAACACATTTAATGTTTGACACAATCAAATACAGGTAGTGATTACTGTTGTAGAGATGATCTGGTGCTCTTTAAGGTCAGTGGAAAGCCCACTGTAAAGTTCATCTGTATTAAGCCTAAGCCTAGTAATTTGACATAGAATTAGTGAAAGAAGTACTAGAATATTTTCAAAAAATCTCAGCTTTATATCATCTGCTGAGATCTTTTGATAATCTGGTTGCTTAGTTTGGTGCTCCAGTAGCAGCAATGTTCTTCTGAAAATTCAGGCCTTAAAGTATTCACAAATAATTGAAAAAATATACAAGAAATTCTGGCCCTATAAGAGTTTTATCATTGTTTTATTTTGGACTAGAATTTTAAAGGTGTTTTATCCCCTCTATTGCTTCTTGGTTTGTTTCTTCCTTTTGCTTTCACTTTTTCTTTCAGATACTTTGCTTTTAAGATTAAAAATATACATCAAGTTGACCCTGTTCTGACCTTATTATCTCATAGCTGTGAATCCTGTATTCAGGGAACTCCAAAAAGTATAGTTTCTAACACAATATTGAATTAATTCTGTTGTGTGTTTTCCAGGCATATTAATTTAAATGTAAATTTTAATGGCATAGATGACTTTATATATATATAGCAACAGTGCTGAGCTATGGTTCTGTAATCACTTCCATGTAAAGACCTTTTTCAGTATTAACTTTAAACTATATATAACTCTGAAAAACTATCACTTTTCCAGGCTTTAATTTTCCATCTGTGATGTCAGTTTATAATGAACCTCTAACCTTTTCTTATGTGTGCTCCTTGTTTATTTTTTTGTTTTGTTTTGTCTTTTTGGTTTGAGCAGATTTTTTTTTATACTTCTCTGAAAAGAAGATGAAGAAATAATCTCCCTTCACATTAAAAATCCTCTTACAGTGTTGTTTTTAAATAGTTTTAATATTGATTTTAAATAGGCTTGGAGAAAAACATACCAAACTAAAAAAATAAATTCATGAAAATTATTGCCACTGATCAATAATACCATTTTCTTATTCCACAAAAAATTGTCTTCTTTTTTTCATGGCATTATTAGACTTAGCAAATAAGTTTATTCATACAATTATTCCTAGCATATCTGTGGAAGGCAGCAACATAGTTTTCTTAGCTGCTCTTGTCAACATTTTTTATTACAGAAATTTTCCACCAATATTCAGACTGGAAAGTTTGAAGTGTTTTCTTCCATATTTTTTTGTTGAAAACTGTTGCTTTGTTCTATGAATATTTTCCACAGGAATACATTTTCTAATCTGGGCAAAAGCTTTTCATTTTCTCTTTCTAAATACTTTTGCCTTGGCTTTAGTGCACATAACCATTGAAGGTATATCTACATAAGAGAAGATATAATTGAAACTCAGGAAGATATTTTTGCCTAGGATCCTTTGAGGTTTCTTGGATATGGATATGTTCATTCCCTTTTTGTTTTCTTTGACAGGAAATGTCCTTTGATTAAGGGAACTTTGTCCCAAACTTGTGCGGGATTTGCTCCTCCAGCTGGATCCCTATAAGTCAATAGGACCTGATGGGATTCATCTGAAGGTACTTAAAGAGTTGGCTGATGTCATAGCGAGACCTCTCTCAATGATTTTTTGATGCTCTAGGGAATCTGGGGAGATCCCAGTTGACTGGAAGCTGGCAAACGTTGTCCCAGTCTTCAAGGGCAACAGGGATGACCCTGGTAACTACAGGCCTGTCAGTCTCACCTCTGTGCCTGGCAAAATCATGGAGAAGATTATTCTGGGAGTTATTGAAAAACACCTGAAAGACAATGCAGTCATTGGTCCCAGCCAGCACGGATTCACAAGGGGAAAGTCCTGCTTGACAACCTTTATTTCCTTCTATAAGAAGACTACCCACCTAGTTGACTAAGGGAAGCCAGTCGATGTAATCTTTTGGGATTTCAGTAAAGCCTTCAATACTGTCTCTCACAGTATCCTCCTGGAAAAAATGTCCAGCATACAGCTGGATAAACACATAATGCAATGGATGGGCAATTGGCTGACAGGTAGGGCTCAAAGGGTTACAGTAAATGGGGTTACATTGGTCTGGCAACCAGTCACTAGCGGAGTTCCGCAGGGATCCATCTTGGGGCCAGTGTGCTTCAATATCTTCATAAATGACTTGGATGCAGGACTTGAAGGTTTGTTATCAAAGTTTGCCAATGACACAAAATTGGGAGGAGCCGTTGACACTCTTGAGGGCAGAGAGGGCCTGCAGACAGATCTAGACGAATTAGAGAGCTGGGCAATCACCAACCGTATGAAGTTTAACAAGGGCAAGTGCCAGATTTTGCACCTGGGACAGGGCAACCCTGGATGTACATACAGACTAGGGAACGAGAGGCTGGAGAGCAGCCCCACGGAGAGGGATCTGGGGGTTCTGGTCAATGGCAAGTTGAACATGAGCCAAAAGTGTGCCCTGGCAGCCAAGAGGGCCAACCATGTCCTGGGATGCATCGCTAGCATTGCTAGCCGGTCAAGGGAGGTCAAGGGAGGTGATTGTCCTACTCTGCACTAGTGCAGCCTCATCTTGAGTACTGCATGCAGTTTTGGGCGCCACAGTAGAAAAAGGATACAAAGCTACTAGAGAGTGTCCAGAGGAGAGCCACAAAGATAGTGAAGAGTTTAGAGGGGAAGCCGCACGAGGAAGGGCTGAAGTCACTTGTTCTGTTCAGCCTGGAGAAGAGGAGACTGAGGGGAGACCTCATTGCCATCTACAACTTCCTCACGAGGGAAGGAGAAGGGGCAGGTACTGGTCTCTTCTCCCTGATGACCAATGATAGGACCTCAGGAAATAGCAGGAAGATATGCCAGGGGAGGTTTAGGTAGGACATTAGGAAAAGGTTCTTCACCCAAAGGGTAGTGGAGCACTGGAACAAGCTCCCCCAGGAGGTAGTCATGGCACCAAGCCTGACAACATTCAAGAAGCATTTGGACAATGCTCTTAGACATATGGTATGATTTTTGGGGTTGTCCTATGCAGGGACAGGAGCTGGACTTGATGATCCTTGTGGTTCCCTTCCAACTCAGGATATTCTATTCTATTCTATTCTATTCTATTCTATTCTATTCTATTCTATTCTATTCTATTCTGTTCTGTTCTGTTCTGTTCTGTTCTGTTCTGTTCTGTTCTGTTCTATTCTATTCTAACTAAAAGGGTTGTCTCATAAAAGGTAATAGCTAGTTTTAAATCGACTACAATTGAAGACTGTGACAGTACATAGTACAATTATGTTTTTAATTTCTAGCAATAAAAGTAATGAACTTTTTCTCCAATATGTCCTGAAAACTAGAAAAGGTGGTAGTTGCCCACTATTGACTGGTTTATATAGAAGTGTAGTGGCCCATTGTGTTAAGTCTGTACAATGGGCCCTGGAATGATTTTGCAAGCACTGGTGTTTGGTGCACACCTCAGCCACACTGTGGATTTGTCCTGGGATGCAGCACAACTGCATTATCCCTCCCTGCCCTCCACCCATGTCCTCACATATCTCACACAAACTCAGGCAATTGAGATTGGAAGGGAACTATGGCCTATGTCAATAAGAATCTGTCCTAGTCCAGATGATCACAACTATGGAATGGATGTTGAAAAACACTTTCTGTACATATAGAAACAACAGTGGAAAGCATAGAGCTGTTTTGCTTATTTCTCTACAGAAGCTATTTTTAAAATCCAAGAAACAGTACAATGAATGAGATCTTATATACAAGGTATTTAAATCATTCTCTAGATCTGCATAGTGTGGACATACTGAATTCCAGAGTAGAGTTAAAAATGCTTTTAAATTCTCCAGGTGCATTCCCTCAGGATATATAAGCAATCTCCTTTGCAATTCTGAAAATGCAATGTTCCCAAATGCATTGCAAATGTTGATTGTTCACTTTTTCTATGGGAGAAATCTCACATTTATCTTTCCCCTCACCATTACTCTAGAGTCAGCCGAAGCCCTAAATGGGAGAACAGCCAAAGTTTGCAAGCCATAAAGTGACAGGTTTTGCCAATAGAGAGGAAAATGCACAAAGACCTCTTCCACATCTGTAGTAACCATAGTGGGAGCCATTCAATTAGGCATAGCTTTTTACTACTCCAGCAGTAAGATAAACCACAGCTTTGCTGTGGCATGGTGCTCCTCACCTTATGTTCTAGTGATGGGACTGTACGAGGTTGAACACAGCAGGGAAGACAGCAAAGAAAGGCTATTATCCCCCAGCATCATTAACCTAACAGCTGGGATAAGTCCTGAGAATTTGTAAGCAAAGGATGCCCCTTTGTGTGATGGTATCACTGAGCACAAAGCCCATAATTCTGAAGTAAAGTGAATTATTGGAAACATAGGCTTTCTATTAAAATGTTATGTAATGAATTAAAAGTATTTCCTTATCTGTATTTTAAATTCTAATTTTTTAAGTTTAGCATAACTGTGATACAATATATGAATAGAAAAAATGCTACAGAGTATTTTCATGAACTGTGTTTCAAATTTACACAGAGCAAACATAGCTTGGAACATTTTTTTATTAATTAACATGTTCTAAACATGTTTTTTTCTTCCCATAGGATTGCATTGGCTAATACCATATTCTGCAAACCAAAACTGAATTCAGAAGTTCAATTTAAATCTTGGCAATCCTTCAAGAACATTAAAAAGAAATTAAATCAATTTCAGAGAGACAAGCTGTTATATTTTAACTTTCTTTTACATAAATATTAAAAGAATCCTTTCTTTTTGGAATCTGTCCATAGCATATGATCAAGACCCTCCTGCAGTAACCAGTTATCTGACCCACTTATGTTAGTTAAAATACAGACAAGAAAAATGTACCTTAAAGGGATCTTAGGACTGCCATACACCAACTACAGTATGGCTGCTTCATTGTTACCTTCCCACTTGTTAAGGACACATTTTTACAAAGAACTAAAACAGCCCAGCACCCCTTCTCTTGCTTTTGGACTAGCTGGTACACCATGTCTACAGCTACGCACCCTGGTACCCAAAAGAGGTTGCTGACATCCATACTGCTTGTTGGCTGAGGCCCCTTCACTCATGGTTGACCCCAAATCAGAACTGAGAATGGGCAGCCAAAGTGGCAGCTGGCCATGCCTGTTGGCTCTGCTGAGAACAATTTAATAGAACTGAGATAACATACCTGTGCCCATGCTCTGTTTAGTTACTAGTACAGACAGCTTGTCCTTGGTGAGCTATAGGGACATTTCCCCATTAATATATAATATGTTTTTAAACCAATAATCAATAACCTTGCTTTTTATGGAAAACCTGCTGCTGATTTCCAAAGAAGCTGAATCATTCTCCTAAGTATTTATAAGGGAAAAATCCAGAAGGATTTCTGGCAATATCCAAGGTATTTATAAGAGGGACTCAATACAAGTAAAAGCAGTTGCCGCTGAATCTTCCTTTAGACTGATGTACAGTGCAGTTAAGAAAATTTATTACAATGAAGAATATGAAGATTTGCTTAATACTGCAGAGCAAAGAGTGACCTTATTGTGCCAAATGTACATTGCAGAATAAATAAAAATAAGTGTGTGATGGAGAAACTCTTGAAAGATGCTGATATACACAGTTTCAATGATAAATTAAAGCTGTCTCTATTTAATAAGGCTAGTTACTTTTGTGAACACTTTAAAGTTCAGGGTTTTATTTACCAAGGAATAAGCTATCTAGTAAAGACAATACAAGTGTTACTTCAGACATAAACCAGTGTAAACTGGGTTACAGTTTAGCTGTGGGTTATTAAACTAGATACAGTATTACGTATTATTATGTATAGCAGTACTACAGAGAAGAGAAGGAAACACAGATGTTACTGGAAACAGCTCCAGGAAATGTACACAAAAGTGAAATATATATGACGTGAGTACTTAGCAGCATAATCCTCAAACACATATGCTGAACCAGAATCAACTCTTCTGTCACGACAGATTGGAGTTGTAGGCCAGTTTGGAATTGTATCATTCTACACCAGGTGATGCTGATTTGATGAAGGGTTTTGGAATAAATGCTTTGCACAGCTCCTTTACTGGTTCACTGTTCTCTGGAGTTATTGAATATATTTATTTTAAGAAAAAGCACATTAATAAACTGCAGCTATGCCAGGTGGACAGTTTTAGTTGTCCTCTAAGTGTCAGAGCACCCTGTTGCATTATATCTGTAGTTTACAGTATGCCAAAGCAGTGAACTGCAAAGATACAGAGCAAAACAATATCAATGTACATACAGTTTAAAGGGTTTTTGGTTGACTTCAGGGCTCTAGCTCCCATTTCCTTTGAAGAGGGCTTGGCACGTTGCTCCTGACTGCACCTTCAAAAATGTTCTAGTGAATGCAGTCCAGTGACAATATTATTTTATTGCTTGAAAAACTTAATTTTGAGTTTCTTAGGGATGCTTTACTGTGAAGCATACGAGCTCTTCCAGCACTAGCTTCAGGGGTCCCTCATAGAGCATTGTATCTGTAGAGTTGCACCTAAAATGGAAATGAGACAGAATACTGATGTCTAAACACAAAAAATTCCTCCACAAAATGCAGCTCTAGTGATAGTATTTATTCAGTATCTGTGATGTCATCCTCAAAAATTTTTAAGTTATTGTAGATTGCCAGTAATATAGCTCTCACTTACTCTTTGTTATAGTCCAAAAATTAAGTATAATTGTAAGTGAGCACAGATTCAACATGTAGCCCTGGTAGAAGCCTTTGCATGTTGACAGGTGCTTTCATCTAAGGCAGCACTGATGCACCTATTTGACTCCTTACAAAGTCCTGGTGGCAGGATTGCAAGGTGGAGGGTTGGGGTTTAGGTCTTATTCCTCCTCACAGGATGTATGTCCACAATGCCCATTGCACAAAATGATACGATAAACATGGGCTAGAGCTTGGTCTGCTACCATGCCGCCTCCCCTGCCACTCCTGCTGAAGCTGTGCAAAACAGAGTATAGATCTCTTGTCATCTACAAGAAAAAAAGTTCTGTATGCGGTTGGTTAAAGCTGTAAGGAAATAACCAAAATAATGCCATTTTGTGTGTGTAGGCTCTGTGATGTATATATGTTTGTCTTTTACATCCCTTCTTTTTCAACAGAAGAAGATGAAAATTCATTCAGATCCTTGTTTAGGTATGATGCTGCGGGGAGGGGGAAGTACAAGACAACATAAAACAAAGACCTGGGATGAGGACAATGCACCGTGATGCAGAGTTTCACAACAAATGAGTTAAAAAGTAAACAGAAACCACTTTTATTTGATTTCTTCCACAATTACATTTTTTGTAGTTAATTGGATGTGAATAATACTGTAATTTGGAAGCAAAGTCCTGGTGAAAAGAGAGATTGAGCACAAACAAGGTGCTTGTGCTCCTCCTTGCCGATGCACAAGCAAGAACTGATGAACCATTATTCTGGTTACAGAAACCCCCTTTCTCTTGCACCAGGAGGCCTGGCCAGCAGTGTTATGAGCAGGAAGCGACCCATCCCAGATGCACCACTTAGACTTTTATTACTTTTTAAAATTTATTCTGACAATAAATTAATGTGTCTCATATGACTGCGATTGTTTGGATTCTCACTTATTACTTATTGTCCATCAAAAATTGTTCTATAACTAAATACTCTGCTATGAGGAAACACCACTAAATGTACAGGAGCTTAAATTTACAACTTCCTTTCTTTGTGTCACTCTTCTGGAGCTAGCTGTTCTTTCATGCCCTGTGAAATCTAATTTAGAGATATCCAAGGTATCTTCAGTTTTTTTCTAGGGCCTTTAAAATGCTAGAGCAAAAGAAATGTTAATTATCTCACACACACTCTACCCACATTTGCAATTTAACAGACAAACTCTGCAGTGTTGTGTTCCTACAGTTTAAAAATATTCAGGATTTAATGGGGAAACTTGACAAGTGAAGCAGTGGTTTCAAGTGCTGCATATAAATCTTAAGCACAGAGAATTACAGGCTGATTCAGTCTCTCTTATATCATTGTATTGTACAAATGAAATAGCATAACACATAGAAGAAAAGTTTTAACATTTTCACTGCTATTATTCTCTCAGTAACCCGTATGTAAAAATAAAGCACAAAGCAATGCTGAACACCTTTAAATGTCTTTTGTTTCCTTAAAAGGAGAGAAGATACTAACACAAAAAATAATTCTATTATGTAAAATGCACTTTTGCTTTCTCTATTTCTCTTTTCTTTTCTGTTCCATTCTGAAATTTTATAATCAGAAGCACTTGCAGAATGCAAAAGTGGAGGTTGTTTCGTAACATCCTGTCATGTTTTTACCCCAGCCAGCAACTAAGCACCACACAGCCGCTTGCTCACTCCCCCCCAGTGGCATGGGGGAGAGAGCTGGAAGAGTAAAAGTGAGAAAGCTTTTGGGTTGAGATAAAGACAGTTTAACAGGTAAAGCAAAAGCCATGTGTGCAAGCAAAGCAAAGCAAGGAATTCATTCACTACTTCCCATCGGCCGGCAGGTGTTCAGCCATCTCCAGGAAAGCAGGGCTCCATCACGCCTAACGGTTACTTGGGAAGACAAACGCCATCACTCCGAATGTCTCCCCCTTCCTTCTTCTTCCCCCAGCTTTATATACTGAGTATGATGTCATATGGTATGGAATATCCCTTTGGCCAGTCTGGGTCAGCTGTCCTGGCTGTGCTCCCTCCCAACTTCTTGTGCACCTGGCAGAGCATGGGAAGCTGAAAAGTCCTTGACCAGTGTAAGCTCTACTCAGCAACAACCAAAACATCAGTGTGTTATCAACATTATTCTCATCCTAAATCCAAAACACAGCACCATACCAGCTACTAGGAAGAAATCTAACTCTATCCCAGCTGAAACAAGGACACATCCTTTCACTAGACTGCATTTGTTTCTCATCCAAGTATTTACTTCCTCAGAAAATGTAATACTGCTGGATTTGTCCAGTAAACATGGAAAGCAAGATTCTTAGTTGGTCAAAATCAGAAATGCTTCACTGAAGACATTTCTTGATTCTGCTCTGGCTGCCTTCACATATTTGAACACCACTGTTTTCTGGAATCTGTGTCTCAATATAGGGTCTTAACTGCCATCCATAGGGAACTTGTTATTTGATGTTTAGAACCTGCTTTATCTAAATTGTTGTCCAACAAGCCTTTTGCCCTGTTAAGACAGATTATATAATCCTAAAAATTGCACTATGCATGAAATAAGCCTGCAGGGATTCACTTACTGCAAAACAAATTGCCAAAGGAGGAGAAACAACATTAAAATTGATCTATAGAGACAGCTTAAAAAAGAAAAAAAAATCATAACTTTCAGCAATTAGTCTCCCTGCTGGTCTTCTGTCCACTGAAAATGCTATGCTTCTGAACTCTGTCATAATAGTCCTTAATTACAATGTACTCATTATATATGTATTTTAATTATGTCACATAAATTATTTCCTTTTAATACTGTTGTTGGCTGTTTTTCAGTAGCATCTAGAGGTGTGCCCAGCTGAAAGTCCATTGTTGACAAAAACGAACAAGTACTGGGGAAGAAAAATAAATGTGGTAGGAATGATAAGGGGCTAGTTTAACACAAGTAATATAAATTGGTGTAAAGAAGCTCAGGTCACAGTTTCTTACTTGCCTATAGGCTAGGTGATGTCAATATTCTGTACATGAAATGTCAGAAAGGAGTCTCCTTTATTTATCCAGGCACATAATGAACTCAGAAGTGCCTTATTCCTGTAAAATTTATCAGCTAAAATTCTGTTCAAATACTTTGGATGATATAAAAAATCCCAGGGATATGATGCTATTTATTGTTTCCCAGAATAACTTCTTTAAACAGCACACATACTAAAGTAAATATTTTTAAGCTTTGAGGTCAATTTGGAAAGAGATTTTAAAAGATTTGTGGGTATGCAGATATGTCTGAAATTTGGTCTTTAAGTCCCCCATATTAGGTACCCAAAAATTAAAAAATGAAAAATAATAATGTTATCCCAAAGTTTGAAGAAGGTAAACACAAAGTACCTAGGGCACCTGGGATTTAAAAAATCCCTCCAACTAGAAGCAGATATTAAAAAGCTATTTGAATCTTTAGAAGTCTTGATTAAAAAGCAGGGAGGAAAGGAGGTACCTACTAGTTCATTTACACTTCACACTTAGAAGTAAATGAGATTCTTAAGTGAAAGAGACAGGACCAAATTCCTGAGCGGAATATAGGGGAGTGAAATCAACATAAGGAAACTAGAAAAGAAAGGCAGGAAACAACTTATGAGTAAACTAGGATTTTGGCAACAAAGATCAATGTCATAGAGAACAGACAATTTATTGTACTAGTATTGATAGAGAAGTAGTTAATGCTAGATATGACCCATGGGCACAATTAGGTAACTTTGTAGGTGTGTGAGTATTGCATACTGGAACCTATGGCATCCAAGAATAGAACATAGTATTAATTCCCTGATTACGTGATCATACGGATTCTTTTTCCCTGTTTTAGTCCACCTAGATCTAAACACTGAAAATTAATATAAGAACATTAATTGCTACCTATTAAAATGCTTTGCTGATTTTACACTGAGGATAGGAATACTTCTTTCAACATAGAAAAAACTGCATTAAATCTTCCAAGGCAACTAGCTGAGTAAGCAAATTATTCAGCACATGAAAGGAAGTGTCACGACAAACAAAATTATTAAAAAGGACACTCCAGTTATCTTCTAGCCACTGGGTTCCATTATCAGCTTCAATGAGGTAGCAAATGCTCATTAGCCCCTGTGGGGAAAAGGGGCAGTTCCAATAACAGCCGTAATGTCAAAGGCAAATAATGTTATAAATGTAACTGATAACTACGCTCTTGCATCAGCTACTAGACCAAAATGGGGTTTTCATCGACACCAACACTTCAGGATGAAAATGAGAGTATAAGAAACAAACAAGTGGTCAGACAAATGCTGCAGTAAGATTAAATGGTAGTCCAGCTTGATTTTCTTATCTGATACTGTAAGTGACAACAGCAACAAAAAAAGACTATCTAAATGTTACAAAGATGTTTTCCTCAAGAAAGTTTTCCTCAAGACACTTTCATATTTCAGACTTTCCTTTGAGTAGCAGAGATATACAGATTTTTAAATTGCGTGTTTTTTGAAAAAGACTTCAGAAAACTATTTGGATCTTATTCAACCCAAGACTATATTTCAGCATCCCAGAAGTTTCTTTATAGTTCTATATATTTTCTAAATATTCAATAATTAAAAACAAATTTATGAAAGTGTAAAGAAAATATGAAGAATATTAAGCATTTTTTCCTTCAAGTCCCTTCTCCAAAGTCATATTTTACATTATTAATTGCTCCTCATACATCTTCCATCATTCCTTTACCCAATCCTTGCACAATACCAATGACAAAAAATACCAGTTTATTAAATAAACCATTGGACAGGATCTATGAACAAAAACCACCATGTTGCTTAAACTGTAACTTGTTTCTTTTCCTTCTGTTAAGCAGTCCTACTTTTTACCCAGTTACTTAGCCTTCTCTGGGTTGTCTGCCCTGTACTGAAGAAGGCCGTATCATAGTAACTCTTTTCCAAAGTCTTACGGGTTCCCTATGAAACTAATTCACTTTTTGTCAGCAGCACTACTATTGGAATACACTTTCAGAACCTCATTTTTCTGATAATTAGAATCTTTCTTCTAATTTCCGTCAGGATGGTCTGTACATACTAGCCTTGTTGAAGATCGCTGTCCTTTGTCTATTTGTTTGAGACATAGCTTGAATATGTGGAACACTGGATACGTTGTAGACATGTTAACAATCAAAAATATTCTAGTGGACTAAATTAATTTCTGGGATAAGTCTTCCATTTTATGACCTACATAGTTCATGATCTTGAGTAAATCACAGAATACAAGGCTGAGGAACTGAAGCACAACTAGAACCTAATCATCTGGTTGTGGCTGAATAGATTACAGAAAAGTAGTGGTCCATATCTCAACAGGTTATTATAGTATTGCTTCACCACAGCTATAAGAAAACTTAAATAAATTAAGACTGCCCTCACAAGCTAGCTCCCATGTTTAGAATTGGCAATTTCTTAGAGTTTAGAAAAGACTGTGTAAAATGCCTGCACATTTTATTCTTTCCCTCATTGAACTTTAGATGAAAAACATGGAAGAAGAGAAGACATTCTCTACTTATTTGACAAAAGATGAAAAAGAAGAAGAAATTACAGTTCAGATTCTGATCAAACGACTTAACATTTCTCTGGTCCCACTTTATTTGTTAGTACAGTGGTGCTGCCTAATTCATTCCTACTGTTTCTAAAAAATCTATTGTTTTTTTAAGCCATGATGAAAATTCCAGGATATAAATTACTTTACAGTGAACTTCAAAATATATCTGGGAATATTCTGTCCAAGGTAAAATGGAGAATGCTGTGATCCTGGATCAGATTACCTGTGATTTCATAACAAAATTATTACACTGGATACATTTACAAGAGGAAAACAAACAATTTAATTGTGGGCTTAAATAACTAATTAAATATGATTCATGTGTTTAGGATTCTTTTCTAAACTGATTGAATGCATGTTTGGAGGATTGAGACAAACCAGAACACAACAGGTATCCTGTGACTTTCCCCAAACACACTGAGCAGTGAAACAGTAAGAGGCTCTGCAAAAATCCACACAAGATCCACTTTGTCATTCTTCCCCCGCAAAGCTAAGGTTATTGCTTTCATACAGCTATGATTATTGCTTTTATACAGCTAAGATCAGACAACTGTATTCTTTTCCTGGAGTATTTACTTGAAATAATAATTACTTTTGATTTATGCCAATGAATGAGAAGGATATGGCCTTTAGTCAGCATTGGGTTTTTGTTTTTTTTTTTTTTTTTAATTGCAATGCTTCTTTGAGAACTGTGTAAGAACATAACTTGTATCTAAACCTGAACTTTTCTGATGACACAATGCATAATTCCATTACCATAGGCTAAACAATTTGTGGTTATTGTATATAGAGTAAACGTGTTGTGGCATTGGATCAACAAACGTGCTTATTAGTGAAGTTCTTTTCAATTACTTGCAAACCTGACTTTATCAACACATTTATTATTCTCTGCTGAGGAAAACTGATCACCTGAAATAGCAAATGAGTCTGACATACAGGTTTAACATACAGAAGTATAGTAATCTCTTCTGTAAGTGAAGGGATAAATGCAACATAAGGCCTACATATTTTTATGTGAAAATATGGTCTGTTTTGTGAACATTCATGATCAAAAGGTTTATAATTTTATCTCCATCTTTGTGGTACAATGATGCCATATTGCACTGCTTGCCTCTAATGAAGTAATTAAAAAAAAATTACATCAGAAAACATCAGAAGATTCTTTTGTTCTTTCTGAGAACTAGTAAAAGTATATGTGGAAGAAACACCTGTAGCTCAGACATCATAGTCTCCTGTATGTGTGAAACATATTTATCTCAACATAATCGCTTTGCCTAAAAGAGAAGCACAGAGTACAGAGAGCTATATGTGGGAAAATCACTCCTGACTTAAGAATATACACAATTCTAGTTATGAAAATGTTCTGACAAAGTCTTACTTATTAAAATAGTCACAGGTAGTCATATGAGTTGGAATGTAATTGATGATCTACTGTATTTGGGAACTTCAATCTGCAAAACAGACTTATTGCTCCCAAAGCACCCAAACATTCTATTAAACTGGAATAAATTTATTGTCCTTAATATTCCATCTTATAATTTTCTTTTGCTCTCCATATTTCTGACAGAGATCATCTTTCTCTTACTATCTTGTATTTGGCTTTATAGTTTTCCACTATAGAATATGTCTGTCTGTGTTGTGTCCAGAGGCTGAGTAGTATAATGAGATTTTGGACCATGATAGCCCCACATCATAAACTAAACACAAGTAAAACCCCAAAACAGTCCTAGTAAAAAAAAAAAAAACAAAGCAAAACCAAAACCAAACAAACCAACATACAAAGTAGTCTTTATATGCCCTAAAGCCTTTATTATCTCTTCCTAGGTGGTACAAATCAAGCCACCTTGCCAGCTTTTCAGTAATACAAAATGCTCTATGCTTCCTACTCAGTCCCTTTCCAAAAGGCTTCTATAATGTGTTTGTTGATCAGCTTTCAAGTCAACACAATGTCATGTAGTTGAGAATAAAATAAATAAGTCAGCCAAAGAATCCTTCAGAGGTAATCATGGCGCAGCTGTAGGGAAAGGCATTAGTAGGGAAGTGCTTGAGAGTTTACAGGCCTCTGCAACATATTGGGAGTTGATGCTCATGAAAATAGTTTCTAACAAAGAAACTTAAAGGAATAAAAGATGCAGCAGCACATGCTTAGAGGGTTTCTAAGATACTGGTCAACCAAAGAGAGGAAAAGAGTGCATTAAAAGAGCTAAGAATAAAATCTTCATGCAATCACTGAACTTTTGTTGTGAAAAGAAGATTTAAAATGCTACTGGTGTATGATTTTACCTCATTTGATTTAAAAATGCTATGAAAATCCATTCTTTCCTCAGTGCCCTCCCAGCCTGCAGGTAGAACTGAATCCACTGCTTCCATTAACAGGGAAAATATGGATTTGTCCCTGTAAAATAATTGTCAACATCAGTGTGCAAGAGGTGGGAGTACTGTACAGTAACAAAAGGTAAGAGCAGAAATGTGGGTTGTTTAATGGGTTATTTGCCACTCCCAGAACAAAGGGGTTTTATGCTCCTAAGACTCTAATGCCTTTTACGGAAACAGTAGTTGAAAGCCCCTCAGAAGTAAAAGTAATTCTGTCAATGGGTGTGAAAAACATTTCACTTCTCCATCATTAATAGTGCATAGATGTTACTCTAATAGGTGAGTGGTAACGTAAATGGTACAATAATGACCCTTGATTTTAGTCTTGTTATTTCTTTAACAGTTTTTGTCCTAAATCAGTCTCCAGGAATCCTTCCTTGTAACACAGAAAAAGAAACAGTATTTGCATTCGACTTTGTCGTGGTTTAACCCCAGCCAGCAGCTAAGCACCACACAGCCGCTTGCTCACTCCCCCCTTGGTGGGATGCGGGAGAGAATCGGAAGAGTAAAAGTGAGAAAACTCATGGGTTGAGATAAGAACAGTTTAATAATTGAAGTAAGATAAAATAGAACAGTTTAATAGGTGAAGCAAAAACTGTGCACGCAAACAAAGCAAAGCAAGAAATTAATTCACTACTTCCCATCAGCAGGCAGGTGTTCAGCCATCACCAGGAAAGCAGGGCTCCATCATGCATAACGGTTACTTGGGAAGACAAACACCATCACTCTGAACGCCCCTCCCTTTCTTCTTCTTCCCCCAGCTTATATACTGAGCATGACGTCATATGGTATGGAATATCCCTTTGGCCAGTCCGGGCCAGCTGTCCTGGCTGTGCCCCCTCCCAACTTCTTGTGCACCTGGCAGAGCATGGGAAGCTGAAAAGTCCTTGACCACCATAAGCACTACTTAGCAACTATTTGACAACAGCTTAGCACTACTTAGCAAGAACCAAAACATTGGTGTATCATGGACATTTTTCTCATCCTAAACCCAAAACACAGCACCATACCGCTACCAAAAAGAAAATTAACTCTATCCTAGCTGAAACCAGGACAGACTTTTGTATGTACTCAGTTATAATTAGAGTAGGTAAAAAAGACAAACCTCATTTTGATAAGTTCTATTTGTATTTAATTTCATAACATAAATAGTAAAATATAAATGAAAGTCTCTGGAAAATTGTATAGGGAAAGGTTAACATGAAGGAAAAAGTGACTTAAAATGAAAATAAATAAAGAAATAAAAAATTGGATATAAACAGGGTGATATCAGCAACATATAGAGAACAAAAGAACAAGAACAAGTTTGTATTTAAAAAAAAAAAAGCAATCAGAGTTTCAAGTGAATATTGAAAATCCTTTTAACTGCACATGGAGGTTAGACAACCTTTAGGAATTTTAAGTTGGCTTCTTCCTTACTGATGTACCTTAACAATATTTTATTTGCCAAAACTGTTGAGCAGCTACTATCCCATAAAAAACAGTAGTGCATATAACCTTTGAAAGTAAGCACATTTTTTAAACAGAAACTTCAGTAAAACCTATGGATTTTTACTGTTAGGCAATCCAATTTGAAAGCTGGAGCATGTGCAAAGTTTTGTTTGCATATATTTCATTACAATTTACAAAGATTTATGGAAATAGGTAAAGTCATTCATAAAGCCAAACTTTCAAGCACTGAGCAACTAACTGCATGTATTCACAAAATATGCATAAGTCATGAAGTTACCTTAATGTACATAAGTAATAGCGTATTTTAATCTCTTTAATCACATTGACTATGCTAATACAGTTTTGAATTGTAATTTGATTGCTTACTTTTGGAAGAAGTTATATCTTTCAGATAGATACTGTACAATTCTCTTCTGTAAAGTGACTGAGACAGACATTTGTGCATATGAAGGACTAAAGATCTCACCATAATTTTTGGAGGTAGCAACATCCTATTTCACAACCTGAAAGCTTCACTTTTGTTTTCAACTTAAACTGAATACAGGAAGTTGTGCTAAAAATTAAGATTTCTCTTATGTAGCTCTCATTGCTTAGATTGAAATAATAACGTAATGATTTACTGTTGCTAAAGTGTCTACAGTTTCAGAGTTCCTCCACACAGCCATGATGACATCATAATTATGGCAGCACACAAAACTTTACAGTCAGTAGTGACACTCTAGTTAACACAAAAAAAGAGAAATACCGGTGTTCAAAATACGAAGAGTATAAACTCAGAATTGCTTTTGTTATGTCTCTTCTCTGATGGAACTTGAACAAATCATGAATGTCGTATGTTCTCCTTTGGTAAAGAAACAGATATACATTTGGTACCACATACTTACAGACTAATTTAAAACCCTTGCGGTCATTTAGAAGAAGTACTCATAAAGCTTAGCTCAAACCTAGCCTAAGCTTCCTCCATAATCAATTTTAATCAATGGAGAGGAGCCTAATTTAGAGTAATTTTCTTTCTGACTAACTTTTAGATATCTAAAAGATTTGATGGTGCATTTAATATAGCTGTTAATAGAGAAAGACAGGTGTCTTCACAGGTTTACAGGATACATCATAAGGAAGCTATCTAAAATGAGTGAGCTGGATTGCCCCAAGGCTATGGTGAATGAGTGAATTGCTGTCCCAGCACACAATAAGCCTGTGGAAATGCCTGTCTTGCCAGAGGCACTGGAGACAGCCAGCCTGTTCTGGCTGCCCAACTCTTAAATGCCCAAACTGAGCTGCTTTCAAGCCCATCCATAACTATTCCAGTTGTCTTCTGGAAGAAGGTGTCTCTTTCTAATGAGCATAATGGGAGAACAACCTCACTAGGCTGAATTTATAAATACCTGCCTGAAACCCTTTCTACTGCAACCAGTTGCTTTGGAATAGACCATAGTGTAATGTAAAGCTATAAGTCTAAGGGTTCCACTATCCTCTCTCTCCCTGTCCTTGCTCTCTCTCTCTTTATGAATAAAAAAGCTATTATTAAAAAGTTACAGTGTTTGATAATTATCTGGACCCCTGTGCAAACAGCTAATAAGTGACAGTAAAAGTAAAAACATAAAAAGACAAACATGAAATTAGAACAGTTCATTTCAGGAAAGTTCAGCTATTTCACAGGTTGACCTCATCATACTGATATAGTGCATTAAGCATAAAGCTCGCTTTAAGTTAAGGCAACAATAAATACCTGTAAACCACTTAGAGTAAATAGAGGAAAACATCATTATTTCCCTTGATATTTACTTTATGTTTATTAGTGAAGATAAATTAATTTGATATTAATATTATGCATGCTCCATGCTTAATAGAGTTTGAACAATTATGAATCACAATTAAATGTCTTGGAGACGTGCAGAAACACAAATAAAGGCTGGAAGGGACACTGCCATCTAGCGATGTGATAAAAAGTTAACCAGATCATATATCAAAAAAATTTTTGGTGTTATAGAGAAATAAACACAATTCTCAAAGAAGAGCTAATGCATTAAAGCTCAACAGACCCTTAAATTGGGAGGCTGGTTTTCTGATCTATTTAAAAAATAATCTTATCCATGATATTGTGCTTCAGTATGAGATAGATCTGCTTATAAAGAGGCAGATATCTATGTCTAAGAAGGTGAAACATTCTCTTAGAAAAAAATGTATTATCAAACACAATTATACTTATGTTTTCTACAATAAAATCAGACAAATATAAAAGAAAATTAATCAGGCTAAATTAATATCAATTAAATGTAATTGCTTCACTGCTGGCTTTGAACTCCAGCACCTGTGTTGCTGTGTTTTGTTGTTATTACATTATTCCACAGAAACAATGCTGAAACATTCATCAGGAAATACCTGATGATCTGACTCTACTTCAAGTGAAGTTTTTTCTGCTACTCTGTAAAAAGAAAGCATGGGTGAGCTGATAACCACAGCTCTCTTTTTCTCTTCACAAAAACTTTCAAGAATCTCAGGTAATGCTATGTGGTACTGGCAAGTATTGCCTGTTTAAAGGCAAGCTCTGCACCTCAATTGATCTAGTACAACATTTGCCATTGAGCTCTGTATCTGAATTCATCAAAGAATGATCTCAGAACTATAATTATATTTTTTGAGTTTTAATTGTTTTACTAATGGTGAATACAATAGATACATACAATGGGTATGTATTCACTGTTAGTGAAGCAATTTGTTATAGTTCTGAGATCACTCTTTGATGAATTCAGATACAGAACTCATTAGAAATGTTGTACTAGATCAATTGAGAATTCATTCTATGAAAGTAATGCACTAATGAAAGGGTTAAATACAATTCAACTGAGAAGGGAAAAGATTTAAGATCAAAATGAACAGGGAAAAAGTAAGGACATCTAGAACAAAAAAAAATATTGCAACAAGATAGGTTTTAGATATTATTCTATGCATAATAGAAAAGGAGGAACAAAAATAAAACCTGAAACAAGGAGCAAGGGAATAAATATTGATATTGCAGCAGCAATTGACTTGACATCGTAATCTCTTGTCAAGCTGCACAGTGTCTCTTACTCTTGCATTGACATACAGCAGCTCCAAATGTCATCCTAATTATACTGGCGGAGCAAAGTGTCCTTAGGGAAATACAAAGTGGAAACAAACAAACACAGTCTTCCCATGCTGTGGGAATGGCACTTACACTTCCATTTTAGTGTCGAGGAGTATCATGTTCCATTTGGATCTAAAACATTAGTCGTCATTTAATTGGCTGGTTTTGTCTTTATTATACACTATAGATATTTACATCTGTGATGATGGTGTTTCTCTGCAAAAAACTTTGCTAGTTTTTTCAAATCTCTGTTCTAACCAAAATATATATCCTATTAAGGGCCAGATGAATTACTAAACCCAAAAGTACATTTCATTATAATTCTCAGATTTATTTTTTCTCTTATTTGTTTTCACTAGATATATAGAGCCCTGTTGTCACTAGACCAATGTTTTAATATATTTTTCCTCACAGGATGATTGTGAAACAGGAACATATGATCAATCCCTCTAATCAGATGAAGAATAGAGGCACAGAAAGAAAGAGGCCAGATCTTCAGAAAACATAGCCACTGTGATTCTTCAGGAGAAAAAATGCAACTCAGTTCCTCTTTGAATGAGGATAGACATATACAGAGATAGATTTCCTTGCAGAGGTCTAAAAGGACACATTTCCAGTCAAGGCAATGCTACAAAACCAAGCTTCATTTCACCTTTAGGGAAAAGAAAATGCAGCAGCCAGACAAATAAAACACAGTAGTAGTAGTAGCAACAGTAGTAGTAGCAGTGACACTTGTGACTTCAGGTATCTCCAGGAGCGACTCTTCCTAGCCTGGAAAGAGTTGCAGTGCTATAGCACAGTCCACAGTTCAGAAATTTACTGGAAGGGACAGCAGTACATGACATTGACCAGCATGCAGGACAGACTGACACATTTCCTTTCCTAAATTCTTGCAGAGGGAGTTTCTACACTGGGAACTCACAGATGTGCTTTTTCATATGTTCAGCCACCACAGAAGCTTTTACCTTTGTTCTAGCAGGGCATTTATTTTTGGCTGGGAGGGAAGTTGCCCACAGTAAATTATTCTTCTCTCCATAGCCCATACAACCTATCACATCTTACAGAGTAGTTCACATTCACTTTCATCATAAAGCTTTCAAAGGGCCATATCCCATAGAAAGGAAGGTTGTTCTCAGAAGTGAAACAGGATGGTTACCTCAAAAAGTACTAGCTCCATATGTCAAAATTATTTTCTTAGTGGAAAAAGTTGAGAATAACTGAAAGGTCTGAGCAGGAGCCAGAGGATGCACATGGTCCTTTTCTCACAGACATTGTACAGGATGGCTTGGATCAACAATATTTTTCCTACATAGTCTTCTCAATTCTAAGAAATATTTACACATGGTTTCAGTAACTATACAGATGTGCAAACCTGGGATTTTTGAATTTATTGTGTTGGTCAGCTCTGTTTCTCCCTTATGAGTTACACCCTTACTCTCCTCTGAGGGTTTATCAGAAGGGAGGCAGCATGCAAAGAATTTTCATTTTGCTTTGACTTCTCTGACATAGCCTCAAACCAAAGTTTGTGGTTTTCAGTTTTGCTGTTTTCTTCCACTGTTGTGCTAGTGTTAACACAGTAACCTGAACCAGAAGAAATGGTATGGAATTAGAAGAGGTTTATTGTTAAGCAGATCTGTAACTTGTGTGCTGAAAAATATAAGCCAAATATAAACATTAAAACCATTAGCATGTAACAAAGATTATTAGTTTGGAAGCTATTGATTAAGTATAATCCCCATGATTGTTACTTTACCCCACTTGAGAAAGTTTTCAACTAGATCTAAGAATAATATTGGCACAATATTATATTTGAAGGATAAAACTGAAAGTAGCAAATAACTTCTAACACTGCCTGGCATTCACTGGTAATAAACTGTGGACAGTGGTATATAATGACTTGATGTATTACATTATATGCCATTGTATATATGCTGTCACATATACGCATCATAAGATGTATTACGTAATGTGTTCTAGGACTCTAAGTCACAATGTGTATTGTTCAGTATAAACTCACTGGCTTGTATAATGTTTTTATTTAATTCTGAACTATTTTTCCTTAATACATCCATAAATTAACAGAAGCAAAATATAGATAAATGATACCTACCACAAACAGCAAAATATTTAGACACCACAGCTAATTAATTTCATGTAAATTGTCATTTAATGGATAATATGTTTGTTTAAAATTTAGATTAAAAAAACCAAACCAAAACAAAACAAACGAAACCAAACAATTTTCTCTCATAGCTTGTAGCGTTCGTTACATATCAAGGTTATACCGGCAGATCTCCAGCCGACCCGGGCTGGGGAAGGAACAGTCAGCACACACAGTGTGGGTGTTCAGCTTCAACGTTTATTGCGCAGTAGTTTACCTTTATATTCCCAGCAGTAGGCATGTCATGTTATAAGGGGCGGAGACAAGGGAGGGTCGACTCTTAACTCTTTCCATACAGCGCGTGATCTTCCGGTTGCCAGCCCTTATCTTTACTACATTTCCCCCTCCCTTAGCTCCAGTAGCTCTGGATCTCGCCGGGGAAGCTGTGCGTAAAATTTTCAATATGTGGTATCAACTGTAACATGCAGACACTTACGTGGATTAAAGGGTTCATAAATCGTAACATCAGACTGCCATATTTGGCTGGGCTGCAACCCTCGAGGGTTTACCCCTGCTTCCCAGAGGGGACCTTTGGAACACACAGGATAAGCAACAATCACAGAGCGAGCATCTTGCAAAGTAATACCAGTTCGCTTTCCCACTGCCCCAGGGGTAAGGGGTCCCTCTGGTAGCTCAGGTATCACTGGCAGTGCCGGGGGAGCCTTACCACCCCCCCCTAGATGTCGTCAGCCGTGATGCCGGTTCTTCTTGTTCCTCAGATCTTTTCCTGCACTCTGCTCTCTGTGTGTCCAGCACCCGTCGATCACTGGGATGCAATGGGGTGTCCTCAGAAGGTGATGGTGTCTTGCCCTCCTTTTCTCCTTCCCGCCATCTTCCTTCACGTAGTTCGCAATACCTCTGGGATCCCACATTGGCCCCCGGGACCCAATCCAGCAACCTATCAGTCAGCTCCCTTTCCACACATTGTTGCAACTCGCTCCAGGGGTATTGAGTAGGTGGCGGATCCGCCAGTGCAGAAGGTGCCAAAGGTTCTGTGGGCGGCTGCTCTAGACTCCCCACTCATAACGGGAACACCTTTCCCGACTCCTTTGTTCCCCCTGCGCCTCCCCTTCCTCTGTTGGCTCAGCCCCCAGTAACGACAGCCCCGTCTGTGCCCCACAGGCCACCCCTTCAACTCAAGTTCACACTGGAGTTCCAGCCTGTCCAGTACAGCAGTACAGAAAAACAGCAGAGATGCCCTGGCCATCTGCCAGCCCAGGCACATAGCCATTGCTGTTATCAAAATGTTCCCAGGCACAGCGGAGTAAGATGATAAGCAGTTCAGCAGTACAGCAAGCAGTGAAAGCAAAAAGCAGCCACTAACGAGCATTAGACTCTAATATACAGTAAGGCAAGCAAGCCCCGTGGCAAGCACAGAAACCTGCCAATTAATAGCTAAACAGCAATACCTGCTATAACTTCGATCTAGCACATTCCAATTAAATCTGTCGTTATCTTGAACCCTTTATAGCCTATATTGGGCGCCAAAAAAAACTGTCGTGGTTTAACCCCAGCTAGCAACTAAGCACCACACAGCTGCTTGCTCACTCCCCCCCGGTGGGATGGGGGAGAGAATCGGAAGAGTAAAAGTGAGAAAACTCATGGGTTGAGATAAAGACAGTTTAATGGGTAAAGCAGAAGCCGCACGCGCAAGCAAAGCAAAGCAAGGAATTAATTCACTACTTCCCATCGGCCGGCAGGTGTTCAGCCATCACCAGGAAAGCAGGGCTCCATCACGCCTAACGGTTACTTGGGAAGACAAATGCCATCACTCCAAACGTCCCCCCCTTCCTTCTTCTTCCCCCAGCTTTATGTGCTGAGCATGATGTCATATGGTATGGCATAGCCCTTTGGCCAGTCTGGGTCAGCCCCCCCTGGCTGTGCTCCCTCCCAGCCAGCCTGTGTCCCCTCCAAGACTAAACCCGTTGGCTTTTCGTTTCCAGGAACTTCATGCCCCATCAGGGCGCTATGTGCGGCAAGCCAGCACCGCTTTGCCGCAAACCCCTTCTTGAGCACCCTTTCTACTGTTCCCCAGGCGCGAAGCCAGTCATTGGCTCGTCCAACATTGCTTATGATCGCTTCTGTCAGCTCGTTGCGTATTTTCCCCCAATTTGGGGTGTCCAAAAACTTCTGTGGGAGTGCCGAGCACTCCCCGGCATAGCATCCATTGGATGCAGTCGCCCGTGGGCCTTTTCCTTATCACCCCATCCTGGCCCACCTCCGTCGCTACCAACTTAGTACCTTTACGAGTTCTGCAAGCTCCATTGCTGCTACCTGCAGCCGATCACGTCGGGGTCACCACTATGTAGCGTTCGTTACATATCAAGGTTATACCGGCGGATCTCCAGCCGACCCAGGCTAGGGAAGGAACAGTCAGCACACGCAGTGTGGGTGTTCAGCTTCAACGTTTATTGCGCAGTAGTTTACCTTTTTATTCCCAGCAGTAGGCGTGTCATGTTATAAGGGGCGGAGACAAGGGAGGGTCGACTCTTAACTCTTTCCATACAGCACGTGATCTTCCGGTTGCCAGCCCTTATCTTTACTACAGTAGCTGTTCTAGAAAAGGAATTTCCTTGGTTCTTAGGCAGCTCCAAAACTTTGAGCTCTCCTATATGCCCTTGTATTGGGTCTGGCTGAGATAGAGTTAATTTTCCCCATAGCAGCCCTCATACTGCTGTGCTTTGTATCGGTAGCTAGAAAGGTGTTGATAACACACCAGTGTTTTGTGCTCGCACAGCATCAAGGCTGTCTCTCCAACATTTCCCCTGCCCGTCACCAGCAGGTTGGGAATGGGCAAGATCTTGGGAGAGGACACAGCCAGGACAGCTGACCCAAACTGACCCAAGGGATACTCCATATCATATGACATCTGCTCAGCAATAAAAGCTAAGAGAAAGGAGGAGGAAGTGGGGGCATTTGTTATTTACAATGTTTGTCTTCCGGAGCAACTGCTATGCGTACTGAAGCCCTGCTTGCCGGGAAGTAGCTGGACATCGCCTGCTGATGAGAAGTAGAGAATAAAAATCTTTGTTTTCCTTTTACTTCCATGTGCGGCCTTTGCTTTTGCTTTTATTAAACTACCTTTATCTTGACCCACAAGGATTTTTTTTCCATCTCATTTTCTCCCCCCCTCTGTACTGCTGAGGAAGGAAGTGATAGAGCTTGGTGGCACATGGCATCCAGCCAAGGTCAACCCACCACATCCCTGCTTACAATCCTTGCTATCTCTTCTTTCTGTTATTTTCTTTTTTTTTTTAGTAACACTACTGTAGTGTTATAAAAGTAGAAGACAGGAAATAAGAGGCTTTGGGGTGAAAATGACTGCCAATCTTTTTCAAAAACATGGCAACACTGATGTTGCCTGTTACTCTCAGCACTGACCCTCCGGTAGACATGGCAGGTGAAAGACACTTGGACACAGCAACCTTTCATGCTGTTTTAATTCCAGTCCTGTCTTGGAAAGCTACCTCCACTGGAAGATAAGACTGAATCTTTGATCAGCTGACTTGCAGAGATAAAAAAGTAGAGTTAATATAAGAAAAGAAGTAGTGAGATGGGTAAGAAATTGGCTAACAGGCCACACTCAGAGACTGGTGATCAATTGTTTTTACTCAGGCTGGCAGCCTGTCACAAGTGAGATTCCCCAGGGATCGCTACTGGGCCCTATGCTGTTCAATACCTTCATAAATGAACTGAATGATGGGATTGAAAGCACTCTCACCAAGTTTACTGATGACACCAAACTGAGTGGTGTGGTGGACATGTCAGAAGGGAGAGCCATCTTACAGAGAGACCTGGACAGGCTGGAAGAGTGGGCTAGCAAGAATAGTATGAAGATGATTAAACGGCTGGAGAACTTGCCCAATGAAGAAAGACTGAAGGAGTTAGGTCTTCTTTTCCTGGAGGAGAGAAGGCTCGGGGGGTGCCTCATCACCATATTCCAGTACTTAAATGGCAGCTACAAAGAGGATGGAGGCTCTCTCTTCACAAGGAGCCACATAGAGAAGACATGGGGCAACAGGTACAAGTTGCACTGGGAGAGGTTTCATCTCGACGTAAGAAAGAAATATATTACAGTAAGAATAATCATTCATGTTGTAGCGTTCCCATCACTGCGGGTTTTCAAGGTGTGATCAAACAGCATGCTAGATCATGTCATCTAAGCTCCCTTTCCCATGAAAGGCTGGACCAGATGATCTTTCGAGGTCCCTTCCAACTTGGGCTGTTCTATAACTCTATGAAAAGGTGGGAACTGCAACTGAAATGGCCAGATAGGTGATTTGCAGGAATTCCAGACAATGTTGATGAAGAGGACAGCACTACTAGGGAGCAATGGTTTTATGACCTCCTTGGGTAGCAGTGGTGCAATGTGAAAAACGTTCCAACTGAAAATGAAATGCGAGGCTTTGCAAAACTTAAATAGATCTATATTAGCTCTCATCACTCTAAGCAGTTGTTTGTAAACCAGCCCTCATTCCTGCTCCTCATTCCCACTAGAATGTTTACTTTTAAATGTAAATACTGTCTCTACCACAGAAATCAAAAGTCTGACAGGTCAGATTTTGCTGGGGAATGCACAGCTGCTCAGCTTCCCTCAGTCAAGACAGCTATTGGAAGAGAGAAAGCCACCAGAACACCATCTCAACAAGGTTGCTAAATGCTTCTTATGGCCTTATTGCTTCTTTAATGCCTCATTTAAAGGTAATCTCTTACAGAATGTACATAAGTAGGATAATCTGCATATTTAATATTCACAGAATTATACCTCTCTAGAGCTAATGATTTAAAATAATGATCCCATTTATGACAGAGAAAAGGAATTTAAATAAAATATAGTTATCATTTATTTCACAGTTGATTTGAAACACATTGTTGAAATGAATGCTTTGGGCTGCCTGGAATAAAAATTAAATGAATGAAAAATCAATCAAAACTTTTAACCTTTCTAACAGTGCATATTTGGGACAAACAAAAGAGAGAGGCCGTGACTGAAATCTGTATTACCACAGTGATTTCATGTTTTCCACTTTCATGTCTACTGCAACACTGGAAACTCTATAAAGAATATAATGAAAATAAAATCCCTGTAGGTAATTACAGCAGGAAATACTGCAGTCGACTGACTACACCTCCTGTCATGTGACAGAGAAGTAATCTTTCATACCTCGTTCCTGTCAGATAACTGAGAACAAAAATAAGGAGCAGTTTTTGTCAACATGCCTGTATGTCACAGTAATCGTTGCTCTCAGTAGAGCAGCTAAAGTCAGCAAATTGACATTAATTTTAAAATATTTTGAACAGTTAGCACTGAGTCCTATATGTATGTCTCATATGAGTGGATCCATTGAAGTCAACTGGATTGCATACTGACTCAGCTAAGGTCAATGGGAACAGGGGTACCTCCCATGTAATCAAGCTGAGCAAGGTTTATTCTTATATGTGAAAATGTGAGACTAATTCTATTGAATAAATGGCCCTGAAGTCCTTTTATATATTTTTCAAATGTGACTTTACCTGGGGAGTCTTCACTCTTCTTTCATTGTAACTCTTACAACTTCATATACTTTGAACCTGGCACAAAATGAACTCTTTCAGAGAATCTGAGAGTTGCCAAGATTACAGATATATTCTACTTCATCAAGTACATTATGATTCTTTCAGGCATACACACTTCGAGACAGACTAACTTTTCAAAATTCAGACTGGCTTTTATATATTCTGCATAAACAGAAAACACATAAGAAGCATTTTCCAAGACAGAATTACAGAGAAATCTGTGTTGCTTTAGCCTGAAAGCTTGGAGTGGAAAAGATTTTATTCAAAAAAAATAGAAAATAAAAGTTTTCTTGGCAAGTATAATGCATTTGTACTTCCTGTGTGTGTGATTTCTGAACAGTCAGAAAATACTTGAGGAAGTCAGGGTGAAATGAGGAGAGGTATAAGGGGCTGAAATGGAGACAGAGTAGTGCAGATGAAAGACAAGAGTTAAAATATACTGAGAGATGAGTTTTGGATAAGACAAGTTAGAAAGTCTAATACTAAAGTGTTTGATATGCATAAATTATATGTTTTAGCATTTGTCCTTTTTAAATTGCTTTTAATCTTATTTGTCACTTGTTGCAGAAAAGGGAATGCTTTCAGATACCCCATTGCTTCATGCATGCACTCACACACAAAAAAAACAGAGAGAAAGAAAAAGAGGAAAAAAAAAGTCAGCACTGACCAATAGAGAGCATGTTTCTGGACTGAATTCTTTCATTATGAATGAAATAGAAAACCAGTCTCTCTCATGTCATTATATGCTACCTTCTGATGAATAGTCATTTTGAAACGGCTTTTCACTATCATCTTTAACAAATGTGTTCCCTGTACAAATTCAGATATATTTTTTCTTGGTAAAAAAATACAAATTGGGAGGGAAGAAGCATGAAATAACACTATGTGGGTAACTATGCTAGGTTTTCAATTATCTCCTTCTGGCACCTGACTAAAAGCAAGAGAGTGGCCCTGAACATTTTTCTAGAAGATTTCAATAGTGTCTCTTCCAAGAGATTATGTAACATTTGTTCTTTTCTTTTTGGTTGCAACCTGAACCCTGAGATGTTTTAGCTCATAAGAATATCCTGCTACTAGAGTAGAGAAGCTGGTGCTTTCGTCTTCTTTGTAATGTAAGATCAGGGCACTTGGCTTGAGAAAGTTTTTTTTACCTGATTTGAACACTTCTCCCACTGCTTCAAAAAGCTCCCTAGTGCCAAAACCAATTCTGGCAGGGAGAAATAAAAGGTCAACGTCTTCAATGCCCCCATTAAGTTCCTGTCCACTAGTGGTTCAGGTCCTTCTAACCCCTTCTAAAAAATGATGTAGTTTTGAGATATTCCTTGCAGTCTCTTTCCTTTCCCAGCTAGATGTCATTAATATCCTTATAACATTTCCATGAAGGAAATGGGATTGAATCCCCTTAGGAGGGAAGTAGACCTGTAGGTGAGTGAGTATTGTTGTTATACCACCACCACCAGCTTTAAAAAAAGCAAACTAATTTTTCTGGTTATAACTTGCTGTTTATTGTCTGAAAATGCCTACAAGAGGTATTTAAAAGACGTATAGATGTAATGCTTAGGGCCATGGTTTAGTAGTGGACTTGGCAGTGCTGGTTAACGGTTGGACTTGATGATCTGAAAGGTCTTTTCCAACCTAAGCGATTCTATGAGTCTATGATTCTAAGTAGGTGAAAAGAATGAGGGGGATTGACTATGTTAAGAGTGGGCAAGGCACAATGCCACTTAGCCTGGCAAGGGCTGAAGCTCTGCATGAGCTCAGAGGCAAAACTCTCTATCCCTGCAAATTTGTAGTTTAAAAATGCAATATACACAGAGAGTTAGATGACAGTTGAGTGTGTGTTTTAATAATCACAGTTTTGGACCTAAGTTTTTGAATTTTGCTTAAATCCCATTTCTAAGAGCCTTAATAGCATCCCATCCATAATAAATGACATATAACTAGAACTAATGAGGTTAAATTGAGAAAAAGAAATGTCTTTTCCATAATATATTCCAAATAAATATTCTCCCAACCTGCCAACAGTTGTCAAGCATTGGCAATAAGCATTCCAGTGAAAACTATAAGTGCTTCTTGTTTTTTTAGGTATTCAATTACCCTTTTTCAGAAATAAAATGTTAACTATTAGCAAAGTCATAGAAACAAAGCACTACAAAGAAAAACAAAGCCCAAAATATCCACCAACTCAGCAAAGGGAGCAAAGGATTTCAGAGACAATCGGAAGATGAAAGTGATATGAAGGCAGAAGCAGAAAAATATTTTTTAAAACACAAAATCTGTCTCAGTTCTCCCACTTCTTCACTCTTCACTCATGCATATACTTGTGTTAAAAAAGTTTATAGTAGGCCTTCTGTGATAAATGTCATCCTTTAAAAATGTTTCATTAATTTCTCTTCATCATGTGAATACAGGAAAATATCCAGGCATTTTACTAAGTTGGATTTTCTCTTGAATGTGAGCCAGCAATATGCCCTTGCAATAAAGAAGTCTAATGGTGTCCTGGGCTGAATTAGGCATTGCTGGCAGGTTGAGAGAGGTGATCCTTCACTTCTACTCAGCCCTGGTGAGGTCATACCTGGATTACTGTTTCCGGTTCTGGACTCCCTAGTACAAGAGAGATATGGACATACTGGAGAGAGTCCAACAAATAGTGACAAAGAGAAGACTCAGGGGGATCTTATCCATGGGTACAAATACCCGAAGTGAGACTGCAAAGAAGATGAAGCCAGGGTCTTTTCAGTGGTGCCCAGTGACAGGACCAGAGAAAATGGGCACAAACTGGAACACAGGAGGTGCTGTCTGAACATCAGGAAACACTTTTTCACTGTGAGGGTGACTGAGTACTGGCACAGGTTGCCCAGGGAGGTGGTATAATCTCCAACCTTGAAGGTATTCAAAAGCCGTCTGGAAGTAGTCCTGGACAACCAGCTCTAGGTGTCTCTGCTTATGCAGGGGAGTTTTACTAGATGACCTCCAGAGGTTCCTTACAACTTCAACCATTCTGTGATTCTGTGATTTAGGATAGAAGTCTTAAAAATAACAATACAAACCCATAGGTTTTATCCCGATGATACTTAAGTTAAAATTGTGATCTATGGCCTAAATATCATTGGATTTCCAGATATAAATCTAGTCTATAAAGCCAGAACTATATCTCCAGCCAATGGATTGAATACTATACATTAACTGCTTAGGAAAAGGATCATATATTTTCTGTTCTTATAACTTATAACAAGAGGATTCTGTTCTACTTGAGTTTTTAAGACAAAATTTACTATATGACACACATTAGAAAATAATATATAGAGGGACCTGGACAAGCTCAAGGGATGGGCCCATGTGAACCTCATGAGGTTCAACAAGGACAAGTGCAAGGCCCTGCACCTGGGTAGGGGCAACCCCCAATATCAATACAGGCTGGCGGATGAAGGGATTGAGAGCAGCCCTGCAGAGAAGGACTTGGGGGTGCTGGTGGATGAAAAGCTGGACATGAGCCAACAATGTGCACTCGCTGCCCAGAAGGCCAACCATATCCTGGGCTGCATCAAAAGAAGTGTGGCTAGCAGGCCGAGGGAGGTGATTCTGCTCCTCTACTCTGCTCTGGTGAGACCCCACCTGGAGTCCTGAGTCCAGCTCTGGAGTGCTCAGCACAGGAAAGACATGGACCTGTTGGAGCGGGTCCAAAGGAAAGCCACAAAAATGATCAGAGGCATGGAACACCTCTCCTATGAGGAAAGGCTGAAAGAACTGGGGTTGTTCAGCCTGGAGTACAGAAGGCTCTGGGGACACTGTCCTGGTTTCAGCTGGGATAGAGTTAATTTTCTTCCTTGTAGCTGGTATAGTGCTCTGTTTTGGATTTAAGATGAGACTAATGTTGTTAACACACTGATGTTTTGGTTGTTGCTGAGTAGAGCTTACACTAGTCAAGGACTTTTCAGCTTCCCATGCTCTGCCAGGTGCACAAGAAGTTGGGAGGGAGCACAGCCAGGACAGCTGACCCAGACTGGCCAAAGGGATATTCCATACCATATGACATCATGCTCCGTATATAAAGCTGGGGGAAGAAGAAGGAAGGGGGAGACATTCGGAGTGATGGCGTTTGTCTTCCCAAGTAACCGTTAGGCGTGATGGAGCCCTGCTTTCCTGGTGATGGCTGAACACCTGCCGGCCGATGGGAAGTAGTGAATGAATTCCTTGCTTTGCTTTCCTTGCATGTGCAGCTTTTGCTTTACCTATTAACCTGTCTTTATCTCAACCCATGAGTTTTCTCACTTTTACTCTTCCGATTCTCTCTCCCATGCCACTGGAAGGGAGTGAGCAAGCAGCTGTGTGGTGCTTAGTTGCTGGCTGGCATTAAGCCACAAGACACCTGCAGCCTTTCAGTACTTAAAGGGGGTTTATAAGAAACATAGGGACAGACTTTTTAGCAGGGCCTGTAGCGATAGGACAAGGGCTAATGGTTTTAACCTAAAAAAGGGTAGATTTAGACTAGTTATAAGGAAGAAATATTTCACAACGAGGGTGGTGAAACACTGGACCAGGTTGCCCAGAGAGGTGGTAGATGCCCCATCCCTGGAAACATTCAAGGTCAGGCTGGACGGGGCTTTGAGCAACCTGATCTAGTTGAAGATGTCCCTGCTCATTGCAGGGGGGCTTGGACTAGATGACCTTTAAAGGTCCCTTCCAACTTAAACTATTCTGTGATTCTATGATTCTATATATGTGTGTGTATGTGTTTGGATATTTACACAATAAATGCATATCATCCACCAATGGGGCAGCTAATTCAAATAGCACACTTTATTGTACATTACTAGTATGCAATTATATAATGAGAAAAAATGGTGTTTCACTTTCTTTTCTATAATTGTTTGGAAGTTAATTTCAGCAGATCCTTTGAAATGAAGAAGGATTGTTTTTATTTTTTAGAGGTCATTGCATCTTCTTTTGTATATTTCTAAATGAATGGTGTAGATCATTTCCATGATCAATCTCCTATTCCCTAGTTTTATAGAAAGACAAAGACAATTTCAATGAGTGCAGCTTGTTTTTAACTAAGCCTATGTCTACAGGGTAGTTACAACTGGGGTATTTTGTGACTGGAAACTCCACAAAATCTTTAAATAAACTACAGTGTGTTAAAAGCATGAAAGCGATCGTATAAAAGTACAGATTCCACCTCAGGAGCTACCATGTATACCTGGTCTCCTACTGTGTATCTTCATTTTAAACATTTGCCGCCTGTGTTAACTAGACTGAAATAGTATGTGCTTGTACCAGTAATGACTGAAACTTACCGTACATATATCTTCACGCTGTGTTCCAGACTGCAGTAGCCTATGATGCCATGATGAGAGGCAAGTTCATAGCTTCACGCTCTTGTACAGGTGCAACAGTAGCCCTTCCAGCTCCAACAAAGGGGTTGTGTGTGCCCGGCACCTTGAAGCTGCACCATGTTCAAGCTGACATGCTTGAAATGAGACTTTGCTATTGTATTACTGGGTTGTTGAACTTCTATACCACTGGTATTTCACTTTATGCTAAAACGTATTTGAAGCATAATCAAAAGTTATAAGCAGCTACAATAAAGAGAACAGCACTGCGATCTGTCTTTCTATTAGTTTTTTTGGTATATATTTTTAGTGTGTTTTTTAAAGGAAGAGTGAAGAACAAAGAGAGAAAGTAGATGTTTTTTCCTTGCAATTATTCCCTCTCAAACAATAACACTTAGCCTCCAGAGTGCTATAAAGGTCTTAAGTTCTACCTCTGCAAATCTGCGGAGGAAATACAGCTGTTGGGTGTGCAGACTTAAACCCTATTTATCACAAACAAATCCAACAACTTGCTGTTATCAAAATGAGGAGGTCATACGCTCCTGTTCCATCTATTTCTCTCCTCGGCTTTTAGCTGCACCCATTCATTTTGCTAGATCTCTCAAGTGAGCCAGTTAAACCTATATGGCTAGAGGAAAATAAACCAGGAAAAACGTGAGCAGCTTTCTTTTCAATTAGAATGGAACTGAAGTCTTCAGCAAAAGGGAGTTGCTAGAGCTTCAGATTCGAGGTGCTGAAAGGAGGTGAGGTGCTGAAACAGTGAGCTGTTAGCTTGGGTCAGCTGTTCCTAAGAGCAGCTCTCTCAGGACTGCAGCATATCAGAGCCTGTATTATTTCACTTGATGCTAAAGGCCTAATTCAGTTATCTACATAGATCAAATCAATCACATTCATGAAGAGGTCATTGTGTCTCAAATCCTGCCTCACTCTCAGATCTAAGTGTCCAATTTTGAGATGTCAAGACATGTGTTTTCCTATTCAGGAGTCACAATCCCAAAGTTTGTTCTTTCTATACCATTTATATTAAATATTGAAAGGTTCCAATCATTCTGGCACAGCATGTCCTGAAGAGGACCTTTATTTTCTATACAGTATCACTTAAAAAGTGGATACCAGAATTTGAGTTTCTTTTGCTCCTTTTTTGGATATCATCCCAATCTGCTGGCAGCCAGCCCTTCCTACTAGGTTGTAGAGAAGTCTCATTCCACTCAACTGAAGTTCTGTTACATTATGTAGCATAATGGGTAGTCCTTTTGGCTTGGGTTGCAGAACAGCAGCTATGTGTGGTTGTTAGTATACATTTTATGTGGATTTTAGTATTCATGCAATATGTTACTCTTTTAACTGTTTCCAGTATTTGACAACAAGTAAGTGGAGAATCAGAGGATCCAAACTGTGGCTTAAAAATTATAGACATCTTATATGTAAGTATTGCTTATAATCTGGGAATGTTTGATAAAATTCAAAAAGGAGAGAGATCTAAGCAGAAATAAAAAAGAGAAAACAGAGGGATTTCAGGTAGTAATGTTCCTTGTGGGAGCTTGGTAGCAATCACAAAATGATATCTGGGAAGAGGGAGAAAGAAAAAAATCACATAACATTTTTTGTTTTGAAAAAAAAAATTCAGAGGTTTCTTCTCTGTGTAGATAGTGTTCCCTTTGAATTTTTCAGGATTTAAAAAATATATATTGTGAGCAGCACTGGAATAGGGTAAAGCTCATTATCTGAACATACCTCAGGAAAGTCAAAGTGACTCTAAAGCAAGAAGTGAACGGTTTTATTGGATAGTTGTAAGCAACTATATTATTGAACTGAAGCATTATTTGAAGGGAGAACGAAGGGGTTTTTTTTAGTTAAATGACAATTGAAAAAACAGACAAGCTTGTAGGGTTTCAAACCCTTCTTCAAGCTTTTGCATTCCAGTGTCTTCTTGTAAAAGCCCTACACATATTCACATGATGAGTAGCCTTAAACACATGAATATTAATGAAGAGTGTCACTCTTCCCATTCATAAGCATTTGCCTGACTAGCAGTTAAATCCAATATGATAAGGGTCAGATTTTTTTTTCAGATCCTGTCAACTGCAATTTAAAATCAGTGAAGATGGTTAACATTTTTATTTCCTGAGGTAGCCAAAAAATGTGTCTATCATCTAGAATGCCTTTAACCTGGAAGTCTCACAAGTGAATCCCTGCACTCTTCATGGCCTAATTAGCCACCCGTTCAAAATGCCTGAAGTGACCCTTAGGGAAACAGGTTACCGTAGCGATTGCAGTCTTTCAGCCTCTTTGGATAAACTTTAGGAAATCTTTAGTTTATTAGCTCTGTTTACATTATCAATTAAATACATACTTTGGCATTGTGATTTAAAATGTCACCCAAATGGTCTGAAAACTGTATTTGGAAATGTTAAAGAGCAGCCAATTATTGAATTAGCTGAAAAGTCAGGAAGCATTACTTTAAGTTTTTTTATTAATGACTTCCTAGACAGTGTTAGAACCACAGGCAGGTAGCAGGCAAAATACTTTGTAGAAACCAAATATCACATTACAATCAGGAAAATAGGAACTGGGGGACATGGTTCGAAGTTCAGCTATTTATTTACAATTTATAACTGATGAATAAGGGACATATTGCATACTACCTACAGTAGGTAAGGTGATCTTCATCAATTACTGTCTAAATATGTGACATTTACAATACAGCTCTAATATCTACTGCATATACTGTGAACAGTAGCGAAAAAAACATGTAAATATAAGACACACAGAAGAGAAGACAGAAGACAGAAAAATTAAAGGATAGGAAAGAAATTTCAAACAGAGCAGGAATGAGGTACTGTCATCAACTGCCATTGAATATAATTGCAAAACAACAGAGCTGCAGAGC
This sequence comes from Nipponia nippon, assembly GCF_047370975.1. Lineage (NCBI taxonomy): Eukaryota > Metazoa > Chordata > Aves > Pelecaniformes > Threskiornithidae > Nipponia > Nipponia nippon. The sequence continues at coordinate 112,102,945 of NW_028262358.1, read as the reverse complement.
TATATCTAGCTTTTAACTCTAGCTGTCTGTACTCACTATAATTTTGTCCATACAAATCAGGTGAGGAGTTTAGTGGAGAGGATCAAAAAAGTATTAAGTGTATTTACATTAGTATGACCCAGGAAAAACTCCATTTCAGACAACAAAGTTACTCTGTTACTGGTGAAGTAGTATGAATATAGAATTATACCCCCATAATGAATTCCATAAGCATAACAGGGAAAATAAATTTAGCTTTTGAGATTACGTTGTGATATCACATGTGCGAAATGATGCACATGCATGTGAGGAGAATGTGTCAGATGATAGACAAAAATCTCAGATGCAGAAGAGGACAGTCATGCTGAGAAAACTGAAGAACACAGGGCAGCTATGAATACATATAAAAGGGGAAGAAAACACAGAAAATCAGTGGGAGAGACAAAACAACATAGCTATAGCACAGGCGAAGGTCCTGGTTTAGAAGCAGAGGGATCATGCTGTGTCTGATGGTATTCCTCTCCCCTTTCTATTCAGAAATAATGAAGATTAATTTAGAACATAGGCAACTAGAACTGTTCCAGCAGCAAGCTGTATAAGCATAAATTGTATCGTTCCACTGAACTTAATGGACCTATCTGAGGCTTTAATCTGGGCCAATGAATAGAAACACGTGAAGACTTTGATGGCTGGAGAGGGTGTTAGAATGAGTCTGTTTTCTTTTATAAAAGGAAAATATTAGAAATCTTAATGAGCTTGAACTCCGAATACATATCTGATACAAAGAAATGTGACAATTTCTTGTTTGACAGTCTTCAGAAATAGACCTCAAGGACACAGTAAATGATGCATCGACATTGTCAAGTTGCTGGTTTAGTGACTAATTACTAAAAATCTTAAAAAAACCTGAAAGCAGTTTCTGTCAATTCCGCCCCCCCCGTGTCAGCCTAAAAAATTATGTGTAAATTTAAAAATCTTAAAATAACAAAGGGAACAATAACCAGAACATTAGTTACATTGAGGATATTTTTAATTTAATACATATTGAATTTTTCAATTACTGTTTTTTTTAATCTCTCTCTCTCTTTGCCTTTTTTTTTTCATTTTTTCCCTGTATGCTAAGGAGTCTATCACTTCAGAAGTCTTGTAGTATCAGTGGAATTGCTTCCTTAGTTCAGTAACAGTGACAATCCTGAACATGTCTTAGTGTGGTTTAATCAAAAAACACATCTAATTTCTGCATGGTCTAACATCTGCTCTTCCACCCATTCTCTTGGGAACTGCATGAGCAGCCTCACCATAGTTCTTTTGTCTTCTTCCCTTCCTGCAATGAATACTTGGATGCAAAAGTCCACCTATTCCAAGAAGGTGAGAAAAAACATTTCTTCCTCTAAAGTGGTTTTGATCATCAGATTGCCCAGCCATGCTCCCAAATTTCCCAATTTTTCTTGCATCAATTGCTATTCAAATGGCAGTACCCTGGGAAAGAAAAGAGGTTTCATTTTCACTTAATAGAGCTATCCAATACAAACCCTCTTGAATGAAAAAAGAAATGCGCAAGGTTATGATTTCAAGGTGAAAACAGCTTAAACATTAAACTGCATAAGCCAAACCCATCCCTATAATAATTCCAATTAAGGCAGAGCTCAGTTCAGCTTCATATGTGACATTTCTAGGCCATACAAAATGTGATAATTTTTACTAATGCATTTCAGATTAATACTGTCTTTAGTAATGCATTTCAGGTGAATACTGCCTACAGATTTTTAAGATGTGAATGTTCATTGAAATAGTCTTTTTGTCACAATTTTCACTACTCATGTTTAGTGTAAACTGTTTACCCATTCTGCAAAATGGTAGTTAAAATGATATATCTTAGAAATAGAATAGCCATTTTTTCACACTATCTTCACAGATCATGCACACAGAAAAAGAAGCAGGCAACGAGCTGGTTACTAAATAAAGAATTTACAGACAAATGTTACTGTTTCCAGTCCTTTTACTTAGAACACTTGCTTCCAGCATGTTTGCTTTCAGCTTTGCAGTGAAAAATATCCAGGATATTGTTTGGAAGAGATTATATGTAGTTTCATGTGATGCAGTCTGGCTTTTTGTGTGCTGCATATACTCACAGTCTTTATAATTCATGTATAACACAATCTGTCATTAATCTTACATCACAAGATAAGAAGTAGATGCATTAGGAATGCTGGATGAGTAAAATGCCTTAGAAGGAAACTCTAACAGATGTGATAACATGCATACAAAACCATTTGCAAGGCAAAATTTTATAAGATACAGCAGTGATGAAAAGGCAAGATAAAAAAAAAGACAAGTAACATTAAAGCAGAATGATTAATGAAACACTATTCCATAAGATCATGGCAGCAGTATAATGTTGTCACATGAAAAATTAAATTAAATCTTTGAGGCAGGAAAGGAAAGGAACTTGATAGCATCATCAGATTGGCAATATGGACACTCAGCATAAAAATCATTATCTTTAATATAAGTATGTTAAATAGATAATTAGTAGATATTAATCAAATTAGAGAGATATCTGTAGATCTAGATGCTTATCCTCCTAAAGAACTAGATTTTTTCCTACTTTCTAGAGAGACACTGACTGAACTTTAATCATTCTAGAGTATGATGAACTGATTTTATTGCATGAGCTATTTTCTCCAGCAGTGGAATGGGGAAGATAAAGTTTTCAAAATGCAAGAGGAAGAACATTTCTCTTTATTCAGAATCAGATAAAGCTGGCTTAACACTTGGCTCTGAATAATAATTACAAATCCATTCCTTCCATCAATTACTGAACTACTTTCAAGCAAATTCCAGATTCTAAATGTGAATGCCTGCAAATTTTAAATGTATGCCAAACGGATCTATAGAAAAATAGGTGGATTTTTAGCAAAATAGTAAGGCCTTGGTTATACAGACCAAAGCAGTTTTGGATCAGACATTTAACAGAATCCTATCATCCAATAGAAAAAACTGTGACTCATCTGTCATGATGTCAGATTGTATCGCTGAGCTAGAATTGTAGTCAGCATAAAAGTTAGCCGTGTTGATTCTCCTAGTGGTACTCTTATAAGTTACTACTTCCTTGTGAGGAATGGGATACAAAAGGCAGCAAGGGATTTTAAGGCACAGAAAATCTATTATGATTCTAAATCAAAGTCAAAAATCCATATGATATCAAGACACTCTTCTAAATTAGAGGCCACAGATGGAAGCACTCATAACTGATTGTCTGTCAGAGTTGAAATAAAGATACAGTTTAATTATATCCTTACAGCAAATACAAGGACAGGAAATGTTATAAAAATCTATAATTCTGAAGAAAAGGTTGCTATCTCAAAACACACTAAAAAAATGGGAGTGCTTATCATCTGTACTAGCAAGGATCATTTCACTTCAGCTATATAGGTAACCATAAAGAAACAGTATGTACCCAGGCTGCAATGTAATTTTCAGGCTGGCAATTTTGTGGTGTGCTAACTGCCTCTGATCAAGGGGTGCCAAAAGAGCTGAATATTTACCTTTTGGTAGGCACTAGGAATTTCTGGGGTTAAAATGGACTAGATCTTACAACAATTTTAAAGAGAAATGTTACATGACCAAAAGTGAACAAATAACTCTTGGTTACAAATACGCTATTTTTTTTTTTTTACAAATTTGAGTAATCATAATTAACCCCTCATTGCTTTTAGTGTCACTGATATCTCCTCCATTATGGAGAAGTGCTTATATTTCAAGTAAAGTAGCTTGAAGTAGATTAAATTCATGGGGTTTCGTTTTTTAACTCCAAGACAAACAGATAGGTTTTAAACATTGAAAGCAAAGTAAATTAAGTGGCCTCTAGGAGCTTGATTCAGTGTTTTCCGTCTTGTTTTGGAAATGTTTTCACCCTATTTTGACAGCAGTTCTGTAAGATTCTGAGAATTTCATGGTCAAATAAAAAATCCATTGAAATCAACAGAGGTACCCCTTGGCAATACTTCCATCTCCAAGTGAAGAGAAGATCTGAAGACTAGGCAGGCTGAGGACCAGGACCCTCCTTGCATTCTCTGTCCACAGTGTTGCTTGCAGCCCAGACATAACTCGGGCTTTGTGGGCGAAGTGAATGCTGGAGCCTGGAAACACGACAACAATGACGTCTGAGTATTTCTTTGCTAAATCCGTATCAGAAAACAACAGTACACAGAGTTTCCAAGTACAGGGTTTGTGCTAATGCAGCTAATCTTCTCACTCTTCTGTAAAACCATGCAGTCCTGTTCAAGCTGCCTGTTGGGAAAGGCTGTTGGCTAACACTAATCATGATGGGGCATAGGGTGGGAGGGAGTTTGTTCACCCAAGCCAAAATGCAGCCATTTTTTGATCAGGCTATTCAGTGATAAGGAAAATCACATACCAGTCTTTAGCCCTGTGTCTGGCCTTTTTCTTTACTAGCGTAGATGCCATCCAAGTCCCTGAATATCCTCTGGAGTATAGTCTGAGGAAGACTTTTAATGTGGTCTTGAATGTTTATAAGGTGGATATTAGGAGAATTTTGCTGTTGAGGAAAGACCTGGACTCCAGTTTAACAGATGGTATATCCCACTGAATTCAGCAGGTGGCTGGACAAACCTGTGGAGAAGTAAAAAGGAAATGAATTCATGTTAACTTGAATGTAACTTGCACAGCAAATGTTTGATCCAGCTAGATGCAGAAGCCTTTAATGAGATGTTATAAAACTACTGAACTGCAGTATGACAGCAAATGCCAGTTTATGTGCTTATACTGATATATATACACCTGAAAAATATATATACATATGCACATATATATTTAACATATTCAGAAAGTAAGATCAGTATTATTAGAAAGCATTCAATGTGTTGGTCTATATGTTTGCAGTTATAATATTTTGTCTAAATACAGAATTTGGCATTTTAACAAATAAAAAATCCTTTCTTCTAGGAGTACCCTGTCATGGTTTATAACGGGAGAAATTAACATAACTGTAAAGTTGATTACTACCTCTGCATCCAATCTTCTGGAATACTTGCTGTTTCTCTCTAGGCATCTGTTATTGTATGACAGTTATTTAATTTTTTAAAACAGCAGTATTTTTAATTTAGGTATAAATCAATTCATGTGTACTGTTTGGAAAAGAAAACCTACAGTCACCTTGAAAGACAGTCAATGGATATACTTTTTTGGTTAAAAATGTAATGGCCATAACAACCTTTATGTACATTAAAACTATAAAGCAACTGAAAAAACAGTTATTAGTGCTAATATCAAGATGCATCTAGGAAAAGTCTATTTAGCAATTTTAGTTTCCAAAATATATGTAGATGGTCTGAATTCTTGCAATAAAAAAAAAAAGTCTTTGACTATTATATCTTAAAAGATGCAGATTTTATTAGTGCCAAAGAAATGTAGTTAACCTGAGAGAACAGACTCTGATGTTGCCTTGTTCATTAAGGTAGTTGTAGCCATGGTATGTTAGCAGACATTTCTGCATGTTCTTTGTGAACATTTCACAATGAAATTCTATAGAAACCTCTGACAATGATGTGCAGATAAATTAAAAAGTCCAGGAGCTGTACACTTGGAATGCATTTACTCAAAGAAATAACTATTTTATAATCACCTGTTACACAAATCGAAAGCAGATGTTATATCAGTAGTTCATAGCAATTACACTAATAGTCCATATTTGACAATTTGTCCTACTAGTAAAAAAGATGGGAAAGTCACTTGAATAGCTAGCTAAATTATTGCTATAAGATGGAGGGGCAAGGTCAAAATTTGATGTTTCTAGCGAGAAGATACATATTTGATGTTTCTATTTAAGGTCTGTCGCTTATCATTAAGGAGTGATAATGAATCATTTTGGTACCAAAGATATATTTCCTCTTTTCCTTCAGTCTCTTTTGAGCTGTTTTGTCAGCCTGTTGCAATTGCAAGCTTGCAGTCCCTCTTGCAAGGCAGTAGCAGCAACAGGGCTTGGACATTTGGTTTCTTTAAGCAACTCTTCCCAAGTGTCAGTTTTGCCTGCCTCAAGCTATGACCATAACAAACAGGACATAATCTAATCTTTTAACTAGGTTATCAGCACTTTGGAGAGGGATGATTTTTTCACCCAAATGAGTTATTATCATGCAAATTGCCTGAAAAGTTGTTAAAAGTGATAGTAAATTTTATGTTGAATGAGCATTGGTCTTCTGCTAAAATGGATTTAGAAAAGATCGCCAATGAATGACTGGGAAAAAGATTTAAGAATACAATTATAATTTTCAAAAATACGAAAAAGCTTCTTTCAAAGCATATAGTGAAAATAGTTCTTTATATCTACCAAAGGTAGACATGCATATTAATAAAAATATTTAATAAAAATAATGAGCCTAAATTGATTCAAAATATACTTGATATAGATCAGGAAATCAGTTAAATACATTACCTAGGGAGACTGTGTAATTCATAACATTAGACCTTATTTGAAACAGACATATTCAGACAATAACAGACAATAGCATTCAGTCAGACCTGGCCTAGACCCATTTGGTTATGGGTTTGGTCTGAGCAGTAACCTAGACCAAATTATCTCCTGAAGACACTTTCAAGCCTATGGTTTTATGACTGCATTATGCAGCTCATTGTTTCTATTCTGAAAAATGACACTTTGTGTGTAAACTGTGAAGAGTACTGGGACATCTATTAGTATTTCCTAAAGGAATCTTTTGCAGATAGAAGTATTATTTAAAGCTCTATCTGCTACTTTTATAAGACTAAAACAAAAGGCATGTTCAGAGAAAGTGATTCTGAGCATCTGTGTTGGTGGCTCTCACTTTAGTAACATACAGCATTGCACTGAGACTTATTTTTTTTCCTCTTCAGAACTGGTTCTTCTCATGCTAAGAGGGTTTTGGCTTTTTCACTTGTTCTTTTCTTCTTGTTTCTAGTAATCCTCAAATTACTTTTTCCTTAGCATTGCTATTCATTATTACTGATTGCATTTTTAGATGAAATAAAGAATTCTAAGCATTTGCTTTTCATATAGCTCCATGTATTGAATGTTTTATACTTTTACATACAAAAAAAAATACTGATAGATATAGTCATGTTATTGGCAATATCAAAAGAAAAAAATTGTTAGTCATTCTAGAAAGGAAGGTGATTTTCTTTTGATTTGGGTAGCACTAATTATTTCTGCCTGAGATACATTCAACGCAGCTGTGTCAGAGTTTTTTAGACTTCTGTCTTTTTTTCTCTTCTACTTCTTATGGTTTTTTTGTTTGTTTGTTTGTTTGTTTTTAAATCCTTCGCATACAGCATAGCCATAAGCTTATGGTTATCATTTAAAGACACACAGATATGATGCAATGAAAATATGCACAACCTACTTTAGCATAGTGGATGAAATAGTGTGTGCAGAACTAGCTCATTAATAAGTTTAATAGATCTAGAGGGCTCTCTAAAATACAACAAAATTGGTTTTAAAAATGTGACCAATGAGGAAAAGTAAAAAATGTCTGGATTTCTCTGTTCAGTTATAAGAAAAAACAGAACTACTATCTCTCTATAATCATAGTTCAGCTTTTTTAAGAAGTATCATTAGTATCTGAATTAGTAACAGCTTGACTGATCTAAGGAAACATGAGCTTTTTGCAAGATATGCCAGTGTGCCATAGCATTATAATCTTGAGTCCTTAGCTCAGCAAATGGACTACTAAAATGCTTTGCATCATTATGGCTTCATCTAATATTTCTGTCAGCCCACTGCTGTATTTTAGCAGTGCTGTGCTGTGCAGAGATAACTAGTCATAAGTAAGTGAACTTTAGTACTGGAAACAGTGACCCTGAATCAAGCTTCAATTTCCCCTCCTTGCTAGTCCTTTATGTTACATCAGCATAGCGTATGCATCAGAAAGACACATCTGACCCTCAGGCCAACACACAGAGCGAGAAAAATGCACTCTGTTCAAAGCTAGTCCCTCCAGTCCAAAATAAAGTGTGCAAAGAAATAGATGCCTATTTAAGTCACTTTTTATGGAATGAAGTTGAGGGTGTCAAAGTTATGAGGTATATTGTGAGAGTGTGCAAGGGCATTTGAAGATGCAGAGCCTGTTAGGGCAGGGTAGGAAGGTGTTACAAAGTACAGAAAGAGATGGAGCTGGTGCATTCTTGTTTGTGATGTCTGCTGGCAAATGTTGTCCTTGGCATGAGCTGAGAGTGTAGTCAGGGAACCAGGACCTGGGACTGATCTCTGAATTTAACCAGCCAGTGTAGGGAGGAACACCGAGAATAAATATATCTGCTCTACCTACTAGTTCTGTGATTAGCTCAAGAATTTCTACATAGCTCTGAATTACGTCAAAAAAATCAGCCACTTATTTTATTGCTGAAGACTTCTGCTTTTCCAAACCTGGAGTATTAGGCCTATGTATGGATTTGAAGGACACATACAGATTTGCAAGAAAATAAGAATTGTTCGAGTTCTAATATCTGTTTTTCCCTATCCTTGGGGAACCAAGATGGATCCTTTTGGAAACTTTAAGACAAGAGAAACACACCTGCACACTCAAATTCAAAGACCAGTGGTAGAATCATAGAATATCTCGAGTTGGAAGGGACTCATAAGGATCACCGAGTCCAACTCCCTTCTCCTCACAGGGCTACCTAAAACTAAACCATATGACTAAGGGTGTCATCCAGATGCTCCTTGAACTCTGACAGGCTTGGTGCCATGACCACTTCCCTGGGGAGCCTGTTCCAGTGACCAACTCTCAATGAAGAACCTTTTCCTAATGTCCAACCTGAACTTCCCCTGATGCAGCTTCATTCCATTTCCTCATGTCCTGTCTCTGGTCACCAGAGAGAGGAGATCAGCATCTCCCTCTCTGCTGCCTCCCTTGCGGAAGGTGTAGACTGCAATGAGGTCACCCCTCAGCCTTCTCTTCTCCAAGCTGAACAAACCAAGTGACCTGAGCTGCTCATTGTAAATCTTGCCCTCAAGTGGTATGGGAGGTCCTGCTTCAAATCCCTGCTCTTTTTCCTGGAATATTTAACAACAAAAACTTCTGATCAGCTGTAAGCACAAAACCAGAGTTTTCCTTAAGCAAAGTAATTTTACCTCATCCATAAATTAAGTTTGCACCTTAATAGGGTCAGTAATAGGATTTAATTTCAAAATATAATATTTTCCTCTATTTCATATTGCAGTATTCCCAAATATGAGACTTTATAATGTATTTTTTAATAGGAGGGAAATAAAAGAAAGGAATTTCTTCTTAGATTTGATAAAAAATGAGACCATCTCTCAAGGAATGAAAAGTAAGTGACAATTAATGATAGCTTTTAACTGATAACTCTAACAGAAAAGTATTCAAGACTGGATCCAAAATAAGTAAACTTCATATTGTCTATTTTTCTAAGAAAATCAATTATTCATTCCATAAAACTGTTGAGTCCTGAAATTGTTCCCAGCCATAGGTTTTCCAGTTTATTACTAAATTATCTTTAATGAAAAAAAATATATGCAGTTTTAGAATCATCTGTCTCAATTTTTAGATTTAATTTATACTACTCCGTTTAAATTAGGGACTGTATATTTTTCTGAACATATTCATTAGATTCCCCACATCCTTAATTCTTTGGACTATTTTAATGTCAATGTTTTTTTTTTCTTTAATGTTTTTATTTGGATTGCAGTACTGAATAGAATGTTGTTTGTTTTCCTCAGCAACCTCTGAATTCCAGAACAAACCTGGACCCTGACCTATCTCTGTTTACGTAACTCCCTTGATCATGGTATATAAACACCTCTCAATTTTGACTGCAATTATCCTCCTAACACCTTGCTATGTATAAGAAAGGGACTGTATCTCCTTAAGTATTTTGTAATAATTTGTTATGGTCAGTGTTTTAGAAATAATTATTTTAAAATTTTAAGTAGCAGTATCTACCTAGAAAAGTATTATCTATGGCTTGTCTAATATAGATACCCAGCACAGTTATTCAAAACACAGAAGTCAGCTTCTGGTTCTGCATAAATGGAATAGATGCAAGCACTGTGAAACACTGCTGTCCACATTTTACTGATTGGGAAGAGCTATAGACAGAAGCTAACCAAATAGGAACAGATCACAGAAGAATTCTGCTACGAAGCAAAGTCGCTTATCTCAACCTTAGGCTATGGATTTAAGCATGGGATTTACTTGTCTCTAACCAGTACCTCTATGCTGCTGGCTGTTTCTTCTGGAATTGATGGCAATCTATGTTCACAGTAACTTATATGCATAAGTTATACCTGCAGAAATACTTCTTACTCAAAAAAAAAAATGGAAGATAAAGTTTGTCATAATATAGGGTTTAATAACCTATGGAAATCAGCAAGGGATGAATTTATTTGCTTTTTGCACATGTGTAAAACGATAATGAGAAGTTCAAGAAATTTCCTATCAGACAATGTACAGTGATCTTCACTTCTAATAGAGTGTATATCTTTTTCATTTCCCCGTTTTTCTCACCTTTAATTTTATCCAGCTTTCTAGATTAAATAGTTAACTTACGTCTCAGAGGACAATCAAACCTCTATTTCACATTGATTTTGAAGAATCACTTACAACTGCATTATTATATATAACACAGGATCTATTCACAGATGCACATAAAGAAATTTGATAGCAGGAGTGGAATCATGCACACCAGAGTGGTTAGGCAGTATGAATCTGTGGCAAGTTACATAGCTCTAGTGACTCCAATGGTATTAGAATTCAAGTTAAAAAGGATTCAAAGGGCTCTTTCTTTGCAAGTACTTTCTACGACAATTGTGTAATATTTGGACATCTCTGAGGAATGGTAAGCAAGTGATCTGCTCTAAAATTTATACCTGAGATATTTAACACATGACTTTAAAACTTGAGACTCTCACTAGCCTTTTTTCTTTCTCTCACCTTCATTTTTAGGCTCCTCTCTCCTCTACTGACATTTTTGTATTTTGGTCATCATCAACAATATTCTTAAGACATGACTATGTACATCGTGTCTCATGTTTCTTAATTACTATGGAATAGGTGGAGCTACAGAGAAAACTGACTGCCACTGTAATGACAAGGGTCAGTCTGGTTGCAAAAGTTCAGTAGAGAAGTTTCAGCTACATTTCTAGAAATTTAGCCACACACATCATAATTTTAAATAAATTTTGAACTTTTTGCTCTTCCACCTTAAATGGATTTCCTATCTTTAGTCTTTTTTGTTGTATTTTACTCCATAGTTTTTCTATGTCATCTCTCATTTATTTCTGAAATAAAATGTAGAATAGCCATGTCACACTGCACATTTCAGGTGTCAGGTGAAAATAACAAAAGGCATAACTACATGTCGCTGTTTAACTCCAGTCAGTAAATATGCACCACACAGCCACTCCCTCCCTCCCCCTTACTGGGGGATCGGGGAGAGAATCAGAAGTGTAAAAGTGAGAAAACTTGTGGGTTGAGATAAAACCTGTTTAATAATTGAAAAATAAAATAAAATAAAATAAAATAAAATAAAATAAAATAAAATAAAATAAAATAAAATAAAATAAAATAAAATAAAATAAAATAAAATAAAGCAAAGTAATAATAATAATAAATTGTAAGGAAAAGGAAAATAACAAAGAGGGAGAAATAAAACCCAAGAAAGACAAGTGATGCAAATGAGAACAATTGCTCACCACCAACTAACGCCCAGCCAGTCCTCGAGTAGCAGCGCCCCCTGCCAACCTTCCCCCCAGCTTTATATGCTGAGCATGACGTCATACGGTATGGAATATCCCTTTGGTCAGTTGGGGTCAGCTGTCCCAGCTGTGTCCTCTCCCAGCTTTTTGTGTAGCCCCAGACTACTCGCTGGCAGGGCAGTGTGAGAAGCAGAAAAGTCCTTGACTCTGTGTAAGCACTGCTCAGCAGTAACTAAAACATCCCTGTATTATCAACACTGTTTTCCAGCAAAAATCCAAAACGTAGCCCCATACCAGCTACTATGAAGAAAATTGACTCTATTCCAGCCAAAACCAGCACATTCTCCACCATGGCCACAGATGTGGGGCTCAAAGGTTTTAGCACATCAAAAAAGAACAAATGAATTTGCAGATAATGACTCAAAAAATCTTTAAGACATTGAACTTAAATATTAGCACATATGTTAGATTTTAAAACCTTTGTATACAGTGTAGATCTTGGATATGAGATAAATAAATATTATCTTCTGGAAACAATCTTTGTGTCTAGTCTGAGAATCTATCTACTCAGAGACACTGATGTTGCACACTAGACACTTTACCCAAGTTACATAGAATCATGGAATTGTTTAGGTTGGAAAAGAACTTTAAGGTAATCAAGTCCAACCATTAATCTAACACTGCCAAGTACACCACTAAACCATGTACTTAAGCACCACATCTACACATCTTTTACATACTTTCAGGGATGGGGACTCAACCACTTCCCTGGGCAGCCTGTTCCAATGCTTGACAGCCCTTTCAATGAAGAAACTTTTCCTAACACCCAATCTAAACCTCCCCGGCACAACCTGAGGCCATTCACCTTCTCTGTGGTAACATATTTAAGAAGCAAGGGGAAAAAAAGGAACCCCTGCACAACTGCAGCCAGAGTGGGGAGTGAGAATATGTGAGAGGAACAACCCAGCAGACACCAAGGTCAGTGAAGAAGGAGGGTTAGAAGGTGCTCCAGGCACCAGAGCAAAGATTCACCTGCAGCCCGTGGTGAAGACCATGGTGAGGCAAGCTGTCCCCCTGCAGCCCATGGAGGTCCATGGTGGAGCGGATATCTACATCTGCAGTCCCTGAAGGACCCCACGCCAGAGCAGGTGGATGCCCGAAGGAGTCTGTGACCTCGTGGGAAGCCCATGCTGGAGCAGGTGTGCTGGCAGGACTTGTGACGCCATGGGGGACCCACGCTGGAGCAGTCTGTTCCTGAAGGACTGCACCCCATGGCAGGGACCCACGCTGGAGTAGTTTCATGAAGAACTGCAGGCCATGGGAAGGACTCACATTGGAGAAGTTTGTGGAGGACTGTCACCCGTGGGAGGGACCCCATGGTGGAGCAGGTGAAGAGTGTGAAGAGTCCTCCCCCTGTGGAGGAAGGAACGGCAGAAACAACATGTGATGAATTGACCACAATCCCCATTCCCTGTTCCCCTGCACTGCTGGGGGGAAGGAGGTAGAGAAATCAGGAATAAAGTTAAGCCCCCGGAAGAAGGGAGGGATGGGGGGAAGGTGTTTTAAGATTTATTATTTATTTTTTCATTAACTTACCCTAATTTTATTGGTAATAAATTAAATTAATTTCCCCAAGTTGAGTCTGTTTGCCCATGACGGTCATTGCTTAGTTATAAATGGATTTGGGAGCTATATTAAAATTACCTAGTTGGATTTATTATTTTGATGTCACAGTTGTTTCACAAGACCGTATAAGAAGATGTGTCCTGACAATATTGGATAGAAAGCTTTTGAAATTACTTGTAAGTTTTTGAATGCAGATTCTTTAGCAGTTGTAGCATTTAGTAGACTTTAGTAAACTCTTTGAAAACAATCCTTTATCACTACTTAAATGTCAGTCTGATATATTTCTTGATAGAACCTTGAGAATCAAATTTACAAAATGAAATAGTATTACTAATTCCTCAAGATATTCAAATATCAGTGTCACGTAGGACATGCCAAATTTTTCCTGTTCTCCCAGTGTACACCGTTTTGGCAATATTATACCAATATTAAAAGAATGGAAGCTGCTACAAATTCGTTCAGATGTTCAGATTACTAAGAGCAATGCCAAAACGGTTGGTATCTCGTATTCTACAGTTTATCAGCAGTGTTACTGGTATATGGATTTTTATATAATCCAATTATATCATTTTGCTCTGCATTGATATATAACTTCATTTCTGTGTATGTGTTTGTGCATGTGTAAACACACACAGAAGAGAATGCATATGCAAATTATATACTCCACTAGAATTTTATATTTTCTCAGAGATGGCAGGGATTCATAATTACATAAATATATATTCTGCTTCTAATGGAACAAGTCATAAAAGTCTGCATGAGTTTCCCAGGGATATCATATTTTAAAGAATTATTAAGCGCTAACACTAGAATGGTGCTTTTTTTTTATGTTGCACTGGATATGCAGAGATGGGAGAAAAAGAAGTAGGAGTTGCTCCAGGATACTGTGAGAAAGAAAGCTCTAGGACTTACTAATGAATGTTATTTTTTATCTTTAAAGCACTGTTATATAAATTGTATTAAATGCTTTCCTGTGCATGAAAAGGATTTGTATTTGTGAGGGGAACATAATATCTACAAAATCACTGAAATAAAATACTTCATATTAGAACACTACTATGTTCAGTTCCTAACAACACAGAATCACTGAATTTTGCTTCTCTACATCCCATTTAATATCAATGCAAAATATCTGTAAAATTCACAGGCTTACTGAGTGTTTGGTTACTCAGAAGTTAGTATAACTTCTAACCTAGTTTTCTTTTACTACTTGTACAACAACCACCTTGTACGACCTCACAAAGTTGCAATAGGGCCAAATTTGACATGGTTTTTCATAGCAAGGATTTGCTGCACATGATATTTGGCATGCTTTGGGAGCATTCTAAGTGCCACAATTAAGCTATACCTGATATGTCTTTACTGGAGTTTGTCAATGTACATGAGCTTTAACCAGTGTCAATTTCATCAGGATGCGTATCAAGATAGATAATTTTTCTGCTCCTTATTTGTATCAAGTCATAGGAAAATTATGTTCTTTGCATGTTCAATATCCTCTATAAACTTCTGTGTTTAAAAAAAGGTTTAAAAAAATTAATAAACATCCTTTCATTCACCATTAAAAATATACGCATATTATTAATTTAAGTTTCAGTATTGCTGAAGTTCCAGAAAAGATTTAAATTCTTCTATAGGAAATATAATAATAAATAAGAAAACTGCACTATTAGAAACAGTTTGTAGTTTCAATACAAATCATGGAAGCACAGAAAAGCATGATAATTCTAAAGAGCAGACATCAAGTACTAATTACCATAAATATTCATGTATTTATTAAAAAATATTTAAGAAGAGCACAATGTTCGTGAACTAAGGGATGTATATGCAATCCCATAAATAACCTACGGAAGTTTGTGTTAGATCCTTTTTTCTGCAGCTTGTAACTTTTTCACTGCCTGAATCTTCCACACTTTAAGGAAGACTTAAATTACTAACTGCCTCACTCCAATAGTGCAAACACTTCAGAATACAGAAAAAAAAATCCTGAAACAAATAATACATAACTAAGAAGTCAAATGCAATCATTGTTTGCCATTTCTTATGTACTCTTTACATAAGGCTCAATAGTTAAAAAATAAAAAACATATCAATAAGCTCTACTACCTGAAAGCATACGCACACATTAAATAGATTTTTCTCATCAAGGAAGTGCCATTGATGCTTGACCTCACTGACTTCATATCAAGCTCTGTAGCCAAGCTCGTAACTTTCCCCATCTATGGAGTTTTTTGCTCTGTTTCGTCATTTTCAGTTTTGTAGTTTGGTGTTAATAGACTAACTGTATTTCAGGCATATTGTAGCTTAAATATCACAGACTGCACTGTTTCGTTGTCGGTGGCTACTTTTTTGTTTATTCATTTTTGCTTGCTTGTTTGTTTTGCTTTGGTTTTTGAGAGAGAGTTAAATGGTCTTATTGTGATGGTAGCCTTAGGCAGAAAGAAAGAGTAATTACTCTGGCATTTATCACATCATATCCTATGTATTATACATGTTCTGTAAAGCAGTGGTCCTCTGCATCAGAACTGGTACACAGCACATTGTCTATGAATCTCCCACTGCATGCACTGATCAGAAGAGTTAAAACTCAGTTATAACTGAAAGAACACAGAGCCACCCATACACTGGTACTCACATCATGGGCAACAGACCAAGGATCAGCAAAACCAGCTGCATCCCTTTCCTGTACGCTTGTGAGAATATACAGAAAATATACACATGCACTGGAAGGGGAAGAGGAAGGGGAAGAGGAAGGGGAAGGGGAAAGCGAACAGGACGGGGAAATGTAAGGAAAGGTGGCCATCAAGATAGTGACAGAGGTTCAGAATTTCTTTCCCTAATTCATTTTCCATAACAAATTCAATAGAGCTTAAAATGGAGGTGGCAAGTGTTAAAGAAAATACTTCTTTGAAAGGAGAAAACAAACACTGGCAAGGTCATGAGGATCGCACACAGTTCCGTGAAACTGGGTCACAAAAGATTGGTTGTTAAGCTTTTGGAAGGGAACCATAAATCATCATTAAGGATCTTGTATCTCCAATGAGCTATTCTTAAGGGAAAGAGGTAAGTCTGAAAAACTATTGCAAGTGTAGGTAACTTAAAAAAAAAAAGCGTATGTGGAACACAAATGAGTGTCTTAGACCTGCAGGAGCATGCCTAGACATGAAAAAGTCAGATTGTGAAAGCAGATATAATAAAACTATTTGAGAGTTACTGACTAGGGAATCAGGAGAGATGCAGCAAAATTAGTAGTGGGAGAAGACTGCTTTTGGGAAAGGAAATCTACTTACTTCTATTTTTCCCTGAGGAAAAGGGGAAATTTACTGTCTGGAGAATAGCAAATACATGTATAAATTAAAAAAGAAATCTTCCCTATGTTTAATTCTATATTTTTCTCCAACCTCTTAAAAAGTGTTGTGTTGACTAACATAAGTGTTTAGGTGACTTCACCACTGATGAGAAAAAAAACATAAACCAGCTGTACCTGCTTATGGGAAATGAAGACTGCGGATTTGTGCCTCTCTTCAGTCCTGTTCAAGTGGCACAGAGAAAAAAGGTCTGTCTTAACATGCTCTGCTGTGGAGTAATTGCAGTAGATGAGCAAAAGGAATGAAGCTGAAGGACCTCTCAGGAGATGAGAGTAAATGACATTGGTCATTTATTGTTGGTTACAATGACATTGATCTCTGCTAATGTAAAAGTGAAGGAAAAAGCAATGTTCAGGGCCAAAGAAATGTTTCATAAATTGAATAGAGGAAAAACTGACAAGGTTTTAATGACTTGATTTTTTAAAATTTTTTCCTCCCAATTACAGCTAGAAGAAAGTACTTACCTCTAAATAACTGAAATTAAACAGTTGGTTAACCAAGGCCTCATTATTAAGCAAATAATAACAAAAACTGGACATCTTTTTCCTTCATTTTCATTTGTTGCAGTTATAGCACAAGGAAGATACAAGCATACCTGAGTGATTTCAAGACAGACAATGCTTTTTAAATGATATTACTTCATGAGACAGAAAAAATACCATTTAAAATTAAGATAACGTTGGGAACTTCATGTGGATCATTCACCTTGACTGTTGCGTGCTTTTTAAGGTTATGTCTGTTCAGTTCTGACCACAGAACTCAGCAGTACAAAATGTTCTTCTGGGTTAATTGCTTGAAAATGCATTGAAGTCTGGTTTCCATGGCTCTTCTACTCACAGTCCAGACACTACTAAATCTGACAGTACTCAAAGTATTGTAAAAAAAAGATAATTTCAATGGCATATTGGAAAAGGTAAGCAGAAACTCACTGTTGACTAGCTTTTGTAGTGCTGAAAAAAATAAATTTAGCTTGATCTTTTAATCACTCTCTCATGATTGTTCGCACTTTCTTTTTAGAATCATAAAATCAGAGAATAATTTGGTCACAAAAAACCTCAGCAGGTCTCTAGTCCAACCTCCTGCTCAAAGCAGGGTCAGCTATAAGATCAGACCAGGCTGCTTAGGGCTTAGTCTCGTTGGGTCTTGAAACCTTCAAGGCTGGAGACTGCACAACCTGTCTAAGCAAGATCATACTACAGTAGATCTTTTAATAGTAGATCTCAGTAGACTTAAGTAGATCCTCTAAATCCTTTAGTAGGTCATCCTATTTCTATAGAAGCATTTTTTAGCTAGAACTAGCACAATCCAAACAACTACTATAGACCCTGGGATCTTAGTATGTTTGTTCCTCCTCTTCATCTAGTTACCACATGCCTGAAGACACCTGAAGACACTTGAAACTTTTATTTTTCTTTACTGAAAGGATAGGAAACCCTAGAATTAGCTGTAGAGCAAGCCCTTGCATGTGGACACCTAACATAGTGTGGCTCCTGGGTGGGAACTTGCTCCTGGGTGAAGCTGGAGCTCCTGCTGTGTGGTATGCTTGCTTCCATGCCTGGTCTACTCTGGGATCTAGGCTTCCAGGCCTGGGGAAGCATGGTTAGGAAGAGAATACAATGCTGTTGAAAGGCACAACTATAGTGCAAGAAAGTGAAAAAAACAGAGGCTGGACTTGGGGGACTGTATGGTATCATGAACATTTACATGGAAGGCAGCTTTTCTTTTATTAAAAGGCAAATTCACTTTAATTAAATGGCTTGGGACACTGCTATAAAATCTTCCTTGTGTCTTGTGGTGCTGAAGGTTGACGCTGTTTAACTTCATTTAGCAATGTTTAACATTGTGTGAGGCAACCAGCCATGGAGCTGCTAAAGATTTTCATTTTATATTTTTCCACCAATGGATAAACACAGGATAGGTATTAAAGGAGTATTACCAATGATTTGCTCCATGTATTTCTCTGAGGTAGAAATTTCATCGATTCAGCCTAGAAGGCATGGGTAGAATTAAGTAAGCCTAGCAAGAAGGCACTGGGAAGCAGTGTGAAGAAGCAAGACCTGCATTATTTCTTCTGTAGCTGATTGAAATTTTAGTACATTTTAGTCTTCTTTTTGGGTACACAGTCTAGGAATCAAAGGTCTGATAGACAGACATGCAAAGCATTCACAGTTTCAAATTAAAAGGAGCCACACTTTGAAACTATGAAATTGTAACGCTAAGTGCTCTCAAAAATCAAGTTGTAATCATTTTATACTGGACAACCAGAGATAACATTTTTGTTAAAAGTTAAAATTTTAATTGTTCATCTTCAGATGAAGGAAAACCTTCCCAAGGCCTTTTTAAGGCTTTATCTTCCTACCCCCTTGAGAGCAAGTTATCTTCTCCATTCATAACAGTGGCATGCAAGTATATATGTTCACATGCATGAATAAGGAAAGTGTTATACTGATATTTCTAAGTATGGGCTTTATAATTCTATATTCCAAGCATGATTTGAATAAGATGTCTCAAATAAGGCATATTGGCCATGTCTAAAACAGTGGATACAAAAAGAAGCATTGAAATGACCTTCATTTAAAGGGAGCAGCAAGAGCAGGCCTGGTCCACGAGGGAGATGAGCCAGGAGCTGAGGGTGACAGGCAGGGCATTGACCTGGGCACAGTTCTGCAGGATCTGAGCAGGACCACATTGGTGACAGTGACAGGTTCTACCTACAGTCCCAGAGAAGACAAGGAAATGAGTCATGTCTTGTGTCCATCCAGTGAGGAACAGCAGAAGACAGGTCCAGGGACTGGAGACAATATGTGACCTACTGGGTCCAGGGTCCATCTAGGAAGATCAGTTGGGACAGCAGGAAGCAGGCCTGGACACAGCCTAGCTTACTCTATAGATTATGCTTGCTAATTTTAGGGTTTTCTATCCTTTCATTAAAGAAAAATAAAAGCTCCAGGGAGCTAGTCAGGACCAGTAGGGTCTAGAAGGGCCTTCAGGTCCCTGACAAATGGTTTTCCTGTGAGTGGTTATCATGTGTGGCCAACTTCTGGCTCACAAGTGACTCTCATATCTGGCCAGATGAAACAGTGGTCTTATTGAAATATACCCATGTTACTAAAGATTCTTTCAAAACTTATGAAAACATTGGAATTGAGCTGAAAATGAATAATGATGTTAATTCTGGCATTTGTTAACTTCAGAATAGCAAACCTGCACTGACAATATTTTTTTCCTGGCATTGATTTCTTAAGGTAATATATAAATGAAGTCAAGTTTCTTTTTCTTATTTTTCTCTTTTTTCCTACCTCATTCCCCTGCTCTGTCCCACCATCCGTCTGTCCGTGCCGCCTCCCTCCCCCCTCCGAGTTCTGTAGGCAATTAAGTTTTGAAACTGAAAAAAATAAGGGAAAGGAAATTACAGCTTCTAGGAATCAGGTGTGATCTTCACATCATCTGAAAATAAGACAGATGAGAAATGTGTCCAAGAAGGAGGCACTTGATTTTCTAAAACCTCTGATTCTTGCTTTTAAAGAAACAAGTAAAAATACTAAGACAACACTTCACACCTTTATTCTGTTTTATGTGTCCCTTTACATGGGGAGTGTCAGATGAGAGGAAAAGAACTTCTTTAATCTTCAATATAGGAAAGAAGATGCAGAGAGAGAGTGTGGTGGGTTGACCTTCGCTGGTCACCTGTTGCCCACCAAACCGCTTTATCACTCCCCTTCCTCAACAGGACGGGGGAGAAAAGTATGATGAAAAGCTTGTAGTCAAGATAAGGACAGGGAGATCACTCAGCAATTACTGTCATGGGCAAAACAAACTTGATTTGGGGAAATTAATTTAATTTATTACCAATCAAACAGAACAAGATAATGAAAAATAAGAACAAATCTGAAAAACAACTTCCCCCCACCCCTCCCTTCTTCCCAGGCTCAACTTCACACTTGACTTTTCTACCTCCTTCCCCCAAGCAGCACAGGGGGTTGGGGAATAGGGGTTGTGGTCAGTTCATAACACATTGTCTCTGCCACTCCTTCCTCCTCATGTTCTTCCCCTGCTCCAGCGTGGGGTCCCGCCCATGGGAGACAGTCCTTCATGACCTTCTCCAACATGGGTCCTTCCCATGGGCTGCAGTTCTTCATGAACTGCTCCATCGTGGGTCCTCCATGGGTTCACAGGTCCTGTCAGGAGCCTGCTCCCATGTGGGTTTTCCACGGGGTCACAGCTTCCTTCAGGGCACATCCACCTGCTCCAGCACGGGGTCCTTCATGATCAGCAGAGGGGCAACCTGCATCACCATGGTCTTCACCACAGGCTGTAGGGGAATCTCTGCTTCAGTGCCTGGAGCACCTCCTCCCTCTCCTTCTTCACTGACCTTGATGTCTGCAGAGTTGTTTCTCTCACATAGTCTCACTCCTCTCTCTCAGCTGCTGTTGCGCACCTATTTAACCCTTTCTTAAATATGTTGTCACAGAAGCACTACCAACATGGCTGACTGGCTCAGCTTTGGCCAGCAGTGGGTCCGTCTTGTAGTTGCCTGGAACTGGCTCTGTCTAAAACGAAGACAGCTTTTGGCATCTTCTCACAGAGGCCACCTCTGTAGCCCCCCACCACCAAAACCTTGCCACATAATGCCAATGGAGATATTGTCCCAAGAAAAATATTGATTCTGAACGACTCATACTCATTCCTCTTCTGTGGGATTTCTGTGGCTTTGGTGACAATTTTGTAGACTGATAAATTTAATTATATTTTTACAGTTCTTAAATTCTTTTGGCACTGATTGACATTCCTATAGAGTATAACAATATATAAATGAATCTTCCTCTTCTTGCTGTGAATTATGACATATTGTTTATCACCAAATGTTATTTTTTTCCACATGATTGGCATTCCAGATAGACCTACTTGGAAACAAATCAATTTCTTTTTCCTAAAGATATTCATTTTGAGGTAAGTGTAAAGAATATCAACCTAGAGAGTTAAATTACTGGAGAAGCTATAAGCAACTGACAATAGAACCCTTTATTGCTAAATACCAAGTAGGTCTCATAGGCAGAATGTGATAAAAATTAATCCTTCAGGATATACAAAGCAAGACTGAGACAGATTGACAAGAGTGAGTTTGATAAAGGGTAAGTAACAAAACTGATAAAGAATGAGTCAAGCTAAAAGAATTTTATACCATCCCCCTAACTACCTTCAAATCATAACTAAATGTATCAAAAAATTGAAGTAGAAATGAGGAATTTTTAACATAATGCTTTAAGAAAAACACAGTAATCCTCTGCAAAAAGACCTGAAATAAAATAACTATTCTGGAAAGTAATTATATGTATATATGCGATGAAAGATTATAAGGATTCAAGACGATTTGTGGGTTTAAGCACTTAACGGAATTTTAGGATTACTTTAAAGAATGTATGGAGAGATGACATAAAAATACAAGTTACACAAAATAATTTCAGTACTAAATAGGCTCTCTCAGAAATTAATGAGATTTTTAATTGACTTCAAAAAAAGCAGGAATAAATTCTCAGTAGAAAAGTTAATAAGAACTTTGTTTTTACCACAAAGTTATAAAGCATCTGACATCCAGATATTGGTAGAGCTGAAGCCCGTAGCTTTTGCTTGGATGTATTTCATGGGTTCTGTGGTACTAGGACATATGATTGTAAAGTTTATGTGACAAGAGTAGGTGGCAGTGCATCAGCCTCTGAGCAATACTTGCTTTAGAGTAATACTGTTCACAAAAAAAAGTGTTGTCATGTCTTTGTTACTCTAAAATCTCAAGGCTTTTTACAGCTCATCAGTAGATTAAGTGGACTCTTCCTCAAAGCATCAGTTGTATGGACAACTGGATTCATAAATCTTCAGGACCATGTGGCAGCTGAAGAAAAATCCTGTGAATGTTTCAGCTTGTGTTCCCTATTTCAAACAAACCTTCTTGACTCCATATCAATCTCTTGCTATGTTGATGGTTCAGTCCTGGAGGTCTGGGATTTCTCTCTCCAAACTTGGAGCCTTTGCCATTTCTCTAGCAAGCTTTCTGCTCCTGGTACTATATCCTTTCTTTCTTCTCCATTAATAGTCATTTTTACAAAAAATTAGTAATCTGATTTATCAGGCAGGCTTTGCTGTTATCCATTAAAGGATAGATTTGAAAACTGATGTGTGAAAGAATTGTCACCTCTTTTTACAAGGGTATTCTATTTAAATTATGCAAGTGCTCTCAAATTTGGTTAAGTACTAGGTACAAGAATTTTACCAATATGTCTATGGACTCCAATATAGAGGTAAAAGCAAGTAATTGTACGCACATTTAAAATGTAATGTATAGTCTAAAGTACAAAAAGAGAATTCCCAGTCTCAAATACAACTTACTCATCTGAAACTATTCCCAAACTCATGCCAATGGAGGCTGCTTTCTTTTTTTTTTTTTTTTTTTCTGTAAAACAGACTAAATTCTAATATTAAAACCCCTGTAGATCTTTCTGGCTCATAATCTTCCATTTCATCAGTTGGCTAAAGGTGAAAATATCACATTCCTCCTACTCATCATGGATTTACAGGTGAAACATATTAAAGAACTTCTATATTTTCAAAATGTCATTAAGGATGGCAGAAATTAAACCAGTTCTGAGGAAGGGCTATCTCAGAACCTTTAATGTTATCTCTCCATATTTTCAATAGAATTATAATGGTCTTTCTGTCCTCATTGATAAAATAGAGAAACATTTCTTCGAGCAGGCTCACCTAATCATGCAAATTTTGTTTATTTTATCTCAACCGATTCTCTGTTCTTTTCTACAACTACTGAACTAAATAGGTTGCTGTAAAAGAACCCTCTCGCTCTTTTAAGTTATGTTTTATTATTTTAATGTTTGATTTTGCAGACCCTAAAAAATGTTCCTTTCTTGCTTTTGAGGCCAGTAATGAGTTTGTCCATGTTTTAATGATTTAATTTAAATGTAAATGAAAAGTCTGAGTATAAATATTTTTTCCTACGCCTGATCAGGTTCACATACAAGAAAAGGTGAAAGGGAGGCCATTGATCTTCGGGGGAAGAATATCTGCAAAACTAAAAAGTAAAAGTCCTAACAATTTGTATACTTCTTCAAAATTAAGTAAGAAAATAAGTGAAAATAGGTTAGTAAAATAGTTCATAAGGGCAGACATCAGTTACTCTTTCTGGCAGCTTTAGAAACATTTCCAGTTCAAACTATTTGAAATCCATTTGCAGTATGGCTTTAATTCCACAAATATGAATATTTTAGACTTCTGGTGAGCCATTCAAAACACACAGAAAGCTGCTGGAGGGTATGGGCTAAGGCTTAATGAGAGTATTAAAGGCTTACTTTTGTTATTGTGAATTGGTACATTTGGTACATCAGTTTGGACTGTTGCTTTGTGCTGCTAAGCATTCAGGCATTATACCAACGTCAGATCCCACTATGCTTTGTCCCAAAAAGCCACTGAATTTGGGATAAGTGATAGAATGAAAAAAAAAAAAAAGAAAATAATGATCACAAACACCTAAATACTTTGGCCGTTCTAATCAAAACCGTTAGTTAGATAATGTGAAAACAGCCAGAAAAGAAACATGCACACTTTACAACCCTTTAAAATTGTACTCATAAAAGCAAATGTATTGTTATGTAAACTATTAAAGCAGAAACACAGCATCTGAGGAAATATTGTCACAGATAACTGTATAGCTAGAAGGGGATTTTTTTTTTTTTACTTTGAATATCTGATCTTACCAGATGACTAAATAGTGACTAAAACGCATTCTTTTTATTAATCTTTTTCATATCTGAAATAGTTTTTCATGGAGGTTTCAGTTTCATTAGAATCTCCTTGGGAAATCAGTGTCGTGATACTAGTTAGAGTGACATTATAATCTGGAAAGTGGCTGTCACCTTCTTAATCAATAGATCTACTCTTCAGCTCTTATCTACTTAGTGACAAGAACAAATTTTTAAAACTTTTTTAGGCCTTCTGTCCTAACAGACTTTATGTGTGCTGGATTTGATTTTTGTCTTCTGATGTCCATCAGCTGAATTATTTCCTAAGTTTTAGCTCCAAAAACAAGCTCTAGCTGATCACATCTGTGCAACCCCAACTACTTCAATTACTAAATTTGTAGATGGACTCTCACAGGATTCTTAAAAATGTACTTTTCCAAAACGGATATTTGGGGTTGGGTGTAGACTACCAGAGGATGTATTATGTATCCATAATAATTTTTCTTTGCACTTAGCTGCAATATGCTTGTAGCAATGTGAGCTTTCCTGTCTATCAGGAAAAAGCATGCTAGGAATCAATGGCAAAAAATTCTGATTGTAGTTTCTAATTTAAATTTAATGTTCAACTAAAAGTAAGCAACCACTTAAATAGTTTATAAGCTAGAATGGTTACTCCATCGCTATTTTTTATTATTAGTAGTATTATTAGTATTATTATTAATATTATTTAATTATCTGTCTTTTTTATCAAAAAGATGCAATCCACTTCAGCTGAGAATTAATGTGTGGAAATTCTATAATCTCTGTCATAAAAGAAGCCAGTTTAGATGACAACAATATTCCTTTTCACTTGATAATTTATAAATATAATAGAATTTATGAATGATAAGAACAGAAATATATTTATCATTAGAAAAGGGGTTTATAATATGCCCATTTTCACTTCACAGTGCAAAAAATTATATCCTGGGTCACATAACAGGAAGGTAATTGTAGAGGTTTCTTGCTTCTTTCATAGCTACATCTGGTTCTGAGTGGGAAAATTTCTTCTCTTACAAAAAATATCAGTGGTAAAAGTATGAAGCTTTGCAGGCACATGGATGCATACACAGGATGTATGAGTGCGTTTTTTTAAATTTAGCACTGTGTCATTGTGAAATTTGGGAAATAAAACTGAACTTAAGCAATTTTTTGTTTGTGTGGTTGGTTGGTTGGTTGGTTGCTGCTATTTTTTTATTTAAAGCCGGATGCTAGATAACTAGCAGTTATGCAACAGTTTTCTTCCACTGGCTTTGTTGAATTACTCCTAATCCTATTTTGTGAACTCAGTATAAGAGTGCCACTCATTTCAGGATTTTAATGTTGTGTGGGGTTTTTTGTTTCTTTCTTTGTTTTGTTGGGGTTTTTTGTGTTTGTGTTTGTTTGTTTGTTTGTTTTGTTTTTAAATAAAAACTCATTAAAAGGTACCATTTTCATTTCTTTGTTGTTACTTGCCTCCTATGGTCGATTTTGTACATCCTTTCTCTTACATTCCTTCCTCTTCCTCAGATGATGCTTTTCTTTCCTGTTCTGCTCTCACAAGTTAGTCTTAGGCAAAAAAACCCTAAACCCTAGAAATAAATTTTATTTGGAGTAAAATTTTGATGCTCTGACCATTACTCTTGCTACAGATGCTCAGCTGTGTCCAAATGTAGCCAAGATTCACTAGTTGCCTAATTTTACTAGGCAGTAGTCTTTGTACAGGTAAGTGGAAGGTGATACCTTCTGGTTCATAAAGTTATCTGGCTAAGGGCTTTTTAGTATAAAAGAAATAACAACTAACAAGGAAGGTGATAAATTAAACACAGAAACTCAAACATTAAGGAGCAGGTGATAACGAGACAGTAGGTAAAACTCAGGTGGCTCTTCAGACACTGACTGATGACCCATGAGAAGAATCACTCAGGAATAGCCTTCAAGGAGGTCAACCTGAGCTTTGTAACTGACAAGAATGGGGAAACATGATAACCATAAGTATTATGGGACATTTGAGGGGGCTTAGGAGAAAGGCCAAAGACAGGGAAGGGGAGGGAAGGATCAGAGTTGACCAGAGAGGAACAAATTTTGGAAAAAGAAAAGAAGAGGAATAAAGGGGCCATTGCGTGTAAACAGGTTGCAGATCACTACCCTTCTCTGGCCATGCCTTGTGCCTGATCACTGCAATCTATGCTATTCACTTAGGAAATCGTTAAGTGTTTTGTTCTGTGTAATCTCACTCTGTATCTTACCTGAGTGCCACAAGATCTAAATATCAGCAACTGGGAAAGGTGCCACAAGCCACCAGGCTCATAGATCTGTGTGCCAGCAACTGGAGGGACTGAGGTGTGTTTACATTCCTTCAGTGAATTTAATCCTCTGTAAGTGTATATGTAATTCATAAGTCAATATCAAGTGGTGAGTAGGAAAGCTGTATATTGGGTAAGGGGCCCAGGATCCAGGCCTGGATATTAGACATGCTAAGAAGCTGTGCAGATATTGACATGATCCGTGAATATGCATGTGCTTCTGAATCTAGACAACGTGGGCCTGTGTGTTTTCACTAGTGAACCTCAATCCTCTATGTGTGCGTCGGCCTGTCTGTCTGTCTGGGATACACACTCAGCCTTGCTACTGGCTAAATGTGCAAACAGGAACATCAGCTGGGACAACGAGCACGCCCAGATGGGCTCCAGTACCCAGGCAGGAGGAATTCCCAGGTTCAGGTGTCTGGGGAATTTGGCAGCCACCCATAACGTCCTTCACCGTGTAAGGTTCCCTATAGCACAATAGCATCATTTTGCTCAAAGTGGAAGGAGAGTTTAAATTAAACTCTCTGATAGAGTTAGAAGTATGGAGAAAGAAGGAATATCAGGTGAGCACCAGAACAATGAAGGCCATTGCTTGGGTTCATAAACATGTCAAATATCAACTAGAAATAAACCACATCATTTTTTGCTGCAGTCATATTGCTTTTGAGAAGTCCGTGATATCTGACTCACACTCAGAAGCTGTTACTCATAATTTATGACTGAAAAAAAAGTAACTTTCAAAAGAAAGAGGTTTTCAAAGTCTGTTTCTCTTTTCAGTTGTTTTGCAAGGTTTTAAAAATGATCTGTTGCTGCATGGTTACAGTACTGTTTGATGTTTTTTATTGCACATTGTCAAGAGTGTAAGAGGTCTGCTTTAAGACTGCCAATTCCAGTGCTGAGACTGACTTACAGTAGCCTTTTGTTTCTAGGATAAAACTGCAGTATCTAAATGAAGGGTTTTAAATTCTGCGGTTCAAAGTCAGTGCCTTTTTTTGGTGATCAAAACATTATTTTCCTCTCTAATTCAAGTTCTACTTTAAGAAGTATTTTAAAGATCCTTTAAGAATCATCTGTAAATATTCGCATGAAAAGAGACAGAGGAAAGCAAAACACATAGGTGCAAAGAAATATGGTAACGTCAGGGGAGTGATCTAAAAATAATGTAAGTTGACAATTGAGCTCCATTTTCAGCTTACAACTTGCCTGTATGCATTGTCTTCACCTAGAGCAGGAAACGGATCTGGGAGATACTGAGCAGAACGTTAAAATTGAGTCCATTGTTTGGCAGGCACCTAAGCAGGAAAAAAACCCCTAATTTGAATAGAACATAGATCAGAATAAAAAAGACATTCTGGAGTCTTTCAGGCTAATGAGATCACATCTACCTGCTGGTGCTGTGCTACAAGGCCACTGGAGAACAAGAAATGGCACATGGGACAACACTGACCAGATGGATGAGAAAACATTCACATTGAAAACAACTTCAACCTGGGAATCATAAAATGACAGGCTTGCCACAGATGAAAAACTGTCATCCAAGGATGATATGGGATCTGGACTGCTTTGAGGGAAACAGAATCTAATACAGCCAATAAATTTTTCAGGACAGAAGTCTTCATCAGATAAAAGTCTTCTAATTTTTTTCTTTTTAATTAGCAGTAGTTAGTAAATTTCTGCTTTTCTTTCACTGTAACAATGCTAGTTTCAAAATCTGAGACAGAACACAGAGGAAAATTTGGGGACTATTGCAAATTTACCTCTGAAATACAGCTAACAGAAAGATCTTTGCAGTCATAGTGATAATGTAGGTACAACAGAGTTTCTTGGTATGATATTATTTGGAAAAACTGTCTCTAAGACACATTTGTTCTTGCAACTGAAGCCACATCTTTATATGTGTCTAAGAGGATTGTTGCCTTCTTTGAAATACAGACAATATATTCTGCATTATTCTTAGAGTGAGATTGGGTGAAATAGAGGTAAGGACATGATAACTGCATATAAATGTAAGGGTTTGAGAAATGCTGACTTATGCCATCCTGTTTTCAACAAAATGTATGTATGTGTATGAGCACAAGCACCAAATAAATGTTGGTTCAGTATCTGATAATGTTCTAAATGTGCAAGAAGTGCTAAGCTTACAAATGCATGACATCTTTAATAAAGATTCGGACTTATATCCTTTAGTCTCTCCAATAAAAAACAAACTAATAATCAGTACCATATTTGTAAGGATTTCTGCACACCTATGATCATGTCCTGATTCCCCTTGACAGTGACTTTTCAATGCATTAACTGATACAGACTTGTGTTTTTACAAAAGAATCATTTTCATTATAGGAAATATCAATGCTTCTCATAAACTACAATAGTAAAGTCAACCTATTGTTTCCTGCTCTGCTGGGAATGCATTTGAATCCAGCCTAGACTAGCACAATCAAGACTAATTTTCAGTAGATGTTTTCAGCTGTTACAATTTGGATTCTACTTAATCTAAGACTGTTGGTTTTTTGACACCAGTCCTTGGCCCTGAATTGCAGCATTTGGTTTTGTAGTAGGTCAAATTCCTTTTTTCCTAAATGGAAGTATTAAGAGTTCAGAATTTAAAGGTCAGAGAAGACACGGATACGTTCACTCGTCTTCCCTGGACAATACCTCCTACAAAGACAATCAGTTATCACAACCAGTTACCAAGTTATTGCTTATCTACAGGTTCTTTGGAGATCTACAGAATAAAGAGCACTGTTTCATTGCTGCTTCTCAGGATTCTGTGAAAAGTAGGCTGCAACACCAATAGTAACCATGTTTACTACAGCAGACTTACGTAAGCTATTTAGCTTGTTTCCCTATGCCTAAGACTATATGAGTTACTGTCCAGAATACAGGTCTTTCTCCTTGGACTAGAAAGGGAGTCTGTATTAGATATCAAAATTTTTAGGGCTAAATTTAGGTATGATGAATCCTAATTCAAGAGTTTTGACAAAATCCATATGGCAAAATTGTTTTAGAAACCAAAACAGAGCTCAAAATATCCGGTTCTACAACCACTCTTCTGAAGTTAAGAATTCAAATTAGTTGCACACTCTTTCTGTAAAGCCTAATAATTATTTCAAAGACACTGCTGTAATGCACTCTTTTATAGAGTCTTCTTATCCTCAAGAAAGTAAAGCAAATGAATACACAATTTTGTGAGTAGTATCCAAGCCTGAATATAAAAGGATGGGGCTCTGTCTTAATACAGTTTATTTTAATTTAGACAGAGATGTGCAGTAGTGTTGAAAAATTTTAAATGC
Source organism: Nipponia nippon (assembly GCF_047370975.1). Taxonomy (NCBI): domain Eukaryota; kingdom Metazoa; phylum Chordata; class Aves; order Pelecaniformes; family Threskiornithidae; genus Nipponia; species Nipponia nippon. Next base: position 112,072,894 of record NW_028262358.1, on the reverse strand, counting down.
TGCTGTAGCATGTTACTAACTTTGACTGAACAATAGTCCCATCAGAGAGAAAGAGAAAATCCATTTCTTTCATAGAGGCAACCCATCTTGAATCTGTAAATGCTTAGCCAGCCAGCTGCCTGGAAGTTTTACAGCTGAAATTAGAGAAGAAATCAATATATCATCCTTCAACTGTCAAGTATACTGTAGACATTTATAATGAGCATATACATAAAGGAAAAAAAAATCTATTAATGACATTTACTTCAACAATAAAATAAGTATTGCAAAGCTTTTGACAAAGACAAAAATAAAGGATTGTGGTATACAATGAAAACATATTAGACAAAGACCAGGTCAGATACCTTTAACCTTCTGAATTATCATGCCTTAACCCCCAACATCCAAAAAGAGTCTTGAAATCAATCTTTATCAGACTTACTGCCAAGACCAAAAATCAATCCACCCAAGGGATGAACATTGCTTTTTGCAAGTGATACAGTGATACTTTGAGCCATGGCATGTCATAAAGGTCTTACAACTTAAAGAAAATAGGTCAGTTCAGAATCACAGACAGGGTGAACGTGAGAGAAAACAATATGCCTTAAATAAATAAATAAATGAATAAATCCAACCATAGAATTTTACCAATGCATTTTGCACAATTTTGGCATTTTTTTCATAGAATCATAGAATTATTAAGGTTGGAAAAGACCCTTAAGATCATCAAGTCCAACTGTTAACCAAGCACTGCCAAGTCCACCACTAAACCACGTCCTCAAGCACCACGTCTACCTGTCTTTTAAATACCTCCAGGGATGGAGACTCAACCACTTCCCTGGGCAGCCTGTTCCAATGCTTGACAACCCTTTCGGTGAAGAAGTTTTTCCTAATATACAACCTAAACTTCCCCTGGTGCAGCTTGAGGCCATTTCCTCTCATCCTATCACCTGTTACTAGGGAGAAGAGACAAACACCCACCTCACTACAAGCTCCTTTCAGGTAGTTGTAGAGAGCAATAAGGTCTCCCCTCAGCCTCCTCTTCTCCAGGCTAAACAACCCCAGTTCCCTCAGCCACTCCTCATAAGACTTCTTCTCCAGACCCTTCACCAACTTCATTGCCCTCCTCTGGACACACTCCAGCACCTCAATGTCCTCCTTGTAGTGAGGGGCCCAAAACTGAACACAGTACTCGAGGTGCGGCCTCACCAGTGCCGAGCACAGGGGCACTATCACCTCCCTGGTCCACCTGGCCACACTATTCTTGATACAAGCCAGGATGCCATTAGCCTTCTTGGTCACCTGAGCACACTGCTGGCTCATGTTCAGGTGGCTGTCAACCAACAGCCCCAGGTCCTTTTCCACCGGGCAGCTCTCCAGCCACTCTTCCCCAAGCCTGTAGCGTTGCATGGGGTTGTTGTGACCCAAGTGCAGGACTCGGCACTTAGCCTTGTTGAACCTCATACAGCTGGCCCCGGCCCAATGATCCAGCCTGTCCAGGTCCCTCTGCAGGGCCTTCCTGCCCTCCAGCAGATCAACACTTCCACCCAACTTGGTGTCATCTGCAAATTTACTGAGGGTGCACTCAATCCCCTCATCCAGATCATCAGTGAAGATATTGAACAGGACTGGCCCCAACACTGAGCCCTGGGGAACACCACCCGTGACCGGCCACCAACTTTGTTTGGGTTTTTTGTTTTTTGTTTTTGGGTTTTTTTTGGTATAATACCCAGGGTAGGGGGAGGGCAGGTAATTTAAAGGTAGCTTACTTACCTGGGACTATTCTATGAAATGCATCATACATTTTATGTACGCATGGTAGTGTATATCATATACGAACATAAAGCTGGGGAAAGTGGGTTTTGGGTGAGATTTTTTGGAGGGGTGGGAGTTGATCTGCCTGCCTCCATGGTGCACTTCCATCTATATATTTCCAGTTTTCTTCTCGTGGAAGAGAGGGAAGTGTCCTTCAAAGTCCCTCTCAAGCACAGATTCTTCAGATTCTTAAGGACCTTGAAAGAAAGGAAGGAGGGATTGTGTAAATGGTTATACAGAATATCTCTGAGCAAAGAAGAAACTGTTGTGGGTTTTGGTTTGTTTTTGGTTTTGTTTTTTCTTTTTTTTTTTTTCCACTGAGTGCTTGTTTATTCTTGCTGTCATTAAAAGCACTGCTATTCTACAAGAATCACCTGGAGGAGGATCCCACAATACCTACTTTGCTAGAGATCTACAAGAATTTCCTCTGCAAATGGTGTAACTAGAAACACAGCAAAGAAGCTATGTTGTTTAGACTCTGACGGACTATACCTTTGTTCTGATGGAGGATTGCCTCTTCACCATTTTGTAATTGAGGCAAATGCAGTGAAGTCAGCATCCCCACTAGTCTATTCCTCTGCTGAAAAGCGCAAACCCTTAGAAATCTCAGTTATGGATGAAGAGTTATGTTGTCATCTGAAGTTGCCTAAATCTGTCAATATAAAAAGCAAAATATTGCATATTGCACAATGCTCACGAGGGCTTCATCTCTCTTCAAGTGTCAGTGTCACGTCTTCACATGTTCAGACAATCTCCTTGGGCATGTGGGTTAAACACAAAGTTGAGTGATAAGATGTTTCTGTTATACATTACAGGCAGCTGACTGCAGCCATGCTTTGAAGAAATCTGCCACCGCAGGTGACAAGCCTAGTGCTTGAAATCCATGAGCTAGTTCAAAGACATACAGCAAGCAACAGAAGCAAAAAATATTGGGCATGAATAAATAACCTTTCAAGATGTAAAACAATGGGTGTAAATACAAAAAATAGCCTAAATAACTCACCACAAAGGTAAAAATGTTCTCCCCTGAGGTGGTTGTAAAGAACTCTGAGAGACTGGCATGTCCCGTCTGCACGCAGACAATAGATGCTAAGGTACAAAATTACTAGTAACCCTACTGATATACTACTGAACTATTCTCCACCTCTGGAACTTGTATGGCTGTGCATTCATACATGTAGTGAGAGATAGATATAGATAAACAAACAAACACAATAAGTTTGGATTATGGTAAATGAAGCCAATATGTTTGTATTAAAACCTGTGTACCATTTTGCCATAACATTTTTTCTTTTTGTCACGGAGAGCATATTCTTTTCTATTTTTAAATATGTTTAGAAGGTGAGCTTCTTAAGACTGGCAGAAGATTGTTTTTCATAAACATTAGAGAAAATACTTCCTCAAGTGAAGCCAGTAAGTAATCTGAAAGCAAAAAAGAAACCATTTGACTCAGACTGTAGGTAGAAATTATTTTATCAGATTTGTTTAATAATAATAAAGTTCTTGTTATCAATCAGTGATTTGCTTAATATAAACCAATCTACTCCAGCTTCCAGACACATTGGCGAGGAATTCTGATCAGCAGCCATTTTGCTCAAGGTCCAAAAATGTATTTTGACAAACCTTGGCTTGACTCCCATTTGTTTCTCTAGCATGCATAAAATGGAAGATAAGCTTTGGATGCATTGAAAAGAATAGGAGAAACCAGAAGCTGACAGAGACAAAAATAAATGAAAAAAATGAAGGCACAGAGCTGACAAAGCATCCAACTCCAAAAACCTCTGAGAATAAAGTAAAGTAATAAATAGGAAGAAATAGAAGGCAACCTCAAAAGATTACATTTTGAGTGCTCACTTGTACAATTTAATAGCTACAAAAGTTTGAAAGTCAAGGGTGTTGGTGCAAAATTTCACAAATATCAAGGCCACCCATTCAGTAGTATACATGCCTGTTATACAAAAGCTTTCTTGTAGTTAAGTAAAGGACAAAGGGGAATAAGATGGCAAAGAAGGTACAAAGCTAAGACACACATTATGTCTTTTTCCCATGGTCAACAAAACAACCAAGTTATCACTAGGTCTTCAAATCTGGAATTCAGTTAATATTTTGTTTGTTTGTTAAAATTTGCAGCATCTCAGGCTTTCTATTTCAAAATGAAAAAAAGAATACTGATCTTCATTAGATATTTAAAAAAATATATCTTTAAAATAATGATATATAAGTTCATCCATTTATCTTCCCTCTTTAGGCATTACATGAAATGTTTAGACTATCACTTGAAAAAAACCACATACTTTATTGTGTAATCAGCTAATACTGGTAATGATGAATAAAATGCAAAAAATTCTAAATTAAACTGATAGTATCACAGTCTGAAGTAGTTCCTTTGTGCCCTTGCACCAAATCAGAAATTTCCAAGTAACAGGAGAAGTGTTAGGAAAACAGATTTTGTGAGTTTTCTTCTGTGAGTTGCATCAGTTCACTGTGGGTTTTTCTTCAATAAAACAAACATATCACATATGGGGAAACAAGCTTTTGCTGCAATTAAAGCCACACTTCCATCTTTGAAGGCTTGCATCCACTTTTCCTCTGGCAGATTTTTTTTTTTTTTGTCACTATGTAATTCATCTTTAGCCATGCTAGTTTAATTTTAAACAGGTGTCCTCTAGCTGTTCTTATGAATTTGTTGTATTACTTAAATAATCGAATTTGCCAGTATTTGGAAATTTCTTCAGCAGAAAGGCTTTCCTTAATTTGATTCAGTACTGCTATTTCAACTTTCATTTTAATTCTGCTTTGCAAAGTTGATAAGAAGAAAACTCTTGAATAACCCCAGCTACTTAGCTCATATTAATAAAACCTCTCCTCCTTCCCTGTAGGGACAGATTTAATATTTATTACTTTACTGACACTACCATGTACAGTAAGTATAATCTTCACTTTTTCTGAGCCATGACAGAGTTCAACAGCAGTTCAGAGAATTCCCAGTGTCACACTACTAGTCATCACACTTATGTTATTTGCATTACAAATATTTTCTCCATTCAAACTGCAGAAATTAATGCAGGCTGATCATAAATGATTAAACTTGATGTAATACCTCTATTTAAATTGTAGATTGCAAATTGACAATCTTTTTTCTCCCCAGACAGTTGCAGTTTAAGAGATTACTATAAAGTTTCCAAAACATTAAGTAATATATAATGAATTTACAAGTATAACACTGGACAGCCACATGCTATTATATTATCCATTACTTCCCATCAAAAATCTCTTTTCTGAGTTTTTATTAAATTTTTTAAACTAAATCCCCTGGTTCAAATTTTCCATTCTTAGTATGCATCTCAGGATGAGATTTTTGAACGTTTTCAGTGTTCTGTGTGTGTGCGTGTATGTGTTTTCAGAGATAACAGACAAACAAACCAAAAAACCCAAAACCAAAGCCAGGTATCTTAAAAAGATCATAGTGCAGATTACTTTTGGAAGCACTTAGATTCCTCACTTGTAATAGAACGGACTTGCAATTTGGCATTTTGGTGGTGTTTAACAAGCTATAAAAATATTTCCATTTTCATGTTGTGGTGTTCTTTAAAGAGGGATATGAGGTTTGGTTTGGTTTTGTTTTTTTCATTTCCTATTAAAAACTTCCAATATTTGGTCAAGTTACACTATTTGTAATTTATAAATAAAATTAGAAATCCTGTGTTTCATATGCTCTGTATATATCCATTAAAATGGATTAAGTTTCCAAAGACTTTTTTTTTTTCTTCGATAAGTATGCATCATGCCATCCCTGAGGCATGTTCAGGTGCTATCTGGGAGAAAGTTAGTTAGCATAAGTCAAAACTATGTTAACAATTTAACAGTATGGATGGCTGCAGACCAGTATTGTACCTGTACCATAGCTCTGTAGCATCTACTAGTATAGATGTCACATGATATATAGATGTCCTGATGGTACTCCTGCAATATTATGTATGAAGACATCTGATACAAATACAGAATAGAGAAGAGTTGGAATATAGGAGGAAAAGAAACAGATTATATGAGTAGGAGTGGCTAGAAGAGGGGGAATATGATATGAATTGTGTGAAGAAAAATGGAACCATGTCAGAAAGAAAACTGAGAGCTAGTAAAGGAAAAAGATGCAGCGCAAACCCCACCATGTACAGACTGGAAAATACTCATCTAGAAGACAAAAAAAGGGAAATAGAGTGAGCAAATGTAGGACCTGCATTATGCTTTATACTTTTGATAGGAAGTTTCTATCTGTGTGCAACCACACTTTTGGAAGGATTTCAGGATGTCTAGTTAAAACTTAGGCAAAAAAAGGAACAACAGGATTCATCTCAACTAACTATAGTCATCAACAAGAGGTATTTAGTCCAAATAAGTTGTCCTAGGTTTTCTCAGTGCTTGATGGGAGGAAAACATTGCAGGTGATCAGTTTCTTCTTAAGACAGTTATCTGAGCTAGTGGAGTATGCATCACTCTCTGGAAATGCCAGTCCTGACCAGATAGGAATTTTGACTAGGTGGCTAAAATTTGATTACATGAATCACACCTATCAAGGGAAATGTTAAGGTATACAGGATGCTTTAAATATTTACTTTTTCCTATTTCTAGAAACATTTCTCTTATTGTATTATCTGAAAAATGTAAAAAATACATTGGTCCTTGAGTTCATTTTCCTAAGATTTGTCACTTCAATACCTGATATTTTTAGGTGGAATATTTTGAACTATTTGGAAACTTTAGTTAAGATTAATTGATACTGGATTCTTTTTTCATAAAGAAAAGTCTATTACTGTCCTTATCTTAATCTTAGAATAAAATTGTCTTTGAAGACAATTAGCCAACTATACAGTTTACATTTTATGTTAACATTCTTGCTCCCATTTTTATTGTCAATAAACAGATTTTGATTGACATACAGTATTTTAAAATTGTAATTCAGATCACATAATTTAAATTAAAATCAAAGAAGAATGCAAATAGTTTAAGTTCCGAAGAGGGCTGAGATGAGATGCAAAAAAATCTTTATCAATCCATGTTCATCAAAGCATGTGCTCTTTTAAAACAAAGGTCAGATGTGTGATCAGGAAACCATCTTTAAGCATTTCTGAAGACCGCAAAAGCAATGAAGTACTGAACTGAATTCCAGAGCTTTATTCTGAACCACAAATCAGCATATAATACTCTTGATGTTTCAATACTATCCTAAAAGTTTGACCCTTGTATTAAGTGCTTAAGCTTCTTCTGACAAATTCAACAGAAGTCTTACGCTTCCTCCAAAGCTACAGTGAAACAACTGTCTCATAAAAATATCAAGAGCTCCACTGCTCACTGCTGTGAGTCCACATAAACAGAATTACTGATGCCAGCTACCTCTACAAGTCCTGCTGCACTGTTTGCTGAGATCCTGTTGTGGACACTCCTGTCGCCTGATGTGTGGGGAGGAGGAAACACTGGAGTTCATCTCTTGTCATCAGCTTCTTGCCTCCTGTTTCACAGGGGAGGAACATTGAGAGGTGGAATGGGATTGCTTAAAGGGATTTTCCAGCTTGATTAAGGGTGCTCAGCTCATCTAAGAGGCTGTTTGCAGAGCAGGACACTAGAACAGGCCTGAGGCTTTCTCTATTCCCCGTAAACACCTTATACTACTCTTCTATACATAGTTTTCATACACTTTCCATTGCATCTATGCAATACCAAAAAAAGGCTGTTTTACAGATTGTGTCACAGACTGTCCACATTGTACAGTCCTTGTTCTCAGGCTCTATAAAATGTCACCATGGCCCCACGACATAACTGTTGCCATGTAGGCACTTTAAATTCTGCAATAATGTTTGAAAAAATGAAAAGGTTGTTATATTGGATTTGCATGGCAAGTTTTTTGTAGCGTGGGGCTACAGGGGTGGCTTCTGTGAGAAGCTGCTAGAAGATTCTCCTGTGTCTGACAGAGCTAATGCCAACTGGCTCCAAGACGGACCCGTCGCTGGCCAAGGCCAAGCCCATCAGCGATGGTGGTAGCACCTCTTGAATAACATATTTATGAAGGGGAAAAAGTATCTGTGCAATGGCAACTGCAGCCAGAGAGGGGAGTGAGAACATGCGAGAGGAACAACCCGGCAGACACCAAGGTCAGTGAAGAAGGAGGGGGAGGAGGTGCTCCAGGCACCAGAGCAGAGATTCCCCTGCAGCCCGTGGTGAAGACCATGGTGAAGCAGGCTGGCCCCCTGCAGCCCATGGAGGTCCATGGTGGAGCAGATATTCACCTGCATTCCCTGGAGGACCCCACGCCAGAGCAGGTGGATGCCCGAAGGGTGCTGTGACCCCGTGGAGTGCCCATGCTGGAGCAGGCTCCTGGCAGGACCTGTGGACCCATGGAGAGAGGAGCCCATGCTGGAGCAGTTTTGCTGGCAGGACTTGTGACCCTGCGGCAGACCCACGCTGGAGCAGTCTGTTCCTGAAGGACTGCACCCCATGGAAGGGACCCACGCTGGAGTAGTTTGTGAAGAACTGCAGCCCGTGGGAAGGACACACGTTGAAGAAGTTTGTGGAGGACTGTCTCCTGTGGGAAGGACCCCATGGTGGAGCAGAGGAAGAGTGTGAAGAGTCCATCTCCTGTGGAGGAAGGAATGGCAGAAACAACGTGTGATGAACTGACCGTAGTCCCCGTTCCCCATCCCCCTGCACCACTTGGAAGGAGGAGGTAGAGAAAATTAGGAGTGAAGTTGCACCCAGGAAAAAGGGAGGGATGGGGGGAAGGTGTTTTTAAGACTTGGGTTTTGGTTCTCATTACCTTACTCTGATTTGATTGGTAATAAATTAAACTGATTTCCCCAAGTTGAGTCTGTTTTGCCTGTGACAGTAATTGCTGAGTGATCTCCCACTGTCCTTATCTCGACCCACGAATCTTTCATTATATTTTCTCTCTCCTGCGCAGCTGAGGAAGGGAGTGTTAGAACGACTTCGGTAAGCACCTGGTGTCCAGCCAGGGTCAACACACCACAGTTGTTTGCAGCCCATCAGCGAAGCATTTTCATAGTTTAAAATGATATGTATGTTATGTTTTAAATGTTCTGAGATATGGCATGAAGGTAGAAAAAGAAGCCTGCTAGGGCAGCGTTGGAGGAACAGAAAAGAAATTTATCTTTGAGTGATCTTGTTCTACTGGAAATAACCCGTGGCCTTTGCCACTTCCAGTCTTTGTTGGCTAGAGCCAAAACCATGCAAACACCCTGCCAACATAATGGTACAGCTGTCCAGTGCTCCAGTGCTTAAACTCATGCATTAGCTGTGTTTCTTTTGGCAGTATTACAAGGTCTTTATGTTCTAAGGGTGCAAGAGCTTCCTGCATTTGACCAGAATAAAGCACATTCATGTTATAAAATTCTGACCTCAATCTGTATTCACCCCCCTTTTATATATCTTCTATTTCCTCACACTTTTCACCTGCTGTCTGAGACTCCTTTGCATTCTTTACAAGGGAAGGGGGAGAACAGTGACTCCTGAAACTGGAGCAGATGGGAACATAAACAAAGGGGAAGGTGCAGGTGCAATGATCATAAATAGTTGAATTGGTGGAGGTAGGAGTGCAGAATTCCCATTTAACAGGGAGAGGGAATGAAATAATAATACATTATGTGTTTTTGTGTGTTACAGACATGGAGTAAGTTGCTATGTATTTGTGAGTGCACTGTGTGATTCCTGCTTTTGTGGAATAGAGATCTGATCTGCATAAGACAACAAAAGGGTATTTGGAGGCAGCCTGGACAAGTGCTTCCCTCCCTTTTGTGCCAAAAGTCAAGAAAGTCCTGGCAGGAATTTTCTTCTCGAATTTTTCATCAGCATGTGTAAAAGGCTCTGCTTAAAAAGGATGATATATGAAGCATATCTAAGGAGTTCCACTCTGTAAGTTAAAAAAAATGAGTTATGCAACTCCTATTTTTGTCCCTAGCTCACTTCAGATTGCATGTCTGTTTTAGTCATGCTGGAAGGACACCCTTAAATCTATTTTCAACACTTAAAACCAAAGCTATTACCTATGCTAAAATGTACAGCAACTCTAGTGTACAACAATAATGCTGCTAGATGATGGTCACACATTGGCAGTTTGAAGCCTGGGGAGTGTATTTGTGTCCTGGTTTCACCTGGGATAGAGTTAATTTTCTTCTTAGTAGCTGGTATAGTGCTCTGTTTTGGGTTTAGGATGAGAACAATGTCGATAACACACTCATGTTTTGGTTCTTGCTAAATAGTGCTAAGTTGTTGCTAAGTAGTTGCTAAGTAGTGCTTATGCTGGTCAAGGACTTTTCAGCTTCCCATGCTCTGCCAGGTGCACAAGAAGTTGGGAGGGGGCACAGCCAGGACAGCTGACCCAGACTGGCCAAAGGGCTATTCCATACCATATGACGTCATGCTCAGTATATAAGCTGGGGGAAGAAGAAGAAAGGGAGGGACATTCGGAGTGATGGTATTTGTCTTCCCAAGTAACCATTACGCATGATGGAGCCCTTCTCTCGTGGTGATGGCTGAACACCTGCCTGCCGATGGGAAGTAGTGAATAAATTCCTTGTTTTGCTTTGTTTGCATGCGCAGCTTTTGCTTTACCTATTAAACTGTTCTATTTTATTTTATTTTATTTTATTTCAATTATTAAACTGTCTTATCTCAACAGTCGAGTTTTCTCCCTTTTACCCTTCCAATTCTCTCCCCCATCCAACTGGTGGGGGGGAGTGAGTGAGCGGCTGTGTGGTGCTTAGTTGCTAGTTGGGGTTAAACCACGAGAATTTGTAATTCCTATAGTATTTTTTTTCCCACTATGGAGTGCCTGTCAGTTAATAATAACCATAGTCCTGACCTCGCCCCATAGCTTGTCAATGGCTTTTTCAGTTTTTTACTTTCCAAAATGGATTAAAAAGCCTTCTCAATGCTGACTGGCACTTACCAGGTCAAGGTAAGATATATTATCTGAAAAAGTTGTTAGGATTTTATCAGTGACACCAGGCATCTATCAAAAATGTTATCTTGCTTCTAGAATATCACCCTCCCCTTAGTCCTAATTCACTAGAGAGATTTTTAAATAAGAACACAAATACTAAAGCAGAAGCATTTGAACATTGTTTTTGATTGCAAAATAGAAGTGATGTACTCCAGGGGTCAGTACTGGGTCCAATACTGCTTAATGTCTTCATTGACAATCTGGATAATAAGGCAGAGTGTACCTTCAGCAAATTTGCAGATAACTTAAAAAAGGGAGAAGTGGCTGATATGCCAGTGGGTCATGCTGCCATCCAGAGGGACCTTGACAGCCTGGAGAAATGGGCTGAGGGGAATCTCATGAAGTTCAGAAAGGGAAAGTGCAAAGTCCTGCACCTGGGGAAGAACAACCCCATGCACCAGTTCATGCTGGTGGCCACCCAGCTGGAAAGGCCACCCAGCTCTCCAGAAAAAGGCTGGGGGTCTTGGTATACACCAAGTTGAACAGGAGCCAACAATGTGCCCTTGCCAAAAAGACTAATGGTATCCTGGGCTGCATTAGAATGACTGTTGCAGCAAGTTGAGTGAGGTGATCCTTCCTCTCTACTCAGCACTGGTGAGGTCACACCTGGACCACTGTGTCCAGTTCTGGGCTCCTCAGTACAAGAGATACTGGAGAGTGTCCAGTGAAGGGCGACAGAATGATCAAGGAACTGGACCACCTCACATATGAGGAAAGGCTGAGAGAGCTGGAGCTGTTTAGCCTGCAGAAGAGAAGGTGCACGGGGGCTCTCACCAATGTCTATAAATACCTGAAAAAGTGAAGAAGACAGAGCCAGGCTCTTTTCCGCAGTGCCCAGTGACAGGACCAGAGGCAATGGGCACAAACTGAGTCACAGGAGATTCCATCTGAATATCAGGAAATACTTTTTTACTGTGAGGGTGACTGAGCAATAGAACAGGTTGCCCAGAGAGGTGGTGGAGTTTCCCACCTTGAAGATATTCAAAAGCTGTCTGGACATAGTCCTGGGCAATCAGCTCTAGGTGGCTCAGCTTGAGCAGAGTGGTTGGACCAGATCACGTCCAGACGTCCCTTCCAACCTTAATCATTCTATGATCTGGTGAAACATCAGAAAGTAAAAAAAGAAAAAAAAAAGGCTCTTGTGGAAGAGTTGAGGGTTTTTTTGGAAGCAGCGGTGGAAGTGTCACCATTTAGCACTAATGAAACTGAAGTTCTGATACCTTATGTGGGAAGCTTGCTGGCTGCAGAAATTGCTCTGTAAGCTCAGGAGTTGGAACAACCCCCTTTTTTGTTGCTTCTTGAAAAAAAATAATATGAAAAAGCACCAAGCAGTAAAAATTTAACACAGAAGAAAGCACTGTTCTTTTGGAATCAACATTTCCAATTCTGTGTCTTGAACTGTGCTAGGTAAAAATATTTACCCAGTAAAACTATCCTGGAGAACACAATATTCATATCCAAACCTGGCACACCATCAGACACAATTTCCTTCAGAACAATGATGTGTTCCCACTTCTGAGACCTCTTTGACAACATAGCATCTCTATTTCCTCTTAAAGGAAAACCAAGAAGAAAAGAAGAGACAAGTTTTCTACAGTGGAAGAGAAATAGGTTGGTGGAAGAAATAGGCCAGGTGACTTAGCCCATACACATACCAAATATGAGTGTTAATCCTAATAACACTTATTTCTGGTAGCTACACAGGCTGCATATTTAGGATACCACCTTTTCAATGCACCTAAGAGAAGAGTCTGGCTCTGTTTTCTGTACAACCTCTCACTGGGTAACTGAAGACAGCAATAAGATCCTCCTTTCCCAGTCTTCTCTTTTTAAGCCTAGGTGAACTTAGCTCTCTCAGCCATACATTACGGGCTCCAGGCCCCCATTCACCTTGGTAGCCCTCCACTGATCTCATCCACGTTTGTCAACCTCTGTCTTTACTGGAGGAGCCTGAACCTAGACACACTTCTCCAGATGTGGTCTCACAAGTGCTGAACAGAGGGAAAGTATCATTCCTCTTGCAGCCCTGCTCACTACACTCTTGCTGAGTCTGAGGTTGGCCTTCTTCACCCCAAAGGGACATTGCTGTATCCTGTTCACCTTGTCCACCTGGACAAAGCTGCAAAGCTGCTTTGTATTCAGTTTGTGCCTGACCCATGCAGAAGCTTGGGGTTATTCCATCCCTGGACATGAATTTTGCATTTGCCTTTGCTGAAATTTAAATTACTCTTGAACTATTTCCAGAGACTGTCAAGGATCAGTTGAATATGACTGTTTCTTCCACCATATCCAACAGGTCTCAAGCTTTTCACTGTCCACAAATTTTCTGTGGGTACATTCCATCCCCTTGTCCATGTCATTAATAAAGGCAGTAAAGAGTATTACCTGCTTATCAGTTCCTGAGGAATTTTGTTAGTTACTGGTTACTAGATGGACTTTGTACTGCACTGCAATAACCAGTGCTCCATCTGTCGTATAGTTCACCTATCCAAACCATACTGCACCATTAAGTCAAAGTAAACAGCATCCTGTTTTCTCTTCATTTACAAAGCCAATCATCTTGTCACAGAAAGCTATTACTTTGGTCAGGCGTGGTTTGCCTAGGATAAATCCATATGAGATATTCCTAGTCACCTTCTTGTCTTTCATTGTTGGTACTCATTTATATTCTCTCTTCCTCATTATTTAGGCCAACTATCATATGTATGTTCAGCCAATAAACAGACATTTCTAAACTGTTCCCCAAAATTTCACTATTGTATTTGTTTTGCAGCCTTATGGGATAAGGACACCATTCATCAGTCTAGGTTAAATCCCTTGTACTTGTTTTCAAAATCTCTTTATGTATATGTTTTAAAAAAAAAAAGAATCCACAAGACCCTACCTAATTGAGTGGATAATTTGAATAACAAGCAAAATATGTGAGAAAGGGACTCATTTTATGTTAGTCCAAAATAATCCTTTGAATCCATAATTAATTTTTGTCCAAATTGTATTTGCATTTCCCATAATAAAAATCTGAAGTAAATCTGATTAATAAGAAAGACACTTTAGAAACCCGAAGATATTACTGAGAACAACTTTAAGTATTCTGCATGCGGATTTGCTAATAAACTATGCATAAGACAGAGAAAAAACCATTAAATAGTTAGGATTAAATTAAATTTAGCTCAGCTACTTCATTCACAATTTTCTGTGCACAGTGAATGAGGCAGTACTCTTCTAAAAATAAATACATGATAATGCAATTAAATACATTATGGTAAGTATACATTAGGGATAAAAGTACGGTCAGGCATGTATAACTGATGTTCCTTGATATTGTCACCTTGTTTACTTATACGTGGTAAATTGCAGCATTCAAGTACCACAGCTATCTTTTTACTCACTATTCTTTCTCTCTCTCATTTCTGCATTTTCTGTAGTTCCTGTTCCTGCAACTGGATTCATAAACTGATGTCTGCATCTTGCAGGGCCCTGCTCACCAAGACTATAAAACAGATTCATAAAGTGAAAGGACAATAAGGAACATTCAGTAATTCTCTCTCACCTCCTCTATATATCACAGGCCATAGAATTTGCCCTTTTATTTGTCTAGAGCATATCTTTTGGAAATACATCCAGTTCTCAGGGCATTAAAGTATGTGAGGATCTAACACTTTTCTTGGTATTTTATTACAATTATTTATTATTTTTGCTTTTAAAAAATCACCCTTTACCTAGAAATTTAAACATATTCAGTTTAAGCTTTCAGTACTTATTTCTTCTTTTGTGATAGATTTTATAGCTCTTGGTATCTAGGTTTCCATACTGTTATGAAGTTACCTCTCAGTCTTTTGATAAGCTGTCTAGGTAGATGTCATCATGATGCTCACTGCAGCAGGTTTAACCTGCAAAGCTCTTTTTTCACCTTTTACAGTTTTTAACATCCTGATATTTCTCTTAGAAAATGAAATGCAAACTGTACAAATCTTTATATTATGTGGCACAACAAATTTCAGAATTTTTGGTGTACAAGAACATTCAGTATGCTCTTGCTGTCTTTATTCCCATATTGTTATTCCATTTCTTTAAAACAAGTTTTGTAATTCATTTCTCTAAAGACCATTTGATTTATAAACTAATTAACAAACAGAAAAGGGTATTATTTCCATATCTGCACTTGTTACTGAAAATGAGTTTGCTAGTTGAGTCACACTGAGTCTCACTAATTATTTCTAGAATTGTATTAATTTAAAACAAAGAGGTAAAATGAGGAGATATTGATACTGATGCTAATTTTATTCCTTAAGAAGGTCTTAATATAATTTACTCCTAACTTGGGAATAAATATACCTTGGACACTTCTCAGAATTCTTATTTAAATTCTATTAAAGGAAACACAATAGTAATATTTGCTGATGTGTTATTTCTACCAGATGCAAAGGGAATAGTTGTTTCAAAGCAAATGAAGAGTTACTAGAAGCAGCAAAAAAGAGTTCAACAGATGGAGAAAATTGTTTCTCTTATTATTCTATTTTAAGGTCTGTGGGTTAGAATTTGTTAACTCACTGGAGTGTAGAATACATCTCTGTAGATAACTATTATTAGAGTGCTTTGTCACTAGGGCATAAGAGCTGACATTGCACGGCATTATCCTTGTGATGTTTTCATGTATATAGTCCACCGGTAACATTTCCATTTATACTACTGACAGGCTTAATTGCAATTCTACAAAGACAGCATCATACAATATGGTATTTGTGTTTTTCCTAAATAGTAGTGGAATGGAGGAGTGAAAGCCTTCAGGGAACATATATGGACAAGTTAAAACTGAAGAAACTTTGAAAATGAAAAATAAAATTGCAACTTTACAGTCAAGCAAAAGTGGTATTTTTTATGTGACATTTATTAGGCAGACGTACAGCGTACATTGCTAGCTGACGCTAACATTGGGGTATACTAGAAAACATCAGTGAAAAGGGGTGATAACAACAGCAGTGAGAGGTCATTAGATCCCTAACAGAAGTGGGGCTGGGGGGATTAAATTCACCAAACAAAAACCACAGGCTTGAGAGTTCCCCAGTGAAAGGTGTGGGGCCCTGACTGAGACCCCAGCCCCATGAGGGTTTGGCTGCTCATGCCCCAGGCTGGAGCTGCAGGGTGCTGCCACATAGCTGGGGACAGGATGAAGCGGGATGAGCTGTGTGAGCCAGGGTGGTGAGATGCCCACCAGGGCCATCCTCCAGCTGGGGACTGCATTTCAGCTCTTGCCTTCGCCCCTGCACCTGACCATGCCCCTCATTCACCCACTGCCATGACCGCCCAGCTGGGTCTGATGATAACTCCAGTTCTGGGGTTGAATTCTGGTTTTAGAGAGATTTGCTGGGTGTCTGCAGATTGGCAGCAGGAATGGCTGGGGAAGGGAGCTCATCAGGGAAAACAGGGAGTTAAGGAGTGGGTTTCATCCGACAATGTCAGTCTCTAGTGTTAAGGTTCACATTTGAGTTACTTACCCAACAACTCCTTAAAATGTAGGGGGAAAAATACAGGCACACTAGAGAAATTCATCCTGTCTGAAAAGAGACTCTAAAACACAATTCAGATGAATCACTGTCTGAAAGGGCTTATTTGTCTCTGAGGACAACTAGAACAGAGATGAGCAGAAAGCTAAGTAAAATTTAAACAGTCCACATTGTCCCAGTGTGAGCTAGCACTGGTACAGGACCTTGTGAGAAGCCTGGAATGGAAAAGAACTTGTAGACTGAGGTATTGACAGAGCAAGACAGGAAGCTATGCATATAAAATTAATTTTCACTTTTTTACTCCTATGATCAGGAAAAAGAACTTCTTCTGTTCTTCTAAGCAGTAGAATTACGTAAGAGAGACTGTCTCTTCATTGTACTACATCATGAGTAACTGGCATGACCAGTTACATGACCAATGGACAAAGAATTTTGGACAAGCAAATTAAAATGCATGACGCAATATACTAAAGCCAGTAAAAATCAATATTTTCTAGAATTTAGATAATACAGAACAGAAACACTTTCTTTTAAAAATAATTAAATGAAATGCTTCACAGGAAGCTTTATTTAATATGGAATATTACAGAAATGTTAACTGCTGTTTGAATGTGATAAGCAAATCTTAAATGAATATCCACCAGAACCTCAGGGAAGAATTTTTTTTTAAAAATAAAAATCTTAAAAATCAGTTATGGCCATCTTTTTTGAGTTTATAAGGTCTTTGGTTTCAGCTGGCCTAAAAATATATCCAAATTGAGTTTGATACGTCTGCCTTCAGTTCAGAAGCCGAAAGAGCAGGGCAAATGAAAGTCATTACCCTGATTTTATTCATGTCTTAGTCAAAAATTCCATTCAGGTCAGTAAGGGAATTTTATAAAAGACATAAAAATGAGATGAAAAATTATTTTTTTGCTTGGCAGGTTGTGTAATAAAAAGGAAGCAATAAGAGGGAAGAAAAGATGATTAAAATAAAATGACTATAAAGTAGCTTTTGGTATAAGTAGTGTGTATGTGTGCCTATAATTTAAGTAATGATGAAAAGAATATCTTCTCTTCTAAAGTGCAGTGATCAAATATTGTTTAGTAGGTGAGACAATAATTTTATTGAACATGAGAGCCTCTCTCCTTTCAATTTGCTTATTGTTGATGACATCCATGAAGTGATTTAAAGTACTACAAATTCAGTCATTAGTCTGGAACTAAACTTGTAGAGTTTTTTTTTTTTGTTTCAGTAGGGTTCCTTTCATAGTCTGAAGTATCTGAAGTAATCTATGCAGCTTGCAGCCTTAGTCCTTTCTGATGAAAATGATCATAAAAATGTGATACAGCAGAAAACCTTGATAAGGTTGTACAGCATGCAAGTCTGTACTGTAGTTTCCATGTTAAATTGTTCTATATCATAAGATCGAACATTTGTAGAGCCTTGTTGGATCACAGGAACTTTGTATAAATGTCTTTCTGGAATGTGATTCTGAGGTTTAAAAAGAGAGTGGCTGCACAGTGGTTTGAAAATAATTTTTTTAAAACCTGATCTCCACTCATATTTCTCACTTAGAACTTTGAATTCATAAGAAAAGTTTCAGCACTGAAAAAACAAAAAATTGTTCTCCTTCTAGACACTTTGGGATAAAATCTGAAGTTTGTTTTTTTTTACACATCCTTGTACTCAATAAAAATTCTCGAGGAAGTAAGGATTTTAGAATTTATAGAATTAAATCTAGATAAGCAGTTCATGAAATCTGCCATCAACCAAAAAAACCCACATAATCTAGCTTTTAGCACTTTACAAATAGTATGAATTAACACAATACAATAATAGCAATTCTTAAAGAAAAAGGTTGATTTAAAAATATTTAAAAAGTCCTAGCTTCCTTTCCCAGAAAAATGAGAAATGATTATTGCTTAGTTATTTATAATTTACGGTTCATTTTATCACCAATGAAGTGCTTTATACAATGAAATTATGATGTCTGTGTAATAATCTTCAATATGCTGAAGTGCTGAAACCATCAATGTTGTTATCATTCTTATTACATGCAAATTATATTATTTCACTGATTAAGATTATTCTTTTCTAATTTTGGTCATCTAAAGTTTAGAAATTCTGACTGAGCTTCCTGTGTAGCAAATGTAGTTGAACAGGTACTTCCAGAATGGAAGTAATCTCTCATCTGCCTTATATCTTTCTTTTAGGTTTCTATTAGTTACTTTTGCAAGGTAACTATCTAAGTCTTAGAGATCAAATTTTAATTTACCTTATAAATGGCAAATTAATCCTACTTGCTCATTCTCCGCTTTCCTGCAATATTTATCTTTATCCTCTGCCATCTCTTCTTTTTCTTGTACATGGGTCCAAGATGATAATACAAATAAAATAATCAATTTTTTTTTTCAGAAGATTATCTGTATCTTTTGATTATATAATCTGCACAGTCATACATTCCACACACTAAACAATTTTAAACATCTTAATAATTGGAAAAAACTGCCTGCTGGAATGGTGAGTTGAAATCTTCATAATCAGAAGTCTTCACAGAGCAACAAATTTGGGCAAACTAATTTTTGGGCATAGTACAGGTTTTTAATAGATGAAATTCTGTTGTATGGGATGTCAGACTACATGATTAATTTTCTCTTTCAGCTTTAAAACAAATCTTTCTTCATTTCTTTTCACTTCCTCCTTGATACTTAAACCACTAGACTGTGAAATGTTCTTCCATCATTTTAACTCCTTTTAAAATCTTACTTCCTTTTAAATCTTCTTTATGAGAGAGAGCAGAGAGATGGAAAAAGGTGTAAGATTTTCAAGATTCTTTTTAACAGATTGCCATTGAAAGAAACCAGTAGATGAAGTTTCCTCATACCATTTCTGCAAAAGCCTCAAGTGAGATTTATTTCACCTAACGCTACCAATTTTAAAAGTAATAACTGGTCTAAGCTAGCTCTTCAGAATCCCTTTGTCAGTAAACTTGAGGTCTCTCCTGAAGGTGACATCTCTCAATAGCTAGCTGAAACGTGTCATATCATTCTACCTTTGTCTTCTATTTTTTATTCTAAATGGAGCAAGACCAGGCAAATGACTATACTAAATAATGACTTTTATTTTTAAAACCCCTGCACATAACTCTCTGATCATGTCAAAATGATTGTTTTTCACTTATTTTACAACAGCCAGCTGTTAGTTATCATGTATTATCGTGATTCATTGAAAAGTGTATAAAATTGTAAAATGCACCACAACAAACTTCTGTTAATGATGTAATATTTTGATTAGGTAGCTTGAGGACTGTGTATTACCCCTTGTTTTCTAGTGAACTGAAAGAACTCCTTTAAGGATTCACCTCTGTGGTCCAGAATTTCAGTGACTTTTCTTTAAGGACTACTGTGGTAGCTGCCAGACACCCACCATGCTGCTCTGTCTCTTTCCCTCCTCAGCAGGGCAGGGGGAGAAAATAAGATGAAAAAAAGCTCATGGGTCAAGGTAAAGACAAGGAGATCTCTCACCAATTACCATCACCTGCTCCTGTGTGGGCTCCTCTCCATGGGCTGTAGGTCCTCCCAGTAGCCTGCTCCAGTGCAGGCTCTCCACAGGCTGAAGCTTCCTTCAGGACATGTCCACCTGCTCTGGCATATGGCCTCCATGGGCTGCAGTATGGATATCTTCTCTGGTGTAGTCCTCCATGAGGACAACCTGTGTCCTCCAGGAGGACAACCTGTGTCACCATGGTCTCCTCCATGGGCTGCATGGGAATCTCTGCTCCAGCACCTGAAGTACCTCCTCCCCCTCCTTCACTGACCTTGTTTTCTAAAGGGTTGTTTCTCTCACATTTTCTCTCATGGCATTTTTTTCCCTCCTTCTTAAATATGTTATCACAGAGGCACCACCAGCATCACTGATAGGCTCAGCTCTGGCCAGTGGTGGGTCTGTTTTGCAGTAGGCTAGACTGGGCTCGGTCCAAGATGCGGGCAACCCCTGGTCTCTTCTCAAAGAGGGTAACCACCACAGTCCCCTCACTACAAAAACCTTTCCATGTAAACACAATAAAACTATCTATCTTTAACTTTTTTTAGCTAAAATTTGTTGCTTTACTTAAAAAAACAAAACCAAACAAACCCAACAAGTTCTTTTCTAGTGCACATTTTAATAGTTTTCTTATTTGTCTATAGAATTCACTCATTTCATTTATAGTGGTATATTTACCTTTTTTATGAAAATCATCTCAAGAAAAATAAATACTGAGTATTTAGAAAAAATGTGGGCAATAGTAGATTTTCTTCTCTTATGTACTTGGTTTATTGTTAAAAACAAGTTCAGTTTCAGCATATTAGGAGATTCACATGTACAGATGAAAACTTTTAACCTTTAAAGAACATTCTCATCATTTCTAAGGTGTTTTGAAGTTCAATTTCTTTATCAGTCAGTGAAGAGATTTTAGTGTCTTTCAGACTTATTTTATTTTAATTGGTCTGGTCCCAGATCTCTCAGCCGCATACTGACATGGGTAGATATGTACCCAGCCTTGGATTTCAAGACCAACCAAGTCTAACTTTTTTCCTACTTCCAGGTCTGACAGTCATAGTCCCAGGTTTAGACCTTGTATCTGATTCCTTTCACTAAGGCAGGTCACTCCAGACCTCTTCCCAATAAGATGCGAGAGTTCCTACTTCTAACAGATCAATGCTTATCTGGTTGGTTCATGAATGCAGGGTCATCACTTCAGTGCAGAAAAGCAGTGAGTAGAGCAATGGAAAAAAGCAGTGAGTGAGGTGATGAAACAGACTATATCATGCAGTAAGAGTAGAGAAACACATTGGAAAACTATTTTTCTTCAAATCAAACGTGAAGTAGTTTCAAACTGAAATAGTACCATGTGACAAAAAAAAAATAGATTTCAAAGTTTATTCAGCTTTTCTACATTTCTACAAGTAAAATGAAGTGGCATATTCTTTAAAAACTCACTCCCTCTGGGAAAATGATAGGTCCATAACATTGTCAAAGTATATTCTACCAGATAACAACACACTTCCTCCATTTTAACAAAGACACAGCAGTACATAGCAAACAGAAGGGGACTGGTTAAAAAGTTAAATACAATAAACATATGATGTTCACGCCGGACTGCTTAATAATGTAATGACATAAATCACTAAAGCATTATGTTCAAAACTTGATGATAGCAAATAGGGAACATCCCATGCAACACAGAAGGGGGACAGCTCAGGATGTGCCTCTCAAAACAGGATAAAAGAAGAAATAGGGAATGAGGAACAAAATATTGTGACTGATTCTCAGAAAAATCATAGGGGAAATCTTTAAACAGACTATTTGCAAGAAGCTAGATGACAGTGAACTGATTAGGAAAAACAGCCAGCATGGATGCATTAAGAATATCATGCCAAACCAGCTTAATTTCTTGCCCTGACAGAACACCTGGCCTAGTGGAAAAAGGAAACAGTAAAGGTAATTAATGTATCTTGACTCTAAAAGGTTTTCTGACACAATTTCAGCAGGTATTATCATAAGTAAATTAAAATATAACAGAATTAATGAAATCATCCACTAGTTGAAAACCTCTTCTCTAAAATCTGTCACTCTCTTTCACTCTGAAATGATGTTTTGAATCCAGATAGGTCCAGGATTAAATAAAGAGTAGAACAAACAGACAAGAGGGAAAAAAAGAGTGAAAATACAAAGCAGGGAACAACTGGCTAAGCAGGAGTATAGCAGAACCCCCTACCCCCCAAAAAAACAAAACAAACTTTCTACTATATCACAACATGTCAATAAAGTCACTTTTCAAAAAATAAAATCTCATTCTGGGATGTGATTATTATCCGTTAGATAGAGGAATTATTCTTCTCTGTTTGGTTTAATGAGTCTTCAGCTGAAGTATATCATGAGTTCTCACATTTACACAATAGCATAGAGTAATTGGTGAGAGAATAGCAGAACAGCAGTAATGATAAGAAGTTGAGGAAACAGTCTACAGTTGGAAGGAAGAAATTGGTTTATTCAGTCTAGAAAGGAAAAGACTATGGTGATATATTAGTGTTTCAGTTTTAAAATTATTTTTATGAAAATTTGAAGTCAACAATTTCATTTTCAACAAATATTTATATTGATTATTAGAAAAATCCTACTTACTATGAGGGCAACTAAACCCTGAAATGATACACAATGGGGCCGGGTGGAGTACCATTCGATACTTATTTCTGAAGGAAAGACTAAATATGCACCTGTCAGGATGGTTTATTGGGTTTGCACAAAATTTGCCTCCACAAACTTTGGACATTTCCTCCTTCTGATATTTCCTCTTTCTGATATTTCTATGATTTTATAATTCTATAATAGTATAGCTCCTCACTGGCATCTCTTTGTAGAAAGGTATGGTTTGGTCTTCAGTTGCTGCAGCAAGTGTGGCCACAGGGCCTTCCTTCACTAAGAATGAATCAACATATGTTAGAAGAACATATTAGAAACCTGAAGACTGTTATGATATGTAAAGGAGCAGTAGCTTTTGAGAAAATAGTTACAGAAGTAAGTTAAAATCAAATCAAATCTATAACAACAATTTATTAGAAGACTGGAGAGAACGACCAAGAGATTATTTATAATAAAATGCTAAATTACATGCACCACTGGATTTAAAACAATCTATCCCCCCCGCCAAAAAATTGTGTTTTTCATTAAAAAATACAAAAATATTACAGATAATAGATAAAAAATAGCAAGGAAAAAATAGAACTTCTTTTTAGAAAAACAGTAGTTTTAAAAAAAGCTTCAGCTCATCTTCATTAAGTTCTAGTAAGTTCAAAAGTCTAACTTTTGACAAATGCTTTCTATCACACTAATGTTTTATCAATTAAGCTGTGTCTTCTGGGAGCCTAGAAATTGTTTCTAATGATGTGAAGCAGCAGTGTCTCTTCGCTCACAATAAAAGCAGCTTTTATTGGCCTTTGCTAATACCAGTGAGATCTCTCTTTTAGTTAAAGAAGAGAGGGGAAAAACATTCAATGAATGTTATTGCAATGAAAGCCTGAAAAAGCAGACTTTTATAGTTCCTAAACTTTTTAAATGCGCTTACATAACCTGGTGCTATTTTTCTAAGTCTTATTTCATATAATATGATTTTAAAACTATTTGTATTTATATATTTTCTTTATTTATGTACTTTTATTTACAATTTTCTAATGCAAATACATACATGCAGGAACACCAATTAGATTTAACTAAACAATAATTAGTCTTTTTTTTTCTTTCCCCCAACAAGCTAGACATGCAAAATCTTAAAATGTTATACCTTAATATAGTGTGAATTACAACCAATAATGATTTTTGTTAAATCAGTAGTGGCAAGCTAGAGAAATTGGCAGAAACCTCCCACTCAATCCAACATGATCAGTTCAAGCCCAGTCAAAACCAATAATCTTGGAGGAGTTTCTGTATTACAATTGGCTTCCATTGACCTCTCTGAACTAACTTGTTCTAGTTGTGGTCTAGTCCAATGTGCAAGTTTTCTTTTGATACTGTAAAGGAAAAAATGAGAGTTAGTTTTTGTTTAGAAGTGGCAAAAATCTCTTTTCCAATAAACTAGATGAAATGTAGTAATAGTGTTGGTACCATATAAGATGGTGTTCCCACTTAGTGTTCTGGTTTGCAATCTCATTATATATTCCTTTAATACAGGTGACTGCAATGCAGTTGAGGTTTAGTTTGAATAAGGCAGGGAGAGGGAGGGATAAAGTATTTGGGAATAATTGCAAGAAAATGATTGCTTAAACTTGCCAAGTAAGACGTGAAATATTATCAAAATGAGCTTTCCCATAACAAACTTCCAAAGGAATTACAGGGAGAATTTAGGTCTCTTACATTTTATTCAGAGTTTCTACTATATAACATATATAACGCAACACAAAAATCTTAAAACATAGGCAAAGATTTGTTTCAGAAGCACAAACTCATTCCTTTTCACTCCCTCCCAAAATCATTAGTCCAAGATTTTGACAGAATGTCCACAGTTCCTGCTGCTGTTCTGAATTGATAGATTGTTTGATGCTTTGAAGAGATGGAAAAAAATGAAGCTAAATGGTTACATGAAGTCTATGCCTGCAAGCCAAAGCCATTAGGAAATAAAAACAGCTTTTAGATTTAGTTCTTGTCCATCATATCTTTGTATTAGCCAGAAAGTGTACTCTCCCCTTAAGAAGTTACTTTCATAAGTGTATGTACTGTAATTGCAGGGCTCAATTTGGATGTCACTGTGAGTTTTAGTTCCACTCTCCCTCAACATAAGCCATGAAACCTAGATGGGTGGAGTCAAGGAATTTTTCATGTAAGTAAGCTGAGACAACCAAGCTGGGTCTCCTAACTTGGGAAGTGCAAAATACCTTTGCTAAAATAGTTAAGGAAAGATAGTTACTTTGTACTATATTATCATGTTTACACATACTATTTAATAGGAAGATATTCTGTTCCAGATTTAATGACAGATAATAAGCTGCAGTTAGAGTGTTCAAAAGTGCAACAAACATTTTATGGAATGTAAATAGCACTACATACCTGCTCAAAATAACTAGCTAATCCCAAACTGGACTTTTAATTTAATTTCCTCAGTGAATAAGGCTTACATAATAGCTCTGTCTTTTTGTCCATCTGTTTCTCTCCACATCTCTCAGTTTACTTTAATAACATTTGATCTCACTGGGCATTTTCAATCAATCAGATTTGTTGGGTGGGTTAAGGTTTCAAAGATACTAAATTTCTATGAAATATTAAGTTTCATGAAGTGTGGTCGGTGGCTGGGAGAGAGGATGCAAATTAACACCTTCACCAAGAAAATAAGATAGGTGCAACAATTATCTGTTTTTTTTGGTCTGCCATCCAGTCTATCACCATATTAATTTATCCTAGCCAGCTGCAAGACTTCCTATTTTTTGCTTCAAGTAAGCAGGGGTGAAACAGAATTGAAGGGGACAAAGGGAAGGTAGGAAACTGTGGAGGGAGATGGAGATACTTGTAAATTATTTTTAAAATAATTTTTTAAAGAAAGAAAATGGAAGAACAGCAGGAACAGGAAAAATGTAGAAGATATGCTGAGGAACTGGGGCTTTTCTCAGAGGGGAAATAGACAGCAGATCCCTGGAAAAAACAGTTTTCTTTCTTGCCACTGTTCACATATGTTACACATAATGTTTTTTTTTCTTACATAGTGTAGAATACATATACTGTCATTTGACTTTGTACCAAATGTTTATATGTAGTTACATTTGTGAAGCATCCACAGGATAGGCAAAAGGGTATATATTTTTCCTCCCTGAAGTATGTGCATTGCCCAATTTTGATTACCACATGAGCACTTTTTTCTCTTTTTAAATGGAAGATATCCCTCCTGAAGTGTAGGCAGCAGAGAACACAAATAAGATCTCACTAAGCCTTTCTTATTCTTTGTGTACATCAGTGCAAACAATTACAAAAATGCTGTGAAAAGAAAAAAAATAAGATAGAAGTATGAAGACATTATTTTAAGACTTTTTTGTATTATTTTTGTTTCAAATCATCATTACATTTTTGTGGTATTTTATTACCTTTGAAAGTATAGCCTTTATTCAGAATTATGTACTTGTTTATTACAATATAAGACCATTATTACAAGGTAAGACTATTTCCACTATATATAGATAATTCTAGTTTAACATTTGAAAACTCATAAACTTTTAGATAATTTAATCTATTACAGAATGAGCACTGCTTCCTTCAGTAACTAGTTTATTCACTGATGGTGGAA
The DNA here is from genome assembly GCF_047370975.1 of Nipponia nippon. Taxonomy (NCBI): domain Eukaryota; kingdom Metazoa; phylum Chordata; class Aves; order Pelecaniformes; family Threskiornithidae; genus Nipponia; species Nipponia nippon. The sequence continues at coordinate 112,046,801 of NW_028262358.1, read as the reverse complement.
TAACCAATTCCAGACTGGTCTTGACACTGCTATCTTCTCTGATCACTAGAGATCAAAGCCTGAACAGTTGTGACAACACTTTCTGAACCCAACAGGAATCCTCTCACATTTAACAGCAATTCTACCTAAATACATCACTAACCAAGAAAATTACATATTGATTCAATGCAGAATATTTGTTTGGGTGGTTTTCAATTCCAGTGAAGTACTGTTTGAGTATGACACACGTATTTGAAGATGATATACACTACATACAGAACATATACAGATGATATAGAATGCACTACAGAACTGGCTTCACTTCAGTGCCAGAGCTCTTTAGATTTACACTTCTCACTAACCTTACTGTACTTTGTCTTTCCAGCTGTCTTTATAGGAAGATCAAGTGTTTTAACAATTAGACAAGATAAGTAATAAAAAAGAAAAAGGGTAAACTATAATTTTCTGTTGTTTTTTTTTTTTATCTATTTTTTAACCTCCTCCACTCTACTGTCTTTCTTTTCTGACTGATTTTGTTCTGCATTCTGGTTTATAACCTACTGACAAATTTAGGACTTTGCAACAGTACAGCAGCAATCAACAGAACAGAAACATTAGAAAAGTACTGTTAAAAAGGTATAAGTATTCTTAATCCTTAATGTTCAAAAGTAAAGGGTCAGATCCACAAAATAATGGGACAGTTAAATTTAAAAAAATAAAATTAAAAAAGGAAGTTTTGGATTACATATTTATAGGATTACATTATGTCAAATTTAAGTTTTTCACTGAATTCCTGAGAGCTATTACTTCCTTCTAAGGAAACATGGATATTTATGCACCCAGATAACTTGAGATCTAGGGCTTTAAAAGGAAGACACACCAGCTTCTGTGAGATTCAAGATATATTTTAGGCAGGAAAGTGGCATGCACATTCCAAAAGAATTTTTTTCAGTACAAAATATTCTGTGTTTGAACAGAGGCATTCACATTTTACGCTAATACAACTCATGGATGTTGTTGACAGATTTAGCCACAATGAGAACATAAACCAGTAAATTTCTGATTTGTGTGTCAGTACTATCATGTTCAGATGCAATGTATGTGACTCATCTAATTTTAATTAACTAAAGATTAAGCATATAGTCTAAGTTTATCTTTCAAATTCTCTGTCTAGGTAGATATCTCTAAGGAGCAATATAGATTTTAGGATGGTTGAACTTTAACCTCTAGTGAGCAACAGAAGCGACAATGAATTTTTTGTTCCCTCCCAAGCACCTTTTTTAAGATATCTGAAGATGAAAGGTCTTTCAGAGCTAAACTGAGAAAGAGACTTAGGTACACACAAATTTAGCAACATAACATCTACCTTTTAAGTTCCTCATTTCTGAAATGTGTACCTAAACTACCTCTATTAGCCATGAAACAAAAATTAAAACTCACAACAGCCAGCATGACTATGCAATCAGTAGGGGAAAGAAAGTAGTGAGTATAATTATACACCCCCACTGCCCTTACAGCTCTGATGCCTAATCCTCAACTGAAGGGAGATGAATATCACACACTCATTCTTTTTTTTTTTTTTTTTAACCTTCCCCTACCCCAAACAGCAAGGAACAATCTAAATATGTGCAATTAGTAGTCAAAGTATAAAATAAATTAACAATCTTGAGAGCAAAATTGAAATTCAGGTCTCCCTCTTTCAGGTGAGTTAACTGCTTGCTTAGAGGACAAACTTGTTTCTCTCTGCCTCAGTGTACCTCAAACTCCTGTACTGAAGCACAGCTTATATTAGAAACTTCCATCTTGAAGGATTTTCTACTGGAGATGGTGAAGTGCCTTCATCAACTGTCACATAAGGGCACATGTACAATAGTTTTCTTATATAACAAAAAGGTTTTCAAACTTGTAATTGAAAAAATCCTGAGGCAGGCACTTAACATTTGATAGCAGTTTCCTCTGTTTAGGGGGTGATACCTTTTGAACAGGTTGACATGCATCAGGACAAAAAAAAAAAACAAACAACAACAAAGAATAAAAGAATAAACAGAAACTGTTGATGAATGCACAAAAGAGGAAATCTGGTGAGGAAGTTGTCCACGACTGTGTGTGGACCAAACATGCTTCAAACTAACATCAGGGCTTTATAAAAAGATGACCATGCAGCCATTCCTTCTCTTAGGGTTCTTTTATTGCCAGGAGCTGCAGTCAGGATTTTCTGACGGAGCAAGGGTGATTTAGTGGGTGTATTGTGCCAGAAAGGGACCAAGACAGAGAGAGATACATGCCATATGACAAGGAAGCTAGAAGGTAAGAAGGACTTGATTGACGGATTCTCCTACTCAAAAGCACCTTCTGTAAATTAATGACCTTGTCAATATTTACTACAGAATGGCTCTAGGTGAGCCTGCAGTTTGCCTTAGAAAAGCAGTCTTTTCACCTGCTTCTCTAAAACATATGTAGCCTGGTCTATAACAGCCTAACATCACTGGCCCAGGGGACGAGTGGCATGGAATGGTATGGTTTGCTTCCATAGTGGCAAAATCATCTTTTCTTCACAGTTTAGAATGACCTTCTCCAAACTGTCTAGCAGGAATGGTCCTTAGCACATGCTGTTCCCTGAACTAGCCTGGGGAGTGCCAACTGATCTGGCCAAAGCCATGCCAAGCTTATCTGCAGGGTATTTACATCAGACCCCTATCTGCAGGGTATTTACATCAGACACATATCTGCAGGGTATTTACATCAGACTCAGGCCAAACCAATGTCTTGGCCCTGTGTAGATGAAACTAGTAACACACTTTCCCCATTGCTTCAGGTCCAAGGTTAGAGATTGTTCTGTGTCTCTTTTTCTGGTGTCTCCTGGCAAGCTTTCTAATCAAAGTTACCATGGTATTTTTCCAATTTCTGTGAATCTGAAAAGCAAGACAAACTATTTGTAAAAGTAAGTGTTTGGGGTTTTATTATTATGCAGACACTTTTCATTGTACACTGCAATCCCAACATAGCTATTGCTGGGCAAGTCCCACATTTTGCAAGCACAGCAAAACCTCTACAACACAAAAGTTTTTGAGTTAGACTCTTAAGCTTGCTCTAACATCCTAGTGATGTCTAAACTGTTCATGTCAGTTGGAATAGATTAACTATCAGTTACTGATTAGCAAGGGTAATTACTGTGTCAGATGTAACTAATTTACTGATATTTGTATTAGAAAGTTTAAAAAGGTATTTTTCATAGAGTTTAAAAATGATTTGATTTAATGATATTAAAATATGTTTTTATTTTTCTGGTTACTATCATAATAACAAATTTTCCCCACAAGATAAAGACAGTGCAACTGGTCAAAAATATATTTCTGTGAACTGAACAGCCATTTAAAATACATAGGAACAGACAGTATCCTGCAGGCAATACTTTTGGCTTGGTGGTATAAGGCCAAGAAGCTATTTTTTATCATTTCCAATGATTTAATTTTTAGTACTGTAACAATGTCTGTCAAAGAAAATGCCATAGTACTCAGAGGTTGTTCTGGTTTCTGCTACTAACAGCAATTTACTTCTGCTTTCTTTCATCGCAGGTGTAACAGCTTTAAAGATAACCTCTAGTCAGATGTACAGACAATTCCGGGAAATCCCAAAATATTTTTTTCATGGCATTTCTGACAGAACTAATTTGAAAATTAATTATAGAATGCATATTTATGGATGTAAAACTGATGAGACAAATAGTATTGCAACCCTGTAGTGGCATTTCTTTTTTCTTTATTATATGATGGCACTGAAAACCAGTACTATCTACAAACATTAGTATCTATGGATCTAGAATGGAATATTATTTATGCTCTGTCACAAATCCTGCTCCTGTTAGCTTCCTTTTATTAAATTCATATTTAAAACTGTGCCTTTAAATCTGCAAATGACACTCAAGGTTGGACCAAAGTCAGATTTTATGGGTGATTTCAGCTAACTGTTGAAGTTCAGACAGTGCAAAGAGCTAAATACACAAGGGGTGTTCAGGGCCCTTCCTTTTATTTTCTCTCCAGAATGGACATCTACAAGGAAAAGCTAGTAGACACCACATAGTTTACCTTTGTCAAGCTCTCGTACTAAGTGTCAGTAGGTAGAAGAATGACTATTCAGTCATAGATAAGACAATGATCATACTAAAACAAAGCCACAAAGAACTAAACTAAAGGACAGAAAAGGGGAAGAACCTCTATGTTTTGAAATACTGATTACAGTACAGCTCAGAGTCAGGTCAAATGTGCTGACTCATGAGCTCAGGCTGTCTGGTTTAAAGGGTGCTTGCCTTGAGCTGTATGTGCATGATCATTCTGCATCACTGGAGCAGTTACCTTTAAAGTACAATACAGCCAGGGTAACTGTATTTTTTTTCATAATGTATTTTTTATACATCTAATACATGACACTCTTGAGACCAAAAGAAATAATGACTGGGTTTTCTATGATTTTTCAGGCCCCAGGCTTGAAATCATGTGTGAGCTGTCAAACTACCTTAATGACATTTTTATACTACAGTAAAAATGGTACAGGTTAGATGTGTTAGGGAATATCACGAGGGTACGTGAATGGGAGAACTGCAAACGACCTGCTGGAATAGTGAGATAAAATATATAGGTGAATGGCATCAAACTGGGTGTGAGGACTTCCATATTACCCTTAGGAGCAGTGGCAGGAGTGAACTATCACCAAAATAGCACCTATTCTACGGGAAATAGATAGTTTACTCAAAAATAATGCCCAGGGATTAATATGCTGCAAGAGAAGATAAAAAGAGCAAGACCCAGGAGGAAACGGGGGACACAAGTTATTTGATGTTGCAGTTTATGTATTGACACCTCATGATAGCAAACTGTGAAATGCAAGGAAAGTAAAATCTAGGTGTAGAAGGACCAATCCAATAAATGTTGTTATGTATAATTTTTTGGTAAGTAGTTTAAGTTTGCGAGTGGACATCATGGTCTAATTGAAACCCATTAAAGAACAGATTACTTCAAAAACATCAGTCTACCACATCCAAAATGCCAAAGCTAACTCATATTTGAACCTAAAAGTGAAGAACATAGCAGTCCATGGTGCTGAAAAATCTCTCTGGAAGTAAGGAAAAACTTGAAGAAAATCAGGTATGGAAATATTCAGGCTTGTAATCCCTTACTAGCAGACAGAAAATTTTTACAGGAAAAAAAAGTCATTACTCAATCCTTCTTAAAGGACTGAGGAAGGAAAAGAAGGATAAAGCAAATTGAACCATTAAAGCTCTTTAATTATACCATTTGGTTATTAATTGTAAATTATTCTTTTGTCCAATAGTGTTTAATAATTTATCTGAGTGTTTTGAGTGGTTGCATTTTTTAACACATATTTTTAGATGGAGCAATTTTAATGAAACTCTCCTGGGAAACTGTTCCACTGAGACTATTAAGGGTGTTTCTAATTTACTTAATTTTACTTAATTTACTTACTTAATTTTTCCTTTTGAAACACTTGTACTATGAAACACTTTGAAACACTTGTACTATGCTTCAGTACACATTCATGCTCCATGATGAAGATGTAGATATTGCTAGACCATCTAAAAATTACTGCACTGTCACAGAGGCAAAAATCCCACCAGGAAAACTAATGTTAGCTCTGCTGTCTGGGCCAAATTTAGATTTGTGTAATTGTATTCCACCTACCTAAATTTGTCCTGCAGGGGATAAAGCAGGTAGTTTAGTCTTAATAGTCATTCAGGCTACAGCCTCATTGAGAAAGGCAGCAAAGATGCCAACAGACCTAGTTATGAGGGAATCTGAAATGATCACATATAAGAGTTTAGCTAACAGTGGCTGTACATGCCAATGTAATTCCTTTACCAAAATAATGACTATAATGCTATTAAGAAATGAATTGTATTTAAAAGTCTAACAGAAAGGTGTCTGGAAATCGATAATGGTCATTCAGTAGTTGTACTGAACTTGAATCGTAAATCTGTTCTTCTGCAATTTTGGTGTTATTTACGTGACTTTCCCATTTTATTCCTAGGACATAGAAATTTTGATCACCTTTCCCAACAGGAGGAATCAATATACAGTGTGCAGAAGAGCACATTTACTCAGGGAAGCCTATGGCACTGCTGAGGTGGGGATCTGGGTTATGATCCTCACCAGAAGGCTGTGGGCCTTACAGCTAAATATCTGCTTGTAGACTAGCAAAAGGTTTTGTTCTCTGCTCCTGAGGTCACCTACATGGTCTGTTCAAATCTCTAGCCCAGAACATCCCCTAATCCTCCAATACAGGGAAACTGCATCCACACTGCCTATGGGCATAGCACCTGGCCAGTGCTCACTCCGAAGCTGCGTGTGGGAATTTTGTGAATGAATTTTTGATGTCTCAAGCCAAAACCGAACAGTCACCATTTTAACAATTTCACAAAACAGGGAATATAATTCATAGCCTGAGTCATTGACCTAGAACCATGTAATTTAGTACAGCTAGCATAGCCTAAGAGGTTAGGGCAAAGAAAAACCCTGAAATAACTGCTCAAGTATTCAGTTGCCCCTTTCACACGAAATGAGAGAAATCTGAAATATTCCTATTCAGATATCACCTATTTCCATTTTTAGGTTACATAATCTATAGTAGCTCTACTCCAAAACAAACATAAAACTTACCACATCTAGTTTTTACTTGGGAATACTGCAAGATCAAGAATCAGTGGAGGTAGAAGGCATATCTAGAGAGTCACTAGAATAATTCAGAAAGCATTGATATACTTCATACTAAACATCAAAAATATTAATCCTTTATTAAATACCTTTATTGAAGACTTTGATCTAATCAATACATCAAGATTATCACACTTTTTCAAAATTAAAGTTATGTCTTTGAGACTGATCAGTCTAATACTTATGAAAAAGAAATCACACTCACTCACATATAATATATCCAAATGCTGTAAAAGGAATAACAAGTACCTGTAAATCCCAGCTGTTGGGACTGCTTATTTGAAGTGCTCCATCTCATTTTTCTCTGTCTTGTGTGCAATCAACTAGGAATAACTTTAAAACATTACATAAAGACATACAGTTTGTGAACATATGTCCTATGTTTTGGATTTGTGCTGAAAACAGTGTTGATAATACAGGGATGTTTTCGTTACTGCTGAGCAGTGCTTACACAGACTCAAGGACTTTTCTGCTTCTCACACCACCCTACCAGCGAGTAGGCCGGGGGTGCACAAGGAGTTGGGAGGGGACACAGCTGGGACAGCTGACCCCAACTGACCAAAGGGATATTCCATACCATATGATATCATGCTCAGCAATATAAAGCTGGGGGAAGAAAAAGGAAGGGGGGGACATTCGCAGTGATGACATTTGTATTTCCAAGTAACCATTACATGTGATGGAGCCCTGCTTTCCTGGAGATGGCTGAACACCTGCCTGCCGATGGGAAGTATTGAATGAATTCCTTGGTTTGCTTTGCTTTTGTATGTGGATTTTGCTTTACCTGTTAAACTGTCTTTATCTCATCCCATGAGTTTTCTCAGTTTTACTCCTCTGATTCTCTCCCCCATCCCACTGGGGGTAGTGAGCAAGCGGCTGTGTGGTACTTAGTTGCCGACTGGGGTTAAACCACAACGAATAAAAATGTCTTGCATTTCAATTATGTTTACATTATATTTTTAAAATTAGGAATATAAACTGGAACCTAGAATTTTGTTTTAATTTTTTTACAATACTGTTACATAGAATCCTTCAAAATAATATATGCTCTAAAAAACTCCTTTTTCATAGAATCATAGAATTATAGAATCGTTTAGGTTGGAAAAGACCCTTAAGACCATTGAGTCCAACCATTAACCTAACACTGCCAAGTCCACCACTAAACCATGTCCCTAAGCGCCACATCTACACATCTTTTAAATACCTCCAGGAATGGAGACTCAACCACTTCCCTGGGCAGCCTGTTCCAGTGCCTGACAACCCTTTCAGTGAAGAAGTTTTTCCTAATATCCAACCTAGACCTCCCCTGGTGCAGCTTGAGGCCGTTTCCTCTCATCCTATCACTTGTTACTAGGGAGAAGAGACTGACCTCCACCTTGCTACAACCTCCTTTCAGGTAGTTGTAGAGAGCAATAAGGTCTCCCTCAGCCTCCTCTTCTCCAGGCTAAACAACCCCAGTTCTGTCAGCCTCTCCTCATAAGACATGTGCTCTAGACCCTTCACCAACTTCATTGCCTTTCTTTGGACACACTCCAGCACCTCGATGTCCTTCATATAATGAGGGTCCCAAAACAGTAAAAGATTTTTGATAAATGTTAAACTATTTGAAAACAGTTAAAGCACAGAAACAATATAATGAAATTGTTCTCTAGTGTGTAATTCCCTTAAAGTGGAGAAATTCTTAGAAAAAATCTTATTTGAAACACATTATTGACAAAAAATATTTTGCCTAACTGCAAAAAGAATAGTTATTATTGTTTGTCAGTCTTGCCTGCTCTCATTTGTACTGGTGTAAACTTGGAGAAACTCCAATAAAGTCAATGGACTTGAACTTGTATAAAACCTTGATATAAAACTGGGATGAGTAACAGCAGTGTCTCCTGTGAAATATATAAACTTTATAATCCATGCAAAATTTATGCTTCAATGATTATGGTTAATACATATTTTTGCAACAATGTGACAATTTGCAAAGATCATGAACTGGATATTTTATGTTCATATTTATTTCAAGCTTCATTTGTGGCAAAGGATCATTAAGATCACAGATGATTAAAAAAGAAATAAAATAAGAGAAAAAGAGGACAACACAGCTTTTACTCTTAAAATTCTCAGTTAACTTTTACCAACGTATTTGTGAAAGTGAATAGGATTCAGTGAAAATTTCATCAGGAGTGTTCCTTACATCCAAAGTAGAATTTCTCTTTAAGGAAAAAAAACAAATAACGGGACATGTAGGATTTGTATTTAGCCCCTTACTCTGTGTATGTTTTTAGCATCAGACTGGTCATTTGGGGAAGTGGAGAGTTTTTTCTTTTTCAACCTTTGTTCCAAAAAGGCCTCTCAAACATTTAGAAATGTCTCATTGTTATCTTATTAGCACGGATGAGAAGAGAAGACAACCATCAAAGTTGTCAGAAAATGGTGTTCCCAATTTCCATCTTGCCTCATTGAGGGTGACTACCTATCTGTTCTCATTCAGAAATATGTATTTATTGCCATTTTATTAACACTTGCAAAGCCGAAGTGGTAAGGTTTTGCTGATAGCAAAGAACTGACTCCAGATTAACTAGCTGGTCTTTACAATGATATAGTTGATGTTCTCTGGAACTTCTTTATTCATATGTCTGTTTGTTTAGCTTCTTCTCACTAATTTTTTTATCTCATGTTTAGGTTTACTTTTTAAAAGGAACAAATTTGTTCACAATGGCATATGTTTATGTTGCCAAGAAATTCTTATTCAAACATTGCTACTTTGTCCTCTGCACAAAGCAAAGTAAAAGTGGAATACTGTCTAAGGAATTAATATCTTAAATGTGTGGAGAATGTGAAAAGATCATATTAATGCTTCATGTAATTTGATCTATATTATATCTTTTTTTTAAATTGCTCAATAAGAGACTTTCACTAGCAGATATCACGATCCCAGTTATTGAATATATGCATATAAAATCTTTGCCTCTTTAGAATAAGTGGGAACATTTCCATGTCTGAAGAGTAACTGGAGTTTTAGCCAAAGAGTCTTGAATCAGCTTGTTTCTGTCATGAAGCATGAAAGTTGTAGCATCTTTAATTCTGTTATAGGTAGTAGAAGTTTTCATTACACCTGTAAACATCTAGTCTTGTTTTGAACATGGTTAAAGTCTTGGCCTGAACAGTAATTGTGGCATTGCTTTCTACAAGATTGCTGTGCATTTTATGTAATCTATTGCCTTTTAGCATTGTTGTATTTGTGGTGTATCAATTTTACTGGACATGTCTTTGTTCTTGCAGTATGAAAAGGAATATAAGAGCACCAGTTTATATACTCTAGACCATTTGTTACTTCATAAACCTCTGCCATATCCCTTTTTACTCCAGTCACTCTATCATGAACAACACCACACTTTTTAAAGGTACATCTTTGATAGATTTTCATTACCCATTTTTGAGTGCATTGGTTTAAAATCTCCTGCTATCAATTTGTTTATCAAAGAATCACATTTAACTTGTTTTAAACCATGCTTTTTCTACAAGTAATGCAATAACTCCAATAACAACTCCAACCACCTTATATGTGTTTTAGAGCAACTCTATGAAAGAAATGTATTTTCCTGTGTACAGTTCAAAAGTCCATTCTGTCAACTTTCACATATTTCTGAAAAACTTCCAAGATAATTCATGGCTATATGGCAAGACAATAGTGTATTGATTTCCTGAAATGTATTCAATCACTTGATAAAGCTGCTGGTCTGGGGTTGTCTGTAGTCTCTATTAATCCTTTTAATGGAAATTATAAACTTGTTTCTTCTGGTTATCTTGTGAAAATTATGACCTGCAAGATCAGTCTCATTCAGGTGTATTTATAGCTTAATAGATTCCATACTGTAACATTATCACAATTTTAGAGATCCTCTGTCACCTTATATCTAAAATCTTGTTTCTCTTAAATCGGTTCAATTAACTGAATTACTGAATGGCTTGCATTTCTGTATGTGACATAGCAAACAGCTGAGAAGGTTTGACTTACCTTAGTAGGTAAATAACGAAGCAATTTGTCTTCACTCTCTTAATTGAGGTATATTGATATATGCCATGCCAATGACACCAAAAATCAGACATATTTATCATCACTTTTCTGATATTAGTTGCGGGACATACTGATTTCCTAACTGGACTTTTATATTTTCTTACTGAAGTTCCATTTCAATGCTGTACTGTACCAAAATCTGGGTTATAATATCCAAGTATGTGTTTCAGAAACTTCACTTGAAGTTTTACTTAATAGCCTCTGGAATAATTTCACTGTATTTCATCCTAAAATTGATAGTTTTTTGCAAAAAAAAAAAATCATTAAAAAGCACAAGTTGCAAGATATATCTGCCTCAATAGATTCCTAGAGAGGGAGATAAATCCAAAGCTAGTGATTTGTATAAAACATCTCAGAGGTAGCTTCTTTTAATGGTCTTCAGACCTCCATCCTATCCATTCAACAGTGACACCAGACAAATTGCTTTATTAATTAAATCTTCGTTCATTAAAACACAGGAAAGTATTTGAATCAATTTAAGCTGGCCCAAGCATGCAGGTAGGGACAAGAGAGTAGAACATGCTTAGTTAGGCACCATATATGTACTTAGGGCAGTTTCTAGTGAAAAAAGTTATTTGTTAAGTACAAAAAATACAAGAAGAAATATTATCTTGGTAGTTAAGAAAAGGAGAGCAAATGACTTACGCAGCAAATGGCTTACACATACAGGGCTTTTCTTGCTAATCTGGAAACTGAATAGTTCTGATGTTCCCTGTTACAGGACTGGGAGTTTCATCAGAGCTCTAATTTACTGATTTCAGTTGAATAAAAATAGCATGAGAATCTGTTATACTGAGGTGAAAATGTAAATTCTATGTAACACCTTCATGTCCATAAAAATAATTTAATTACAATCATTTCTTTTCAAACATTGTTCATTTGGTGAATGCAAAGGACATTCAAATGTCACTTTTAAAAAATCATAGATTTTAACATTTCAACCACATATTTACAGAGCTGCTATTTATATCTTAATACTAAATTTTGAGTATACCCTAAAGACAGAAAAAACAAACCAACCAAAACTGGTTTAGTAGGACACACAATGTAGTTTCTGATTTAAGATTTATATTTCAGTATTCTTTATAAGATATTAACATTTAAATTGTTATTATTAACAGAGGAAAGGAGGGGATTGAGCTACATGGTTCCTACATCATGCTGAAAATCTACCTCTACTGTATACCACATATTTTCCAATTGAATAGATAAAGGAAAAAATACTGTCTCTATTTCCTAACAGGTAGACATATTCTACATGCATTTACAACTGTTGACGGACACAGAGTCTTGTCTGGGAACTGAATTGGACCTAGTAAGTATTGTATGAAGTCCTAGCTTTCCTATGCTTTGAACTTCTCTTACTTATTCCAGTCAGATAACTATTTTACCCAGGTTTGCACTTAACATTCAAAACCGTATCCAACAGTATGCAAGCACTTTCTATACTGGATTTATAAATCCTGAAACTCATTTAATGACAAGTTTTTCTACTGCAAACTTGTTTAGAGTATATACAGACTTTCTGAGTGGGCCAGAAGAGTACCCTCTTAGTTTTCTTCCAAATTAGGGAATCCAGATTTGAGGCAGAGATAGATTAAAATTAAAGTATACGCTCAAAATGTATCAAAGCAAATCAAATGGGAAGTTGTATCAGCTTCTTTTTGAACACTGGGTTTTGCTCCATGATGTCTGTCTGCACCTATGTGATGCCAGTATAGAGATGCTGGACAAGACTGAATAGTAGAACAAGGTATTGGAGGTGAAGCTGCACCTTAAGTACTGTGTTCAGTTTTGGGCCCCTCACTACAAGAAGGACATCTACCTGAAAGAAGGTTGTAGCAAGGTGGGGGTCAGTCTCTTCTCCCAAGTAACAAGTGATAGGACAAGAGGAAATGGCCTTAAGTTTTGCTAGGGGAAGTTTATGCTAGATATTAGGAAAAACTTCTTCACCAAAAGGGTAGTCAGGCATTGGAACAGGCTGCCCAGGGAAGTGGTTGAGTCTCCATCCCTGGAGGTATTTAAAAGACGGGTAGACGTGGTGCTTGAGGACATGGTTTAGTGGTAGACTTGGCAGTGATAGGTTAACAGTTGGACTCGATGATCTTAAGGGTCTTTTCCAACCTTAACGATTCTATGATTCTATGACTCTATGATTTCAAATTTTTCATGATTTCCATCCCCCTTGCCCTTTTCACTGTGTTCACTTGTTAGTGAACTTTCACCTCCTTCAAGTGGCTTAGAATGTCAGCATGGAAGAGAACTTACCTTCAACCTCACATTTAATGAGAAGTTGGGTAAAGGAAATGTAATAAAAAACATCTGAAGGCTGACATCCAATGAGAGAAGTAGCAATGTAAGAAGATCTTCAGTTTGTTCATTGGGAAACCATAACATCAAGAGTTTACATCTCCTAAAACACTCTCCAGTTTATACGTTCATCTAATAGCTAGAAATATCTAGATATCTAGAATATTCAACTAGATTTCAATAGGATCTGGGAATGGATTTTGGGTGAGCTCAGGCTACAGAACATTGAGCTTCACCTACATGTGGGAGGGAGACATTTCCTGGGTACTGAGAGAGTATAGGAATGTATGTGCTGAGATACAGAAACAGATGAGGCCAACATCCTGCCTTTACCCATGACTAATAGGAAGTATTTAGGTAAAAAAGCATATGGCAAGTGAAAATTTCCCTACATATTGCAAATATACATCTCCCCATTTTGTACAATCTGCATCTTAAAGGGACCTCCTGAACCAGAGCTTGCACTGAAATTTGAACAGACCTTTATGGGTTTCTCTTTTCCTATTTATTTTTTTTTTTAAATATAAGCTGTTTAAACTTGTGGAATCCACAGTATCCTGTAGCAGTAATTTCTACAATCTAATTATGTATTGGGTAATAAAACCTTTAGGATTTTTTTTTAAAAACTGCTTGATTGTTTCTTCTCATGCCTATGGTGGTGTTTTAGGTGAAGTAGTAGATAAGCATTAGTCACTCTGTTTCTTCAGTAACTCCATTTTGATGTCCCTTTGCCACATGCCCCACTCATTCACCTCTTCTCTTTCACAGAAGTTTTCGTCATTCAAATAGTCTCCCCTGTATGTTTATGGTATGTTTTGTGAGAACAGCCATTTGTGAGAACAGTCCATTTCCTCAGCAGCTGGGGACTTCTCAAATCTTTTTTTTTTTTTTTTTTTTTTTTTCTGGTGGATGCTACGGTAAAGAATATGACAGAATGAACACCACCCTGAAAACAGAATCATAGAATGACCTGAGTTGGAAGGGACCCATAAGGATCATCGAGTCCAACTCTTGTCCCTGCATAGGACAACCCCAAAAGTCACACCATATATTTGAGGGCATTGTCCAAATGCTTCTTGAATGTTGTCAGGCTTGGCGCCGTACTACCTCCCTGGGGAGCCTGTTCCAGTGCTCCACCACCCTCTGGGTGAAAAACCTTTTCCAGCCTAAACCTCCCCTGGCATATCTTCCTACTGTTCCCTCGGGTTCTAGTGTTGGTTGCCAGGGAGAAGAGATCAGCGCCTGCCCCTCGTCTTCCACCTGTGAGGAAGCTGTAGGCCGCGATGAGGTCTCCCCTCAGGCTCCTCTTCTCCAGGCTGAACAGACCAAGTGACTTCAGCTGCTCCTCATATGGCTTCCCGTCTAAACCCTTCACCATCTTCGTGGCTCTCCTCTGGACACTCTCTAGTAGCTTTGTATCCTTTTTATACTGTGATGCCCAAAACTGCACACAGTACTCAAGATGAGGCTGCACCAGTGCAGAGTAGAGTGGGACAATGACCTCCCTTGACCGGCTAGCAATACAGTGCTTAATGCATCCCAGGACATGGTTGGCCCTCTTGGCTGCCAGGGCACGCTGTTGGCTCATGTTCAACCGGCCATCAACCAGAACCGCCAGATCCCACCGCGCAGGGCTGCTCTCCAGCCTGTATGTACATCCAGGGTTACCATGTCCCAGGTGCAAAATCTGGCACTTGCCCTTGTTAAACTTCATATGGTTGGTGGTTGCCCAGCTCTCTAATAAAAGCAACTATTCAGAAGCATCCAGTGTCAAACAAGGAAAGGAAATAGAAGATCAGTAGAGGAGAGGAGTTATCACACAAACTGTTTCATGGACATGATGACTGGTGACCCTGGCCAAGTGAGTGTCCTGAAAATCAGTTTCCTATTGATTAGGTCTGGTGGTTGCAAGGTTGGCTGAGGTACCTTAATAAGATTGTGAGTGAGAGATACATCACAAATTGCTTGTGTTTGTCCTTATCCCTATTACAAACAGGGACAAAACTTAGTGTACTGCCAATACTGTCCCCTCCTCCATCCTCCTTCTCATCTAAGTTTCTCCATGAATACAAACAGTGAGGTCAGCAGCAAACAAATATTGTAGATTGGTGGTATGCGCTGCTGGGCCATGACACAATAGTATAGATGCATTAATAATGGTCAAATTAAAAATTAATGAAATTAGACTGATCACAGAGAGAAGTTGGTTCATGAGTAATACTTGCTCACGGAGTGCTTCTATTTCTCCAGCATAGAGAGGGTTGTTTATCAGCCCTTTGCTCTGCACAGATATACCACATGACAGGCAGTACCTTTTGCATCATGAAACTACAAACTTATAGCTATAACCTATCACTTGATCCACAGAACATTTATTTTCATGTGGGAAATGACATTCCACCATGGAAGTCAGACTGCATACCTGCTCCTGGGGGATAAGCAACATGCAATGAATTAGTAAAACCTTGGGATTCCAGCCAAGGTCCCCACAACAGCTCAGTCTCTCCAACAAAGTCATAGAATCATAGAATCATAGAATCATTTAGGTTGGAAAAGACCCTTAAGATCATTGAGTCCAACCGTAGAGAGCGATAAGGTCTCCCCTCAGCCTCCTTTCCTTCAGGCTGAACAACTCTAGTTCCCTCAGCCACTCCTCATAAGACTTGTACTCTAGACCCTTCACCAGCTTCCTTGCTGTTCTTTGGACACACTCCAGCACCTCAATGTCTTTCTTATAGTGAGGGGCCCAAAACTTAACATGGTATTCAAGGTGCAGTCTCACCAGTACAAAGGGACAATCACTTCCCTAGTCCTGCTGGCCACACTATGTGTGTTAGAAGTCAGAATGCTATTGGCCTTCTTGGCCACCTGAGCATACTGCCAGCTCATATTCAGCCAACTGTTGACCAACACTCCCTATGAATTCAACCTTATATATCCTCTGATCAAGACTTTTTAGATATGAAATTTAGGGGTTTTTATATCTCTGAGTAAATGACAGAACAGAAATAAATTCTGCAGAGTTCACAGAAAAGTATCTCACATAAATATCTGTGTACATATAGGCACCATATTTTTTCATGTATGAATATCCAGTAAATAGTAATAATATACCTTTCCTTCAAATTGTTGGCTTTTCTTCCACCACCTGGCTAGTTTCCACTAACACTCTTATAAGGTTAGCAAACCTCTTTTTCCAACACTGGACAATACTACTCCTTCAAACTGACTCTTGTAGGTAGAAAACATAGTCCAGCTTCTGTTGTTTCCAAACTGTGGTATCATCCAAAGAGGTTGTAGGTGCCTATGACTTTATTTGGGCTTGTTATCTCTGTGGAAATAAAAGAACTAGCTGTTTGTTACAAATCTCTGAATCCACTTTAAACATGAGACAGGGTTACAATGAAAACAACAAGCTTTATCTGAGCAAAGCCAAGGTGCCAACTCAACAGATTTTAATTTTCAGAGTATTGTCTTTCAGAAAGTCCCCAAATAAACCTGGAGGTTAACAAGTCTTTATTAAGTACAAATGAAATGTCTGAACATTTTCTAGGACTTTTCCCTCAACTCTGTCTTTTTCCTTTCAATTTAAGTAGACTGGCTATATTCTAATTTTGACTGACATTGGTTGTTTATGAGAATACAAATTAAATGCTATTTAAACATGTCAGGTTTAAAGAGTTGTCAGTATAGTCTACTGCCCTCTCAGTAAATCAGTTTCAATAAAATTTCATCTAACTCCTCCCTTCCTGGACAACAGATCTGCCATTATGAAATGTTTTAAGCTTAGCTAAGTGTTTTAGGCATATCTTAATTTACAATTTATATACCAGAAAACGAATTAACAGTGTGAACGTTCTTATCGTCTTACAATTCTCAGTAAACTACTGGGTTTTTATAGACATCATACATAGTATGTTCATATCCATATTTCTTACCATCATGACACTTGTGTCAAAAAGATTTGTCTAAGAGCTTTCTTAAGAAATTCATAGCTCTCAGTACCATTTAAGCACTGAAAATGCATCCAGTAGTTTGGACTTTGTAAGGCTTAATCAGAAATCTATGTGTTTGAGATACACAACCTGAGTTAAATAAACTAAAGAATGGAAAAGCCATTTCAAGGGAAAGAAGTGTATTGTTCTCTACCATAGTTTTTCTATGAGTCTACGCAGTCCAGTGTTAAATGCTTATGTGAGCTACTGAAGAGTACACTGTACTACATAATTCAGTACAGATGTGTGGCATCTCAAAGCCAAAGCAAACAGCTTTTGAAAGTTTTTCCCAATCAATTCCACAGACAATCTTCAAAAATAATTTAATGGTGGATGTGGAAACTACAAGAGAGCGAACATGGAAAAGATCTCAAAGTAAGAGTCAGGGAAACAATGTAAACATTTGTTACCTGTTTATAAACTAAACACATTAAAAAAAAAATACAATGAATGACCTCTAATTTTTCCAATTTTTTTAAGGTTTAATATGTTTGTTGTATTAAAGAAACATTTTTACTGGTTTAAATTCAATAAGAAAAAGTCCTTTTGCTATAGAGCTATAGAACCACAGTTAAGAAATGTTTTGTCTGTCCATCACAATGATGAAAGAAACACAGCATTATTATTACTCTGAGTCACCTCTAGCTGGATTTCTGTGATGGATTTAATGGCCCATATTATAAACATCATGTTATTATCAATCTCCAGGGTTTCAGGTTGACATTTTCACATTCTATGATGCACCACATTTAAGCATTGCTATTTGCAAGTGATTTATTTTTTGTTTTCCCCCTGAAGGTAAGAGTTACCATGATGAGTTACATATGATGATGTTACTAGGCGTAGATGCTTGGGGACAAATGACTGATCTTGTCCACATCTATCTGACCTGCACCACTGCAGGAAGAATCCCATTGCTCACCAGGCAGCACCCAAATTGCCACAATTCCAAACCCAGGGTAAGAACATAATTGGCACCAATTTCCCTTAACAAATTGTGCCAGGCTTGTAATGTGTGTCAGTTTAACAGCTACTAATGGAGCAACAGAATTGTCCCTGCAGTAGAGCTGGGTCTGGGTGGAGGGGGTCTACACATATCCAAGGGTGAAAGTATGCATCAGAACTGTCTAGTACTCTTTATAAATCCCAAGATTAGTGGGATTTGGGAAAAAAAAAAAAAATCTATATTAAAAGTTTGTTTCAGGTGTCCAGGAAGACACAGGATGTTTAGATTCATAAAACAAAGAAAAAAAAAAACAAAAAAAACCAACAAAACCAGAACACATCCCCCACCTCCAACCCCAAATGTCACGAGTTATGATTCAGCCTGTCTAGTCATTTTGGGGAGCAGACAAATACGGTTGGAGGAGGCATAATTGGGATGGAGTTAAACTGAATCAAGTAGTACATGGTGGCATCTCTGAATCACATATTCTGAGATAAGTTTTTGAAATCCAGTCTAAATTTTTCCTGCCAACCTGCAAATTGCCACTACAAGAGACTAGGTGGCTGGGTTTTGGAAAGGAATTTCTCTGACAGATACAGAGCATTGCTCCTCTTGTGGATGCACAGAGAGACGTTTTGGCTACTCATATATTAGGAAATTACACAGTGCCAGGGCAGGTTTCCAAGCACTGGAATTACATCAGCTGGACAGTTAAATTGTGAGACTGGTCCCTGGCAGGCACTTGGCCAGTCCAAGTAGCACTCCCTCATTCAATGGCTCGACATTAATAGTCAGTCTGGATGCAGCCACCCTCTTTAGAAAGGCAAGACTTGACACTTTTCAGGTTGTTAGTCTTTATTGGACTACACAGTCTTCCTGGTGCAGTGAAAACCCTTATTTCTCCTGTTTTCATACTTGAAAAGCAAGTTTAAGCATTTTTTTTTTTCATAATTATTCATCAGTTCTTTTCTTGTCTACAGCTTCTGCTGTATTTCAAGATGGTATTAATGTACATTTATAATGCTGAGGTCACCAAGCTCAAGAAATAAATGAAGAAAGAATTCATAAAGCTATAGTATTGTGCATAATGCAGAAGACACAGTCTGTCAAAACTATCATTCATACAGCCACAAATTTATCTTAAATTCTAATATAAAGCTATCAAAGGGAATTTTTTAGCTTTCTATAGCTCTTTTGTGAATATATTAAGGGTGGGAAGAAGAGAAAAAACAGTTTTGTCCATGTAAACTTCTTATGATTTCTTATTTATAGTAATAAATAAGAATAATAAATAAGTAATAAATAATGAGAGAAAGAGGGAATGAATCAGCTCATGTTTAAAAGTAGGGGGTTCCTTTGTTTGTCATGATGACAGGAGATAAATATTTTGCACTGCTTCATCAGCAAAGCTGATAAGGATTCTTAGACAACCTGGAGTAAAAATAAATGTTTTGATTTTAAATGGATAAAAGCTTGGATAATTTCAATTTCAGTATGTCTATGTGTTACTTTTGGAGGTGATTTACTAATAAAACACTACAAAATGAACACTTATAAAAAGAAATGATAAATCAAATCAAATCTTCCATGTATTCCTTTGACAATCAGAATGCCCTGAAAAAGGTATCACTGAGCAGATAAAGTTTGAAGGCTCAAATGAAACCTCAGAGGCACAACTGAGAAGAAACCCAGAGATTTTTAATAACGTTTCAGAATGACTGGTGCCCGTGACACTTTTGTTTTAAAGATGCAATCCATGCCAGATAAAATACAAGTTTCATAAAAAATATCTGTTGCACCACTCTTATAACAAGCACTTTTTCCCTCCTTGGCTTTTCTTGTATAAAAAAAAAGCATATATGAGAGATTATAGTATTGCACAGAGACCAAAAAATCATTATGAGCCTTGTTTGAATCTTTGTGTACTATACCTTGCAGCAGAGAATCATGGGCATCCACTTTTTCTTAATGGAACGCTTATTAAATTACTTGTGGGATGAATGGCTCAGAGAAGCAGCAATGGGACGTGGAGTCTGCCTCGTTACTTGCTGCTGCTGCTGCTGAATCCTCTAGGCTCTCAGGGTGGCATAAAAACCTACATGTCTCATTGATCTGGGTTCTCCCATCATGGGCCCTTTCCCACAACTCCCTGGGTAGTGTTTTTCTGCAGTTTGGAACATTTGCATGTTCTTGTCTGTCCCCCATGAGTCTCTTCCTCCTTCTGGAGTGACAGCTTGGACAGGGAAACTTGGCTTACATCTAAGTCTAGGACATCTACAACTACACTTAAGGCTTTGTCTTCCCTACTGTGAAGCTGGGATATATTCAATATACAGGTACTGTCCTACCTTGTGCGTGTTACACCATTCCTGTTCAAGGTAGATGTTAAAGTACTACTAGCATTTCAAAAATATACAGAATGTGTAAGTGTGTAAAAGGAATGTGGAATATATAGAATGTGTAAATGGAATGTACTTTCTTCATCAAAACAACAAAAAAGGGGAAAACTGGAATATATGACCTCTACAAGAAGAAGCATGCAATAATGCAATGGGCTGCCCAAAGATCAATAGAAAAGTCGTGAAAGAGCTGCATAGTTCTTACTTAGTACAAGGAATGAATATGTAGTATTCATTTTGAAATTGGCTCTTTTGGCATAAACCTACTAAAAGATTAAGAACATTTATTTACTGTTCAAATATGTCATTTCTTTTCACATAATGCAAAATTAAGTGCATATGGGTTAAATGACTTGTCTGATAAGACAGGTAGGGTCCTTTGTCATTTTTTAATATATTATTCCCTGTGCCTGTGGAATTCTTTTTGAAGGATTTTTTTATTTAATTGTAAGTCACAGCAAAAAAAGTGAGAACCATTGAATACTAAAGGGAAAAGGATGAATAAAAAAATAAATTGCACTAGACAGCTAGGCTGGGATTGGCATGACTGAAAGTAGACATATGCCTGTGAGCTAATCACACTAATTCTTTTTATGGTTAATTGAGAGAAATTGGCACTTCTAAAGGAAGATTTATATCTTCCTGAAATAAGGATTTGGACAAGGTCAAATGAAGCACCTATTGAGCTGCCTTTATTCCCCCCATTGATTTTGAAGGGAGTCTAAGGTGATTTGTGTAGACTGGGATGACTAAAATTTAAACATCCAACAATAAAAGAGACAAAGCTCACATTTTCACAATTATTTCAGAGAATGTAGCCATGCTGTACTGAAGAGTTTAAAAAATACTCACAATGTATTTAATATCTGTTATGATTTCTTCTCTGGGGAAATGAAGTAAATTCAATTCTGAATAGATCACAAACGCAAACTAAAATCTTAATAAGCAGCAAACAAAAATTGCCAGACCCACAGGACAAAGGAGAGATGTTGTTTTACAAACACTGCACAGGGGATTCAGGATCTGCTTTACATTTACAGATTCTCCTGAGGGTGAACTTCAGAAAAATAACTTATATTGATATATATATCAGAAAATGATAGGTGAAGATGGGGGCTGGACGTCCACTATTTTATAGGTAAATAAGTATGACATCAGAGATATTTTGAATGAATCATGAAACTATTTTTAAGTAAGTATAACATGAACTCCAACAACAATAAATGCAGGCATCATATTTTAGGCACCATATTTTGTCACATACAATTTAGACCACATAGATCTTTACATTCCTTTTTTTTTTTTATTAAAAAAAAAAAAAAGGCTAAGGTTTACAACAGGATTGTGGATTATGCTGTGACACCTTTCCACAGCTCTTCCAGCATAGAATTGATTTAACACTAGTTTAGCTACCCAAAGGATGCTACTTTTGAATGCAGCAGTGTGCATCAGATGCCTCCTTACAACAGTACAGGAAGCACAAGTAGTGCAAGGATGCAGATCACCCATGCTCTGCATATTCTCACACTCTGAATTCTTGGTACAATTCAGAACTCATATTTATTCAATAGTTTCCAGTTGTGGCTTCAAATCTGTACCAATCACTTACTTCTTTGAATCTGCAACTGCAATTTAATCTAAGACCTTAAGCCTGAAATCATTCATACCAAACCAATAAAATTATTCATCTGCATACATTTTTTTTCAATCAAAATGCTCACACAAGAGAATATAAACTTGGAAGAGGAGAGACATTAGGAGATTATTTTTGTGTGTTTGGTAGAAATTACACTTTTTGAAATTACATCCAAAAGCAAACAAGTATGCATAAATGCTATTAAAAATAATGAGATTTAAAAGCATGATTCAAATTAGACATATACTTGCAGATTTTCATGAGCTGAAATGAAATTAATCTTCCTTCAGCTGGACCCTAAGTTTGCATTAAAATCAAATGAAGGTCTAAAAATGTACTCCTACATATTTAAGATATATCTTTAAAATGTGTTACAGGACATAACTAATTAAAAAAGTGAGCATAGGTCAGTTTTATAACCTATAAAATGTAGTGAGTCTTGAAAATTTTTCTAAGAAAAAATAAATAAGCAGATTCTTCCTGACAAACCCATTCAAAAGGGGAGTTAAGGGAAAGGCGAATGATAGATTACTGAAATTAAGTCTATTTAAACAAAGTTGAAAAACTCCCTTTTATTCAGTCTCCTTATGTACTCTCGTCTGAAAGCAAGACGTTGATCTCTGTAGACTTTAGAGTTAACTACATTCAGGTAGCTCAGATATTTCATATCATGGATTTGTTCAGACAATTTGATACTTCAGAAATGAGGGGAACAAAGAAGGAAAGACAGATACAGGATGGGGTAGGTCATCTCACTAAACTTTAGATGTCTATTCAGTTCAAGATAAAGGCACACAAATAGAGATGTTTATATGTAAGCATCTATACCTATGCGAAGTACATGTGAGTCTACACAGGACTGGCAGATACAGCTCAAGACCTATGGGATGTGGATGCCTTGTTGGAGAGGCAGACAGAAGCCAGGAGCTGCAGGATATTTCAAATGGCATTTCATGCCTTTGGATTGACAACTGAATTGACCTTTGAATCAAAAGTCAGTCATGTCCTAGAATGGATAGTCAGCTGTTCTCCATTAGAGATATGATTCAGTTTCCTAAACATAAGCATTTAGTATAATTTCAGTTGGTCTTAGACACCCAATGTTATCTCTAAGTGATGTTCCTAGAGGCTTTTGGTCTCCTATGATTTCTTTGTTACATATGTGAGCCCTATGTGAATATCCTGGAAAAATCACAGCATCTCAAAAAGCACTAAACAATTCTTTTTAAACAAATTAATTACTCTATCATAGTCTGCTTTACAATAAGATTAATTATTTTCCAAGCTCCATTCACTATTGAGATCTTCATCACTGAGAGTGGGAGACGCATAACATACCTCCATGTAGATATACAAAGCTGAGCTTCTTAATCTGCAGCTGAGTCTTACTTTCCAGTGCACATCATAGCTAATTTAGGCACTCTTTATAGAAACATACATGAAATGGAGCATTTGAACAATAGTTTACCTGATATATTTTTCACATTTATTTTGGGATGAGATGTACTTTCCCTAAAAGTGTCATCTTTTTTTTTTTTTTCCATTGGCCATGAAGTGAATCTGTTCAAGCTGCTTAGATGCAGACATTTAAATATCCTAATTTGTTCATACTTTTACAGTTCTTTAGTTCTTTGCATTTTCTTTGCACCAAAGTTACCACGTTTGTTCACCCATTTATTTTCCAGTGTGATCACTGTTTGTTTATTGTATTTGAAGCCTGTCATTGTAAACTTTGGGAACAAAGGGATAAGTCTTTAGAGGTACTCTGGATTTTCTCTTTCACTGCCTAATTCCTGGTGGTTCAGCATGGGCTCCAATATAAGTTTTTCTGCTTTTCAGGCAGTCTGTTGCTCCAAATAAACTTTTGTCAAATCTTTTTTCAGAAAGTACACACATGTCATTCCTGAAACTGCTTTTCATCCATCTCCTTTTTAGTGAACTGGATCTGTGGTATACAAAGGCCTGGGGTCTCTCTTTTCTTGTAGCATTTACGTGTTTGGGTCACTAAGAACTCTTGTCAGTTCTCTGAAGGTGATGACTACTTCTAAAATTTTACTTTTACGCATGGTCCTCATTACTTCTTGAGTTTTCAGAGCATAATTTATAACCAGAACCATATGGCAGACAGCTCTGATAAAATATAAATTATTAATCTTTAAGAATTCTGTTCTTAATAGCATGTATGTAGGAACAGTCTGAAAAGAAGTGAAAATCTTGCAAAAAAACCTGAAGATAAAGCTTTAAAGACATTATGACGCTATGGTTATGACACTGGCAAAGAATTTGTACTTAAGTTGTTTTCTATCAAAAACTTCCCATATAGCTTGCGAAAGTAACTTTTTCTTTACATCTGAGTAAAACAAGTGCATTTGTATTTCATTACTTCATTACTTTATTGAGGCTTTCTGAGGATAACTGTCAAAAATTGTGGGGACACAAAAGCTTCAGTATAAATGTGTGGGAAATTTTATGGGAAGATACGGACATAATAACAGTTGAAATAAATGGCTACCTTTATTATTGTGTTACTTTTTTTTTTTTAAATTAAGAAAGGTATTAAAGGAAAATAAGTGCATTTTAACTGTGCAAAATATAAGAATATTTTAGAGAACAGTTGTGCAGTTTGGGGACAATGCCTGCCCATACCAAGCCATCCTAAAAACTGTCAAAAATATTTTTGGTGGCTTGTTTTATTATTGTTCTTTCTAAAACAAGATCAGGTATCAATTAAGATGTAAGAAGTACACAAAGATACTGTAAACCCTTCTTCTAAACAAATAGTCATTTGTTTAGAACAATTCTAAAACCAATTTGTGTCCACAAAGCCAGCTAAGTAAATGCCAAAGAGAGCATAAAATGTATTTTCCAATTAAATGGTGCATACATATATGTGCAATATACCTTTTTAACATGTGTTATGGAAAATTTTACTTTGCAGAGTTATTAATTTTATAAATGGTTTATAAGTATACTTTCCATTATTCTGAACACTTTAATACCGTTAAGTAGAAACAGACTGCACTGGAATCACTAGAGCTGCAAAGGTATAGGAGAAGGAAGCATCCAAAAGATAAATACTGACACTTTGAAAAGGAAATTCGTTCTATCATAACCAGGTGTTTAAGATAAGTGGAATGAGTAGTTCTCCAGCTTTTTATCTTTCTTTATTAGCTTTAAAGAGATCCAAGACCACTAGCATAGGCCAGTTTTCTAACTTTTAGTTTGCCAAAGTTAGTGTAATGAATCCTAGCCTCCAGGTAGAAAATATAAGATTTTTTTTCAGGAGTTCAAGAAATAAGTTTAGAAAGCATTCTAAAGTGTCACTCCTTGCTATATGTAGCAGCCATTCCTTTTGCTCTTTTTTACAAAAACACTCCCCGATTTGTTCTGACTTAAAAATAACTTTGAATTCTGGACCTGAAGGACAACAGACAACTTCTAAGATGAGTCTCTTTAGAAATGAGACTGAGGAGTATATTACTTGACTGTGGTAAGTTCCTCACATGAAATCTCCTTTTCTTCACTTTTTACAGTCTTTCCAAGTTTTCCTAAAGCACTGTCATTCCTATAATTTAATACATTTCAACTGACAGCTCATAAAGTATTGTTGCCTAGCTAGTACTTAAATAATACATTAAAGACATGTTTTCTATGATATTGAAAATTGTTTGAACTTTGTCTGATTGCCATTTTTCAAAAAGTGTTTTCTTCACAGTTTGAAAATGCTCAAACTAAATAATCCTTTAATATGTGCAACTGTCACAGCTGCAATAAAATTTACTGGTTTAGTGGTATAAAGACAATTTGCCCAGTGAGTTAAGCTATTTCTAGACTTGTATTACAATATCATTTCCCCTAAGTGAAATCTATTTTTCTGCATTTATTTTGAATTCGGTCACTAGCTTTCAAATTGTTTGAGTGCAGAGTGTAAGCTGTCTAGGGAGATGGAAGGTCTTTTTTTCATGTTTTCACATTGTCAACTTGAAAGGCCTGGTTACAAAGACACAATAAGAAATAGGATTGACTGTTCTTCCCATTTGATTAAGCTAGTCTGAATGGTAAAATATGAAAATAAAAAAATACTGGGTGTCAGAGGGACTGACTAAACACTGCCCCCTTCATTAATTTTTTAAAGGATAGAATACATTTAGAATATCAAGTAAAATATTTCAGAATTGCAAGAGCTGTGTCTGATCCTTCCCTGTTTACTCAGGTTCAGGAATTAGATGGAAAACTTTTTTACTCTTCGTGCAGTACAGTGGTAATCCAGCCAGTGGAAATCTGCGGCATACCAAGCTGGGCATTCTCTATATTTGAGGCCCACTGGCAGCACATCCGTATTATTTTGGCAACGTAGATCCTAAATTCTCAGAGTGTCCATCTTTTCTAGGCCTCAGACTGCTCTTCCTTCCTCTACCTTCGCCTTTTCTTGGTCCTGAATTGCAATGTTTGTACCCTGCATGAGGGCAAGATGATCGCCCGTACATGGCTCTACCTCTCTCCTGCACCAGGAGCTTGTTAGCCCTTCTTCAACTTTTCAAAAAGACAATTACAACAAGTCTGAGTTCATAGAATCATAGAATCATAGAATCGTCAAGGTTGGAAAAGACCCTTAAGATCATCAAGTCCAACCATCAACCTATCACTGCCAAGTTCATCTATACCATGTCTTCAAGCACCATATCTATCCGTTCTTTAAATACCTCCAGGGATGGAGACTCAGGACAGCAAAATTCTTCCTGGGATCAGAGAGTATGGCACATTTACGTGCTTTCCCAACCAAGCTTTGTCCTCTTCTCTTCCAAACTAATCTGATAACTGTAACAGGCTGACTCATCTCCACCTCAGCCTGAGTTTCATATGTGTCTGTGTGTATGTAAATTCAGTTTTCCAGGAAGGACCAGAGATCTTAAACAACCTTAGGACTAGGATACTGATAAGTGCATTAGATGATCAAAGAGTAGAAGTACAGAGCATACATTTTAGTAAGGGATTACTAGTTATCAAGTGGTTGGGACACTCCTTTTTGTTACATCAAATTTTTCAGCCCTACTGTTTATCCTTATTTTAAGGAAATAGCCCAAGAGCTGCTGTTAGTAAGCAAAGATCCCTGTTCCTTAAATATTTGTTATAGTCTATAACTATATCTTCACTTCTCTTTTCCTGGATGCATCTTGTTCTTAAATAAGTATACATTGTAAAAGGTAAATATTAAATGCACAAAATTTAGTAACCCCAACTTTCACTGTAAAGATCTGTGCTGAGCTGAGGTTTCATGACTAGCTGAGCCATTTTAAGAGTCCATGATTGCCAAAGAAGGCATGTTGCTCCTTCTTTCCTCCTCCCAATCTCCCTCCTCTCTTCCTCTTTTTTTGTTCTTCCTTCCCTCTTTCTGGTCCCAGGAGCATTTTGTTTGTTCTTCTTTGGATTGACTCAGATGATTAAAGTCATTAATCCCTCCCACCACATCTTTCATAGAGACTATATACATTAGTAAACTGAAGCAAGCCAGGGTCCATGCAGCCCAATGAGCATGATTTGGCAACATCCACATTATTAAACACTCTTACTAGCCAAAACATGGTGGTGCATCCAAGCCACTTTTATGGAAAAGCCCCTGCCTAATCATCCATACTAACTCTCAAATTGGGCCTAGGAACTGTATAGTTTTACTTCACTTCAGCCAAACCCATGCCAGGAACCTCTCTGAAAAAGTAACAGTATACGTAATCCAATTTCTCATTCTGTGTAATTTACTGTTGCAGGTATATCCCATTTATCCCTAGTCTGTCTGACTGTAGAGTACAGTAGCGTGGCCATTATCTAGTAGAGAATCAAGTAAGTATAAATGTGCAGAATGAAGCTCAGTTTGGACAAACACCAAAATGCTAACTGATTTGAGAAGACATCTGGAGGATGCTTCCTTTCAGATGTGTATTTTGTCATCGTTTTCCATAAATCTGTTACCTTAAGATTTAACTATTATAATGCACTGTCTTAATGTTGTATGGAGATAGATGATGTGTTATGAAGGTATATGACATCACCTGTAATGGATGTTTGCTGGGTGTCTATGTTGTAGCTCTATATTGCCTAAAAAGCTTTTCAAACTCCTTCAAATTCCACAAATAATACAATTATTAAGTCTGGTACACTACATGGATATTCCTCAAAAACACACAGTTTAAAGCATATCATTCAAAGCTGTGAGACTGATTCTCCATTTGTATCCAAAAGTAACCTAAATCTGTTGACTGACTAGTCATAATGTAGCTAATATTTGTTTGACCAGCTTTTGGAGAAGACTAAAAGCTTGCCTCCTAAAACTATGAAGTAACTGAAAAAGTAAATTTTTGCTGGAATAATTATTTTAACTCTGCTGGAATATCTCTGTATCATATAGCAAATATGTATAAATACTGTGACTACAGACCTGGAGAGAGGTTTATCATTTTAAATTATATAAATTAGCATATTTTTTTTCTTTGAGAAAAGTCTTTCATCATAAAGATGACAATTTGCATAAAGTGAACAGAGTTACTGAACTTTGTAACATGGCTAACAATTTCTAAGGTAGTAGGTTAAATACATTTTTTCTCTTCTGAAGCAAAAGCTTTTAGAAAACCAGGTGCTTCTTTAAACTTTTAATGTTGAACTACAGATATATTTAAAAAAAAACAAAAGTATGTCCTAAGCCCAGCATATTAACATTTATAATTAGGAAATATTTTTTAGAGGTTTAACTCAGCTGTTATACTTTTGTTCCTAGTAAGGTGCATCTTTTTCTTATAGTTTTCACCACTTAAAGACCAAATTAAGTTCTGCTGCATTTTGAATATTTTTTTTCCAATTGAACATGGGTTTTAGCATGATTCTTTGATACTTTTTTTTAATGTGAAGAATATTATAAATTCAGTTACATACACAGAAATGGATATTTTATATTCTGTAATTTCCATTTAATTTATAGTTGAAAAACTAAATGAAATTCATTTTAGCTTTGGAAATACTGGAAGATATTAGTGTTCCATATTCATCAAATGTAGGAAAGCAACAGAAGAAATCCTGAGGAACTTCACAGAAACAACACTTTAAAACAGTATGTTTAGATACAAACAAATAAGAGTACAGAAAAGCCAGAAACAACTTTCATCTAGTAAGTCTGTTTATGACAGTTTGTATAAAGTCTTGAAGCACTATTAAAGAATCATGGAAATGAATTTCAAATAGACAGTGATTAAGAAAAATGGAAAAGTAAACATTAAAGTTTGAACAAATAAGATTCATCTCCTTAACGACCACCTGAAATTGAAATGCTGTGTTCAGCTGTTTGCCTAGATTCCCTCAAGATAATGGCAATAAATGGTGGCTTTCAGACGCCAGTTTAACAATTTATCCTGCCCTAAAAGAAATGTCAATGAACTCTGAGATGAAGTGCCTCAAGGAGGTGCTATATTCCCTCTACTGAATGTAGAGGAAACTTCAGCTGCTAGGTGTCATTAAAACTGACATATTTTTATCAATAGGGCAGGATCCTTCTACTGAACTTTATAATATAAATGCCTATATCTCAACTAGTCACTTCTGGAGTTCTTTGATTTAATCTATCTTAGTTGCCTACCTTAGGTCATAAATAATCAGGTGCCTATGTAATAAATAGTAGGTACTCTTAGAAATGCTTATTTCTCTCCATTGTCCACAAAGGAAGAGAAATGCCAAGCTTAAATATAGACATCTGCACTGTGGAAAGCTAAATTTTGCCTGATGAGTTCCTCTAAGGGTTCTCTAGCAAAGACAATATAATGGGATACCTTAGAAATTTGATATGCATTAAACAGAAACATCACTACAATTCATCAAAAAAAAAAATCTAGTCACCCACAAAGGACATATCCATATTTGTCTAATCCAACTTCTTTCTGATACAAAAGGAAAATTCTCTGGGATTTGGATCTGGCACCAGACGAAGAAAAGACAGACATCAGCTCATGACAAGATAAGGCCTTTAGGACACCAATGTTTTTTATAATGGAAATTATACCAATGTTTGTGTAAAGTCACTCTGCATTTTCACAAGATCTTGGGTAGGAAATTAGTGAATACATTTCTGAAACATATGTAGTTAGGATTAGGTAGTCATAACTGGCAATACAGGATTCCTCAACCAGAAGATGTCTAACATCTGAATACATACAACAAAAAAGTTTCCACCATTCGGTGGCTAGGCAAGCACAGAGCCCCAGTGTTTGTGGGGCTGTGAAAGGGCTGCTAAGAAAAGGTGAGGATCAGCAACAGCTTTCAGGCACCTTTAGTGTGGGAGAAATCGCTGGACATTTCAAATTTCGAAACTGGGCTCTGCCGAGAGTGAGGGAGTGTTGGGACAGTTAGGCGGCTAGGCAAGTAGCTCTGAGTGAGCCTCTACAAGAAAAATGTGGACCTCTATAAGAAGAATGCTTCACCAGCATTGTATTTCATTCAGAGGTCTAAAAACATACGGCAGCAAATAGAAATCAGATAGCTAAATTTCTTAACATCCTAGCCATCTCTGTCATTCACTTACAGATGTTATTACCCAAAGATACAGATGTCTGAGTTATTTGTGTAGCAGGTCTTTCATTGCTAAAGTTTTCACTCTCATAAACAGAAAGTAGGATTAGTTCAATTTAGTATGTTAGGTTGGAAACTTATTTCTTCTTTAACATGCTGGGTTAGAAACATTCTTCCCAAGTCATCAGGCATTCTGCTCAGAGTGGCAGCATCTATCAGAAGGGCAAGGTGGGAGACTGGATGGCTGTAGCTGTTTCAGCTGTCTGATTTTAATCCTCTGTTACATGTCTGCTGGAGTCTTTAGAGAGATAAAGCACTGCCAAGGATTAGACAGTCTATTAGTGAAATAGATTTTAATTAAGAATATTGACTTATTGTGAATTTAGGTCTATAGCCTTTTCTCCTCTTCCACCTTGAAAATCCAGGGACAAAATATTTCTGAGAGGGGATGTTAGCTGACTTAGGTAAAACAAAAGCCAAGTACGATTGTTATTTAACCTCCACATAAAGTTACTGCAAGTTTCTACACAGTACCTCATCTTAAATTACACTAAATTACTTGATGAATTAAAAGATCTTAAGTAACTTCCCTGAGTATCTTCTCTAAGTTAATCAATCATTCCTATAAGCTAAACATATTTAATGTTTGCATTAAGATTAGTGCAATTGAAGCTCCACAGAATGTGAGGTTCATTGTTTTACACACCATCCTGCTACAAGAACCTTCTAGTCTATATATCAAAGTCAGGCTGAGAAAAAACTAGACGTGATGTAAGGTGGCAAGAAAAATGTGGCAGACTCACTTCTTCCCCAGTTCGTAGTTCAAAGCCTATCTTCTGGATCACCCAATTAAATAAATTTAATTTTATATAACTAAATATCCATTGATCACCCAATAGCTTTATGACAGCTGGAGAAAATAACGTAAAGGGTATATACCATCTCTTTTCTACCTAATCTGGATATGCTTGATCCCTAAAAAACCTATCATTACTTCTACAGAGGCATCATTTCTTTAAAAAATCATCTGCAGAAACTGTATACAAAATAAATTTATGTGAGAAAAGTTTGACCTAGAAAAATTGTCTGCTTTGGTGTTATGGAGATAAGAATATACTTAATACAACATAAACCAATACAGGGAAACAGCTCTTTGATGCACCTGATATATAACAAACACCATCACATGGAGGAAAAGGAGGAAAACAAGTCTTTGTATAGAATACAATATTATATGCAGGGATTCAGTTTATCACAGAAACTGGAAATGTTATTAAGAAAAATACAGACAATGACTACAATGTGATTACTTTGGAAAAGATGTTCAAAACTGGGGAAGAATTGTATAATATAAATTGGCAAAAGCCTGTTGTGTTCATGGCATTAGAAACATGGTTTTCAATAATCATACTTGAATGTGCCATTTACTCCATTCTAATGAACTGGTGGTTTACTGAGGACATGCGAGAAAAGGTAGAGAAGCAAGTTTTCTCCCATTTTATTCTCACAATATTTATCCAAGACTTTGTTAAATTTATTTTGCTAGATAGTTGAGACATGGCAGTAAGGGTTTTTTTATATGACTTTTGAATATTGAAGATAACATTATGATATTTCTCCATAATACAGTTGAATTTGCCTGTTGGGTAGATCTACTTTGGCAAAAAGTCATATTTGCTATTGCACAGTTTCGGTAAGTGCATTTTTACAGCTGTGTTACAGTCATAGATGAATACAGTTTATTCACTTCTGACTTGGGCAATATAGAATTTATCTTTATATTTCCCATCCTGGAGAGTTATCTGTTCTTTTATGTATATCACAACAGTTCTGCTTTATTAAATTGCTCTTTAGCAGTTTTTATCCTCTAATGCAAAGGTTGCAAATTGACCATGAGAACCCAAAAATGAAGATAGTCGTATGGATGGTTAAGGACAAAAAGAATACCCCTTGCATATCTAGAGCCAAAGGGAAGAGAGCATTTCACAAATGGAAAATTGTAAAGGTTTCTGCATCATCCACTGCACTATGGGGTTAGACTGCCTTTGTACCAGAGAAGGGACCAGATCACCCATCAGTCTTTGCTCAGTCTCACTAGTGGCGTGTTGTAGCTCTGAAAAGCCCATTTTTGACCCGTGTTCAGTGACCAACATGTGGCTCAAGATTCAGAGACTGGTGACTTCTGCCATACATTTGAAGCATTATAGTCCAGTTTGTCTATTTGGTTCATACAAAAGATGAAATACAGCTGGAATAAAACCTAGTAAAAGCGTAAACTGACTCAGAACAAGGAACAGATGGTTTGCTTAGGTCCAAAGTATTTGTCATATACTTTCCATATATATGGAGCTGAATTCCTTCTGATGGACTCAGATTGTACAGAAGAAATGTTGTAAACAGGAGATGAGTGGTTTTCTCCCTAAGGCATACCTTGAAGTCATGTTCAATTACTTTTGCATGCATAACCAGAAGATGCAGAAAACATTACATCATCATTTAGGCATCTGTAGTTTATAGTGTTGGTCTTCACAGATCCAGATTCCGCTTAAAGTTCTGTGGGGGAAGCCATAAGCATCCAAACTCGTTTTTTGGAAGGAGCCCTAACAGTATGAAAATTATCGCTCTCAATGAGCCAGAACAAACCCAACTCATCAAACATAATTTTGATAATGAACATCACCATTTTACATTCAAATACCTCCCAAAATGGTGGCAATTTATTAATGTCAGATTAAAGGGCTCAATTCATTATTCCCTTTCAGTAAAGAGGCAGTTAATGAGTGATGCATGCACATGGACAAGCTTCTAATTAGAGCTTCTGTATGTGTTGAAAGCTTGGTGCTGGGATACTGAGTGGCTGCCAGCAGACTATTGACTTTTTTCCCTCTTTGCTGAACATGCCTATTTATATAGCTTATTGCTAATGAGATGCTAATTGAGTCTGCCATATCTAAATAAAAAAACCCTTGTGTTTATTGCTGAATCCTCTAAATGGAGCTCCATTTCAGAATATTCTCCCCTGAGTCATTTTCCTCTGTACTCTCTGTGCTCTGATTGAAAAATAATTTTGAACAATAGGAACAGGATGCCAATTAAAACAAAACAAAACAAAACAAAACAAAACAAAACAAAACAAAACAAAACAAAACAAAACAAAACAAAACAAAACAAAACAAAACAAAACAAAACAAAAACCAGCACCACATTATTTCTAATATTAGTTTAGAAAAGAACCTAGTAAATTTATGTCTGGGAATTTATATTTAGTTTTACTTAAAACAATGCCAAAATGCACTCAAATATGTGGTGAATGCTTTGTAGAAAATGTATAAATGCAAGTTTCTATGCCCTGGAGAGGTTCCAATATAATCATTTTGCATGGAATGCAAACAACCTAAATGATCACCACAAAAACAACAACAAAGCACATTAAGAAAAGTAGAATGAAGGCAGGAGTAAGGATTAGAGCAATTAAATCATTTAGTTAGCTAGTTTAGGTTTGCATAGGAGTGAAAACTATCTAAGTGTGAAGATAAAGCACCCTTTTTATGATGTTCATCTTATTCAGCTGGCAGTAAATTCAGCTGAGTGCATTCTTACACTCCTTTTTCTGTATAATGTTATATATTTTAGGAGAAATTTTGGAAATATTTTTAGCACTGATTTTGGAAATATTTCTCTAAAAGGTTTGATGCTTCTTCAGATATCATACAGTGACTGAAATGTGCACTGGATTTTGGTTTTGTTCAGTTTACTTATGCTCTTTTTTTCACCATGATGTTATTTCACTTCTGTTTTCCAATTCATGAACAATACCTTTGGGATGAAATCTTTTATAGGCATACCATCTGAAACAAGCCTGCGAAACTCTCCAGTGCATCATTCATCATCATTTTTTGTAGTGACAGCAGTTCGCTATGATGTGTCTCATGATATTGTTTGCGTGCTTCTCCATGGTTTGTAAATTCTCTTAGGTAATGTGAGTAGAGGCTAATCACAAAGAACACAAAGACCTGGCAAGGATCAAAGGATAATGACAGGTGGAGAAACTATAGTAACCTAATCAGGATCACACTGGATAAGCTACTCCAAAAAACATTGGAAGCGAATAATTAGATCACTGGCCATGCTGTGAAACCCGCCAAGATGCATCAAGAAAAGAATCTCTGTGGCAGGTCACCAAAACTAAAAGAGTTGATGGCTAAAAAGGTGTAGGACTTATCTTGGAATGCAGTGGGAAGAGAATATGCAGATTGTGTGAAACTTATTATGAGCTGTTTTAAGGGAATTGTGGGAACGTGAAATATGTTTAGGGGAAGGACCAAAAAGGGGAAAGTGAGGTCTCAGGGTGGATCAGTGAGGAAAAATAGAGGAAAAAGGGTGATAAGAGGGGGTAATTGCCTGCAAACAGGTGGCTAGTCAGTATGCTCATGTGGGAAGCCCTGCACCTGATCACTACAGTCTATTTTATATTCTTATTAAATCCTTTTTCTAACTCCTTTTGAGGTGGATGCATTTCCTGTCTGAGGCTCTGTGCATGCATGCTAGAGAACTTAAACCCAAACAAGTTGAGTACTGAGAGAAGAGGTCTATGTGACAGCCTCCTGGAGTGGGAAGCTGAGGCCTGAGGCGCCTCAACTCTGGGACACAGCAGCTAGAGGAGACGAGGGTCTGGGAGCCAGCAACTGAGTGGACTGAATGTCTAAGACCAGCTACAAGAAAGAGCATGCGTGCGTGCGTGTGTGTGTGTGTGTGTGTATTCCACTAGCAAGCTTCAACCCTGATCTGTAGGAGGGGAGGGACAGGATCGAGGCATTGGTGTTGCTCACTGTTTATGTTTGTGTGGGTGGCAGCACAGGCATGGCTCTACGTGCTGCACTTGTGGACTGCTATGTGTGCCATTTGTAGTGTGCATGCCTATGGAGAGGATGTGCACCCTCGCTGCTGGCTGGACCTGGGGGCATGAAAATGCAGCGACCCTGCAGCTATGGGGCTGTGACAGGAGAAAATCCCCTGGGCCCAGAAACCTACCAAATTTGGCACTCTAACAAATTCTACCAGAAAACTTAATTTGTCTCCAAGCCAGAGAAGCTAGAGAGCCTCCATCATTGGAAATGTTTAGATAAGAGAAATAATCTGTCAAGAATGGTATAGATGCAATTGATCTTACTTGGGGCAGAATGGGCAAGCTAAATGAGGTCACTTCTAACCTTATGATCTCATTAATCTCCACCATTTGGACCATTATTCACACTCTTGGAAATAAAAACAGCCATTGACAGAGCTGGGCTTATTCTGTCTGACAACAAGAGACTAAAGGGCGAGCTTGTAGCCTGGGGGAGGCTCAAAAGGTGAGCTGCAGTTACCTGAAAGGCAGTTACAGACAAGGGAGTCAATCTCTGCTCAGTAAATAAATGATGGTAAAAACAAGGTCAATGAGAAAAAAATGTGGATTGGGTAGTTCAGATTAGACTTTTAGGAAAATATTCATCATTAGGAGGATAATGCAACACTGCAGCAGGTTTTCTAGAACAACTGAAGAAAAACTTCCATCTTTAGTGGTATTTAAGGCTCAGTAGGATAAAGCTACAGGTGACCTGATCTATTATTGGCAACTGTCCTGCTTCAGGTGGGAGCTGAACTGCGTGACCTGCAGCCATGCTTTACAACCAGCATTCTAGGATTCTGTGTCCTCTGCAGCAGCTGCTTTGAATGACACTGTTTAGGGCAGGTTACCTTCCAACAGTTTGTTAGCAGGACTAACACAGGCTGTCATGACTTAGTTACGTAGCTAATATAAGCATGACTAGATTTTTAGTACTCATGTGTGATCAATGCTACACTTTTCTGTTTCATCTTGAAGATAACACCTTTCACAGCACTAAAAAATTGTGTGATACTACTTCACAGCTGTTACATCTGAATCAGCAATGCCAAGTTTTCCTTTGGATACTATTATCAAAGGGAACCGCTTATATAGTGGACTAGCCATGCCTTGTAAAAAACTATCAATTCAATTTTTTAATACTAAAATGATGTTTGTAATCGCATTTCTAAAAAATGTGTTTGCACAAGCGATGTCCATGGCAGTTCGAAGTAGTTTAGTGCAAGGACAAAATTCCAGTTAAGAGTCTTCAGGTACTAAAATTGAAAAATATATTTTTTATAAATTAGCTTTCTACACTGGTTATGGGATTCATCAGATAACATGCAGATGTGTGTAATGAAACAAGCTCCCTTTACAGACAATAGAGGGACATAGGCACTGTGAAGGTGTAATTTATCTCATCCTAAAGTTTATACTTAAAATGAGAGAGAGGAATTGTGTCCATTTTTTACAGTTCCCATAAAGGGACTCTAGGGTAGGTAGCTTAGATGCATTTGTCTATATTGTAGGTGTCTTTGTATGCATAGATGTAAGATGAAGTAGTAGTCTTTGAAGCGTTACAAGGTAGATAAAACTATACCATAGTGTCTACAATAAGATGAATCTTATGATGGGCTTCAGAGTCCTGCCCTCTTAAGAACTGAGCAAGTGAAAAAAACCTTCCAGGCATTTTTTCCCACTCTTTTATAGTCTGAGAGGTAATAGGCAAGTTTCACAGAGGATTTTTGTTACTCACTGGTGCTTCTGGGTTTCCTAATCCATGATGCATGAAGCTTTCTTTAGGTGATGGTGAGAGTTAACAAATGGTAGGAATTTCCCTAGGCATATTTTTTAGTCTGGGGATGTTTTTGGACAGAAAAATGGTGCAATTCTATTATTCCGCATCTATCTTACCAGGCCATCTAACCTCTTGAAAAAGAAAGCTTAGTCTGATTTCTAAAGAGCTGCCTATTGAAATGAGATGGCTATTTAGGGAGGATACCAAGTAAATAAGTGTTTCAGAGTTTCAGTAAGTTATGTACAGCATCCCAAATGAGTCTTTCCATGCCTTTCACATAACACTTTCTCTCCAATTCTACCCCCACAAGCCCGTCAGTGGAAATGAGAAAAGGGTTGCCTAGTTTGCAGATTCTGATAATGTGTAAGTTAGGTGCAGTCAAGACTGAGTCCCCTCTCAACATGTCTAGAAGCTTAGACATATGGAGAATTTTGATACCAAAAGGTTAAGCTCCTCCTGAAATCGATTTAATGTATCTTTGTTTATGTAACAGTCTGGCACATACTTTGAACTAGTCATCTGCTCTGAATAGAAAGAGACAGATGGCAATTCATCGCACCTATCTTAGCCACCTACATTTGGACAGGATGAAAAACATTCTGGAGGTGCTTAACTTCACTGGATATAACTTCTATTTATGTTCTTAATTCTAAATCTGAAATTTGTCATTGAAATTGTGCCTGATATAATGATGTGTCTATACCATAAAATGCAATGTGGTTTAACAGTGTGCCTTCCTGAGGTGGATATACTGTATTATGTTCTTCCATGGAGACCAAACACTGCAGGACACAAAATACACAACCTGTGCAAATTGTTTGTTCAAACATAACAATACTACTTCTTCATGTACCATACCACATTTCTATAATACATCATTGCTCTGTGGTGTGAATACTAATCAGCTGGACCATATGCTGGGGAACTTTGCTTCACACCTCCCATTGCTTCTGATTCTTAGAGTAGTCCACAAAAAAAGTTTTATTTAAACCTGAAGGGTGGGCTTGCCATAGGTGTCACTGAAAATAATTAGGATTTAGGTTCTCAAGTCTTTCTGGTTCTTTTGAAAAAGTTTTTTTATGGTGGAGTCATCTGACTGCATGTAATATCTGCTGTATCTAATATCTTCACACATTACCCTGGGTTCCCTTGGGAAGCAGTGAGATACACCTGCGGAAGTAAGGAAGACAGGATCAACAACAGGTGAGATAAATTGCCACAAAGGTTACACACAGACATCTGAATTAGTGAAATAAAACCCACCCTCACAGCTTTATCAAAAGTAGCCAAATACTTTTTACACTTCAAATGGCAGAAACACCGTCACAAGATAGTAACAACTAATTCCTATGTTGAATTATTTCTTGTACATGCCTCCCTATCTTTCTTTGAACAGGAGAAAGACCTCTAATTAACTATCAGGCATAGCATGATGTCACCTCCAGAATGATACCAAAGTAAAAAAGGCAAGCTTAATCATGTATCACATGACATACGTATTTTAAAAGATTTCTCCAAGCACCGTATCTAAGTAGTAATGCAGCTGTGGAAGTTGCTGGTGAGAACTCATCTGAATAGCTATACATTTTTCATAATTTATTATCAAAACCAATGAATCTGCACTGGAAGAGGAAGAGAAAAAAATGATCAGGATGATCAGCAGAACAAAAAGCCTGATTGTGAGAGGACAGAAAACACACATAAGTGGAAGCGAATGTTAATGCCCACACTAGGAAAATTTGTCTCAGCAAGCTACTTACAGCACCTCTGCATAATGACACCTGCTGAAAGGGACAAAGTGCTACTAAATCCCTCAGCTTCCATGAGCACTTCTGTCTCAGGGATGGCCACAGCCACAGTGCACATGAAGAACAACATCTCACATTCCCGTTGGTCTGGAGTGCACATGTTGAACAAGAACATACTGCAGGGAGTGTTACAACCTTCCTTACCTCCTCCTCTGGAATGCCTCTCAGTCTGGCTAAGTAAATAGCTCTCATTAGTGATGTTTAGACCAGGTTGAATAAGCCATCCTTTTTCTTTGCTTGGATGTCTGGGCAGGGGGAGAACAGTCAATCATTAAAAAGATCCTGATGACTTAGTCTGAAGGTAGGTAACCTTCTAGGTGTCCTTAGCTGCAATGTGAGGAAATAAATTTCATCTCATTGATCCACGATTTGATGCTACAGATATAAAAAACTGTAAAGAAACAGCAAAGCAAGCTTTTCTATTGACTATGACAAACCCAACAGATTTTAAAAGTAATATTGCAATCTTAAATGTTGCAAATATAGTAAATATGATATTAAACAAATGGCTTTGGGAAGGAACTGGATGCATTAAGCAGTCAGCCTTAAAATAGTCTTTTATTAGATAAGTTTATCAGCTTTCCCTGTGTTATCTAAGCCTCCCTCTTCTTTCTACTGGGAATAACTGCAAACATTGAGATAATGCACTAGGAACCTAGCTAATTTTTATCTTCTGAAAACACACTACTTCTTAGGAGGAAACGCTTATATATAACAGGTTATGCATATATGCAATGTGTGTGTATATACATACATATATATAAACCTGGCTTTTCATACATGTTTGTGTACTTTTATACACAGCAAGGAAATATGTAATAGCTAATCAACTGTATTTTTATATGCATTTAATTGGTGTATTTGTATTCCCAACTTTTTGTTTACCTTGTTTTTCAGAGCTACTGACTCCACATGAGTTTGCTATTATGATGTCCTATATTACAAAACATTTGGAGATTTTTCCAAATAGAAATTCTGCACAGAACTACTCTCTCAATAGTTTATGATTTAAATACAAATGATCTTGAAATAGAGTGCTATAACCTGAAATACCCAACAATATTTGGAAGAACAAGAAATTAGCATTATTCCAATCAATGTTATTTTCTATTTACTTCATTCTTTATAGTATGGTTTCTTCTTGCTTATTTGATGTGATTTTCAAGGAATTAAACACTCCCTCTTTTTTTAAAAATTATTCATGATTTTAGAAGTTTCATTTTCTGGGTGCTCGTCTGCTAATCTTTGAGAGGAACTTTATTTTCAAAGGCTGGATATGTTGCACTTTCTGAAAATCAGGCCCATTCTAAGATCAGTCCTTTTCTTATATGGAGATATTCTGAAAACACATTTTATTGTCATAAAGTGTTTGAAAATTTAGTATGATATTTAACAAGCTTATTTAGAGTTAATATCCATATTGGTATTTGACTCCAAAACTAAAAGTCTTTTACAATCCACTGAAAGGGATATTCACATCATCTATTTTATGCAGCTGTAGGCTTCTAACTCACAGGTGGTTCAGAATAGCAAATTTTATGCCTCAAGTACTTACAATAGAATACAGGAATTTTCCATCCTTATATATTCACAGAAAAATACAACTGTTGAGAATGTTTTCAGCTGGATTTTTTCTGCTGGGACCAATGAAATACTAGTTACAAAGAACAAATTAATCTTTTACTTAACAGTTGACCTAGTAAGAACTTACATCAGTCAGACTTTCAGTAATTCATATTGTAGGGACTCTGCACTAATTTGTGGAGTGCTTCAGTATATCGTTTAACTTTACCCCAGACTAAACACATTTTTTAATTTGGTTTTTATTGGTTACATAATTGCATAAAATACTTCTATTTTCTGTTCATGTCTGTACTTCATTAGGTTCTGGATGGCATTTTAGGAGCTCTTAGAAAACATGAATAACTTTAAATGTACTGCAGTGGTCTTGACTACAGAAATCTACCTACAGGGAGTTTAGTTTATAGCGAAACCATAAAAGTATGGTCTTCAGTCATTGATTGGTGCATACAGAAAGACAAAACTAACTAAATACCAAGGCTGTACAAGAAATGAAGCTTAACACTCATTTAGTAAAGCATGTCAAAAAAGAATCAGCATACTATGAAATGTGATAAGTAAACTCCCTCCAAAATCACTAAAATGTGTAATTTGATCAGGAAATTCTGAAGACACATAAGTATACCAGTGATCCAGAGGATGATTTAATATATTTATGCCCAATATTAATTTGCAGAAAATAAAAACCATCAACATTTAAAACATCTTCCCTGACAGAAAATTAAAAAAAAAACCCAAACCAGCTACTATATTCAGTTGTATATAATGTAGTTGATATCCTCTTTGTTTTTAATTGCACATCATAACGCCCACTCTTTCATTGTTCTCAGGCTCTAGAAACTGTTTTGAATTTATTTAGTCCATCAGTCACGCTGACGTTTTGTTTTTTCAGACCACAGGTGTATGTAACCAACAGAAGCACAACTATCTGTAGAGCTGGAGAGTTCAAACATTTTTAGTACAATGGACAATTCGACAGGAAAACAAGTAAAGGGGATTTAAAGTAATATTGAATATTCATCTGCAAATTGCATTTGCATACCTGTGGGCTTTAAGAATGAATTCTTCTCATTATAATAATTATTTCTTTCAGTAGGGAGGACTGTATGCCTGAAAAATTGTCTATTTTTTCTAACTGTATAAGCTAGTCTGTTAAAAGTTGTAACCTCTCTCCACAGTCCTTGTAAATATATCCAGACTCATATGCTTGTTTCGCATAGACCATCACAGCTACAGCAAGTGTTGCCAAGTTAACATAACTTCAGATCTCTTTTGAGTGTGTGCAGATCTGAATCTTGCATCTTCTGAAAACAAGAACCAGATACTCTTCCCTGTCCCAAACTTACTAACAAAGATGCATTAATAAAAGTATTTAAACTGTCTCCCTTTATTGCATGCAATATTCTACAATATAACCCTGTTTTAGTTTTTCCATAGGCCCTTTTTCATACAACTCCAGCTGATACAACTTGGACCACCCTGGACTAAAATCAAGGAAAAGTTAGCTTCTTTATAGCCTAGATATTCCAGCCTTGTGCATGACCTGCTTTACTGAAGAAAGTTATCTCATTAGATAAATAATCAAGGTTCTGCATTTGAGGTTAATTTGTTAGGAAAAAAATCACCAAAATAAGCAATCTTAATATGGTTAACAACTCTGAGAGATCGTCATATTTTTGTGTATTTATTAAAGCAACAGTAAGAAATTAAAGAATGGAAATTACTTTCTTTTTTCTTTTGTATTTTCTTAGCACTGAGGAGTCAGTCATGGAGCAGAGCCCATGTTTACTGTCTTTGTGCAAACATAAAGTATATATATATAAATTAAAGATTGCCTTTAATAAGCTCATAAAATGTGTTTGCTTCTGGAATTGACAGAGTATTTGAACAATGTTTTTCACACTGACACTTTCTAATTTTTGCCATTATTGGCATCATAACTTTAATAATTTTTTTTCTTTCTTGCAGGGAAATAAACATCCTGATTGATGATTCATTTACTTTTTGTTTTATAACCACAGTAATAAAAGGTATAGTCTTTTCTAGGTCATCAGACTTAAAAAAGACTGCCTAGCTCCAAATGAGACTGATCAGCATTGCAAATCCTAATCACTACATGCTCTTTATATGATGTATTAGCAGAGTTCAGCATCCCACAAACTAAGTGGGAAGCCACCAAAACTGGAAAGTGGAAGATGCCAGTGAGAGAACAAATGTAAATCACACTTTCTGGGGGAAAATTAGATGTTTTCTTTCACTTGAGAATTCTAATCTTAAACCTGTTTCTGGTTTTAAAATACTTCAACCAGATTAGTCAAAACCTGAGGGGAGGTGGGGGGGCTTCTACAGTTATGACTAGTATCAGCTGGGTGACCTGCATTCTGTTCCCTGCTATCTCTCATATAAACAGCTGTCTTTCACCCTCTGCATCACCCTTGACCAGTGAGCTATAATCTATTAAAGGTTATAGCTTTCCTAGTCCTTTTTGGTTTAATGTATTCTAACAGTATAAAGTAATCCAGTCGCCGCTGGAGTAAAAAAAAATGCCCATTAGAAACTGGAATGAATAAGAATCCTAATAAATACAGAATGTATTTGGAAGACTGAGATTGAAAACTTATTAATATTGAAAAAATACTAATGAACTTTTCTGTTATTACATAGTTGCATACTCCAAAAAGAGATGCTGATAGCTCCCAAACTTAAAGTAATCTGCAGATCAAGACACACTGGTAGGAAATATCAGCTCTAATCTCAGCCCAGATGCATTAAAATAGGTGTTGGAAGCTATATTTCCCCAAACCTAAGTTAAATCTCTCACCAATGAGCTATTTCTGTACTTTGATGAGATTTAAATGATATCTGTGCTCTGAGAACTGCTGTTCCGCAGGTAGTATCAACTTTCTGATGCTAAGCACATTGGTGCCATTAGAATTCTACCTAGAGGCATAAATTTAGGCTACATCTATACTAGTAAATTACAAAGTGGCAGGGACCATTCCCAGTACCGTGATTCAATCATCTGTAGTGTTCAGTTGTTAGAATCGTACCTAATACCGTTGTGGCTTGGGTCAATTCCTATTTCTAATAACCATTTTTTGAATACTTACCCTCTTTCAAAGGCTGAGAGACTTTAATAGCATGGATTTAGGCCATTTAGCACCTAAGTCCAATTATGGGGACAAGTAATTGACTCATGTATACTATACACTGTAATTTAATGGTTAACGCTGCAGCTCAGGTGCCTGGGAAGATTTAAAAAAAAAAAAAGAATTGAGATAACTATGGAATTAGGCAGCTTCACAAATAGATTGGAGTTTGAGGAACAAACACATCCAGACTTATGCCGCCTAAGTTTTATTTTCCTCAGGGAACTACATAATTAGACTCCTGAATTTAGGATACAAGTAAACTTGAGTATTTTTTTTTCCTCCGATACAATAAGAAACTAAATTTTTGAGGTTAAACATAAAAGTCTCCCTGTAGTAGATGGAA
This sequence comes from Nipponia nippon, assembly GCF_047370975.1. NCBI lineage: Eukaryota > Metazoa > Chordata > Aves > Pelecaniformes > Threskiornithidae > Nipponia > Nipponia nippon. The sequence continues at coordinate 112,002,646 of NW_028262358.1, read as the reverse complement.
GAATTTTGGATCTTCTATTTCACTTCAAGACCATTTCCAACAGTAAGTTCCCTGTTAACCTTCCTCTTATGTGGATCACAAGCCTGAAAAGATTGATCTAATCTCATATATCATTTCCATTCATGACTTCTCATTGAGCCTTATGGGAAGATATTTTTGCATTTGTCTCCAGGATATTAGTTCCATCAATCAGTGGGTTACAGCTTTAAAACTTTTGTTCATTTCTTTTTACCCATATATTTTGTACGTTTCTAGCACATTCCTTCTACCACCTTAGAAAGTCAGGTTGTTCTTATCTCACTACCATATTTTAGTGCTATCAAGAAGCTAAAGACGCCATTATAAACCAAAAGAACCCATGTATATAACAAAACTAGTGTATCACACTTGCATTGTCTTTAGGACACAAAGCTCATAATCCAGCTTTTTCTGCAGGGACAAAAATCACTTGTAAACAGGTATTAACACAAGACACACAGCATCACGGGGACCTGGAAGTTCTGCTGTGCTTGTAGCTGTTATTTCAAGATTCCTGACCTTACCTGTAATTTGTGCTTTCCAAAAAAATACACAATTTCAGATTTCATCATTATTATCTTTATCATTTGTTGTTTTCCTTGTCATTGGGCACTGTATGTAACTTAAAAAATACCGAAAAAAGTTTGTCAGTTTTGTTCATTTGTCCATTTTGTGGGGCTTTCTTCGTTCAGCAATTTTACATTTCATTTTCTTTTTAAACAATAAAGTTGGCATGAATTTGATCTTAAAGTTTGTGCTAAGCATGGGTAATTTTACTTTACAAAGAATAACAGTTGTGAACAAACCATGTGAAGAAACAGTGATCTTTGCTTTGAGTATTTTCTAATTATCGAAAACAGAAAAATGTTTGTGTGAGGAGTTGGGGTTTTTTTTATACATATATTTAAAAGAACAAAATAGTACTTGGGAGAACTATGTTAACAAACTAATTCTTATGCAGACTTTCTTCATGAACTGAACAAGTTTATTTTTAGTTTCTTTTAAAACTTGTCCTCAAACTGTGGTGCTGAGATTGCTTGTGTGCTGGTCAGACCTGGTTATTAAAGGAGTGAAGACTGAACAAAAAAGTCAGCTTTTTACTAGACAAACTGTTAAATTACGGATTCCTGCTTGCCATGAAAAATGTAAGAAAGCCTTAGAAAAATGAAAGGACATCACAAAAAAATTTAAAACCTGAAACCTCATATGAATTATAGTTCAGTTCTGTACTATTGAACTTCCATTTAGAACTACAGCCCAAATCTCTTCCATACATCACCTCCACTTACAAAAAGGTATGAGAAGGATGGGAAAACAAGGTCTATCAGAGAAAAGGCAAATCAGTCATGGCTTATAAAACATACATCTGGAAAGAAGCTTCCCCTCTACATAAGGAAGCATGTTGTGTGATCTTATTAACTGTTATCAAGACTCTCATAACCCTAGTTTTAGTTTTTGCCTTGGCTACTTTTTTCCTGAGAGGTTGTTCCACAATCCCTCTTCTCTTTCCAAATTCCAAGGTAAGTACATCAATTATTACTTTTCTTGAATTAGTGTTGCCTACTTGTTGTTGAGCCAGTATTGGCTTCCAGCTTAAAAAAATTTACTTTTTCCTTTCCATCATACGTTTCACTTCAGATACATACATATATATAAAGAATAGTCCTAAAATATTGAAAACATGAACAGCATACTACAGCTGTCATAAGGCATTCTGGCAGCAATAAGGCATTCTCCCAGTCAGTAATTTCATATTTGTCTTTTGCAAAAAGAGTGATCTTTTCTATTAAAAAAAAGCTTCCCAAAGCATATCTAATAATTACATATACAAAAAGAATAAAACCAATACTGAAGTTTTGACAATCTCAACTATTTTGCACACACCTTTTAAGTTTCCATAGAGGTTCCTGTCAAAAACATGACAAGTAATGGTTTTCTGATGAATAAGTTTTTTTTAAAAATTTAATTTTTTTCTAGGTATATTATTCATTAGCAGTGTCTTTTTACATTATCTATAACAATCATTTCCTCTGTGTTTCACATCCAATCGTATTTCTCTAAAAATCTTACTCTATTCTATGCTATGCTAATGTAAGTTATGCTGTGATATGCTATTCTTTCTGGGTTTTTTCTTACTGAAAAAAAGAACTTTAAAAATTGTTTTCATAAGCTTCACTATATTTTAATAGATGCACTTCTTTTCACTTTTATTAAATGAGAGACATGTAGAGATTAGGCAGCAACTCTGAGGCATGTAAACAGACTGACAGAGCTTCTGAGAAAAGCTTGTCCTGTGATTAATGATCCCCTTGCACATGAGTGCTTGTTTTGTTCAGATATACAGTATATCTAAAGTTTAATATTGAATTACAAAAAAAAGTGTTTACTTTTAGGAGAGCTTTGGGAACAAGAGCAACTTTCAAAACCATCCCTGAATGATTTTATTGTCATATATAATAACCATTATTTCTGGTTTATTTGTCAAGTTAATGCAAGATGTTATAAATATTATTTCAGTCTTATGTTCCCAAACTAATTTCTTGTATAAATGCTTTCAATAGTTGCATTTTATACTTTGATTTTTATCTCATAGTGTAATGGTAAGATAGGAGTCAATTATTCAAAATTTTGGAGTTCGTGTTCTGTCTTTAACCTAAACCTGAAAGAGAGTGACAAATACCTCAGAAAAAAAAAAAAAATATATATCTTCAGATTCTTTATTGTTCCTTGGTAAATATAACTTTACATAGAGTATCATCTGCCTCAGATAAGTGACAGTGGGCAAGGGTAAGTCACCTTCATAAAGAGAATACACTATCCTCTTATCTACATATAGGAGGTATGTTATACCTCCCCATATCATAAACAAAACCAATGTAGTGTAAGCACTGACAATGGGTACTTTAGTAGATATTTTTTTCTTCTAATCTCCAAATTTCTTATATAGAAATCAGTATTTCCTAGATCCTGTGCTCATAGTTCAGTCAGAACACAGATGGTTGTATAACTTTGAGAATAAGTGTAAGCATTCCTCTTTCGTGCAGTTGGAGTTTTTGGTCCTGAGTAATGAATAAAACTACCTGTTTCCATCTAGAATTTTTATTATTCAATTTATGTCTTTAAAAGTATAATTAATATGTGAACAACCCTGACTTCTTCCTTCTGCATGTGTAAAGCTAATGGAAACTGAACTTTGCACATTACAAATGAAAGAGGAATGGCTTTCCTATATTATATGAATAAAATGCTTATATGCTGTTAGTCTTGAATTTATTTTAAGAAATATAAATTTAATTTTCTATATGGAAAAAATTACTATCTGTGAGAATATTTTGGCTTATAGCAAAGGAAAATAAACTCTTTTATAAGATACACTTGAAGGATGAGTCTGCTTATCACTTATGGAGGTCAGAAGTGCTTTATGTCTTCTGGTAATTGTTTTCATCTTGATACCCAGGATGACTTTTAGAAAAAACAGCTGTCAGTGAATTCATCTATATGCTCTGTGACATTTTTAGCAAGATGTTTATGAATTACTTTTAGCTGATGTAGAATCATACTTGGGGTTTATGTAGTCTAAATTATACAGGTTTTGTAATAGGCTGAAATCAGTGAGAACCCCATTTTGAGATACATGTTCAAGTGTTGAAATTTATGTCTTTGTAGAATTAAAAATAGACCTTTAAAAATAATGAAAAATGCCCCAAATAAATCAACAGATGCCCAGAAGGTCCCAGAACATTCACTTGAGCATTCATCCGAGGTACAGAAGAACCAGAATCAAGGTTCAGTTTTGCACAGTGATTTGCTTCTGGCCTTTAAAAACTCCATATCAGTGCTCTGTACAGTCCAAGTTACATTATATATGTTTGATCTCCTCTGCTTCCTGGTAGTGACATTCTTTTGGCTAATCTGGAACTTCATTATTCATTGTCAAGGGCTTTCACCTATGGCATGTGAAACCTGTGTTTTAATCTTTTACCTTTACCATGAATCAGACATGACAAATTTTCTGGAAAATAAAGTTTTTAAGGGATTGAGTTAAGCACTTAATGAATAATCAAGTTACGATGGATTTCTCTCTTTCTCTAGTCAGAACGTGCAAACTGAATAAAAAAAAAAAGATCCAAAATCATTGAGACCACAGGGCTGATTTTAAAACTAGTATTCTTCAAGGACAGAACTTTTTTTCTTCCAAAAATTTCTCAATCAGTTCTAATAATCAATACAAGAGACAGTTTTTTTCAAGGAAGAGCTTTAGAGAATGAGTCATAAGATGATACTGCTCCTTGATTTAAAAAACAAGCAAACAAACAAACAAACCCACAACAAAACATACTATTTTGGTTGACAAAAAAGAATTACCCAAGATTTTGTAAACTACCTTATGTTCTCATTTGTAATAATTAACCATTTTTTTCGTTTTTATTACATACTCACCTACCAAACAGATTTACATCTCACTTATTCTTCACTGAAATATTTTTCATCTCTTCAATCCTGCAAAGGTGCTTCCAAGAGAGCCCCACGCTCTAAGCTGAATGTGTCCTTTATTTATTTTTTTTCACCATGCTTTATAATTTTTGTGATTTTTATATATATATTTATATATATATATAAAAACAATACCAAGTAATCCAACTGTTACTTCATTTCAGGTGTTTTTTAATTATCCCATTTCTTTAAAAACTATATCTCATTAATCATCACAAGCTTTCTTCAAGAGAATATTGCAGTCTAGGATATTTTTAAGGACATATGTCATCAGAATGCTCTGTGCTTCCCCACCCTAACCCCCCCTTAAATGCATGTTTGAAAGCTTCTTTAAATTGGGCTGTCTGAGTCTTGCTTTATTTTTTTGTTTGGATTACTCATGGACAAATGATGTAAGAAATAGGACCTGACTGTGGTCCAGTATTAATCGACTTCTTGTGAGTTCATTCTCACTGCTTTACCACTGGTATCAACTATATGCAGCATTCAAGATTGGTTAGCTTTGATAATATCTTAAAAGTCTGAGAGTGTTTTCTTTCTATATAACATCATCAGGACTGTTCTGGGATAGCGGATGTCCATTTGTAAACAAAGAGGTCATCCATTATCAAAACTGAGAGAAATCTCATCATGCAGTAATGAAGTCCAAAGTAATCTGTCTTTATTACTGTTCACCAAGGACTACTTTTCTGGCAGCAGTTACAGTGAAATCCCAGCCAAAAAGTCTTTGAGCTTTAATTAATAATTAGGTTGTGAATCTGAAAGACAGTAAAAGTGTAAAAGCCAGTCCCCTAATCTGTAAATTATCATCCTGTCTTTTTTTTTTTCTTTTTTGATACTTTCTGCAACTTAATGTATGCCAGAAAAAATCTATTAGCACACTCACATTAAGCTCTTAACAAAGCAGATCTGACTGAGCATCTGAATCGGTCTGTGATTCAGCGTCTTATACACCTGTGGAGGTGCCTTAGAGGATCGAGAGCCCCCTCTTGCACTGTCCCATATGCAGATGAACCTCTGAACGCAGAAGGCTCAAGTGGGTAGGGGTTAGCACTGTTAGCAGAGACAATCACATAGGAAGTCTAAAAAGGATTGTTGTTGTAGTTTTTGTTATTATTATTTTTATTATTTATTATTATTATTGAAGGAATTCATGTCCAAGAAGCACTGTTCTTCTGCATCCTTCACTTTATTCTAAGAAACCTATATTATACATAACTGACAAAGACTGAGCAGAGGCAAATTATGAGTTTTAGTAATTTCACTTTTCAAATTGCTATAGCTAGGTTTTAAAAACACAAGTTTACTAAGACAAATAGAAACATTTTCCATTAAATTATTGCAAAGTCTAATCATTACCGCATTTAATATGTTTGGCCAAGATCATTTTCTGTTGCAATTTGGTATACTGGTCTGTTGAAAAGATAGAACAACTTGGAAATTATAGAAGCGATAGTGATTAAAAGAACCTTCAGTTAGGAGTAGGAATAATTAAAGCCTAACACTAAAAGTCAAATCAGCAAAGACTTAGAAGTACAATAAAGGGAGAAGTACAATATAGGAAATAGTGGTTCCTTAAGGGAGGAGATGGACAAGAGATTAAGGGAAGAAAAGGTGTTAGGCACAGAGAAGACAATAAATCAATATTTAGGTGTCTTGAAAATGATTTTTGTATTGCAGTTTATATGTGGGGGTTAGGGCACTTTTTTCCCATATATTGAATTCAGTAAAAGGCTTTGGTAACTAGAACATGTTTCTTCTTTGAATGCATGGGTCACTATTTTTAATATTTTGTATTTGCAAAATGTAGGCCCAAAATAACTTTGAGAGCGTGAATGACCAGATGACTTTTTGTTTGGCTGTTTTTTGTTTTGTTTTTTTTTAATTAAGATCCTTAATGCTGTTTTATGCCAGAGAGTAGGCTCTGTGGATGTAGAACGTTACATGAAACTTTGACTTTTTTAAGAGCTCTTAATAAAAATAAAAAAAAAAGAAAGAAAATTGTTCAAAACAATTTATTCTTTGTTAGTATTATTGGATTCTACCATGTGTTTAGAAAGACACTGCAATCTATTAATACTAACAAAGAATAAATTTCTTTGCTATGTGGAAATGCTGTTGTAGTCAACAAGTGCAATCATCTTCTAATTGCTTACATATCTCTTGGAAAACAAAGGAAGGCGTATGGCTTTAACAAATAACTGGGTTATTTTTGTGAGAAAGATTTTCTTCCAGAAAATTGAAACAGCTGGGATAACAGCTTAGTACTAATCAACATGATTCATTCAGGACCTCAGAGCTATATGTAACAATAAGTTTGAAATGTGGAGGGCATTAAATTGCATTAGTACAAAAAGATAAGAGAAGTAATCTGATTATGATAGACTTGGAAAAAGGATGCATGGAACAAACAGTGTAACTGTGTGAAATCCTAGAAATTGGAGAAGTTTTGGAAAGAAACAGAACAGAGGGGAAGTTCTAGTTTTATAATAGTCCAGATATTACAGAATACAATCTCAATGCTAAAAAGGATTTTAAAAAAGAAACTAACATTACATCAAGGGACATGGATAAGAAAAAAAAAAAAAAAACAACAGGTGACCAGTATAAAAGGATAGTGCAGATTTGCAGAGTCAGAGTTAGAGAGCTGAAGCCTCAAAATGACATACTATTAGCAGAATGAAAAGGAGAAAAACAAGTTTTATAAGTATGTAAGAAGCAGTAGATGACAAAACCAACGTAGGTCAGGACAATTGATACTTTGGTTCTATTTTGACCGAAAAGAACATAGTAAAGGAATGTTTAATGAATTAAAAGAGAATAAGGAAATGGGGATGTGAAAGGACAGGATAAGCAACAAAGAGAATTAAGGGTAACCTGAAGGTGTTCACTGGGAGGCTGTGAAATAAATTTGCAGAAGTCTGGTAGAGTTTATGGAGTCCAGTGGCCATCTGATAATGCTTGGAGAACAGAGGAAGTCCTAGAGGACTGAAACAGAGAAAGGACAAAAAAAAATCTGTGTTTCAGTAGAAGCTAAAAAAAAAAAAAAAAGGCAGGAAAAAAAAAACAAAAAAAACCACCACCCCACCCCCCCCAAAAAAAAAAGCTGCCTTTATCAACCATATTAGATGAAAAAAAAGAGTCATATGACTCTCTGGATTTTCACAAGCATCTTTATAAAAACAAATTGTAATACGTGCTCTTTGCAAACCAACACTGTCAAAAGTACCTGATAAATAATGCCACAGAATAAAAACGTCATTTTTGTAAGGAAAGTCACAAGGAACAAATCATGCTTAGACTTTCCATCATGGATTAAAAAATATCTATAGAATACAGACGTCATGGTCATAAGACATCCTGTTCAGGCTAAGTAATGAACAAATCACAGCACTGTAAATCTAATAGTTCTCCTGAGTTTGTTGGTGTTAGTTTAGTTTTATCATGGTGAAAAGATCAAAATCACTACAGTCTCATAGAAAATATTCTAAGAAGGATCTACAAATAATTTAAAATACACAGTCCAATGATTAATTTTTTTATTGGTCATGTGCATTGTACAATGGGATGAAGGATACTGTATAGTTCAGATTGAATCAATTTGAGATTGAATACTATTCAACACTTTCATTTATGAACTACAAGTTGAAGTGAAAAGTCAACTAATCAAACCATAAATATGAAAGATACAAATTTGAGAGGCATCTCAGATATTTTTTTGTAAAAAGATTAAGCAAAACCTTCTTAAACAACAGAAATAGGCCAAAAATCAATGAAATGAGCATCACTGCAGACAAAAGTAGTTTGTAAAGTATAATCATATAAAGAAATAAACCATAAAGAAAATCTTGGTACATAATACTACCTATAGGAATAGTCTGGGAATTCTAATCGTGATAAAAATAAATATGAGTTAATAAAAAGTTATTTTAAAAGGTTATAATACTTTATTAAGCACTATTAATGACAGTAACAGTGCAAGAGAAATCATAAAATTATTCCATTGTGCTTTACATTGGTTAAGGTAAAAGTAAAATATTTTAAAAGGCCAGCAAACAACAACCAGGGAGCACTCTAGCAGGAGAAAAAGCAATATTAAATATGACTGAAAAGCTTCTTAACTGTTATAAGAACAGACAGGAAAAAAAATTATTTATCAAAAATTGCAGTTCCCAAGGTCACTGAAAAGAGACCTGAAGCTTAGTGTAAGTCAGCACTATCATCCCAGAAAATAGTATACCATGCATATTTAAACAAGAATGCAGCCTACAAAGCTAAAGTCATAAACACTGACTTATTCAGTATTAATAAGTCATCACCTGCTTGTATCCGAATTTGGATAGCCACATAAAAAAGATACAGACAGTTTGAAGAGAGTTAAGAAGAAAACAATCAAAATTATCAAAAGTTTGGAAAACATGCCCTTCAAGAAAACATTTCAAAGTGTTGAACTTCAGCCTAGTATTTTAGTCTAAACAAGTAAAGACTGCATTTCTAGGATAACTCCTTAAATTCAGAAAAAGCAGTTGCAAAGAGTAAGAAAAAACCCCAATGTCAACATCTATGACTGACATGACAGGAACAAAAGGATTAATTTTGGGCAAGAAAGCTTCGGTATGAAAAACTTTCTAATAGGAAGAATACTGATGTACTGGAAAAGACCACTTAAACCATTTAATCACAAGCCTTTGATAATACACTAAATGAACATCTGTCATAAAGCATAACATGCTTTGGTTCAGGGGCATGAGCATGATGTCTTCTGAAGAATTTCCACGATCAATAATTTTGCATCTAGAGGTATTTTTATGCTGTATTGCATGATTTTGCCAAGCCTTTGACCAAGACTTCTCCAAAATCTAATGTAATTACAGAAACCAAAGTTATCTTGTGGCATAGTTTGAAGAGCAAAACTATTCTTCACATACATATGCTCAGTGTCTTGGGGCACTTTATACCTCATTAGGTATCCAAAGCCTAGTTGCAAGTTAGGTGGCTAAATTTAGGCAGATCGGATCTATGTAGTACACTTTTTTTAAGATAAGTTTTCTGTATATATAGACCATCCTCAAAGCTCTTTTCTGTATTTATAAATTCCATGTTGATTTAGTCTTTCTTGAATGAGTGACCCAAACTGTACATGATAAAGTTAACATGGATCTCACCAATAATGTCTCTACTGAAAGCACCCCATCTCACACTTTTTATATAACTACAATAATTATGCTGATAAAAACAACAGACAGAAAGATCATTTGTTCACTTCAGAAGAAATAGGGCATTTATAGAACCACCCAAAAAGAGTAGAAATGTTACTAAAATAAAACAATAGATAATCTGAAATGCTCCTATTGATTTAGGTGTCTTGATATGTCTTCTTTACTATCTTCACATTCCTCGAAACATCCAGGATTTGTAACAATGAAAAGGAATATCAGAAACAGACCATATCTTGATCTTTTAAACAGCATCATCCTGGCATAAAAGTAGATTACCTGAAAAAAAAAAAAATCAAAATGCAAAGGATCTCAGCAGAGGCTTGAGTGAGGTTTACATATGTGCAAATATGTATGCAGGTAACATGAAAATTTATAATTTGAAAATGTAAGAATGGCAGATGTAGATAAGACTAAAATTCATCAAGTCCACCATACTGTTCCTGGAAGCAGTCAGTAGCAGATGCTGAAGAAAGCTGTAAAAATAAAAATAAAGATAAAAATAAAAGGAAAAATAAAAATAAATTTCATACCTTCTATCTAAACTTTAACTTAGAGTCACCATTGCTAAATAGACTTTCTTCATTCAACTAAAAAAATACATAGATGCAGAATTGTCAGTCTTTTATCAGTGGATTTCCTCAGCTTTAATACTTCATTAAATCTTGCTTACTGTTCACTTCAAACAACTAAAATTGAAGCAGCCACATAAAGAAGAATGCTAATTGCTTTTCAAGAAAAAAAAAGGGAAAAAAAGGTTTCAGCTGGGATAGAGTTAATTTTCTTCTTAGTAGCTGGTATAGTGCTGTGTTTTGGATTTAGTATGAGAATAATGTTGATAACACACTGATGTTTTAGTTGTTGCTAAGTAGTGCTTACACCAGTCAAGGACTTTTCAGCTTCCCGTGCTCTGCCCGATGCACAAGAAGCTGGGAGGGGGCACAGCCAGGACAGCTGACCCAGACTGGCCAAAAGGATATTCCATACCGTATGACGTCATGCTCAGTATATAAACTGGGGCAAGTTGGCCAGAGGGGAAAGATCGCTGCTCGGGAACGGGCTGGGCCTTGGTCGGCGGGTGGTGAGCAATTGTGTCACTATCACTTGCTTTGTATATTATTATTGTATTATATTATTATTATTATTATTATTATTATTATTACTACTACTACTACTACTACTACTACTACTACTACTACTACTACCACTACCACTACCACTACCATTCTATTTCATTTTACTTCAATTATTAAACTGTCTTTATCTCAACCCATGAGTTTTCTGACTTTCACCCTTCCAATTCTCTTCCCCACCCCACCGGGGGGGAGTGAGCGAGCAGCTGTGTGGTGCATAGTTGCTGGCTGGGGTTAAATCGCGACAGTCCTTTTTGGCGCCCAAAGTGGGGCACGAAGGGTTTGAGATAATAACAGATTAATCAGAGTGTATTAAGGAATTTGTATCTGTTAACAGCTGCTGGTCATAATATTGATTCATCTGCTCTCAGTATTAGTCTACCTGATCTGCACCATGCTCTTGTTTTTGCAGTACGTGTTAAAGATTGGTGTTGGGTGTTGCAGTTTGCTGTGCTCTGCCATGATTAGTGATGTTTTGCCTGGGAGATTTGTTATTAAAACACTGACCTTGAGCACTATCTGGTATTTGGGTTCTGTACTGAAGCCATTACTGTACTTCGGGTACCACCTCATGGAGACAATTATCAATTATACCTCTTCCTCTGAGAGGCTTTTTATGGGGGAAATACAGAATGGCACCTTCGCTGCCTTCTTCTATGATGTTTCCTCCTTCATTACAACAACTTTTTTGTACCTTGAACATCCTTGGGTAGTTAAGATATATCTATTGATAGTTCTTGGGAATATTGTTTCGGTTTTGTCTGAGGTTAATAAGCTTTTTAAGAATATCATCCAGAGATCTGCCCCAAGGCTGGATAGTTATGAGTGGCAGGGTGTATGGGAGAGTATGGGCAAATGCCTAGGATGGTGGGCCCCTCCAGTGTTTTGGAATTTCACCCCTGAACAAGTGCAGAATCTTGAAAAATTAGTAGAACATTTGGAAAAAGTATGCTGTCATCCTGACAATTCTAGTGAGACACAAATCACTGCAATGTGCTGGGGACTGGCCCATGCCTACCGAGCCGTATTAAACACTATTCAGAACCCTCAAGGCGAAGAGAAGGCCTCTGGATCTGACAACAAAATGACTGGCGCTGCGGCTATGCCAGCCCTGGCAACAGACACTGCGGCTACACCAGCCCCTGTGACGAGCGCTGCCGATATGCCAGCCCCTGTGACGGGCACTGCAGTTATGCCAGCCCCAGTGATAGGCACTGTGGCTATGCCAGTCCCGATGACAGGCGCTGTGGCTGTGCCAGCCCCTGTGGCAGGCTCTGTGGCTATGCCAGCCCCGGCAACAGGCACTGCAGTTATACCGGTCCCAGTAACAGGCACTGCGGCTATGCCAGACCCCGTGACAGGCTCTGTGGCTATGCCAGTCCCAGCAACAGGCACTGTGGCTATGCCAGTCCCGGTAACAGGCACTGTGGCTACACCAGAGAACCAACCCATGCCAGTATCAGTCGCCCCTATACAGAAGAAAAAATACATGAGAAAATCAACTCGTTTAGGCCATCACAAGAACAGGAGGACGAAGAGGCAGAACCCACAAATGAGATGGTAACAACCCGATCTCTGTCCCTGAGTGAGCTGCGAGATATGTGAAAAGATTTTAGTCGTCATCCAGGCGAGCACATCATCACTTGGCATCACTCCGATGCTCGGATAACGGGGCCAGTAGCCTGGAATTACAGGGTAGGGAAGCCAAGCAGCTGGAATCCATTTCTAGGGAAGGGGGCATTGACAAAGCGATTGGAAAAGGGGCAAAAGTCCTCAGCCTCTGGAGGCAACTTCTGGCACCTGTGAAGGAAAGGTATCCCTTCAAGGAAGATGTTATATGTCAGCCAGGCAAGTGGACCACCATGGAGAGAGGTATCCAGTACCTGAGGGAATTAGCCATGCTGGAGGTGATGCATAATGACTTGAACAATGAGCAGTTATCCAAAGATCCAGAAGATCCAGATGTGGCGGAAGTTTGTACGGAGCGCACCATCATCGTATGCAAACTCTTTGGCAATAATACCTGGAAAGATGAAGAGGGACCAACGGTGGATGAATTGGCTGGCCAACTCCGACAATACAAAGAAAGTCTCTCTTCCTCCCTACAGGCCTGCATCTCACCTGTGGAGAAACTGCCGGATGTGCTAGCTGAGAAATTATCCCGGGAGTTCCAGCGATTCAAAGAGGACATGTCCTACTCCTCACCTGAACGGACCAGTATCTCAGCCATCAGGAGTAAGCATCCCTCTCTTCAAGAGAGAAGATATAGTGAATACACACCACGGGCCACCCTGTGGTTTTATCTGCGTGACCATGGAGAGGACATGAGGAAGTGGGATGGAAAATCTACCTCGACCCTAGAGGCACGAGTACGTGAGTTACAAGGAAAAACAATTACAAAAGGCGGTTCTTCCAGGAAAATTGCTGCTCCAGTTTCCAGTGAGCAGTTCCCTAGACAGAGTAGAAGGGCTGATTTTTCTTCCAATCTCAATAAAGGGATTTTTGATTCGCATTTACAAGAAGTGAGTAACGAATGCTATGACCAGGACTAGGGGGCCTGCCTCCAGCCAGGTGGAGGAAAGGGACAACCGGGTGTACTGGACTGTGTGGATTCAATGGCCTGGCACATCAGACCCACAGGAGTATAAGGCTTTAGTAGACACCGGTGCACAGTGTACCCTAATGCCATCAAGCTATGAAGGGGCAGAACCCATCTGTATTTCTGGAGTGACAGGGGAATCCCAACAGCTGACTGTATTGGAGGCTGAAGTAAGCTTAACTGGGAAGGAGTGGCAGAAGCACCCCATTGTGACTGGCCCAGAGGCTCCGTGCATCCTTGGCATAGACTACCTCAGGAGAGGGTTTTTCAAAGACCCAAAAGGGTACCAGTGGGCTTTTGGTATAGCTGCCTTGGAGAAAGAGGAAATTAAACAGCTGTCTACCCTTCCTGGTCTCTCGAAGGACCCTTCTGTTGTGGGGTTGCTGAGGGTCAAAGAACAACAGGTGCCAATTGCTACCACAACAGTGCACCGGCGTCAATATCGCACCAACAGAGACTCCCTGATTCCCATCCATAAGCTGATTCATCAACTGGAGAGCCAAGGAGTGATCAGCAAGACTCGCTCACCTTTTAACAGTCCCATATGGCCAGTGCGAAAGTCTAATGGAGAGTGGAGACTAACAGTAGATTATCGGGGCTTGAATGAAGTCATACCGCCACTGAGCGCTGCCATGCCAGACATGCTAGAACTTCAATACGAACTGGAGTCAAAGGCAGCCAAGTGGTGTGCCACAATTGACATCGCTAATGCATTTTTCTCAATCCCTTTGGCAGCAGAGTGCAGGCCACAGTTTGCTTTCACTTGGAGGGGGGTCCAGTACACCTGGAATGAACTGCCCCAGGGGTGGAAACACAGCCCCACCATTTGTCATGGACTGATCCAGATTACATTGGAACAGGGTGGGGCTCCAGAACACCTGCAATACATTGATGACATCATCGTGTGGGGCAACACAGCAGAATAAGTTTTTGAGAAACGGAAGCAAATCCAGATCCTTCTGGAAGCTGGCTTTGCCATAAAACAAAGTAAGGTCAAGGGACCTGCACAGGAGATCCAGTTTTTAGGAATAAAATGGCAAGATGGACGTCATTAGATCCCAATGCGTGTAATCAACAAAATAACAGTCATGTCTCCACCAACCAGCAAAAAGGAAACACAGGTTTTCTTGGGCATTGTGGGTTTTTGGAGAATGCATATTCCAAATTACAGTCTCATCGTAAGTCCTCTCTATCAAGTGACCCGGAAGAAGAATGATTTCAAATGGGGCCCTGAGCAACAACAAGCCTTTGAACAAATTAAACAGGAGATAGTCCATGCAGTAGTCCTTGGGCCAGTCCGGGCAGGACAAGATGTAAAAAATGTGCTCTACACTGCAGCTGGGGAGAATGGCCCTACCTGGAGCCTCTGGCAGAAAGCACCAGGGGAGATTCGAGGTCGACCCCTAGGGTTTTGGAGTTGGGGATACAGAGGATCCGAGGCTGGCTATACTCCAACTGAAAAAGAGATATTAGCAGCATATGAAGGGGTTCGAGCCGCTTCGGAAGTGGTTGGTACTGAAGCACAGCTTCTCTTGGCACCCCGACTGCCAGTGCTGGGCTGGATGTTCAAAGGGAGGGTCCCCTGTACACATCATGCAACTGATGCTACGTGGAGTAAGTGGGTCGCACTGATCACACAACGGGCTCAAACAGGAAACCCCAGTCACCCAGGAATCTTGGAAGTGATCATGGACTATCCAGAAGGCAAAGATTTCGGAATATCACCAGAGGAGGAGGTGACGCGTGCTGAGGAGGCCCCACCATATAATAAACTATCAGAAAATGAGAAGCAATATGCCCTGTTCACTGATGGGTCCTGTCGTCTTGTGGGGAAACATCGGAGGTGGAAAGCTGCTGTATGGAGTCCTGTACGACAAGTTGCAGAAACTGCTGAAGGAGAAGGTGAATCGAGTCAGTTTGCAGAGGTGAAAGCCATCCAGCTGGCTTTAGATATTGCCGAACGAGAAAAGTGGCCAATGCTCTATCTCTATACCGACTCGTGGATGGTGGCAAATGCCCTGTGGGGCTGGTTACAGCAATGGGAGCAGAGCAACTGGCAGCGCAGAGGCAAACCCATCTGGGCTGCCGCATTGTGGCAAGATATTGCTGCCCGGATAGAGAGTCTGGTTGTAAAAGTACATCATGTAGATGCTCACGTACCTGAGAGTCGGGCCACTGAAGAACATCAAAACAATCAGCAGGTGGATCAGGCTGCTAAGATTGAAGTGGCTCAAGTGGACCTGGACTGGCAACATAAGGGTGAATTATTTCTAGCTCGGTGGGCCCATGACACCTCAGGCCACCAAGGAAGAGATGCAACATATAGATGGGCTCGTGATCGAGAGGTGGACCTGACCATGGACACTATTGCACAGGTTATCCATGAATGCGAAACATGTGCTGCAATCAAGCAAGCCAAGCGGTTCAAGCCTCTCTGGTATGGGGGACGATGGCTGAAATATAAACACGGGGAGGCCTGGCAGATTGATTATATCACACTCCCACAAACCTGCCAAGGCAAGCGCCATGTGCTTACAATGGTGGAAGCAACCACTGGATGGCTGGAAACATATCCCATGCCCCATGCCACCGCCCAGAACACTATTTTGGGTCTTGAAAAGCAAGCCTTGTGGCGACATGGCACCCCAGAAAGAATTGAGTCAGATAACGGAACTCATTTCTGAAACAGCCTCATAGACACCTGGGCCAAAGAGCATGGCATTAAGCGGGTATATCTCATCCCTTATCATGCACCACCCTCTGGGAAAATCGAACGGTACAATGGACTGTTAAAGACTACACTAAAAGCAATGGGTGGTGGGACATTCAAACACTGGGATACACATTTAGCAAAGGCCACTTGGTTAGTCAACACCAGGGGATGTGCCAATAAGCTGGCCCTGCCCAGTCAAGACTTTTACGTACTTTAGAGGGGGATAAATTCCCTGTAGCGCACCTAAAAAATATGACAGGGAAGACAGTCTTGGTTACTCCTGCTTCAGGCAGAGGTAAACCCATTCGTGGGATTGCTTTTGCTCAAGGACCTGGATGCACTTGGTGGGTGATGCGGGAGGATGGGGAAGTCCGATGTGTACCTCAAGGGGATTTGATTTTGGGTGAAAATAGCCAATGAACTGAATTGTATAATGTTAGTTGCTATATAATACTGGATGTCATCACTTCAATGATTACTATGTGCCATATAACAGTATACAGTAAGAATCACCCAAATTAATGAAGAATGAACTTTGAGGAAACCGAACAAAGTGCAGCGGTTATGGAACCAGAACTGGCTTCAGCATGCAACAATCCAACACCACACACCATCTCTCCTGCCCTGAAAGACTGTTATGACAGATGAAGCCCAAAGTCATGGACTAAATGAACTCAACAAACATTTTAGAGGGATAGCCTATAGACTAGGGAAATTATATTTATATGTGTGTGTGTGTGTGTGTGTATATATATATATATAAATATATCAAAAGACTGGAAAAATGGTAGCGATTAATTGGAATGTATTTGAAAGTGTAAGACCTGGGCATGACGCATGTGGTATGGAATAAGGGGTGGATACTGTGCTGGTTTCAGCTGGGATAGAGTTAATTTTCTTCTTAGTATCTGGTATAGTGCTGTGTTTTGGATTTAGTATGAGAATAATGTCGATAACACACTGATGTTTTAGTTGTTGCGAAGTAGTGCTTACACCAGTCAAGGACTTTTCAGCTTCCCGTGCTCTGCCCGATGCACAAGAAGCTGGGAGGGGGCACAGCCAGGACAGCTGACCCAGACTGGCCAAAGGGCTATTCCATACTGTATGACGTCATGCTCAGTATATAAACTGGGGCAAGTTGGCCAGAGGGGAAAGATCGCTGCTCGGGAACGGGCTGGGCCTTGGTCGGCGGGTGGTGAGTAATTGTGTCATTATCACTTGCTTTGTATATTATAGATTTATGGAAAAAGGCATATCTTCAGCATTAGTAAACACATAGGACTCTACTACCTGCCAAGAAATGTTACTTTTATTCTCAATCTCTAAAACTCGTTGGGACAGTACTTCACCAGTGAAGTCTTCCTGGTACACTCCAGATGAATCTCAATGGGATGTGATGGCTATTCATAATTGCATAGTATGATATTACAGCCATTCCCAGCATCATGTTTAGCACCCCCTGCCTTTTGCAGGAGCATTCAGCTGCATGTTCAGGAATGAGGTGAATATTAGTTCCTACCCCCAAGTGGTAATCATAAATATAAACCCTACTTGTGTCCCTCCCCGTAGGGAAGTCAGGTTTGAAAGATGAGTGCATCAGTGGCCAAAAATATATTCAGATTCACACAAAAGTTCTGCTGAGGCCAACCACTGATGAGATTTTGTTTTCTGTGTGTGTATATAGATAAATTTGTCAGCCTGCAATAAAAAGAAGTTTTCCACAGGTTCCTAGAAATAATTTTAATCACAATTTGTTAGCTATTTTTACCATGCCAACAATGTAATGGACTTTTTTTGGACAAGCAGAAAGATTTGAAGCCAACTGTAGCCTCAGTCATTTTAGTTTTGCTTTGCTGAAACTGAAAATGGAGCTTTGATAGTGATAACAAGCATAAAAACAAAACATTATGCTCAAAATCTTGTTTATGGGCAAAGAGGAAACACATCTTATATGTCAAGACAAGAATTTATTGCTCACATAATTGAAATCTTAACAGTCAAATCCAAGCATCTTTATTAGTCCAGATCTAATTATTACAGGAAAAGAAAGGATAATTCTACACAGAAGTTTCAATAGCAGTAATAATACAATTAGAATTCTTATACACACACTTATTTTCTACCTCTCTTCCTGAGGCTGTGCTCACCCTTCCACTGCTCCTCTGGGTCCTGAAGTCATTTACTTCTGGCAATGATGATGGGAGGTATCACAACAGGGTGTCAGCATCTGCGGTCCTTTGCTGGGAGGAATATGATGCTGGTGTTGATGATTTCTCATTTTATGTTCATTTTATGTTCTTCACTTATGGTCATTTTTAAGTGTTTGCTAGCATGCTTTTACACCTTTGTTTGCTCCTCATTGGTCTGCAGCTCCATGTTACATCAGAATTTATTATATTTGGTGGTGTTTGTGTATGTTAGGTATTGTTTCTTTGTTTTCTTTCTTATCCCTAAAACTTATTTTGTCTAGCTCCAGGTCTCCATTTCTTTAATTGACCACTAGTGAGCAGCTTATAGCCATGGGGTTGCCGGTGATAAGCCTGTGCTCCCTCTCTTACCATTCCATGCCTGTATTCTTCTAAGTCACCTCCTGGATCTCCAGTTCTCAGTGCCTCTGTTATCATACCAGGCTTGTATTTCTCTGTACTACATCATTACAATATCACTACGTTACACCATACAGAGATAAATAAAACTCAAACCAAGTAGCCAGAGCCACCTGGTCACTTTGAAAAACTACTGCCACAGCTAAACCAAATAAAACAGAGTTGCAGGGAGGTCAAAAACAGTTCAGACAAGAGAAGCCTAACAAACTTCTGTTTTGAGGCTCTGCAAACTTGGTGAAAAGCCTGCACCATGTTACTAGCAATGACAATACTGTCTCATAGAGCTAAATGGTTACCTAAGCAAAAAATGCAGGAGGGAGAGCAGAAGGGGAAAAAAAAAAAAAGAAAAAAAGTTCTATATGTAAAAGATGGTGCATCTTTGGCTATTTAAAAATCATGGTTTAGTTTTTCATAGCATTCCAGTATAGAATCATAGAAAGAATCATAGAATCATACAATGGTTTGGGCTGGAAGGACCTTAAAAATCATCTAGTTCCAACCTTCCTGCCATGAACAGGGATACCTTCCACTAGATCAGGTTGCTCAAAGCCTCATCCAACCTGGCCTTGAGCACTTCCAGGATGGGGCATCCACAACTTCTCTGGGCAACCTGTTCCAGTGCCTTACCACCCTCACTGTAAAAAATTTCTTCTTTATATCTAATCTAAATCTACCCTCTTTCAGTTTAAAACCATTACCCCTTGTTCTATTACTACACTCCCTTATAAAGAGTCCCTCCTCATCTTTCCTGTAGGCCCCCTTTAAGTACTGGAAGGCCACAATAAGTTCTCCCTGGAGCCTTCCCTTCTCCAGGCTGAACAACCACAACTCTCTCAGCCTGTCCTCATAGGGGGGGTGCTCCAGCTCCCTGATCATCTTCATGGCTCTCCTCTGGACCCATTCGAGTAGGTCCATGTCTGCACCAAATCATGAATATGATTGGTGATTATGCGATTTGAATGTAAAGAAGCAAAGGAACAAAGGGAAAGAGAAGTTTAAAGGGAACAGGCAACAAAGATCAGGGTAATTCAAGAAGAGGCACAAAGAAACTGAAATTTTTAGGACATAATTCATCACGTGGTAAAACAGACGTTGGAAACATACAACATGAAACTTACCCTTACATTCTTGATACATTAAGTTAAATATAGAAGGAATACAGATGAGCTTTTATCTGTTAGCATCTATACTGTAGATGTCTAAAGGAAAGAACATGCCAATACATATTGTTTTAAATTTAATTAAATAGATGAATAAATGACATACATGATGCAATACATCTTTGAAATATATATGATGTGTCTGTGGGGGAGGTTCAAACACAGTATGAGGGAAAAGGCTTTTATGGCAATGTTTTTCATGACCTGAAGCAGGAAAACACACCATTAATGGCAATTCTTTCTACAGGAATACAAAACAAGATCTATCAAGGAACAGTCTCTCTGCCTTTCTTCCATTTCTATTTCCTATAGGCATTATTCTTCACCCCAAACAATTTGAATTGCAGTTGCCTCCTAGTCAATATGTAGAACATAAAGAATTTCCATCTCTGTGTTTAGTTATGTCATCAACACATTCGTTACATTCTGTGTTTTAGTAATGTTTAAAAATAAGATATTAGAAATCAGAGCTTGCTGCTTACTGTGTGAGCCTTCATATAGTCATGGGATAATATGCTTAATTTGATGACACGAGATTCCTGTAGTAACTTTGAAATAACAATAACCAAGGCATCCTGGTGACCTCTTGCAGTTTTCCTCCAGTGAATGCCAAGAGTCAGACCAACAGTCTTACCTGAATCTTTTTGGCTAATAGTGTTTCCAACCTGCCGTTTTGTATTCAATTTAGTACCATTTAGATGACATTTGAATAAGAACTACTGTCACTAACGCTCAAAAATGTTAACACACTTATGAATTAATGGAAATTTCAAGTGGCAGTTACTGATTTTGAGTACCATAACCTAGAGACAGATTTTAATAACATTATCTGTTGAATAAGTAGGGCTACTTGCAGATTAAACAATTATTCTTCAGAAGCAATTACTCTTTGAAAGCATAAACATATGGCCATGAATGAATAGCTGTACATCTTATAAAAGCTCTCCTGATGACAGTATGTGACATGATGCAAGACCTACTTCTTGCAAAAAGGTAAGATTATTCCACAGAGAGAGGAATCAGGCAGCCATTCCACAGGTAGGGAGGAGATTGCACCTGAGAGGTAGTAAGCTCTGAAGGTCCGTTTTAAGGAAGTGTAACTTTGTCCTCTGTTACCTGATGTTAAGTCCTATAACTGAGGTACAAAGTTATTTCCTAAAGAAAGAAATGACAGACTGATCTTGTGAATTTAAGTTTGAATTTTCTTCCTTACTTCACACAGACTTACATCTCAACTTCTGGATGTCTTATGTATATGTAACAGCTTTTAAAATGGGGAAAACAATGAAGATGCGTGTCCAAAGAAGGGCAACGAAGTTGGTGAAAGGTCTAGAGAACAAGTCTTATGAGGAGCAGCTGAGGGAGCTGGGGTTGTTTAGTCTGGAGAAGAGAAGGCTGAGGGGAGACCTTATTGCTCTCTACAACTACCTGAAAGGAGGTTGTAGCGAGGTGGGGGTTGGTCTCTTCTCACTAGTAACAAGCGATAGGACAAGAGGAAATGGCCTCAAGCTGCTCCAGGGCAAGTTTAGGTTGGATATTAGGAAAAACTTCTTCACCAAAAGGGTAGTCAGCCATTGGAACAGGCTGCCCAGGGAAGTGGTTGAGTCTCCATCCCTGGAGGTATTTAAATGCGTAGACGTGGTGCTTGAGGACATGGTTTAGTGGTGGACTTGGCAGTGATAGGTCAACGGTTGGACTCGATGATCTTAAGGGTCTTTTCCAACCTTAACGATTCTATGGTTCTATGATTCTAAGATATTAGTGTTAAGCTAAGGAAGTTTCATCATACATGCATACATTGCTGAACATTCTATTTTCAGAAAATTAACTGATTCATTCAAGAACACATTTTCTTTCTAGCACTTTACTTCTGTGTGTTTTCTCCATATTGTCATACTGTGAGATTTCACATCGAGTTCCAGAATACTATACAACAACATATTTTTAATGCATATGGAATATATCAATAAACATTTCAAATATGAGACCATATTGGGCTCTTTTAGGACAGAATATATATCAGAATGGAAGTTTTTTACAAAGATCCTAAATATAAGTATAGAGTAAGAATAACCTAACTAGGTAAGATTCTTAGAATCATAGAAACAGAACGGTTTGGGTTGGAAGGGACCTTTAAAGGCCATCTGGTTCCGACCTCACTGCCATGGGCAGGGACATCTTCAACTAGATTAGGTTGCTCAAAGCCCCATCCAACCTGGCCTTGAACACTTCTAGGGATGGGGCTTCCACAACTTCTCTGGGCAACCTGTTCCAGTGCCTTACCACCCTCACTGTAAAAAATTTCTTCCTTATATACAATCTAAATCCACCTTCTTTCAGTTTAAAACCATTGCCCCTTGTCCTGTTACCAGAGGCCCTGGTAAAAAGCCTCTCTCCATCTTTTTTATAAGCCTCCTTTATATATTGAAAGGCTACAACAAGGTCTTCCCAGAGCCTTCTCTTCTCCAGGCTGAACAATCCCCTCTATCAGCTTTTCTTCATAGCCTTCTGACCATTTCTGGACCTTCTGGCCCTCCTCTAGACCCGCTCCAACAGGTCCGTGTCTTTCTTGTACTGAGAACCCCAGAGCTGGATGCAGGACTCCAGGTGGGGGTCTCACCAGAGCAAAGGGGGAGAATCACCTCCCTCGACCTGCTGGCCACAATTCTTTTTATGCAGGCCAGGAAACAAGTGGCTTTCTGGGCTGCAAACGCACATTGCTGGCTCATGTCCAATTTTTCATCTACCAATATCCTCAAGTCTGTTTCTGCAGTGCTGCTCTCAATCCAATAATCACCCAGTCTGTACTGTTACTGGTGATTGCACTGACCCAGGTGCAGGACCTTGCAGTAGGTGTTGTGCAACTGATGAGTGTTTCACGGGCCCACTTCTCCAGCCTGCCAAGGTCCCTTTGGACAGCATCCCTTCCTTCAAGTGTATCAACTGCACCACTCAGCTTGGTGTCATCTGCAGACTTGCAGAGGGTGCACTCAATCCCATCTTTAATAATGATAATGAACAGTACCAGTCCCAAAACGGACCTCCAAGGGACACCACTTGTTACTAATCTCCATTTGGACATTGAGCCATTAACTGCAACTTTTTGGATGCAGCCATCCAGCCAGTTCCTTATCCGTTGAATAGTCCATCCATCGAATCCGTATCTCTCCAATTTAGAGACAAGGATGTTGTGTGGGACCATTTCAAAGGCCTTTTAGAAGGAAAGGTAGATCACATCACTTGTTCTTTGCTTACCCACCAACACAGTCACTCCATTGCAAAGGGCCACCAGATTAGTCAGGCATTCTCATCTCATCTAGCCTAATTTAGACATAAGTATGTCCAAAGCTTAATCCATAGGTTTAAATGCCTAAAATACATCTAAATTAATCTCTACAGAAAATGGGATGGGGAATAACATTCTTGGAGATGTTTTTTTCTCTACCAAGAGATTTTCCAATCAGTTTCAGATCTAAGTCTTTCACTTATGCATCAAGACAAGGCCAGATTTTTTAGTAGTTCAGGAGACTAGTTACTGATTTTTTTTCTGAAACTCTGGGGCTAAACTGAAGGTTTCAGACTTTTCAAAAATATGGCTTTAAAAAAATTCTGAATCAAGGATGAATGTAGATCATATCATGCAGACCGTATCACCAATATATATGGAAGCGCAAAAGTTTGTTTGATTTTTTTTCCTATTCAAAACCTAAAAAAACAAAATTTAAAAATAGCAGAACTAATAGAATTGATTCAAAGTCATTATTTAAGTTCTTTGGAGTTTGTTGAACAATTGCTCTGCAAAAAAATCACAACATTTTCCAATATTAATGGATTTCAATATTAATGAATGGAGTTAATGGATTTCATTATTTGATGTACTCCTTCCCTGTGATTTGTGTTCTGCCTTGTTGACTGTTATCATGCTGCCAAAATAAATTTTTATCTGCTTTTTCCTTGGAATGGGAAGTTGTTAAACACATAAATATATGATATTTTATCTATATGTAATATAGATACAGATATATTTAGTTTCCATTTTCTGTCTCCTTTTATCTGTAATGGCACACTAAAAGGTAACCAGCTGTGAAGGCATCAGTGGGGAAGAAATCAATGATTTGGTGCTCAGCAGTTTCCTACCAATTGCTGAACTATTGACTGACTACCAATCAATTGCTACACTGCTCCTACTGAGTCACATAATGTAGATGAAACACATGGCTCAGGGGAAGGGGCAGCAGGATTCATAAAAATGGAATGGAACTTCAAAGAACATATAAAAAAGAGAGGGTAGATAGTAATGAAAGAACAGAACAAAGTGGTCCGAGTGAAAAACAAGACCAGAAAGGAGAGTGGTTTTCTTCAAATGTGTAGGTGGAGTTATGCGAAAGTCAAAACTGATGTTTAAAGATGGGGAAATGAAAAAAGGTAGAAGGATGTGTAACTAATCTTGAGTAACAGCTATTCTCCCCTACCTCCTGCTCCTCAGTTAAATGCTAAAATTTTCAGGAAATCTTATACACTTTATTTCCTATGACACACAGTACAAGAGGAACTGAGATGACACAGAAAAAGCAAAAGCATGGAAAATATGAAAAAGATCTAAATTAGTTATAAGGATTTACCACATCCACTGTAATTGCTGTCAGAAAAAAAAAAGAG
This sequence comes from Nipponia nippon, assembly GCF_047370975.1. Lineage (NCBI taxonomy): Eukaryota > Metazoa > Chordata > Aves > Pelecaniformes > Threskiornithidae > Nipponia > Nipponia nippon. The sequence continues at coordinate 111,978,048 of NW_028262358.1, read as the reverse complement.
AGATATAGAATGAGGCTGTAAGTGCAAAGAATTGCACTTATTGAGTGTTTTGGTTCTTTTTAGTTTAATAAGGCACTGTTAGTCTAAAATGCAGACTAATTGGCAATTGTAGACTCTTAGTCTGCAGTCCAAACCTATGTCTCAGGTCTTACCTTTGCCTATCTCTGCTTACCCCTGAACAGGACAGAGAAATATCAGGAAGTAGTAAGATTAAAACACATGCAAGTTTATCAAACATCAGTGGTATATGAACCCCCAATAAGAAAGCAAAATACCATACTAAAACTGAGATTAATTAGCTAACATAAAAAATAAATTTATCAAGACATAAAGCAAGCTTACTATAATAGAATATAAGACTCAAGGCACGCACTAGAGGATTGTTTATCTGAGATCTGAAAATCTGAAAGTTAAGAAGTGTTGCAATGATACTCTGATGTGTTTTCATTTATGACTACATTTGCAGTTTCAAATAATCTGAAGAATATGAAGGAAATAACTGATCACATGAGGAAGTAATACTGGAGAAAATGTTAGTCTCAAGTTTGTATAGCATAGGTTTAGTTCCCTCCTCCACCACTGATGATGTTGGAATTCGGTCTGTATGTGCCTCAGTTCGCTATCTTTAATGTAGGGATAACAGCACTTTCATACTTCTCAGGAGTGCTATAAAGATTAATAAATGCAATGAATGTCTGTGAGGTCCTTAGACAATATGATATTAGGATCATGTTAATCCCTTATATAGATATTAAGAAGTAGGTGAAGTTAAACTACTTAGAGGTTTTCCAATCTGTTAAATATATACTGTCTGATTCTGAAAACTGGAAAGTGCAGGTAGTTTTCATTGGCTTCAGACACAGTTGCTGAAGGTCTGTACCTCTGAAAATCAGACTGTTCCTACTAACTTCTGTCTGACTTCTGGCTAGATGTGGTTTGTAACACAAACCTCTGTCAAGCCCTCACTTTTGCCAAGCTTTCACTTTAAAATACTGCCTGCATTATTTACTTCCATTGTTAAAAGACAGCAGTATGTGATCAATAAAAGAAGGCTCTCCATGTTAATCACCATCACTTTTCCTATAAATATGTAAATTTTCAGACCCATAATCTCACTGATTACCATTTATTGACAATTTGGGAAATTGGAATGAAATATACTTACCCTACTTTTAAAATCAGTAAAAGAGGCAGATGGGTTACGCTATTAAAACGAGAATGTGTTAAATCTTGGTGCTTGCTTTAAATATAAACATTATAATGTTGGTACAGCATGTGTGAGATAAGGCCCTTTACCTTATTCCTAATTGTTGCCAGTAGTTTTCTAATGTTGTCTCATGACTAAGCATAACAGAGGTGACCTCTGTCTTTTTCAGCTGCTTCCAATTTCACTAATGCATCAGCTCATCACTAAACTTCCTTCCTATGCTACATCCATGTCCCTGTATCTCCTTATCTATTTAGACATATATGAAGACTTGCATGAGAGGAGCAGGCCAGTGATGAAGGCTCTCTGTGCTTGGGGCACAAAACAGCTGAGTGAATGGAAAGAATTTCTGAACTCTATTGGAAAGCTAACAAGTAAGGAAGAACCTACCTGGAAATTAAACCAAATCTTGACACTGGGGTCAAAGTTGATCTTTTTTGACAGACATTTAAAATGAGAGACAGCCAAAGACAAAGTCCTATCTGTTCTTCAGAGGCATGGATATTACTACTGGGAGCAATAGCAGAGTCCAGTCTTCATTCATATTTACCCGTTTTTGATGGTCTTTTTTTCATCTTATTGAATTGTTTAGAGAGCTATTCCCTGAGAGATTATGAGAATTTCCTTCCTATGAAAAAGATAATTATAGAATCACAGGATCATCTAGATTGGGAGGGATCTCAGCAGGTCTTAAGTCCAACCTACTGCTCAAAGCCTGGCCAATGGTATCATCAGACCAACTTGCTCAGGGCTTTATTCATTTGGTCTTGAAAATGTCCAAGGATGGAGCCTGCATAACATTTCTAGTCAACCGGTTCCACTTCTTGACTAATCTCATAGGGAAAAAATTTCTTTTATATCCAGTCTGAGTTCCTGAATCCCTGCCTTCCTGGCAAGGGTGCACTGCTGGCTCATGTTGTTTGCTGCCCTCCAGAATCCCATGGGCCTTTTCCACAGAGCTGCTTACCAGCCAGCCAGTCCCCAGCCTGTGCTGTTGCAAAGGATTTCCTCTTTCCCAGGTGCAGGACTTCACATTTGTCCTTGCTGAATTTCATTAGGTTTCTGTCAGCCCATTTCTCTAGCCTGTCTAGATTAAATGGCAGCACAACTCTCCAGCATATTGACTGTTTGACACCACACTGCACCACCTCCTCCAGATCACTGGTATTAGGCAGTGTTCATCTTCACTATATCACCTGTCCCATTCAGTAACAGGATCATGTTTTGCTTGTTCAGCATTTAGCTACTAATGTAGTAATAGAAGGCCTTGTCCATGATGCAACTCAAACTGCAAATGTCAACTCTATATGAGCTCTGGCTTTCGCAGCAACGCTTTCTCATGCCCAGACAGTGTTTCTAAATTCCTCCTTTGCAGCCTCTTCCTGTTTTTACAGCTTGTTCTTTGTATTGGAACTCCACTGTTAACCCCCTATTTAGCTAAGGCAGGTTTTTCATAGGTTTACTTGTTTTCCTGAGTGTCAGGATGGGCCATTCATGTGCAGTTTGCAACTCACATCTGACAAATCCCAGAAGAATACTCTTTGGCTGGAATATTTCCACGTCTCTTTCACACCGTAAAAGTTAAGCATGTAGTCCATATTCTGTTTTTAACCAGTAGAAAGAGAGAAGGATGTTTAGATGAAGATTTATCACTCTTTTAGACAGTTTTCTAAGATTAATATTATCAAGGACAGAGCTTAGGTAAGTAACTTAGACTCTTTACTTTCAGGTAGCTTTCTGGTAGTACTTTCAGGTAGTACTTTCATTAGTGTATCTATCTCCCCTGACTGAGATAGACAGTGACAAAATCGCTCGTTTCTTTGGTGGAGTTCTTCCCATCAAATGTGGATATTCAAAGAGCAGATGATTACATCTGAATCAGTTTGCTCTATAAATGATGAATCTTTAGTAAATATTGACAGTGGAACTTAGGACGTGAAATGAATCTCATCTTACCAAAGATGCTGAAAATAGGCCACATGCAGCATTCCATAAAAGTGCCTGACTCTCTCCATTGACTAAAAAGGGAATCTAGGATGACAGGGTTAAATTGCATGGATACACATTGCAGAAATTCTATAACAGGTGAGATTAATCCAATCCTTGGTGATGATGATATTGAACAGCATCAATAGACATTACTAATATGAAACCTTTCTGCAAATGAAGCACTTGTGTAGACAATCACTCTAAGAGGAACATGGAAATTAACTGTTAGTAAATTGAGTGACCATTACAAATGTTTCTTAATAAATAGCTTATTTTCATATTTTCTCAATAAACACTAAAGTCTGATAACATGGTTCTTATCAAGCAAATTAAAATTAAATTATCCTTGTCGACTGAGTTATCCATGATGTAACAGAAGAGAAACTCAGCGAACAGATTGTGCTATTAGGAAATACAGTGAAGTGTGCTGTGATTTCAGACTGAGTAATAGATATGAACATTGATAACTGTTTTGAAGAGTTAATACTTATTTGACAGATGAAAAACTGTTTATTTGAAAACTTTATTTCCTTTTCAAACATATTCCTATAATCTCCTCATTTATTTTTAAAAGACCTTATTATCCCCTCAAGTCTAATTGGTTTACTAATAATACATGATCTAATTATCAATAGTAATCCTTCTCATAACTTTTCTTACTGTGATGTTGCCCACACTGTATTTGGTGCAGTTCAAATGTATTGGTGAAGCAGGAAAAAATGTAAGTATTTGGTCTGAATTATTTTCACTTGTTTAAAAACCTTTCCAGCATCTGGTTCAAAATTCTGTAGCATATGTCTGTAGCATACTAACTTCTGCTATGATGTAGCATATGATCTGCTATTCTAACTCTCCTTAGATTCTAGGTCACAGGATAACTTATGGTTCCTTACAGTCTTCATAAGGTGAAATAGAATTTCCTTTTTTAATGTATCCTTGGTGTAATCATACACTTATTCAGTGGGAAACAAAGAGCACACGTAATGTAGAAACATTGCTTCAGAATGAATGGTGAACTATGTCATTACAGAGACACATCACCACTGAATAAACAACAAATCTTTCGATAGTTGAATGAAAAAAGGAAAAGAACAAAGGACAAGCTGAATTCAGAACTGCTCTAAGGTAGAATACAAATTTTTTTTTCAAACACAGAATTTATTCTACCGAATCAAAACCATATAAACCTAGAATGCAGAGGGGGATGAAAGATAGTAGAAATTCTTTGCTTTTGGATTCCCTTGCACGTAAAAACAGAGAATACAGAGCAATGAAAGGTTATCTGCTAGAAGAAAACATTCAATTTGCACTAGTTTGTGAGTCCATTTCAGCTGAAAAGAACTGTCATTTAGTTAGCTCTCCTGCTGAATGCTCCAACAGATAGAGATGGAATTGAGCAAACAGCATTTTCTCCAATGCAGAAGCTGTGCAGTCGTACAGCTTTCAACTGGGGAACTGGTATTGATCAATTTGGTACCAAACCACTACAAGCGGTGTAAAATGAGACTGTGATATATTATGAAAAGAGCCACTCACTGTATAAGCGTAAAAGAATATTTGTCAGCGCTGTACTACACTCTTACACCAGGTCCGAACTTGACCCAAAGGCACTACAAAACAGGTGGAAATAAGAACACTCTTGTGCTTACCCTTTCTGCAATAAGAATAGATATTATTTACAGAACATAATCATAAAAATTACTTTAAATTACATAAAATTCTATTAAGCGCATCCAGAAAGAAGGAAAGCATTTTGTACTACTGCTAGGTCACAGGTACTAATATTAGAAAGAAGCAAATCTGTGGCTGCATGAAATCTTTGGTTGCTGATATCATTAGTGATGCTTTCATAGTGTGAATTTATTCAGTAAATTAGAAGCTGGAAAGAACTGGGATTCAGTGAAAGCTATCTGCTCTTTGGCTGGAAACAGAGCACAGCTGGTTTGATCACAGAGGATGGTGCAATGACTCTACTTGGCAGAGATTCTTCTTTTGTCCCAGCCAAAGTAGATGAAAGCAAACTCTCAATGGATCAGTGTAAAAGATGCACACATGTGAGTATCACATTTCAAACACATAGGTATTTTATCAAAGGCTAAGTGGCAAGGCAGTATTTACACCTCTGTCTATATCTCCAAAACCAACCAACCAATACTTAGCAAGCTCAAGCCACAACAGAAATTAATTTCCTCTCAGGATGAAAAAGCTATGACTGGAAAGAAAATTGAAAGGGGATATGGAGGTAATAGTGATTGAAATTTTTCACTGACTTATTTGCAAAAACCTTAAATCAGTCTTCATATAGTACATATACATCAAAAACAAAGACCAAAGAAAATTTAAACAGACACATATGTTTTTGCATATAATGTAGAAATGTGAAGCAGCAATTCCTTTGTTTTTATTTGTCCTCCAAAGTTGGTCACCTATCCTGCTTTGGGCAAATAATTTTATTTTTCTGCTTGTAAAAGAGAAATAACAGCGCTATGCTTAATTATTGTCTACTTCATAGAGTTATTTTGGAATCAAATGTCTAACATAGACACGTCTGCTCAACCATATAATTAAAATATCTTTAGAAAAACCTCTTTAATGCATTGCAGTAAAAGTTTAAAGGCTCAGTCTTGCAGGCCTTAGTGAATAATGCATAGGCCTCTGTAGCCCCTTTGAAGTCAGCATGACCACCTGAATGAGTAATAGCAGTGGAACAACTCCTAAAGGCTAATTCTGTTGGCTATTTTTAGTTACATGAATCAAATAACAGCTTTACCTACAAGGTGCTAAGAGTGACTCACTCATTAGTAAAAAGAATTTCAACCATTTTGTTCAAAGAACTGGAAAGTCAGCCTGCAGAATTGTAATCCATTATTGACAATTATTGTTCTCTCTCAGAAAGTACTCCCATCCTATTGCTGAAAAGAAAAATCAGGCTGGTCGAAAAGCTAATGGATATGTGATAAAATCTCTGATATCTTTTTTGGCTTCAAGGGAACTCATTTCATCTTCTTTGCTGGTGAACAGCATAACATCTCTTTTCAGTACAAAGATATAAACTGTGAAGAAAGGGCAACTATTAACTCCTATTGAATCACTAAGGTTAAATTTTTTCAGCCTTGTTAGGTAGCAGTGACTTTGTCTTTCAGTAACATCAGTGAATCAATTCATTCTGAAAAAAATAAGCTTGTTTAACCAACATTTCACTGACCTCCTTAGATCATGAAAATACCTAGTGTCAAAAGTACGATATTTATATAAACATACATGTCCTTCCAGTAAGGAAGAAAACTCACACATCACCCAAACTACCCAAAACAAAGATATAAATGCAAATAAATGTTTGGGTACAACGGGAAAAAACTGTAGGAAAGAGAACTTGTCAGATCTCAAAAATACATAGTAGAAGATAGATTTCTTTCCTCAGATACAGAAGCCAACAAGATTTTGCAAATCCATTTACAAGGGTAAGTATGGGGAGTTGCAAGGAGATCTAGTATTTTGTCAGTCTGTTAAGATTTCCAAGAGGAATTAATTCAACAGCTATTGCCAGTTCCACAGAACAATTTTCTGTTCTCTGTGAGGAAGGGCAGCAGCGGAACTGTGATGGGGTAGAAGATGGCACAGTTTTGGGCCACTGCATAGTTGTGTCTGCTATTTGAGGATATTTCAGAGCCAAAAAAATAGCTGTACAAATTCAATAAATGATGCAAACTTAATTTTGAAACAAGTCAAAGAGAATTCTCTAAGGAACATCTACTGGAGTTTTTACTTGCACAAATTTTTCAGCTGATGGACAGCCTGCAGGTGAAACCCAAGTTTGCACTCCCAGACAAAAGCAACTCCATCCAGTCTCATAAAGTGATCATGACGATGCTAAGTAATTGTTAAAACCAAATCTGTGAATAGAAGTGGAGTGCAAAAGAGTTTAACTGAAATATAATGGTGAAATGAAAATCAATACAGACAAATGTTGAAGAATATATCATCCTATAGAAAGGATTGCTTAGGAGAAAAAGGAATGGGGTAATAGCTTTACAGTTCAAAGAAGGTAAATCAGTAAGGCAAAAACCCCTAGAGAAACCACAAGTGAAGTGTCCCTAATGATTATTCATAAGTGAAAGTATATATATCTAAGTTGTAGAATCTGTCATGCTAGGAATTAGCTGCAGGGCAAAATAACCGAAAGGAGAAGCACGGTTGTATAATAAAATATATATTACAGAAGAAAAAGAAAAGATAAAAAACTATATAATCAACTAGTCATAATTCAATATAGAATGAAATACATAAGATGAGTGATATACTGCTATTTGTAGTCCTAGTAACAAAATGAGTTACAATTTCTTCTACATATAGGAGAAAAAAGAGAACAAAGATTACTCCAAATTTGAAAGTATAAATGTGGAAGCAAAGAATCACTAAAACAACCTGGATATGCTTGAAATGCAGATGCGAAATGTACTCTGGATGAATAAGGAAATTTTCTACACTAAAGATAGAAATAGACTTATATCAAGTAACAAACAGTCTTCTAACACATAAACTAAAAGAAATCAAAGATGACAAAAATAATAGTATTCTAATAAATACATCACAATAGAAAAGATCTGTGGTGGGTTGGCCCTGGCTGGATGCCAGGTGCCCACCAAAGCCGCTCTATCAGTCCCCCTCCTGAGCTGGACAGAGGAGAGGAAATATAACAAAAGGATTGTGGATCGAGATAAAGACAGTTTAATGAAAGCAGAAGCTAAGGCTGCACATGGAAAAGCAAAAGGAAAACAAAAAGATTTTATTCTCTACTTCCCATCAGCAGTGATGTCCAGCCTCCCCCCAGGAAGCAGGGCCCCAGCACACATAGTCGTTGCTGCAGAGGACCAACACTGTAAAACAATGAATGCCCCCTCTTCCTTTCTCCTAGTTTTTATTACTGAGCGGATGTAATATGGTATGGAATATCCCTTTGGTCAGTCTAGGTCAGCTGTCCTGGCTATGTCCCCTCCCAAGAGACAGCCTTCATGCTGCACGAGCACCACTCAGCAGCAGCCAAAACACCGGTGTGTTATCAACACTCTTCCAGCTATCAATACAAAACACAGCACTATGAGGGCTGCTATGGGGAAAATTAACTTCACCTCAGCCAGACCCAATACAAGGTCACATTGTAGAAACCTACTTAAAACAAAAAGGTTGGAAGGTTAGAGAGAGAGAGAGAGAAAATCTAAGACACAAGCATAATTTGACTGTCAGACTAAGAAGCAAAACCCTAAAATATTCTTGTTTTTACCTATTTCTTTAGCAAAAAGGGAGGGGCCACAGACAAGAAAGATATCTAGGTTATATTAATCTTTGTTGTGGCAGAAATATGAAATGCAAGAAGAACAATGCCTAAAGGTTATCCAGTACTGGCCTACTTTAGCAGAAGAGCTGGAAGTCAAAGGATGTCAGCAAAGAACCATCAACAGGATGCAAAATAACTAGCAAAACAATACAGAAAATCATTGTAAATAAGAGCCTTAAACAAGACTTTCACAGCCAGTCAGTTTAGAAGCCAGGACAAATAGATGCTTCAGCAAATGAACACACTGTGAACACAACTCTGTTTCCCAAGCTTCATGCAAACACACTGCCCTAAAGTGCCATATGGTACAGAACAGAACATACTCAGCTACAGCCAGTAGAAACCATAAACCAGCTGGTTTAATCAGTTTCCCAGTGTCAGTAGGGACACAACTGCACAGCTGTATAATGCAACAAATGAGAAATGCCAGTTAGGAAGGAGTAAAATGATACAGGTACCATGCCAGTTTTGCCAGCAAAATAAAATAATAAAAGAAGTTTGCAGATCTCTGCATGCTACCTGGCATCTTTTGGCCTCTATTTTGCATGTTTCATAGTACATATTGTAAATGTTCAGTTTCCTATAGACTAAAGGTTTACTGAAGAACAAATCCCTCTCAGCATGGTTACAACCTATTGTTAGTGTAATACATTCTTTTTTTTTCTCTTTCTTAAGGTGAAATGCAAAACATCCATTATATTTCCTTCAAATTTAGCAAAGCAGTGGGCATATGCATACAGTTGGCAATACTGTCAATAATGTTGTGGTATTGCATCTTGAATTATCCAAAGACTCCTGTTCCTAAGGCTCAGTCATTTCACAGTCTCTGTAGCCATCTTTCTTTATACATCCCTATGCTCACCTTAAATTGATTAAATGACAGGTGCTGGTTTATTTCACTTATTCCTTTACCAAGGAAAACAGCAATTCCTTTTATACAGTACACATTTATACAGTATACATTAATCTACAGATTTTTAATTTCAAGATTTATTTTTTTTTTATTTTTAAGTTGGTTCATAATCACTTTTCAGCTCCAGAACCCTGTAAGTTTTTGTTTCCTGCCATAAGACAATTTAAAATGAGTGTCTGGAGTTCGATTGACCAGTTAAGACAAACTTCATCCCTAGACTTATAAAACATTATCATAACACTTAGCCTTCTGCAATGAGTAGGTTTTTGCAAAGGTATTTATAACAGCATTGTCAAGCAGGTTTTTGAACACTTGTAGCCCAGAATATTTCATCAATCCCACTCACATCAAAACTGGATTAATATATTAGATATAAAACATACAAAAATACATCAAATGAAAAAATCCTTAAGGATAATATGACATTCCATTATGAAAGTGGAAATTTGCTAAGGACAGTCCACATTAGTAATCAACAAATGGTCAACTTTTCCATTCTGGAAGATGAAGAAAATTTTCAAAGTAATAGGAACTTAAAAATTGTATTAAAATAGTCACTTCAAAAAAAAAAAAAAAGAAAAAGTCATCTCCAACACATTGAAATGAAGGAATTTCAGCTTTTTTTGCATCTTGTCCAGAGAAACATATTAATTCAGTGCAATGATAGTACCACCACCTTTGAGGTATCTGAAGTTGGGAAGAATGCAGATATTTGCATATATTACCTTTAACTTCTTTGATGTGGTTTCACAGAGGAAACATCTGTAGGCATAAATAATGGCTCATCTGAGAGTCTGAAATAGGGTGGCTAATAATCAATACTCTTTAAGAATTTAAATGTCAAGTTATTTTTTATGACTACTATTTGAGCTATCTTTAAGAACTCCCTTAAGAATTAGCTGGTACTTTCAGGTAGCACAAAATGCAGATAAATACCAGGGATACTTTCAGTGGATACAAACAACAGCAGACCTGAAAACTTAGGTTATCAGGAATTATTTGAATGATTTAGTTTTTAGACTAGGAAGTTTTGGTAAATTTGTTATTTTAATAAGGTAAAATGCCCAAGTTTATACATGCAAATACAATATCTAAACCTAAAAGTGCACTCCGCATCTGAAGATTAAAAAAAAAAAAAAAAAAAAAAAAAAGAGAGATTTTTTTGAAAGGAGGGATATGTTGTGAAGTGCAGTAAGACAAAGGGGACAGACCCTCTCTTCATGGATCTAGTTCCATGCTGAAAGGTACACGTGACATAACATGGGTATATGCCATTTGCAAATCTGTATCCAGAAACAGAAATCATGGAACCATATCACACCCATTATAGCCCAGGGAGAATAAGTCGATGGAGACCAAAGTATTTTTCTGGCAAAAGAAAATAAATTTTGAGTAACCTCTTACATGATTTAGAGCACAAGAGTCCACTAAGTAACTTAGGAACTTAATTGTGTTTGAAAATGTCCTCATGATTTTTGGTGGCCTTCTTCATCAGCAAGCCTGACTTCTCAGGGTTGATTGGGTGTTAAAAGCTCCTTGCCTCCTAAAACCTTGATAGCAAAATACTTAATTTGCATTGAGAGGTGTAATTTATCCTCTGTGATATCATGCAGCTGTGGTTCTCGCAAACAATTTAATCAAACAACACACAACAGAGAATCACTGTGATGACATCCAGTTCTCAGTAGATCTTATATGGCCATACAAATTTGAGAAGGTTCCCTCTTCTACCTATCTTAAGGACAATCAGAGATATTGAAAAATTTTAACATTTTGACTAGAAAAAAGAACATTTGAATGAGAACCAACAAATCTGGTCTTGAAGATCACTTTTACCAGAAGACTACTATCATATTATTTTAAGCTACTGTCTAGTGAGTTTCCATACATCTGTCAGCCCAGCCACTGGACGTTTGAAAGCACTAGACAGCACTGGTTATAGTGCATGTGCAAAGCAACTATCTTGTCAATGCAAAGCAGAGCTGATCTGCACTGATAAATAAATCTGTCAGGAATGGGAAATGTCTAGCTTGTTGTACCATTTTTAGATCTGCCAGTGTTGGCAGGATTGATGATATAATTTGTAAAACTGTCAGCTTCAAATTTGACAGCAATTAAAAAACCAAAGAGAATACCAGAAAAGACTGCAGCAAAGATAGAGAAGGAAAACACATATCTGAAGAGATCATTTTAGATGGTGGCACCGTATACACAAAATTAATGAGATCTTACCTGGAGTATTGTACATAAATCTGGGCACCTTGTTAAAGCAAGCAGACCAAATACCTGGAAATTGTACAAAATAGTGAGAAAAGGCTGATGAAGTATCTTGCACATTATAACTACTATTTGAAGAGAAGCTAGAAAATTCAGAATTATTGTCATTACAAAGAATTAAGACGATTAAGCTGTATAGTATTTTGAAGGGCATAGAGACAGTGTGTACCGTCAGCTATGGGAAAGGCAAAAATTCCCTCAAAATAAAAATGAAAACTGAGAAGCGGAAAGGTACATCAGCACTGAGGAAGTTCAAGAGACAACTGCACTCTGAAAGCAAAAGCAATGTTCAGAATGGGCTAGAAACTGCATTAGTAGAAGAAAGAAGTGAGTATAGACTTCTGTAAGCAACTGGGATGTGGGGAAGAAAGAAGGAGAGAAAATTATACTCCTGTCCCCAAAGACAGAGGCTTGAATGGGCTTGGAAGCTCAATTACACTCTCAGTCCTTGAGATGCTCCCTCAGATCAGTATTGAAGAGATAAACCATTCTGCTGGAGATAAATGAGCAAAAGGGTCTCTTCATTACCTAAGAGTGCACAGAAAAGTCACTGCCTTTGTGGTTTCCTTAAAACAAATTCTGTTCAAAAGAGGTATGAGACTCCACCATGAGATTTTAGTTCAAACATCCCTCTACTATCTCCTAAATTTTTATTTAGATTTTCACATTCTTGCTGAAAAGGGTACAAGCACAGAGCAGTAGTAATTAAGGCTAGGAGCAGGACTGAACACTCTCATTTCACACAGGCCCTCAGAGGACTCACAAATGGGAATAACTTTTGGTTACTGCTTTCCTAAGCGAGTCTTAAAGTGATTATCAAGAGGTGAAAAACTTCATAAACCTTTTCTTTCCTTAAGATTTCCAGTTCCTTAATTTGGCTCTTTTCAGAAACAGCAAATTATTCCTTAAATTGAATTTCAATAGTATGAAAGGACTGAAAAAAGTCTGTGGTACAAATCCTCAATCCTCAAAATGCCAACACTCATAGAATTCATGGCATTCATTCAGAACATCCCCAGCATTCAAGAGCTATGCCCAAGCACACAATTACCTCCCTGTGTATGGAGTTGGATAGTGTGGATGGAGCTGTGGTGCAGCGGTACTTTATTTTGTGCCTGAGATCCTAACCCAAAGCTCAAAACCCAGGAGGGAAGCCTTACATATGAAACAGAATTACAGAAATCTGAGAAGCAAGAGATATGTGACTTCATAAGAGTATTCAGAACTACAGATGCGTTTCTTCAACTATTAGAGATGGTTTAAGCAATAACCACTCTTCCTGTCCTGCCCCAGTCACCTGTTTTGCCATCCTCCCTATGCAATTCCTGTGTTATACATCACAGGTATTTTTCTAGCTGTGCCAAAGAACTATATAAGCAAAGTAATCCCAAGAAATAACTAATTTAATTCTGCTGAGTTGTTTTTCAGCCACCTTTCACAGAAAAACTGCACAAATACTTGTGCTAGCATAACATAGAGGGAGCAGAGCAGTGAAACAAAACATCTGGGGAGAAGACAAAGGCAAATAACTCTTAATTGTTGGGCTGTGAATTTTTGGTTGCTTTTTTAACAGTTTTTGCAAAACTATTTCAAAGGAACATGCGTCACTGGAGTCATTATACCTTCGCAGAGAAAAGAAATCCCTTTTATTTTCAAATTATTTCAGTCACTATTTAAGCCTGCAGCTCAGAGTTCTAGGGGTTAAGGCTTCACATGCAATAGACTGGTAAGGAGACAGACATATTTTAGAAATTTATATATATTTATCTAAATCTCTATACAATCTATATCTATAGTTTATCTATATCTATGTCTATGTCTATGTCTATATCTATATCTATATCCTTGTGTAGTGGTAAGAGTTAAATCTGAGTCACTCCAATACACAGCATAGCTTAACAAAGTGAAAAGACTGTGTTAGATTTTGCGCATTATGTAAACCCAAAGTACAAGAAAGCCTGTTTATGTGGTGCCCAAATAATTTAATTCATGTAATTACTCTATAAGAGTGTAATTGTTATAAGGTAGAATGCAAACCATGAAATCTAGCGATTACAGAGTTATTTATGTCCTATAAATACTATCGCAATTATACTACAAGTTAAAGTACTTTGCAATATCTAGCTTAATTGCCTCTTCGTTTGTATGGCTAGCTCGAAAATGAGGACCCTCTTTATTGTAAGCATAGATATAAGCACATTATAACAATGTACATAATGTTTAATAGTTTAGCGCATATAACTAAACTAGAGCAAATCAAATTATTAATGACAGATTATACACAAATTTAGCCTCTTTTTAGTATCCAGCAGTTTGTTCGTTGTTCCAACTGACTAACAAATACTTTTTGTAAACCAGTTTAGAATCATTGCTTCCTCATAAATTGTTGCCAGCATTAGTTTAACTGTTCAATAGAGTTAACGCTAATCAAGAAATCTGATTGGTGAACCTATTTATATAGTGCAATATATGAATATTTGTTTCCTGATTGGCTCTCTTGCAGAGAGACAACAGAAATGTTTAATGAATACAGAGAATAGGAATCTGAGGGTCCTTAGTAGCAGTATGCAAAGTTTCCACTCAGGCATGTAAGATATGATAGCCACATTTTTTAGGCCTAAGCTCTGCAAAGAAGTGGTAAGGCAGACACTTGCATTTCTTTCTCCTCATCCTAATCCTTGACCAGCTGTTGCAAAGCCTTTATATTAAACTTTCTCACTTTTCCAGGCTTGCTTCTGCCAAATTTCTTCTGCAATTAAAGTAATGATCTCTCTTCTGCTTTCCTCTCAAGGTTGCCTCTAAAGTAAGTCTTAACCTCTATCTGTTATGTGTTACTAAAGGCAATATTGGGGTTCACACTAAGACCCACAGCTGCTCTTTTATACCATCTGCACAACAGACATCTGTAATCCTTCTGTCCTGATCAGTGCTCTTGGTTTCTGTTCCAGTGCCACTTATCCTAGTGGTTGCAGGCAGGGCATTCCCCTCCTATAGTCCTAGACTCGTGGTGGTTGCAGACTGGTGATGGGCAGTAGCACTTAACAACAGTAGCAGCCTGATTAAATGTGCTACTTTGAAGTAGCAAATTCTGGCAGCAACCCATAATATCAGTATCAAGTGCTGATGGTAACAGGATCTAAGATGGGACCATGGTAATTTTATAGGTGACTTTATTGCACTGCAGAGCCCAGACCTGACCAGTCTCACCTCAGTCTGGAACTGCCCATCAGTACTGTGCCTTAGCAAACGCCCTTCGTCTCAGCCCTTTCACAGAATAGGGATAAAACTATCTTCAAAGTCTCTCCAGAGTTGTGATGGACAACGGAAGAGGCTGAGGTAGGCTGCTTTGTCCTCTTCTTGCCCTTGGTTGAGAATACTATTACTGCCTTAGCAAGGTATCAAAGGGAGAGAGAAGTGGTGTATGGGTTTCCAGAAGGCGTTCAAGTTGCTTAAGGGGATTTCCCAGGTGGTGGTGTCTACTGAAAAAGAGGAGGGGATCCCATTACTACATTTCATTTACACTTCTTGGTGGGTTGATGTTACTTACATGGAGTGAGACATCCTGGTCCCTAGTAATGCCATTCATTAAAGGATGAGCAGACTAAGAAAAGAAATAGGGATAGCAGCCACAGCCAGCCAGTTGTCACCAAACCTGTATTCAAAAGATTGAGCAATATTACAAAACTTCAAGGTATTGTGCCCCACTTTTACTGTCACTCCTGGGAACAAATGTTACCACTCTTCTCTGTTCTATCTATCCAACCACAGGACAATTAACACATGACTCAGCCATTCCTGAGTTGATTCCTGGGACTGGACCTTCCTCCACCCAAACATACACATCACTGACTAACTAGAGCATGTGCAAAGGCTTTCCAGAGAAAGGACTACTGCGTAACCTGAACTCTGTCTCAAACATCCCATCAAACTGCTGTTTCTTAGCACTGCTACTTACTGGGTTCAGTTGTTTCTGAAGTTTTCTGTTCCTTGTGATTCATGTTTATGGTTTGGCAAGCAGTCATAACACACATGGGTACAGACTTAGCCAAATATCAGTATTTGAACAAATAAAAAATTCCCCTTCACAGAGAAGTGACAACAAAACACATTCACAAATAACAGTTTAGATGTAGCCAAAGAGATTTAAGATTTCTGTTAAAATGCAATTATAGAAATCTCCTCTTCTGATTCTGTTCCAAACTAGATTTATAGCTATTTCAGAATCAGGTATTTCATAGGTGTTTTTTAAATAAAAGTATGTGGAACAATTTTGATACAATTTTTTTCTTTATAAGTTACTGTTCTTGAAGATCAGTCGTGAAAATTTTAACTCCAATGTGATTGTTTGTGAGGATGACTGATACGGGAATACATTTTTGGGATGTGCCCCTTGATACCTGATTGTCAAATGCCAGATAGAACTACACAGAATAAGAGAAGAAGGGAGGATTTTGGAACAGTAGTTTGGCATTCAGATGGCTTCCTTAGCCTAAAAAAAGAATGTGGAATCATGTTAATTTTGTATATATGTGTTAGTCATTGCGTCTCACTTTTAATTACAATATTTTGAACTGCTACATGAGTGCTGTCCAGGAGGGCTGCAAATCTGGCTGCCTAGCAGCTATATTACAGATTTAATTAACACACGTTGAGAACTGCTACAAATCAGCTGTGCAACCATTCCCTTGCTATTGATGATGACAACCTTATGGAGGCCAAGCTGCAAATCCGCCTCACAGACTGCAGTGCAGTAACCATTATTCTATTGATCAGCTTTGTCTCAGATGTTATGTGGCAAAAACACGGTAATCAGGATGACAGGCTTAAAAGATGTAAGCTATTCACAGAGCTATTGAGGAAAAAGAGGCTACAGGCATTTAGTGTCACTCAGTGCATCTTTTGAAAGAAAATACAGTCTTTTGAATATAGCAGAATGCCAGAAACAAAAATGTGGCTAATCATAAAAACATGGTAAAAGATCTGAGTTTAAAGCAAACTGCAGCAGAAAATAAATAGTGAAAAAAACCATCCAGGAAAATTCAGCACTTGTAGAGATGGCAAGAACAGATGTTTACTCCTTCTGATCTCTGTATGGGAATTGTGGCCTTTTACAGGTTTCTTGCACTGTTGTTAATGACATCACAAGAATGGACAGACAGAAAAAAGTACAAAACAAAAAGGAATTGTTACTAAACAGTGTTGAGACAATGAAAATGATGTTTAGAAATAATACTAGGGATAAAGTGCCCCATTGCATTACCACTGAAAGAAGATTTGAAAATATTTTAACCTTAGAAACTCTCAGTTCTTCTCTGTTCAGATTCATAAATATTCCCATGGATGAACAGCTGAGAACCAGAACTGCTCCCCTAGGCTAATATGCCATCCTTGAGGTAGAGTTACATCAGCATCGAAGAATTGAGTTAATAATAATGCCATGCTTGGGAAAACACACACTTTGACTCATGTATTTTGAATTATTGTTAAGAAGTATTTGAGAAAGACATAGCAATTGCTGAAACTAAACATGCAACCACTGACAGAGAGACAATTAGCAAGTGTGTTGCAATTAAATTAGAAATTGTATGAAAGGGTAACTAATTAACAGCTCTGGAGGAGGTGAGAAATTATTTGTGGAATATTTGCAGAAATCAGCAATGAAATACAAACCAGTGAGTCTAAGAAATCATGGGCTGTACCAAACAATAAAGAAAGAGGAGCTTTAAATAGGGAGTAACTGGTTTGCTGAATACTGACTACGAAAGAGCTTTGAGAGCTACTATAGATAATTCCCTAAGCCCTTAGCAAATTGTGCAGCTGAGAAAAAGAATGAGTATTAAGGGTACTAATGCTCATCTGCTTTATGAGAAGAATAGAGCTTAAATAAGTGTTGTAATTTACTAACTCTTATGCTGTAAAATATTGTGATATGCCCAGCCTTCAAAGCAAGCACCATTCCAATGAATCCAGTGGGCCTTGTTAAAATAGCATGCTGTGATAAAATCACACCAGCCACAGAAATTACAATTTAAGGTTGAAAAGCCTTACAGCCAGATCTCCTGACCGTAGATACTGTAACCTATATGTAAAGTCATATTAACAGTCTGAGGGTGTGAATTGTTTATTTATTTATGAGAATGTTAGTCTTGTTCATTCATATCATTATTATCTTCCCAATGCTCAGACATGAACAGGCCTTCTTTTGATCCCACCCTACTGTGAGCAATTCCCAACATAGTAAAACAGGCAGTATGTAAAGAAGTATCTTCATCAGTTATTAACAAGATTTCCATCACATTTTTCATAGGGAAAATGGATTTACTCTTGAAATCCTTTGGTGTCCTGAGAGCTAAAGCAGCCAGATAAACTGATAAAGCTCTAATTGTCCATACTGCTTTTTTTCTTCTCTAACAAGATTGATGTGTAGCTCCAAAATAAGACCTTTGGCCAACAAAAAAACACATTCACTGTCCTCAAGTGCAGTATGCAGTGCCAGTCCCATTTCTAAGGACCCTAGAGACATGGTTATGACAGATCAGTTTCTCTGAAAGCGATTTTGGTTTCAGTTGGACAGATGCTATGCTTATGCTAGTTTTACATAGTGTCATAAAAGAAAGTCTTTATACTGGCTTTTTGTTAGTCAGTTGGTCCAAGTTAATTTTATCTGAGAAGTTGGGTGTAATCCTCGAAAAAATCATGACTATCAAAGATTTTCTGAGAAAGACCTTTTAGAGGATAAAAAGAGGAAATATCTGTGTATTAGCATAACCTGGGACACTGATGCACTAACTATCTCAGTAAAAGTATACTAAATATTGTATACTAGCATTGGACATGTACAAAATTTAAGGACACGTGAGCCAAGGTTGCTTGAAGAACCGTAAACCAAATATTCGACTAGCAGCAATAAAATAGTTGTACATTGTCATAGGCACTTCTTCTACTACCCTTTGAGAAACTCAGGTGGAAAGAACCCAAGAACACTGAACTAGCTTCAGCTTGATTTCATGTAAACTTACAGGTTAGTTGTGATCTGACTTTCTTTCTTGAAGCATCTTTAGCACTGCAGACTCATATGGCTTGGACAGGCGTACTCTTTGCTGGGTAAAAAGATGGCTGGATGGCCAGGCCCAAAGAGTGATGGTGAATGGAGTTAAATCCAGTTGATAGCTGGTCACAAGTGGTGTTCCCCAGGGCTCAGTATTGGGGCCAGTTCTGTTTAATATCTTTATCAATGATCTGGACGAGGGGATTGAGTGCACCCTCAGTAAGTTTGCAGATGACGCCAAGCTGGGCTTGATCTGCCTGAAGGGTAGGAAGGCCCTACAGAGGGATCTGGACACGCTGGATCGATGAGCTGAGGCCAATTGTATCAGGTTCAACAAGGCTGAGTGCTGGGTCCTGCACTTGGGTCACAACAACGCCATGCAGCGCTACAGGCTTGGGAAAGAGTGGCTGGAGAGCTGCCCAGCAGAAAAGGACCTGGGGGTGCTGGCTGACAGCTGGCTGAATATGAGCCAGCAGTGTGCCCTAGTAGCCAAGAAGGCCAATAGCACCCTGGCTTGTATCAGAAATAGTGTGACCAGCAGGACTAGGGAAGTGATCATCCCCCTGTACTCAGCACTGGTGAGGCCGCACCTCGAGTACTATGTTCAGTTTCAGGCCCCTCACTACAAGAAGGACATTGAGGTGCTGGAGCATGTCCAAAGAAGGGTAATGAAGCTGGTGAAGGGTCTATAGCACAAGTCTTACGAGGAGAGGCTGAGAGAGCTGGGGCTGTTTAGTCTGGAGAAAAGGGGCTGAAGGGAGACCTTATTGGTCTCTAGAACTACCTGAAAGGAGGTTGTAGCGAGGTGGAAGTCAGTCTCTTATCCCAAGTAGCAAGTGATAAGACAAGAAGAAATGGCCTGAAGTTGCACCGGGGGAGGTTTACATTGGATATTAGGAAAAACTTCTTCAGCGAAAGGGTAGTCAGGCACTGGAACAGGCCGCTGAGGGAAGTGGTTGAGTCCCCATTCCTGGAGGTATTTAAAAGACGTAGTGCCTAGGGATATGGTTTAGTGGTGGACTTGGCAGTGTTAGTTTAACAGTTGGACTCAATGATCTTAAAGGTCTTTTCCAACCTAAATGATTCTATGATTCTAAAAGTTCAACTAATTTTACAGTCTTTAAGAAGAACCTGGCTCCTGACACTAAATAGAAATTTCAAGTTTTCTCCTGTTCCAGAAATGGTGGTTCACAATGAACCATTTCAGAAATCTGCACTGCAGCTATGATTAATTCTTTAACCTCAGGAAGGTGACAAACACACAGAATACACAAATCACAAGCAACAAGGCACACTGTAAATTAAAGTCTTCCTTGGTCATTAGCAGACTGCATTTCATATATTCACAAGACCACATAGCCTATTTCTGTGCTGGTGAACTGAAGGGCTCCTGGGTCCTTTCTCTCGCCTGGAGGATAACCGATGCGGAACAGCTTGCATACGCTAAGTGACCATAGACTCTAAAAAAGCATCCAAACTGTCTGCTGGGAATTGGTCTTTGGACCAAGGAAATGTTTCTCCAAGGAAATGTTTCTCCAAGGAAATGTTTGAATTCACAGGAATTGTTTATTTGGCTTACATTAAAATGATACTAAAGATAGTTCTAGCAATATAACAGTATAGACAACTGGATGACATTAATAATATAGAGGATTGGTCTGTATGTAAGCTCTAGCAACATTGCCTGGCACTGTTTAATTTACCAGGTTTTGGCTGGGATAGAGTTAATCTTCTTTATAGTAACTTGTATAGGGTTATTTTTTGGATTTATGAGCAAAAGAGTGTTGACAACACATCGACATTTTAACTGTTGCTGAGCAGTACCTGCAGAGTGTCAAGGTCTTTTCTGCTTCTCACGCCACCCTACCAGCTAGTAGGCTGGGGGTGCACAAGAAGCTGGGAGGGGACATAGCTGGGACAGCTGACCCCAACTGACCAAAGGGATATTCCGTACCATATAACGTCATGCTCAGTATATAAAGCTGGGGGAAGAAGGAGGAAGGGGGGACATTCGGAGTGATGGTGTTTGTCTTCCCAAGTAACGGTTACGTGTGATGGAGCCCTGCTTTCCTGGAGATGGCTGAACACCTGCCTGCCGGTGGGAAGTAGTGAATGAATTCCTTGTTTTGCTTTGCTTGCACGTGCAGCTTTTGCTTTATCTGTGAAACTGTCTTTATCTCAATCCATGAGTTTTCTCACTTTTACTCTCCCAATTCCCTCCCCCATCCCACTGTGGGGGGAGTGGGCGAGTGGCTGCGTGGGGATGAGCTGCCTACTAGGGTTTAAAACATGACATAGGAGAGACATAGCTTTACAAAAAAAGATATACAGATTTTACTTAAGTACAAAGCTCCATGATTTAAAGAGATTTTTTGAGTAAAAGTAAGCATGTGTATACAACTTGCAATATTGGAATTTTGTCTTTTCATGCTCCAAGTCTGTTTCTGTCATGGTAATTTTAAAAACTGATTTATGGTGGCATCTTTTTACATGGTTTTGTACAATATGTCCTGACCTCAGGATGCATACTACTCCATTAATATCCTAATATAAAAAAGAAGAAACAAAAGAAATTGTCTGTTTGAAGTTATGAATATCAAGAATTTCTTTAAGAAAGTAAATATGTCTATCAGGGCATGCAACAGTGTTTGAAGAATGGAAAGGCTAGAGCTTTCACTTAGTCTGAGCTATATTTACAGCCAGTTAAACTTCTAAAGCTCATGCACTGCTAGATCTGTCTATAAAAAGTAATCTCCTTGTTTATTGTATTTTATCAGAAAATTTTCAATGAAATAATTGTGTTCTGGATATGATTCTACTGTCATTGCATTGCCACTGTTTCAGGAAAGCAGGACAGCATCCAAAGCAAAGCATTCCCTTTCCTTTAAGAGTTTGCATTGCTTTTAAATACGTGGGTTTTTTTCTGCTACTTCTGATGCAGCTGTTCCTGTCTTCTTGACAACGCACAGTGTCACTCCCCCTTTCTGCTGGCTGGGGAAAGGAGACACAATTTAAGCAATCATGAGTCTTGAGTGTTGGTGTGCAAAAGGTCCTCCACTTTCAGCCCACTGGGACACAGCAAGCAAGACAGGGTAATTAAGTATAAGTGAAGGGCGGACGAGGAAAGCTGGAGCTGAATGTTTCAGTTTTGATATTTTGTCAGAGGTCAGTTGAAGGTTGCTAACATCAGCCAAGGTACAGAATGTGAAATGTATTGTCAGGAACTAAGCAGTAAAAAGGGACAATATGCTATCTTTCCACCTTTAATTTGTTGACAGACAAGTACACTCACTAGTCTGTCTACAAAGCCAGTGAAATTACTTGAGCAACATAGTTACCTTTGCTGGCATTTCCTGCAGCTATCAGAAAAGGGATTGCACAACTGTCTAAATCCATTATTAGAGTAGTCAAAGGGTAGTTCACCTTCCTTTGAACCATAAGGAACTGGCCACAGCTGGAAATGGGATACCTGACTTAAAACACCAAAAAACCCCACCTGAAAATCAATGTCACTGTGATACATTGCAGCTTCAAAAAATTGGATAAAGGCATTGCAAAATGATTATCAGAGGAGTCAATGCAAGCATGGATTGGACTTACTTGAGCCACATATTTACTTTTTCAAGTTTCTCTTTATTTTATTTTTAGATATATTCTTTTAACTATTCCTCAACTGCAGGAAAATATACACCTTTGGGTACACATACAGTGCTCTCTGGTTCTTTCATACCTAGACTTAGTTCACCCAACTTAAAATTCAGACTGTAAAGCCTGTATTTACTCCCTACCTGAGCCAGTGGCTGCCCTAAAGGAAAAAATCAAAACAGAACAGAACAGAACAGAACAGAACAGAATAGAATAGAATAGTCCAGTTGGAAGGGCCTACAATGATCATCTAGTCCAACTGCCTGACCACTTCAGGGCCAATCAAAGATTAAAGCATGTTATTAAAGGCATTGTCCAAATGCCTCTTAAACATTGACAGGCTTGGGACATCGACCACCTCTCCAGGAAAGCTGTTCCAGAGTTCGACCACCCTCTTGGTAAGGAAACGTTTGCTAATGTCCAGTCTAAACCTCCCCTGTTGCAGCTTTGAACCATTCCCACTCGTCCTATCACTGGATACCAGGGAGAAGAGATCAGCACCTCCCTTTCCACTTCCCCTCCTCAGGAAGCTGTAGAGAGCAATGAGGTCAGCCCTCAACCTCCTTTTCTCCAAACTAGACAAGCTTAACGTCCTTAGCCGCTCCTCATAGGACATTCCTTCCAGACCCTCCAACAGCTTTGTTGCCCTCCTCTCAATGCATTCAAGGACCTTCACATCCCTCTTAAATTGTGGGGCCCAGAACTGCACACAGTATTCAAGGTGAGGCCACACCACCACTGAATACAGCAGAATAATCACCTCTTTTGACAGGCTGGTTATGCTGTGATTGATTGATGCACCCCAGGATGCGGTTTGCCTTCTTAGTGGCCAGGGCACACTGCTGACTCATATTGAGCCTGCTGTTGATAAGCACCCCCAGCCACTCCTCTCCCAGTTTATACTTGTGTCCATCCCAGATGCAGAAATTGGTATTTCTTATTGTGTATCTTGTATATCTTCCTACAATATTTAAATATTTGATCTTCCTTGTTGGAAAACCTTTATTTTATTTCATATATTTTTAATAGTATGATATAGGGGGTTTTAATTAGTGTATTAAGCTATCTATACCATCCATTATCACCAAGGTGTTCATGTGTGCGGAAGAGGATCTTAACACACATAACTGTGGGACACATAGTGTTTTCATCCATGAAACTAACACATGAAGACACTGAGTCACCTTGCTCAAGTTACAGGCTAGGATATGTTCACAATATCTGATTAGATTTGTCCCACAACAATGAATAAAGCAGGATTTCTTTTAAATAGCAATTGGAATGCAAATTATTCACCTTTTATACATCATAGTTATCATAACAAATCAAGCAAAATCCTGAAATCCAAAACCCTCTTATGACAGGACTTACAGAGGAGCCCAAAGTGATTAACAAGTTTTCCTCAAAACTTGAAACAAGTTTAAAAATGTACCCTTGAGTACAGAAAAAACAGAGTCAATTTCCCAGGCTAAATATCAAGATTGAAAATGTGAGATTTATCACTGATCTCTGTATAAAAAATGTACTCCTGAACACATTACTCCTGGGAGGCAGCTGCCACCCAATCACATAAAAATGTGGATTACACTGTCAATCAACTACTGCATGCTTAATGCATCTATAAAGATAGTAATCTCTGTGACAGTAGAGCTGAGGAACCCTTAGAGGATTTTAAGAGGAAACAATGCAGAGAATCTGATTACACAAAGCTGTCTTCAGGAGAGGAACTCAGAAGGAGCTATATATTTTAGAACTTTGCACTTGCTACCTATTTGCAAAAGACACTCAGAAACAAACCCTTTCAGGGGGGAAAGGATGTTACTTAAGCCCAAGTTCAACTTTGCTATCAGTACTGCAGGTAGACTCTTCTGTCCAGAAAAACTGTACAAAATTATTTGTTTGTTAGACAAATACACAGAGCCAAAAACAATATTTCCAGAAACTAGGAAGGTATACCAGGGAAAGATTCACTTTATCTTCCCGACTTGTGGTACTCATTCCCTAACATCACAGGTCCCACCTTGGGCTGAACTGTCCTGGATGGTTAGCCTGTCATACAGCCTTATACTAAGCTCACAAGATGTTGTGGGTTATGAACATTTCAGATTTAATAGTTGCATTTGAAGCCAAAATACTTTTGGGTAGTTTTGACTGAGCTCAGTGAGAAGTATCTGTAGTCTGGAGGAGGGCAGAATCACCTTTTTTTCTCCAGAATCACCTTTTCTAGTCTACATTCTGGGGACTGAAGGGCACATCATTTTTAAGCCTGAGCCTATTGGCATCCCAATTTGTTTCTGCTTCTCATTATCTGTGTTGGTTTCTTTATTTCTGTTCTGTCCATCTCCAGATCTTGTTCTACAAACAGAATCAAGAGGAGAAACAAAATTAGCACCATTTCTTTAAAGGGACAATCTGGAGCAAATGGGAAAGACTGGGAAAAAGTATGGCTCTTTTACTTCCAAAGAGTACTAAGTGCTTTTAAAGATTACCTAAATATAATTTGTTACAGCGATCAAAATACAACAATATGCAGCTCACACTTCACTCACTGCTTATCCGCCTTAGACTCAGTGTCTGACCAGTATGACAGTATCACGAGTGATAGTTCGTATATGTGCCTTTTTGAAAGCAAGGATCAAAACCTAGTTACTCTGGAAAGAGTATAGTCAAAGTAAGAAAAAGAGGTCTTCATTTTGAGGATCCTGAAGTGAATAGGTCAAAATTCCATTTCACGTATATCTAAAAAGAAGCGTCTCATATTTTCATCATTGATCCTTTGTTGAATTATTTGGAGGGTGACTAAAATAGAAAGAAAGGTTACAATTAAGCAAAGCTGTAAACAGCTGCTGACCATGAGCTAGTTTATTAGGGAAGACATGAGCTAAACACAAGAAATCTACTGTACAAATTATGTCCTTTGTTGAACATTGCATGTAAGGAACACAATTCACACTCCTATTTTCTGCTAGCTGATCAAGTAATTAGACTTTTACATACCATCAGTTGTGTCAACAATAAATCCCTGGGTAAAACCGTGCCATGTTTATAATCTTTTAGAAGTCACACATCATTGTAAAACATTTAAACACCATGATGAAAAGCAAATTAGTAGTAAGAGTAATAGTAAATGTGAATTTGCTATCCCAAAACACATAACACAAGACAGTAAAGGGATCACTGTGCAAATCTCATCACAGAATATTTCGGGTAGAAAACAGAGTACTTGACACTGTATTAAGAACTTAAACAATCACTGATTAGTTTTGTTATAGGTAGAGGTCAGAAAATATTTTAAAACTTCATAATTAAATCATTTGTCACTGTAGAAAAAGTAATGAATAAGTAACAGAGGCATGGATTTAAATATTCCTTGTTATTTTGCATGATAAAAAATTGTGAGAGATCTTCTGAAAATTCATAAGCTGTGCAAACAGCTATTTATTCTCAGTCTGACTGTTTAAAAAAGGAAGGTGAAGCTTATCAAATAGAACAGGAATTCTTAACTCAGAAAATTACTTCAGGCTTAAAAGGTGACACAGCAAAGACTGACAGGAACCTCCGTGCATGACTTCATAAAATGCTTATATTTAACCAAGTTTTTGTTAAAAGTTAAATAATAAAAACATTGGGATGGAAATTGCCCTTTAAACAAATGGTGTAGTACAGGTATATACCAGGGCAAAACTTGCTGGAGGATGCATACATTATACAGAAAGTCGCTGGTACCCTTTGCAGCTGGTGTCTGTTTTAGTTCTCCTCTAACATGGGTTGAAATACTGATCACCTCATAAAATGACCACATTTACTTGAATGCAAAAAGTAAATGTCTATGGAAAGCACAAGGGAAATTGAAAATCAACACCTGGAGCATCAGGCCAATATTGGTGACTCAGATGAAAATGAAATGACTATAAAACCTTTGCCCCTTTATGCAATGCTTTACATATTAATTGAAAATCATATGGAAAAAATGTAACTAACGCATTAATACATCATTTATATACTAACATCTATTTAGACATCTAAATATGAACAGAATAAACTACCTTCATTGTGTGGAACTTTCAGAAAATTCTTCCAGCATATTTCTAGTTAAAATGAATAAACATGCACTTTTACAGTAATTTCATGGATAGAATAGCAGTGATTCCATTCTGAGAGAGAATGTTATATCATCACTGAAATATCAGTCTTCTAGGAAGAATAATATAAGCATCAAAGTCTCTTGGTAAAACAGAATAAATCTTCTTTCCATAGGCTAAATAAGCATTAAAAAGAAAATAATGCCTCCACAAGGTTCTTCTATTAAAAATAGGTTTGATATTTATGTAGAGTTGATTAGAAAGCAAAAACAATCATTTGCTACTGAGGGTGATTTATATTTCAATGTTAGTAAACTGGTTGTTGTCTCCAGCACAGGAAAGCAAGAAGAGAAAAATTAGTGTTTTTTAAAAAGCACCCCTTTAAACACCTGGCAATCTGATTACTTGTAGGGCTAGAAATGTTTTCTTTTTTCATGTGTATTTTAATAAAAATCGAAGAAATAATTAAAAAAAAATCTTTTTGGATGCAAGAAACTGCAAAGGCTATGTAGATGTGAAACTGAACATAAATGAAAATGCATGTGTTAAATTGCTACCATGGATCTTTCAGTACCATCGAACACACTGTACAGTGTCACTTTTTAAATATAGTTCCATTGTCAGATGTATCAAACAGGTAGTCTGGTATGATGGTATGAAAAACGCAGTGATACCCTGCCAAAAATCGCTTATGCTCCTACCAAACAGTGAACAGAGAACTGGCAGAGCCATGTTGGTTACTCAACTCCCTTGTTGGCCTATGCAGTACTATGCATTGCCTCTCCTCTGCTGCATGAACCATCTCCAGTCTAATAATTGAACTGGTCTTAGTGGCCAATACCCCTGAGTATCAGGGAGGTTCTTGCACTCTTCTGTCACTCACAACTTAAAACATCCAAGAGTTGATGATCTTTACTTTTTATATATATTTTTGTTTGTTTGTTTGTATAACCAAATTCAGATATATAAACAATGGTTTTTTTGCATTCTTTAAGTACAAATAATTGGAATGATTTTTTTTTCCCTTTCAAACTTGACTGGAAATCACTACTCTGATGGTTGTTGACAGATGCCGTCACATCCTTGTGGTGGGATGGTTAAATGGTTTTCCTGCCACAAAAGGAGAAATTACTACTTTAGGCAGTCATAAAGTATAGTTATAAAGAAACATAAAACTCCCCTCAGTTAATTCATAAGCTTCATAGAATAATACCTGTGTCATGATGAGCACATTACTTGGGCTATGTCCACATCATAGATTTTAGCAAGGTTGTGAACAACCCAAGAACTTAACAAAATTTCATTCAAGTTCCCTCAGTACTTAAATTCTGTTTGTGAAAATGCCCAGAAGCATTTTGGTCCTGCGTGGGCTGGCTGCCCAGCTGATCTCTCATACTTAGGACCATTTTAGATACATAAATCACATGTTTTCAAAGGGACTGTCATGAATGGCAGCACTCTGAACTGTGCCTGCCAAAACAAGATTTACCTAAATCCCTGTGGCATCAGTGACCTGAATAGGAGCTGCTGCACCATTTCATACAAGTCTGGTGGTTGGAACCAGGACATGGCACACAGAAGTTTCATTTCCAGCT
Organism: Nipponia nippon; assembly: GCF_047370975.1. Classification (NCBI taxonomy): domain Eukaryota; kingdom Metazoa; phylum Chordata; class Aves; order Pelecaniformes; family Threskiornithidae; genus Nipponia; species Nipponia nippon. The sequence continues at coordinate 111,949,957 of NW_028262358.1, read as the reverse complement.
CAGCCTGAGGCTTTCAAATCCCCACCTAACACCTCCCAAAAGTGCCTCAAACCCTAGTTTACAGACTGAGGGGAAAAGGGAAGACGTTTCCCTGCTGTATTGTGTTTGCATGGCAAGGTTTTGGTAGCAGGGGCGGGCTACAGAAGTGGCTTCTGTGAGAAGCTGCTAGAAGATTCTCCCGTGTCCGACAGAGCTAATGCCAACTGGCTCCAAGACAGACCCGTCGCTGGCCAAGGCTGAACTAATCAGCAATGGTGGTAACGCCTCTGGGATAACATATTTAAGAAGGGGAAAAAGTTTTCTGAGCAACAATTGCAGCCAGAGAGAGGAGTGAGAATATGTGAGAGGAACAACCCGGCAGACACCAAGGTCAGTGAAGAAGGAGGGGGAGGAGGTGCTCCAGGCACCAGAGCAGAGATTCCCCTGCAGCCTCTGGTGAAGACCATGGTGAGACAAGCTGTCCCCCTGCAGCCCATGGAGGTCCATGGTGGAGCAGATATCCACCTGCAGCCCCTGGAGGACCTCACGCTGGAGCAGGTGGATGCCCAAAGGAGGCTGTGGCCCCATGGGAAGCCCATGCTGGAGCAGGCTCCTGGCAGGACCTGTGGACCCATGGAGAGAGAAGCCCATGCTGCAGCAGGTTTGCTGGCAGGACTTGTGACCCTGCGGCAGACCCATGCTGGAACAGTCTGTTCCTGAAGGACTGTACCCCATGGAAGGGACCCACACTGGAGTAGTTTGTGAAGAACTGCAGCCCGTGGGAAGGACTCACATGAAGAAATTCATGGAGGACTGTCTCCTGTGGAGGACCCCATGCCACAGCAGAGGAAGAGTGTGAAGAGTCCTCCCCCTGAGGGGGTAGATGCGGCAGAGACAATGTGTGATGAACTGACCACAACCCCTGTTCCCCATCCCCCTGAGCCACTTGTGGGGAGGAGGTAGAGAATTTGGGAGTGGAGTTCAGCCTGGGAAGAAGGGAGGGGTGGGGGGAAGGTGTTTTAAGATTTAGTTTTTATTTCCTCACTACGCTACTCTAATTTGATTGATAATAAATTAAACTAATTTCCCCAAGTCGAGTCTGTTTACTGTGACAGTAATTGGTGAATGATTTCTTCCTGTCCTTATCTCGACCCATGAGCCTTTCATTATATTTTCTCTCCCCTAGCCAGCTGAGGAGTGAAAAGATGGAGTGGCTTTGGTGTGCACCTGGTGTCCAGCCAGGGTCAACCCACCACACCTACACCACTTCTACTGAAGCTATTTCCTTCTGATCAGAATAAAAGAAAGAGTAGATCAAAGAAATAGGAGACCATGTTTCTCAAGTTTATTGATTAGATCACTTAATAAGAATAGAGAGATCTGAGGTAGGTCTCTTCTTCTCAGGCTGTTTTCATCTTTAACAATAAGCAATGATGTGATTGAATTGAATAAATATTGAAGGAATATAGGAAGGCAAGAGTCATTGAATCCAGTCCCCTTCTGTTGCAGGCAATCCCATCATATATGTCTGTTCATATAACATCCAGGTATTTACCAATACAAGGCATCAGTCAAAATCATAACCAATCTTCGACAGTGTAGTCATTAAACTTTCAGAGTTCATCTTAGAAGTCACATCAAAAGAAATAAACAGCACCAGACAAATTGTGTGTATGTCGAAACAGAACAGAAAAGTTTAAACCAAAGTCACTTATTTCTCTTGATGTAGATAAGTCATCTGATACCACTGAGCCATTCAGAAGTCCCATACTCACACTGCTGGCAGGAATCAATTCAGACTTCAATAAAAAAATCTGTGTGGCCATAATAAATCCATGTGGTATATTCCTCTTCAATAATATTCTGGACATTTCAGTCTCTGTGAAGCAATGAAAAGTTCCGGCAAAAATCCAGCTATATGAAACAAAGTCCATTTAATCGGGTATACATGGGCATAATTAATTGTACCCCTTGTAGTAGTAAACCATAGTACATTACCTCTTGTACTGGCATTTCAAACAGCGTTTCTGTATACAAGCTTTTATATGCACATAAAACATACTGTCATCAAGTAAGTAAGCACCAAAGACACTCCCTTATATACATTGGTATTTAAACAACATGTGGAACTTTCATTGCCATGTGAATTCCTTGAGATGCCTTATGTCTTTTCAGGTAATATTCTAGATCAGCATATTTCACTCTTTCTCCAATCATTTCTTCATCACTGAGTACATCTTGTGTGTGGTTCTGCCTAGTGAACTGGTGGAAACAAAACTATTATTTTTGTATCCCTTTAAAGTTGCTCTAAGCATTCAAGAAATCTGCCCTCTGAGCTGTCCTGTGAAGTGATAATCTTGTCTCCTTACATGCAAATTAATTAGGTATTTTATGCGGGAAGTGTGGATATAGACAGGCGGTTAATTGTTAACCAATGCACAGGATATGGGTTGATGCCACTTATTTCACAATCTGATTGGGAACAAAAGGAAACAGTCAATCTAACAAGAACAGAAAGGACACTTTTTGACAAGGAAGATAGTAGCATTTCCTTTGATAAAGATTATAGTTCATTTTTTGTGTGCTTGTAAACTTTACTTTCTAGTCTTTGTTCTTTTATCTGCTGATTGATGGCTCTGTGCATGGCATGAAATAGTTTTTTAATTCTTTAGAAACTCCATATGAAGCTTTCATTCCAAGTCCAATTGTAGCATTGATCATTTTAGCAGAACGCAGATAGGAGAAATGCTAGTCTTTTGACTAACATTCTTCCCCCTTGAAATGCTAAATTGAGATGCCACTCTTAGTATCCCTTAACAGCAGTGGCCATTATTTCCATAGAAGTAGGTCTTCCTCTGGAGGACTTGAAAATCACTTGCTTCTGTTTGCTAACAAGACAGGGAACCTTGACACTTAATCTAGGGTGGCTGCTTCTCTAGACCCCTAAAATTTAGGAAAAAAATAGGCTCTTAAATTAGATAGGTTTCATTCTTTCTCCTATCTACTCTGATAACAAATTTTGAGAGAGCAAAGAAGTGGTGGCAGAGCATCAGCTACATTTTGCTACGCACAAGGGCGATTCAAAAATCACAAAAGGAGATTAATAAGACCAGATTTTTTCCTAACAGCAATGAAAATAATTGAGGAGATGACTAAGAATATCTCAGCACAGGCTAAATTTACTTTGTATAGATACTTTTACTGTACTTTTACTTTTGTACATGGAAAAAGGTGTGATGTGACTAACATACCACAGTTAAACATTTTTATTTTGAAATATGAATAATAAACTCTATTATCCATGGTTCCTTGTCCCTTTTCCACCACATTATGCTTCTTCTAGTCGGATTTGTTTGAAGAACAAGAAATGTGTGGCAGCAAATTTCTTGTAAGGTTTGCCCTTAGACAAAAGAAGGCTTTTGCACCAAAAAAATTCTGCCATCTGAATCAACAGAAAATGCTCCTATGGACTTAAAACACTCTAAATTTTACATGCTATTTAATACAAAAAGAGCAGGGAATGTTAATGCTCCATTGCAGTGTCTGTTCACCATAAATTTCACACAAAAATCTGGAAATTAAGATTTCCAGTTCTTATATTTTCTGAAAGAATGCATTCACTGAAGATCTGAGCTGATAGCATGAGGACTGGGTAAGCAAACTTGCTTTCTTTAAACAACTTCAGACATGAGACCTCACAATTAATCCTGGCATAAGTCTAAGGGGGAAAGATTACTATTTATTCTGCTAGTTAGAATTCTCTCCTCTTTTATGTCAAAACTAGAACATTTATAAAATGGTTGATTTCTTTAATAGTCAGACAAGTTAATTCATTTGCAGCTGTTAAATTTGATAAGGACAGAGATATATTACATAATATTTCAATGCAACCCTTTTTTACTTTAGAATTAAATATATTTGAAGACTTGAAGGGGAAAATTGAATACTGTGCCCTTATTACTATTTTCTCATCATTTTGACACCAATGTTGACAAGTTTCTCACAAATTTATAAATAGAAAGCCCCAAGCACTGAGCTTGAATGATCCTGAAGAAACAGAACAGGTTTTCCCTAGAACTGGTATTCCTCAGAAACATGCCCTGATCTTCAGTATATCTGCAGCTATCCATACATACATATTTACAAAAAATCATTAACACTGCAGTTAAACCCAAATATTGTTTCAAAGTTATCCATTTTTTTTGGTAATTTTCCTCAACTGGCTTCAATGTCAGCGCTGAATCAACCACTGGTGGCAAAATGGACAAAAAGGACCTGCATAAGCCAATTTGACTGCCATCATCACTTTGTGAATGTAATCATTCTTATTTTGTCCTAATTATAGTCTGGAGAAATAAGAATTAAGTACTATTATCTCTGACATATTGCATGGCAATGCTAATAAAGTGGCTCCTTGATGTATTTTAAATTGTTATTGAAGCATATTAAGAAAAAAGAAAAGCCACTTATTCTGAAGAGAAGTTAAATAATTTAAATGTCAATATGATAGCTATCTTTACGGAACATGAACTTAACATTTCCTCTACATGAGAAGCAGCAGCTCATAGATCTCATTGCAACTGAAATAACAGACACTTCTTAATTTTATGATCTCAAGGTTCTCATTTGGAAGAACGAGAGGCAACAGCTAGAGAGGATGTCAGCATGTGCCCCAGAAATCTTTATTCTAGCCTTGAATGCTGTGTATTTTTGTCAGATTCAAGACACCAAATCACACCTAGATTACGCACATCACCTCTTAGGAAATCCCACACCAACTCATACAATTATTGCTGGGTTAACCAGTGCAAGATCCTTATGTTGTATTATTCAAGTTATAAAATAAAGACAGTGCTGATGACATTCTGCAGTAAGTCTCAAAATAGTGAAAATGGGCCTCTCTGAACTGAGACAGAAAATTATTTTAAAATCTTATTGGTGTCTAGATTATTCATGTTACAGAGAAGTTATGGTCTAAAGACTTCAGTATTCATAGTCTTTGGGAGTAGCAAAAAGTCTTATTCTTTTCAAAATATTTACTTAATAAAGATCATTTTATTCATAAAATGAAATGTGAATAGTTAGTGGTTTGTTTTTAATTTTTGGTAGTATATTTTTAACCAAAATTAACACAATGACAGTCTCTCCTGACTTCTGTGCCCTGCCTAAGCTCCTCTACTAAAGTAACAGACAATGATCATGAAGTTTTATGCTTCAACCTTTTCATGCAGTGACACATGGCTAATATATCACAATTATATTTGTCCTGGTTTTGGCTGGGATAGAGTTAATGTTCTTCTTAGTAGCTGGTATAGTGCTGTGTTTTGGATTTAAGATGAGAATAATGTTGATAAGACACTGATGTTTTAGTTGTTGCTGAGTAGAGCTTACACTACTCAAGGACACTTCAGCTTCCCATGCTCTGCCAGGTGCACAAGAAGCTGGGAGGGAGCACAGCTGGGACAGCTGACCCAGACTGGCCAAAGGGCTATTCCATACCATATGACATCATGCTCAGTATATAAAGCTGGGGGAAGAAGGAAGGGGGGGACATTTGGAGTTATGGCATTAGTCTTCCCAAGTAGCCGTTACACGTGATGGAGCCCTGCTTTCCTGGAGATGGCTGAACACCTGCCTGCCCATGGGAAGTAGTGAATGAATTCCTTGCTTTGCTTGTGCCCAGCTTTTGCTTTACCTATGAAACTGTCTTTATCTCAACCCATGAGTTTTCTCACTTTTACTCTTCTGATTCTCTCCCTCATCCCACTGGGGGGGAGCGAACGAGCGGCTGTGTGGTGCTTAGTTGCTGGCTGGGGTTAAACCACGACAATATTTTAGTTTATAAACATCTTATCTATCTATTCTTTTATTACACTGTGAGAGGATTTATTTAGTGTTATGTTTCGGTTGCCATTTAGTTTCTAAATGAAAATTGTTATATTACACATGCCAGGCCTCACGAAGACGAAATGGAGGGCATACTGCTCCAAGGATCAAGATGCAGATACATTACATGAAACTTCAGTGTATAGAAAAGGAAACACTTTCTTAAAGCTCTTTTTGTTTTCCAATATCCAATATTCATTTAATGAGGTTAGGTAATTCTACTTGTAAGAGTAACAACAATAATTGTAATAATAATAATAATGGTGAGGAAGAAGATAATGACACTGATAGTAATAGTGTTCCTTCAAATGCAACTGTCTGTATAAATTTTCTTGTATCTTCTTCTAAAGATGTTGGGATTGGAAACTTGTCAGTGGCAATGAACACCAGACGCGAGAGTAACTTTAACTTTGTAAACTGTATTTTTTTTTTTAATCATATTACCAATATTTGAACCTTCAGTACACAGCATAACTAAGGGTTACAACTATTAAAAGAATTTGACCTAACTTGTTACGCTGGGTTTTTTTTTCCCTTTCATAACATAATATGGCTTCAAGTGCAACAGGGCCTGGAAGAATCACCTTTTAAACCTTAAGCAGTTACGCCAAGAGTTTGAAAACATACATATGGTTAACTGTTCATGTGAATAGCACAGTTGTCTCTAACAGGACAGTGAAAGCCCTTAAATATAAATATGTAGATATGTGTTTTCAGAATTGATGTCCAATTAAAGAAAGATGCAAATAGACTATGTGATATACAATGGCTGGAGGTCACAACCCATGTGAACTGATGGGACCAAATAGTTCACAAAGCAGCTATCCACTTAATGCATAGGCATGTGCTTATTTTTAAAAACTGTAAGGAAATGATAGCTATAAATGATATCCATAATTCTTGCTGTGGCACAAGTAATGCATATTCATGGAAAGGGTAAAAAGCAAGAATGTTCTTCCTAGGGTGCTAATTTATATAGGATGCTGTGGTGGTTATTACATTAAGGCAGAACATATCCTTTCTAACAGCCTGTTATACAAGTGCATGCATAATGCCTGAGATTATAGACAGAGTCAAAGATTAAAGAATGTACTAACACAGTTTCATTATACTGAACATCAATATATTAGCAACAAAAATAAACAGCTGGGGAAGAAGGAATGCCAAAGTTATAAAACCCAAAGTGGCAAGCACTCAATTTAGAGATTAATCTTTTAAAAAAGAGATGGCAATAAAAAGTATCATTAGAACTCAGCCCCATTAGCAGTTGTCATCTGTCCTTTGTTCTGAAGCTGGGATGGTCCCAGAGTCCCCAGAAAACAAGAGAAAATTTATGGTGAGGCCCTGAGTCACATGGGTTGGTGAATAACACCATTCATTCCAAACTTTTCATTCTCATCATTATCATGATTCCTATGCAGCATTCATAACAAAGACACTTTACTGGGTATCTCCTGAGGGCTTATGGAAAAAGTCAGCCTATCTGATAATCAGCAGCTGTCAGAATGGCAAAACTTTCTGATTAACTGCAATTTTGTTTGCAGAAGTCATGCATGTTTTCATGCAGGAGTTAAAATATTTCACAAAAATATATTGATTTCATACGAGTCTTCTTCCTGAGGTAATTTTATAGGGATCCAAGAAGGAATGGAAGGCAAATGGCAAGACAAAAACTTTTAGCTTTTTTCTTAAATCACTGGGGGACTTTGCTGATTTTTTTTGTCCATGCCAAAACTCTCTGAAACAAAGCTACACTGAATCAAACAGAAGAGATGATACTTAAGCTAACTCATGCACATTGCTTATTACCAGGCTACATGTGTCCACGTCACAAACTGTCAAAAATTTTTTTAAAGAAAGACGTTTAAAAAAAAAATCTATTTCTTTTGTAAAAGAGAGCAGAAAGTCTGTGCCTTAGAAACCACTGCAAAATAGAATTGTCTTCAAGGAAACTGAATTTAAGATTAACAATAAACACCATTTCTGGTGTCTCCCACTCCAATTACTTCCCACTTTGAATGGTGATATTGCCAAAGCTTCTTTCTTTAAACATTATGGGTTTGTAACCATTATTCTTCAACCTAGGCTATTTATTATTACTTTTATAGCTGATAGAAAAATTCATTGCAAGAAATATTTGTTGCTTTGCTTGTTTTTTGCATAATGAATCATTTGCAAACAGATCCTGTCTTTTTTTTTGTTTGTAGTTTCTTAGTATTAGATGAAGGGTTGCATTAATAAGTTTCAGACTATGGTTTATTAGTAAATTATTTATTCTGACTGTTCTATTTTCTTTTTTGCAATTTCTGCTGTTTGGTTGTTCACCTAAGTCAGATGGAATATGAGTAACTGAACATTTTTAAATAGGAGAATGATGAAAAGCAAATGGCAAACAATGCACCTGTGGGATGACTTTTCATGTTAAATTTTATGAAATGTTTTGATTCACTATATTTTTTCATGAATTCCCAGTAGCCATACAAATGCTTGCAAAACAAACAAACAAATAAATAAAACCACCTGCACATCAGGGAACCAAATTCAGTGCTTTATTCTGTCAACAGCTTTCAAAGCATGCAATCAGTTCTGTGTAAACTTAATCTACAGTCAAATTCGTTACATATACGTAAACCAGTGATGTTCCACTAATAGAATAAGACTACAAAAATGTGTAGTGCTTCTCCATGCTAGATATATTAGTAATAACACACACAAAAAAAGAGATTTAATTTAATTTTGTACTATTCTAATTCATATCACTTCACCTTTTTTTAATAGGATGTTGAGTTTTGGGATTTTTGAGTAGTATGTTATATAATATCATTTTAATTGGCAAAGATTTCATAAAAACAAAACACAATAAAAAGCTTTATGATGCTAAGAGAGAAGATCATCTGCTACAAGATGAAACTAAAGCAACTGGTCTTAAAGAAAAGGTCAGAGAAAACTAACCCTAATTTACAGAATTCATTATTATTTATCAGTTACCACAGAACTTTTTATGGATATAATTCTGTTAGCCCTTCCAGAACCTAACATATTTCTATATATGTTCCTATGTATAATCCATATAATGTAATTTATCTTTTACTATTTCCGTAAAAAAATGAAATAAAACTATTCAGTCTAAATAATCAATAATATGAAACTACTTACATTTTCTTAAGTCTGTATGTTTTAATGCTTTTTATTTTATTTTCACTTACTTTTTTCTATACAGTCATGAGTTTGACTAACAACCCCAAAAATCTAGAAACCAGGGGAAAAATATGGGTTTGAACCAAGCTTCATCTAATCTCATAACTAGACTAGTCATATATAATGATCTTAACAATACCTTCAAGTATTAATGGACAGTTCCAAGATGTTCAGTTATTACATGGCAGATCTGGGTCCTGATTTTGCAGTTCATATCTATTTCTTATTAACAACACAATATTGATTGATTCACAGCTCATTTATTCTATCCTGTATGCTTGGGTTTTTTTAATACTTATCGACCAGAATAATGAAAGTCTGCCTACGCGACTCAAGTAGGCAGAAAGGTGACAAGTCTCCTGTTTTATCAGCAGGATCCCTCCAGAGCTTCAAAATGCACAGTCCTTGCCTTTGGACATATTTTTAGGAAGAAGAGAGAAGTTTGCCCTTCAGAGAGAAGCCCTTTCGGTGATTGTTAGGATAACCCTATCTGTCTCATGATGCCTTTAAGCATAAACTCAGAAATTTTCCTTTTGCCACACTTGAGCTGCTTTAAGTTGTTTCTGATGGAGTGGATTTCTGGATAGAAGGAGACCTCCCTTATGTTTGTATTCTAAAGTCCTTTGACTCTGGCTCTGAAAGCTTATATTATTGTTCTTTCTTCTGGCATCCCCAGGACAAACACATTATAGAACCGAGATTTATTTTCAAGCTTTTCCTCTTTGTTATTTAGTGCCTTGTTATCTTTCAATAACACATTTTGTGTTTTATCTGCTTAGCTTAATTTCCACCTCCATACTGTTATTTACATGTCATGTTTAATCAGTTTTGTTTCCATCCCATCAGTACATTGGTTTAGAGTGTTTATTTGGACATTAGATTATTTAGCCTTCTACTATGTATGATCCTGACACAGTAGTACCTTGCAGCTCCTTTAAACTAATGTTAACATATTTGTGAGGGCTCTTAAGAATTCTTTAGTTGACTCCTCTATTATTTTTTCCTCCAGAGGGAGAAGTGCAGTTTTAATTCATTCTATTGACATACTGCTGCAGGAAACCTCCTAGACATCAAAAATACAGATTATTTTGGGTTGTTCTACTCTTTGGATTTGACTTTTAGGCATTAGAATAATCTTGTAATCTTCCTAACTTTTTTATATCTAAATAAAGGGTAACATTTACTTCAAAGTCAGTCCAAAAAGGAAAAGCAGCAATTGCAAGCATATTCAGTCCCTTTTCTCCATATAAAAAAGGGAGAAACCATTGAAAACCCCAAAGTCAGGAAGGATGACTACAAAATAAGAGGTTAGATAGAAGGAACCTCACAGGGGGGGTGTCCTTGCCTCCAAGAAGTCCAAAGTCTAACCTGAAAGGGTGTTGTACCTTGGCTATCCCTATAATTTCAGCAGATTTTGACACAGGGCAGGTGATATACAGATTTAATTTACTTCTGTTAATAAGAAATAATATGGTGGTTACAATCACAGTTCAAAAAAGAATTCTTCTCAGAGGGAGACGGATTTGTTGGGTACAGCAATAAAGCATCATGATTTCTAGTTTGTAAGATGTCAAAGTGAACCTTATAGAAAGCAGGCTGTATGACAGAGAATCGATAAAAGAAATTCACTGGTGCTTAGTAAGAGCTAAGCAGCAGTATTCCACTTTCGCCTGCCAAATGGCCTGTCAGGTCACCTTGAGCAAGGCACCTTCCTGGGCTGGGCTTTCTAAACTGCCTAGGGATGGTACTCAAGTCTCCTACACCTATGACAAAAGATGACTTTTTCAAAAGAAATTAACATCCCTTTGGGAAACGCAAGAGAAGACACCAGAGTTTTAAAAGTGGCCGGAATACAACAATCCTCATTCAGCATCTAAACTGCTCGACTATTTTAAAAAGGTGTTGCACTTTTATATTTAAACTGAATGTTTCTGAATATCAGGCCTTCTCCCTATATTTCTTCATCCTGAAAGCTGACAATCTTATAAAATCAAGCAGATGGTTTTTTGAACATAAACCCATTCAGCAGAGAATATATTTATCGTGCAAACTTTCTGCCAAGTAGCAACTGATAGGAAAAAAAAACTACATTAAATTTCTAGACTTCCTTAGAAAAATCATTACAGTATTACTGTCCCAGTCTCCCACTCTGAAACCTGGAATGCTTAATTATACTGGCTGGTATTCAGAAGAAACCCACTGTTTTTTCTTATTCATGAGCAATAAACAGATTTGAAAAAACTCTACTGCAGTAGTGAGAATAAGTATAAAGCACAAACATAGCAATTTGAGAAGCCAGAACAATTGATAATATACAAAACTCTATAGCTCATGATATACAGTCAATAAGCTTTACCTCTTCTTCTGCTACTGCAGTGTTTGCTGAGATAGCTGGCCCTACCAGTCTCCAGCTTTGTTAAAGCCCAACTAATATTTTTTGTTACAATTGGAGACATCCAGTAGAGCTCATGGTTTTGATGAGATCTGTTCTGAATTGAATATAATTGAATATTGTCATTAATGACCAATATGATGGAAGAGTGAATATAGTTATTGAAATTTAAGAGCAAGACAGGGCTAGATTTCAAAATTATCTTGACAAACAGGAAAAATAGCCTAGAAAAAACATAGTGAAATTAATCTCTGACAAAACTATACTGTAGTTAGGCAATATGGAATGGGAAGATCTGGCTAGGAAGCAGAAAGGGAGAGAGTCTGAGAGCTATTGTGCTTCAAACCTTACACTGAAATCAGTGGCAGAATACTGTAGTGAAAAAACAAATGTCACACTGGGATGGACAAACAGGTGTGACACCTGCAAGACACATAAAATAAACTACACTCTTCGCAGACACGGAAGCCTCAGCTGCCATTCTGGATGTCTCTCTTTCAAGGAAAGAGCTATTTCTATTCACCTCATTGACTACTTTGTATTTGCCTCTCAATTTGAGTACATTTTGAGTATGTGAAAATTGCTCTTTCCAGGTGCTGGTTTAACCTACTTATCAGCTACTCCAGCCTGAAGTTTTCTGATTAATCTCTCACACAAACACACTCACATACAGATTAGACAGTAGCATTGCACAGTAAATAGTTTGGAATAAGATTTAATAAGAAGAGAGGACAGAATGTAAAGTAACAAAGCACAGGGCTTGGCCAGACAAGCATGCTGACCAGCTGCTGGCTTACACCCAGCTGACCCTTTCTATACCTATTCTCTCTACTCTTTCAAGCTTGTTCCTCCCACTCCTTGTCTTTGGCCCTTCCACTAAACATCGCATAATAAGTTTTGCACATCTCCACAAGCCCTCTCAAATATCCCATAATAAGTGGATGCTTTTCCATGAGACCCATGAGCATCTTGCTTCCCCTGCCTTACCAGCTGCCAAGTTCAGGTTGAATCTCATGAAGCCTATGCAGGAGAATGTTCCTCAATAGCCCAGAAATCAACAAAACAAAACATTTCATCTTTCTTATCATCTGTGTTACCTCCAGTCATTAGGGTTTTATTACTTGTCTTGTCTGTTTTTCTTGGGGTTTTTTTGTGCGTGTTTTGTTTTGTTTTGTTTTGTTTTTTTTAATGTTCAATAGCCACTAAGCAGAAATCCTTACAAACCTGATATCTTCAGGTTATGCCAGTTGTTTCCTAATCCCTGGTAAGGACGTGATTCAGATTTTATTGATGTAGACAGATTCTGCTTGATTAGATGAGACTTTGACTCGTTTCTTCAATAACTATCCGGCAGGTTTCCATTTAGTTATGAACTTTGAAGTGACCAAGATTAGACCAAAGCTGAGCATACTGATCTAATTACACTTTCTGTGGGCAGGGGGATGAATAGATGACTTCCTGAGCAACCTTTCAACTAAATTAGTGCATGATTCTATTTATTTATTTTCCAGACTAGACTTTTGACAAATCTGTTATTTCTGCTGAGGAATGGCTGTGCTTTTTACTGCTTGGTGAATACTGCAATGAGGATCTTACTCAAAAATGACAGGGCTTTCTTTCTTTCTTTCTTTCTTTCTTTCTTTCTTTCTTTCTTTCTTTCTTTCTTTTTCTTTCTTTCTTTCTTTCTTTCTTTCTTTCTTTCTTTGTTTTTCTTTCTTTGTTTTTCTTTCTTTCTTTCTTTCTTTCTTTTCTTTCTTTTTATCTTTCTTTTTCTTTCCCTTCCTTCCTTCCTTCCTTCCTTCCTTCCTTCCTTCCTTCCTTCCTTCCTTCCTTCCTTCCTTCCTTCCTTTCTTTTTCATGTAGCACAAATAATATTTGAAAAAAAATCTCTGCAGCATATATGTCTGATACAATGTCCATTTCAATCTGTATGTTTCACTAATGCATGTATCATAACTCCACAAACATGTTCTGCATTCCAGTAAGTTTTTAGTCCATTCTGGCATATTCTGGAGCTGAATTTTCCTTCAGTAGATGGAAATGTATGTATGTATGTAAAGGCACAGACGGCTAGTAACAACCTCATAGGGGACTGATTATAGTCTTCTTGCGTCATATAATCCCTACCAGCAGACTCAATCTGCCTGTGTGCAGCACTTGGTGACATGGTCACACTGTTTCTAAGCCCAGAGCTAATACATCTTCTTTATATAAAACTGTATCAGGTGGACATATCAGATGACTAATTCACCGCTGCTTTACAAGTGTGACTCAGCATTTATTAGGCAAGATATTCCCATTAAAAGCTATAAAATATTGGGGTTTATATATATATATATATATAAAATAAATGACACAGTGTCAGTGAACTTGATTATCTATGCTATTAAATAGTTCGAAGGGTCCCTTGTTTATTAGTTAGCACTTGAAAGACACGTTTCCTAATAAGAAGTGAATACACCAACACCCTGTTTTGGGGGCTAAGAGAGTTTAGCTGTATGGATTTCACAATCAAAAAAATGGTCACTAGCATATTTAATGTATTAGTACAGATGTACTTATGAGTCTTTGCTCAGTACTAACTCATCTATCTTTACCTCAAGGTGCACTATTCCATATAGCTATGTTAACAGTCTGAATAATGACTGATAAATATGCACAACTGTTTTCACCTAATACTCATGCTGGAAAGCAGCATTGCAGAAAAAGACCAGGGAGTTCTGGTGGACAACAAGGTGACCATGAGCCAGCAGTGTGCTCTTGCAATAAAGAAGGCCAACAGCATCCTGAGCTGCGTTAGGCAGAGTGTTGCCAGCAGTTCAAGGGAAGTGATCCCTCCCCTGCACTCAGTGCTGGTGAGATGCATGTGGAGTACTGTGTCCAGTTCTGGGACCTCCAGTACAGGGGTGACATGAACATACTGGAGCGAGTCCAGTGAAGGGCCATGAAGATGGTGAAGGGATGAAGGGATGAAGTATCCAACATATGAGGAGAGGCTGATAGAGCTGGCATGCAGAAGAGAAGGCTCAGGGGAGGTCTTATCAATGTGTATAAATACCTGAAGAGGAAGTTATAATGTGTTATAACATTATAATGTGTATAAATACCTGATATAATGTGTATAAATACCTGAAGAGCCAGGCTCTCAGTGATATCCAGTGACAGGACAAAAGGCAGTGGGCACAAACTGGAATACACAAAGTTCTACTTAAACATGAGAAAAACTCTTTTTCCTGTGAGGGTGGTCAGACACTGGAACAGGCTGACTAGAGAGGTTTTAGAGTCCTTATCCTTGGCAATAATCAAAGCTGAGTTGACATGCCCATGAGCAACTTTCTGTAGCTGCCCCTGCTCTGAGCACTGGGGTTAGACTATACAATCTCCAGGGTATTTTCTGACCTCAACTGTTCTGCGAGTCTGATATACAAACACACATATGCACGAGTATATATGCACTATTTAAATATTCTGTATGTAAATAATCAAATATTATAATACTGATCTCTCAACATGCCTATAATATAGCTGAACACTTTAGACATTTATTTTACATTATTTGTGTATCAGGTGTGCATAGTATTTGTCTAGAGTGTTCTAACAAACACAGAATCAGGCATACACCAAGGAGAGCACTTTCCAGTAGTAACAACTTCCAGTAGTTTCAAGTAAACAAAACTCATTGTCTACTTGCAGGGCAGGCAGAGGAGACAACTAGTGTCCTAAATTTACCTTAGAGTTTTTAAATATCCACAAAAATACACAAGTAGTACAGTTCACTGAAAAAACTCGAGTGGTAAATTCATTCTTTCATAGCAAAAAAATTAAACTGGATATCTTTGTTCTGTCTTAGAAGTGGTCCCTAACACTAATCACAGCCAGCAGCAAACACAACTAAATACCAGCCTCTCTCTCCTGCATTGATCTTTATTTCACTTCAAGGACTAGGGAAAAGGGAAAAAAACAGAGCTAGAGTTCAGCTCCTGACACTGCTGATACAGTTTTCCTCTGCCTTCTAAGACAGAAACTCTTATTTTTTTCTTTTGTTAGGCAAGATGCTATTGCATCAAGGTTGTTGTTTACTATACATATTTCTTAATTTTGTAGGAAAGAGTAAATATCCTGTTGTACTCAGAACTTATGGTCATTTATCTGAACTTCTCTTCCCTTTCCTACATCACATTAAAGACATGTGGGCAGATGAAAGATTTTTTTTTTTCTCTTTATTTCCAGCTCTTTTTCCCACAAGGTTTTTTCCTTCAAAAATCTTCCCTTTACCCACTGCAACAAAAGATAAATTACTATAATTAAGCTACTCCTCTGCAGATTTTCCTCTCCTCTTTAATATATAGCATGATTTTTATTCACTGAAAGGATTTTCTTCAGCAGTAAAATCCAATTGTTTGGATAATAAAATATTCAGAGGCAATAGGGTAATTTTCCATGAGGAAAAAATCCAGAGCACATCCTTAAGCACTGCTAGTTTTGCTTTCTCCAGAACAGTTCTTCCCTTAAGGGGAAGATATAGGTGAGTCGGATTTGTTCTTTTTAAAACAGCAACAGTGCATTAAAGCTCGATGGTTAAGACTTTCACTCAGAAAACAGAAGATCTGGTTTACCTCAGTGGTGAAATCTCACCTCTCATTTGTCAAAAGAATACTCTAACCCATAAACTACAGCATGAGGAACAGAAGGGGCAAGCAAAAGTGATACCTGCTGTGTCTCACTTCTCCAGCTAAAACTAAATTATTTTAGAAAGAAGAATGCAAGAGTCAGAGGGTCAGAGACATGGGACAAACAAGAGCAATTCCTACAGCTTAGTGAGCAAAACATTCAGCAGGGACATGACAGATTATAGCTCTAGTTCTGGCTCCCTGTATTACTGCTAGGGTACATTTCATTGTTTATTTTTATTATTATGTATTGACAGAGCTGTCTCATGACAAAGCTAATGCCTTATTCCACAAACAGTCCGGTGGAGGTCAGGATGGCAATGTGTTGTACAATGCTATGGAGTTCATGTTTCAGGTTCAAGGACTGTGTGAGGAAACTGTTTCTAAAGATCAGACGTTAAAAGTTTACCCTTTCTGTTTGTTTGCCTGCTCATTCAAAGTCTGCTGGGTCATTCCTTTTATTCAGATTTTTTTTATTGTTTTATTAAACTTTGCTTTCACTGAAAGTTGTATTCAATCTAGCTGGGTTGGTTTGTTGTCTGTTTGTTAAAGTACAGAAGTATTCATTTAAACACATTCAGTAATTGCTGTATATTTGCCCATCCAGATTTTCACAGAATTGTTGAGGTTGAAGGGGACTTGAGGAGAACTTCTAGTCTAACACCTGACTCCAACAGGAGTGTCCAGTGGGTTTTGAATATCTGCAAGGATGGAGATGCCACAACCTCTCTGGGCAGCCTGTTCCAGTGCTCAGTCACCCCCAAAAGAAAAAAGTTTTTTTCTTATGATTGGATGAAATGTCCTGTTTTTTAATTTGTGCCAGTTGTGTCTTATCCTGTCAGTGGGTACCACTGAGAAGAGACTGGCTCCTGCATCTTCTTTCCTTCCCATTGGGTATTTTCTTTGGCCTTCTCTTCTCCAGGCTAACCAATCCCAGTTCTCTCAGCCTGTCCTCATAGGAGAGATGCTCCAGTACATTCATGATCTTTGTGACCCTGCACTGGACTCACTCCAGCAAGTCCATATATTTCTTGTACTGGGGAGCCAAGAACTGGACCCAGCACTCCAGATGTATCTTACCGGTGCTGAGATGGGAAGCATCACCTTCCTCAACCTGCTGGCAGCACTCCTTCTAATTCATCCCAGAATGCTGTTGGCCAGCATTGCCATGAGAGTGTATCATTGGTTCATGTCCATCAGGACCGCAAGGTCTTTCTCTGCAGAGCTGCTTTCCACATAGTCACCCCAGCCCACGCTCCAGCATGTACTGCCTTCCCAGAGGCAAAACTTAGCATTTCCCTTTGTTGAACTTCATAAGGTTCTTCTAGGCCCATTTCTCCAGATTGTCCAGGAATCTCTAAATAACAGCACAACCAGCTGGTGTATCAGCCACTCCTCCCAGTTTTGTGTTACCTGCAAACTTGCCGGGTGTGCACTCTGTCCCAACATTAATGAAGATGTTTAACAGTATTGGCCCAGTATTGACCCCTGGGGTACAGCACTTGTGACCAGCCTCCAACTGTACTTTCTGCCACTAATCAAAACCCTCTAGGCCCTGCTGTTCATCCAGTTTTCAGTCTACCTCACTGCCTCCATATCTAAACTATACTTTGGCAGCTTGCCTATGTGGATGTTATGGGAGAGAGTAAAAAACCTTACTAAAGCCAATGTAAACAACATCCACTGCTCTTCCCTTCTCCAGCAAGCTAGTCATCTCACTGTAGAAGGCTATCAGGTTTGTTATGTATGATTTCCCATTTGTAAATCCATGTCAACTACTCCCAATCACCTTCCTGTCCTTTTGTCTTCAGAAATTATTTCCAGGGTTTTTTCCATCACCTTCTTAGGGACTGAGGTGAGGCTGACCAATCTGTAGTTCCCCAGATCCTCTTTCTTGTCCTTCTTGAAGAAAACAGTTACAATTGCTTTCTTATATAACATAATATCTTATATGATTTTCTCTATACTATAATTCAGAGGTAGCAATCCAGACAGAAAAGAGCATTATGAAAATATATTTGTCTGTTTATATGAACTCCTGAACTTTCTTATTTGCCTGAGAAGCCAGACCTTGTCACTTAGCATCAGTGATTATGTCTGTACTACTACTTTAACAGTGCCAGGGAGCGTACACAGGCACTGGAAAATCCATGTTATACTGTTAATTTTTGAGGATGGGTATAGTACTGTCTAAGCCACCTCGTACTCTCCCAAACATTGCCCAGTCAGAATTCAAGAGGAAAAGAGTTGTCTAGGACCAATCCCATTCCTTGGTTTATGTACAGCCCAGCCTGTTTTGGGGGTAAGAGAATTTAATAACAGAGTCAGACCATACCAGTTGACCTTAAATGCCAGAGAATAGTCTATTCACATTTAATTTACTAGTATAGATGCAGCCAATGCTTTTTCTCTTCAAATAAGATTTTTTAAAACAAAATCCTAAAGGGGTTTGTGACAGAATAAAAACAGTGTTTCACCTGCATTGTATTCTTCTCAATACATAGGTGTATTACAGCACTGGCTAAAGCTTGGCATAATCCAAAGATCTTGGCTATCACATGTAAGGTCAGAGATTTGGCAACTGGTCTGAATAGTGACATACCAGAAACTTCAAATGACTGGTGCTTTCACACATATGCTTCACATATAATCATATTTTCTTCAAAGAAACACAGTTAACAATATACCAGATCAAAGCACAGGTACAAAATTCAAATTTTAAACCAAAACAATCACTGTGACTTTTTTATGTTACTCTATATGCCTATAGTGTTTTTTTGGAGAAAAGACTTAATACTAAGTATATCTTTGAATATTACGGAGATCAGCTAACAATTTAGGGATTTTTTATATACAGCAAAAGAGAAACATATACCCTGTGGTGATTATTAACATATAAACTCTTCAGGAAGGGAATGTGAAGTCTCTGTGTTTTGAAAAGTGGTGAATACCCTACAACGGTGCTGCAGATCAATAGCAGAAGTGAGTTGTTCATCAGCTTGCTCATCAACTTTTTCTGATGCCTCAGTGGTTAACAATGATTCTTCTTAACCTCTTGGAAGTGCAGAGAATGGAAAGTTTACTGCTTCTAGTAAAAAAAAAAAGCATGCAAAATTAAACTTCCTAACCTAAAACTATATTTTCAGCTAAGTCTGCCTTAGCCATAAGAATTTCTTCAGTCCATTAGGAAATTACTGGGTTTGTGAGTTTGTTCCTTTCCAAATTTCTCTTTGTTATGTCAGAGAGAAGTTATGAGATTGTGTAGCACTTCACTGAACCCATGTTGCAGACAGTTTCTGACAATGCAGTCACTGGAGAATACTGCCTAGGGTTGAAAAGCAATGCAAACTACAGGTTTCCGTAAGAGACAGAAAACACTCAATAGTTTTATCTGCCAAATACAACACATGCTCTTGCATGGATCACAGGGGAAATCGTATAATGGATTGAAATGAAAAACAGCCCTGTCATATATAAAGATTTGCATTTGCTTCACCCTGCCCCGCCCTTGTTTTTTACATATCTGTCAAAGAGTACTTAAACTACTGCTGAATCTAGCAAACTATGATTAGAGAGGTGCAGGCTATGCAACATCCATCTAATGGAAAGCGACAAACACACTTGGCCAGACAGCAGTTCTCTTGTCCTGAAGCAATTTGGCTCTGCAGAGCTTGCATCCATACGGCTAAATTGTCTTACTCGTCAAAATATTATGGCATCATCCAAGCCAACTAGTGGCAATTGTTCCTGGCCCATACTAACCCTCAAGCCATTCTAGGGTCTGCCTGTGAAAGTAATACTTTTCCTGAGCAAAAAAAAAAAAAAAAACCCACCACCTTAAAAGTGCAAACAATTTATCAGTATGGATAATTCACTTCAGAGTCTGGGTAGTAAAGTAAACCAAACCATTACTTTAAAAACAAAGTCTATGTTGTAAAAACAGATTTTTGCTATTACAATATATTAGAAAATGTTCTGAGAGAATGCTGGAGACTATAAGGCCATTCGTTCTTACGCAGAGCATGCGAATCATAGATCAGCACTTGTGTAACCTCTCCTCTTCAGGTATATATTTTTCCTCTATGGTACAGGAAAATCTGTTTTCCAAAGAGAAAGGAATTAGTGTCTATTGAATTCTTCTGACAGCATAAGGATATAGTGAGCATCAGGGTAAGTCTAAGCATATACTTAAGCTTACCATCCTAAGTGTTTCGCTAAGACAGTACAGATCGGTGTAGTAATTATCTGTGGAACAAACAGTTAATTCCAGAAGACAAGGAACAGTTCCCAAAATAATTTCTCTAAGGTGTCCTCTTCAAACTGAACTAGACATGGTGACTTTATCTCAAC
Source organism: Nipponia nippon (assembly GCF_047370975.1). Taxonomy (NCBI): domain Eukaryota; kingdom Metazoa; phylum Chordata; class Aves; order Pelecaniformes; family Threskiornithidae; genus Nipponia; species Nipponia nippon. Next base: position 111,929,482 of record NW_028262358.1, on the reverse strand, counting down.
TTCTATCTAGAGGAGCAAATCAGTTTATATGTTTCCCTTCCCTATTAAAGTAATGAAATCAAAAGCAGTTTGGTTTTTTTATGTTGTATACCAATAATAGCCTTTTGATGATCCTTGTCATCCTGCAGTGAAGTGTAAACACAATAAATTTAACTGTGGTGTGAAGATCATTGAAACAAAAGGCAGAATAATACTCTCTTCCTTCATGTCATCAGAAGTTGTGCTGTTGCATGAAACAGGAATGCAATAACATCCCATACAATATTAAAAGTATATATTTTAATACTGCTCAGAAGTTCACATAAATTACACTTTTTGGTGATATAAAGCATAAACAATTTGACACAATAGTCATATTATTGAGAGCAGTCGTGTGAGGAGTGAATTTTCTGCAAAAATCTTTTGCATGCTAAAACATAAAACAATAAAGAAATGCAGGGATAATGAGTATTCTTTATTCTGTCCTATGAACCTCATGATACAATCCAACGTTCCAATGCAAGTGAATGGATGACTTTAGAATAATAAAGCAATGTTTAATGCCATAATCTATGAACAGTGGGAGCAGATATCTATAAAAATGTAAAACATGGTGAAGGAAAGGAATAAGGAGAAAGATGCATATATGTATCTGGGAAAAAATCAACTAATTCAGCTATTTTAATCTTCAAATTTACACATTTCAATCTGCATATTTACACATCTCACAACTCCTCCTAGATAATTTTTTATTCCTTTGTACATGGATGTCCTGAGCTCTTCCTGAGCAAGCTTTCTCTCTTTCCAACAACAGGGTATTCAGACTGCAGAGTGTTGTATATCTATCATTTGAAAGACATTTAGAAGAATGAAATGATGTATCTGTTAAGTCAGGTGTTCATTCTTTCTGCAAGTCCTCCTTTTTCTATGTTTTGACACAAAATACTTTTTCTTTCAGTTTCTTCAAAACTACTCTTTGGCTGCTGGGACTCTGTATCTTAACTTAATCATACCTTCTTAAAAAATGTTTGTCCATGGCACGGAAAAATGTCAAATAGGACTTTCATTGCTTTCATCTCACCAGGTGTTGAGAGAGTATTAGTTCAATTTCTAGGCAGCGTGCCTACCCTTGAGTGGGAACTAATAGTAAACCTGCCCACTACAGATCCTCTCAATGTGCCTGGCTCTGCTGTTGCATTAGCAGGAGTATGTAGTTTGTTCATTAAAATGCTTACACACTACATTGGCTGTATTTTATGGGATTAAAAAAAAGGCATTCCATTGCTTGAGGGATTACTCAGAGTGTGAATAAAAGAGGAAGAAAAAGTTGCAAAAATTATTAGAATTTGAAACCTTGATCAATCTAAATATACAGATGACTGTCAGCTTTTATAAGCCCTGAAAGAGCAATGCGACACTGACTATAAAGTAATAAAAATGGGACTTACCCCGCAATTGATAGACATAAGGGTGAGTATGATGTAACATCAGAAATCCAGGAGAATCAGGGATACTGTGGAATCAGTGCAGTAAGGAAACCACAATGATCATGAGACATATCAGTGAGTTTCTTGCTGAATTGTCCCTGAGTATCACTAAGGACTATTCCCATGCATACTGCTAGGGATACCCTGAAGCAAAATTATTCCAATGATATGCCAACTCAAAAATGTAATCAGCCATTCATCCTAAGGAAGGGCAGGGGATTACCCTTCATCACTATTTCGTTACATCTTGCTCATGGCCATAGAAAATCTTTCAAGTCTACTATTGCAAGAACTATGCACTACCACATAAGTAACTACTATTATCAAACTAAGGAATCTTTTCAGCTCTTTCTTCCCCTATGTTGGTAATTTGCCATTATGTACTCTTTTTCCTACTTTACTTTTCCTATCTTTAAACTATTTTATTACTCTTATTAGACACCATCATGTAATTTTGTACTTGATTTGGATAGAGAATATTTCCTTTCCAGTAAACCTATCTTCTGAAATAGGTGCACTACACAGTTTATAATATTTTGTTGGCATTATGTTTGCCTAAAAAATTTAGAAAGGGAGTTGTATTATTTTTCTGTCATTTTAACTCGCATTGTCTTCTTTGCTCTCCAAAAACTAATGAGTTCAAGGGAAGAACTGCATTATTTCCACATGCAGATGTTTAATTTACATTTGATTTATACAGTCTTACAACATAAAAAAGAGTGCACCAATATGTGCAATGCTGGCCATTAGTTTCACCTTGGCTATATGAGATTACCTTTCTGGAATTCTAATACAGGTTAGTTTCTGTTGCAGCCTGGTACAGTGATTGCTTTTCATTCTTTCATTTCAGTAAGATGCTCACTGCCAATGATCAGGTTTCATTCAGATATTTTGCTAAGGCATCTTTTATAGGTTTTCCTTTAGGATTACAAAGAAAAGATCAATTTCAAAACTAAGAGATGAATGGGAAATGAAGGATGATTTCTTTGAATCTCAACTATTTGAAGAGAAAGACAAAACTGTAGTGGAAGGATTCAGTTTGAGACATTCAGATATTTGGATGGATGTAAACAGGCTTATAAAGGTCTAAATTACCTTTCTAGCCACAAAACTTGATTCAGTTTTTTAGTATCTACAGTCTTCTGAGAAGACCTACAGTTGGCTTTTGCATGCTGGTCCAGAAGGGTTTCGATTTCCTGTAGTTCTTGTGTCATATTGTCATATTTGTCAGCTTCACACAGGTATCTGATTCTCTATGGCATCTCATTTAACATTAGAAGCCTAAGTTTAGGCAAGTCAGTAAAACTTTACAGATTGATCAAGACAGGGAGCTGACCCTAGAATATGGGTCAGGAATCAGGCACGAGGAATGGGAATCAATTGCCTAAATAAAAGTGTTAATGCCCTAAAGTATCCAAGGTACCCACATGAGCCTGGTACATATGACAGAGGACTTCTAAAACAGATCCAGGTTCTTGTGGCAACTGGAGGTCTGGTAAATTACTACGGGATATCACAAGTGTCACTGAATACCTATAGTTAGGCAATAGAATTGTGCCCCATGTTAGATTGGACTGAATTCCCTTGTAGAAGTATGATTTTCACTTCACTAACTACGGTAGACCCTTAACTCACTACTTTGAGCATGATTAGCAGGGTAAAATTGGATATGATGAATCACACATTATGGACTGCCCCTGGTCTCAATTCAGTTTTCTACACACAACTTTCTAGAGCTATTTGACTCCTCATGCCTAGCGTGTCTAAGACATATGCACAGAGGTGGTAGTTATGACATAAGAAATACAGGAAGATTTGTGCCCTTTGTAGGCAGACAGTATAGTCTAGGACATCTTAAATGGCACTAGATGCCTTTGCATGGGCAGGTGAATGGACCCTTCTGTACCTTCAATACCAGAAAAAATAGTTTTTTTACAGTATAACTATACATAGAGAAGAGAATAAATCTTATAAGTCAAGGAATAAATGCAGAATTCCAAGTATGATTAAGAAAGTGTATTTCACTATGATTTTAATAACCCTGCACAAATTAGACATTATGAATAAGGCAACGGGTATAGCATTACAATAACTATTAAAGTCACAGAGAGTGGTTTGTGATATCCTGTACTAATAATAATGTAAGTTAAAATTAGAATTTAATGTGGATTGATTTTCAAATTGATGAATCAAGTGGCAGAATTCTGAGAAGTGTCTGGGCACCTTTCTGAAAATATGTATTAGCTCTGACTGTTGAAAAAAAAAGAAATTAAGACCCATTGTTTAAAATTACAACTAGCTTGCTTGTTCAGAATTTCGTTAGGTTTTGTGGGGAAAGCACACATAGAGCATGTCCCATGAGAGAATGTGTAGATTAACTTATTATAAATTATATATGTACATCCTCATCCCTGAAATTCTTGATCAAAAAACTGGTTGGAAATGTTACCAGATTTCCAGATTATTAGCTGAAATTTGGGTCACACTCTGTGGTCTATTCGGCAAAAGAGTTAGGGTAGTCCCATCCTTTTCATTTTGAATATTTTCCTACATGCCCAAGCAATCTGTTATGTTTGCTGTTATTAGATGTTTTGGTTGGCATTTCTAAGACTGAAAACGTGCTAAGTTTCTGAGCATACCCTTAAAGAAGTCACCACACCTAAGTTCTCAGTATTTTTCTTCATATGACAGTCTTCCTGCAAGCTTCACACTGCAGCAATGAGGATGAAAAGCCCAGAGTTGAGGGGTAATCACCGTTTGAAGAAAAACTGCCCATATGATTTTTCAGTAAACAGAGGAATTATGTCTCTGTGACTTTTATCAGCTGTAAGTAGAACTTTCAGAAACATTCTTTCCTTTCAAAGAAAAATAATAAAAATAATTAAAGTTACAATCTAGAGGCTGTGTGGACAAAGTTTTAGAAAAAATATTTGACCTACTATCCTTCATATCAGAAAAAGAAGTGAACATCACAGTAGTCCTTGGTGAGGACTTAGAGAAGTAAGACAGGGTGAAGAGCTAGGCTTACTCATCAACCTGAATTCAACTCCATAACCTAACTCTTTCAAGCTATTGACAGAGGCATGAAATACACAATAAGAAGTAAAATTTAATTTCCCTGGAAGAAATTTAAGTTTAATCTCTGATTAATATAAATCAGAAAACATAGCTGGGGCATTAAGTGAAAATTAAATAAAAAATAATTATTCATATCTGGAACATGAGAAAACACATTTATAAGGCAATTAATTTGTCTTCTAATAGCTACCACAGAGAATTATTTTCCTGTGGCAAGATTTAGGAAGTTGGAAGACCTCATATTTTAGTATGTCTAGGTTTGCTCTCGTCTATCCTTTATCTGGTGATTCTCTCTCAACTGCCTTTCCTTTGGAGTGCTTGAGTTCTTCCTTTTTGTAAAGTATGGCACAATAGCTTCAGATTATGAAAGAAAAATATTTTAATGATATCATAGAACTGAGGCTATTCTTAAAAGACATCCTTAGAGAAAACTACAGGTTCTTGGAGCTTCCTCTCAGAACTGAATTACCTGTTAAGGACCTCATGTTTCTTTGAGATCAGCCCCAACTGGAGTGTTCATATGACTTCCACAGGAGCCAAAATTTCTCACTTTTCACTCTGGCTGCAACATACACTTCTCTGACCTTATTTTCACTGGCTGAGACATACAAGAGAAAGAACATCTGGAAAAGTAAAACCACAAGTTGGATCAAAACACTCCAACGTAAATATAGCTCCCTATCTCCCCAGGTAGAAAACGAGAGGGAGAGAGAGAGGACTACATCTGGCAGATGGTCAGCTCACTGCTTAGTGCTTCCAGGTGCTGGGACACTAAAGTGATGGTGCTATCTGGAATAGAACTGCAACCAGCTATCGCTTCTTTCCCAAGTATTTGACTGACTTTAGGAGAGTCCCATCATAAAGCCAAATGACAAGTTCTGCATGATAAAGGCACTAATCTCTAGGGAGAGAAAATATTATCACAGAGAAAGAAGTGGATGATATGCTTTCAATAAAAAAAGAATACCTTAGCAGAATATCCAGCAAATGTAACAACATAATTACCAAATATAACATTGATGTCATCCATGAGATTCACAGTAGCTTTGACATCTTTAATTTCTCTTTCATTTACTTCTTTATTTTCCTGATGCACTTCTGAGAACATCTGTATTTGTTTTTATTCCCAACATAAAGCTCATCAGATATCGCTCAACAACCTCCGTGTCTGTTTTTAATTATAATGAAATTCTGAAGATAATGTGATCTTATATTCTTTATTCAAAAAATTCAAGGAAATGCCTTGACTGAAAGAGTAGTTACAGATTTGGGCCCACATTGCTTTCCTGCTACAGCATAGAGATTTTTCCACCATCAAACACGGATTGTTATACAACACACGGAATTTTAGGACTCAAAACAGCAGCATTGTGGAGCAGGAAATTGGTTTGTTTTATTTCAGAGAAATATAATCAATTTATTACCTTTATACCATGAGGTTTTGCTGCTACACATCAACGTATTCTGTCTTCCTACTTATCTTTAGTCATCACCACCACAAATAGAATCAAAATCAAATATCCTTACCATAAGGCTTCATATTATTATGTACCAAAGCAAAAGTAAATATATATGTTTTTAAATGATCTGTTGTTCTCCTGCAAGAAGGCTCTCAAGGAACTGTAGGAATTGATACTGACAGCTACACTGAGTAATCTGAAGCATGGTTCTTTTTTTTTTTTTCAACATTTAGGCCTAAACAAGCCATGATGACAGTAGAGAATAATAAATGTATTAAATAACAGAGTGTCTACATTCAGGAAAGTGTAACTTTTATTAAAACTTGTGTATGTTCGCATTCTTTTCTTTTTTAAACCTACTGCAAGCTGCATTCATAGGAAAAAGTACATCCATTTTAAACATTTTCTTTGAGTGAATAGACGTATTGGAGCAGAAAAAGTTTGGAGAAAAAGGTGTTAACGATATTTCAATCAACTACAAATCCCTCCCATAAATCTTACAGCTTATTACTGCAACAGGAGCAAAAAGTAAGGCCAGGAGCAGTCCTCCAACCTCCACATCACCGGAAGTGAACCCAGGAGCAGCTCACATGGAGGCAAGGAAGAACTGAAGCCAGGCTGCAGCTTTCCCCACTTGGGCTCACTCAAAGGCCAAATGCACTCATGCACTCCAGACCAAATGTGCATGAGCCTATGTGAAAACACTAAACCTGCTGTACCTTTCCCTCTCAGCAGTGGCCCAGAATTTAACCTACATCCACATCTATAAGGGACTTTTTGTCTCTTACAAACCGTGTGAATGCCTTACACCAAAAATGTTTTGTTACATTTTGTTTGTAAAAAGCAGGGACTGCATTAGCTTGTGGTTAAAGGACAAGCTCAAAACACAAAAGACAAGGGGACAAGACTGAGTTCTGCCTCTGCAACCTCAGATAATCTAATTTCCCTCTTAGTTCCTGAAAAATAGAACAGAAATGATAATCAATAATGTTTCATGACCTTACAGAGATACTGTGTGCATCAATGCATGGAAATATGATGGGAATCAAGTCTGTGAAGAAACTCCTAATATCCTTATTTCTGAACTCAGCAGGAGTTTCACGGTCATAACTACCTTGAAAATTTCCATATCAGAATTACCATAAAGTTGCGGTTGTTCCTGCTATAAGCAGAAAAGGAGAGAAACTAAGAAAAAAATCCTGAAAAGGCAATTTTCTGAGCCACTATCTCCCATCGCTATGCATTTAGGAAAGTCTTCAAAAGTCCTGTGAATTAAACACTCGACTGTCATGTTTTTGTGAGACAAGGCCCAGTGCCTACAAGGTCCAGGCCTTGCTCCACATGATGGTAACACAGCTGAAATTGCAGTGCCACAGTTATGCCACCCCACAAATTTTCCTGTGTTATACGACCTCCTGACCAAACAGGATGAATGAGGAAAGAAAGGGAGCTGAAGGGAGAATGGGTGCTGTATCCTGTTTGTAACATCCAGTAAATACAGGCTTATCCAGCTGAGAAGTTTCAGCTCCTGGCTGTTCCCTGACTAGCACTGCACCAGTAATGGCCGGAGCATGCTAAAGTATAAATTATATGAAATCTGCTGGATGCTAATCAATTCCTTTCTGCTTTGAGATGTTTTGAATGAATTGTGTTAGCAAAAACTATTCTTTGGGATATGACAGGTATCATTTCTCTCATGCAGACTCTATCAAAGAGACAAAGGTAGAAAAAACGGTATACCTGCTGCTCTGTTCACTATATATACAGTCAGGCAGAGTGAATAAGCACTGCAGAATTTGGCAATGTATTCTTAAAATTATAAGTAATGATGACTTTGAATGATAAATCTACAGAGCACAAAGTTCTTAAACTCAGAGAGGCAGCAATGACTCTCTACATTCCCAAACAATATAATTTTAGGACTTACTTCCCAATACAGAGCATTTCCACACTACCACTCCCAGATATGTCCTGTAAATCAGTACAGATAATGTAATTCAAATTTTGGCAACTTTCCAGGAAGGCTATACAGCTCATTGCTGAAGAACATAAAATATAAATTGAATGGGAAATCCTGTTTTGTGGAGCTTATTACTTTCCACTGCTGCTAGATATGTTCACACATTCCAGCTGACCTTTCTTAGCTTTCACAGCAGGAGAGACTAGCTTGAATTTGCCACCCTCATTGCCCCTTTTATCCGTCCCACCAGAAATTTAGGTAGCTGAAAATTAGAGCAACATGAAACTCCAGGGAATCAATTCACAATGAGTGATATTAAATTTTCCTTCAATCTGGAGGCACATGCAGCTGTGACACTTGGATTTCAGATAAAATGACATGAAAATGCCCTCACCAGGGGGCTGGTCCAGGGAAGAGGCAGAGAAGGCTGGTATTGGCTAACTCTTTCCTTCTCCCTCTACAGGTGGCCTCCTATGAGAGAGCAATGTTTCTGGGGGAAGAAGAGGGACTTATCAATTAGGACACAAATATACAAGGTAGCTTGATTTGCAGAGCCAGCTGCATCAGCAGCACTAGAAGAAACTTAGATGGCTCAAGGTTTTGAGCTGAGGATTTCCAGAGCATCCAAATATTCTTATAATCCATGAAGTGGGAGAGGACAGACTCTTTAGAGTAAGTCCTGGTCACTAAGGTTTGCTATCATCCATGTGCCTTACCTCAAGCCAAATTTTTTTGTAAATCTTGATCTCATTTTGTATTAACAACATGCAGAACAGCAGGTGGACTGTTTTCCTTTGAATCTTTCCTCATCTACAGCTGAATTCCCTAATATTTAGAAATGTTCCAGCTCCTGATTTCTGATTAACCAAGTCTGAACCAAACCAAAACATCAACATAGTTACTAGAAAAAAACCCTAGTTTCAGCCTTGCTTGAGGCCACTGCATAGAGAGGTAGGTTTGTAACTAAAGGCCAAGCAAGTTTGTGTTTGTGGTTTCATTACAGATATATCACTGTTCTGTTAATGACATAACAACTGTGATGGCATTTATTTGATGACTCCATAATTGATAACAGCATTGAGAGAAAATGAAGTGTATGAATTCTCAGAATACCATCCACCAAAGAGAAATATCTTTACAAGTCAGGCAAGAGCAACCGCATTTTTACACGCCTGCCCCAGAGGAGTTTTTCATTAAATACATATTCACTTACAGAGATAAAGTTCAATGGTAATAGTTATTCCACAAATAGTGTCCTGCAGTTTATGATTATTAAAGTCGGCTAGTCAGCAGAGGGCACTGAAGGGAACATTATAATAGATTCTGTTGATATAATCACCGCTGCCACCAACTCTTGATGGCTTCAGGCTCAGTATGAACGAGTGTCTGCAGCCCCTTGTATTTTATTAACATTGTTGTTTGTCTAATAAGAAAGCCATTTACCTGCTGTGTGTGACGAGGTTCCCTGATAGATATTATTGCTTTCTTTCCTCACACTGTGTTTTGGCTCTTGCAGAAATATGGGAGAATGACTTTTTTTTATCATTTATTTATTTATTTATTTACTACTTTTTTTTTTTTTTTTTACTTTTTTTGAGGTATCTGAGAAAATTATATACAGCATCCTCCTTCACCATTTCTGTCTGAATAATTGTTATTGCTTATCCCTAAATGTATACCTACCGACATTACCTTTTAAATACTGGAACATTTCATAAGAGAGCTATCTGTTTTTTAATCATTGCTGAACACAGACAATGAATAGCAGCTCTTTTCCTTATAGAAGTTGTTGTATTGATTCAGACCAAAGATATGAAACGCTTTCACTTTTCTTTTCCTGTTGATCTTTAATGGGTTTAGATTGGTATTCCATCTAAAGGACAAGGTCTGATATTCCAACATTTATGTTGGGTTTCATTGTAATAATTCTTGATAATTCAAATAATATTCAATCCTTTTTGGTATTTTTCATTTTGGGAGCCTAAATTTCTTCCTGTAGTAATGAGCTTCACCATCTAGACAGGCAATTCCTTTCATTTCCCACCAGTCCTGGCAACTGCATGTTAAAGCTTGTGAGGATAATTCTTACGACATTGCATGTATCATGACTGGTGTATTTAGTGATGGGCCTATTGGGAATGTAATAATTCATCCTCAGTGATCCTGCAATTGTTATTCTTAATAGCACAATTGCACAGGAAGTTGAATATTTCTGCTGCACTCATTTTATCTCTTGTCTGCCAGTATTAGAAAAAACAGGTTTATGAAAAACAAATTTCTGGGTTTTGTTGTTAGCTAGAAACTTCCCACAATGGAAAAGATCACAGTTCTATAGATTTTTAACTCTCTGCAGAAAAGTATATTACACATTACATATTACACATTACATGTTACATATCACCCTGCGGTGATACAGTCTGAGCTCTGCCTTGCTGGGGAGCAGCTCCGCTGAAAAGACCCCTGGGGTCCTCTGGGCACAAGCTGGAACATTAAGCCCAGGCAGCACAACAGGCTAACTGCATCCTGGGCTGTGCAACCATGAGCACAGCCGGGAGACTAAGGGAAGTAACCATCCCCATCTCTACGCAGCACTTATTAGGCCACACCTGGAATATTGTTCCAGTTTTTGGTTCCCCAAGTACAAGAAAGATGTTGATAAACTTGGAGATGTTCAGGAGGCTGGAGCACATGATTTATGAACAGAGCTCAAGGCAACAGAAGTGGAACTGGGAGTGGAAAAGTGCACAGAGTGAGCTGAATAAAAACCCCATGGCCATGAAACTGTTGAAATCTCTTGACAAGTGGAACTGCTGAGTTTTCCACAGCTCTAATACTATTCTACTCTGATTTTGAGGTATTTGCAAAAGTCTAAAATCAGTTTGCTTATAATCCCTGCCCTACCGGTGTTTTTTGAATTATTATTTCAGAAAGACTTTAATGCTAAATCAACATTCTCTTGAGTATCCAAGAAAAAGTTTCTGTAAAAAACATGTAATTTTGAAAGTGCTGAAGGGCTAGGTGAGTGGCAAAGTATTTTTCAAAACTCCTAGCAATGTCCATGATTATTTAAATTGTTATCCCTCATTTATCAGCCAATGTTTATCACTGTATGCTGCAACAGATGTCTTCAGTAAACATAACATGATTTACCATTTTCTGCAGTTACCTTCTGTAATGACCTATACATTTCCAGTCCTTGATCATTGGTCAGGGTAAGGCAATTTAATCAATCCACTTAAAGAATATTTCTAATATTATATAGGGGCTATGATTATATATTGATCCAGTTTCGAAGCTAAGCCTAAAATTATTGGTGTTCACTTTGTCTAAGTGAGGCAGCATATAGACTTCACACTCCAAAACCACACCAAAGTATCAGGAGTTTTGCTAACTCTCAAAGTGTTAAAGTGCTGGGAAAGACCATCTTTGTGTCTCAAAATCAGGGAACAGGAAGTCTGTAAGAAAAACAAAATTGCTTGCTAAAAAACAGTAACTTCTTTGAGCACCTGCCTATTGGACTTTCTCTTATTACTCCTATACCCACACCATCCCTTATAGAGACAGCAGCTTGTTTTGACAAATGCCAGCATATTTGGCCAGAGATTTGTGGATGGAATATGTAGGTAAGGCTTTAAATGATCTTCAAATAAGAGATAGGATACGAGGAAAAATTTGGAAATGGGAAGTGGCACTTTTAAATTGGTTACTGGGGTCCCCTTTTTAGATTCTGATTGGGGATAAGAGTCCAAATATTGTTTTTCCCAAACCAAAATATAATCAGAGTTGTACTGTATATGATTTTTCCAGTCTGTATTCACTTATAAGTGTCATATAGTTTTCCAAATTGAGTCTCTGATTTACAAATGCCATTTAAATGTCTTCTGCATACATGTTAGAACACTTGATTTCTTTGCATAATAATTTTGGTAAACAGAGAACACTTTCAAATAAAGCATCATTACAATATTAAGTAAAAGAACTACTGATGTAAAAATCTGCAAGTGCAATGTGTTTTGAAACCCATTGATTTGCCATTTAGATTAAAATCAGTTTAACGTAAGCACTGTGGAGCTTTAAAGAGTATAATTAAACCTTGTTATGTATGACAAATAATGCCATTATTAATGAGATTTTTCAAAGAAAAAAGGTTACTTGGTTGAGTTCAAATCTAAATTGCTCCAGATATAATAAAAGCCACTGTCAAGCTCTGCACACAAGACTTAGTTATGTCTGACACTGCATGGATGTGCCAAATAGAGGGCCAAGGGTGAGGAGCCTGCTGCCCTGCCTTTCGCACAAAACACAGGCACAGCATAGCTCTGAGCCTCCAAGACTGCAACAGGTCTGCTAAATGAGCTCTGCAGGTGAAATTTAGCTCTGCATTGTGGTGCCTAATATTTGGGTAAGGTGAAGAATCCATGCCCTAAAATTGTCTGATGAAAATTATACACACAAAGAGATGTCTATATCTCATGCACTGAACTGCAGTGCCAGAAATTCTGAGTTTCTGTGTCTTCATGGCAGAGCAGACTTATGCAAAAAAAACCAGCTAAGGACTATTTTAGTCTACTGCACAGAAGCTAATAAGGTATCGTGCCTCAGGGATACCTTGATTCTCCCACTGGTTCCAAAGGAAAAGGGACGTCTGGATGGAAGTTGTCTTGGTATAAACTAAACAGCAGAGAACCATGTGTTCATATGGCTGGAAGTGCCCACATCTGCTACAAGAGGGATGTGCAAATAGGGGAGAGGAGAGAGGGTGAGTGCTCTTCTATCCCACATGGCCTGTTTGCGTGCAGGCAGTGCATGTAACTTTGTGTGTCTGTGTGTGTGCATGTGCGTGTGTGTGTGTGATGGTGGAGGTGATTAGAACTTTCTGGCATTAGTCTTAGAAGGGTGTTCAGAGATTTGTAGGTATTTATAAAGTTTTTAAACATCCAGTATTGTAGTTTATCTGTTGTATTATTGACATTGATCCTGAATGTATAATTCAGCTACTGCCAGCTAAGTATCTGTCATTAATAAATCAATAAATCATTTTGATGCTAACTACACCACTTGAGAAGTTTTCCCCCGTGGCAAACTGGAACCTGGATCTCCCATTTCCAAAATGGTGAAATAACTAACAAGACTTGTGGGCAAGACTTGTCATGTTTGGTTTTTTTATATGTAGTTTGTTGAACTGGCATATTATGGGCACATAAACTAGACTGTCTGCTCATTTGCAAGAGAAGTAAAGGGATTAACTTCAGACTTAAATGAGTCTGCCGTGTCCAGAGTTTCTGCTGAATGCTGGAATGCCTAAATAAGTTACTTACTAAACAACACTACACACAGTTTTCTAGTTTCATATGCAGTTTAGTGAGGGGGTTTTGCAGATCTAATTTCCTCCTCAGTCTAATTCAATATATACGTGCCTTTCTGGTTCTTACCCAGACTCTCCAGTAAAGCTAGTAAAAGGCACACTAACTTTCTATGAAATTGACTAAATCTAGCCTAGGACAAGTCAGTTTTGCATCCAACCACAGAAAGCCTGGCACTCAAACCCTGAGACTGTCAAAGCTACCAACAGCTGAAAAATAAATAATCATGCCAACATGAAAAATGAATAAATAAAATGGAAGAAGGCATATTGGCAGAGTATGTAGCAGACTCTTGGATTTTCCCTGATGCCAAGGTATTCTACTTCTGCTATACATGCCTGGTATTTTAAGACCATTAAGCAGAGAAGTTTCCCCAGCTGTATTTACTTGTTTTGATCAGATAATGAGAGCCAAGATATACTTCAGGAGAAGATAAAACAGATGAGGGAGGAAACACACTCTTTCTCAGCAGTTGCAGTGATACTGTTTTTTTCTAGAGCTGTTTGGGAAGGGAAAGAGCTCCCTCATGATGGCTGCGCTGAAGCAAGCTGGATATGGCAAGCCTCACTTTCCTCAGGAGAAGCATCATACAAGGACACGACACTTTCTAGTGTCTGTGATTTAGCGTATATATTAAGGTCCACTCTTCTTACTTCTTACAAACATTTGGAACTTGCTTAGTATCTCCACAAGGCTTTAGGATGTGGACATTTGGATTTACGTTTCCATTTCATTTACTTATCACTTGCTTGATGACATTTTCTTAAATGAGTTTATGGGTTGCTTATGCATGCTTGCAAACATTTCTATATGCAAGTGCATGCATTCATCCTGTGGGCATTTCATCATCATTTTTAAAATATATTCTAGGATTCACAAGAGCATCCATTTTGTTAATGGACTGTTTAAAGCAAACAAGACATTCATAAAGTTGTTGTAAGTTAAAGCCCAACATTTTGAGTTTTTTTAAAAAGGATTTTCAGGGTTGGCATATAATATCACTCTAAGTGGTCTGAGACTGTATTTTGAGACTATAATTACAACCTTATTTGAACTGGCAGTACTTAACAAAAACAGAGGGTGAAGATTATCTGGCAAAGATGCCCCAATTTCATTACGACAATTCTACCTACCTTTTTGAACTATGTATCAGAAGAAGTGAATTCTTATTCCCTTTCTTACAATCGGTTTGTCTGAGACCATGTAATGGCAGAATTTGTCCTTAGACCACATTACATTTTTCTGAAGCGATAGACCTGTGTAAGGTGAAGTGGTATTTGGGGGCTTCTATAGGCAGAATGAATAAACACACATAGTTGAGCAGATAAATGCAGTAGTTTAGACCCTTTGATTCTACATAATGATGGAGTGCCTAAGATGTGAAAACAGTAATTCCAGTTACGTAGGGCACTAAAATGCATCTTTACAGATGGACCTGATAGATTTTCTAGTTAAGACAATCAAATGAAGAATTCAGGCAATAATTTGCATTACAGCTTCATTTGTTGTTTCAAAGACAGGTTGTGGTTTTTTCCCCCTGCCCCTTCTCCCCTTCCAGAAGTAGCAGAAAAACAGATGTGGTTACTTTGTTAGTGATATAATTTCTAGTGAATAAACTGACCTGAGTCACACATTGTATTATAGCCGTCCTTACTCCAAGTCCTATGCACAGGTTCATATACCTGTGAACAGGGTAGCAATTAAATGGTTCTCTAGGATAAGAAGTGGTTCAAAGTCATGCTAAGAGAAACAGCACCAAGGCTAGTTAGCTTAAGCGAAGTTTTAAAACCCATCTGTGCTTTACTAGATCCTTTGAATGGGTCTAAATGCCTGCAACCTGTTCTTGTTAGAAGCAGTAACAGGAATGGCAAGTGTATCCTAAATAGAAGGAAAAAAGGACTTTGAATGTGTTCAGTCAACACATTGCTGCTCTGTCAGGAGGAGAATAACCCATTCCAAAACATGAAAATTCTCCTGGCCACTCTGAAGTCAGGGCAACACTTTTAAAGTGATCATTTATGCTCAGGTTTCAAATTAGTATTTTTGCACATTACTGCCAATCTAAGATATGGTAATTCTAAATTTCTTATTCCTCTAATGAATGAATCATACTCCTAGAAATTACTTCATTATGCTTTTGACTAAGACACTACTTCATAAAGTATTCCAGAAGATAATTACAGCTGAACAAAGTGTTCCGCAGGTAAATAGTCTATAACTAGTGAAAATTATACTGTGCATGTATTTTATTTTAGGATTCCTTGTTTTGGTTCCTCAACAGGTAAAGGCATTCTGAATAATTACCAATGCTATCTGCATGATGCACTATAATTTTCTTCTAGAGACTGAGTGTTTATTTATACTGGTATATCTGATCTTCTAAGGAACTTCTATCAAGGCATAGTAATCATTCTTGGTGTTGACAGAAAAGTGCTCTTCTCTGCAATATTTAGGAGATAAAGAAGCTAAATTAACCCTACAATATACTGCCTTTATTGTCTGATTAAAGCCTAAAGAATCTGCCCAAATGAGTGTATATATGAGAAATTAACTCAGTCATCGTTAATAAAACATATTTTTATATATTACACTACATCATAAACTGTAAAGTATGTTTATTTGTGAAGAGCTCAAACAGTGAAGTCCAAAATCTTTAGTTCTCATTTAATATGATTTCACAGAAAAATTGAATGAATTAAATGAACTTGAACACACTTAATTAACTGCTTTTTCCTATAAACTCTTTGATATTGTACATTAATTTTTACAGATAGCTGGCTGGTAGCTTCTCCAGCTCTAACAACTGTGATTTTATTGACTTGAAGAGAATAAGAGGTGCACCATTTTAACATTTCAGAAAGATGTATTCTTTCATGAAGTGATTTTTTATTTATTTATAAAAAGCACAAGTCAAAATTCCACAACTTTTATTTCAAAAGTGTAGCATTTCTTTGCCAATGGCTTAAAGACTGCAAAACTTAACCCTATTGTTATGATGTAAGTTATCATTGGGGTATAAAGTAGTTTATGGCCCTTACAATGGGATAAGAGTGTAAAATCCAGTACACAAAGCAAGTTTAAAGAAATAAATTCATTCCAGAAAAAGTGTATGTAATAATCCAATTTATACATCATTCTCCATTAAAAATTGATCATAAATATAGCCTAGCACAAGCTGCTATCTCATTTGATACATTTTTGTTCAAGCACCTCCTCCTTTGAAAAGAGCAATGCCACATAAATATATTCACATCCCTTTCTCCTTGAATTCCGTATTCTCCAAATACATTTTAAAAACGTTATAATGATCTGGCAAGTGAAACGTTGATAGCATTGCCTATCTGGCTAACCAGTAAAGGCTTACAGGCTTTTTGCATTTTTCATTCCCCTTACTGCTAACATTTGTTGTTTCAGTACTAAGAACTGTAATATACTCATAGCAGAAAATATGATTTGTGCCATATGAATGTGATTTGTGTTCTTGGTACACAGTGGTGATGTCTCCCTTAGTGTTTCAGTTCAGAACAGGAGTGCACTTTTGAAGTGGATCTCCTAGTCACAGCTGCTCACCTACTATGCTTTGGTTTACATCACACAATGACCCTTGAGTGACATGAGCCGGATGTAATCAGATGGAACTGATCTAGAAGATGTGCTCCAGAACTGCATGTGATGTGCTCCACTAACTAATGGGGCATTCAGTCCACACGAATGGGCTAGAATTAGTCAGAAGCAAAGATCTTCTGAAACATGTACAGAGATCACAGCTCTGTGATCACAGATCTCATGTGCACTGAGATCACAGCATCAACGCATCACTCTACAAATCCACTACTGTTTGTCTACACCATTTGCAAATTTAGACATAATGGAACCCTGTTCCATGATTAATACTTTTAACTGTTACTGAAATAGAAATGAATAATTGTTGAGGTAATTAAGTTATGTACACACAGGTGAGTGCCTGACCACATCAAGGAACAGCATGAGTTAGTACAAATATCGTGGTTGTAATTCAGGAATCCTTGAACTGCATTAAGTCCATTGGATATGGACTGAATATGAAACATTTTGATATTGCTCCATTCACTCACCCCCTCTTCCCATCCCCTCATATCAATTCTGCTCTTCCTGGAAGTTAATCTGTTTCACTTACCAAAATGCTTCATCACCTATTCATTTCCCACTTGCATAATACAGAGCTCTTTATTAGTGTGAGTGAGCGAAAAACAGTATTTCAGGATTTGAAATCTGTTGAATCATCTCAAGGCTGATCACCTTAAGGACAGCATGAATGGTGAGCCTCTGAAGGCTGAGCTGGCAGGACCTACAGAAACTATGGAATGTGAGAAAGATATATTTTCTCTTTCCTGTTCAATATTTTATTCCAAGGTTATGACAGGGTTACTAGGCACCAAGTGGAAATGCAGAGGAGAAAGTGAGTGACAACATGTAATAAAAGTAATGACTAACTGTGGCAGTCTGAGAGACTGGGAGATGTGATGGGAAGAAAGGAAAATCTACTAAAGTAAAGAGAAAGAGGAAGTTGGAACAAAAGGAAAGTGGTATTTAGCCCTTCTTTTCAAGACCCTGTAATAAATTCATATTCTATAAATCTACCTCACCTCCAAAAAATATTCCCTTTCTGGTTTTGTTTCACTTGAAGCAAACTTTTACATTTTACAACTCTGTCTCATATTATTAGAACATTTTAAGCATTTACAGCAGCTGGGACTTTCAGAGGGACCATTCTGATGTACTTGTGTATGAATTTATCTATCATGATGCCAAGCATAGGTTTTTTTGATAGTCCCTTTTCAATCATCACAGAATCTGAAACTGAATCTTAACTTGGTAAATATTTCCAGGCTTTATTTTTAATTCTTAAAAAAAAGAAACAAATAAACAACCAAACCCCACTGTTTAGTGCAGGAGCCACAGACGTGTTAAGCCAAGACAAAATACACAGTAGACTACACCCATGGGTAAATCAGGTGTCTATTTTTACACTGAAATTCAGCTTTTCTAAAAGTAAAATCCTGTTTTTAATCATTCTAGCAGGCTCTGGTGGTTCCTTTGATAATTCCTAACTCATAAATAAGAAAGAGATATATGTTCATCTATTACTATTTCTTTTACCTTCTGAGCCATTTATAATAGTTTATAATTCTTTCTTGAGGTACAGTTACCAAAAGTGGACACTAAACAAATAATGATTTCCACAGTGCATACGAAGGCAAAATTCCCTTCTAATGTATATTTGACATTTCCCAATTTATACATGAAATAATAGCAGCACACGTATACGTGCTGAAAATCCATACATTATCTCACATGGTTGCTTCATCCCTCTTAAAGTCATTGCTTTCCAATGTAGTGGTAACCCTCTCATGCTACAAATATGACCTTTTTCCTGTTTCTGGGTGCATGACCTTGTATTTATTTTAATTAAAGCACAAATCATAAGGCCAGCTACCCATGTAGTGTGACAGTTCTGCTATGACCTGTCATTACTTCCTCCTCCACCCATTTTTTTGTGACATTTGTGAACTTTGTCAGCAATATTTTTATGTTCTTTTCATAAAGATACCAAAGAATAACTGACCAGGAACTTATCCTTAGGAATCATACAAGAAATACCCACATTAGTGGAAGATTTCCCTTTTAGTCTTTTCTTCCTAATTGACTGTTTCAATTCATCAATCACTTTCTTCATCAGCCCAGATTTTTTTTCTAGATTTCTTCTTTGTCTAGATTCCTGCTACAAATTTCTAATATCCTTCCTTCTTTGCCAGTATGATGTATTTCATTTAGACAAACCAGAAAAACAAGAGAGCTAATGCTTCTGTCTTATATCTTGTTCTTTCATTAAAATTGATTCTTTGATTAACTAATGAACAATTCACAAAAAAACAGTTTCTTGCAGAAGCTGAACTGTATTTTTCATAAACGACAAAACCACTGAAAAACAGGTTTCTTCTTAGCCAGATCACTTTTTTTCAGACACATATGTATAAAACATAAAGGAATACTAAAAGTGAGCCTCAATGACTGTTTCTTAGAGAAAAAGAAGAATCATAGAATAGAATCATAGAATCGTTTAGGTTGGAAAAGACCTTGAAAATCATCAAGTCCAACTGTTAACCTAACACTGCCAAGTCTACCACTAAACCTTGTCCTTAAGCACCACATCTACACATCTTTTAGATACCTCCAGGGATGGAGACTCAACCACTTCCCTGGGCAGCCTGTTCCAATGCCTGACTACCCTTTCTGTGAAGAAATCTTTCCTAATACCCAATCTAAACCTCCCCTGGTGCAACTTGAGGCCTTTCCTCTTGTCCTATCACTTGTTACTTGGCAGAAGAGACCGACCCCCACCTCACTACAACCTCCTTTCAGGTAGTTGTAGAGAGCGATAAGGTCTTCCCTCAGCCTCCTCTTCTCCAAACTAAACAACCCCAGATCCTTCAGCTGCTTCTTGTAAGACTTATCCTCTAGACCCTTCACCAGCTTTGTTGCCCTTCTTTGGACACGCTCCAGCACCTCAATGTCTTTCTTGTAGTGAGAGGCCCAAAACTGAACACAGAACTCAAGGTGCAGCCTCACCAGTGCCGAGTACAGGGCAGGCGAAAAGGGACTAAGTTACAAATATCCAGGATTTAGTAGTGTTTGCTTTGTATTACTTTCCTCTAACCTCTGTTTTTTATCTAGCATTGACTGTCAAAAGAGAATAAGAAATATTAGAAAGTACTTGGCTTACTTTTACTAGGAGGTAAGCTTTTATTCTCTCTGAGGATTATTAAAATCAGCAAAGGAATAGAAATGTTGCATCATCTTTGATTAAACTGAATGACATACCAAGAGAAGAAAAATAAAAAGAATTATATGCCTTAGGCAGGAAATTCATTTGTATGGACTGAATGCTGTTTATCTACAAAATACCCTGTTCTCTGTATAAAGAGTTTACTTTGTATTTTACAGCAAAACCTCCTGATTAAATTTGTTCAGTTTCTGATCTCAAAATATACTTTGCTTAAATTGCATGACAGATAAGGTGAGATTGGATGGATCAGAACAGTCAACCACAGATAACGATAAAGAGTTTCTACAATTATATGATGCCTCAGTAAATGTGGTCTATCATGGGTCGGGTTGAGTTTATAGATTTGCCTATACATATCTTTGAGTACACAATTAACAAAAAGCCAAAAACACTTTTATATACTTCTGCCTTTCTAAATATTAAAAATAGAATCACTTATAAAATCAAATTTACCAACTGGTCTTAATTATAAATAGAAACTGTGCTATGTGGGAGCAGTTCATTTGTAATACTTGAAAAAGCAGTTCAGAATTATTATCAGAATGAAAAGTGAAGAGCTGTTTTGTTTCAAGGTGGAATAAAAGATATTAGTCAGAATCACAGTATCATGGATCTAAGTACTGTACAAGGACACAAAGACTGTATAATAGATGCAAAAAGATGAGCACAAAGAACTGCACTCACAGGTTCGTATCAGCTGCCAACACAGTGGAAGCTCAGGGCCAAACACATATTTTGTTCAAATTCGTATAATTTTATATAAATGTACAACAGTAATTCCCTCTTTAAATGACATCATCAGTAAAGTAAATTAAAGAAAAAGATAATACTATTATAATCTAGGCCTGGAAAACCAATACATCCAAATCATAATAATATGCATGGCATCAAGATGGGGAATAGTCAGTAACATTTGCAAGTGTGTGCATTTAACATGCTGGTATTTAATTCACATTTAACTTTAACCCAGAGCTTATGATGCTTGTGTTTTGAATTAATAAAACATGTTTTGAAGATTATTACAATCCCTTTATAGCTTTATTTACACTGCAGTACAGAGGTACATTATCAACTATAATTCTGTATCAATGTATTTGGCGTCAGAGGAAAGTTACAGTTTTGCAAACAGGGCTGGACTAATTTGAACCTAGGTTACATTTTGTCTTATAACTTTCCAAAACTATTAGAACTATTACACTATTAATCTATTAGACAATTAAAACTAATAGAATTACTAGAATTATTTAAAACTTCATTTTAGGTAAAATTTACCCTTATTTCTTTCTTTATGAAAACATACCAGCATATTTTTACTTTTGCATTTAAATTGCTAGATTTTGACACTGGAAGCAAATTGGGTGTGCTAATGACTCAATTCCCCATCCAGTGGGGTAGCAGATATAGATTCTTACCTTGGTCTCATAAATTTGTGACCGAAATAGATATAAGGCACACCTCATGATTTTTTACAAGGCTCCTGACTTCAGAAAGTCTGGCTGTGTGATATAACTGTATTGTTAAATTTACATATGATGGCACAGTTATACAGTAGTCATAATGTCACAAATGCAATTAATTCTACAGAAGTTCCACTGGAGAAATAATAGATAAAACAATACCGTAAGCTTTTAATAAAACACCTTTTAAAATGTCACTGTCGTTTCAGGCCCATGCAGCAGTTCAAAGTTCTTTCTAATGCTTAACTATTTCTGATTACCAGATTTAATCCTTGACACATTTACTGATGCAAGGCAGACACAGGCAGACACTGCATTAATCAGTCAGCCTCAGGCATACCAGGCCCTGTTGCCCATTTTGATGTTCCTTTGAGCCTCTAAAGTAAAAAAGTATATGAGTGTGTTTTGCAAGAAACCCAGACTCAGTTTCCTGGAAAACTAAAAGCATATTCTATAGACTGTTTACAACCCCAGCCCATAATACTCAAATGAATATAGTGACCCAAACAAAACCACCAGACAGGAAAACTGAACATGACCAGGATGCTGATAATCTTATAGGAAACAAATAAATTTTTCTTCTCTGGTCTTGAGACTGAGTGGACCAGCATAAATTGCATTGCATCAAAGACAGCTAATTTCTTTTACCTCTCGTAAGAGGATGGCGGCATCCAAACAATGTAATGGAAATGGTCCCTGGCCCATGCTAAACTCTTAAACTATACTCATGTTACCTTTCCGAAGCCAAAGTTACAATAGGAATCCTGCTGAGAAACTAATGATCTAGTCAATCATGTGCCAGCGCTCAGCCTTGCTTCCTCACCCTGTTGACTCTACCACTGTAAGTGTAGCCAATAAGGCACAAGGCAATTTGTCTCAGCTATAGACACACATCTTTAGCTGAAAGAAAACAGTAAAGCCTTTTGCCTGTTTGGACCACCAGAGCAGCTTTCAGAAGCCTAGATTAAGAAAAAAGATAGCAGGTCAGGCTATAGTAATTTGAAACACTACAAAATTATTCCAGGATTCTGAAAAGAATAGAAATAGTCACGATCAGAATTTGATTTAGTGGTGTGCATTGTTTTCTAACCTATCCATTCATCTTTTGTCACTATTTTGGAGCTAGTTACACTTTCTGTACTTTGCCTTCTCCTTCCAGAAATGCTTCCCAGTGGTCAGCTGAGTTTCTAGTTCTTGATTGTCTTGAAATGAAATTTTTCGAATTTTTTATGTCCAGCCAGAATGGTGCCTACATGTCAGCAGCTAGTCACCTTGTTTCTGGGTTACAGGCAGCTACACCTCCATTTTCAGGAGCAAAGACAAGTGAACTTCACAAAAGGTCTTTGAAAAATGACATGTTTTATTTAGCAACTGTAATAAAGTTCTACTATAAAAAATTGTTAAAAAAGGAATCACCCAGCCAAAAGCCTCCATTTAGTCTCACTTAAGTCTATATTTCAATTGAAGCTAAATTGGATAAAATTTCTTCCCAGGTTTCAAGAATAATTCCCATACACAGCAGGCTCTTTCTAGATGTGTATGGCTTTTTCACTCTACTTCTTTCCCATGGATTTTCATTTCAAACCCTGCAGGGATTATTTCCCCTCCATGGGCAGGATTAATCAGGATAAATATAGATATCTACATCAGAACTAGTTGTCTAGACTTTTGATATTGTCAGTGGAAAGAAATAACTACTCTTTGCTTGTTATTCATCTCACATCAAAATAAATGTCTAAAATAAGTCAGATGAATCATGTTCTATGACAGCCTCTTTCTCTCCATTACCTATAAAAAGACATCAGTCAACTAGTTCAGATGAAGAGAGCTACATCTGCTCTAATGAATCTCACTCCAAGTATTTTCTGGGTTGGTGCCCTGTCAGTCAATCCAGTTCTTCACACTAGAGGAGGTATGGGAGCAGGAAATGAAAATCGTGAGTACATCTGTCTAAGGGGCAGCTGTTAGCTATGTCTGATGGTGGCTACTCAACCTTGCTATCCCAAAAGATGCCATATGCAGCACTTTTTAAAAAGTAGTCCTACAATTATTACAGAACGCTACAGTACCATTAAAGGAAAATGAAAGAGCATTCTAATAAGTCTTCACAAACTTTTTCTTCTTTATCCTGTGTTGGGCTATGACATCACAGTTCAGAAGCTGTTAGGAATTCTAAGATTTCCTGGTCATATTTGTGAGGAGGAGGTAAAAATTAAGCATCTGTAACAGCTGAAAATGAGATACAATGCAAACTATGGTTACAAGGCTCTCACAGCCAAAATCACAGACCACATCCAAAAGCAAAGGTGGCCGTTGACAGTTTCCTAGCATTTTTTACTAGTTTTCACATCTGCAATATTTATAATGCCATAATGAAATCCCAACCATAATTGTCAAAGAAAGCCTGCTGCTAAATTTTTGTGGTTGGGATTTCAGCCCTGGTTTTCAGACATGTGAATAGACTTTCATTGCTGCATTTATTTTATTCTTCTGTAGTAGAAAAATTGGAGAGTGCTGGGTAATTAGCTCTTATTTGCCTCAAAATGTGCCATTGTAGTACAATATCAACCTGTCAGATAAGCAATCGTTACTCACAAAATAAGGACTGTAATGATTTCTTAGGTATTGTTTTGTCCTTTTTTGGGCCTAGTTTTCAGAAGCATTGAGCAGTTTCAGTTCTTGGAGGAGCCAGGCCTTTGCGTGAATGCTACAAAAAGCCAGATCACGCTACCAAAAGTGTACGGAAACATAAAGATGATATACAGAGGAAAGGAACTGGCTTTGTACTGAAATTCCTGCTGATTTTCCAGAAAGATTTGCATGTCCTAAGAGAAATCTTTCTAATGCATTTGACAACAGGTAAGACTAATGTAATTAGTGTAATAGTTTAATAAGTATTTGAAAATTAAAATCACCTCTTTAAAATTTGTATGTGTATAGTTAAACACTTTATCTTATGTTATAAACAACACACCTGTGACTATTTTAATTAATCTTTCTGTGACAGCATATAGAAGTGGATGGAGTGGATAGTTAATGTTTATCATTCCTTAAAAAAATACTTTGGGCAATATTAGGCTGCTTTATATATTATTAATACCCTGTGACAAGAATTGGGAAAAGTAATTTCCATCAAAGTCAACAGGTGCTTTCTCTTTGACTTCATTCAGGCAAGTTTTTGACATGTGAAGGTAGAGGACTGGAGTCAGTCAGGCCACTCATCCTAAGTTAATTGTGTCCTTAAGTACTTTGCTTTTTCAGAGTTCCTGTGATAAGTGCAGTGCAGCCTGGGTCCTTGGTTCACAATAATAACGCTTTGATTTTTTGTCTTTTTCATAATAATAGTCATAATAGCATGAACATAGCAGAAAAAGGATGTAATTTGAGGCAGAAATTTTCTGTGTGACCTTGACTATGATCTTCATTCTTCCTTATCTCATATCCATTTTAATTAGCAAGGTAATGCAGCTAGCGTCATTTGCTTAACTGAATAAATACACTCTGTGAGACAGGCTAGGAAGGCTGAATCTCAGGAAAATAAATAAAATCTTCTGTATGCAGAAGTGGAAGTCATCAGAATTTCTAAAATACATTCTAGGATGATCACCTACCCCATGTCTGAATCATCTGAATGATCGTGGGAGGATGACTTCCTTCAATACGTGTGACAACCACACAGACACTTTCTTTCCCTTTGTACCCAGTATCTCAGTTTTCCTCAGATGAATATAGATGTTTCCTCCTCCTTGTAACCTTCTGAGGAATTACAAATCCAAAGAAGTTCAGATGCTTTCTGTAGTTAGTTTAGAGCTTGTCCAAACAAATAACCTTTTCTTCTCTATCTTAATGGCTGTGGCTCATAGCTTAACACTATTTTTTTCCCCCAGATATAATATCAATAGGTACAAGCAGTTCCGGTTTCTATCAGCTTATTCTTCTATTTCTAGTTCTGATGTCAAAATTGTCACTTTTCTTCAGCATCTTTCTGTGCTTCTCTTAAAAATCTCTGTTGTCCTTTAACCAATTGAAAATCATTTTCCTTCAAGGAGTAATTCAATTTTCCAAGTCTGCTTCTAATATACCTCTGCAATGTTCTCATTATGGTGTTTTTTTTTTTAATCCTGCTGATAGCCATCTGCCATAGTTAGAATTATGAATTCCAATATATCTTTAAATTTTAAACAGGGACAGTAATAAAACTTCTACTTACTCAAGAAGTCAAGTTTTCAGTGATGGGTTTCAAGCATCACAGTTCCTTAAACTCATACTGAAATAAATTAGAAAACATATAGATCTATTAGAAGGCAATGTTTGTTCCCACAAACTGACAAAAACTATTAACATACTGAAAACACTCACTGCAAGTTTTAAGACTTATGCTTTGTAAAAGTCTACAAACACCTTCTTTTTATGTTCATTGTGCCATTTCTAAGGGAATTTTTTTAAGCATTTTTTCTCATCCTCTAGCTATAAGGACTGCTCGTGCTAGTTCTAGTCAGGTGTGGCTGGATGATATAAAGTGGATGCCTTCAGACTGTGGGTTGTCAGTAAACACAACTTCAGTTCATCATATTGTCATTTACCATTTATCTCCCTTATAAGCTTTCCCTTGTCCAGCTGCCTTTATTTTTCCTTATCCTCCTGAATGACATTGTCCTTTCCTCCTTAAATTTGTTAATCTTATTCCTTAACACTCAACCTGGATCACAATTAGAATTAATTTCCAGTCAATATACACTGGATTTTTCCCTTTTCTTCTTTTTTTTTCCCCCTTCAGTATCCTAATAAGCTAGGAAATCTTGTATGTTGGTCCCCTTAGAGACCAGAGATATTATTAAGATATGCAATTACACACTGCAAGATTATGTATGTAAATTAGATTCAACCATGTTGAGAGGGAATTGTCCAGACCTCAGAATAAAAATATTTTGGTGACTCATATTAAAGTCACTGTAAAATAGTTTCTCTGGGAAGACTAAATATTTATAGAAGTTGAATGAATATAAACTAAGGTATTTCCAGGTGGAATATATTTGAATGTTTGATGGTAACTAGGATATATCATTACTTAGCTACTATAAAGTAAAACATGAGGTATTGTGGAAGTACATTCAGACAGGAAAAAATATAAAAAGCTAATGACTGTTTAGCTAAATATCTTAGCCAGCATGTAAACAATTTATCTTGAAACTAAACAGGAAATACTGTAGTAATTGATATATTGCTTCATACTATTTGGTGATTTAAGTATTCTGTTGAAGGAGAGCATCTATTAGAGAAGATTAGAACATCTGCTATAAAAATACAAGGTTTTACTGATGAAAAAGTAACAGACGTTAAGATGACCAGCAGGCAAAACAACCATAAGCTTCCGAGTTGCTTATGGGAATTTTTTCAAAACATGGGATTAACCAAAGCTATGTGCTGTTCTACCACTTATCTCTTTCCGGAGAGAAGAATTAGCTGACACTTGCAACAAGACACCATTCCACTCACCCAAGAACTTAAAAATAGTTCCCCAAGACATTTGCTAGTGGGAAGGGTAACAGAAAACAGTTCTAGTTCCTCAGATTTCTAAAATGACTCCCTACTGCAGGCACCCAAAGGGTTTATTGACATTTTTTTAATGTGTCGACCCTGATGAACTAAAACTACTTCACATTCTTCTGAATTCATTTTAAACATTAAAAAGATCATAAGACTGAAAGAAAAGTTATAAAACAGAAGATTAAACTACTAAAATGTGATTCTAGATTAAATTTAATTGCATTTTTTTCCTCTTCAGCTGTTTCTCTACTCTGGATATTTTTTGGGAAAGCAGACTAGATCTTCTTTCTCAGTAATGACTACTGAAGTTGAACTTTTGTGTCCCCCTTGCTTCAGTATCAAATCCTTCCAAGTCAGTTCTTCCTAGGTTCATTCCCAAGACCTGAGTCACATGCTGCCATTCAGTGAAAAGTTAATTAGCATTCGCTGGGGGCTTCTCTAATGTTTTTTTGTTTTGTTTTGTTTCCTTACTAGCACCATCTTTTTAACTTTAATAAACTTATTGTAGTTTGCAGTATTTTTGAGGCTGTTGCAACATCTTTTAAGTGATATATTGTTAGATGTAACTAATGTTCATCTCTCTTATTTAACTCAAATCACTGCTTGCTCTTGACAGAAACCATGCATGACATTCGTACTGCTGTTGACAGAGGCAGTATTCACAGAGTTTTTTCTCCCTTCACCTTTTGTGAGTTTTAGGGTTCTGTTCTTGCAGTCATAACCCACAGCTACTAATCTCAACTGTAATCCTGAGTAATATTTGCATCATTACTGTTAGATTACCTATACAGTGGGGCTTGTAATTATGAGGTGTAATGAATGTACAAAGCATAATCTGATTTTGTATGATAATGAGCTTTAATTGGATTTGCACAGTAAGAAGAGAAAAAATAATTAATTGATGGTAAATAGCCATTTATTATCTTTCACTATGGATGTGCATTTGCTTTATTTTCATGTTCTGCTTTTAGTCACGACTTTTCCTTTCAAAAACTACTCAAGTATCCAGGTTGAAACAATTTTGTTTTACCTGATTTTGAGACGTCTCGCTGTTGTTTGTGGTTTGCTTTTTCCTTGGGAAGTACTAAATCACCTATGAACATGCAGGTAATCAGCCTGCTTGTCTGAAATACCTAATAACTGCTAGAAAAGGAATGCTACTTCATGACAGTGGAGAGCTATTTGCCTGACCGCTTTTTCCTGTTTCAGAAGTTACCCTACAAAGTGTCTTGGCATATTTCAAACAGAATATTTATCTTCTGAAAATAACTATTGATTTTTAGTTTGTAACTTGAGACTAATTAAATAGGTCTGGGTTTCTGAGTCAAGCCCTCTTAGGTTAATGGGAAAAAGGATTTTTCATTGACTAAGCTGCTAAGTGTGGCTTTGGAAAATGTATTATTATCTTTGTTCTAGTAATCATTGCTTTTATGACCTTGGAAATTCAGGACTAGAATTGTAGAGCAATGCAGTCACTTAAGGATGCAGTTAGCAGTTAGGAATGGTAATTTGTTTATTCTTTGCAACACTGAAGAGCAATTAAGGCACAGTTTAACTGTTGGTTGGAATTAATCTCCATGCTATAACTCACCTACAGAAGTATCCATACTAGTAAAGCAGACAGTACCTGGTCAAAAGCTTTGGCAGTAGAACATTCAATTCTACTGTGTTAAATTGATATGGTGGTCCCTGACTCAGCTGTGGCCTTGGCCAGTTCTTACTCTTCCAGACTATTCCCAAATGCAATTTGGGAATTCAAGGGAGTAGGGAATCATTCTCCTAAGGCAATTTGGATATAAAAATCCTGTTTGGCGGCAAAAAGACTAAGCTAGTTTTCCCTAAAGGCATGCCCTAACACCCTCTGGCCCTGATGCTAATTTACTAGTATGTAGATGTAGCCATTTCCTCCTGAAGCTATACTTAAGTTGGCAAATGTTGCCAAGAAGGAAAATAATGCAAAAAATAACAGGCTAATGAAACTTGCTGGCTTCTAGATCAGAGTGGCCTCTCATCTGGTCATCTTGGCAGGAGAGCAGAGTGAGCTACAATCTGTCTACCACATCTATGTAGCCCTACCCCAGGCATAAGCAATTTCAAAGTGAGGGTAACAGGCAGGAATGTGACACTGTACCTTCGAGACCTATGGTGTCACTGAGATAGATGTATTTGACACACATCAAATGATCTAATACTTCTGAATATACACTTCCTTGATTAAAAGAACAGGTTAAAAATTGCTCTAATTTTATTTAATTAATTGTTTACTTAAACCAAAAATGGATAAAAGCTGTCACCAGACTTCAAGATTCAACCTATAGTGATTGACGGTGGTTTGTATTTACTTGTATAACTTGGAAAATTAATCTTTATTGAAAATTTTGACAACTTTGGCAATTTTTTATCTGTCCAAGAAGCACCTTAGCTCAGAGGGTGAAACTTCAGTTTCAGAATGAACCAGGTGGAAAGACTGGTTAAAGATAATCGAAGTAAAATAGACAGTATGTGGGATAAAGAAGTCACCTAGGAAATAAAAGTTTCAAAATATCCATCCTACATCTTAAATGTCACAGTCAAAAAACCAAGCCCATCTTGCAGTGGAAAAGAGAAGTTAAGATTTAAAATGTGGTCCCATCTCTCCTTATAAGCCATGTTCTCATATCAGCGACCTACCATAAGGTAATGAAGAACACAGAAAACATGACTTAGATATAATAAAAAATGAAGAGGCAACACTGTCCAAATTCCATTCTGTTCTTATCTCCAGTAAAGTTTAGCACCTAGCATAGATTTATAATCACTCCAAATAAACAACCAACCTCTAAAAGAATTTGGGAAAAAAAAAAAACAAAAACACAGGAGCAGCAATCACCAAACCTAGCAATCACCAGAGACTATGCTAAGGAGAAAAGGGACATTGAGTTTAAGGAAGAAACAGCCTCAAAATATAGCTTACAGCAGAAGAAGAATGTCATGTTAGAAACAGATAATAAAATCTCACACTGCCTTCCAGAAACAACATGCAAATTTGTGAAGTGTTCCATATTTTTTTGGGGAAAAGGATTCTGGTTCAGGAGTTAGCAGACCTCATTGAGAGAGCTTTAAACTAGACTCAAAGGGGGAAGGGGATAAAACCAGGCTTGCTAGGGATGAGCCTAGGGGTGGCATGCCTGTGTTGGAGAAGAGATCAATAGCCCAACTGAAGTACATTTACACCAATGCATGCAGCATGTGCAATAAACAGGAGGAGCTGAAAGCCATTGCGTGGCAGGAAAACTATGATGTGGTCAACATCACGGAAACATGGTGGGATGACTCGCACAAGTGGAGTGCTGCAATGGATGGCTACAAGCTCTTTAGAAGGGATAGGCAAGGAAGGAGAGGCAGTGGGGTAGCCTTGTATGTTAGAGAGTGTTTTGATTGTCTAGAGCTCAACGAAGGTAATGATAAGGTTGAGTGCTTATGGGTAAAGATCAGAGGGAAGGCTAATAAGGCAGATACCCTGGTGGGAGTCTGTTATAGACCACCCAACCAGGATGAGGAAGCAGATGAAGTATTCTGCAAGCGGTTGGCTGAATTCTCACAATCCCTAGCCCTTGTTCTCATGGGATACTTCAACTTACCAGCTATCTGCTGGAAATGCAACACAGCAGAGAGAAAGCAGTCTCGGAGGTTCCTGGAGTGTGTGGAAGATAACTGCCTGATGCAGCTGATAAGCGAGCCAATCAGGGGAGGTGCCCCGCTGGACCTGCTGTTTACGAACAGAGAAGGCCTGGTGGGCGATGTGGTGGTCGGAGGCTGTCTTGGGCTCAGTGACCATGAAATGATAGAGTTTTCATTTCTTGGAGAAGTAAGGAGGGGGATCAGCAAAACTGCTACCCTGAACTTTAGAAGGGCAGACTTTGGACTGCTTAGGAGTCTGGTTAACAGAGTGCCTTGGGAGGCAGTCCTGAAGGGCAAAGGAGTCCAGGAAGGCTGGATGTTACTCAAGAAGGAAGTCTTAAAGGCACAGGAGCAGGCCGTCCCCATGTGCCGCAAGTTGAGCAGGCGGGGGAGAAGACCGGCCTGGCTGAACAGAGAGCTTTGGCTAGAACTCAGGAAAAAAAGGAGAGCTTACCACCTTTGGAAGAAGGGGCAGGTGACTCAGGAGGATTACAAGGATGTTGTGAGGTTATGCAGGGAGAAGATTAGAAAGGTGAAGGCCCAGCTAGAACTTAAACTGGCCACCGCCATTAGAGATAATAAAAAATGTTTTTACAAATATATCAGTGACAGAAGGAGGGCCAGGAGGAATCTCCCTCCTTTGTTGGATGTGGAAGGAAACATTGCCACAAAGGATGAGGAGAAGGCTGAGGTACTTAATGCCTTCTTTGCCTCAGTCTTTAATAGTCAGACTGGTCATCCTCGGAGTTTTCAGGCCCCTGAGCTGGGAGATGGAGGTAGGATGCAGAATGAAGCCCAGTTGTCAAAGAGGTGGCAGTCACCGACCTGCTCCTCCACCTGGATGCGCACAAGTCCATGGGCCCAGATGGGATCCACCCGAGGATACTGAGGGAGCTGGCAGAGGAGCTGGCTAAGCCACTCTCCATTATTTATCAGCAGTCCTGGTCAACCAGGAACGTCTCAGATGACTGGAAGCTAGCAAATGTGACGCCCCTCTACAAGAAGGGTCGGAAGGAGGATCCAGGGAACTACAGGCCTGTCAGCCTGACCTCGGTGCCGGGGAAGGTCATGGAACAAATCATCTTGAGTGCCATTATGCAGCAAGTGCGGGACAACCAAGGGATCAGGCCCACCCAGCATGGGTTTATGAAAGGGAGGTCCTGTTTCACTAACCTAGTCTCCTTCTATGACAAGGTGACCCGCTTAGTGGATGAGGGGAAGGCTGTGGATGTTGTCTACTTGGACTTTAGTAAGGCCTTTGACACTGTCTCCCACAGCATTCCCCTGGAGAAACTGAGTGCTCACAGCTTGGATAAGTGTAATCTGCACTGGGTTAAAAACTGGCTGGACAGCCGAGCCCGGAGAGTGGTGATTAACGGAGTCCAATCAGTTGGTGGCCGGTCACGAGTGGTGTTCCCCAGGGCTCAGTATTGGGGCCGGTCCTGTTCAATATGTTCATTGATGATCTGGATGAGGGGATGGAGTGCACCCTCAGTAAGTTTGCAGATGACACCAAGTTGGGCGGGAGTGTTGATTTGCGGGACGGTAGGAAGGCTCTACAGAGGGATCTGGACAGGCTGAATAGATGGGCCGAGGCCAATTGTATGGGGTTCAGGTTTAGGTTGGATATTAGGAAAAATTTCTTCAGCGAAAGGGTAGTTAGGCATTGGAACAGGCTGCCCAGGGAAGTGGTTGCATCTCCATCCCTGGACGTATTTAAAAGACATGTAGATGTGGTGCTCGAGGACATGGTTTAGTGGTGGACTTGGCAGTGACAGTTTAACAGTTGGACTCGATGATCTTAAGGGTCTTTTCCAACCTTAACGATTCTATGATTCTAAATATCAGTATATACACAGAGAGCTACCTAAAGATAACTACCACAGTGTCTATTGTGTCTACACAGTCACCATCATCATGGTTCACATGAACTTAAAGATATTTTGATCTCAGTAATATCAAGGGAGCTAAGATGAAGCCTAAATTTCAGACGGCTAAGTCCCAGAGTATCATTCTGAAACCTGAGTTAGGCACCAAAGTGTACATGTATGTTTCAGGCAGATGGAGAATCTCACCTAGGACTTCTAGTAGTCAGCACACTGAGAAGCAGTCACCTACATCACATAATGAAAAACACTAAAAAGATATTCGTGAAACCCTACTTCTCTCACGGTGTAGACACTTCATTAAGGTAAGGTTTCACACCCATAATCTTTTCCGTAGGGAGATACCATCCGCTGCTCTTGTTAAAGCTGTTCATGATGGAGGAAAAGGGAATCCAAAAAGGAGCATGACTGTAGCACAACAGTTTAGAAGGAGAGTTTTGGGTGAATTTCCCACACTGAGGACTGGTTCTGTCTTTCAGCCAGTGTCTACTGTAGCTGAAATATTAAGTGTTCATATTCTTCATATGACTAGAAACATAACAAATCGTCAGCTTTGCATTTGGTCTTTCAGAAACATTTCCATGATCAACTTTCTCTCTTCAGAGGACACAAATGGCAAGATTTCCTCTCCCTGAATCTAAGTCCAAGGTGACACTTTCCAGCTCTTTTAAAGAGCAAAATACAGTCAGCTTGAAAAATAAGAAAATTTTGCTTTCATGGAAAAATCACTGTCTACTAAGGATAATTTAAGGTGATAATTTAAACAAATACTGCCAAGACAGATGAATAAGAACTTCTTATTTCACTGTTGTTTACCTTGATTAAGAACAAAATTAACTTAGCTGAAGTAAAAATGTATTTCAAAGTCCAATATAATTCCAAAGGCAGCAAATTGTATTAGACAAGCTCTAAACCAGACTTCAGTCACAGACCTAATTGAATCCTTCAAGAAAAAAGTGCCCACAAATATGCTTGTCTTTTTCTCCTTTAGGATGGTCCTGAGTCTTGTTTTATTGGCCTTTTTCAATATGTTCCAAGTGAGTGCCAGCCCAGTGATAATGTGATTAAGCAGCTCTAAAAATTTATGAGCCAGTGAAATTTCAGCTACTGAAAAACATAGCTTTTGGAGGATGTTTTAAAGGAACTCAGTAATACAATTGTTAGATGGAGATTTAGAAAGTTTAATATATTAATCTGATTAATCTTGCTGCACAGAGAGAGAGAGAGAAAGAGAGAAAGCAAGAAAAAGAGGAAGGAAGGAAGGAAGGAAGGAAGGAAGGAAGGAAGGAGGGAGGAAGGGAAAGAAAGAAAAAGAAATAGAGAAATTAAGACAGAGAAAGATAAATGGGGTGGAGAGAGAGGAAGGGGGAGAGAGAAAGAAAGAAAGAAAGAAAGAAAGAAAGAAAGAAAGAAAGAAAGAAAGAAAGAAAGAAAGAAAGAAAGAAAGAAAGAAAGAAAGAAAGAAAGAAAGAAAGAAAGAAAGAAAGAACGAACGAACGAAAGAAAGAAAGAATGAAAGAAAGAAAGAAAGAAATAAAGAAAGAAAGAAAGAAAGAAAGAAAGAAAGAAAGAAAGAAAGAAAGAAAAAGAAAAAGAAAGAAAGAAAGAAAGAAAGAAAGAAAGAAAGAAAGAAAAAGAAAGAAAGAAAGAAGGAAGAAGAATTAAAACCTGGAAGTTAGCTTTCAGGTATTTTTTTAATAAAAGAAGTTGAAATAGCTGAAATTAGCAATTGAAATTCTTGGGAGTTAAAAATATGCATGATGACATTGAAATTGAAGTGGACTGAAGAATTTAGTCTGTAAAAAGACATTGATTTTTAGCTTGCCAAAAATAAAAGAAATAAAAGAATAAACTCTACGAGCCATTACAGAGAAAAACAACAATCAAGAAGAAACTGTAAAGGTAATTAAGGATTTTGACAGCTTTTCATGTGCTAAGAAAGACTAAAGAAATAGTTTTAATTTCCGTAAAGGAAATACGTTAAACTTACTGAAATGATGGTGAGAACTTGGACATAGAAAATTTTAATAGTTTAATAGTTTAATAGATTTAATAGTTACAAAATTAGATTTTTCTTTGAGGGTTTTGTTTGGGATTTTTTTTATTATAAGGTGGCATGTGCTGTAAACAGAATACTCAATGAATTATGTAAAGAATTTTGGCAGTATTAGAAAAAAGTGTGTAGGTTAAAAAATGTCTTGGGAGCCACCACAAATAAACAGTATTCGAAAATGTCCATAGGCACAAGCTCAGCATCCTTAAAGTCTGTCAATAGTAAACTGTAGTCCAGCATTCTGGGGAGTAATATTTATTTGACAAGAGTAAGACTTAATAAGAACATTTTCTTTAGTAGTCATTTTAGCAGTAATTGAAATATACATAAAATAAACTTATATTTTATACAAGCATAAAATACATGTTAAACTGTTTGCCAGTTTTCACTAAAATTTTGCTAGATACTCTAGAACTGATGGCATATAGGTTTATTGTGATGACAATGCTAGCAGCAATTCTTTTTCATCTAAAAAATTTGAGCTTACCTAAAGTATACTATTTAGAATGTACAACACAATTTTTTCCCTGGCTTTGGGAGCTTGATGTGGAGATGAATATAAATATCCAGTTCCTGGACATCAAACTGCATTAGGCAAAACACTGCAAAAGGAGAACAGAGGTGAATATTGAACTGATGCAAAGCTTTTTGAAGCTTTTAGTAACTCATGGTGTTCTTTGTCATTTCGACAAAGCCAAATGGTATATTTAGGGCTTAAGTTTCAGGAAATATTTAAGGTTAATCAAAACTTATCAGAACAAAAACTCTAGGTGATTGTCAGTCTGTGGGACTATTCAGCTGCACCAGAGCTGGTTTGTACAGTTTCTGTGTCAATCAGCGCCAGAAAGAAAAAGGTACTAACCATCATGTACTCTAATAATTTCTAGCTGATGAGATTATTTTGAACTATTGAAAATGAACTCTGCTATATGGTGACCAGAGAATCAGGAAGTTCAAAGTGCACAGATAACATAGTTTTCTCAGACAATCTTGCTCTGTATGTCTGTCTTCTAGTACTAGCCAGATATAAACTTGTAACTGTCAGTTTGATGTTATTTAGAACATAAAAAATACCCATTTCCCATTGCTGTGAGTAACCTTGATTGCAAATGTTATTACATTTTCTTCATAAAACCTAAGCCAGTAGTGAGGAAATATATGTTCTCTCACACAAAATAAGTCACTTTATAATTTTATAATTTTTTTTAAAAACAAGGGAATATTGACAAAAGTTGGGAATTTTTTTCAGGGGAAAATATGAAACCATATTTTTTTGAAATCACACTTTTGAAAGAATAAAAGATCTAATTTAGAATGATCTGGTGGAATATTACAGTATAACCACAGCATCCATGCAATTCCAGCAAACGTGATTACCCTTTGGGGTAGTATCCTTTGGCTACTTCCGATGTGGCTAACTACTTTGTCTCTTCCCAAAATCTAGATTTGCCATAAAACATCTAAAACTTCAATACCAGGACAATTTCTACATCATAAAACCTAAGCTGAAAGTCTTTTTGTGCCACCACTATGTACCCACAAAACAGCCACCTACCCCTGAAGGCTATATCAGTACACACTTTATCTGGGCATAAAATGGTCAAGGGCTTGGTTTTTTTGACCTTGCAGCCAGCTGGTAAGGCCAGGAAGGTGTGCATACAGCTGATCTCTCACACCACAATGAAGCGATCACATCCAGACTGTCTCTCTGGTGACCCCCAGGCCACTCCTGGATGTTGCATGAGAGTCTGCTGCCTGGGCTGGCATGAAACACCACAGATGAGCCATGCACCAGTGCTCAGATCCATGCCCTAGCCCTGTTTAGTTGACTAGTACAGACACAGCTACGGAGCCACAGTAAAGCAAAGACAAATGAAGTGAAGTGAATAATGCAATGAATAAGAGCAGATAGAAGACAGGTGTTCCTCCCAATCCAGTCCCTGAGATAAGGCATTCCGTTCACGAATGAACTACATATGGTGCACATAAAAATCTGCAATAGCATTGAAATTATTTGAGTTGTGTCACCCTGCCTTTGATACTGAAATAAAAATTTTATGTTCCAAAGAAGGGCATGTAGGCCTGAACTTACCTTCTGTTGGCTTACCTCAGGATCCTTATTTAGCAGGGTAGGCAGGTGCCAGCCATCAGGCTCACAACTGCACATTGAAGCCAGTCAGACACATCCCTGCATCCTTGGTCTTTGAAAACTACATATTGTTAAGAAGGCAATTTTTAAACTGATGCTATTGTGCCTACAGAGCCCTTGAAGAACAATTAGCTTTTAGACAAAGAAAAAAAGTTTGCTTTCTGCCATTAGTATCTTTAGTTAAAATTAATTCTTGGGAAGTCAGCTTTGTCCAAGATTCCCAATTGCTTACATGCTGCTTAATCATTTTTGCTCAAGACCTGATGAATAAAAAAATAAATCACACTTAAAATATAACCATATTGTAAGTAAGTTGAGTATTTTTTTCCTGTAATGGCAAACTGCTCTTGAATATCCTCAGTTTTTCTATTACTTTGCAGATCCATCCTATAGGGAAATAAGTTAAAGAAATAATCAATTCTCTCATGTCCCTCTATACATGGAAAGGCTGCTCATTAAAAAATATTGTGGACTATTAATTTGATGATTCTGTATTTCTACAAGATAGACTAGGGAAGAGAGGAGGTAAATGTTTTTAAGGAAAATACTTTTGTCCTTCTTTGATGTAAATACATTATGTTGTGATAATTATCTGTTAAGAGCTACAGTCTTTGATGTGTGAATGACTTTTCCTGGTCTTGGAAAGATTTCACAGTAATTCTAACAAGACCTTTATATCTTAAAAGTAATAGATTTCCCAGTACATTTCAGAATAAGTAATTTTTGAGTTAAAATGATATAGCCGGAAGAGATTTTCTATTTCTGTGACATTTATTTTGACCTTTCACATTGTCGTGGTTTAATCCCAGCCAGTAAACTAAGCACCACACAGCCGCTCGCTCACTCCCCCCCGGTGGGGTGGGGGAGAGAATCAGAAGAGTAAAAGTGAGAAAACTCATGGGTTGAGATAAAGGCAGTTTAATGGGTAAAGCAAAAGCCGCACGCACAAGCAAAGCAAAGCAAGGAATTCATTCACTACTTCCCATCAGCAGGCAGGTGTTCAGCCATCTCCAGGAAAGCAGGGCTCCATCACGCCTAACGGTTACTTGGGAAGACAAACGCCATCACGCCCATTGTCCCCCCCTTCCTTCTTCTTCCCCCAGCTTATATACTGAGCATGATGTCATATGGTATGGAGTATCACTTTGGTCAGTCTGGGTCAGCTGTCCTAGCTATGCTCCCTCCTAGCTTCTTACGCACCTGAACCTGGCAGAGCACAAGAAGCTGAAAAGTCCTTGACTAGTGTAAACTCTGCTCAGCAAGAACCAAAACATCAGTGCGTTATCAACATTATTCTCATCCTAAATCCAAAACACAGCACTATACCAGCTACTAAGAAGAAAACTAACTCTATCCCAGCTGAAACCAGGACAACATTTACACTGAATTTCTTTCTTGCTGCTCTGTCATGAAGCACCCTTCTTGTGAACACTAGAAATCGTTCTACTCAATGCCAGTTCAAACTCGGGACATTTTTTGAAAGCATCTAGCTGGAGGATAATGTTAATTCAATTATTATATTGGAATACATTTTGATTGCAAGATGCAATGTTACCGGTCTCATACCAATTTCCGCTGTCAACTTTCTTGTTGCCTATAAACCTTGAAAAAGACTTCAAAATTTAAAAGTTAATAACAACAAGAAAGCTTTTGTGAGGTGAGATGTTTCTCAAAGTGTCTCAACGGCTGTTTTATTCTTCTACACAACATGTAGTAATTTTCACTCCATCTTATACTTCCTCTGAAATCTATATTTATTCTGTATAGAATTCATATGCCACGATAATACACTCTGGAATAACATTTTGTTTTGTACTCTTTTGCTTTATTATCTTCTGTAAGGAAAAAAAAGTGTGTGTTGTTTTCAAAACTTTATTACAAGGAAAAGTCTCTTGAAATGCTATTTTTGCACCAATGGAGAAAAACAGGGACTTTAAAAGATGGATATATTTTGCAAAATAGAGGAGTGCATGTTTTCTAAATCTTGTTCCACTTCATTGGCCTTCAGTCATTTATTTTTCGATCTCACTTGTACTTCTTCAGAGTCACTATTAAAGAGATTCGTGATAACTAATAGATACTCTGTGGGCCTTTCTGCTACTTGATGTAGTGCTTAGTATAACGTTTTGGGATAAAGTTTGCTTTATATGCAACTAGATAATTTACTTAGGTATCTATAATAAAAATATTGCATGTACATTACGCACCTGGCTACTCTGAAATAACGCTTCACAGTTATCCCGCTTTTAACCCATCTAGAACATGATATCCCCTACTAAAATAGTAATTGAATGGTCTAGAAAATCTGCAAGATGAAAAATAGGTATGTGTTGGCCAACATTTAAAATTTGAAAGAACTTCACTTGCTATGACTGGATAATAATAATGGGAACTGCTAGTGGAGATTCCTACCCCATGCAGCTAAAAGTATTCCCATCTGTATTCTACAGCTCAGTAGGTCAGGCAGTGGCTTGAGACTTGTAATTATTTTCTTTGTTACAGTCTTTCAGTATGACCTTAGGAAGGCTATTTTTCCCTCTCTGTGCCTTAGTTTCCACTCTGTCTTGTCTATTAAGCTTGTCAGTTTTGGAGGTTGGAATTGTCTCTTACTATACATCTATACAGTACTGTAGGGACCTTGATATACTCCCACAACACTGGTAATAATAATAGATAATAGCATCAAGAAGTTCTGAAAGAAAGGAGGGAAAGATTTATGAATGACATCCTGTCGTCTGTGGTTTCATGTTCAACAGCAAAGACTTATAGCAGCATAAATAATCATGCACTCCCATTTTCTTGCACTCCATGGCATGCCATGCCCAATGCCAGCACAACTATTTGTAAGGTCATAGCATGGACCAGACTAGAAACTAAGTCAGTTAGTGGTTTTGGAGCTTTTTTCCTGACACAGAGCCATACAAATTTGTTGGGGACATGGACAGTGGGATTGAGTGCACCCTCAGAAAGTTTGCAGATGACACCAAGCTGAGTGGTGTCGTTGATACCATAGAGGGAAGGGATGCCACCCAGAGGGACCTTGGCAGGCTAGAGAAGTGGGGCCATTTGAACCTCATGAAGTTCAACAAGGCCAAGTGCAAGGTCCTGCACCTGGGTTGGGGCAATCCCAAACATGGATACAGGCTGGGCAAGGAGTGGATTGAGAGCAACCCTGCAGAGTACTTGGGGGTACTGGTGGATGGAAAACTGAATATGAGCCAACACTGTGCACTCGCAGCCCAGAAAGCCAATCGTATCCTGGGCTACATCAAAAGAAGTGTGGCCAGTAGGTCAAAGGAGGTGATTCTGCCCCTCTACTCTGCTCTCATGAGACCCCACCTGGATTACTGTGTTCAGCTCTGGGGGCCCCAGCATAAGACAGACATGGACCTGCTCAAGGAAGTCCAGACAAGGGCCACAAAGATGATCAGTGGGCTGGAGCACTTGCCCTATGAGGACAGGCTGAGACAGTTAGGGTTGTTTAGCCTAGAGAAGCAAAGGCTCTGGGAGGACCTTATTGTAGCCTTCCAGTACTTAAACGGTGCCTACAGGAAAGATGGGGCAGGACTCTTTATCAGGGACTGCAGTGATAGGATGAGAGATAACGGTTTTAAACTGAAAAAAAAGGTAGCTTAGATATTAGGAAGAAATTCTTTACTGTGAAGGTAGTGAGACAGTGGAACAAGTTGCTCAGAGAAGTTATGGATGCCCCCTCTCTGGACATGTTCAAGGCCAGGCTGGGTGAGGCTTTGAGCAACCCGATCTAGTGGAAGGTATCCCTACCCATGGCAGGGGGGGTGGAACTAGGTGATCTTGAAGATCCCTTCCAACTCAAACCATTCTATGATTCTATGAAATGCTTAAATGGGAAAAACAAAGATGATAGTCCAGCACCAGGAAAGAGCAGATCGAAAGGAAAGAGATGGACATTACTCAAGAAACATTCACGAAAATTCAGGCTCAGATGCAGAAAGCAGAATAAAAAGGGTGAAAAAATAACCTAAAAAGCACTTTCTTGAAGTGAAACAAAGTGAACCTCAAATGTACAACAGGAGGATCCCAAGATCGTCTCTCCATGCCTTAGTAGGCATGTAAGTTCTCCATCAGAGAAAAGTTGACCTAACAGTTGAACTGGCTGTTTCCTGAAAGTGGAGAAAAGTCAGGAAGAAAGTGGAGAAAAGACAGGAAATTCTTCCCATTCAGCCCATTCGAAGTCAGTAGGAAGATGAAATGTAATTAAAGAACCTGCTTTGGTGAGGAATGAGAGTGATCCAAGCAAGTTGTTATGTAAGAGTCTATCTCTTTCCTGGAGTTCATTGTGGCACACATATTTTACAGGCTTTATAGTACTGCTCAAAACGATATCATCCTAGGAGTACACAGTACTATGTATGAATCTGACAGTCCACGTATGATTCACACCCCCTCCCCCAAATTTTTAAAATTACTTTCTTCTCAATGTAAATTTTCTCCATCCTGTTTGTGTAATCTAAACCATATGTTACTGCTTCTGAATGGATGACATTCAATTGGCTACACACATATATACACATAGCTATATATTTATATATATACACAAGCATTTTTTTCATTCAATTACTTCAAATGTAACTGGCAGATATTTTAATTACACAAGTAATTTAAAAATAGCAGAAATACTGATATGCTTCAATCCCCCAGAAACAAACACACAGAAACAAAGTGAATCATATCTCAGCTTGGACCTTGAATACCACAAAAGTAGCTGAAGCTGCTGGCAGGTGCCTCTGGCAATCTGCATGCTCTATGCCTGGACATGCTATAAGAACTCACTGCCAACCTGCAGGATACATGGGATATGTAGTGCTCAATAGTTCATCTTTTTAAGGATAACACCAGCTTCATCTGGCATGTCTGCTAGTTGCTATTTGTATGGAAATCAAAGCAATGAGTCTGGTTTCTTTTCATCTCCTTCAAACTCCATGAAAAAACAGGTCAGAGACCCTCATTTGATATAAGCTGAAGTTCAATTTCAATCCATCTTCGGAAAATCAAGTCAGGTAATTATAGCACTGTGGTCGCATGATTTTTAAATCTGCATTTAATGTTTCTGCTTATATAATTTACTGGAGTAAAACAGATATCAAGCTTGAATGCATATCCAAATCCCATGACATACAAGCATTTCTTTCCTATCACAATAATAGATATAATGCACTATATATTACATAACAGATTTAACATAAAGTGCAAATGTCAGCTCTACTACTGCAAATAGTATCTTGCTCTCCTAAAATGAACACATTTGCTTTTGTTCTGTTTTATCAATTATGTTTAGTGAGTACCAGGACTTGACAAGGCACTTCATAATTTTCTTTTGCACTATGTGTGATGCTGTGAATGTCAAATTCATGACATTGGGCATGTGTGGTTGTCATGTGCTGTAATTGTGTCATTAATTGTTACTTAATGAAGTGTTTAGGTACATACTTTGTGTATGTAAAGCTTTTTTAAGAGTATTTTCTATATTGAAGGTATTTCTAATGTTAATTTTTTTAAAAAGTAAATGAGATTTTTCAGAGCAATTTGGCATTAGTTCACCTATAATTTTTGTTGTAAGAGGCAAATTAAAATGCATCACAATGTCATCTAAACAAACCTTTCTCAAAGCAGCATGCATGTTTTGAATTTAACACAGAAATGGCTTCATATACCACTGAAATACATTATCCCTCTGACTTATGTGCAGTAGCTGTTTAACAGTCCATAGAAGAAATGTGCAGCATTGTAGAGTAAGAGGTGATGAATAATTTTGTCAGTTGAATTTCAAGGAATATTTGGGGTAAGATGAGTATAGAGAAGCAGATTAATATTTTGTCAAAGATTGTAGCTAACACAAGTTTAATTCCAAAGATGAGACATTATTTCATACCTGTGAAAGATCAGAACCTTCACCTTAAAGTTGTTATAGATTATCCAGTCCTAATTACTTTTATTTTACCTTCATCTTCTCAAACACCCCTAATAATATGTTCACTGTATATGTCTACTCACAAGTACTGATAAAAGTTTGAAAGTCCAAACAAGCC
The DNA here is from genome assembly GCF_047370975.1 of Nipponia nippon. Classification (NCBI taxonomy): domain Eukaryota; kingdom Metazoa; phylum Chordata; class Aves; order Pelecaniformes; family Threskiornithidae; genus Nipponia; species Nipponia nippon. The sequence continues at coordinate 111,886,509 of NW_028262358.1, read as the reverse complement.
AGAACTGAATTTACTGGGTTTCTTCTGAAGGATATTTTTCCCTTCTGGAAATAACTGGAGAAGTCTTGGCATCTGTTAGTTCTATTTATTTATTTATTTTAAAATATTACTTTATATTTATTGCCTGCTTTTTTTTTCAGAATTTAGCACTGCAAAAAGCCTCTTTTGGCTTTTAGTCCAGCCTTTAAAAGCCAGATTCACGCAAAAACCTCAAGACAGAGCAGTTACCTGAGGAAAGAGAAAGTTAAAAATTAAGGTGAAATTATAACTCCATTCAAGTCAATGACTTCAATGGGGCTGGAATTTCATGCAGAGTGTAGAATTAAAGATTTATTTTCCTGAAAAAGAAAATATACCCCCCTCCCAATGTCATTTCACTGTGTAAAGACAGTACCTCTATAGATAAAAGGCAAACTGCTCTTATCCTTCAAATACCTAATGAAAACACATTTCAGTGACAGAAAAACAATTTCCGCAAATCAGTACTGTAAGCTCTGCATTTAGTAATATGTGAGTTACACTGGAAAGAATAACGTTATATTAAAGTACAGACTAATAAAAGTTGGTGCCTTTGCCTCTAACTTCTGACAATGAGGGTTATAAGTCTTTTTAAACATGAGAAGTTTCAGTTTTATGATTTCCACGTAAGCTGGCTGATAAAAAGCATGCATTATAGCTCCCTTTCCCCATGTTATGCATAACCTCCAAGGCTCCTCACATCTTGGGGAGCTGAGCAATACTTTCTTCAGTCTTTCCAATGACTTGGCAAAGTTAACCTGGGATGCTGTCAAAATGCTGGGATCTTTCCTGGGATGCTGTCAAAATTCCTTAATATCTAAGACTCTAGACCACAGGGCGTGACAAAGAAAGACAATGTTTTATTTTGGAGAGATAAGAGAGAGAAGATTTTAGTAATAGCTTTATGAGCATAAGAATTGAAATTTATGTTTGTGCATTGCATTCTCTTTTCCACAGTGCTCAAAAATGCTGCACATCGAATCATAGAATCATTTAGATTGGAAAAGACCTTTAAGATCATCAAGTCCAACTGCTAACCTAGCACTGTCAAGTCCACCATTAAACCATGTAACACATCTATACGTCTTTTAAATACCTCCAGGGATGGAGACTCAACCACTTCCCTGGGCAGCCTGTTCTGATGCTTGACCACCCTCTCAGTGAAGAAGTTTTTCCTAATATCCAACCTAAACCTCCCCTGGTGCAGCTTGAGGCCATTTCCTCTCATCCTATCACTCATTACTAGGGAGAAGAGACTGACCCCCACCTCGCTACAACCTCCTTTCAGGTAGTTGTAGAGAGCAATAACGTCTCCCTGCAGCCTCCTCTTCTCCAGGCTAAACAACCCCAGTTCTGTCAGCCTCTCCTCATAAGACTTGTGCTCTAGACCCTTCACCAACTTCGTTGCCCTTCTTTGGACATGCTCCAGCACCTCAATGTCCTTCTTGTAGTGAAGGACCCAGAACTGAACACAGTATTCGAGGTGCGGCCTCACCAGTGCCAAGTACAGGGGCACTATCACCTCCCTGGTCCACCTGGCCACGCTATTTCTGATACAAGCCAGGATACCATTGGCCCTCTTGGCCACCTGAGCACACTGCTGGCTCATGTTCAGGTGGCTGTCAGCCAACACCCCCAGGTCCTTTTCAGCCAGGCAGCTCTCCAGCCACTCCTCCCCCAGCCTGTAGCGTTGCATGGGGTTGTTGTGACCCAAGTACAGGACCCGGCACTTAGCCTTATTGAACCTCATACAATTGGCCTCATCCCATCTATTCAGCCTGTCCAGATCCCTCTGTAGAGCCTTCCTACCGTCCCACAAATCAACACTCCCGCCCAACTTGGTGTCGTCGGCAGACTTACTGAGGGTGCACTCCATCCCCTCATCCAGATCATTGATAAAGATATTGAACAGAACTGGCCCCAATACTGAGCCCTGGGGAACACCATTCGTGACCAGCTGCCAACTGGATTGAACTCCACTCACCACAACTCTTTGGGCCTGGCCATTCAGCCAGTTTTTTACCCAGTGAAAAGTATGGCTGTCCAAGCCATGAGCAGCCAGTTTCTCCAGGAGAATGCTGTGAAAAACCATGTCAAAGGCCTTACTAAAGCCCAGGTGGACAACATCCACAGCCTTTCTCTCATCCACTAAACAGGTCACCTTGTCATAGAAGGAGATCAGGTTAGCCAAGCAGGACCTGTCTTTCATGAGCCCATGCTGACTGGGCCTGATCCCTTGGTTGTCCTGTATGTGCCGTATGATGGCACTCAAGATGATCTGCTCCTTAACCTTCCCCAGCACCGAGGTGAGGCTGGCAAGCCTGTAGTTCCTTAGATCCCACTTCTGGCCCTTCTTGTAGAGGGGCGTCACATTTGCTGACTTCCAGTCATCTGGGACCTCCCCGGTTGGCAAGGACTGCTGATAAATGGCAGAAAGTGTCTTGGTAAGCACCTCTGCCAGCTCCCTCAGTACTCTTGGGTAGATCCCATCCAGCCCCATAGACTTGTGTGTGTCTACATGGTGTAACAGGTCACTAACCATTTCCCCTTGGATTATGGGGGCTTCATTCTGCTCCCCATCCCTGTCTTCCAGATCAGGGTCTTATTAAAGACTGAGGCAAAGGAGGCATTAACTACCTCAGCCTTTTCCTCATCCTTTGTCACTATGTTTCCCTCCACATCCACTAAAGGATGGAAATACTCCTTAGTGTTCTTTCTGTTGCTAATGTATTTCTAGAAACATTTTTTATTGTCTTTCACAGCAGTAGCCAGATTAAGTTCAAGTTGTGCTTTGGCCCTTCTAATCCTCTCCCTGCATAACCTCATGACATCCTTGTAGTCCTTCTGAGTTCCCTGCCCCTTTTTCCAAAGGTCGTTAAGTCTCCTTTTTGTCCTGGGTTCCAGGCAAAGCTCTCTGTTCAGCCAGGTTGATCTTCTTCCCTGCCTGCTCATCTTCCGGCGCATGGGGATGGCCTGCTCCTGTGCCTTTAAGATTTCCTTCTTGAAGAATGTCCAGCCTTCCTGGACTCCTTTGCCCTTCAAGACTGCCTCCCTAGACTCTCTCAACCAGGCTCCCTCCGGAAGTCCAAGGTAGCAGTTCTGTTGACCCCTCTCCTTACTTCTCCAAGAATCGAAAACACTAGCATTTCATGATCACTATGCCCAAGACAGCCTCCAGCCATCACATCACCTGCAAGTCCTTCTCTGTTCACAAGCAACAGGTCCAGCGGGGCACGTTCCCTAGTTGGCTCCCTCACCAGCTGTGTCAGGAAGTTATCTCCCACACCCTCCAGGAACCTCCTAGACTGTTTCCTCTCTGCGGTATTGTATTATTTCCAGCAGACATCTGGTAAGTTGAAGTCACCCATGAGAACAAGGGCTCACTAGATTATGAGACTTCTCCCAGCTACTTATAGAATATTTTGCCTGCTTCTTCATCCTGGTTGGGTGGTCTATAACAGACTCCCACCATGATATCTGCATTGTTGACCTTCCCCCTGATTCTTACCCATAAACACTCAACCCTGTTGTCACCATTGTTAAGCTCTGGGCAATCAAAACACTCCCTAACATACAGAGCTACCCCACCACCTCTCCTTCCTTGCCTATTCCTTCTGAAGAGTTTATAGCCGTTCATTGCAGCACTCCAGTTGTGCGAGTCATCCCACCATGTTTCTGTGATGGCAACCACATCATAGTTTTCCTGCTGCACATCTGATCTTTATGGTGTAAGTTCCAATTAAAAACAGTGAATGCTGAAGCTATATAAGAAGGGACTTTTATGATAGTGCTATTATTTTTTCTCGGAGTTGTATGGATATCTGGAAGAATTTTTACACAGAATTTTGTGGAAAGATGCTCCACTTAAATGAAAGGGGAAAAAGAAAACTAAGGAAAAGGTAAAAAAAGGTTGTCAAAACCAGAAGATATCCTCTTATGCATATCATGCCAAGTAAACTTAGTAAGGCACTTCTAAAAGTCAGATGGTTCATAAAACAGGAAAACTAAAGCTAAAATGAAATTAGACAAAAAAATACTTATTGTAGGTGGAAAATAAGGATAAGTTTGAAGTGCATATCTTACGCAAATGCCAGGAAAATATGGAAGGATCTAAAAACATAGAAAAATAACTTGTAGAAAATTCTACTTATTTGTGCAAGAAAGCAGCAGATGTTTTTAGCAACGTGCTTGAAGGAATAAAGTTTTCATATGCAGCCATATATTTTGTAAAAATTTTCCAGTTTAATAAAAAATTTGCCATGCAGCCTTTGAATAAACACTTTGCAAAGTGTAACCTTGCTTCTTAAACAAAATAGGTGTGTACCCTAACATGTTTGCACAAATGACACAAGTAAGTTGAGCTAGTTAGAAAACAGCTGTTCCACTTATCACAGTATGTTGAGGGCTTTGAGTTTCTCTTTTCTTTATTCTGTTATGCTATTAATAGCTGAACAGCAAACCTATTTAAAATAATAATCATGGTCAGTGGTGCACAGGAACAGGAAAAGAAACAATGAACAAAACTGAAATATAGTATATTCTCTTTAAACACGAGGAAAAAAACTTTCTTACTGAAAGTGTTATTGAACATTGGATCATGTTGCCCAGATAGCTTGTGGAGTTTCCTTCCTTGGAATTATTCAAAACCCAACTGGACATGGTCCTGGGCAACCTGTTTTAGCTGACCCTGTTTTCATCGGGAGGGTCAGACTAGACAAGGTGAGGTGCCTTCCAACCTCAGCTGTTGTGTATTTCTGTGACTTTGAATATGATAACACGTAAAATCCTTAAAGCAGCTGGTCTTTTTGAATGCTTAACCTAAAGAAGCATCCAGTTTGACTCTTCTGAAAAAAAAAGATGTATTGCTGGGTGAGAACTGCAAAATCTATGGGGATGCACACTTCAGTGAAGAATACCCCATGAAGTTTTTTTATATGGTTCCCTGGGCCACTCCAAGTGTTGCCCTTAGTAACTGGAGGGTCAATTTCTTTCTCTTGGCCAAGACTGAAATTGTGAGGAGGCAGAGGAGAAGTATTACGTCCTGTTCATTTAGCAGGTTTCCTGATTGCAAAGCAGTACTAGCCCAAGTAAAAAGGCAGCCTGGTTCTCACCTAGCTCCATCCTGTGCCAGTTAGTCAAGACTGAATGCATCACTAAGCTCCACAGCATTTTTTTTTTTTTTTGCATGTAGAGCTAGAAGAGGAAGCACCTCAGTATGGGTTCCTGTTAACTGCAGCAACAATATAACTGAAATGATACTAGGGACTGATGTGTCTTTGTCTATTTATGTGTTTCTTGAGAGTGAGGGATCCTAATTTGCATTTTCAGGAATCTACTAGCTTTTTTTCTTTTCAGTTTGGTTAGTAATCCACTAACCTTGTGACTACCACCTACAGAGCCTGAAAGGTGTGTGTGTGCGTCTATTGCACTGCTCTGATGGAAGAATGGCAGTTCACATATGCTGAAAGCTCTGGCATTCCAGTCCTTTTCCTTACTGATCCTATTTAACCACTCTGACTTAGCAGATCAAAGTCAGCTTCTTCTAAACTTTTTGGGCAACAGAGTCTCACTCCTGTCACACAGCTTCTCAAAAGCATAGAGTTTCAAATGCACCTGGAAATTCAAATGCCCTATCTATCCCATTTCATCTATTTTTCAAGAGATTTGCCTAGCTCAATTTTAAGACGTTCAGGTAGGAGAGCTTCCTTCACTTTCATCTGGTGAATATTCCACTGTTCAGACTGACCTCATTGACAAGGGATCTCTCAAGTCATCTCACTCCAGTCTTTTTTGAGTTTCAACTGGTTTTCCTAAATGTACTGCCTGCACTATCCTATCCTCCCCCAATCTGGCATTTCTAGCTTTCGAACAATTACAAACCATTACCCTGCAAACAATTACCCTACACAAAATAAATATAAAAAATATTTAAGAGATCGACTGCAAAGTGCTAGACCTTCCCCCCCCCCCTTTCCAATAGACAGTATTTTCCCATTTAGAGTATTGCCTGACACAATGTTGTACTTATATACCCTTGTAACTGCTTTCTGGAATTACCTTAGGTAGATCAGATTAGGCAGGTGATTGCTCAGAACCTCGCAGTTGAACAAAAAGTAAATTCTGTTCTCACAGAATGAATATGAAATATGCATCTCAGCACACTGAAGAGTAAGGCCATATTTCAAACATGTAAGCCTAAAGGCAATCTCGTAAGTCCGTTTATTATAACTGTCAAGAGAAGCCAATCCCAGGACCACAGGGATTTTGCTTCCTGGCCTGTTTTCTACTCTGTTCCCATGTGCAGGTTGGGTCTGAGCATGTATTCATAAGATCCAGATACACACACACAAAACACACATCTGACCACACTGCCCAGAACAGGCAGAGAGAAGTCCCCCCCAAAAAAACTCAACAATACTCACATAAACATGAATGTTGAAGGCCTGATCCTGCCCTTCCTTTCATATTTGATCAGAATTGAAGGTTACGTGCACACACACACATTATCTTGATTCACAGACATATCCACATTTCAAGATTCCCTGAAAATACCCTTTAAACTCCCTTGAAATCTTCTCAAAGCCCAGCTTTAACTCTGTCCGCTACCTGTGTCCAGCCCTCAGGCTTTTTACCCAGTCACTGGCTCAAACCCTGGGTCTTTCCAGGCCTGGGTTTTCTCCTACTCACAATCTAGTTCAGCTTGAAAGTTACTGATGAAACGCATATGCACATACAGAATAGAGAGTGTGGTTACACAGAAAATAGTTAGAAATAAGATTTAGTAAGACAGGACAGCCTGCATTAATGAGGCACAGGGTTTGGCCAGAAAAGCATGCTGACCAGCTGCTGGTTTACACCCAGCTGGCCCCTTTTGTCCCCTTTCTCTCTAACCTACCATGCTTGTTCCTCCCTGATTCACTCCACTCCCTTTTTTTCTTTTTCTTTCTCTCTCACATCTTTCCTTGTCTTTAAATCTGACATCTCATTTCAACATCCCATAATAAGTTTTGCACAAGCCCATGAGCCCTCTCAAATATCCTGTAATAAGTAGGTGCTTTCCCATGAGACCCATGACAATATCTGCCTTATCAGCTGCAAAATTCAGGCTGAACCTTGCAAATGCTACATGAGAGCAGGTTTTTCAACGGCCCAGGCATCAGTGACCTGAGAAGTCTCATCTTCATTGTCATCTCTATTATTTCCATTTACTAGGGTTTGTGTATCTGGGAGTTTATTGTTTTTCTTGCCTTTTGTTCTTGGTTTCTTTGTGTGTTTGTTTGTATGTGGAATAGCTTCTAACCAGATATCCTTCCATCCTTATATTTGAGTATAATACAGAAAGACATCAAAATATCTATATTCATATTATATTTTGGTTGAATAAGACAAATGTCATTTATGTGTTTCAGTGTATATATTTAAAAATATTTTATTTGGAATCCAGTATGAATTTAGAGAAATACCACTGGAAAAAACCAACAGCTGTGAACCACACAGATTAATAGATGGCACGAGTAATTTTTCCCACTCAATGGATAGTGGTACACATGCCTCTGAACACTACATACAGGAAAGACCAAAGCACTCTGTAATAGAAAGAGAGTTTTTTGACTTTTTGGGTATACCTCTTAATCTGTTTTCAAAAATAAAGGTGGTTGCTTTATACTTAACTTGGTAGAAGAGGGCTGATTGAAATTTTGTAATGTCATAATATATTACAGGGATAAATTAATAAAAAAAAAAAAAAGAATGTTCCCAAAATGCCACAAGAAAAAGCATAGAAAGGCTCTCATTGAAAAATGCACACTCTGAAAGCTGAATATTGCTATACATTTCAACGACAATTCTCCCCAATGTCCCACATAAAATCTATTGAAATCATTGATCTTCTATAAATCTTAGGCCAAGAAAATAAAGGGAGTCCAAAAGAAAGTAAATGAAAAATATAGCTATACTTTTCCTTTAAAAAAAATAAAATAAAGAAACATTTATCAGGCTTGACACTATGCTTTTGTACACAAATTGAACAAAAGCTTAAAATAAAATGATCATTTTCCATCTCACACCAGATAATAATAAATTTCCAATTCGAAGGAATATTTACAAAAGGATATATGTAGCTTGAAATCATATTTTTCTTCTGAAGGTAAGCAGTAATACTGCAGTCTATAATATAATCAAAAGTGAGCTTTTTACTATAGCATTGTATGTGTCTTATTCAAAAGAGAAGCCAGCTTAGTACTGGATAACAATTTGGGCAGTCTATTTATTTGATTCATTTTTCTGCCCATATTAGCTAACCAAAGATCATTTTAAGGCACAAGAAATGAATATGGAACTCAAAAAACAGTAAGAAAGTCATTTTACTTGCAGGCAACTACAGACATAAGGACAGTTATAAATATACCCAGCAAACAGGAAGATACAGTAGCAAATTAATTCAAGATATTTTAAATTATCAGTGAAATATATGTATCAATATAGTGCTTATTTCCTCTGTTCTTCTTTTACTTGCTACTTGCTTCAATGCAAGCTTATTCATTGGAAAAAAAATCAGGCAGAAGCCAAGTTCCTATTTTCCTGTTGACTTTTTATAGCATGAACCTAAGAGGGTGAGAATTGCATGTCTGAAAAGGAAACAAGGGATGGGGGGTGGGGAAGAACTTTGTACAAGATGATATTACAGTTACCGTTACCAAGAGAAGGAGCATAGCTGAGCTAATCAGATACTAAAGTAGGACTTTGGGAAATCTGGTCTTATTCCCAATTCTGCTGCAAGTCTACTTGGAGACTTTGAACAAGTCACTTCCCTCTGAGCACTAGTTTCTCCATATACAGACTACAGATGCTCTTTTTTGTATCATGTGTTGAGGTTCACGGATAGAAGTATTACTATAATATTAATAATCGTTTTCAGAAGGCCATTATTTCAGCCATGGGCCCGTTAGTGCCAATTGACTGACTGCTGGGTTATAGCTATTTAACACTGACACAAGGGCATAGAAACATGCAAACAACCACATGAAAGAAATACTTATTGCCAAGATTATAAATACTTTCTGCAAAATATTTAGGAATACTTTGTGTGAAATCTACCCTGGAAATGTGTTATTCTAAAAGAGCCACCTTAGCATAACATGTATAACACACAGAAATAAGTGAGAAAAAAAATTGGTCATTACTGAACTCTTGTTTCATCCTCAGAAATCATAGACAGATGGGGCAAACATAACCCCCACCAGATGCTGAAAAACTGCAGAATTCCCCAACTCTTTGGAATGAGTTTCCCAAACAGCACAAATGCAGGATTGCCTTCTGCAAGGAAAGAAAGAAAGAAGATCTAGAAATATATTTTTTTTGTCCATTACCTAAATTCTCCTTCCACGCATTATATTCCTATTAAGTAACAGTTCATGTACGTAAGCAGTGTCGACAGTTTTGACACAATTCATGCATGGAGCAGTCCCAATTACATATAAAATAGACTCATTGCCTAGAAGCGACCTCAAGAGGTTATATGATTATCCCTCTAGTTCATGGCAGGATCAGTACATGACAGATGTTTGCTGAACATGTTCTTAAAGACCTCCCATGATAGAGATTTCAAAAGCTCCTATGCACTTCAGTGTCCATTTTCTGTAATAAAAAACTCTTTATGCAGAACTTATATGGCAAAAGGATGGGATGTTTAGTCAAAATGGGAATATGAGGTTAATACGTGGAGAATAATTTAAGGTAAGACAGAATTTACTTCAGCAATTAAGTTTGCAAGGTTGTTAGGTAAACTTGCCCTAAAATGTAATGTATTAACTAAACATATGCACAACCAGTATGTGGGTAAGAACCTATCGGTATTTATTCATTTACAATGGACCATTTTCCCTAGAAGAGAAGCAAGGAAGAATTTTAATAAAAACCTGCTTTTATTATTCCTAAGGAAGCCAATTTTACATTGCATAAGCTGAAAAATATATTAAAATAATTATTTTTATTGTAAATATCGTGCATCTAAGGTCATTTTAACTTCATAAAGTCCAAATCACTCCAAGTTCTAAGACTTTTTAAAGTGTGATAAAGTATTTGTTCCAGCAAGAATCAACAGGCTTACATTTGACATGAAAATTTGTGGAGTGGAAATATGAGAAGCATTACATAAAGTAGGCAAATAGTACAGGAGACAATGAGATGAGGAAAAGGAACATCTTTCATTTTTAACCTTGCAGATTATGGATAAGATACGAGGCATATTAATCTTTCAAAGTAGTTCCTCAGTCATCTCCAGCAATGATTCATGTCACCAAATCTCAATGGCATGCTCTGTGATTTAATGCATTTCATTTAGCACAAAGAGGACCTTCTCTCTCTGTCCACAAGGAAGTTATGATAGCTAGAGATGAGACACGTTGGGATTCACACCAACTCCCCTCTGCCTTAGCAATGAAACCTTTCCAGTCTTGCCACTGTGCAGAGAAAACAGCAGACACCTGGACCTAGAGAACAGGGAGCAAGCAGACATGAGTAGCTCAGTGATTCAGGACATATATCTGAAAAATGGAGTCTGTAAGTTTGGCCCTAAGACTATTTTTTGAATTGCGCTTCACAGGGTTTGCAATGCAAAAGGAACTGTGGAGCAGAAACCAGAACCCTGAGCTCACCTCAACCCAGAAAGCCACACTATCAGGCTTCTTTTCTCTTGCTTACCTTCTAGCCTCCATAATCTTGTTAATCCTGTGAATTCTTTGTTGCAACTCCAAAAGACTGCATGGATACCCTCAGCCTGCCTAGCCTTTCAGCTGCAGCAGTGTCCCAAAGGATTTGCTTAAATTCCCTCAGGTCAAGCAAAATGTATGACCTATATCTCTTGTTCTCAGTAATTGCTCTAGGGGGCATCAGAGAGAATTATGTGTTTCTCTGACTCATGCAGCCTAGAGAGCAAGAGCTAAGAGCTCAGATGTCCCTATAATTGGTGCATTTTACCAGTTGATATCCACTTAGCGTGCAGGTTTCTTGTACACCAGACTTGCACGGAGCATTTCTAGGTGTCTTGTTCTCTTAGTTTAAATCACCATTCTGAAGCTAGGATGGTGTTGCTAAGCCTGGGAGACCCAGGGGGCTTTTACAGATGTGGCTCAAATGCACCTAGCTGAATCCAGGTGGTTAAAAGTGAGGTAAAATGATAGTGGCTTGATGTGCACTGTAATGCACCCCACAGTTTTGGTCCCCAAGTTCACATCCTGGTTAAATTCTGCCTCTGGAGCAAATCCATGTTCCTGGTGCCAGTCTTGGTCTCCCAGTTGCACCAACTGGACTTGACCTGTTTCATCACTGCACAAGTGCTGGCCTTTCTTTCCAAAGAGAACAGAATTATGTGACAGAGCCAGTGCACAACCTCCACATCACCAAATAACCATCAAAAGTAAGTCTGTAGGGTACCCTGTGGCACCCTCCTGCCCCATAGTACCCACTATGGTTAGCCCTCTTCTCCCATCATCCTTCAGTCAGTTATAATTGTGTATTGATTGTTCAAGTCACTGATATTTGTTCTGATCTGGTATTGTTATACTGGTGGAACAGGGGAAAAAATTTTGTCCATTCTGTGTGGGAGGTACTGCACTTAGGTAGTGTCAGATACTCACCAGTTCACCTAGGACAGAACATCCAGCTTCCACACATTTCAATTACTGGTACAAGAGAAATTAGATTGTTTTTCTTGTGCTTGTATAATCCTTTTAACTTGTTCTTGTTCAACTCTTCTTCAGTCTTTTTTTTTTTGTTGTTCCTTCCATGATTATTCAGTTAGGCCTCAGGGGGGAGGGGGGTGTGCTCATAAATATTTAGAAATCTATTTGTTTGTTAGAAATGAATTTCTTTCCAGCTACAACACTGAACAAAGTGAAACTGTCACAACCTGAACCTCCTACACTCTCTAATGCTGTTCTGCCATGGCCATTATTGTAACTTGTCTTCCTATATTATATTGCCTCTTTCAAAACCCCAGATTTAGATGATTTCATGTGGTATAAATTGCTATATATGTTAGCAATTTTAGAATGTATGTTTCAGACAATCTGGTAGAATTAGTCTCTAAAAGGACTTCAGAGGGAAAAAAAGATGTATGTTCTGCTAAAACCTACATCCCCAAAAAGCCCACAAACAGCATATAAAAAAGCACAGCAAGGATTTATATAACCCACACGTCTCATTATGTATAGTTCCTTGAAATTAAAGTAATTATTCTGTTACAGTTAGCAATTAAAATGAACATACAAATGTTTAGAAGCTAGTGGAAACTCTCAGGTACAGCCGTTAATGTTTTCTGCCATATATTTACCTGTCATAAAATGTTTATAGCACATGGATGAATTAAAGAAAAATTTTTATCAGAATTAAAAATAAGCAAAACAAACTGACATCTTGCTCTCCTCCAGCTGCAAGTTGAACTTCAAAAAATACAATAATTTAATGTTTAGTATTTTAAAAAATAACAAAACCAATAGTATTCTATTCTTATCAGTTTATGGTTTAACACTGAGAGTAACTGGTTATAAACTATATTCATAGTGGGGGAAAAACATGCTGAATTTTCCACTGAGGCAAACAGCTCATTTTAGATTCAAACTTTTTTTCCATTTGGTGTGGTGGATAACTTTCATACTGGATACCAAGACAAGAATGAGTTACAAAAGTGTACTTAAGAACAGTGGTCTTTGAATAACTCTTATTCCTGCCTTTGAAACAGATCTAATTTTATTTTTCCTACTTACTGAGATTTAAGTTTCAAATATGCTGTACTCAGTATTCTTTTATCTACTCAGAAATCTCAGTGAGGTAGTTTTCTTTGCTTATTTTGTCCACTAACAGTGGAATTCACTTTGCAGTAGCCACTTAGGTAAGTAGTTTCCATTAGTTTTTCTAGGCTTTCTTTCTAAAGATGCTGTAGACAAAACGTGTGTTTTATTTGATTTCATCCTAAAACATGTGCTGAAGGTGCATCTGATGGGTACCTGTGACCACAGTGAAAGATGACACAGGCTTAGATGACTAATTCTAATATGGCTACAATTAGGCAACATGAATCTCAGTTTGTGTGAGCCTTTTAGACAGGCTTTCTCTACAAGTAAGCACAGGAGACAAACATACATGCAGAAAATAAAACTCTTACTTGAAAATCCCTCCCAGTCCTCCCTTTGGATAAGTATGGCAATACAACACTACCTGATTGAATTCTCAAGTGAACAACCTCTGCCACCTTTCATGTCTTCACTACTGGTTTGCTCTGTAATAAGGCTGACTCAGAAAGGGCTGATTTTTAGGAAAAAGTATTTCTAGAGCTTTTGCCCACCATTTGGCAGAGAGGTAGAGAAAGAGAAGAGTAATGTCATACAATGTCTTTTCTTTCTATAACATTACAAAAATCCCTGTTAAAAAGTTATTTTTAAAAACAAAACAGACCTTTGACCCACTTTTGCAAAACCTAGATGAAATTACATAAAGGGTAAGAGCCTAAGGGGCAGTAGAGTTTAGGGGGATCAGCAGCAAGAAGTGCATAGTAGCAAGGGCTCTGAGGTAGGTCTCACTGTTTATCATCTAAATTGATATATCAAGAAGTAATGACACAATGTTGGCATGACTTCTTGCAGTTTAAAACAGAAGCTACAGGTTACACATGACAATACAGTAAGCTTTTAGTTTCTTTACTAGCTGCTTTAGTATTTTTTTGTACCTTTATTAAATATTTATTTTTCATCTGTATCAATTTTACCCATGTAAATAGGTACCCATGTAGCTCATCTTTTCTAATACTGGCAGATACAGAGCAGACCAATACAGTATGCTGAGCTATTTTTACCTGTTACTGGGCCCTAAATAATGTAACCACTGAGCAAAGAAACTCAAGTTTCAGACTCTATGTGAGAAGTAGATATGCATAACACACACAGTGGCAACATTAAGATGTGCTATTAGGAACTTAACGGGCACAAAAAAAAAATAATTAGGCTACCCCATTGTACAATGGCAGCAACTATTTTGTAAGAGTATCCAAACACTAAAGTGACATGAAGTAGAATGTGAAAGTGTGTGGAAAGGGATGTTCATTGAACAAGTACAGTCAAGTTTCCCTGAAATATAGTGGCGTATTTGTCAATGTGTAGCTCACAGTTAAAGGCACTGGTTTGTACCTGCAAAGCTTTAGAAAACCCCACAACAGGACACACTTCTGATCTTCCTAATCTACACTTCTGTGAAAGTGATCTCCAGAGGAGCTTCAAGCTAATAAATAAAATTTGCAAGGATTGATATCAGTTGGTCTTTCCAGATCTCCCTGAGTTAATGCACTTGCATTTACAGTTACGCCAATGCAAAACATCCCATGCTTAGCACCATGGAAAGTCAGTATGCTCTTCTGTAAACATCAGCTATGCTAAGCCAAAACCAATGTAAGCCTTCCTTTTGGGGAATAAGAGGATAAATATAGATTTTACTCCACTATCTCCACTACGCCTATCAAGTAAGTGGTCTTAGAGAAGTTATACCTGGCACTGAAAGAGGGAACAGAAAATACCCTATGCTGCAAGCCCCACTGTGGCTATTTTCTTCACACACATTCACATTGCACATACATTAAAGAGAATAAACCTATGCCCAGCCCCAGCAGATTTTGTCCCGCAGTCCAGGAAGTGGGGAAGATGCAGCTGGCTGTGCTGCTCAGCCAAAGGAGGGAGCCGACCATATTCACCTGCTGGGGCTCTCCAGTTGGCCCCAAAAAGATGCCTTTCATACAGATGCCAAGATCCACCACAGACATATCACTTTCAGGGTACAAGAGACAGGGTATTTTTCTCAGAACTCACTGTATGTCTCATCTGAGGAACAGTGAGTGGAGACTTCTCTTCACAAGTAATACAATTGACCAGGAATCCTCAAAGTCAAATCTTTCTGGGTGCCTAGTAAAAAGGACTTTCAAGTCTAATTACTGAACAACAGTATTCCTACTGTGATAAAGAGATAAACAGTGGTGCATACTAAACTGTGTTTTTTTCTCCCTTTTTCTTCCCATACTGTATTAATAACCTCATGAAAGAACATTAAACCGTGGGTTTTTCTGCATCCTGCTGTCATTATTTGCCAAGCGTCACTCCAAACGCTCCCTCCTCAGTCTGACAAGCCAAAAACTTCTCCCTTGATCATAGCAGAGTGAACTCCACCTGATGAGGAAGCTGAAGGAAAGCTTTCTATAACACTGCCCCTTCAGAATAATAAATATTATAAACCTTTTTAATTAAATACTGTTTGATTTTTGTTTGGGAGATGATATGGTGAATGTCAGTGAGTCATTATGAAGCTTAAATGAATTGAGCTTGTGCTACTGTAAGGATTCCTGTTTCTGCTGCTGGCAAAATTATTAAGAGTAAACACATCATGAACTGTGGCAGAGACATGCAATATTATGTAAATGACTCAAAGGGACAGAAATAGAGAAAATCTTAATCTAAACCTTCCTTCTTTTTATTATTCTACCACCCTAATTCATTTTACTAGTGCTCCTATAATCTGCAATAAATGCCAGTCCATGAATTGTCAGTTAAACAAATAATTTAAAATAAATAATGTGAGTTTTCAAATTGTCATTCTGCATTCCAGTGGAGCTCTCTAATTAGCAACATATATCATATGTTTGGGGAAATATGCCACCATGGCATACAGTCAGTAACCAAAAATGCACTTAATAATAATTGGTGAGAATTATATGTGCATGGCAGACCTATTTCACAGTATTGCACATCTTAAAAAATTAAGAATCAACTGATAGCTATGACTGAATATATTACAACAATAACAAAATACGTTACAGCAATAACAACAAGTAGAATACAGTAGTAGGGAAATGCAAAAAAAAAAAAGAAAAAAAGATTATTGGACTAGGAAGGGGCTACTCTTCTTCCTACTTCTAGTTCAGAGGTAAGATTGACATTTGGAAACTATTGACTCCTAATGTCCTGCTTGACCTATCTATGCTACCCAAGTATGAACACATTTATTCCCCTAATTTATTCTCATAATTTTGATTTGTTTTTATTTTTAAAGAAATATAATACTTCCCAGTTTCTTGGAACCTGGTGATAAAGTGCATTCTATATAGAATACAATATAACATGAACTGACCTTTTAAGGCCAAATTCTGTTTCTGTTATTAGTCTGGTTCAATATTGTCACTGTTATCTCTGTCTACACCATATGAAACTATATGTTATGAGCTAAAGAACAGTGCAATGTATTAAATAAATGCATCTGACTGTGATTTTTTTTTTTATTAAACTAATTTGCATTCGAAAATGCCAATTTTCAGTGGAAAGCATCCATACCACAATATCCATTTGAAGGACTCCCTAAGTTATAGTCTATTAAAAGCAACCTCAAACAGGAAATTATAATCTCTCATGCTTGTAGCAGAAAACTTAAACCACAAAGAAAAAAGATTTACATTAGAAGTTAGGAAAATTGCCTAATTATAATAATAGTGAAGCTCTGACATGACCTAGCTGAAAACACTGTGTGGCTTTTATCATCACAGGCCTTTAAAAGAAACTGGAGGAACATTTGTCAAAAATGCTCCTGTCTTGGGTTAGGGGGTAGACTGGATGATTCACCAAAAGCCCCGTCAACTCCTCTATGGGTATTTTATTTTATAAGAAAAAAGGGAAGGAACAGGTTACCCAACTTAAGGTACAGTGAAAATGAAGACCTCTTTATACTCTGAGGGAGAAATAAACTCTTGTGAAAACAACCATCCTAGTGCTCACAAGGACACTCAAATATCAGCTGCTTGGTACAAGTGAGTGCTTGCACTCAGGAACAATGTACCTCAGATGTGTGCACCAGCTTTTAAGACCAGGCACTCACTGTGGTTTGGAGGTACAGGTAACGTTACCAAAGTAGTGCATCTTGTAGCATAGAGCTTGGAACTGCCAGTGTCAATGATGCCATTTACCCTCACATCTGTTGCTTCCAATGAAAAAGTTTCATTGTGGTTTTGACTTTTATGGACTTTCTTATGCATGATTTCAAATGCATGTGCACCTATAAAACCAAAGCAAAACATAAACATTAATATATTTTTGGTTTATTTTCCTATAGTTTTCATGAAATGCAGAAAAAAACAATAGCTAACTAGCTCTTAAAATGTTCCCTAGATTGGTCACTGATTTCCTGGGCATAAGACAATGAAATATTAAACAATAATGCTAACAGGTCGAATAAAAATTGAACTATTAAGTTCATTAAGACTTTTATAATTATATTAGAAAATAAAATGACATTAATTGCTGTGCAAAAGAAACTTTATGTTTTCCATCACTTATTTGCTGACATTAGCCACTTTAAAAAATACAAGGAGTAAAGTAAAAAGAGGTAATGAACTCTTTCAGAATAATACTGCTAAAAAGAATTTTTAGTGCGGAAAACTCAATCAACCTTAAAGGGAAGGATGGGCTAATAAAAAATAAAAAAGTATCAGCATGAAATTTGATCATAGTGGGATGGTTGGATAGACTAACTATCATGAAGTGAAATTATAACATAATAAAGTGTTATAAGCAGGAACTTTCTGCTGAAAAATGTATTAAATTTCACCTTCTTTATCCATACATAAACAGATTTTGGTGACCTGACCTCCTGAATTTCTTTTATGGCTAGTATAAAGCTTTGAAGTGTGCCAGAAATTAGGGTCACGAAGAAAGAGAAAAATAATAAAAGTGTGGGAGGACAGGTTCTCTCAAGAATGCATTTTCACAGCTCTGAGCACAGAAAGTAATTGCTAGTTGAGGATGGCCTTGTATTTTTAACTTCAGAATGAAACAAAGAAACAGAAAAAGGTATTTTACCTTTGGTGAACTCCTGTTTATTTCCAATTTAGAACTCTTACAAGTAGCGCCAAACCCAAAACCATGATAATGTGTATGAACAACTTTTTTTAGTTGAGAAATCTTCCTAGTAACCTCCCTTGTCTTTTCACAAGATCTTTTTTTAATGTTGCTCTTTTATTTATTTTTATCAAACCTATACCACAGTAGCTTTTTTTTTTCCACAGAAAGGCAGATCTTCACTCATTGGATATGTGTTTAAAGTCTTGCTGAAATAATTTTAGATCTTCTGTATGAGAGGAGGTTTGTTTTGCAGACATCTTCTTGGTTAGATCCACCAGCCAGAGAAAACAATCACTTCTACTTTAACTCTGCTGGAGTCATGCTGTTACACACTCAGGATTTGTTTCTCTACAACTTTAGAGGTACTGTGTAGGAACTTCCCCTGAAATAAATTATAAAGTTCCTGTGACCTTAACATCACAGATTGAAGGCCTGACAGTGTAGCCTTATATACCAGGTCACAACAATGTGCATTAGATAAACGTGTAATCAGGTGTGAGAAGTATTTCTTGAATACAGAAAATTTTGAAGATTTCATATGCTGATTTAAGTATTAGCTAATGTAAATTGATGAATAAGGTGAAAAATTATGGATATCAATGCTGAGAAACACCATTGTTATCATAATCAAATCCAACCACAGGAAATTGGAGAAAAAATTGACCATACACTAAGGTTTGAAAAAGTAGTACTGTTAGTAAACAAACATACACATGTACTCATAAGAGTGCAATTTCAAACCAATTGAATATCTTTTAGCCAACAAAGAATACAAAGGCAATTTCATCCTGAAAAGTCTCCTTTCCTGAATCAATTTGCAATTTAGAATATATCTGCCTTCATTATAATCAAAGAATGATACCTTTCTAAAGGAAAATACAAGTACTAACCTGAGCAGAATATGGCAATCATGGTACACTAGCAAGTGATAACCCCCTAGATCACAAGAGTTTTTTTAGTCTTTGGCATTTTTTCCACTTTAAAAATAATGTAATAATGTACCACAGAAAGGAATTAAATTTTGTTCTTGAAAACAGTCAATCATGGCACAGGTGGAGGCATACAGCTCTGACGCAGTGGAATGTGTGTTAGCTAATACCTGCTGCACTGTAGCATCTGTAGGAGAGGAAATAATAAAGCCTGGGGTTTTGTTTCATTTTTCAAAATTTCTATATAAAGTTACTCAGCAATAACTCCAGCTTCTCCTTTTCACTTTACAACATCACCTTTATCCATGCTGATCTGCTCCCCCAAACTCCCTCCTAATTCCTAGCTACTCTTTCCCCTCAGTATTAATCTGCTTCTTCTGTCCTTTGGCTCTCAGTTGGAAGCTGACAGACAAACAGACAACCTAACCTTTAAGAAAATGCTGCTAAAAACAGTGCCCAATAAATCACTGACTTGTATGACATAACATTTGGTAGGAAGCTAGGCAAAGTTCTACACATTGCATTTTGAAAGATAATTCTGCCTTGGTGAAGGAAAAGTCTGTGCCACCTACTATGTCTTTTCTATCTTTAACCTCCCAGATTGCCTGATAGTTAATAATCATTAAAAAGAGATATGGGTAACTAAGTCATTCAAAAAGTCTGGGATGCCTATTAATCTGCATGCAAGGCAGATTAGGGATTATTTATTTAAAATTAGGTGGTAAACCTGGAAAAACAGCCTGTCACTTCTGGAAGAACAATCTTATCAAATCCTACAATGAGAAATTTTACATTCTTACAGCTACCAACTGTTGTAGACTACATTTTGGTGGTGACCTGACATGAAAATAAAGATATGCTGTCATCCACTTGCCCAGTTTAGGTTATAGCCTGTGCTTTGTGCACAGAGCACTGTAAAAAGGTGGCTTATTTGCCCACAGAATAAACAGAAACTACAATTTATTGAGACTTTATGTCTTCTTTAGCTTACACTACTTACCTTTCTTGCTGTACATACACTGCAAGTGGCTTGTTCCTGAGTCAGATTCTTCAGATCTCTTCTCTGTTTTTTTTTATACCTCATCAGTTGACCCATGGCTGGTGTTCTCCCGAATGAAGTTCAGCAGAACAATTTATTTCACAAACTTCTATCACATGGTGCTACACAAGGGTGTTTAGGGGGTAACTATCTGTTGCAATGTTTTCTGAATGAAGACTGGCTCCATAAAGTTAATCTTAAGAGTATGATTTGTTTGTAGAGGAAGATCTTGGAGATGCTAGTACCTGCCCATTTACCTTCTGGCAGCTTGTTGTCTTGCCATGTGCAGTGGTTTTTGGCCTCTGCATATTTTTCCACCTTGGGGCAGGCCGGAAACTGGTCATCAAACTCTGTAGTGCAGTAATCCGAGAATTCCCTGCAGGAGCATGTTTCATTTACAAACAGCTTTGTTTCAAAGCCCTTTTCAAGGAAACAACATAGTTGGAGCTATCTAATTTGTGTTTATCTTTTTTCTGCTGGCAATACTGAGCCTCATACAGAAGCTGCCAAGCAGTCTTTGAAGGAGGAAGGACCCAAGGCCCATTTCACAGCACTATAATGTGTGAATAATCCTTCATTTACATTGTAATATTTCCATATGGTAAGGGATATTTCATTAATACCTGTTATAGTATCAATACTCCAGGGTAATGCTATACACATTTTATTTTTGAAACATCTGTAGAATATTGATTTACAACATATTTGTGAGGCTTCTGAGACATTTTGAGATCAGTTATCTTAATAGACTGCAAATAGTATTCTCAACATTAGTATATAAGGCTCTGCAGAGGGATCTGGACAGGCTGGATGGATGGGATGAGGCCAATTGTATGAGGTTCAACAAGGCTCAGTGCTGGGTCCTGCACTTCGGTCGCAACAACCCCATGCAATGCTACAGGCTTGGGGAAGAGTGGCTGGAAAGCTGCTTGGAGGAAAAGGACCTGGGAGTGTTGACTGACAGCTGGCTGAACATGAGCCAGCAGTGTGCCCAGGTGGCTAAGAAGGCCAATGGCATCCTGGCTTGTATCAGGAACAGTGTGGCCAGGTGGACCAGGGAGGTGATAGTGCCCCTGTACTTGGCACTGGTGAGGCCGCACCTCGAATACTGTGTTCAGTTTTGGGTTACTCACTACAAGAAGGACACTGAGGTGCTGGAGTGTGTCCAAAGAAGGGCAACAAAGCTGGTGAAGAGTCTAAAGAAGAAGTCATACAAGGAACAGCTGAGGGATCTGGGGTTGTTTAGTTTGGAGAAGAAGAGGCTGAAGGGAGACCTTATTGGTCTCTACAACTACCTGAAAGGAGGTTGTAGCGAGGTGGGGGTCGGTCTCTTCTCCCAGGTAGCAAGCAACAGGATGCGAGGAAATGGCCTCATGGTGTGCCAGGGGAGATTTAGATTAGATATTAGGAAAAATTTCTTCACGGAGAGAGTGGTTAGGTGTTGGAACAGACTGCCCAGGGAAGTGGTGCAATCACAGTCCCTGGAAGTGTTCAAAAAACATGTGGATGTGGTGCTTAGGGACATGGTTTAGAGGTGGACCTGGCAGTTAGGTTAACGGTTGGACTCGATGATCTCAAAGGTCTTTTCCAAACTTAATGATTCTATGATTCTATAGAGAGAATCTCAAAAGCCCCTATCAGGTAATAGCTTGCCTTATACAGTGTTATTTGCCAATATCTACCTTTGAAAATAAATGTTGGTTATGTAAATGTGCCTGCCTTATGAGTTAATATTTTTGTATTGTAAATATTTGGTAGTGGGCACTTTTTAATACGCAAGTTACCTAAATTTAAGAAAACATAGCTGCACTGGTTTCTTAAAGGCTACCTTGCTGTTCATCCAGCATGACTTGAACAATGTTCTTTTCTTTGCTAGTTTGCTTCATTATTTGCTTTTTTTTTTTCCCTTTTTTTTTGCTTTAGTTCCTTGAATGCTTCAGGAAAGGTACTGTGGTTGCTGAAGCATCTCATCCTTCTCTAGGTATAAACGGCTGCAGGGTGTCACAGTCCTTCAGATGAATACTACAGGAGTTCTCGTGGCAGGCTACCATAGCACATTGGCTATTTTGAATGCTTTTGTTCTGCCTCAGTGTCTATCACGTGAATCATTTGTCCTAAGTTTAGTGTCAGTAGTTCATGAATTCACTCATTTAAGCTGAAAGGGATGGCTCCATCGCTTTCCACAGCACCTGAAATTTCAGGCTGTGCATTTTCCTTGCTCTCCTATATCTTATGTACATCCTCCTATGGGTAATATGTTCTTAGTTAAATTATAATTTGGCTTTGCTTAGTTGCAGTATGCTTCTTGAATAAAATTGAGAAAGCTGTTTCAAGCTAGAGCACTCATCCATACACCATTCTCTATTTGGCCTTCAGTTACCTGTTTGTTTTTATTCTGCTAACTTGTCCTTATACTTTGTGCTAATGCACACGCTACAAACCTTTTATTCTTCTGCACTAGTTAAATTTATGCAAAATCTCATCCTTCAACTAATTGCTTGTGTCCCCAATGTGATGAATTGCTTTTCTTCTCTTTTCTTCTCTGCCTGCTCTGACATAATGGTTTTTAAGCTATAATTAATCTAGAGATAGGGCATTTTCCATTACAGTTTTCTCCATACCTTCACAAGTTTGCCTTTGCATGCTGTCATCATTGCTTTATACTTTTAAATTTTCTGCTGCACAGATTTTGATGTCTTGCCCCCTTTATCTTCATGTTTTCTTTGTGCCCTTCTATGAATTATCTTTGTGTGTATTCCCCTTGTGCTTTACATACAGATACAATTTTTTCTGTGCTTCTTCCTGTGTCAGTAGCTTTTGGAGAAGCTACTGTGAGAGCTGAACATTCTTATTCAGGATCTTGCTATTAATTTGTGCTGAATTGTTTGTTCTTGTTAACACTAGTCAGTCATTTCTATAGTTTGTCCGTATATAGGAGTATTTTTTTCCCTGTGTTCTTTCTTATTCTTTTCAAAAAGCAAGTCTGTTGCACACACATCTTATTGTGGACTGAAAATGCTCTCACAGTTCTGGGCAGAACCAGCCATCTCTCCACATAGGCTGCTGATGCAAGAGGCATCTTTGACTGTCAGGGCCAATAGTAGAGTTCACTATGCTTTCCCCAGATTAGGCAGACAAGACATGCAAAGATATGATGAGTATGTTGTAAAACCTGGGGTTCATATTCCTTCACTCACTCCAAAAACTCTTCTGTGTCTATAGAGATTCAAAGGATGAGGAAGGCAGGAGAGAATGCATGTGAAGGTCTCCACAGGACAGAGAAACACACAGGCAAAACCAGAGACCTAGAAAGCAATCATCCACAACCCCCCCATGCAATTCCTTCAGTACATAGGAGTAAAGGAGTAAAGTGTAGGTAAATGACATTCTGGCATAAAAAGTGTAAGAGACAGTTAAGAGAACTCACATCATCACCTGGCAACTAGATTTCTAACCTTCCTGGGAAGGAAGCCATGAGTATAATGTTTGTGCTGCTTCGGGCCAACTCATTGGTTACCAATGACAGGTACCAAGACTGAAAAGGCAGCAGTGAGGAACAAATCAAAAATTGCACAAGGCTAACATCTGCTTCAATTTCTGATATGAAAGTGGGCCTTCCTGAAGATTTGGATCTGACTTGGAAGCAGCAGAAACAATAGGGATCCTTATTTTTTCTTCTAAATAAATGAAAAATGTAGTAATATTTGGACCCAGTTTTATCTGTCCCTGCTTGCATTTCGTACCTTTGAACTGAACATAGCAATGTTTGCAGCTGGTACACTGCCAGTGTTTTCTTTAGAAAGATTATATCACTTTGCCAAGAGCTTAGCCGACTGTTAGCAAGTCAGATAATTCTGTGGTCTATAAAAACAACAGCAAAAGAAAGAGATGTATGAACTTCCTTCTCGAAGTTTATTTTTTCCTATCAGGATTAAGTAAGAGACGGAGCCAAAGAGATTGGGACCATTCCAGAAATGTTTCTTTGCGTTGTTTTTCCATTATTTTAGTTTGTAGCCAACATGCTGTCTTTATGACTTTAACATCACTCTATCATCCTTAAAGGCAAGCAAATAACAGCTGAAGTTGGCCAATGGAGGTTTAGCTGTTAAAAAGAGAAGTAGCTGTATGCTATGTACGGAAGCAATGCCTGTTGTTTTAAAACATGCAGAACCCTCTGGATCATTGCCTTCAGAGATGCCAGATGCAGCTCCAGGTGGCAGTGAACTTGAAAGCTCATTCTCATTAATACCTTTGCCAATAGCACAGTATTCTTAAGCAGCATAGATCACATTAAAGGCCTTGCTGAATTATACTGTTTGTTCCAGCTTCCAGCGACATTATTCTATTCAGTGAAAAGAGAAGATCCAAGCCCGTGTTAACTTCAATGAGGTTGTATTGCCATTTTCAGATGTTTGGGTAACATGTTTGCCCTACGATGTAAGTCTGAGGACTAAGCAGTAGCTTTATACAGATGGCTAACTTATTCAGGGCCCCCAGTGGTATTAAGACATCACTGGTTATTACTAAAAATTGCAGAACAGAGATATAGACAGACAGAAGATGCTAGTGAATACTCTGCAGGTTTATTTTTACAGAAGACCACACTTGCATATAACATTTCTATATTCTTTTTCAAGCAGGGGTCTAAGCAAGAGAAGATAGAACTGCCCGGACACATCACAGTGAGCAATTCAGCTCCTCTAAGAGTCACCACTTCTCAAATTCTCCTCCTTTGTGAGCCTAATGCAGCTTCTCTAAGGAGGTCAAAATAGATTTTGAGATCTGGCACGTGATAGCGTTTGGAGTGTCAGAAGAGAAATTACTTTGAAAGAAGGATGAAAACCTAACTTCTTAGTCCTGTTTTTCAGCCTGCTTTAGAAAAAATATTCACATTACAGTCCCCACCATAGAAATCGCTGTAAATCTGTTTGTGCTGCATTTTACTACGTCCTACTGTGTTTAATCAGTTTGCACTTATCTTTGAACATTCAGAGTGTAAATGCAAGTGAAGGTTCATGCACATTATTTATACAAAAGGTTAGTTAATAATAATAAATACGAGAGTACCTTTTAGAATGAAAAGGACAAGCTGACCTTGATTTGTTCTTTGTCTTGTGTGGGTTCTAATTTTGTGGAAACAATTTTGTACCTGCAATTTAGGTTGCTTTAAGATGTCTGACAAATCATAAGGCAAGATGACTAAGTCAGTTAAACTGCAGGCAGAAATAATTGTGGGCAGCAGTGACAACAGTAACCCTGAAAGAAGAAAGTAAAAACAAAAAAATGTTTTATTTCAAACTTGTAAAACTCCTGGTGTTTTTCTTGCAATCTCTAAAATATTTTGGCAGCCTTAAAGGTATTATTATTTGCAATAGGTTTTCTTTGAAGAAAAAAAAAACAATCTCTTTCTTAATAAGAAGAGTTAAACCACACAGAAATGGGGCCTAATTCTTCAACCTAAAGAGAACCAAATCCTGAAATGATTTTGTGGCTACTGGGGTTCTACCACTTCTGTCCTTTGAGAAGAGTTTTAAAGTATTCTTGGAAATTGAAAGGAAGTTTCCTTTTAAGCTATCTGAAGCTCAAAAGAACCAACCAGAGTACTGAATGTTCACTACAGTGTTAGCCCCTATAGAGTTAATGACAATCCACTACTGGTGGCTGGCAATGAAGAGGGTACCACAGGGACCAATACTGATTCCTGTACTCTTTGATGTCTTCATCAGTGATTTGGATAATAAGACACAGGAAAAATTTTAGAAAGGGTATACTAAATGAGGGAGAAGTGGTTGTCTACACACGGCTGAACTTCCTCTCAGAATGACATGGACAAACATGGGGAATGGCCCAACAGGAGCCTCATGGGGTTCAGTAAGGAGGTGTTCCCACTTCTGCACTTGGGGTGGGATAACCCCACACATCAGTGCAGGCTGAGGGTAACACCCTGCTGACACCACTGTGGACACAACGTTGAACATTATAAGGCAACAAACAATGCATTCTCATTCCATAAGGCAAACCTCCTACTGAACTGCATTAAAAAAAGGGTAGCAAGCAGATTGAAAGAAGTTATCATCCTGTTCTATTTCCACTCAGGAGGGGTGCAGAGAAGCTGAAGAAGGTCCAGTGGAAGGCACTATGTAAGGGATCTAGACCATGAGGGGAGATGTTGAAGGAGCTGGGCTAGCATAATCTGGTGACAAGAAGGACTAAGTGTCCTCCTAGTACCAACCTACAGATACTTGAAAGGAATCACAAAGATGATTAAGTGGCAGATGCAACAGCAAAGAGCACCAGCCACACACTGCAGTTTGTGACATTCAGATTGGATTTTAGGAAAAACTTTGTCACCAGGAGTATGGTGCAACACTTAGAAGTAGCAGGATCTCTATCCTTGCAGGTTTCCAAGACTCCCCTAAACAAACCCATGGCTGACCTGATAGTTCTGCTTCAAGAGGAAGGCTAGATGAGATGGCTTGCAGAGGTCCTTTTCAACCAGCACGATTATGTAAAAACAGAATATTTACTGCTGTGTAAGAGGTACATTAAAAGAGCTCTGAAAAGGTCTTTTAATTACTGATGTTGAAATATATGTATTAAAAGATCATAACCACTGGGAAATATCATTTAAATATGAGAGTCTGAATTAATCACAGTTCATACATATAGTAGAAACTGTGACTTTTGATACTTGTCCAAGAAATACTTGTCTACTAGATAGTAATTACGCAGTTTCAATAAGCAAGGTAATGAAATAAAGCATTTCTGACAATGTTCTGCTGAAAACACTTCAGGAAGGCTTCAAGAATGTATTTTTGTAATGCCATTTTGTGGCTTGGTTTCTGCTCGAGGCTTGATTGTGTGATAAATGACAGCTTGACGGAGATGCATAGCTACCAGTGATTTTGAAAGCTCCATTTAGTTCTCATTATATACTGTGCGCATCACTTTGGTTTTATTGGACTTTTCAGGAAAGGGCTACACCATCATTCTTTAATTCTAAATAGAAATGGAAAGCTGTAAATCTCTATACAGAATGACAGCTTACAAAACGTGTTCACTTCTTCAATTCACTTGGCAAGCACACATTTCAAAGTTGAAAAAGTAAGAGAAGCAGCAGGTCAAATCCCTAGCACTTTTGATTATTTTTCATCCTAGAGAGGTAGACAGAGAGAACATTTAAATCCTAAACAAGAAGTACTTGAGCACGCTTTTGCAGTTTCATTACCATAAGTTTGTATCGGTAGCCTCAACAAGAAAAAGCTTATTTAGGCTTATATAATTTCATGCTGAAAGAAATAAAACCCAGTCATTTCAGTACTGGTACGTTATATGAAATGCAAATGCAGTGATAAAAAAATGTCATTGCTCCTCTGCCCTAAGCCCATTGGTTGCAATTTTGGGCCTTTAAAGGTTATTTCAATTGGAAAGAGAAAATTGCAGACATCAGTCAAACACACAGTTTATTTACTTAAAAAAATACAAAGTACTATTTCCCCAAACACAGCATGAATAGAGGCAAGCAGCTCTATAGCTCTGAATTCTCCACTTCTGCTCCTCAAACTACTGTGTACTTGTGAAGCCCTGTCTCTTTGCATCCTTGTTGCTCATTCCCAGATTTCTACATCCAGTGCATGAATATCCACCATTTCCAGCTGACAAGCTAATCCCTCGCTAGTAGTTTGAGACATAGTCATATTGCCCTGCATCATAGTTCCTCAGGGAAAGCTCCTTCTTCCCCACTCCCATCACCAGATGCCTTTATGGCATAAAGAGGCTTCATTATTTCTTTTTTTTAAGCCTGCAAGGAACTGCTTGGCATACCTAAGGTTTAATAAGAGCTGTTATTGTCTTTAGAGGCAAGGTATAGCAGCTGGTAGCCATCAACCTCTTTTAGTAAAAAAACACTTTAAATGAAATTATTACTGTTCCAAATTGTTACTATAGGCTGGTGAGGTCTTTTCATGTTGTGATATATTGTTACAAGGCATGGCTCAGCGAGACATGGCCATAAAAACAAGGTGCATCTTTTAACATCTTTAGAATTTTAAAAAGCCCAGTGGGCCTTCAGTGGGGCCTCCTTTTTTAAAGATGGACCTGGAAGAACTGTTATAAGAGCACCCTGCCAGGGCTTTATTCTATTCCTTTTCACATTGACATTTCATTTTCTCTTCATATGCTACGCCACTGCTTAAATCCTTTCCTTTAGTCTCATGTAATTTCCTCTGATCAGTCAGAATACCTGTCATCATTTACTGCTATTACTACTATTGCTTTTTCATTATTACACCTTGATCATTTTTCTGATAAAACCTTATTTTGATTTCCAGATGTAAGGTTCTTTTTATTGTAAATAACCATTTACTTCACACTTTTCCGTGGAAGCTAATAATTCTGCTGAGAAAAAATATAAACTGGAGAGTCCAAAGTTAGAAACTAAGTTTTATAAAACTAGCAAAACAACCTCAGAAACACTCATTCTTTTTTATGTGTGAAGTAGTCTCAGTTAACTAAATGGAGTGCAGCAGCAGATCTTTGCTAATACAATACATACACATCCAAGGATATAATTGAAATTAATTATAAAATTTAGATTTATTTTGTTCAGAACTCTTAAGATATTTTGTTAGCAGTGGAGAGCAGGGGAAGCTGACATTTTAACAGGTTGTTATTAACTAAGAGTCAGCTCCTAACTTCAGGACCTATTTAGACTAGTCATTGCGCTTGCTTAAGAGGAACACAGGAGGAAAGAAAAAACCTTATCCTATGATCCCATACTGAGGAAATGATTAAAGAAGTGTTCCTTCCTCCATCCTCAAACCAGGACTCACAGGAGTCACAGCTGATTTCTGAAGACCAAAGGGACTGCTGAACCCTATATTAGACCCCTGTTATCTGTCTGTTCAAGAATGGCTGGAAACCATCACTTCACTCATTAACCTGATAATCTGATTTGAATTCCTCAAAATCAAGTTAGGTTCATGGCATGAAACAGTTTACATCAACTGGAAATCAGTAAATATTTTGAGGAATTTGGCAATCTCTGTAAATTTCATATTGCACAAAACCTGCTGAAGCATGTCTAGAGAAATTCAAGAATGCCAGTCCGTGAAGAGTCATGTAAAGCTCACACTGTGAAACATAACTCCTATGCAATCAAATAAAAAAACCTCTGTAATTTCTTTGGATTTTGTTTTAAAGAACCACTAGGGAAAGAAAATAAAACAGGATTGTCACTCATCTCAAGAGGGAATTCAAGAGAGATTTCAATCAAAAAGAGAAGGGTAAAATGTCTTCATAAATTGATCTTGACAGACCTAAATCAGGCCCTGGAGTGAGAGAAATAATAAAACATGATATAATTACTTCCTTCCCTTGCTCTCTTTTCTGAACATAGTTACATTGTTTTAAACTATCTATATCTCCTGGCTGATATTTCATTCGCAAGGAAATCAGACTGAGGACATAGTTTAATTGGTTAATTTGTCTACCACACTCAAATTTGACAGATATTTGTCAATACATTGTGAAGTTATTGGGTGGAACTAACTTTTAAACCCCATTCCTAATTTTCTGCAATTCTTATAAAAATAGAGAGCTGGGTAATAAAAATCCGGTCTTGTCCCCCACGTTAGCTTCATACACTGAAGGAGAAGAAGACAAACAAGCTCATAAAAAGCAAGAGAAAATGAGGCAGCACAAGTTCTGCTTACAGAACAACACCTTCCTATGTCACAACTGCAAGAGCACAAACATTTAATATTTCAAGAAACCAGACAAATAGATGTGGAAACATCAAAGTGGAAACCAGGGGGATATCTTCTACTCAGCTGCTTTGGCACAAGGGTTTTGTTTCACAAGAGCTTTTTGACAAATTCTTCCAACAACTGCCTCCAAAAATCTCAAGATTGCTGCCCAATATACATTTTGAACTTAGAAAAAATAACCAGAATAACTACATTTACAACCTAGGGATAGGTAATTGTTGACATATTATGGCAGGTAGGAGCCTTTAGGACCCTAGGCTTCTGACTTGCTCTTCCAGTGAAGAAATGTAAATGTTTTGTTAGGATTTTTCACAGAATTTTCCCCAGACAACCACTGACAGACAATATCCCATTAGTGATATTAGTGTGATCCTGGAATAGCACCCAAGAGAGAAGAGAATATCTGCTCACCATTTTCTTTTATTGTTGACCTTGTACAGAGGCAATAGTAAAGCTTTATTTCAAAACAGTTATTTCTGCCTTCCCAAGATTATTAGTATTTCCCAGTCCATGATTTATAGTCCTTAAAAATAGCTGCCAATAAACCAAATCCCTCAACACACTCCTCTAGGATTAAAGCCTTCACTTAAAAGAATAATCAAAAAAAAACACCCACCAGAAAACAACCCTCCATCCCTTAATTTCACCAAGCATTTGACTCTTTTTCCTCCTACAAGACACATAGCAAGGCAAATTTAAAATGAAACAAACCCGCAGAATTCATAGAGGAACTGCTGTTCCTCAGTGAGACAGCTTGGCAACCCAGACTGAAAGAAATAACTGTTAGCTATTGAATTCTATACATCAAAGAAAGTCTAGCAGGGGCTGGTGTTTTCTCAGTCTTGCTGTGTTAAATCTCTCTTTTCCAGAAAGAATATCAACGTGGAGCTGGAGAGTTTCTCCAGGTTGGAGTTTCAGGGATTTCTGAGGTCCATACAACTGCATCTTCCTCAAACTTAGATGGTTGATCTTGATCTAATCCTATAAAAATGGAATCTTTTAAATCCTTGAGTTTTGTCCACATATACATGTCTAGTGCCCTAGAGTATGCTAGTCTAGTGCCAATACCATGTTTTGGCTTTACTTATTTATGCTGCAGTTCGGGAGGAAAATGCATGATCAAGTATTATTGCCTTCCTCTATCATGAAAAGAGTCCCTAAATTCAATCGTAGGCTAAAGTAAATATAGACCTTGACTTTCAAAATCAAGCAGTGCTTTTCCATTGCACCTGAGACTGATTCCATTGTGATAAAATTGATTGTGACAGTCTAGTTTAGTGACTCAGGGATGCTTGTTTATATCTTGTTTATCTGAAATATTTCACAAAGCCCACTACTGATTTACTTACAATTACATTATAACTGTATCGCTTCTCATATGTTTTTACCCAAATATTTAAGAGACTGATGGCAGAAGACAACTTAGTATTACATAGATATCAAAAGTCTCCTTTCTGAGAGAATAACATGAAAGGATTCAGGATTTTATTTGGTTTTGTAACACTTTCCATTCATTTGTTCAAAAATATTTTATGTTTATAGAAATTGGTGTATGGACATGAATTTAAAAGCAAGTTTAGTCCTTTAGTCAAAATACACTCCAAGAGGAAAAATGGCATTAATTTCCAGCATACATACATCTTTAACATTTTACAATTACTGGTTTTCATTTTCACTTTGTTAAAAAATAAATTATTTTCTAGTTTGCGAATAAACTAGAAGTATAAATAAGATTATAAAACAAGCGTAAGAATAAATACAAATATTTAAACCCTCATTCAAATGTTACACATACGCAAACATCAGAAGGTCCATTTGACAGTGATAGGGACGAGGGTAGTTGTCACAAACTAACTGACTGATCAAAAAAAGTTTGGTGATAGTCACCTTTATGTTTCCTTGTACCATACTGCATTTGACATTACATCTATTTTATGGGAGCAGGGGTTCATAATAGGAGTCACAATAGCTGACAAGATTGGGATAGAAACTAATTTCAGTCCCAGAGCCTTTTTCTAGTGCCAAAAGCTTTTGCCCACTCTGTATAATGGACAAACAATTTTTCATGTTGTGAATCCGAGAGATATTTCCCACAATTTAGTTAACAAAGGAAAGTTAGCCTTAGGAAACTTATAAAAAAACAAACAAAGCCAAACAAAAAAGCCCACTTCTTATAAGGCCCAGACCCACTTCACTTCAAATTAGTTATCATAACAAGCCTTTTAAATCAGAGGCAGACTGCCTCTGGTTCCTCCACTATGGAACAGAAAGAGTCATGTCCAAACTGCAGTTCTGCTCACTTAACCTCTGAATCAGCCTTGGCAGAAGCCTCTTTTGCTCTCTGCACCTACTGTGTGAGAAAATTACAGGGGCTATGCTCCCACCTTAGGCATCTCACACTGCCATCGCAAGACAAAGCTTGAGTGCTTTTACTCAACCTCTTTCCACTCTTCTTTAATAAATGTACATGAATCCTACATATAATTTGGGGGAACTAAAGCACAAAAATATAGCACAAAGCCATAGTTGTCCTGCACTACAATCCACAACACCTTAATTATCCTATTACTTTGAGTACACAGCTTTATTGCAGTAAATCCTCTGGCACAGGAAGAGTAAAGCTATTTAGAACTCCTATATTATTATGCAATTCAACAATTTGTCACTTCTGTCAAAAACCAGCAAGACTCTTTAAAGTGTGTTTGTGTTAATTCAGGTTCTGTAACATTTTTTTTGTTTGTTTTTTAGATTGTTTGCACTGGCATAAATAGCTTCAAATCCCTTTTGGGGACAGAGACTTATGCAGTAATTAAGGCCTTGCATATTACTGAGTGGAACACAACACTGAAGTTGAAGCTCAAAGTCCAAAACACTGAGTCAAACCTTGTGCTGGTGTTATTCATAGTTTTCTACAGAAATGTTCCTGTTAACAGCAAGACCGAATGTTCCTATGTGTTTTGCATAATCTCCCACTGAAACAATTAAAAATTTGTTTTTCCAAACATACCAATTAACAGCGTCTCCTACTGGTGCTGTCATATAAAACCTTCCAAGGCTTCTCTCCCTGCATCCCAAGCAAAAGTTCATTCTTGGCAACACATACTGGAAGTTGTTATTTGCTTTGGTTGTGCTAGTGAAAGTGAGAAGCTGTGATACATTGAAGGAAGATTTACTCTCTATTTTAATTTATCTACCCACGATTTGAGGTCACTTTACTTTCTGGGAATGTGTCATGGAAGACAGGCTAAGAGTCCTGAAACATGTTTGTGACTTTGTCTGTTCCAGAACCAGTCCACATGAGTACAACTAAAGAAAGAAAACAGCACCCACAGTATACCCAAAACACCTGCCACTGATTCCTCTGGGAAACCAACCTGTAGAGCAAAGAGCATCTACTAACCCTGAGAAGCAGGCTAGCTATAGAGAGTCCTGTCATTATTTATCTAATACAAAACAAGAAAATGTCATTGATGCAAACTTCATTTCAGTAAAATGTTTAAGAAAGTGACAGCTTTGTATGACCTTGGTCTAATCAAACCATGAATAGAAAATTCAGCATCGCATAAGCTTTCATAAGTGTTTAACAAAAAGAAGATGTGAATACCAAGAAGGGTGAAGAATTGTCATGCAAGTACAAGGCAGTATTTGAAAGAGTACTGTTGTGAAACCATCAGTGCAGACTTAGCCTGAACATAAGGCAGTCCTGAAGGGCAAAGGAGTCCAGGAAGGCTGGACGTTATTCAAGGAGGAAATCTCAAAGGCGCAGGAGCAGGCTGTCCCCATGTGCCGCAAGTCAAGCAGGCGGGGGAGAAGACCGATCTGCTGGAGGGCAGGAAGGCTCTACAGAGGGATCTGGACAGGCTGGATTGTTGGGCCGGGTCTAACTGTATGAGGTTCAACAAGGCTCAGTGCCGGGTCCTGCACTTCGGTCACAACAACCCCATGCCACACTACAGGCTGGGGAAGGAGTGGCTGGAGAGCTGCCTGGCTGAAAAGGACCTGGGAGTGTTGGTCAACAGCCGCCTGAACATGAGCCAGCAGTGTGCTCAGGTGGCCAAGAAGGCCAATGGCATCCTGGCTTGTATCAAGAATAGTGTGGCCAGGTGGACCAGGGAGGTGATAGTGCCCCTGTACTTGGCACTGGTGAGGCCGCACCTCGAATACTGTGTTCAGTTTTGGGCCCCTCACTACAAGAAGGACATTGAGGTGCTGGAGCATGTCCAAAGAAGGGCAACAAAGTTGGTGAAGGGTCTAGAGCACAAGTCTTATGAGGAGAGGCTGACGGAACTGGGATTGTTTAGCCTGGAGAAGAGGAGGCTGAGGGGAGACCTTATTGCTCTCTACAACTACCTGAAAGGAGGTTGTAGCGAGGTGGGGGTCGGTCTCTTCTCCCTAGTAATGAGTGATAGGACGAGAGGAAATGGCTTCAAGCTGCGCCAGGGGAGGTTTATTAGGTTATTATTAGGAAAAACTTCTTCACTGAGAGGGTGGTCAAGCATTGGAACAGGCTGCCCAGGGAAGTGATTGGGTCTCCATCCCTAGAGGTAATTAAAGAACGGATAGATGTGGTGCTCAAGGACATGGTATAGATGGACTTGGCAGTGACAGGTTAACGGTTGGACTCGATGATCTTAAGGGTCTTTTCCAACCTTGATGATTCTATGATTCTATGGTTAGCAAAGTTTTCTTGCTGGCAAGACCTTGAGCTTGTTTATTCCAGCCTAAAAATCTAATGGGATCTTACAGTTATTTGCAATTAATTAATGGGAACTAAACCACCACTTTCCCTTCCAACATTGATGGATAAAGCATACTTTAAAGAGTTATTAGCTAAAATCTCTCATGTATTCATTTCTAACCATTCATTCATGCCTGTGACATTTTGACGTAGAAAGTGCACTGGCACACATGCACACTTTGCCCTTTTTCCTCATTGCCTCATAAGAACCCTGCCCCTTTCCCAATTTGAAAGCATGCTGTGATGTCTCAGTGAGATGTGTATTGTTTCTGAAGAATGTTATATTAACATGCTCATCTTCAGGAATACTAACCAGATGAAGTGTGCTCTATAGATTAAAGCACGGCATGCAGATTACTTCCACCCTGGGAGAGGCTATGTGGCACATCTTGGGAGACTATTATACTGACTAAATGCTTGTCTAGACTAGGATAAAAGGTGCATTTTAAAAACATGTGCCTGACAAATTGAAGTTATGTCAACAATAACTAGTGAAATGCTAATAGCTAAGGCAACAGCTAAGGACCCTGAGATTTATATTACCCTTTTTGTAATGTGAATGCTCTCCTTTTGTGGGAAATTTAATTAAAACACTATTTGGGGGAATTAGGGGACAGCTTTTCTTTGTTTCTATTCTTTGCTTATGATTATGACTGTTCAGCCTTTTAAGTGATGCAGAACAAATGTTAATGGTAAATTGCTGGAGTGTGATAATTGATTTCTTTATTAATAAAGGAGATTTAATGCCCCATGGAAAGCTTGATCTAACTCACTGTTAGAGATTTTGCTTTAAGAGTCATCTACAAAGTGCAGTTCTTCACCTTGAAGGGTGCTTATTCCTCTTACTAAGCATAACTGCCTTTGCACAACTGCTCATCATATGTGGGATGTGATATTTTGGAATCGCTAAGTGCTTAACGCTGTCATTAACTTCCTGTGGGATTGTGCTCAGCACTTCTAAGAGCCAGTTCTGTGGAAAATGAACCTGTTCTGCCATTAAACATGCGGATGATTAAAGTGCAAGGAGACCCACAGCAGGCTTATGATGAAGAAAAGCAGGGGGCAGGTCTGTCTTAATTTGAATGTGCATGCAATAAGCCCTTTTGGCAAGTATCCCACAGAGCACAGGAGAGACCACAGTGGAGGCCTCCAGAGGATGGGCACAGGATAACATCAGAGACTCAACGATACAGACACAGATCACCAGCCATCAATTACTGGTCACTAAAACAGTACAACCCAGAGAGATTCATAAGCTCTATCCTATCCTGTTTTAGGAGGTTACGAAGAATGTATATCCCACATATATAAAACATCACACATTTGGTGAAAACACAGAAGAAGTAACAAACACCTATAAAAAAAGCACAGTCACAACCTCCAGAAGAAGAAGAAACTGAGGCTTTGCTCCACCACTGCCCACCCAGATGCAGGACACCAAGCCTGACCGTTCTGCCATTTATCCACAGCACCTTCACCTTCACTGGACAAAACCCACTGTTTTCTGATTTACACTTCAGCACATTTTACCTCTGCAGACTCAACAATTGTACGTACAGCATTATCTTTTACTATATCTTTTAGTAAATGCATTAGAATTTTAAAGAGGTGTGTGTGTGTGTGTGTGTGTGTGTGTGTGTGTGTGTGTGTGTGTGTGTGTGTTTGTCCTCAAAGGACAAGTTGATCAGTACTGAAAAGGAAATCTAGAGAAAAATCCTTGTCCTTTCACTCCAGTATAAGTATTTCCCACACTTTGGGCAGTACCACAACAGAAAATATGGCAATAGAAATACTGGAAAGAAAGTATCTGTGCCTTCCAAACAAAACAAAAAAAAAAGTGAGAGCATTTTAAATTCAGATACTTTCAGGTGCCAGAAAAGCAACCTTTCTTGTTTACAGGTGTACTTCCAAGATGACTTTAGTACAAGCCAAGCTTTCATTCTGATAGACGTTATCACTGCCCCAGCTGGCCCGTGTGCACACACTCCAAGGCCATTTGTTTAAATCACCTCCAGCTAACAAGAGCTGATATGAGAGTAAACTAGGAAGTGTGTGAAAATTGCCTGAGGGCGATTATGAATGCTATTTAATCGATAGTTTTCCTAGAATACACCAAAGGACTTTCATAAGGGTGTCACAGAGCTATTCCAGAGACATATGTAGGATGCCAAAATGTTTTAATATGTGTAACAATATGAAATATTTATTCCCTGCTTATTACGACTTGTGTGAGAATTATTAAATCTTATTTTAGAGTTACTAATGACTCATGTCAAACATACACAAAAAATGTTAAGAATCAAAACTCCAGCTACTGCAGTTCGACATATTCTGAATAAATGGAGCCTCAAGTGCCATCTAGCGTAAACCTGACTCTACAGTTCTAGCATAAGTTTACTCCTCTCATGTTACTTAATTCCTTAACATGTCTATCAAAGGAGAAGGTGTGTTGCTCTTTTCAGTTTCTGCAGACACTAAAGAATATAGTTAATATTTCAGAAATATTATTTAACCTCAAATTCTACTATCATTAAGATAACAATTTCAGCAAGATGTTATTTTTGGTTAAATTTTCAAATCAGAAAAAGGAAAATTTCTTTAAAACTCACATATTCTGTTGTTCAACGAGAGGAGTTTGTAGCACAGGAAGGTATATTAATTTGATGTGATTGAAAGCCAAGGATTAATACAGAACTGAGAAGCCTCGTATCCTGTGACGCTCTGTCCTATGGATTGTGATGTCCAGTATTCTGCTAAGTGAAAGCAGCAGCCTCTGCTTGGGTCTCTTTTCTCTAGCCACAGAGGAACTTGCTCCCTTTAAGATCACTTCATACTTTGTTAAACGTGACTAAAATTGTTCCACAAGCTCAAAAGAATACTAAGGAGAGAATAACACAGTGCACAACTGAAAAAAAAAACAAAAAAACAAACCACAAACATGATAAGGAAACTAAGTCAATCAACTAATGCCCTTGAAGAAGAGAAGGCCGTGAATATAAATAATTAAAAAAAAATAAAAAAATAATTTAAAAAAGTCAGTTCTGATTATGCTGTGTCAGAAGTGTGGCCTGGAACTACAGCTCAGTTTCAAATGTTATCAACACTATTATACCCTACATGGTACTAGTTACTGTTTTAAGGAAATAGTGGCAGCTTGCTAAACAACTTTGAGGGAAAAGACTATTTGATATTTGAGTATTTTACTGATAACATATGATATTCATAGTCTTATATCCATTGAGAGTAACTTGGGCACTTTGCAATCACATTTTATCATTGATACATCTAGGTTTTACATCTTGCTTTCTCTTTGTTTTTACAAATGAGTGCAAAACATATTGTAAATAGGTCCATATATAACATTAAAGATAACCTAAATTACACACACGTAGAGAAAAAACTGATCAGAAAATTTACTGTTTGTTACTTAATTTCAGCATGTACAGACATGCTTTTCCGCAATAGAAAGTATTTTCTATAAAATTCACTAAGGATAGAAAATATTTCTCAATAAATCGATCTTTATTCCAAATTAGAGAAGCAGACAGGCAATGAAAGCAGAACAGGAATCAAGTACAATATTACCTACGTAATCTGCATACCAAATTTCAAGACCTTTTTTTGTCTTCATTTTATCTTGCCATATTCATACATTCCTGCCCTTATAAGAAGGCTCTGTTTGGCCTTCACCAGTCGTACAAGCAAGGGAGAAAGCCTACAAGACAGAAGGAAATGTCAGGATCTAACCGTTCATCCTGAGAACACTATTCCTACAGACCTTCAAATTTATACAATGCTTTTTGGCTGATTTCTCCTATTTCATATTATACAGCTTAAACCACATCAAGAATTTAAAATTATAACTTACCATTTGAAGTGCTTCCTGAAACAAAGCAGAAGGAAGTACAAAAGAAGAAATGTTAGTTCAACGAG
Organism: Nipponia nippon; assembly: GCF_047370975.1. Lineage (NCBI taxonomy): Eukaryota > Metazoa > Chordata > Aves > Pelecaniformes > Threskiornithidae > Nipponia > Nipponia nippon. The sequence continues at coordinate 111,848,161 of NW_028262358.1, read as the reverse complement.
CTGTGAAAGCCATGAAAAGTGTCCTGCTTCAACCCCCTGATCATAACATGTAGGTATATACAGATGTCAAAATCCAGCTGACTTCAGTGAGAGTCCTGTACTTGGAAATGCAGAAGAACCCAACTATTTTTTTGTCTTGATTAGATTTCTTCCCTTCTTTTTCTCTAATTATGTGTAAAAAATCAGAATCTCTTCCAGATTTCCTCATTGGGCAGTCATTCCTTGCTAGTGGTAGAATAGAAAGCTCTAAATCAACCAGCTTTGTGGCCAAAAGCAGATTCTAACTTAAAATTAGCAGGATGCTGCTGAAGTTTCTAAAGAGAATTGAGACATATCTACAGGTAGAATAATTATGATAATATCTCATCTCTTCATGATACCAGTAACCTAAGACTGGATTCTGAAACAGAGCTACAAAGTCATGTCACATATGAAGTGGACTAAAGCCTTTTTTGGGTACTGATGCTTTCAGCATGGGCAGACAAGAATTCATTCATGGCTCTAAATGTTATACTAGTTTATAAACATACTATTTATTCCAAATGCCAGAGTAGAAAAAAAGCATGACACATGCTCCCTGGTGTTAACAAATAGGGATTTTCTGCAGCAAACAGTTATAGTGCATGCAATCAGGTTTGCTTATAACTCTTCAGCTCTCTAAATCTGTCCTCATTACTTGCAGTGCAAAGACAGGTGGCAAATTAAAAATAATAATTAAAAAAAAAAAACAGCAATGAGGTGAGATGATTCTTTGTTTTATTTGTGTAAATGAACCAACCAAACAAGTTAAGGCATGCTACTGATAGCTTTAATTTTGCTCCTGCAAAATGTGGTGTTTTCTGGTAAACAGAAAAAAAAGCATGGTAAGTTAAAAGTTTTCCTTGTAATTTTTCCTATGGCTTCTTTACAGCAGTTTTCATGTCTGATTTAGAGAGCTAATAATTTGAAATCATCTACTCATTAACACTGCCCCTTTATGCAACCCCTAAAGTTCTCTACCGTTGTGTCACATAAAACTTATATAGCCCATTCCCCATGGAAGGAGCAGGCATAGCTGCTGTCTGAAGTAGCTCACGGATCATTTCCTATGCATGACAAGAAACTTCATTATCACCTTATTTAAGTGAAATTATACATTTCTGGACTGATCTATTTCAGTAACTAAAGGTGTCAAAATACTATTTGGTTATTGGTGTATGATATGGATGGTTAGAATTTATACTAATAACTTTATTATCATCACTACAGTGTGTATAGCATTTTTACATATGCATATAAATACATACGTGCTCTTCACCAGCTGGAGATTAATGACATTTTCTGAGCTATATAAGAAGGGAAAGTACAATATGGTGTTTTATTCCTTGCAGAATGACTTTCTCTCTCAAAGTAGGCCCAAGAGCCTTGCTAGATTTCCCATTTCTGTGAACTCTGTTATTACGAAGACTTACTAATTGGTCATATCTTCTTGAATCAGCCATATATACTGTCTCTTATTACAGCAATAGTATATATTTTTTATGCTTAGGGCTCATTACAATGTGCTGCTTTTCCTCACAACCATACCTCTTCATTATTACACCTTGTATGCTCACTGTAATTTGCTAATATTTATATTCCACTCCAGAACTCTAAACTGATAGAGTAAAATCATCATTATTGGGACACTTTGCCAAACAGAACAGTCAGATGTCCTTGTGAAGAGAAGCATTTATTTAAAAAGAAAATCTACAATGGCTAAAGAAGAAATTAAAACAAAACAAAAACAAACAAACAAACAAGCAAACAAAAACTATACTGTGCTGAATGAAAATAACTGCAATCCAAGCCAAATTCATTGCAGGCACAACTTCATTGACTTCAATGGAATTGTATCTAATAACACTAGGGATCATTTTCAACTATTGTCTTTATTTCTTCACTTAATCTTTATTTCTTCATTTAATCTTTATTTTAAAAAGATCAGAATTAAGAGAGAAGAATAAAAAAATTATAATTATTTAACATCTGGTTAAATTCTACTTAAACAGTTGCCACTATTTAACCTCCTTTACATGGTTTGGTTTTCTTTTGTTGTTTTTTTTTTTTTTTGTTAGAACTATCCCAGTTCAGTGTTAATTATGCTTATGAGTGTCAGATTAAATTGGTTCTGAAAAAATAAACATCTGAAAAATGCAATGCAGATATCCAAGAGCATCCATAGCATTCCATTTTCACCTTACCAGATCATTGCATTCATATCTTCTTGAGACTTCCTAGACCATACAGTGTTTTTTTGTCTTATAAATTAATCTTCTCTTGAAGCTCTAGATGTTCCACATTAATAAAGGTTCCAAAATAGATGAAGATGGATAAAATTGTTCTTCCTTAGACCATCATGGTCCCAGAGAATTAGTGTAAAGTTTAATGCTGCATTTAATCAGATCTGATATCTGTCTGTTGCCAAATGAGCAACTGTAGTACATCTTTCCCTGTGCTAGGTCATTCATCTGCCCTCAAGGTAACCGAGTTCAAAAAGCTACACCAAGCCAAAACTAATCCTACAAAAAGCGATAATAGTTTTCTACTGGTAGCAACTAGGCATAAGATTTCTCTCTAACATCAGATGATATCTGTTGAGTGTGTTGTGTGATGTTTCCATCTGCAGCTGCATGCTCCCATCTCTTCACATAACCACCAAGGAAACTGTGGCCTGATAATGGAAAAGACAAGAGACATTTTCAATAGCATGATCAGCTTAAACCAAACCTTCCTCTGAAAATCCAGTGAAATGTGATTTCTGAGTTTCTAAAACTAGAGACCATGATTCAAAAAGGGATTTAGAATTTAGAAAGTGGAGAAGTGATGGTTTCACTCTCAATATACACAAGTCTATTAGGACACTGAAAGGTGTCATAAAGCGGAAACACATTTGCAGACACTTTTTAAGATGTATGTCTAAATCAAGAAGTTCTAACATACCATTTTGGTGGTTCCAGTTCAAAATTAAATCTCATATATTAAATAGTTTGTTAAATATTATACTTTGAATCAAGATTATATCCTGAACAAAATATTTATTGGACAGGTACATCAAAAATAGATACACTGGTTGTAGGTTTTTTCTAGTTATTCATTGATGAGAGCCATTCTGTTTCCCTTTATTATGTATGCTATGGTTAACGTAGTTTCACTCATTTTGTACAGTAATTGAGGCTCAAAATTCACTGAGGAATACCTGTCAAGAAATACCACTTATTTTTTACACAGCTGAACATTTGCATGAGTGAAGAGAAGGAGTATTTTTTTTTAATGCTTACATTGTATATAGTTATGCTGTATTCTGTTTCACATTATACTAACCTTAAAATAGCAATTTCAGGTGGCCAAATTGGTGTTTTCTGTAACTTTTTTTTCTTGACTTCCAAAGTTGCCTTTCATTGCTGCTAATTTAAATCAGTATTTAGCATAGGAGGTCAGATCTCAGACCACACCCAAAAGGTTTCCTGCCAGACTTCAGCAGGAGATGTACATTCACCTACTTATGGTAAAATATTTAATTTGCATTAAATTAAACATCCTGATGAAAGAAGATGGAAGCCCTTAAGGTTGATGTGAAATACTGCAAAAGGTTTTTAAATTTTAGGTCAGCACATCCACAGGCTCCCATTCAAGCACATGCATATATCACTGCAATACAAATTTAAAGGCATGTATCTAAGCAAACCAGACTGCAGAAGTAACTTATCAACATTATGGACACTCATATTTTGTTATTTTTCTTCTTATCATTAACAGTATTTAACGCATTAATGGTAAGCCTTTTGTATGTTAGGGTAGTACCAGAACTTATTTTTCCCCTCTTTCCTCTTTTCCCCAGATCAGTATCAGGGGCTTACAGTGGGATTCATCTCACTGAATTTGTACCTAGGCCATAAGTTCCTTTTGTAGTCAACAGAGGGTAAAAGGGATCTCCACATTACAATTAATCTGATCTATTGAAGCTGAGGAATCTTAATTATTTTAGAAGGAGGTGTTTTACTCTCTCGGAGTACTAGGTCACATTTGGCCTTTTTGATGCCTAAAATAAGGGAAGTGGTTCTCACCACCCTTCACTAGCACAGCACACTTCCAGGTTAAGATAAAATAGAGATATTTCAATAGCGTGACTGAATCTAAATTATGGTCACAAACACCTAATACAAATCATCCATAAAACCCAAATCTACAAAAGGAATGTAAAACCTAATATCTCTTTAAATGCCTATCCCCAGCAAAGTCACCTTCAGCCTAGAGTACTTTCGTAGACTGGGACTTCTACAGACTGAAAACATTAATAACTTCCAAGTGTGCAGGTATGGAAAGTTTCAACTGTAGATTTAAGTTTAATTTTGAGTAATGGGAGATGCATTGATCAGTAAAGTTTAGTGACCCAACTACATATTTAAAGCTTGGTTTATGTTACCCAGGGTAGTCCAAGAGGGTACAAAGCAGCATGTTCATCTGCTACACAAGTCAAGGTGAAGTCACACAGCACAAAGTCTTTGCAACACAGCACTGCACCTGTTGTAAGGAAAGGGAGCTAGCTGCTTACCCTATATATTGTCATGGATTTGTAGTCCTACCAGCCTTCAGTATGATTAGAGGTTGGTAAATTCAAAAACAGCTTTTCTCACAGTGCTTGCTATAACATACAGGCAATACATTGGATTTTTTTATACAGGAACATTATTAATATAGCTGTATATATTGTCCCTGGGCAGGTCAATAAAGTTACAGGTTTCCAGCAGGACCAGAGTACCTATGAGAATGCAGTAAGTATAGAACACAGTCACAATGAGGACTGACGGCAAATGTAATTAATTAAAGAACCTATATGTAGTTGCAGTATTGTCTATGCGTATGTATAGGTGTGCACTGTTGGTCTCTAGTGTCTTTTTCACAGAGCAGGTTCACTATCTAGAGCAGCTACAGAAACTGTAGCAAAGAAAGTCATAGCATTTTTTATTTTAGGAGGTTGGTGGTGAGAATTTTGACCTTAGCTCCCCTGAAATGTGAGAGAAATACATAATACCTGCCTCTTTTGCAAATAGTAAGAACTTTTACAAGACATGAATATCAAAATCGCATAAACAGATCCATCTTATCTGAAGGTAAATCACATCTTTGCTGTGTACTCTAATGCAGATAACAGGCAGGGAATGTTAATAAGAGAATATGAATATTACCAGTGACTCAAGGGAGGGCAGCAGTTTTGAAATAGATGTGAAATAGTGTGCACATGTTAATACCTGTCCATACTGTTGGAAGAACACTGTATTGCTTACACTAAACACACAATTTTCAGCCAAAAGACCTGCCAATGTGATGTAAATGCAATAGCAGCACAATGCCAAATTTTACTCATAAAATCAATGACAACTTGCTTTCCAAGTCCTGTATCTGGCATCTGGCAGTACAAAGATGCAAAGCTTCTTTTCCCAGTTAGTTAGAGAAATCCACCTTCCCTCACTAGTTTAATTTCAAACTTAGGCATTAGCAAATATGACCTAGGAGCAAAGAAATAGAGCTTGACCACTTCTGCAAACATTTGCTTTAAACCGTAATCAAAATCACAAAACTCCAGGTGATCTATCTGCATTGTCCTCACAAACATTACGTTTTTCCCCTTATCCTTTGCAATTCTGAAGAAATGCTACTGTCCTCTTTTCATGGACATGTGCCAAGAGAAGGGGTTGGAAGAGGTAGGTAATGGCAAGAGACTGTAACAGAACTGCTCTAACAGCACATGCAGTCTACTCTACCTAGTCATCCTTACCTGCTCTTATGCAGAGGAATGAGATTAGCCTTTTTATCAAGCCCAATGGCCTAGTATTGAGAAATGGCACAGGGCCCATAGACAGTGCAGGCTGAAGTGGTTTTCCAGAAGTGCCCATTAGAGAACATGCTGACATTTTATGGAGATTATTAGAAATGCATGAATTGTGAACAGTAAATGTCAATGGAGTCATTAAGGAAGAGCTTCTACTTTGTCTTAGGACACGTAAGCAAGGAAGTCTGCTTTTATTATCTCTTGGTCTCAAGATTGGTGGTCTTCTAAACAGGCATGCCAGCTACAGATTATCCATTTATTTAACTGGGAAAAAAATGAAACAAAACCCAACCAATGTTCAAAGATTCTCACCCAGCTCTATGAGAAGCTCTTCTAATATGTAGAAACGTGTAGTTTGCAAATTCTAATTCATCTACCAAGGTCATGGATTATGAATTTTAAGCAGACTATATATCAACCCAAAATCATTCTAGGCAAATGACATCTTCACTCAGTTTGGGAATTGCTCCCAAAGTAATCGCTGACTTTAAGATTCTGTGTGAAAAATGATATGCAGATTTTTAGGAGAAAACACATCCATTTTAACTTTCCTGGGGAACTGTTAGAAGTACCTTCATGATTAAAATGAACTTGTATTTGTGTTTTTTTAACTATGAGCAGACTAAAAAAAGTTAATAAGTAAAAAAAAAAGCCATAAAACCAGATTTTTACCAAAAAAAAATTAATTTACTATAGCCATGTCTCACATAGAACAACAGTATTTAAAATATCATTACAGAGCCAAATACAAAGGGTCACCAAAGACAGACTGTACACTAACCTAACCTTAACTCTGCCATTTAGGCAAATTGTTTGTGTTATTAAGTAACAGATTTTGAATTTTACTTGTGACCTAATGCCATTCTCAAAAGGCATTAGGAATCATAAGATCAATAAGAAACTAATGATGTATGGATTTGTAACTCACTTGTGAAACTGTATTGCTCAGGGGTTTTAACTATGCTGTTGTCAGCCAACAAAGTACTATAAGTTCAAGCTGAACTTCAGCTTGAACTAGATGTTGGAATTATTTACACACATCTGCTAATGCTCTTTTATTGGCCATAACTTTCTTCCCAGAAGAAATGATTGAGAATACCATTTTATCTGGGACACATTCTTCCCCAAGCCAAGGAAGAACCAATAAACTTGTGAGCTAAACTTGATTTAGTGGCAGAACTTGTTATTGACTGAGAGGTGGCATGAGTTCATTTAAAATCTACATTGAGGGAAACATGGCATAGAAGGTACCAAAACCTCACAAACATAAAATGTTTACTCACATAAGCAGACACATTGCAAATTTGCAGAAGAAGAAAGGCTGGAAGCAGCAGTGGGAGGACACTCTGGCCAGATAAATGCTGAGCCTACAACTGTGTCACACATAGAAAAGGGAGTTACATAGGAAAGTACAGAACTATACATTGAAGGTATGTTGAAGAAAGCAGCTACTCAACAGTGAGAAGAGGACCAACTTGAGCTGTAGCAGACCAAAAAAAAACCAACCAACCAACCTAAAAAGGCATGAGCATTGCCATTAGAGCACAAAATGGACAGAAGCCTATCAAAAGGTTTCAATCAAATCCTGATTTAAACGTCAGTGTCGTGCCCCTGAAGCCTAGATGCATGCAGAACGCGCCGCTCCAATCCTCACTTCTTAGCAAAGCACGAAACGAATTTTACCATTGCATGCAATTTACCTCTCTTTTTGTAATGTATGTAAGAAGTTACTGAGTAAGGCTGAGTTCCAAAAGCAAAGATGACTCATGGGTAGTATTTGCTTTAAATATGAAGAAGTTATGGCCTGAGCAAATCAAAAAGGAACAATTTAATAATGTCATGTGTTGTGATCCTAAAGGTGCATGTGGAGACATAGGTAATGAAAAGCACAGCTTATTAGGTGAGTTATACTCAGAGGTCGCTTCATCAGTTGAATTACAAGTTTAGACTGTACACCACCATCAGGCTGAGGTTTGGTGTGTTTTGTAGGTTAGCATAACTGTAAACAAAGGAATTTACAAGTCAATTATCTTCAAAGGAAAGAATTTACAAAACCTGGGAAAGCCATATTTTTCTGGATTATTGCTCTTCTCTTCCAAACACACAGCCTAGGGAAATGATATGCAAAACATCTACAGTTAATGCGCCAATATCAACCAGTAACAGCAATGACAGAAATCAAAATCAGTAATGCCAGAAAGTTCCAAAGTCACACTTTCTCCCACAGTTTTGACTTAGCAACATTATCCATCTGTGGAGTTCCGATTTTAGTTTCTGCGTTAACTATTCACTTTCTTAATGTCTTATTGTTTATTAATAAACTCTAACAGATACAGTGCAGCCAGTTTTTAGTGCACCAGAAATGCTATCAGAAGTTCAGCTTCTAGAAATTCTCATTGCAGACTCTTCAATAGTCATAATCTTTTGAAGTTTGAGTTCATTTAACTAGAATTTATACACAGAGTTTGGGAGAAAGGGAGGTTGCATTATGAGAACGCTATACCTGTATTGCTTTCACCTACATATAAACACTGTAACACTATACAGCCTTTCTCTGAAACACGAAAGTCTACAGGGAAGTTCAGACTGAAATACTCCTTTTGAAAGGAGAAGGAAGCAAAATAGGGGAGGACGTAAGAATATATGCAAGGAATAGCTTGAATGAGCTTCCTGCTCTGCTAAATAAGTCAGTGCTGCAGCCAGTGTGAGGTAGCAACCATGTTTACACCTCTGCTGGGGAAACTGATGAGCAGGGCAGATCCAGATGACTTTTGCATCCACTGTGCAGTGAGGTGGATCTAGATAATTTGATCTTAGTTCTCCTATAGACAAAATTTTCCCTATATGAAAAGCAAGAGTTTTAAAAGAAATAAAAGGAGAAAACACAAGATCAAGGGAAGAATAGGCAGAACAGAGCACTCAGTTCAGAAGAGTGAGTGGGCCACTAAATACTCCAACACAGAAATATCAGGGTATAACTTCCACCACTTTTTTTGCAGTTCCCTATGTTTACACATGCCACATCCCTCTTCAGTACCTTCATGTGATCTCCCTCCCTGGACTAGTTACCATCCCAAAGATTGCTCCAGAAATACATTAATATCGCACAACCACCCTATGTGCAAAGGCAATTTAAACTACTTCAGGTGCAGCCAAGTAGAGCGCACACATCCCCAGGCCATCAGGTGGTCAATCAGCATGCATTTAACTTCAGCAAAGAGAAGCACTCTCCACTTGGCCAGGCCACCATATGCAGCAAGCCAGCGCTGAAGGAGGCTGCTTTAACTTCCCAGTCATGAGTTTCACCTACTGTCTGATTTGGCCAGGACTGAAAGAAAACATTGACTGTTTGCACAGGCAACCAAGCCAGCTGTGAACAGCTCTGCTATAATAATCCTCTTTATAAGTAAAAAAATAGCCTCTAAAAGTAATAAGACAACAAGTAGCATTTGAAAACCTCTATAAATAATGCATATAAATAATATCCCATAAATGTAAATTCCATTGCTTCTTGGGGTGAAACTGGAGCTGATTTTACTCATTACTCATCAACTGCTAACTCCAATGTTTATGAGCAATTTTAAATGTGAATATGTGAAGTATACAACATTTATTATATTATGCATTGAATGACATTTACAGACATCTGCTTCTGATTTTTGATTCAAGAAGGTGGTTTCTGTCAATGTGAGTTTACTGTAATATCTGCAAGATTAAAATTCAATGCAGTTGGGTGTGTTTGCCATTTTATTATTCTGTATTTCTGCCAGCCCAGACGTCTGGCTTCTGTAACAAAATCTGAGTGGAGGAGGAGTGTACAAAAATGTCATAGTGAGTTTTAGAGAAAATATAGACAGGGCTAAATATCAAGGCCAAACTCACAGGCAAGGGACAAATACTATACATGAATGTATGAATTAAGTCTCACCGGAGTTTCCATCATGCATCTATTTTTATCATGAACGCTGCCAGTGATCTAGCAATCATTTTCAAGAATGCTCTGAGATGGTTTCAGCCCTTCCTGTCCAATCACTTGTAGGTAGTAATGATATAAAATTGCTTCTCTTTTTTTAAGTGCCACTGCCTCTAACATCCCCCTCACCATATTGTCTACATTTAGCTACTGACAAAGAACTAAGAATCAGGGATACTGGTTTTGATACTGAACAGCTTATCTGAATTTTGTGTTTACTTCTAGCATTATAAGCAATACTTTACAGTTTTTACCAGCATTTCTCAGTTATTGAGGTTTAGATGAAAAGAAGATACCTGAAACTGAGCCATGACCCTACTGAGCTATTTATTAGGAGGAAGGTTAGTAGTATATACTTTATTAATAGCTTCCAATTTCTAGAGAAGAAATTATAAAAATGTGAAATAGATTCTCTTGATTTTAATTAATTTTAATTTATTAAAATTGTTCCATTTATTAAACCTCTACTATATTGTACGATCTGTTATATAAGTGCAAATATATTGATTGAATCACATCCTCATCATGCACTTTCACTCTTAAAAATGCATCACTCAGCTGCCACAAAAATATGCACTATTACATATGCAATGCAAGCCATGCACTGTTGAATTGATTTGTTATAATAAAGGCCCTCAAGCCTGAAGCCCACAAAAAAAAATCCAACATCAAAAGGTATGACAGAATGAAAAGCCAGCTGGTATCAGTCATTATATCTGACTTTTGCCATGGATACATCTGTGAGAAGACAGACCTTGTTTTGAGAATTCATCTATACTTCTTATTGTGTATAAATATTATTAGTGTTGGCTCATAAAACAAATGCTAATTAAAACAGCTGAATTAAAAAAAAAAGGTAAGGGGAATCTATTCTGCTTAATCTGCATGGATGATTTTGTGACTAAATCTTAGGCACTTCAGAAAGAGTTCTTTAAAATCAGTACTTAAAGTCACAGTCAGTCAATGAAGAGACGTAACTTTGAAGCTCATTATAAGAATATGTCTGCCTACATCGGGGCTGGGACGTCTCACCTACCTTTAGCTATTCAGTAGTGAGGAGACTTGCCTATGCCAATGAATTAGGGTTAATTTGCAGTCAATGGAGAGAAAAGGGCAGATTGTGGCCCATAGATTAAATACCATCTGTCTCTTTAAGATTAATTGTTCCCTAAAAGAAACTGTTTCTCTCCAATGTCTGTAACACAGCCCAGATTACTAGCTTAGACTAGACCCTTAACCTTAAATGGCTATAAACACTTGAGATGAGTTACATCCTAGGTGCCCAGGACCTCTTTGGGTAATCACCTACTGCTCTCCATTTGTTATGCAGGGAATGAGATCTATTGTATTAGGGCAACTGCTTCATTTGGTGCCTAACAAAGTTTCTCAGGTAAGGAAGCTAAATCTCAAACAATATTTTTTGGAGCTGCCAAGCCATATTAAAATCTGTGCTGGTTGTGCTGCATTTCTTACGCTTTGGTGAGCATAGCTCCATTTCAATTTCATTGATAATTCCAGCAAGACTCTTCCCCTCTGAAGCTGTTGAAAACCAGACAAATTCACTGTTTTTTTTCTCATAGTGTTTTCTCTTCAAACTCATTTGCTGTAGTTTTAGATTACAAAGAAATAATTTTAAAATGTATCCCAGCATACCAGTGACAGACTAACCGATTTAACATTTTTTAAAGTATATTATTAAAACTATATCCTCCAGGACTGTGTTCCTCACAAAAGCTCCTTGACTGAATGTGTACACTCATTTCCAGCACGGAATATAACTTATCATATACGCAGCAAACTATCTCCTTCGGAGGCCTATATTAAGTAAAGCATGTTTACTTCTCTCTGTCCCTTCCTTTCTTTTTTCCAGCATTCAGTATTCTTTTTTCCATTTACACAGTGAAGGATGCACACCTATTTGGTGCTTCGACTTACCGCTGTACGTGGCAAGAGTGCAATATATCTGATTAAATGTAGACATCTACACTTTAACTAATCACTTCAAGTTCTTTTTCTGGTCAAGAAAAAAGAATAGGTACGTTTAGTGCACAATTGTTCTCAAAATGACTATTTCTCTCCCTTGACTGTAATGAGAATTCAGGGAGACTAGCTCAAAGGCAGACAACTACTCTGTAGATCAGTGTATTTGCTGAAGTGGACCTCACACACAAAGTCTCTCAAGAGGAAAGAAATGTTTTCCCTGTCTCTCAGTGTCACACAGGATTCAAAAGAATATTAGTCCTAGTGGTGTGGGTTAACCCGGGCCAGCAGCTCAGCTCCACACATCCACCTTGTGATCTTTATTATGCTAAACTCTTCTGGTCACTTGACTGCCAGACATGCTAATCAGAGGGAGATTTCTTTTTTCTTAGTACATAATAAGCAAATGGGCTGGTATTCTAAAAAGTCAACAAATGTACTAACCTGTACCTTTCAAGAAAAATAAACAGCAAATTTGTATTCTCTTGCATCCTTTGCCACTTTTTTTTTTCTTGCATTTCCCTTTTTTAGAGAGGATAAAGAGGAAGAAAAGTACATAAAGAACATGGAAAGAAAATAAGAGGAAAAGAACTACTTCTAGAAAAATACTAAAATAAAGTGCTGATCTTTTTCCATAAAGAACTGCCATGTTTTGTCCAGTTCAGTTGTAATTTCAGCTTTTTTTGCTTTCCCTTAGCTTCACTTAAAGCCAGCTCCCCAAATGATTGCTTAATGATTGATATAACTAATAAATTAAAAAGCATGAGGTGAAATAAGACAGACGAACAGATTGAATCTTATACTTATTTTCATCAGGAACTACACTAAAAAACTTAAAACCGCATGTCAATTTTGTTCTAGTTTCTGTCTTGAATCTCACTTTGTGGCTAAAAGTTAATGTCCTTTTACTGAGTACACTGTGTTCTGAATTAGATGACTTAACTGTGATTGAATCCAGAATAATCATGAATTATTTTCAGCAATGTTTACACCTTTTCTGTTCCAAGGAAAAACTCAGCCATGTCTGTATAGTAAGTTGTGCAGTAATTCATATGTCCATTACTCAAAGAATTTTAAAATTGTATTTATTTGAAAGGTGTATATCACAGTCAGTTACAGTTCAGTATATAATTTTACCTCTAAAATAATATTTTGGAAAACAGAGTAAGATTTTTATCTATCTATCAAATTATATTTCCTTATTACACTGACATATGACATATATCAGTTTCAGGCACCAAACAGGTGCTAAGGACTGCTTACTTTGATTTTCTACAGCTGGATGTGAAAGAAACCTATAGATCATGTAATGCTTAGGGACATGGTTTAGTGGTGGACTTGGCAGTGCTAGGTTAACAGTTGAATTTGATGATTTTAAAGGTCTTTTCCAACCTAAGCGATTCTATGGTTCTATGATTCTATCATCTAATCTCTGTCACCTGGTTATTATTCTGACGATGCCTAAATGTGCTGCTTGTGGATTCTCAAATACAACCTACTCAGAAAAACTCAAGCATAGACCTTTCGTTCCTTCACCTGCAAATGCCTTATACAGTCACAGAGATACTGTCATTCCTGCATGCTTCATGTTAGTCTAAAATCTCAAGTAGTCCACTTCAGTCCAGCTGCAATGTCAGACCATTTATAGCTTTACTGTGGCTATTACTCCTCTTCTGCCGTATCATACTTTTACTCTCTTGAAATTTGTGGTCAAGCGTATTCATCCTCTGAAAGCTATAGAGAAGTTCTGAACTAAAGGTGCAAAAACCCCCAAGTTTTTAAAAACATTTTAGCATTATACAAAAATACATGCTACATATGTGTACTTACTTTTTTTTTAAGCCTTTTACTTAAATAATTCAATGGCTGTCTTTTTGAGTCTACATATTGAGCCATTAGCATTAAGACAAGTATGTGCATCATGCTTCAGTATGCATTAGATAAGATCTGTTATGAATGAAGAAGGTAGTAAATTTTTCATTTAGAGCATCAGTACCAGATGACTTTATTAAATTACTTCAGCAATAAGAAATCAGTGTCATCCCATGTTACTTTTATCTGAAAAGCAAAACAATACTACACCAACCTATTTTTCAGCAGTGAAAACTTGCATTTCCACATGCTATTCTTACTTTTCTAAGACATCTTACTTTTCTAAGACATTGTGGCACTCCAATTTGGACTCATTATCTTCTCAAACTCTACATGAAAGAACATGATTCCACTAATTATCCACCTACATAACGTGAAGCCCATGTGCAATCATAGTAAAACATAAAGCAATACACAACCAAAAGTGTTCAATTATGTGTGCAAGTGTTTCTGACAGCAGGATCTTCAAATAATATTTTTTTAATAATAAAATTCCATGTCCAGCTTTGCACTGTATAGGTATCACTCATAAAGGCATAAACATAGAGGTAGACCTGAAACCACACCAAGCATTTTGTGAGCTGAGAAATAATCAACATATCTGGCAAAGATATGGAGAGGTAGGTCAGCATTTATGTAAACACTCTATGTTTTCCCACAGAAGTATTAATATTTGCAAACTGTTACGTAGCTTGCCACAAGTGATCAGTTCCTTTTCATTATTGTGAAGCATTGTAGCCTGCCTGCTGAGTTCAGGAAAGGTGATAAGCCAGAAATCAGGTAAAACCGTAACTCCAAATCAAATCTGTTCCCTGGCAAATGTGAGCAGACAGGAGGAGAATAATTTGCCAAAGGGATTCTAGATATCTACAGAGCCAGGTGCAGGTTAGTTTTGCCCATTCTGCAAGATGATGGGGCATATTGAAGGTCTGGCTGTTAAATTTGTTAGCCAAAAGTTGCACCTGAGTCTTAGTGAGACAAGATGTGCGCTCTAGATGTGGAAACATTGTGCTTCCTGGACAGGAGTGGCTTGGCTGCTGCAGATGGAGAGGCACTCCTTGCCTGCCACCTCACCACAGACGGATTTCTTGGGGAAAGGGCATGGGGTCCGGATCTCAGCAGCTTTTCCACATGATTTCAGGTCACTTCTGAACAACTCACCCCATGTCTCTGAGGGTCAAAAACCAGGCAGACCTGACAGTGTTTTCATTCCTGCCTGAAGAATGATCCCACAACTCTTGGGACATCATTTGATTTTTCCTGGTTTCATCAGACAGGGAAGAGGCAATGCTGCCTTTCTTGTTCACAGTGTCATTTAGTCTGTA
This sequence comes from Nipponia nippon, assembly GCF_047370975.1. Classification (NCBI taxonomy): domain Eukaryota; kingdom Metazoa; phylum Chordata; class Aves; order Pelecaniformes; family Threskiornithidae; genus Nipponia; species Nipponia nippon. The sequence continues at coordinate 111,833,160 of NW_028262358.1, read as the reverse complement.
TCTTAGTGACATGAGGGATAAAACAAAGGCAATAACTAATTCATTACTTCATAATATAGCAGTGTTTGGCTACACTGACCTCATGCAAACATGCTGGATAATATTGGATCTCTTTAAATTAAGCCAGGTATGGTTGTAGTCTTGCCAGAGGAGAAAAGGGGCAAGATGTATTGCTTGACCCAAGCAGGTGAAGAGTGGGGACTCCTTCACATCTCCAGCTGCTCCTCTTTCCAGACTTAAAGAAGGATAAAGAAGCTATGATAAACATTGCCTGACTATTCAGGTGCCTTCTGGAAAGGAGTTTTCTTTAAATTTTCCTGCCAGATTGTGTCCCAAACTAAATGCTAACTGTGTGATAGTACTCAAAACTGCCATCAGGAGGGAAAGAAATTAAGCTGAAGCAAGATGTCAAAGAAAACAAAATGAAATAATTTTCTTATGTTATTTCACAGATATCTAATTATTACTGTGTTGTAGGTTCATATGAAACTATGATTACTTCTCATACTAAATCCAAAACACAACACTATGCCAGCTAGTAGGAAGAATATTAACTCTATCCCAGCCATAACAAAGACAGCTGGGTAAAAAACTGGCTGGATGGCCAGGCCCAAAGAGTTGTGGTGAATGGAGTTAAATCCAGTTGGCAGCTGGTCACAAGTGGTGTTCCCCAGGGCTCAATATTGGGGCCAGTTCTGTTTAGTATCTTTATCAACGATCTGGATGAGGGGCTTTGGAGATATTTAAAAAACATGTAAATGTGGTGCTTAGGGACCTGGTTTAGTGGTGGACTTGTCAGTGCTACGTTAATGTTTGGACTTGGTGATCTTAAAGGTCTTTTCCAACCTAAATGATTCTATGATTCTATGATACTCAGTGAGGTGCTGGAGAGTACTGACTAGTGGGCTTTAGAGCAGAGGTACAAAAACTGGGCTGTCAGTGATAAAGTAGACCATAATTATGCCAGTGATGGTATTTATATGTATGTAGTGTAACATATATATACTGTCTATTGATTGCTTTACTTTTACTTATCTGTTCATGTGGGTGATGTGGACTGACAGATTGCACAGCTATTGCACTTTAACATCCCAGTGAACAGACCATCACTTTTCTGACTCTTACATCTTGTGGATTAATTCTTAATAACCATTTTGCAGAAACCAAATTCTTCCCTCTTGAATGAAAAGAGGCAACAGCTTGTCTTGCCAGGAAGACGTTTTCATTAGAGCAAGGCTGAGTAGAAATTGTCTTTTCCAGAAATTGAAGACTATTACTATCTCTTAGTGCAAGTACCAGGAACTTTTAAAATCTTTTCTCGTCCAATGTAAATAGGTAGCAAGATCTATAGCTTTGGAGTGGGGGAGATGTTGTTCATTTTAAACTTCACATATACCAGTGTTTCTCTGCATATGTTTTCTCCCTCTGAGGCAGGACAAAATAAAGAATATGAAAGATCTTTTTTGAATTATCAGCTCACATATTGATGTTAAATGACTAAAATGATGTAAGAGTCTATGGAGAATATTACAGAACCCAAAAGGGGAAAACTATTTCATTCTACTCAGCAGTCCAAATGTTGTGATTTTTTTTTCCATAAATTCATATGTTTTGATGTTTTTTCAATTTGTATCTTTATAATAGCTTTCCATATTATTGCAGAGCTCTTTACAGATTAGTAAATAGAGGAATATGTCAATCAGAATTCAAACTCTTCTTATAATCAAGAAGTTTATTAATATAAGAAGGCTGTTTTAGCCTCTACAGAAGAGAAAGTAATTTTAGTGATAATACAAATATTTGAACAAAAGTTTTGCATTTAAATTGCACTTAGTACGCGACATTTCAGTCTTAGTGAAAGGAAAGAGAGTTTTGCTATTAGTTTCTAATGCTGACATGACTTTAACCACTGTACTGCACTGACATATTTATTATGATAGGTAGGATGCATAAGTAGTGAATGACATAGCCACAGGCTCATTTTGGTATTTCTAGTCATTATATTTAGCTCAAGTATGACAAAAAGGCAAGCAAACAACTGTGGAGTTCTATGCCAACCCATAATTGCACTACAGTAAAACTGTTTTTAGGTTGTTTAGTGTTATAAACTTCAAGCAAGAGAATGAATGTGGTTTAGGTGTGGCAAAATACATTTCGAAAAAATTGAAACTCTTATAAGGCTGTGATTTATTTTTACTTGAGCTGTGATTTAAAGCACACCATTCAGCCAAATATGAAGAACATGAAGAATGGCACAATTTGGGCATATATAAATCAGATAGCACTCAGTACCTCTATGCTGTAAATTTAAATATATTTTCCTCTGCAAACTTTTAATCTATATTAATTTCTATGAGAGATGAGCCCAAGTGATGCATTTGGGATGTGGATTTGGACACATTTCCTCCTAAATTTTAAGGCTGACATCTGCGCATGAGAATGGGCTGATTTTTTGTGCTAATTCTGAACTTCCCACTTTTACAGCCTCTTTGTTTATTCCTTTGTTACTGTACAACCCCACTTACAAAGTGTTGCTGTTCTTTTAACATTTTATAGAGTCTCCATTGTGCCTTTGAGAGTATTTTGGGTTGTTTTCTTTCTTCCCTACTCCAGTCTCTGAACTATAGGAGGTTTGATTGCTATGCCTTATCAAGAAGTTCTTTCAGAATGAGTATTTCCTATTTTGTCTGAACCTGTATATGTTTGCACAAGGGATTTTTACTCTTGTAGTATACTTCTTGTATAATAAAACTAAGAAGTATTAAGGAGAACTCTTCAAATTCTACTGCTTCTGATACCACCTGATTGGTTTCTCTCCTACCTATCAGATTTTATTCTTTCATCAATGTAATTCTCTTGCTGTCATAGAATCATAGAATCATGGAATCATAGAACGGCTTGGGCTGGAAGGGACCTTAAAGATTATCTGACTCCAACCCCCCTGCCATGGGCAGGGGTGCCACCCACTAGACCAGGTCATCTCAATGATGTATTGCCTGTGTGATCTGTAGTAAGTAGCTTTTACATTGTTGTAGTATTCTAGATTGCTTACCTTATCTATTGATATTTTCTCTATATTACTGTTACGGTGAAGTTGTGACTTTGCAGAATTCTTTTGTCATGATTGATAGAAGACCAATAAGGAGTCAGAGATTCTCAGACAGATTACACTGTTGATAATTAATCCTAAGAACCTTTTTTCGGACAACAAGGTCAGCATATATCTGAAGCATATGGCTGAACTTAAAAGTTGTAAAGAGTTATTTCAAGAGAGGACAGAAGTATAAAGACTTGAAAGAGTGGAAATTATGTACTCTTTTCGATGAGTACTTTTTCTGAATCGCAAAACCAAAGGAAAATTACCTGTATATAACTTAGAGGTGTTTAGAAATAAAGTTAAGATCAAGTAACTATTTCCTCTTAGACCTAGATGGTAACATTTTCAGAGCATTAAAGTGGGTCTTCATGTCTACAGTCTGAATTGGATGAACTTCAGGTACATAAATTCAGCCCTGAGATCCTGAAAAATCCTTCCCTGTTGTTGCCTAACACAATATATTTGCTAATAACTTCCTTAGACATCTACTTTGTATCTATTTTACAGCATCTTAATCTTGACAACACATGGCTTATGTGGCAAAGTTTTGGTAGTGAGGGGGCTGCAGGGATGGCTTCTATGAGAAGACACCATAAGCTGCCCCCATGTCAGACAGAGCCAGCCCAGACGGCTCCAAAACGGACCTGCCGCTGGCCAAAGATGAGCCCACAAGCGATGTGACAACATATTTAAGAAAGGTTAAAAAAGGCTCCACAGCAGCTGTGAGAGAGAGGAGTGAGAAAATGTTTCCCTGCAGACACCAAGGTCAGAGAACAAGGAGGGGGAGGAGGTGCTCCAGGTGCCAGAGCAGAGATTCCCCTGCAGCCTGTGGGGAAGACCATAGTGGTGCAGGTTGTCCCCCTGCAGCCCACAGAGGACCACACTGGAGCAGATATCCACCCTGCAGCCCGTGGAGGACCCTATTCTGGAGTAGGTAGATATACCTTGAAGGAAGCTGCCGTCCCTGGAAAGCCCATGCAGAAGCAGGCTCCTGGCAGGACCTGTGGCCCATGGAGAGAAGCCCACGCAGGAGCAGGTTTTCTGGCAAGACATGGGGAACCCATGGTTGAGCAGTTTGTTCCTGAAGGACTGCACCCTGTGGAAAGGACCCATGCTGGAGTAGCTCTTGAAGAACTGCAGCCTGTTGGTAGGACTCATGTTGGAGCAGCTTGTGAAGGACTATCTCATGGGAGGGACTCCACACTGGAGCAGGGCAAGAGCTCTCCTGAGGAGGAAGGAGAAACAGAGACAACGTGTTATGAACAGACTGCAACCCCTATTCCCCATCCCCCTCAGCTGCTCGGGGGGGGAGGTAGAAGAGTTAGGAGTGAAGTTGAGCCTGGGAAGAAGGGAAGGGTGAGGGGGAAGGTGGTTTTAGTTTTAATTTCTCACTATCCTACTGTTTTACAATTAATTGGCAATAAATAAAATTCATTTCCCCGAGTTCAAGTCTGGTTTTACCTGTGATGATAATTAGTAAGTGATCTCCCTGTCCTTATCTCAAGCCATGAGCTTTTCCATAGCATTTTCTCCCCGTCTTGTTGACGGAGGGGGAGTGATAGAGCAGATTGGTGGGAACCTGGCAGTTAGTCAAGGTCAACCCACCACACATGGCAACACAGTACCTATCTCATTCCCAAACATCCCACATGCCCAAGAGTGCATTGCTACATCTCACATCTGCTGAGTGCGAGAAGGATCAAATTTGGGGCACCTAAGATAAATGACAAGTATATCTCCCCATTGGTAAATCCAACTATTTTTCAAAGCTAAGTCAGTCCAGCTTTGAAACTTCTCTTATTTCTTGTAAAGGTAAAATAAGCTAATTCTCACACACTTATTCTCCCACTATTTTTGTAAAATTAGTTTGGGTCCTGGACATTAGTAGTATGGTATGTTAAATGGTACCACAGCCCTCTGTGAAGCCTGAAAAAAGTGCGCAATGTAGTGCTGAATCACTCTGGCAGGCAAAACTTTAAACTATACTCAGAATATATGGGAAAACCAGACCAGTTTTCTGACTGACTGCTAAGAGAAAGGTACCTCTGAAGGGATGGCCAAGTACAGTGAAGTTCAAGGAGGAAATTTAGCCAGAGGCTTATATTGTAGTTATTTTTTTTACATTGAGTAATCTTAACATCTCTATGAGGTATATTGAGGCTGTATTAGTCTTTTACATACTAAGAGCATGGAATGTAAATAACTTTGGATCTCTAGAAACTGTGGTAACTCTTTGCTTAAACCTATATTTATATTATAAATGTAGGTACAATTACTATGCTGATGACTAATTTTCTTGTACAGTTGCTCAAAAAATGTACGAATAGTCATTAGCCATAGAAAAATTCAAGAGTGACTGGGGGGAGGTGTGGTGTGTATCAACAAAATCTGTCTTCCTTTCACCACTTTCTTTATTATAGAAAAATCTAACCTATTTAAAAAAAAAAAAAAGGCTGAGAATCTGATATTACATGGTAGTAACTGTGAGAGATGCTTTCCACTCTGTGCACTTTCAGGCCACTCTGCTGAACAAAACAGATAGCGTTTGTTTCAGAGTAAATGAGTGTATCATAATTGCCTGAGACTTTAATTTGATCTTAGATGAAGTGCTCGATAGAAACTCTAAATCTTCCAAAAGACACTTAAAAATGACAAGTGTTATTAAGGTTTAGTGGGAAACAATGCTATAACTGATGTTGGTTCTCATTTTATGTATCTTAGTCCATCGGATAGATAGAGATTATGCATTTTACTTGAGGCTCATCAGCTTTGCTCACATACAGATTTCTTCTAGCTCAAACCTAATATAGGGTAGAAGCGAAACGTTAGATAGAAAGAAGACTTTTATAGACTGTATTCTGATTTCTAACTTGCAATTTGAGAGATAAAAATAAATTGGCATAAAGATAGAGATTAACTTCACCTATTCTAAAAGCAGAACATTTTACAACCACTAAAAAAAAAGAAGTTATTGAAATGTGGGTAGATTAATATATATTCTGTTTAGCCATCTGTTATATTTTGATATATGAGAAAATGTTTAATTGTGGTTAGAAAAATCTCCTATGCAATATTTAAAATAAATTATCAAGGGTATAGATTGAGTCAGATAAAAAAAGCAAGGGTATCTAGAAAAGCTAACATAGTCTTGAAACATTCTTTTTCACTTGCCAAATTTATTCATGTCAGATCCAAATCTCAAAATCATCACACAAGTAAAACATACAATGAATCTGCAAAGGTTTTCCCCAATAAGACAGAGAAAGGTTTTTTTTGGACTTTGGGCCAGAGGAATATGGAAAGGACAGGAACAAGAGATAGGACCGTAAAACAATACGAACTTCGATAATGTTCGCCAAAAGGTAACTCACCTTTTCTGGAAATTGATAGAGAAATGCATGCACATAACAGAAAAGGTGTTCTTCTGCCGTACTATTTCAAAAACTGTCCTGCACTTTTAAAGCTCTAGTGATTTCTTTTAAAAAGCTCTTCACTACTGCATTATGTACAAAATCTTTAATATCTTCTTTGGTCTCTTTACATGCTATTACAAAACATAAGGGAAAGGAGAGCAGAAGTTGGGTTGTGAATTACAGTTTAAAAGAAAAAATTGTTACAATGAAAAATGTTGTGAAACTTTCATATGTAAAAAAAGTCCTCAAAACGTTGTCTAAGTTGTACAGATGAACCACAGAGATTCTGAAGCCTTTTGCACATTGCTAAATTGCACAAGCCTCAGAGTAACCCTAGAGGCCTTAAGCCACAATTACTGTTTAATTTCTTTTGGCTTAGAGAAAGAGAGGGCAAGTTATCTTCTATTGATCTTAACCAGCAATAAGTTAGCTCACCATCAAGGCCATTCTCATCCATCTCTGTTACATTCAAAAAGAAAGTAGTGTTTAGTCTTTCCACACTGCATAGCTGGATAGATATTATGCCAAAGTCCAAGTAGAATACTCAAGAAATTCCTGATGTCTTTGCTATTCTTGCATCTATTTACAGTCCAAGCCCAATCCTTGGATTGAGCAGGAATTCTCTTCTTTATGGCCAATGCATTTATTATCCTAATAATGAACAATTATAGAGATACAACTGTTCAAAAGGACCTTGGAATTATGGCAATAACATTCTTCCATTTTTGCAGAACCCGTGTATTTAATGCTGTTGTCAGCATAAAAGTGAAAAAAATAATATTAATAGGAGCACACTCACTGGAATTAGAAAGTAAGTGGTGCCATATCTATTATACAATCGAATTACTCAGTGCAAATATTAAGTGCTCAGCTACTGCTGACACTATACAAAAGCAGGAAATCAAAGGTGAAATAGATAAATACCTTTTGTCTCCTAGTTATTGAGTACAATAATAAAAGATTAAAATGTAATTTAATGCAAATGGTAAGTTGTGCTATGAATCATTCTTTAGAAGCCAAAGTTATGAAGAAATTAGACTAGCACTGGAGGTCAGAAAAAATACAGAAGTTAGCTCCCTGCATGGTGGTAATTCCCCTTCTTCATAACCATACAGAAGCCTTGAACATAAAAACACTCCTCTAATTCCCAGCACAGTCCATGACAGAGCATCATAGTTATACCTTGTACACACTCACGGTACACACATTTGTTCCCCTCCTGCATCCTTTTTCAGTGGCTTAATTTTATGTAGCCAAAGTAGAGGCCTGTTACACCCATAAAGTAGAAGCAAATTAAGCAAGATATAATCAATATTTCCTTGCCTTAAATCTAAATATAACCACACTAAACCAGCATAATCAGCAATAGTGTATAATAATTATATCACAGTGTAATAATGCATTTCATAACTCTAGTGCATAATCATTTATATATATATCTCATTTACATATAAATCTTTTATATATAAATCATTTGTATATAACTATTTATATATGTCATTGTTGTATACACTAAAACAATAGTGTATAATCATTTTATTACACTGTAATACTATTAATTGCATTTTGTAACACAGCTAAGCATAAATATATAGATAATATGTACTATATTCTAATACTTGTTGACACAGCTGCAGTCAGTATCTGTGTTTCAACTTACCTGATTTGGGACATCACAGTTCTGATCTTCATCCAACCTCTTAACCCAAGCTCTGACAAAATACCCAATACAAGAATAATGACCTTCTTTTCTTCTTTGTACTTAGATCACATAGTCCACTTACACTTTGGCTGTACTGTTCTCACACTGCTGGAAGCATCTTTCTGATAGTTGCTGTTACTCTCCTTTTACAATGTAGTAACTGTAAAATAGAACTGATATAACACCACTGATGGATAAAAATGTTGAAAAATACAATCAAAAAACTCCACATCTATTAGTCATGGAAAGGGTAAATTAAAAAAATCTCATTAAATAAAAACACGATGTTTGACATTTCTGAAATCCATGTTTCCTTATTGTTTTATCTTCCTATCTTGTGTTAATGTAAACATAGCTTACTCATAGAATCATAGAATCGTTAAGGTTGGAAAAGACCCTTAAGATCATCGAGTTCAACCGTTAACCTAGCACTGCCAAGTCCATCTATACCATGTCCTTGAGCACCACATCTATCCGTTCTTTAAATACCTCCAGGGATGGGGACTCAACCACTTCCCTGGGCAGCCTGTTCCGATGCTTGACCACCCTCTCAGTGAAGAAGTTTTTCCTAATATCTAACCTAAACCTCCCCTGGCGCAGCTTGAAGCCATTTCCTCTCGTCCTATCACTCATTACTAGGGAGAAGAGACTGACCCCCACCTCGCTACAACCTCCTTTCAGGTAGTTGTAGAGAGCAATAAGGTCTCCCTCCAGCCTCCTCTTCTCCAGGCTAAACAACCCCAGCTCCCTCAACCACTCCTCATAAGACTTGTGCTCCAGACCCTTCACCAACTTTGTTGCCCTTCTTTGGACATGCTCCAGCACCTCAATGTTTTTCTTGTAGTGAGGGGCCCAACACTGAACACAGTACTTGAGGTGCGGCCTCACCAGTGCCGAGTACAGGGGCACTATCACCTCCCTGGTCCACCTGGCCACACTATTCTTGATACAAGCCAGAATGCCATTGGCCCTCTTGGCCACCTGGGCACACTGCTGGCTCATGTTCAGGCGGCTGTCAACCAACACTCCCAGGTCCTTTTCTGCTGGGCAGCTCTCCAGCCGCTCTTCCCCAAGCCTGTAGTGTTGCATGGGGTTGTTGTGACCGAAGTGCAGGACTCGGCACTTAGCCTTGTTGAACCTCATACAGTTGGACCCGGCCCAACAATCCAGCCTGTCCAGGTCCCTCTGTAGGGCCTTCCTATCCTCCAGCAGATCGACACTTCCACCCAACTTGGTGTCATCTGCAAACTTACTGAGGGTGCACTCCATCCCCTCATCCACATCATCAATGAAGATACTGAACAGGACTGGCCCCAATACTGAGCCCTGGGGAACACCACTCGTGACCGGCCACCAACTGATTGGACTCCATTAATCACCACTCTCTGGGCTCGGCCATCCAGCCAGTTTTTAACCCAGCGTAGAGTGCACCCATCCAAGCCATGTGCAGCCAGCTTCTCCAGGAGAATGCTGTGGGAGACTGTGTCAAAGGCCTTACTAAAGTCCAAGTAGACAACATCCACAGCCTTCCCCTCATCCACTAAGCGGGTCACCTTGTCATAGAAGGAGACCAGGTTAGTGAAACAGGACCTCCCTTTCATAAACCCATGCTGGGTGGGCCTGATCCCTTGGTTGTCCCGCACTTGCTGCATAATGGCACTCAAGATGATTTGTTCCATGACCTTCCCCGGCACCGAGGTCAGGCTGACAGGCCTGTAGTTTCCCAGATCCTCCTTCCAACCCTTCTTGTAGATGGGTGTCACATTTGCTAGCTTCCAGTCATCTGGGACATTCCCAGTTGACGAGGACTGCTGATAAATAATGAGTGGCTTAGCCAGCTCTTCTGCCAGCTCCCTCAGTATCCTCGGGTGGATCCCATCTGGCCCCATGGACTTGTGCGCATCCAGGTGGAGGAGCAGGTCGGTGACTGCCACCTCTTCGACAACTGGGGCTTCATTCTGCATCCTACCTCCATCTCCCAGCTCAGGGGCCTGAAAACGCCGAGGATGACCAGTCTGACTATTAAAGACTGAGGCAAAGAAGGCATTAAGTACCTCTGCCTTCTCCTCATCCTTCATGGAGACTTGGGCTTTTTATTGTTGGTAAATAACCACTTTCTCTACCTGAATCCAAAATAAGATTTTGTTGTAAAGTGAAACTATGTAGATAAGTATGTAGCAGCTTTAGAAAATATGATATTCTTTGATTCACCAAAATACACCTGTTAATCACTGGCATGTCCCTCTGCATCATTCTAAAAGTTGTCTAATCATCTTCCTCTCCTTCCAATATTTACACAGGAATCCCTTGCATGAAGATATATTACCAATATGAAAACGAATTCAGATATACCTTTCTCTATGAATTATTCAAATCAAAAATGCTTGCAAGCTGTCAATATCCACAAACTCCATGTAACTGGAATGAAGTTTTGATTGACCTCTTGGACTGAGATTAAGGGAAACAAAGTACTTTGTAATTCAATTATGCAGGACTGAAAATCTTATTGTAGACCTTCGACATTTAGTTAATTGGAACAAGTTAGGTGAATATTTTGTTTCCTTTACATCCAGTGTTCAGTCTTGACTTTTCACAGAATGTGAAAGTACCTGACTGTTAGATCTTAGTTACTCTTCACTCTGCAAATGTACCTATATCCATACAGACAGATATGTATTTATATTTACCTCTTATTGGTATGCAAGAGTATATGAACATGGATACAAATATATTGAGAGGCAAGCAGAGTAAAATCAATTTAAATTGGGAGACCAGGAACCATCTCTTTTAGAGGAGAAACTGGCCATAAAGAGGCATTGATATAATCATGAGATCATGGGACAAAAGTAAAAGTGGATTCTAGATAAGAACAAGTTTGGAAATCATTTGAAAAGGAATAGTTTAACTCAGAAATGTCTCAAGAAAAACACAGTCTCTAAATTATTTTTTTTCAAGATTATGAATACAATCCTGAGGAAATTTGTGAAATATATAAAGACCATTTCATAAAAAATTTAAGTCATATCAGAAATGATATGGTGATTTCTCCGTGATGTTATAAGTACCCTTCTAGGTACCCCTCTGTTACTAACATGCCTTCTGATAGAAAAATGTCAAAGGAAGGGTGACTTTGTAAGTCATTGGGTGCCTAATACTCCTATTATAACTGTAGATACCTTTTCATGGAGTTTGGTTTGGTTTGTTTTTTTGTAGGAAAGTGGGAAAAAGAGTTTTACTGTGTTTGTAAAAGACAACATTCAATCTTAGAACTTGTGATGTGTCTCAGTTTGCAAAACTGTTAGTGTTATGACATAAATTTTGTTCATGAAGAGCAATCTTACTTGGATTGCTCAACACTGTAGATATTAACTAGCTACTGGCATCAGGATCCTGAGAGGAGAGAGCAAGGCAAAAAGCAAGATCACAGTGCTCGGCTTTAGGAGAGCAGACTTTGGCCTCTTCAGGCATCTGCTTGAAAGAGTCTTGTGGGATAAGGCCCTGGAGGGAAGAGGGGCCCGAGAAAGCTGGTTGATATTCAAGGATCACCTCCTCCAAGCTTAAGAACAGTCCATCTCAATGAGCAGAAAATCAAGCAAAAATGCCGGGAGGCCTGCCTCAATGAACAAGGAGCTCCTGCAAAACTCAAAAAAAAGGGAAGCATAGAGAGGGTGGAAGCAGGGACAGGTAACCTTGAAGGAATATAGAGACACCATCTGAGCATGCATGGTTAGGAAAGCCAAGGCCCATACCTGGAGTTGAATCTCGCAAGGGATGTCAAAGGCAACAAGGGCTTCCACAAGTACACAGGTGACTAAAGAAAGAGTAGGGCAAATGTGAACCCACTGCTGAATGGGGCAGGGGACCTGGTTACGCAGGACATGGAGCTGAGGTACTGAATGCCTTGTTTGCCTCATTCTTTACTAGCAAGACTAGCTTTCAGGAATACCAGGCCCCACAGACCACGGTGAACAGCTGGAGCAAGGAAGACTTATCCTTGGTGGAAGACGATCAGCTCAGGGACTACTTAAGTAAACTGGACATATGCAAGTCCATGGGCCCTGATGGGGTGCATCCATAAGTGTTGAGGGAGCTGGCTGATGTCACTGTGAGGCCACTTTCGATTATCTTTGAATGATCACAGTGACTGGGAGAGGTGCCTGAGGACTGGAGGAATGTGAATGTCACTCCTGTCTTCAAAAAGAGCAAGAAGGAGGACCCAGGAAACTACAGGCTGGTCAGCCTCCCTTGATCCCTGGAATGGTGTTAGAGCACCTAATCCTGGAAACCCTTTCCAGGTACATGAACAACAAGGGCGTCATCAGGAGTAGTCAGCACGGATTCACCAAGAAGAACTCATGCTTCACCAACTTGATAAACTTCTACAATTGAATGGCTGGCCTTGTACATGAGGATATTGTCTGTCTGCTGGGTGGATATTGTCTGCCTTGATATCAGTAAGGCCTTCAACACTGTCTCCCATATCCTTACAGATCTTCACAGAGAAGTCGAGGAAGTATGGGTTGGATGAGCAGACAATAAGGAGGATTGAAAACTGACTGAACATATGGGTCCAGAGGGTGATCAGTGGCACAAAGTATAGTTGGAGGCCAGCAACTACCAGTGTACCCCAGAGGTCAATACTGGGTCCAGTCTTGTTCGACATCTTCATTGATGAGCTGGATGATAGGGTAGAATGTACCCTCAGCAAGTTTGCAAATGACACCAAACTGCGAGGAGTGGCTGATATGCCAAAGGGTTGTGGTGCCATCCAAAGGGACCTCAACAGCCTGGAGAAATGGTCTAACAGAAACCTAATAAAATTCAACAAAGGGAAGTGCAAAGTCTTGCACCTGGGAAGGAATAACCCCATGCACTTGTTCATCCTAGGGGCCACAGTGCTGGAAAGCATCTTGGTAGAAAGGGCCCTGGGAGTCCTAGTGGACAAGGTGAACATAAGGCAGCAACGTACCCTTGTGGTGAAAGGGGCTAGTGGTATGCTAGGCTGTGTTAGGCAAAGGGTTGCCAGCAGGTTGAGGGAGGTGATGCTTCCCCTCTACTCAGCACTGGTGAGGCCACACCACTGTGTCCAGTTCTGGGCTCCCAAGTACAAGAGAGATAAGGAGAGAGTTCAAACACTAAGGTAATAAAAGGACTGGAACACCCCTTCTAAGGAAAGGCTGAAGAGCTGGGACTGTTCAGCCTCAAGGAGACAGTTCAAGGGGGATCTTATCCATGTGTATAAGTACCTGCTGCACAGGGAGTAAAGAAGACAGAGCCAGGTTCTCTTCAGTGGTGCCTAGTGACCGTACAATAGGCAATGGGCACAAACTGGAACGCAGGAGGCTCCATCTGAACATCAGGAAACACTTTTTTACTGTGAGGGTGACTGAACATTGGAACATGTTGCTGAGAGATGTTGTGGACTCTCCATCCTTAGAGATATTCAAAAGCCATCTGGACATGGTCCTGGGCAACCAGCTCTAGGGGGGCTGGACAAGATGTTCTCCAGAAGTCTGTTCCAACCTGAACCACTCTGTGATTTTGTGATTCTGTGATCTGACCTACCTGTCTCCTTTCATACTTCACAAATTCTGAGCTTTTATTAACTATATCAGTTTCTGAAAAACAAGGTTTATTGCACTTGTTCAGGGGATTCCCGACATTCCTCATTGAATATGATAAGAAAAAGTAGGAACTGTTTGGAAAAAATATATTCTCAACTAGAGTTCATCTACAGTTACACATACGTAGCTTCTATTATCTGCCTCAAAGGATTCAACTTCTTCAAATAATAGTATTGCAAACCATCTGGTCTGTATGAATACAGGGTCATTGACTTCAAACAAATTTTCCTAGTTTACAACCACAGAAGATTTTCCTGTCAAGTTAAGAGCATCAATCTTGCTAATGTGTATTGTAGGCATACTACTGAAAGAACAAGAGTTCATGGAGGTACGCTGCAGAGATGCAGTAGAGAGGTAAGATTGCTTTCGTAAGCTCTCAGTTAATATTACAATGTCAGCAATTATTATTTCTGAAATGGTGTAATTGTTCCAGAAAGTACCAATTCTCTACCTTGAGGCTATAGCTCCACAAGAGTCATCCAAATATCTTATATCCACCACGGTTCACAGAGATGCCGTAAAGCAGAAACATCTCTGAACACTAAAATGTCATTGGTGGATATTTTCTGAATAGATTCAGTATTGCTTGCCTTAGCAAAATGTAATAGCCAAGTAGAACATTTTGGACTGTAAGATTTGATACACTTGAGATGAAAGAACTTTTTTTCCTCACTTTGAATTTTCTGCCTCTGTGATATTTATGGAATGTGCAGCATAGGTGAATGAAAACTCCCAAATGGTATGAAATGAGAAAGTAGACTGCAGAAGAGAAAAATGCCTAATTGTGAGTAAGCACAGTCCCCCAGAATGGACTAAACAGTTTGTGCAACAGACAGGACCCTGCAGAATAGAGGGAACTCCTACACTGTTCAAAACCTAATATTATCCAAATAGTGCAGGAGCCAGCTAATTACAGGTAAGTCTCAGAGATTTTTCTTTGGATTTTAAAACAGTTTTTAAGCATATGCAGGGATGCACATTCCAAAAAATGCAGACCATAAATTCCCTATTCCACTGGCCTCTGAACCCCTACAGTGCCTAAGTTTGCATAGCATCTGAATTTTGGTCCTGAGTTTTTCATAGGATCCTTATAGGTATTTAGATTTCTGTCTTGACCAAAAAGGCTTCAGGGAGAGTGGCTAACTCCTGACCAAGTTGCTTTATGAATCATCCAGAGTGTTGATCTTGGAGCTGTATTGGGAGCTATGTCTAATACACAACCACCACAGTGAATTCAGGAAAATTAGGCCCACCACACTCACTTATGGTCAACAATCTCTTTTTGCACAATAGCTAAGTGTTTCAGACTTGGGCTTAATTTTCTCCTCAGATCAAAGACTACAATTTAGTAGCAAGGTTAAACAATTAATTTAACAGTGCTCTTTACTTATGTCTTACTAAGACAAACATGGAAACTTTTATTTGCTTCTGTTACAGAAATTGAATTGGTGAATAACATGTTGGTCTTTATGACTTTCAATAAGATATAGATCTCCCTTATAAATGTTTTCAAAGAATGCTCTAGCTGTTAGCATTTTTCTGGCTAGAAAGCCAGAAAGCTTGCCAGGACAAGATTCCTGGCAGCCTGGGGTCTTTCAGACCCCCTGTCTCCTTTACTGCTGATATACCCCATGGCTACAGATCATGGAAGCATGTGGAGATGTCACACATAAGAAGAAATAGAGTGGCCATCATTCAATTGCTTCATTTCTGTCTACCATTAAATCAACATGCAAAGACAGTAATAACCAACAGTGCTAGATAGTACTTTGCTGTCATCTGCTTTGACTCTGCAAATAATGTCCATGTAGCTGCTTCAGACCATGATTCACGATGAAATATCTTTCCACAATACTGTTAAGGAACCATTTAAACAACTGTCAGTGGCAAATTTAAGGCCTATCATTACTATAGGCTGGCTTCAGGACAAAAATAAGTTTCTTTTGATGAAGGTTTTAGGACCAGTTTAGGATCAGATGTTTAAAGATCTTGCTTTGAAAATGCTTAGAAGTTGATTAAACACTTTTTTTAAGTTCTTCTAGATGTTTTTTGTCCTAATTTCATCCTACTGTACATTTTTTATCATCTAACTCTTTTAAAAAAACGTGTTTTTTGCTTATCACCCACATTATACGGTTAATATAGACATATTTTTATGCTTATAGGATATCTTGTAGTACTCAATCATACTGTAACATGACATTGACATATATGTACGGCACATAGGAATTACTTTCTCATGTTCTGATAAAAACAATATTAAAAAAAAGAGCACTCAAATATCCAATTAATTGTGATGTTCCTCTGAGCATTTTATCTTCTTACATTTTGGGTATTTGTCTCCCTGGCATCTAGTTTTTGTCACATGTCTGGGAAGTTTATTCGAGTTCTCTGCTGAAGACTATACTGTCTTTTTGTAATAATCCCTAAATTCTTTACTCTGGTCCATTTTTGATGGTATGTTACCTTTTCTGGACACTTTCTTTTTTTCAGGTGTCTGGTTCCTTACTTTATTGCCTCACTTTTTTTACACTAAATCAAATAAACTAGTTATTTGCTCATGCTGTCAGTCTATTTTCATCTTTCTGACTTTGGTTGCCCTTTTTTGTGGTGACCTTATCTGCCCTTCAAACATTTTGCTTTCCTTTAAATTTAGTTATTTTATAGCTTAATCTTTCCTTGAGGCACAAACAGTTTCAATTATAAACTTTGAACTTTTTTTTATCTACAATAAAGACTTTTTCTTTTATGGTCTCAGAAGACATCTTGTTTATTTAAGATAGATCAGTGCATATTACATTCTTAATGGTTTATTAGATTAGTCTTTTGCATGGTAGAGAAAAAAAAAAAGTCAAATATAGTTTCTTGGCAGCTTCTATTTTCATAAATACCACAATATTTTACTAATAATAGGTAACAAATTATTTTTTTCTAGCATTTTCTTCTTCTATTTCATTCATACCCTGGGGATGATATTTGTTCATTATTATAGTCTTAATGAGGAGTACTTAATTCTTTTGGTTGCTTAGTCTTATTTCAAAAGTACTTGATGAGGAGAAAGAGTGGTTCAGTTGAGAGTCAAGCATATAAATATGCTGTGAGAGCTGAGAATGGCAGAAAGCATATATCAATATATCTTGTACTTATGAAAAAGAGTATTAAACTCTTCAAAAGTCTTATTTTCTCAAGGTGGTACAGGAAAATTAAAGTTAAAACATACAGTTATATCAAGGTGAGAAAAATCCATGCATTCTCTCTTCTCGATACTTTTCATATTAAGGCATTTAAAGGTATTTAAAATTATCAGACTTTGACAATTTTTGCCTTGATAAGTTTACAGGCTGTTTTTATTTTTTATTATGTACGCAATAATCTTACAGTATCCTTTTAAAAGCATCTATTTACATGGGCAATGTTTATCATGTGAGAGTAACCATGCAGAAGCACTTTGATGAACAGGAAAAATAAATACTGTGCAAATAGTTTCTGCCATCCTTGCTATAACAGTAAGGTAGAAGGTCATTCTAGCAAGATAAAAGTATTGTAATGCAGATTACATTCATTTTCTCCTGTTTGCTGCCAGAGAGCAGAACATTCTGACAGATCTTCCCACATGCATTTCTCAAAACTTATAGCTTGTTATTAGTTCAGCTAAATGATAACATTTGCAAGCAAAAAATATGGGATAATACTTCTGCTTTATAATCTGGAGTCACACCTGCAAAACTACTAATATTACTCTACTGTGCCTTGAAAGTCTTCATGCCACCAGGCAGTAATAAAGACAATTCCCACTATCCTGCATTCCATGAGATTTTCCTCCTGGTCCACTGAATACTGTCATAGTTCTTAGTCATAGCTTCTCCTCTTTAACTTCCCAGGACCAGATGGCACTGGATCAGTCTGTCTCTATTTCGCTTCAGTGGGGTGACTCCCTTCTATGTCAGTTGATTTCTTCTACCATATGCATTGCTTGGAGCTACATAACTTCATCCTTGAAGTCTATGTTTGGTTAAATGTTAAGCAACACCTACTAAAGTGAAAAATGAACTGAACACAAATGGGTTTTTAATTTATTCCAGTAACCTCAGCCAAATTATTTCAGTAACCTCTGTCGTTAGCTCTGTCTTTGATCAACAAACCTGTACCACTTTTGGGTGGGATAGCATTAATTTTCTTCATAGTAGCTCATATGGTGCTACGTTTTGGATTTGTGAACAAAACAATATTGATAACACAATGCTGTTTTAGTTACTGCTGTGCAGTGCTTACACAGCATCAAAGCCTTTTCTGCTTCTCACACCACCCCACCAGTGAGTAGGCTGAGGGTACACAAGAAGCTGGGAGGGGATACAGCCAGGACAACTGACCCCAACTGACCAAAGTGATATTCCATACTGTATGATGTCATGCTCAGCAATATAAAGCTGGGGGAAGAAGAAGGAAGGGGGGGACATTTGGAGTGATGGTGTTTGTCTTCCCAAGTAACCATTATGCGTGATGGAGCCCTGCTTTCTTGGAGATGGCTGAACACCTGCCTGCCGATAGGAAGTAGTGAATGAATCCCTTGTTTTGCTTTGCTTGCATATAGCTTTTGCTTTACCTGTTAAACTGTCTTTATCTCAACCCATGAGTTTTCTCACTTTTACCCTTCTGATTCTCTCCCCCATCCCACCGGGGAGGAGTGAGTGAGTGGCTGTGTGGGGCTGAGCTGCTGGCCAGGATTAACCTACAACAAACCCTTACCTCAGGAGCAAAACTTTGTGTCTCAGCACAACTCTCACACGGCTGCTAGGTATATTACTCACAGCAGTGGGACAGCTCTTAGCAAAGGGAACTATGTGAAACTGAGCTGTCACCTTCCCCTTCTGGGACGTTATCATTGCTGCTAGAAACTCCTGGGGCTCAAATCATCAGTTTTATAGTTAGACAGAGAGATTGTCATCCTAGTAGGTTTATTTAAGCTTCTTAGAGAAGGTACTATATAACCCTTATAATTTGCACCAGCACAGAAAAAAATCCTTACTTAAATGCATATATGTTTTCCAATGCATGAGTGAACTTAGGTAGTCAACTCGCAAGTGCAAATTTGCATTACTAGTTTGAAATTCTTTTCAGTCAATAAGCCAAACCAGTGGGGCTACATTAATTTTTATGTCAAAGTTTGAATCTTGACTATTTGTGCAAAAATAGGATTGAATTGTGATTGAAGTATACTTTCTTAGATAAGCAGTGACCTATTTTTCTGTTCTCTGTGTACAGCTTCAAGCATGTGATTCACCACTCAGTTGCACTTACTATGAAACATCATAGCAGATCTGTGGCAGAGATGGCAATGGGAGAAGAGGAAAGATTTGGAGAGGGTGCAGCCTTGTTTTTTAGGGTTATCTTTTTTTTTTTATTTTATTTAACGGAAAAGAAGTTGTTTTTCCAGAGGGGAAGAGAAAAAAGGTGGGGAAAAAAGAGCAAGCTAAAATTGAAGATCTTTTTGTAGCATCAACAATGCATCAAAGCCAGAAATCAGGCTCTTCTGCACCTCAGTTTCTTCTGGTGGAAAATCAAATTAATTAAATTTATCCTTATGGATGTTTCAGATACCAGACTGCAGAAGCATTTGTTCAAAGTGATATAATAGACTTTAACTGGGTTAGCTAAATAATCATTTTGTCCCTGAAATAAGCAACACATTCCTGAGCCAGACACATCTAGATGTTGAAAATTACAGAAAATTAATTGTTTACAAATTGATTGTTCACACTGTTTTGCCCCTGAGAGGACATATGAAAAGATTTTAGTTCTCAATGTCTGCATTATGCAGGCTCTGGAGGATGTACTGCATCATTTTCTGTTACGATTTTTTTTTTTTTTTGGCTGAAAAGAGTTGGCATATGCTATTGGGAATGTAGTGGAAAGGAGGCCAGGGGAGAACATGTATAGCCAAACAAGAGCTAAAATCAGAGGTTTTTCCCCCCAGAACCAGCTGAGCAGTAGGTGAGAAGCAGATATTCAGTACTCTGAATCCATCACTTTCTGTTTAACTGTTCACTGTGATTTTCCAGATACTGATGTTCTTTTGTAAGAGTGAGAGTCTTCAGACAGATACTCCTGCAGCAAAAATAATAATAGTAGTAAAAAAGATCATACCCATTTGGAAATACTTTGATTGTGATTCTCTGAGCACGTGGCTAGGAGGGAGCATGTTGAAACTACTGTTACAGTTTTACTCATCTCCGTTATAAAAATGAAGGAAATTTCATCTACTTTACGTATGTGAAAATATACTACTTTTTAGCATGGGTTCTTATTGACAATAGGCTTTACAGCTATACTTCCTCCTCACCCGTTCATTCCCATCTTTCTATATAAAATTTTTGACCTCATGGTTAGTATCATTTTTCTCATCTTTTTACTTGTCTGTTTGTTTGTTTACTTATTCCTCTTCCTAAAATGTGTAGCTGTCATCCAGTTTCCTAAGGAAAAATAATACATAATACCTTCATTAAATTGCAAAATAAGGGAAAAAAAAAAAAAGAGTGTTCTTGGAAGGAGGTAGGTCCATGAATCAGTCACTTCTTTCTCAATTTTGCCATAGAATTTATCAATTCATCTAAATCATTCTTTTCTTTATTGCGCCCCCCCAATTAAAAATTATTAATAATTAACACCTCTGTGAGAAAAGTGTTGAGAGGTTTGGTTCTTTGGCATTTGGGAAGAAGTTAAAGAACCTCTCTAAGGAATACTGTTTTATGAATGCTATATTTATTAAGTTAGCATATATACGTGGACACGTGCACTGGCCTTTCAACGCATCAAGACATAATTTAATAGGATTGTAAACAAGTATATTTGGAGCATTGTTGTACAGAACATAGAAAAAGTACTTTATTAAAAATGGCTTAATGTTTTATGATAAAGGCCCACTGAACCTTTTAGGCAAGAAATAATTAAAAAGAATAATGAAAAACAACTAAACAAGGAGATGGATTAGTACTGGAATGGCCATAAGGAGATAACAGAAAGAGCATTTGTCCTTAATCTCTAGAGGTAAGGCTAGGGATAGTGATTCATGGTTAGAAAACATGAAAAGAAAACCATGCACAATTTACACAAAAAAATGTAATTATGTGACTATAACCCAGAAATGCAGGCTTTTTCTTTTTTATTAAATAAATATGTTTAGACTCAAGAATACCAACAGTAAAAAAATGCAGTGAGAGTTTTTTCTAACGACACATTAACATGTTAAATTTTTTTTCACTGAGTGTCTCACTAAGTTTTAAAACCAGGTCCTCTGCACCTGTTTATCTGTGAGACACTTGCAACACACTCCTACAACAGCTCTTTTCCTCCTCTATGTAAAGCACAGACTTGGCATACCCATTTCCAGGTCCTCTGGCTACAGCTATGCTGTGGGATGTCCTAGCTCATGGTTTCATCCAGCCTTCCCCATATCTTCCCCATAGAAAGAAGCCTGTACAGGCAGTTTAGAGGAAATTATTGCGTGAGCCTGACATTGCTTTGATAAAAGTCCCCGATTTATTTATCAGGAGACAAAGACTGCAGCAAGGTTTATACTGATGAAAAGTATCAATGAAATTCAGCAGAGTACTAGATATCAGAAAGACAGTAGCTCTGCAGAAGGGAGTGATCAGCAGTGCCACTGCTGAGAGGAAGATGATAAAAACTTTGCCGTTATCCCTTTGTTTGGTAGCAACCAACTTTACTACAGTGTATGCTTATGCTGCGCCATAATTTAGATATGCCCTGTAGAAAGCACTGTCTGGGCTGTTTTGTGAGGAGAGCTACAGCCCAATCTATCTGAACAGGTTTTGTCACCATCTGGGGGATGATAGACCCTTACCTGCAGAATTGCAGGTAATTTCTGTCCTTGGCAGCTTCCACCAAAGCCCACCCCAGGAAAAACCTGGCTAAACTAGCTTGTGTGAGTTCTGTTTTGCCACAGCAAGAATGCAACTACAATTCTAAAATCTTCCTTTTAAGCCTAACTTGTCTACCTCTAATCATGGCCTGTGCATATCTTACAGAACACCTCTAAGATCAGCCATCTTGGGTTAAATAGGGAGGATAACAGTTTTCTAATAGCTTTTCAGAGCCTTTGAACAGTATTTGGAAAGCTTTGTGACTGCTAAATGAAAGACATGGTGTTTGTCACCTAAAGAACTCTTTTAAGGATACCTGTGGAAACAAAGAATGGATTTACATACCTCTAGAGGGAGACAGGAGTTTAAATCCCTTTGCATGTCTGATTCTCTCTGCTTCTGGAAAAATAATCACCTGTTTTGTGATCCTCCGTGCTCTTTTTTTGTCCAGTTATCATTTTATGTAAATATCAAGTTTTCTCTCCCATCCTTTCTAAACCCTCATTTGCTCCTGTCTACCTTTATGGACTTCAGCCCACTTCTGAGAACAAGTTAGTGTTTAGCTACATGTGTTCTTCCACGTCTTTCCCCTTTTTTCAACTGTGCTTATTATTCCTCGCTTCCCTCCCTTTAACCTTCCAGCATCACATTGTCTAGCTAGGGTGTTGTTCCACACCATTCAGAAAGCATATTTGCACTTAATACACCTCTACAACAGCAGAGAAGAACATTTTCTCTCTTTGCCAATTAGAAGCAGCACAATAATCAATTGTACAAGATTCCTTGATATTCTACAACCTTTAGAGCTTTTAGGAGGTAGTGGTAGTTTTATTTTTGCTAATGAGTGCAAAGCTACCTAGTCTTTCTTTACACATAATATAAAGTTTGGCTGAGTTAGACAAAGGAGATTTTTAGGGAGGAGCACTGCTTTCATTACTTAGATGCAGACCCACACCTTCATAAATGCCTTCACATAAAATGGATTTAATTCTTACCATTTTTAGGTAAAATCTAACTTTTTGTACACATTCATAGTAGTGAAAGACAGAATACAGATGAAGAAGCTGCTATTAAAAGGAAAATACACACATTTTCAATTACAAACTACTCTAGTGCAATTTTCTTAGAAGTCTAATTTACATATATGTTTTTGCAATTATTTGCAGCGATTTTAAACACCATATTCCTTAAATTTCTGACTTCCTGTCAATGATTTTTCTACAACTAAATAATACATAATTCATTAAATTATCATCAAAGCCACTAGCTGGGTGTTTGATCATTGAAACCTAAGACCTTATATTTATTTATATAGTACTTCTGGGACCAGGATAAGTGAACACATTGTACCTCACTCCTCAGATTACCATAAATCTTATCATACTTATTTTTTATATCTCTAACAAAGTAATTGTTCATGGGTTGGTTAATTTTAAGCACAGATACACAGAACTTCTTTAATTTAACATGGGAACATACAACAACATGTTAATCAATTTATTTTCGTATGTGTCAGATGACTGGGACATTGAGAGAAGATGATATTGACATTTTGAGAGAAGCAAAGAATGAGATAGGACAGCAGTTTTGCAGTAGTATATTTAATTCAGGCTTTTTCCCTTAAAAAAAAATCCTTTAGTGGAATCCAAGTTTTGTCACCTGAAATAGTTTCCATGAGCACCAATGTTAGCTAGGGAGTTAAAAGTTTCATCTAGCCAGATGATGAGGTCTAGCAATGGAATCATCACTGCACTGAGAGGCTTCTTTTAGTTCTATATCCATAGGCCATATCTACCCACCCCGAACATCCCATCAAGCATATCTATAACAGAGATATATTCTTAAATATATTCCTCACAGGTCTTATGACTCTTCCTGCCAAAGAAGGGAAGAGTCTTAATTCTTTCTCATATTCATATCACTTCCCCTCTGATACTGCCAATCTTTACACACTTTTCCTTTCTAACCCTCTTGCTTCTTATCCCAAGTTGATGCTGCCCCCACTAATAATTTTGTTTAATTTCCAAAGTGTTCTCTGTATTAGCCAAGTAGACATCAGATGATCCTGTCTTTCTTGTGTAGTATTTGGATTTTTTCTGTTCCCAAAGAGCTCTACCTTTAAACACTCCCTGCGAAATATGCAGGGGGAAAAGCAATAAAGAAGTGAAAACGAACAATTAGCAAAATTAGTGTGGCTATTGATGATACGGATAATTGATTTCCCTGTACTCAGGACTGACCAGCAACATATAATGCTAGCAGTCACAGAAATTTGAGAAAGATACAGTACAGAATATCAAAGAACAATGTTAATTTGGAAAGACTTTTTTTAATTAATAAGGATGTTATAAAAATAATTCAAAAGACCATTTTTAAACTCCTACACAAAAATACCTTGTCACCGTGATTAATTTATATATTTCTTCCAGATATTTTTAAATTTATTTTTTAGAATTTGATTCAGATACATCTTTCTTCTTACCTAAGAAAATTAGATTTCCTTATGCTGAATGTTCAGCTCTTTGCCTTATATTCAGTTTCTCTCTCAGCAAGTGAAAGCCTTTAGCTGCATTAAGTTTTGCTATAGAAAGATAAGGCTGCAGCATGTTGCTTTCCTTATATGATTCTCAGCCCAGCCACATTCAGGTATTACAGGAATGAAAGAACTGAGAAGTCCTGTGAAAAAGAAGGGATGGAAACATACTAGGAAAGAGCAAAGAAAGAAGTTACTTCTTGGGAAAAGGATGAATCAGCTGAAGAGGAGAAATAAAACCAGAAAGTTATGGTAACTTTCTGCATTTAGCAACGAGTTACTTTTTTCTCATCTTGTTCCTGAAAGTTGTTATGCCTTCCTAGTTTGTCTGCTTTTGTAGGGATTCATTAATAGAAGTATCAATGTGATGTAACTGATAATACAGCGGTAGCTCCAGAATGATTATACAAACACTGATGTTAGTTACTGAGACTACCCAGTATGACCCAGAGGTTTAACAAGACTTGAGCAAAACTAACCTTATCTGAGAGCTCTTGTGTCTTTGATCTGTTGTGCTCTCAGAGTGCTGTGACTCTGCACAGTGTTTCTAAACTCAATAGTAACATCAAATGCAAGGGAAAAAAAAGGGAAAAAAATACTTTAAAGAAGGAGGTTTCTGTCATTTGTTTAACAAAACCCCTACAATTGTACTAAAGTTTCCATCTTTAGTTTTTCCAAGTTTGCTTGAAAAGAAAATATCTATGATTCCTGATAGTGACAATGGAATAAAATTCTGAATGTGTCCTAGAGTCATCATCACTTTAGGGAATTTTCTCACTAAAATAGATGCCTGTTCTTCAGAAGTGCAATACCTTAATCCTTATTTCTTTAAGTAGAAGTACACTTACAGACAGTGCAGGGACACTCGATCAATGAGGTGAGCGATTTCTTTCTGTAATATTTAAGTGAATGAGCTTTTGTATAGGACTTCAATTTACTGAGATAAATGGAAGCTGTTTCAGACATCATGGAAGAGAAGGTAAAGGACTGAACGAACTCATTAAATATTGGCTAGTCTGTGACAGGGCATGATGGACAAGCTCTGAACAGGTACTGGAGGAGAAATCTGCAATGAAACCTAATTACATTGAACTATTCTTCTTTCAGGCTTCCAGCCTCTTTACATTCAAATACTTTGGATTAGACTGCACCCAGCAAGTACAGCTTGTAATATTTACTTCCAAAGCCAGTGGATTAGACATACTCCTTGATAAGGTCTAAACTGTTTTCAGAATGGGATAATCACATTCTCTGGTGCCAGATATTAGGTGATAATGCAATTTGAGGAAATTGTTTAGTTTGTATAGGAGCAATAGTACAGTTAGTGTAGTGCCTTTCCCAAGATGCAGGGTCAAATATGAATCTAGAGACTAGACTGGCTTTATGGCAATGACAGGGCTTATGTCTAATATTCTAATTTCAAAGACAGATAACAGTCTTTCAGACAACAATTTAACTGAATTCTACTAACCACCAAGAGAGGTTTTTTTTGCACATTTTTGCACATGGTCATCTAAATAGGACCTAAAGAAGGACTCATGTATGTTCCAATTCAGGAGAGTGCTAAAATGTGTTAATATTTTAATGTTCATATTTTAAGACCTTTCCTGAATAGGGATCGTAACAGGTGCCCCTTTATAGCATCCAAAAAACAGATCAGATTCCAAAGATCTAAAACTGACAGAACACTGTATGGACTGCTATGAGGACAGTTAACTCTATCCCAGTCAAACCTAGTTCAGATTCCAAAGAATTAAAAATAATCTTCTTTTCCCCTCATATTAGCTTCCTAACTTATAGGTCTCTGTTTTTCTTTCATTCTCACTTCCAAATCGTGACTCTAATGATATAATACTAAAAATCTTGTAAATATAGTTAATAGAAAAGGATCAAAATAAAGATACATTGTATTGTCTTACTCATTTGGAGTTGTTATTCCTAGACAACTCCAAAATTTTGTAAAAGTATTAAACAATTGAAAAGATTTTTCATCACGTTTGATTGACCTATTCACTAGTGGATCTCACTAGCCATACTGAAGTGCTGGATAGCACTTAAACATATGACAAGTATCACTGATTCTCCAGAAGTACTGTTGGATTAAGTACTGCAATATCTACCCCATATGTAGCATTGTTTCCGAAACAACAAAATATGATTCCACATTGTTTTAATGCAAGCAGGAGTTGAGCCAAAGAATGTATTTCCTATGTAACGGTGGTCCTGGTCCTCACAGGTAAAAATTTCATCTCAGATCCAGATAGAGATAACCTAGTTTGTTATCCTGCCCTAAGTGTGTTGATCATAATGATGCAATATAAGGAAAGCAAGTTTCTGGAAAGTCACATCACTTTGAAGGTATGAATAATGCTTTGCTCCATCAAGGACTCTATTCTCCTGATTCAAATGGTCTATAAAATGAGTATCAATTTATATTATCTGCACAGAAAGATTACTACCGCAACAGAAAATCTATGGGAAATTGAACAGCTTCTTCATAAACTCAAGGATTACTCTATAGAAATTAAACATATAGGTGCACAAAGTAGCAATTAGACAATTTTAATCTATGCAATGAACAAACCATACCCTAATTAAACACTCACCATCTCATTACAAAAAAATGAAAGTCCTTTAGATACAGTGATTTATCACATCAGGATAATTCCACACCCAATTTAGCCATTGATGCATGACTAAAATGTGATTTCCCTGATGACTTGGAAGAAATTTAAGCTGCTGTCTTCTATTTTCCTTGCACAGGAAACCTGCCTAAAAAGCTCTTTGACACTGCAGGAAAAAAACAAAAGCTGTATCCCGAATTTGCCAACACAGCATGAGCTGAGAGGACAAATAAACCATTCACCTGGAACCTAACTGAAACTGTCATAATTCACACCACTCAAACACCATCATGTTATTCCATCTCTGTGCTTTTTCACAACAATAACAAAAAAAATAAACTCCTGCTTTATGGTGATATTGTAATAATTGATTCATTAAGGCAATAATTGCATCTCACCTGCCAGAGCCCCACCCAGTCTCTCTCTCACTCTCCTTCCTCAACAGGACAGGAGAAGAAAATAAGATGGACAAGCTCATGGGCTGGGATGAAGGCAGTAAAATAAGAAAAGCAAAAGCTGTGCACTGAAGCAAAGCAAAAAGAGGAATTCATTCACTGCTTCCCATCGGCAGGCGATGTCCAGCCACTTCCTGGGAAGCAGGGCCTCAGTATGCATAGTGATTACTTGGGAAGCCAAATGCCATAACCATGAATGTCTCCCCATCCTTCTCCTTTCCCTGAGCTTTTACTGCTGAGCACAACATCATATGGTATGGAATAACGCTTTGACCAATTGGGGTCAGCTGTCCTGGTTGTGTCACCTCCCAGCCTCTTGCCCACTCCAAGCCTCCTGGTCTTTGGGGAGGGCAGGTTGGAGAGAAAGCCTTGACGCTGTGCACACGCTGCTCAGCAATAGCCAAAACATTGGTGTGTTATCAACTCTTTTCTAGCCACAAATGCAAAGCATAGCACTGTATGGGCTGCTCTGAGGACAGTTAAGTCTATCCCAGCCAAACCCAGTACAATAAGCAAGAAGAGACAACTCAAGAGTGAAAGACATGCGACTGCTGGGGAGGCTAATAGGAACAACTACTAAATGAGCATTACAATTTTAAATTATTCCACTCTTTCTAAACAGATTTGATGGAAAATAACCTGTGAAAATTTGCTCTAAAACAACTGTTGTAGGTTTATTTGTTTAGACCTACATAGGAAAACAAAAAGATTTCCTCTCAGTGCAAGATGAAAAATTACTGGTGCTCCAATCAAATTGTGTCCACAGTCCCAACAGGGTATGTGACTAAATTGGCAGGTCAAATCCCCAAATATCTGAGTACCGGTCTCTATCACCAGGTCTTATCGCACTCAGTGTGAACTTAGATCTGGAAATCCTCTAAAAGGGGGCTGCTAGGGCTGCAGGACCTTCAACTCTTCTTTTAATTGCCTGTGTCAAAACAGCTTGTATTTGGTGAGCTTCTGTGAAGAATAAAAAATGCATTTGTTTGAAATTACTTTGGAGAGGGCAGAGGTTATACTTATCATGACAGTGCCAGAATGAGGTCCTGGCTGCTGTTGTTCCTTCAGAAATGTTGACTTTAACTCTGCTAAGAATTATCAGTTTTAGTTACTTATTGGGTGTTTAACCTGTGAGGTTTTATTTTATTTTTTTATACCTGAAACCTATTAAAAATATTTGCAACTTTAAAAAGTATTTACAATTTAAGCAGTGCATATGAGTACGTGTGTAACTTCATATTTTATATGTATTTTGAACAGTATTATGAATTAGTCTTTTAACCAGTGAAATTAGCCAACTGACTATTACCCAACTAAGTAAGTTCTTCCAAACACAACTTCCTGGTCAGAACAAGTACTTCAAAAATAGGTCTGATTAGGGAGGGAAGAACTCTGTATTCAACAGTATTGCCTTAGGAAATGACACCAAGCTGAGTGGTGGGTCTGACATGCCTGAGGGACGGGATGCCATTCAGAGGGACCTGGACAAGCTTGAGAAGTGGGCCCGTGTGAACTTCATGAGGTTCAACAAGGCCAAGTGCAATGTCCTGCACCTGGGTCAGGGTAACCCCCAGTATCAATACAGGCTGGGGGATGAAGGGATTGAAAGCAGCCCTGTGGAGAAGGACTTGGGGCTACTGGTAGATGAAAAGCTGGACATGAGCCGGCAATGTGCTCTTGCAGCCCAGAAAGCCAACCGTATCCTGGGCTGCATCAAAAGAAGCATGGCCAGCAGGTCGAGGGAGGAGATTCTGCCCCTCTACTCTGCTCTGGTGAGACTCCACCTGCAGTCCTGTGTCCAGCTCTGGGGTTCTCAGTACAGGAAGACATGAACCTGTTGGAGCTGGTCCAGAAGGAGGGCCACAAAAATGATCAGAGGGCTGCAACACTTCTCCTGTGAAGAAAGGCTGAAAGTTGAGGTTGTTCAGCCTGGAGAAGAGAAGGCTGCGGGGAGACCTTATTGCAGCCTTTCAGTACTTAAAGGGGGCTTATAAGAAAGATGGAGACAAACTTTTTAATATGATCTATTGTGATAGGACAAGGGATAATGGTTTTAAACGAAAAGAGGGTAGGTTTTAAACTAAAAGAGAGTAGATTCAGACTAGATATGAGGAAGAAATTTTTTACAATGAGGGTGGTGAAACACTGGACCAGGTTGCCCAGAGAGGTGGTAGATGCCCCATCCCTGGAAACATTCAAGGTCAGGTTGGACAGGCCTCTGAGCAACCTGATCTAGTTGAAGATGTCCCTGCTCATTGCATGGGGAGTTGGACTAGATGACCTTTAACGGTCCCTCCCGCCCCAAACCATTTTATAATTCTATGAAAATTAAATGTCCACTAAGTCAATCCCTTTGTAATCCTGCTACCTTAATAGCAAACAGGCAGTCACTTGTAGGCTATCTGAATTTCTAGACCATGTGTTAGACTTGATTTATAAGAACTGGTTCCATTGAGGCCATAAAACTGCTACTCTTCATGGTTTTTTGTGGACTCAGCTGCTCAGAACAACAACATAATACAACATGGGAGCCCAATGAAAGCTATTGCCAATGAATCCGCAAGCTTTTGTAATATTTGGAGTCACATTCATCAATGAGTGTGAAAGAGAAAGGTTTTCTTCATTCAGACAACTCTGTCTAATGATTATTAGTAAAGACAGTCAAAATTTGATGCAAAACTTTCTGTAGACAGTTCATGGATTTTCAGAACTTCATGGTCATCCCCTCTATGTCACTGTGTAGAAAGGAACAATAAGAAGTCATTGGGGAAAAAAATCAAAATCCAAGGTTTCAAGTTCAGCTCCATCCTGGGATTTGCACACATCCATGTGCTAGGGGCAGGAAAAGATAACTGCAAATAAATGGGGAAAAAAGCCTCACCTCCTCTGTAGACACCTTCTCTCATCCCACAGCCTCCAAGACAAAACAGTGAAATCTTTGAGCATCAGTTTTCCCAAATCTCAGCCCGCTGGCCTGTAATGTGTATGCACAGCAGATGTAGGTCTATTTTTATTTTATTTTAGATAAAACAGAGCCCATAATCCTAGGGTTTTGGAAAATAAAATGAAAAAGGCAAACACGTGCCCTAGGCTGATAACCGTGCCTAAGCCTGCAGACGGTTTCCTGCTAAGGATGAACAGCTGTGAAAGTCAGCACTGAAGACATCCAACTGCACATCTACCATTAAAAAGCCTGGTGAAGAGCAGTTGTCTTCTCTCACTTCAACAGTGTTCCACAGAGATAAGGAGCCCCACTAAGTGCCCCACTTAGTGCCCAGGGCCTGCATTCATCCCTTGGACCATTACATAGAGATCTTCAGGCAGTGCAGCCTGTAGCAGAACTGCTGCTAAGAGGTGGAGGGGAAACATGAGCAGAAGAGAAAACTGAGACATTACAGTAGATAAAAACAACTCCTACATGTATCATGAGTGAGAGAATTAGCTGAACCATGCTTTGAAATTCTGAAATAGGTGAAATAAACCCTACCTTAAATATGCACACAGTCTACATCTATAAAACCTTACTCAAGAGAAGCTTTTTTCTGAACCCCGAGTCTCATGCTCTGTTCTCCTCCCTGCTACCACAGGGACCTAATCCTAAATTCCCTTTGCTTCACTAAAATCTGAGAAGCCATTTAAGTCCTTGGGAGTGGTTATTCCTGCCTGAAGGCAGAACATGCAGAGTGGATCAGCATCTCCTCAGCCGTTAGCACATGAACTGCAGCCTCTGTGCTCACCTGGCACATCAGGATATCTGAACTGATCTCTCTGACTGCAGGTGATAAATCACATTAGAAAAAGCCAGACTGAATAATGGTGTGGTATTCTTTTAAAAGCACCTCACAGATTAATACAAAGTTTCAGATCTACATCAAAAGCACCAATTCCCTCTGCAGTGCTTTACAGCATCTCTAATGTTGTCAGCCTAAGAAGTAACAGCAAGAGCTTGCATCTAAGGCTTGAGCAGAAAGTCAGGAAGAAGAAAGCAGTTGTTGACTATTTTGGCATGTATTTATATGAACTGTTGTTAAAAAAATCAAACTCAAATACCTTATTCCAGCTCTAACTGCTGATGTGTCATTATACAAACACAGAAACGGTCATATATTTAGAGCAGTATACAGAAGTACACACATGATAAAGCAAGAACAAGAGTGGATTTTTTAAGGCAGGGAGGGGCCTGGTTTGTACGATACAAAAATGGGTTTGTATTAGCCATCTACATCAGGATTTATTTTTTAATATCAACTCAAAGGAAACCCTTTTCTGTGCAGCCAAGATACTGAGCTGTCCTTTAAAAGAAGTCCTTCTCTCACATGTGACCATATGTTAACTGATCTAGCAAGAAACCTGTATGAAAAGGCTCTAGCAAAGCTTGTACAAACACCAAACCTGTGAGTAAAATCTCTCTCATCCAGCAGTTGTAGCCAGAGCATTGTATATAGAGAACTTGGGTTTGTTTTACCTTTAAATATCACTATATAACAGATGCATTGTGACATGTTGTAGGAAAAAACAAAACCTTTTTAGAGGCAATGGAGAGAAAAGAACATTTCTTTGCAATGGACGTTAAAAAAATTGTATGTTTAACTTCCTACACAGGGTTTAACTACAAGGTCATGGTTAATATCTTATTGTGTAGTTAGGACCCTGGGGAATAAATACATTCCTCTGAGGAAGGACAAAGGTACAATGTTCTTCATTGTAAAGAATCTTACCATGTCTCTTTAAGCAGGATTTGTGGAGCAAAATAAAAAAAAAAAAAAAAATACCCCCCACTGGGGGAGAGAAACAGAGAGAGTTGACTTACTGTAAAAGGCTCATTTAATGGCTTTTGCATTGTAAAGAAGATGGCAATTCCCAGGGAGAAGGAGCAGCCTTTGGCTTGTCAGCCTTAATGAAGTGCACTCAGTACATAGCTTCAATGAAGATAGATATCAATAATAAGGTAGGTAAAACTGATGAGTTTGGGACCTATTTGCATAAACTGGTACTTACACTTCTGAAATGCTCACATTACAAATACTGAAACCACACAGATTTCACTCTAACAGATTTACCGCATTAAAGAAGTGCTATTTATCTACATAAATAAAATTTCTGTGCTGGGTACTAAATGGTGCTTCAGGGATTTCCCAATTTATCAACTCTCCTACTTGTAACAACACAACCAGAAACTTTATGAACACAGCAATATTTATCACTGGCTTTAGCTGTACATTTGTTATTTTTATCTGCTTGCTCTAGATAGAAAAGAACTAGAGATACATGACTTTGGATGATAAAACACACTGAAAAAATTCAAGCTAAGTTACAGGAGGGGGGTTGTTTGGTTTTGAGGGGTTGTATGGAGGGGGTTTAGACTCTCAAAAGCACTATATTCTTATCTTTTAGTGCATGACAAGACAGTATCAATGTGAATCACAAACGGATCTTCTTTTCCCCATGCATCCTCTGCAAGGATTCATCTGCAGCATCATTAAGCTACTCTGCCTGGGTGCACACAGTGACATCCACTGGTGCAGAGCATTTTTGCTACAAGAATCACAGAAATACAATGTGTCATGATTTATTTAGGCTTTGAAAGCAATTTCATTCACTTCTACAGTATCTAATGCAGCACAGTATTTAATACTGCTTAACTTTAAGCCTGCAAGTATTCCCATGGGGAAATGAGTTTAAATGATTTGCTCATTGGAGTCAGGGCACCTTGCAAGACTCAGTCTTGAAGAATAGATGTAGTTCCCGGTTGGAAGGATTCCCATCTCTTCTATATGATTTGTCCCTCAACTTGCCAAGACAGCATAGTGCACAATTTATTACTATCTGCAGCCTCAACATCTGTTTCTTTTTTCTTTTTTTTCTCTTCTCCACCTTCCCCAACAGGCCTAGAATTCATGCAGCTGAGGAAGAAGTTGAGATGCAGGATGAAACGTACTGTGTTCCGCAATCTTGTGTCACTTTCTGCCAACTTGACAAAGCCCAGCAATCTGAAGAGTGGAAATCACCTTCCCTAGGACTCAGCATGTCTGGGCTTTATGGACCCAAGAAGATGAACAGCAACAGATATATCAAAGCCCTTCTGGACTGCACTTATTGTGGAGCCCTGGAAAAAACACAGTTTAACAACACAATTCAGTGCATCTCAGATGAGTTGGAGTCATTGCATGCACCCAGCACAGCATCTCCACAAATTTCATAAAAATGCAGGCAGAAGTATGGACGCTCTGCATATAACAAACTAATCTCTCTATCTCTTGAGGTTATGGTGATGTGCAAAGTTCTGTTGTTTGAGGGAGAAAATCCTAGATGAGTGGATTTAAGGGGAACTAGGAATCACAGTTTATGTCTCTAAATTGAGTAGAAGGCAACCAGCTCAACAGGATTTCTTTTTGTGCTACTGTAAGATGAAGAACAGATTCTTGATGCATGTATTTACAGTTGAATTACTAACTATGTTTCCTCAAAAATTTAATAAATAAAAAATGTGGTTTTGTTCTCAATTAGTGAGTAATTTTTCTTGGTTGCCCCTATGATTTAAAGATTACAATACTATATACTGCAGAATCTTTCAAATTATGATAGATTTTCAACTAAACATGTAAAAAATAAAAAATTCGGACACCTTCGGAGTACAAAAAATGTGTTCTTCCTAATGACCTTCCATATTTGGTATTTTCTGAAATTAATTTTTTAAATCACCAGCAATTATAATACTAATATATCTGAAATATCACCAAACTCTAGATTCCATTTCAGTTTTCCAAGTCCAAATGGTTGTGATAATTTTAAACCAACTTTGAATAATAATTTTTTTAATGAGTCTGCTCCAAAACCCCAGACCTGTCACAATTGCCAGAATACCTCTAGCTGACTGCTCTGTAAAGTCAGTGTGCTACTACTATAGAGAGCCTCCTTTTTCTTTATTTCATGTTATGCACCATTAGCAAACCTGTCAGCTGAATTCCAATTCTGTAATCTCTGGTTCTCGTGACAGCTTGCAAAGTAAAAAGAACAGAGCCTTGCTCTTCAGACAATAGATTTTATCTCCTTTTCAGTGCATACAGTTTAGAAAAATCCTTTTTTGGACTTTTAAAGTGGGCAAATTTGATACAGAAGAAACAATTAATAGGTGTTGAAAACTGATTTTTTTAACTGACCGTGGGCTTTTTAAATTCAGTTTATACTTTCCTGATCACATACTTCCAAATAAACATGCAAATAGTGATTTTTTTTAAACCCTTCCAACTACAAAAACATCTTAAACAGCAGCAAATATAGATCCTGTGAAATCCAAACAGATGCAACTAAAATAAGCAGTCTTACTGAAAAAAATAAAAATTATTGTGTGCGTACGGGTTAATTCCTAAAGTCAGTGGAAGTCTACATTACTTTCATCTCATGACTTGTTTCCTCCAAAAAAGAAGATTTCACCTGATTATTTAGCTAAATATCGCAACGATCTTCATTTCACCTCATTGCATTTTTTTTCCATTTAAAATAAAAATGAATGCTGGTATGATGCAGAGAGTTTATAATTAACTTACGTATTCTACTGGACATGTTAGTTTTGCTCTTTGAATATTTTTGTCCTTTAATTTACAAAGCTGCTATTCATATCTTGTCTAACAACACAAAATATGACAGAAAACATCGTTTTAATACACAAAAGACTCAGTTCCCTGGTGCAGCTCAGTGTCTATTCCAATAAGCTTGTGCAGCTGCAGTTCCTCAACGGGTGCAGAAAAGCAGCTGTGCATCCTCTAGCAGATTTCCAATGCCATGAAAGAGTCATAGTGGGTGTAAAGCTCTTGCCCCGCTTTCCCCTGAAGCCCATAAGCAAAAGCAATCAAGTAGTGACACTGAGGCAAAGCTAAAGAACAGGCAAAGGTCACACCTGAAAATAAGGGAAACAGAAATACTTTCCACCCCTGTCCCCTTCATACTATTCAGCACATTCCACCATTCAGCAATTGCTAATTTAGTACCCATCTTAGTATTTTAACAACCTGCATAAAGGCTCATTTTATCAAAGAAGTTCTTGCTAAGAACTGAAACAAACCTCTGCCTCTATTCATCTACTTCCCTCCCCCAGCCATAATTTTATTCCTTTTCTCACACCACTCTTCCCTCTCATTTTTAAATATTGACTTTACTGTAATGCCCTTACAAGTTCCATAATATTTTCAGTGATTATATTATAGGCAGGTATTTATAATCTCACATAAGAAAGAATTATGTAGTAATTCTTCTGTTCTGCTTAAAACGTATATGTAATGTTGCATCCTGGAGAGAGTTCTTTTGTTCAGCTTTCCCTGAAATACATTCCCATTGAATTAGAGGCACATACAAAACAAAGCAAAAAAAGGTGATTTTAAATAACTTTTGGCTTGGTTTTCCTGCATTTAGTATCTATGCAGATCGATTAATATTTCAAAAAACCTCTTGGAAAAAAAAAGCAGTTTTAAAGTTGGGCTATGTAATTCCACATGTCTATAACATATTGCCATCTATTGGCAAAAGGGAGAAAACACCAAGTTTTCTGAGCTGAACGTTAGCATTGGAAATAGAAATCCGTCTCCTTCAGGCATTTATACATAACTAATTTATGGCTGTACAGAGCTGCTATATAAAGTTTTATATATTGCTTGTGCAAGATCCATGTCGTAAGAAATAAGAGTCCAGTTCTTCATAAGTGAGAAAGATAATATTCAATATAATCCATAGAATGGTTGACCTCAAAACAAATCATTCCGTATACCATGTTTATGGCCCATACTCATATCTATTGAAGGCTGAAAGAGTGTGTTGTAGATGGCATGTTCCTGCGCCACAGATCTAAAAACATTAATTAGTAACTGCTAACTCTCAGCACAAAACCCCAAAACAAATGACCTTATCTGTCCCATAGGATTATCTCTGTTGTACCAAACTTGTAATTAAAATCTTCCCTAGTTGCTACTTGCCCCTTCCTTCCCATGGAGGTACAAATGATCAAATGCGGCTTTGCCAGCGGAGGGCCAGCTGGTGAAAGGCCAGAGGGAAATGCATTGATCCAGCATGAGGAGTCCATACATCAGTGAACTATCACAGGGTCTGGCTCCCTTGCCAGGACATAAATACATTAAAGATGAAATTTCTGTCATGTAGACAGCTAAATATGCAACTAACCTGTAGTAGGTATTTTTGAGAACACCTATGCACCTCAGTAACTTAAAGAAAATTAAAACCAAAAAACCCTCATTCCTTCAGGCATTTTGGAGACACAGAAGTGATTACTTCTACAGGGTCAAAATCTTCTGTGTTGTTTTTTTGCCAGTTTCTCTCTTGAAAGTTAACTTAATTATTTGACTTACATACCCAGTAATTTCAAGAGGCCTGTTGTGATTTAACTGAATGGACTGTAAAATGTCACACAAACTAATAATATACTGAAATATTAACTGAATTTTACAAAAATCAATAAGAGTCAAAGGTAGAGGAAGAGAAGGAACAATGAAAATTAAACAACAAATGTACCATGTGGATCTAGAGGAAGATGGATAGGCTGAGGGTTAAGATTAAAAAATGAAAGTTCAAAATATGTTGAAAATGAAAGAAAAACAAGTGGCAGATAATTATTGAATCTAAACCTGCAAAGATGTGCAGCAAGGGAACAAATTACACTGCCGAATACCTAATACACTGGACCTTTTTTTGACTTGGAGCATGTCAACTTCTATCTGATCTACATACCCGGATGAGGATGTAGAAGATTTAAGATGTTTCTCACTCCCACTTTGTTGCTTGCCAATGCCATGGAGAGGACAGCAGGGGAAGGACATTTTCCTTCCTCCATGTGGAATGGAAGGAAGAAGGAAAGGTCACAGCCTGACTTTTTTCCACTTATAACCTCAGCAGTCAGCTGTGCCAGGGATGTGTGTGGAGCTTTCTGAAGGACACTTCCTCCTCAGATGAGAGAATCTGAAACGCAGATCGATTCCAGTGCAATCCAGCTGCTTGCTCAATGCCTCCTGAAGCACTTTCCTGTGCTCAGCAAAGCCACATTTCAGTTGTTCTTATTCCAGAAAAAAAAAAAAATCCGTTTCTGGCAGGCAACTTAGAACAGAAAAAGTCTAATATAAACTAAACCAAATCCCTGTTATGAACTAGTTAGATACTTTTTTATATATTTAGAGCCAATATGACCGTGTCCCCACCCCAGAATGATCAGCCCTGGGAAGAGCAAAGTGGAACAGGAAACTTGTTTTCCTGCCCTGGAGAACGTGCTGGGGTCACAAAAACATCCTCTGCTCCGGGCTGGAGCAAACCCAAGACTTCTGACTTCTTTTAATGAGATAAAGAGAGAAAAGTATTTCTGCAGCTCATCTGGGATGTTTTGACTCTTTCTGAATCAGAGCACAACTAACAAACCAAGGTCTCCCACCTCCCAAGTCCACGATCTGCTCACCAACAGACCTCCCTTGTGTGTGTCTCGCTTAGGGAAACTCTCTCCATGAAAGTTTTACTGCAGCTAGTATAGTTCCACAGGAAGCTTTATTCCATAAAAACATTCACTGCTGTCAGCTGGGAATAAAGTTATAGGCTGTGAGGCTAAAGATAGTGTCGTATTCTTAGTTCTGTCCCACTGCTCAAACTGTGACCTCCCATTAAGTCACTTAAAGGAGATGTCTCAAAAGCACATGAATAATTCAGGAGGCTAATTCTCTTCAAACTTTCTTTCAATCAAGTACATTTAAAATTATGTTTCCTTTCTTACATTGCTGCTCTGTTTTCCCCTCTGCCCAGCAGTGAATTGCCATCTCTACGTGTACTTTAAAGAGAGTTATGAGTATGACAAATAATGTTAATGAGCTATTATCAAAAGCTGGTCACCTCCCTGTGACTTTTTCAGCCTTCTGCCAGAGTCTGCCAAAACTATTCTTAATATATGCACACTTTGAATACATCGAGAAGGAAGTACATAACTCACTCAAGCCTTTTCTTCTCGAGGGCAATGGTTCCCCTCAATCCATCACTGTAGCCCAATAAGGCTAATGCAGTATTCTACTGCAAACCGTTATGAACATGCTTTTCATTTTTATAATGCCTTTCATCCAAGAGAGATGGACCCCAAGGTGCTTTAGAGATTGCGTTCTATGGTGTAACATAACAGTATATGGATCACTGCACTCACGCTGAAATATAGACCCCTCTGGGTTGGAAAGCAGCACACATCTACCATTAGCAGGAACACTACACTATATATTAAGATAGAAATGAAGGCTACTTCATCCTCCTGTACCCACAGGTGAATGCAGGTAGGTCAGGCTGTATTTTCTTGTGCTATAATTTAGTCAGGAAACTAGAACCAACAGTGTCAGAAATACGACCTGAATTTTAATCACTTCCAAGAACATGTTGTTTCCTTACATTAGTGCTAAAAGGGAGTTAAAACTATACAAATCCAAGGCTGGCTCTGCAGTAATCCTGACCTCAACAGAGTTCAGGACAACCTGGGGATCCTCTGCACCCTGCCATATCAACCTCCTACTCTTGGAAATATCAATGTTTTCCTGCCCTGACCATGCCAGGAGCTGCTGGAAGACAGAGCATCCTGACACAGCAGCCAGCTCTTCTCTCTGAAGAGAGACAGACAATTTCCATTCCCCTTGTGGTGTTGGAGACCAGAGTGCTCCCGTTATTTCATATGCTCACCTGCACTCTTTGTTTGTATTGCTAGCCTATTATTCTACATTTGGGATGTATGAACCTTGGGTAGGTATCATCTTTATACATACAGTGCACGCTAGCACTGATCCAATTGGAGTTCCTACCTCCTATACACTATATAAAGTACACAAACTAAAAGCAGGAGAAAAGTAGAAGGGAAAAAATAGATTCAGTATATGTATATTCTTAATTTTTCAGTCTTATTGACTTTTAAAAATAAACACTGCAGGTTAAAAAAGCCATTTTACAGTTATTGTACCACCACCTCATGATACTTTAATGCTGGAAACAGGATTCTGTTCTTTTGTAGAATTTAGCATTAATTTGCAAGTAAAAGGAATGCTGTTGCTGAGCAAAGATGTGAGGTCATTCATCAGTTAGTAAGTGTGCATGTTCAAAATTTCCCTGTATTGCTTCCTAAAGAGCTTCATCAGACATGCAGAAAACTCAGACTAGACTGTCCTTACTGTATTTCTGTCCCAACTGGGAAACAGTAACTTCTATAAGCCTCACGGGAATGGCGAAACCACTACTTTGATTTAATGCAGAGGCCAATCTCTTAACGTTGGCTAGCTACAGGCTTTTCTAAAAATTATGAAAGGCCTCTGCAGTGGGCAGCAAGAAGCTAATTCTGACCTGTAAGTTTGGAAAGGAAAAACTTCATAAGATGTCACTAGAAAGGCTGTTCTGACATATGCAGCACCTTTTAATAGGTTCAGGACTTTCTATCTGACCTGATCCACAACTACTCATGACTGATGGAGTTCAGTGGGCCTAGTTCAGATACCCTACGAGTATCCTTAAACCAGAATAAGTGTGGAAGGGATCCAAACCAACAAGCCTTTAGAATTCCTACATCTACTGAACTAACTGGATAAAAAGAGAAGGAGTCATAGCTGACCTAAGCAGCTGGTTAATGTTTCCATTTGCAAGAATTATTTTTCCCCGGAATTCTTCCTACATTTCTTTACTCTGACTTCTTGTTTTTGTGACAGTAGCATACAACATACTGTAAAGATTTTTAAATCTTTCTGGATTTGTTTTAAATATCTGCTAATTCTGCTTTAACTCTGAGCAAAGATCATTTTTCATCATTTCAGAACACAAAACACCAAATTCGACTTTGCTCTTTATCTTCTTCTCACTGAATACTGCATCAGTACATTATTCTGAGGTATATTGTGAAAATATTCACAGAAGTCATACACTTTGTATGCAAATAAAGAGTCCTATATTAACAGCTCTCTTTTTGTTATTTTTCTAGTGTATTCTAGCATTCTCAATTAAGTTTAGGAAAGAGAAAGATTGATATACGGAGCAAAATGAATTTATTAGCATCTAGTTACAAAATCTGTAAGAAAATTATTCTCCACAAACAAATTCAGCTGTGTAACTTGAAATAAGATAGTTTGACATCAACATTAAACAGTACAAATAATAGTTCCTTCATCACAAAAAGAAATAGAAGTCCAACAAGAACTTAAAAAAACCCAAGGACTTAGAAAAACTCCATTGACAGAGACACAGATCTCTCCAAGACTTTAAACACTGGTAAGTGGCTGAAGATCAACAGTTCACACTGCTCTGGAGCCTGGAATCTGTTTAATGACCTTCTAGACAAAACAATGCAAATAAATGTGACTAACATCTTGATAAAGTACTAAACTACAAACTGAAGGACAAAGCCTGGGCCTTTCAGGCTATAGTTCTGTTAGTTTCCTTGAACTAACAGATTCTTCCAATTATTATTACTAGTTATACTACTGGGGACGACGATGACTGTGCTTCTCATGTTGAGGAATAAGTGCCCCAAATGATTCTGTCCTTGGTAGAAACAAGTAACAGTCTGTGCTTTTAAAAGCCTCTTGGGCCTTGACCTTGCAAACATTTGCATTTTTGTTTAACTTTAAGCACCCCAGTAGTCCTGCTGAGCTCAGTGACTAAACAAATGAGAATGATCGACAGCTAGAGGCTACCGCAATGCTGATCAGAGGCGGCACAGCTCTGCATGTGTTCCCCTTTGTTGAGAAGTGAGATATCCTCCTCACCCAATGAGTTTTTAATCAGAGCAGCTGCTGTAATGAGAAAGGATTCCTGCACTGGGGAATTGAAGCAGACAGGGAGGAGAGGAACTGAAGAATGAAACACATTCAGAGAAATTCCTTCTGGGGGAACATTGAAGAATTCATGTGCTTTATTTTACAATCCCCCCTCTTGTTTTCTCTAATTTATTATAAAGGTCATAAACTTCAGCTTGCTCTGTGGGGGCTCATATACCTGTGGTGATGAGGACAGCGAAATAAACATGTTTACAATGTGATATCAGAAGGAAATCTTGAATTTTTCTGTTCTGTTATATTCCCTTTGATTTTTACCCTGATTCTTTTGTCCCTCAGTTCTTCGATAGCTGGACAGTACTGTAAAAATTCATACACTATGAACAAAATAAAATATACTACCAAGTCTGGACTTTTCTTACTAATTTGCGAATTACAACAGCAAACCAATTCGATAGTTTGGCAAACCTCGTCCAAATGTATTTTAGGTAGAAAAACCCCACCAAACATGCATCACCACATGTGTGAAACTGTAGCAGAGGTGACAGGGGCAGCACACAAAGAATTTCCACTGCTGCACTGCGTGCCTGGGGGTTGGAAGCAACACTGCCTTTTCCAAATTTGGCTTTATGTGGGAGCTACAGTTGCAGACAGCAGTGGGAGACTGCTCCAGAGGTGACCAGCACCTTGTTCCTACACAGAGGTATCAGTGGTGTCCTGGCTCCTGCTGGCAACCAGGAGACCCTGCTTTGCATGAGACAACTACCTGATTAGCTGCATCTGCCTTCTCTGAAAGGTGGCATCTCCAAACTATGACTGAGTTGCTACTGGAACCATTAACTGTAAGCTTTTCTTTCCCTAACTCCATGGCCAATCACTCTTAAGGGTTGCCAGCCCTGCCATAGAAGGTAGAACATATATCTTGAAATATGCTCTGTTAGTCACTGCATGTATTTTTATTTTAGGAAATGCATTCGTATCTAACATTTAAGACATTGTAACATCAGAGTATAAATACCTCAAAGGTGGTACATCAAGGAGTGGCTACTTTATGCAAGACCTGAAATCCCATACAGAGAGAGTAAAATGGAAATATGGATCCTGGACAAGCAGATATAATGTGACTATTTCTGTGTGGCTTTTCAGCCAGCAAAGTTATAACAGTGCTGCACAGAAAGAAACATGGAATTCCAGAGAAGCAGCTCTTCAAACTCTCTGTAGGCCCAATTCTGCCATGCAGACCACAAAACACCAAACACCACAACCAGCAGTATTCAGAATGGTCTATGGCAATTCGGACACTGACAATTGTCAAGATCAAAAGTGGAACAAGACTGACATTCAGAAGGAGTCCTTTGTGCCTTTTCTCAGCAAATATATAAAGGGAACAGAGCGGGGTGGAGAGGAAAGGGAAGAAAGTTATTTTAGCTAACCCTGGTACAGTAAATCTTGGGACCTGAATAACAAACAACAGATATATTTATTCAGCGTGGGACTCATCTAACTTTGGAACTGTTTAATTTATCTATCTTATATTGAGATGAATCATTCTCAGGAAGTGTTTCTGAAGGGAATGTAGCCCAGCTAGCTCCAGGTTAGATAACTAGCTTATAGATGCCTATGCTGAAACAG
Source organism: Nipponia nippon (assembly GCF_047370975.1). Classification (NCBI taxonomy): domain Eukaryota; kingdom Metazoa; phylum Chordata; class Aves; order Pelecaniformes; family Threskiornithidae; genus Nipponia; species Nipponia nippon. The sequence continues at coordinate 111,790,431 of NW_028262358.1, read as the reverse complement.
AAGAATTTCCTACCCTTTACCTGTACTGTCTCCTATAGTTACTTTAAATGTAGCATCAGCTCCTCAGAGCTGATAAAAATTATTGCGGTAGCCAGGCACCCTGGAAGCCACCATTCTATATGTGTATAAAAAATGCAGATGATTGATAGGAGAGTCTTAAATCCATCAGAGAACTGACTGTTCAGATGAGGCATTTGCTTATTTGTGGTGAAAGAATCCCACTTTCCTTGGCTGGATACTTCCCACCCTTTTATAATATCTCTACATTTACTTAAATAGTATCACACATGTATAGCAATTCAAGACTTCTAGCAAAAAAAAATTATTAGTTCTGTGTTGTGCTATATTATATCCCTGAAATGTCAGTAGAAGAAGCCAATTTAATGCATACTTTCTATAAATTATTTTATTATCATTTTTAAGTCTCTCACAGAATTCTAATATCTATTGAGGATTGTTGCCAACATTAGGCAGAGCCTGAGGGTACAGACTGGGAAGGTGGACAACAGGGGCTCACTCCAAGGCAGAGTATCTGAAAAGGACAGTGCTTATGCTTTTAGCTCTGTTCAAGGTTAATCCAAAACTCAGAATTGAAGCACTCATACACAAATACATTCAGCTAAGCCACTGCACTGCTGCTTGTTTAGTTTAACTGGTATTTAGAAACTATATCCAATGGAAAAACATTTACTCAGTAGTTAGATTCACAAATAAAACATGGATTAATAATCAGTAAAAAACATCTTTTAGAAGAATCCACTTAAAACTTTAGCATAGATTGATGGTTCTACATCTTTTGGAAAGAGTCAAATACAGTCACATATGCAAGTGAACTGACTGGAGTCCCAGCTTCCTTCCCACTTATATAATCCTTTATAATGTATAAAAATCCTCTCCAGTGCATACAGCCAGTCTCTTTGCTTAACTCTATAAGAACAAGGGGGTCACACAAAACAAGTCTTAGAGACAATCAAAAACAATCCATATGAGCTGGAAGTGCACACAAACCCTTTTTAGCATCAGGCCGGGAACGTCAGTCCTACCCCAGATCAGCAAAACCTGCAGATTAGTCATGCTGCTTTAATGCAAATAATTGCAGTCCTTGCTTACATTTTCCATGGCAATGCCCATCTTTTGTGAGATAATGCTTTTAAACACTACCCAGCACAAGCTTCACTGAGCCTTAGCTGACTCCCTCAATCCCAGCAGTGTTAATCCACGATTAACTTCTAGATCTGTTCACAGGTCTGTTCTTTAAACCTCAGCAAATGTAATTCCTCTTGACTGCTCCTTAACAACTTGTTCTCCTGCTCCTCTTCCTTCACAGTTTTAGGCATTGCTCTGCTCTCATTCCTTGCTGGCCCATGGATACATGAGGAAATTAGTACACAACACAGAAGAAGGAACATTGTCCATGTGATGCCATCAGTCAGAAAGTGATCCAAGCTTTTTGAGACCCCCAGTTTATAATCCACCAGAAAAAGGGTATGAAATGAGAGTGTATAGTGCTGTACCTTAGTCAGGGTAGTGGATAGACTATAAAATTTTGGAACGAAAAATATGGTTTTATGATGTATTTGAAGTGGTCCTATCATAAGGAGTTGTTAATCCAGTACCAGAGCTTCTGCACCACCATAGTAACAGTAACTGTCAAGAAAATTCAGTGGCAAAGACCTGTTTCTTGAATGCACAGATTTGAGATACTATGTACACATACAAAGTGTCTAAAATTTTAATATGCATCACAGAGCTAGGGGGGGAACAAAGGAACACAAGATGAGGTTGAAACTAGATCTACTTGATGATCCTTGTTCTTAGTGATAGTGACAGGTTTGAAAATATTCACAAATGTTATAATGATATTGTAATGTCAAAAAAGAAAGATCTTATGGTGAGTTTTTACTTTCAAAATAATAAATTATTTTATGAAAAAGTCGTTTTTGTTTTAAATGCACTCTCATAAATGTAAGATATCAGATACATTTTGGAAAAAACCCTACATTTAACAATGACATATAGAGAAAAAAAAAAATAGAACTGGAAGAACTGCACCAGTTTTCACATGAAGTAGGCATGTAGAAACCAAGTAATCTCACACTGTTAGGGACAGGCTGAGCAAACACAGATATATTTCAACAGTTGTTCTAGAATTCTCCAATATAGCATAAAAAAAATTGAAATGTTCATTGCCTCCCTCATTGTACATAAATGTCAGCTACTTTTTCCTTTTAAATTTACCCCAGTGTAAAGTTATTTATGCATGAAGATCACATTTGAATAGAAGAGAGGTCTTTTCACATAGACAGTTAGGAAAAAAAAATAATGCCTCAGCGCTTATCACAATGAGCAGTGGGGGAAAATAGAGCAGTACAAAAAACAGGGAGACATAAAGATCAGGGAAACAATAGAAATAGAGAGTGAAGTAGAGGGAAAGAGAATAAATAAGTCCCAAGAGGAAGAGAGTTCACACAAATCAATATGGAAAGTTCCAGCCCAGGTCTCATTACACAGGATGGTTGACTGAGGAATTGCATTAAGGTTTGCAAAGGTGACTAGGGATACAAAAAAGAATTGCTCTGTGGTGTCAGGAGCCTTTGCTTTCAACTTTTCTGATGAACACCATCTTCAGCAATCTTAGATTTTGCTGTAGTAAATTCACTATGTGCCCAGAATAAAGCAACTGGGAGTAACAAAAGAAATTGAGGTGTAGTTTTCATCTTAAGTGCTGCTATCTTGTTGAAACAAAATGCAAAGAGAGAGGAATATTAAACCTCACTTTCTTCTGTCCAAATGTTTTTTTCTCATACTATTGTATCTATAATCTATCTGCATAAAATACAATAAAGCTGCATGCAGTTTAACAAGGAGAAAGCAAGAGTAGAAAAATGTATTAAAAAAGCATGTGTCATACATTGGAAAAAGGGTTGAAAATAAAAAGACAGAAGTAAAGGTTATGATTAATATGGGAGAAAATTAAAACCATGTGTGAGTTCAATGAAAAAAAAAATTTTTTTTCAAAAGATAAGTGGGATCATATGTTGAATAAGGGTACCAAACAATCCTATTTGTCTTAAAAATAGATCTCCACTTCCATCACTTGTTAGTCTTGGCATAACTGCAGAATTTTGTTCCCATTGCATATTTAGACCTGACAACATGTACATTACTTTTTCTTCCTGGAAAATTCAAGCTAATTATTGACGTAATGACCCTCTTTACCTGAGCATGGATTGCTCTGGGAATCAAGAGTTGGCAGAACAATCTGCACATCGTTCCAACAACCTCTGTCATTTCTTTTTCTAACCCAGAAGGCCACCAAAAATTAAAAGTGATCTTGAAGTGTAGACAAATGTTAAGTCCTTGGAATCATGATTAAAATCCTTTATCAGAGCTAATTCCTCTATGATTCAATGGTAGTTTAACAAAAAAATTCTTCCAGATGTTACACTGTTGTAGATATCTTTACATGTTCCCCTTATTTTACAGGCCCAAACCAGCACCTTAATAGAAATTTGATGGTATTTTTATATACTTATAATGCATATTACTGCAGATTATGTATATATTTATGAATTCTATTACTAAAATTAAATACAATTTCATATTAATCTAATTGTTCCCACTAAAGTAAATGGAAAAGCTATTGAACTCAAAGGAAAAAGTGTTTGGACAACTCTTAGTACTAGAGAAATATATTCTGTGTTTCATGGAAAGAGACACCATAGGTTTATTTAACATATCTTCTTAAAATCCTTTGCAGCAAAGAGTAGACACAAGAGCCATCATCAGCTGTTTGTGACTGTTACATTCACACAGAATTAAAGTATGTACTATGGCAATAGATGTTTACTACACATTCACCAAAGTTCAAGTTACTTTGATAATGAAAATAATGTACATAAACAGATATCGTAAAGAGTCACAAGTCTTGTGCCTGTTTTGGCACAATGTCTTGCAATTATGCTACCGCTTACAAAAAAAAATGAGACAGGATACAAGATGTTGGAAGCTAACATCAGGTGTGCTGTTCAAGCAGTGGTTATGCTCATTCTCTTTTCTGCTTTGTAGGACTTGGATTGTAACCATTGCCAGAACATTGGAAGCCAAGCTAGGACTTCCCTTGTCTCTGAAAGGTTTATGTTCACATTGAAATGAATGTTAGGAGATAGAATATATTTGTTTCCAAAATATTGCAATAAATCACATCACAAAGGTCAGAACTGTGATAGCATGAACAGTATTCATTATGCCAAATCTTGATTTTTGGAGTTAGTGATTAAGCTCAGAACAATGATTAGAAACAACTAGAAGGAATGGTATGTATTTGGGTTTTATCAGCTAAAGGCAGCTTTCACATTAACTTTAATTATCAACAGACTTCCTCACATCTCCATAGGATATTCATCTTACCTACAATTTGTCTTCTGCAAATGCTTTTAGTTACTTCTCTGACATTCCTGTCATTCCTATATCTCCTGTCCTTTCTTACACAATAATTTCCAAATGATACACCTGAGTATTTCTATATTTTTATTCCTTTTGACATTTACTCTGAGTTTTAGCAAGCTAGATCTCTCTTTGTTCATGTTCCCCAACCACTTTCTGCCTCTTACAGGACTAATTTTTTTTTGTCTTGATGACATTTAGAACACTGCCCTGTTTGCCTTTGTATGGATAACAAGTTTCTCAGGAAGGGTAAAGCAAGAAAATAGAAAAGGAAAAGTAGGTTTATTGTAAAGAAGATCAGCATAAAGGACAAGCATGATCAAAATGCATGTATCCCATGAGGAGAGAGAAGAGACTGGAACACAAGCAATTCTCAGAAGAGGGCAAGCTGAGCACCAGTGAAGATATATTACAAGCAAGTCTATTCCTTCCATAGTCATATCGCCACTAGTGTCTCTATTATTTAGGACATTAATAAGTACAATACATAAACCCGGAAAAGAGCTAGGACTTGGGTGCTGGCTTGGTTTGTTTCTTTGATACACAACTTCATGTCATAGAATCATAGAATCGTTTAGGGTGGAAAAGACCTTTAAGGTCATCAAGTCCAACTGTTAACCTAGCACTGCCAAGTCCACCACTAAACCTTGTCCCTAAGCACCACATCTACATGGCTTTTAAATACCTCCAGGGATGGAGACTCAACCACTTCCCTGGGCAGTCAGTTCTAGTGCTTGATAACCCTTTAGTGAAGAAATTTTTCCTAATATCCAGTCTAAACCTCCCCTGGCACAACTTGAGGCCATTTCCTCCTGTCCTATCGCTTGTTACTTGGCAGAAGAGACCGACCCCCACCTCACTACAACCTCCTTTCAGGTAGTTGTAGAGAGCAATAAGGTCTCCCTTCAGCCTCCTCTTCTCCAGGCTAAACAGCCCCAGCTCCCTCAACCGCTCCTCATAAGACTTGTGCTCTAGACCCTTCACCAACTTTGTTGCCCTTCTTTGGATGCACTCCAGCACCTCAATGTCCTTCTTGTAGTGAGGGGCCCAAAACTGAACACAGTATTCGAGGTGCAGCCTCATCAGTGCCAAGTACAGGGAGACAATCACTTCCCTAGTCCTACTGGCCACACTGTTCCTGATACAAGCCAGGATGCTATTGGCCTTCTTGGCCACCTGAGCACACTGCTGGCTCACATTCAGCCAGCTGTCAACCAACACCCCCAGGTCCTTTTCCACCAGGCAGCTCTCTAGCCACTCCTCCCCAAGCCTGTAGCGTTGCATGGGGTTGTTGTGTTCAAAGTGCAGGACCCAGCACTTAGCCTTATTGAACCTCATGCAATTGACCTCAGCCCATCGACCCAGCCTGTCCAGATCCCTCTCTAGAGCCTTCCTACTGTCCCACAAATCAACACTCGCACCCAACTTGGTGTCATCTGCAAACTTACTGAGGGTGCACTCCATCCCCTCATCCAGATCATTGATAAAGATATTGAACAGAACTGGCCCCAATACTGAGCCCTGGGGAACACCATTCGTGACCAGCTGCCAACTGGATTGAACTCTACTCACCACAACTCTTTGGGCCTGGCCATTCAGCCAGTTTTTTACCCAGTGAAGAGTATGCCTGTCCAAGCCATGAGCAGCCAGTTTCTCCAGAAGAATGCTGTGGGAAACCATGTCAAAGGCCTTACTAAAGCCCAGGTAGACAACATCCACAGCCTTTCCCTCATCCACTAAGCAGGTCACCTTGTCATAGAAGGAGATCAGGTTAGCCAAGCAGGAACTGCCTTTCATAAACCCATGCTGACTGGGCCTGATCCCCTGGTTGTGCCACATGATGGCACATGATGGCATACAGGAGTATGTACCACATGATGGCACTCAGGATGATCTGCTCCATAAAACTTCCCCAGCACCGAGGTGAGGCTGGCAAGCCTGTAGTTCCTTAGATCCCGCTTCTGGCTCTTCTTGTAGAGGGGCATCACATTTGCTAACTTCCAGTCATCTGGGACCTCCCCAGTTAGCCAGGACTGCTGATAAATGGCAGAAAGTGGCTTGGCAAGCAACTCTGCCAGCTCCCACAGTACCCTTGGGTGGATCCCATCCAGCCCCATAGACCTGTGTGTGTCTACATGGTATAACAGGTCACTAACCATTTCCGCTTGGATTATGGGGGCTTCATTCTGCTCCCTGTCCCTGTCTTCCAGATCAGGGGGCTGGGTACCCAGAGAACAACTGGTCTGACTATTAAAGACTGAGGCAAAGAAGGCATTAAGTACCTCAGCCTTTTCCTCATCCTTTGTCACTATGTTTCCCCCCACATCCACTAAAGGATGGAGATACTCCTTAGCTCTCCTTTTGTTGCTAATGTATTTCTTTTACGGCAGTAGCCAAATTAAGTTCCAGTTGTGCTTTGACCCTTCTAATCCTCTCCCTGCATAACCTCATGACATCCTTGTAGTCCTTCTGAGTTGCCTGCCCCTTCTTCCAAAGGTCATAAAGTCTCCTTTTTGTCCTGGGTTCCAGGCAAAGCTCTCTGTTCAGCCAGGTCAGTCTTCTTCCCCGACTGCTCGTCTTTTGGCACATGGGGAAAGCCTGCTCCTGCACCTTTAAGATTTCCTTCTTGAAGAATGTCCAGCCTTCCTGGACTACTTTGCAGACAGATCTCCTTCTGTCTTCCCAGGATGCACCCCAACTTCACTGAAATTGTGCTACGCTTTCTTTGTGCGAACTGAAATAGAGTTCCCTCAATCTTGTATCAGTGATTACCTCTGAAAACAGCATGCGGTGCTGCAACTGCTGTTGCCCATCATTATGAATGGAGTCTAAAAATGTTGTTTCTAATTTTCTTACACCTCTTGAAAGTCTCAGCCAATGTCTTCTGGATTAAACCTGGCGTGTACAACTGACAGAACTGTACCACAGTCTGTCAATTGGTAGTAAAAAGCAGAAGGATTGTTTTACTGGAACAATTTTCCCAATGAAATATCAATAGTTCATTCCATTTTCAAAAAAAAATTATGAAAGTTATTGCAACATTCCCAGGTCAGATAATTCCCAGATGGTAGATTCAAGACAACAGAAAGCTCTGCCCAGTAAGGAAGGAAGATCAGGCTGAGTGATAGCAGCTCTCCTCTCCCACTGTTCCCTCGTTACGTTTGTCATGATTCCTCTCAGCACACTGCCTTATCCTCTTTTCCCATTTTTTAGGGGTGGCAAAGTCAACATCACTACTTTCCCTTTCCACATACCACATTCATGAAGGGGGAAAAAAAGAGGATTATCTTCTCTACCTTCTGTAATCAGAACTAGGAGTTGTAGGCACCTATGTCAAGTGACTTTATCCATCCATTTCTGTCCTACATGAAACTCCCCCCAGTTTATACAGAAGTTATATATAACAGCAACCATAATTTCAAAATATTATAAAGCAATTAGAGTTGAATGGGTGTGACCTGAAGATAATAACCAAGCAATGTTATATCTTTGTAATTTTGCAAAGTTACCTTCTCTTACAATGTGCATTCATTCATTTATATGTTGTAATATGTTTCTAAATTTTGTGTTATCTACTGTCTTATTAATGTGGTAAGGATTAAGAAGGTACTCAGAACCTGCTGAGATATTTCTAACAGGCATTCCTAGCCTCTTTTCAGTTAGGTTCAATCCAAGAAACACAGAAGAACAAAGCCAGTACCACTCTGCCAAAGAAACAATCTCTTCTCCTGTTTTTTTTAAGTGGATCTTGTTTACCTCATTTATCCCATTTCTGAGTTTAGTCTCATGAACCCAGATAGTAGGAGTTTTTGTATCATAGGTTACAAAGTGACAACAAACATCAGCCAACAAACTTGTCTGATGTAAAACAAAGGACTGCTGAAAATTACAACTTCTGCCTTCCGCCTCGTTGTTTCCTAGGTCTGCCACTGGCCTCTGCCAGCGACTCAGCATAGGCACTGCTGAACACTGCAGCATCCCTCCCTTCCTGCCCTGCCCAAAGCCCGTTTGATTTGTAAACAGTTTCAGTTGTCTCTGTCTTTGCACTTCCCTCTCTTATCAAACGATCAGTTAACTACTGCAGTTTTTGCTTTCCTGTGGAGAAATAGGTGCCCTCTAGCAGACTGGACTATTTATTTATCCTGACTAGCAACTTTGCAATCCCAGCGGCTGCACTAAAGCTAAAGACTCTTTAAGAAGAAAAATAACTTGACCCAAACCGTGACAGAGCGCCCTTACTTAAACTGGGGCGATCCACCCATTCACTGCCTCCTCCAGAAAGCTGTATCAGCAGCTCAGCTTTCGCAGGCAGCAGCACCTGCCCGATTCACGGAACGCCACGAGGTGGCAGGGCAAAACCACTCTCGGGGCTGCGGCGCCGGGCAGGGGAGCGCAGGCGGCCGGCCCCGGCCCCGCTCCTGCCCTCGGCTGCTCGGCTCGGCAGCCCCTGCAAGCAGCTTTGTTGTTGGTAGGAGGAGAAAGGGACATCCAGGCATTTAAGCACCTAACTGCTCTTCAGGGATGCACAGAGTCTCCCCCTTCTATCTCTTTCACTATCAGGTTAGTGGGTGCTCATATTTTCTCCAGTTTATGAAGAAATTTAACACAAGGGTTTCAGGGAGAGCATGGGATGGACAACAGAGGTACAGGACAAGTAGAGCAAAGCCTAGTTTTTAACTGACATTTCATGAGTTCACTTTAAAGTAATTTATGTCTCTCATCACCAAAATTGACAGACTGCAGGTTAGAAGGTACTGGTTTCCAGAAAAACAATCCTGCTTCTTACACATCTTCAATTTCTTCCAGCAGAGTCCATCTCTACTCCTACTGGGCTGAATCTATTTAAAACATCAACTAATACTCTACACCTGCATGCTTTCCTCCAACAGAGCAGACACAGCTGTTTTCTCAGGGTTTTAAAGTACCCATATGCTTTGTTACAATGTGATAACCTTGGTGGTAAATATTCTTCAATCACATAACATTGCTGCAATGTAAGATTAGGATGGCGAAATAACCCCATGATGGGGAACAGATGGATTGTCTAACGCTGTCTGTGGTCAGCTCCCAACCTTCCCTCTTGGGAAGGACTCAGTGGGAGTCCCCTCTGAACGACAGAATTCCTTCATTTACAGCATTGCCCAAAGGGGGATTTCCTGCTGCAAATTTTCACTGCAGAAGATCATCATTGATTTCTTTTATCTGACCTATTGTGGTCTGTCACCAATGCACACCCAGTGACCTGCTCTTAGTTCAAGAGACATCTGTTATTTTATTTATAGATCATATATAGAATTTAATTTTTGCTAAATTATTTCTAAAGAAGAATCAAGTTTAGGTGTTGTACAAACAAAGGACAGGCACAGTTAGTTATGAAGGCAGAATAATTTAGCATTATTTAATATGTCTCCAAGTGATTTCACAATTTGAACTTCCACAATTATCCCTTATGAAATATCTTCTTTTGGTGAACCAAGCCCTTTTCTGATAGACACATTACCCAGGAAAGGGCTTAGTTGCATTTAAGTGGAAGAAGATTCCAGTACAAGCACAGGAGAAGATCACAAAACAGGTAGCTAGGTCATTTGGCTTTCCTGTATCGGAGAGGATGATTAGAGGTCAGAAACCTCAAGAAATCACTTAGTGCAGAAGGCCATGCACGTCAGGCTTAGCTACCTAGCTGCTTCATCCAAGCAGAGTAGGAACAGCATACAGGATCCAAAGTGCAGATTGATTAAGCAATCAGTTGCAAATCTGACTCATGTGCAGTCAATAGTAGCACAAGGGTTTTCAGGCATTCTGCAAATTGTTTAGCTGGACAGTCATTTTACCATTATGGATCAGAAATGACAGATTGCAAGTGACTAATTTACAGGGTGACATCCCTTCCTGGAGTACAAGGAAGCTGTTCACAAAAGGGGAAATACATGACTAATTATTTCCCCCATCTGCATTTTGCTGAATGTAAAAGATAATTTGCCTAGCCTTATTTTGTTAGGGGCTAATTGTGACCTGAATGATGTCATCCAAGTGAGTAAATGGCCCAACAGTGATACAGAAGCTGCAGATTTTCTACATGTGGTCTTTGTAAACTGAGGCTATAAAGCTTTGAGTTACTGAGTGGAGACACAGGTAGTAAATGTATGCTTACTCTTTTTGTTTAACATCTCAGTTTCCAGTTGCTTTTTAGTTTCTGTCCTTTAATTTAGAATTTTCCAAAAGGTTATTTGTTCCATACTGAGGGCTTTCTGCTCCCCTCAGAAGGAGCACAGGGAAAACTAAGTTGTTGGCTCTGCTTTTAAAAAAGAAGTAAGTCTTATTTTTATCAATATGCTCCAATATCCCAGCCTTTCCAGTTGACAGAGAAACATAAGCAGGCAACAACATATCTTTTGCTGTCCTTTAAAAAAAGTGACCAAAATATCGTGAGACCACTATTCCTTCAAAGTTTCAGTTTGTAGACACTGAAAGAAACACAGATATGTTCATTTAGCAGTAAGTGGGAATGATTTTTTTCTCCGCAGAGGACACACTTCACTTTGGTGACCAAATGGGTTGCTTGTTCTTCTTTCTACTGTGCCACTCATCAAGGGAACTGAGACCATAGATACCATTGTTTGCAAGTAAATCATTGCTTAATTAGAATGGCAGAGCTGTGAAGAGTGAGTATGGGTGACATTATGTCTGAGCAGGAAGGTTGCAGGAGGAAACAGGGATGGATAGACACAAATAAGGATGGTAAGCATGACTGGGTTGGAGTAGAGCAGAAGAGCAGAAAACTGGATGAATAAGAACAAAACTGTCTACAAATCACTACAAGACACATTTTTTCTCTGGATCTGGGTCCTCTGAATATTCTTATCCTTCTGCTGTCATAAAATAGCTAGAACACTGAAAGATTTTCTCCTCTAGAGGGAAGAACTACCTACTAATGCAAACAGGTAGTCTGTTTACTTGAGTAGTGTATTTACTGAACCCTATTTACTCAAGTGACACAATTCCAGAATAACTTCAGCTAAGCAGTTCTCTAACAGAAAATACAATTCTATCAAAATCAAAATACTTCAAAATTCAATCACTTTGGTCTACACTTCATTCCCAAGGAAAAAGCTCATCAATGTCAAAGCATCCAATTATTCAATTTAAAACCAAATTCTAACTCCAATATATAGCTTTTTCTTGAATTAAAAGTAAGAACATTTCAGTCTTGCAGAATTGAAATACCATGTACATCTGCAACAAATTTATTAGACATCTATTTCAGGAATAATATTTTGGATTTTGTTTGAAACTGAAATGAAAATAAGCTTCAACATTGTGGTGAAAAAAAAAATCCTGTTCTTTCCCTAGCTCTGTGATGTATATTATTTGATGGGGTGGGGAGGTAGTTTTCCAGACGACCATTGCTTAAGTCAATATATAGAGCATGTTAGAAAATAAATCATGGTCTTTTCTCTCTGTTTTACATTTGTGCCTTTTTCAGCAAGCTGTTATACAGAAGTGGTGACAAAGGTGGAAAATACTTTGTCCCTCTTTCAGTGAGGCATGCATAGGGATCAGGCAAAATTACAGCTCCCTGTGAGAGCAGGGAAGAGAGGTAGCCATGATTCAGCTTTCTCCACCCTCAATTCTACATCAGCAGCTGGGCTACATCTTCCAAAAATTGCTTTTAGAAGACATCATAGTTACTGCATTCCTAGCAGCTCACAGTGAAGGAGTGTTTCTGTGCTTCTCTTCAAGGTATACACCTGTCCACAAGCCATGATACAGGCTGTGTCAAAATGGCCCTGTCACCCTTTGCTCACTGTTCCCCTGAAACCCCAGTGAAAGCCTTTTAGGTAAAAGGGTCACATGCTGCAATCTAAAGGATGTCCCTGTCCTGCTCAGCATGTGTTGGTTCACATGGTGATAACTTTCCTGGTCCCACCTGCTAAATCGTATTAAAAGGCAGCTAAAATTATGTGATATAATCAGGATATTACTTTTCAATCCAAACAATGCCAGCAGCTGCCACAGAGATATTTTTCTCAGTATCAGGATGGACTGACAAAGAGAAAAGCAATGGTCCAAGAAACTGCTAATAGGAAGAAGATGGGCAAACTTCTTTATCAAGATGTAGAAAAAACTCAAGAGCTCTAATTTCAGAAATGTATGCTTTCTCTTAGCAGGAATAGGCAGGGAGGCAGAAGACAGCAACTTCCTTCATTTTGGATGAGTTCATCTGTTGTTAAACTCTGGTTTCCAGCAATGACTTCTTTCTCCTAGGAGCACAAGTGTAAGTCTAAGCAACACTTCCTTTCTCTCTGAAAGGTAGCTAGGGGCAGGCGTTTCCAATGAATTTCTCTATCAAAGCCTGTGCTCTTATGTCTTATGTGCCCTCTCTCTTCTTAGCACCTTGAAACTCATGTTTGCTCTGGTCTGTACTACGGAAGCTTACAAAACAGATAGATCAGGGAAAAAGCATAAACTTTTCCAGACACTTGAACTTGATAGAAGTTTGTTTGCCAACATAAATGTCTTCCTCTTCAATTATATTTATTAAAGTGTTTGTGTGAAGACAGCAAAGTAAACACATTATTCCTGCTGTTACTCCATGTATTTTCTCTGCAAATACGCTTTGTCTTCCCTAAGGATACTGGAAGGGGCCTTCCTTTTGCTTCCTTCTGGTGTAAGCTGAAACTCATTTCACTGAAGAAATATGAAGCGACAACAAAATAAGAGAAAAGAAATCACAGGCCACTGTGTGCTGTGGTGGAGGAACTTGTAGAAGCTTTATATGCAGCAGGAAAAATGACAATGTTAATACTTCTCTCAGCTAAAAGTGGATTACCAAATGTTCTGAATTTACAATTTAAGTGAATCAATCATTTTGGCTATTATTCTAGATTTAGACTAGTGGAGCTAAGAACAAAATCAGTCCATTGTTTTTAAGGTAGCTATTAAATATGTGAAGCACACAACAGGCTTCCTAATGCAAAAAAAAACAAAACAAAACAAAAACAGAACCAAACAACAAAAAAACCCCACACCCACACATACATCCCACCACTGCTAGCAAAAGTACAACCGGAAAAGCTTGAGATCATTACAGAGGCAAAAATTATCATAGCTCTTTTGTCATTTACAGAGCTGCACCAACTTGACTACTTTACAACTACTTTTTCAGATTCTTTGGTAAAGCTTCCTTGGAAAGCCAACAGAAGAACAAGGGACAAGGGCTTAGACAAAGACTTTCAAAAACACAAAAGGGAGGTAGGCATTTAAATCTCATCATCTTCTGTGCACATAGTGTCCACAGCTTCCATCTATGTTATTGGGAATCACCGTCCCACTTAGATTTTCTTTTTAAACTAAATTATTTCTTAGTTATTCAGTTCCCCTGCAACAAGTCTGATATGAATCTGATAAGAGTGAGGAAACAATAAGATCCCTATCCTGGTTTGGATAGGCTGAGTGGCTTTTCAGTTGCTTTTGTTAAATGTTTTTCGCTGCATGAAAAACGCTACCCTTTCACTTAGAGAAAGATGGGAAAACTGTGCTGTGGTTAACAAACTGCAGACTTGTATGAGACAGTGTACAAGTCTCATCTGGGAACCATTATGCATTGATTAAATTCCAAGTAATTTCAACCTAAGACTTACTATTTTTTCTTGTTTGTTTGAGCTGGCTGCTAAGATTGATCACCTTGGAGAAATTAATCACAACAATGGCAAACCCTAGGATAGACCATTTAGTTAGAACTGTTGCTCTCATTAAGAGTTAGTTTTACCTTACAAGAGAGGACAGTGAACTATTTAATATAGCCAAACACTAGCAGATTAGAAAATACAAGACATCTGTAGAGTAAATCAAGCTACTGATCTATACAGAAAGCATTCATCAGCAAGTGTCCTATTATTATACCTGTAGGACAGTAGCACGTTAATGACCCAGTTCATTATGAATGATGAGGACTCCCTCTTCCTATCCCTACTTCCCACTGCTCATTCTTCACCTTCTAGCATACACCTCCATATCATTCATTCTTCATCTTTCATCTCCCTCCACTCCAAGTTACACTTATCTCCACACTCCCCATCACTCTGACCTCTCTTCTCCCAATGATCACACTTGGAAGAAGAGCTTTCTCTTTCCCTTTTTTTGGCAGTCCTTCTCCTTTTTCCTTTGAATGTTTCTGACTCTGTATGGCTTTAATAAAAGTCCTCAGTTGCTGTGCTTTGTAGTGGCCATCAGAGATCAAACCCAGCTCCACTAACTCGAGGACAGCTGTATAGGGACAAGTTCCCTACGAAGGCAACTTGTAGATGGCCGTGAAGACCTCCGGGGGGCACTGTAAGGACACCTAAATGAGGCTCTGTCTTTCTCTGGTGAGTGTCTAAAGAACCAACAAGGAACGCTGAGCTCCTCCACCCTGCCAGATCCCAGGTCCCCACACAGGTAACTCACAGAGCACAGATGGCCCTTTATAAAGAGAAAGGTGCGTATGGTGGGGATTTCTGTCCCCTCCTGTTAGTCACTATCTAGTATAATTGTCTTAGTTTTGCTCATTTGACCAAAAACGAGAAGATTTGGGCTCATTGATCTCCTGCACCCAGCCTAAGAAGGATTGCAGAAGAGTACCCTAACCCCAGTCCTAGTCTGTGGCTACTCTTGCTGTTGAAGAGGGAATACCATATAGTCATAAGTCCTGAGGCAGACCAGGGAAAAGTCTGCGACAGGTAGTGCTTCAGATACCACTCCTTTCAATACATATGGACATTGAGTATTAGACCATAAATAGTTCCATTTTGTACAGTCCTGGGAATATGAATCTAAATGTGAGAGTACTGTTCATCGAATGTGTGCCTTGACTGCTAGAGTCTGAACTTAGCCTAGGCTACCGTCAGACTGGGTTTCCAGATCTATGACTCCTGCACTGCTGTCTGCACAATGGACCAAATGTCGCAGGCAGGTAGTGCAGAATACCCAATATTGGTGATTATAGCACTCCGGAGGTGCAAGGTCATCCTCGCCAGAATGTGGGGGGCAGGAAAATCCCTTCCCTTTCCCGGGAGTAAGAGTTTAGCCTTTAGGTTATGTTGTGGTTTAACCCCAGCCAGCAAGTAAACCCCACACAGCCACTTGCTCTCTCCCCCACAGTGGGATGGGGGAGAGAACTGGAAGAATAAAAAACTCATGGGTTGAGATAAAGACAGTTTAGTAGGCAAAGCAAAAGCCACGTACACAAACAAAGCAAAACAAGGAATTCATTCACTACTTCCCATTGGCAGGCAGGTGTTCAGCCATCTCCAGGAAAGCAGGGTTCCATCACGCGTAACGGTTTCTTGGGAAGACAGACGCCATCACTCTGAACGTCCCCCCCTTCCTTCTTCTTCTTCCCCCAGCTTTATATACTGAGCATGATGTCACATGGTATGGAATAGCCCTTTGGCTAGTCTGGGTCAGCTTTCCTGGCTGTGCCCTCTCCCAACTTCTTGTGCACCTGGCAGAGCATGGGAAGCTGAAAAGTCCTTGCCTAGTGTAAACGCTACTCAGCAACAACCAAAACATCAGTGTATTATCAACATTATTCTTATACTAAATTCAAAGCACAGCACTATACCAGCTACTAAGAAGAAAATTAGATCTATCCCAGCTGAAACCAGGACAGGCTGTTATGCAAAAAAGATAAAGCTTCCCCCACATCCTTCCTCAGAACAAGGTAGTCTGAACTATGGTGTGGGTACCTAGCTCAAGGCATCCAGTTCAACCAGAGTTGCATGTACAAGATAAGGCAGGGCTAGCAAATAGATGATCTGCCTGCTGGCTGAGAATTCGGTGGAAGTGAGGTGCCAAAATCTCAATATAAGCAAGGTTTAAGAAAGCTTGTTCTGTGCCTGTTTACACTATTTATTTATGACTCAGAAAATGAAACCCTGACTACTATTCTTATTGCATTTATGATCTTTTCTCTTTCTTCTACATCTGTCTAATAAAAGATACTACTTCCTCACTACAGATTTGCTCAGCCTGTATTGTCACATCTTTCTGACTACTACAGCAGAACTGCCAGATGATAAAATGAAAAATTCGGACAGTGGTGTATCATACAAAGATTTGCAGTAGTAAATCAAAGTTTGGTTAATAAACTTCTCTCAAGATACTTGTTAATGCTTGGAATTCAAGCTCAGTTGAAGATCAGTAGCACTATAACCAAGCTCAGGATAAGTTAATTAGCCCTCCTTTAGATCTAATTTTAGCAAGCATGGTCATGCCATACTGGTTTACCCATAATAATAAGAATTAGAATGATCAGATGCTTTCTGATGGAGCAAGAAAGCCATTTAAAGCAACCCAACAAATTAATCCTGAGTGTAACTCTGTTGAACTGTTTTACCCGGTTAAAATACTGACTGAACTTCCGAAGATCTACATCTGAAAGAGACGCCACTGAGACAATCCACAAGTTAATGTAATCCTGTAATATCTGATCTGGAAGCATTTGATCAGAAGTTAATTTTCCATGTGATAGTGTCAGTGGCTAGTACATCATGACATAAACCCTCCTTTAACCGCACATTAGAAAAAACATTACATCAGTACATTTAAATCATCTTGATTTTTTTTTTTACATTGTGTTAATCCATGTTTCCTGACTTGGCTGAACAACGTGAAGCCCTATAGACAGCTGGATGTCATATCTCAGTCTATAAAATTATAATTTTGCAAACCACATTTGATTTATTCCAAAGCTTCAAAAAGAATCTAACCTCAGTGGGCACAACCCATCACATATTTACATATGTAAGAAAACATATTTAAAGGAAAAACATGCTGACAGATTGTCTGATGTTGTTACAAGGAAAAGCTATGAAGTCTCCTATAAAACTCTGGTAGTAGTTTCTCTCTTTTCTTTTTTACTGGGTATATAACGATGCAGGTACAGAAGTCTTCATGCTGCATTAATCCATTTCATATGGAATGGAGAATTTTTGTTCTGCCCATGGTTTTTATTTTAGAAGAACAATTAGTAGGCATTACTGTTAGTATTTATACTGCAAAACTGCATAAAGCTTCAGGCATGAGTGAGTGCCTTGTTGTGCTGAGGCACTCCAGAAACACAACAGAAAAGTGGTCTCTTCTCCAAGCAGTTTACAACACATGTGAATCATCTGAAGGCTACAGATTTCTGAAATCTGTTTTACTGCTAGATGTTGCTGTTACATCTAAATCTATTATCTTACTGGTCTGCTTCATTGGCAATGAAGGCAGTGGTTTGGAAATTATATCATTTTCTCTGTGTAAGTAACTTTGTAGGTTCTTGCTTATTTATAAAAAGTCGTGATTTCATAAATAGCTTTTCAAGATTTTGCAACATATATTTTACATCTTTCAAACATCTTCCAACATTTTACATTTTTCAGAATGTATCTTAGAACAGTCTGGGGTCACTAGCACCCCAAAGCTGACAGGAAAATCACCAGATTTTGCTAAAATGACTAATAAACAAGTCCACCTACCTTTAAAGTGAATGGAAATTCTGACTTTGTCTTCTGTGGGCATTAAATATAGCTCCAAAAACTCTCTGCAAATTCATGCAGCCAAAGTAAGAAGGTAACAAAAAGAATATATATCGTATTTAGGTTCTTTTTGTTTGACTGAGCATTTGTTAACTCCACATTAGAGGGCAATATCAGCTATAACTTGTGCTTAACTCTATATATTTTTACTATTGTAGTTCAAGCTCATAAATCTCTTTAGCTGATTGAATCTTGTAATAAAAATTTAGCTCTTACATAGCTTGCTGTAGTTTGAAACTGCAGCCATTTGCATGTTGCTCATCATGTATCTGAAAACCTCATAACAATTGCAGATATTTCAAATATAGCAATTAACAATCAGAATAACTCTGTGGGATACACCGCTATTACATGGATTTGTCAAAATGATTCAATTTTTTTTTAACCAGGCAGGGGTAGCAGCCTTATTTTTGTGGTTTGTTGTTTTCACAAAAAAATGGTCACAGAACAATATATTTTTCAAACAGTTAATATTGTTACTGCTATGATTGCAATTGAAAACTGAGAAGTAGGACCAAATTTTAAAAAAAAAAATAAATAAAAAAGAAGAAGGAATGAGAAAGAATAGAGGCAAACGCATTCAAAACTGAGCCTCATTATCTCTTGTGCCTAAACCTAAAGAGGTCTGAAGTCCACATATACCTAAGGAATTTTTTTTCTGCACTTGTTCAGAGCCTCCCAAGCACTGCTGTCATTGCAATGTCTCACCTTGATCTAGTTGAATCAGGCTGCGTGCAAAACACAACATTAACCAATACTTTGTTTGAAATGATGTTGGTATTGGCAATGGCCAAGTCCCCCTTTAACAGAGTAATTCACCAATAGCTTGAGCACTCATGCAGAAAGCAGGAGAGCATGTTTCAGGCCTTTCTACTATCTCAGAGAAGTCAAAAATCACCCCTCCCAAGGAGGGAGGCTAGGAAAGAAGTCCAAGATGTGGATCCTGGGTGGGGATGTCTTCCTAAGGCCTGCAGAGCCCAGGGAGTTTCAGACTTTGTGGTTCTTCACCTGTCTAGTTTAAGTCTTACTCAGCTTGCTGGTATTTGGGTATTCATTTTAAGAGTTTTCTAAATTTCTTGTGTAGGTGCATAGTGCAGAAATCTGGATTTCAAATGAGTGCCACCTGCATGGATGTTAAGAGTTGCAGTCCCAAACACTTTAAAATCTGAGTCTTCATCTATCCCAAGTTACACAACAAGGGAAAACAATTATAGCTGAGAAGTTTCTATATGTTTGTGAATGTTATCTATTTAAAACCACATTCCACTTATACTGTGCCATAGCATCTGCTGTTACCACTAAAACCAGAGCAGAACTCCCACAAGCCAATATTAGATACTACTGACATATGCATCAAGCAGATCACTAGCTATTAGTAATGCAGAGAGAAGCAAAAGTGTTAAAAAAACACTGACCTTCTCTTATCCCTATTACTTAATCTAAGTTTCACATTTTTTTGTATAGATGATTTATGGTAACCTTAGCATTCACATAAGTGAAAAAGTGATGTCACTACATAACAAGTTATGCTAGTGGCATGTTATTGCTAGTGCATCCGAGAAAATCTTTTGCTGAGTTGCAACAGATCTGGGAGTACTAAAAGACGTTCAGTCTTACACTGAATATAACCAAACAATTTATAATATTCAGACCAGCATGCAGTTCTATCCCTTTTGAATCATTTACAGAGATTTAAGTGTCTTGAGATTCAGCAAACCAGTACAGAGGACATATAGTAAGGCTTTCCTCCTCATATATTTCCAAAGATATGAAAGAATGAATTAATAATCTAATGACAAAAATTCAGAAATGTTATAAAAATATCTTCTATTACAAGATTAGTGGATCTGACACTAGTCTTTTACTCATCCTTATATCCCAGGTGAAATAGCAGCTGTGGTAGTTTAGCCATGGATTTGAAAGGAAAAATGATAACATGTGGCTTATCTTTTCCTACCTTTCTTCTCATATCCATAAACAATGTGCCAGTTATGACACCATTTCTCACTAGAATTAACTAAATTTTCTATTTGAAATGAAGACTACATAGCACGAAGAAAAAAGAAATCAATCTAAATAGCACAACTGATTAAATAAGGACATTACTTTTCCCTATAAATATTGTTCCTTTTGTGTTCTCCAGTGTCAGAGTAAGAACTGAATAAGCCAGTTAGTCATCACATCAACTGCAGATGGTAAAGGGTGTCTAGATCAGGTACAGAGTCCTCATTCTTCTCACCAGGCAGACACATGACACAGTGCTGCTAACTGACATGGAAACCAGCCAAAGCTATCAAAACCTTCTCTACACCCAGAGATTGCTGACCTGCATATTTACAAAAGGAATAAATCAAAATGTGGGATAAGAAACTGAAAAGAAATACGGTTTATTTAAAGAGAGAGAGATTGTGAAGGAACCTCGCCCTGAGTATATTAAGCCTGCAAGTATTCAGATGCGAAGCAGGGGAAGAGAGTACACACAGGTGCACGTACCAGCATATGGATGCATGCAGACAGGCAGGGCGGAGAAAGGCCATGGAGACCTACACATCCGCTTTTTTTCCCAGATTGCAGAGGAACATGTGGAAAGATCCCTGTATCCTACACAAAACAACAGAGGATGAGTCTGCTGAGTGCACACAAGGAGAAGCAGAAGGTTTTCAGTTGCTCTGCTATTGCCTTCTAAATCAGGTTACTACTGAAAATTAACTTAAGCTGACATAAGCAAAGTCCATTGCCAAAAGAAGTATCTTGCCCTTTTTCCTGCCTCTTTCCCCAAATCCTTATGCTAAATTCTTCTTCCTGCCACAAGGGAAAACCAAACAGACTAAAATGTAATCTGACAATAACAAAATAATATTAATTTCCACCTGGATCATTTTCTTGACAAGCAGAGCCATAGCCCCATAGCTAATTGCTACTGCAGACACAAGGAAGACAGCAGGACACGTGGGCAGCGACTGGGAACAGAATAGCACCTAATGCTTTCATCATTTTAAAATGATCCTCAAATCACCAATAATTCTCTTTCAAAAGAGCAACAATAGCAGAAAGTGAGTGCCACGCCCCAACTCTTTTATTCAGTCTGCTTTTGCTCAGCATGCCCTTGAGAAAATGGCATGCCTAGGGGACTTTTGCCAGAAGCATGAAAAAATATCAAGTACATTTATTCTATTAGTGTTTTATATGGTGATTAGTGTCTAATTACAAATCATTATAGTAATGGTGCATTTAGCAAGTATATCCCAACAGTACTATATCTCCAGCCTCATTATTAGTTGAGTAAGTCATCACCTGCAGGAACTGAACCTGGAAATTCAAGTTAAACTGTGGCCTTCTGTTACTACAGCTGAAAGTCAGATCTTATATCCAACCTGCCTCAGACTCCACAGCACCAACATGCACACATAGGAGTTGTAGTCTCCCCTTTCCCCCTGCAAAAGCCCATACCAAGTTCATAGTGTTATTTGACCCACGTGCCCCTGGAGATCACACTTGCATCATTAATTCTTTTGATGAGACAGTACCTGCAGACATTTAGATCTCAGGATCCCAAAGCACAAGCCTACACTAATTCAGCTGAAAAAGCTTGATAAGACCCCAGGTCAGACCAAAGTTTTGAGGAGGATATTTCATTACTGTGTTACCCAAAAACAACCAAAAGGGCCCTTGGATGGACCTTCCCCACCCACTGCTTTCTTTCAGGTGAGCTCTTCCACCAGGCTTGACCTGAGATCAGCACCTCAACAGCTTTCTGTGGTGCAACAAACTCCATACAGTCTCTTTAAAGGCCTGTCAGAAGCCTAGCCACATGCAGACATGTTTTATGATCTTCTCCAAAGTCTCCCAGAGTCTGGTGTGCTCCGTCTCCTTGCTCACTGCATTTTCACATGTCCCCTTCTTTCTGTCCTGCATCCTTCGTGTGTGCAGTGGCTTTCAAGGAGCACATCTTCCCTCAAAAAGCTCCATCTGTACCAGACAAAGCAAACAGTCATCTTCTCAGAGGCCTGTCACCTTTATAAAGGAACAAAGTAGACAAACTGTTGATAAAATGGTTATTGTCCGTCACACCCTGCAAACTAAAACTGTTTGTGCTAACCTTTCAAATGCATACAGTGTCATCACAGTATCAGAAACAAAGCAATGATGCCAGCTGGGATGAAAAAAGCTTTGACTAGAACTTTAAAATTAATCAAAAATCTGTTTACTTTTTTAATAATACAGAGACATGCATGCTTTTTATCATGATAAATATTTACCAATAGGAAACTTTTAAAGGAAACGATCTCTTTTTAAATGAGAAAATAGAGAAACGATAGTTAGTATACCGCTGCTTGCAACCCAAACACTGTGATCTGCAAGACTAAATACAAGATAAGTACATTAAATACCAGATAAAAATGAAGCTGCTTTTCTCCTAGAATGTTTCCAGTTAACTTGGTGGGTCCTCATGCAGTAATGTACTGAGCTGTTATAAACTCTGAAGGCAAAAGGCAACAGCAGCAACATTAGGCTGAGGACTGGACTGACATAGAATCATAGAATGTCCTGAGTTGCAAGGGACCCACAAGGATCATTGAGTCCAACTCCTGTCCCTGCATAAGACAACCCCAAAATTCACACCATATGTCTGAGGGCGTTGTCCAAATGCTTCTTGAATGTTGTCAGGCTTGGCGCCATGACTACCTCCCAGGGGAGCCTGTTCCAGTGCTCCACTACCCTTTGGCTGAAGAACCTTTGCCTAATGTCCAACCTAAACCTCCCCTGGCATATCTTCCTGCCATTCCCTCGGGTTCTATCATTGGTCATCAGGGAGAAATGATCAGCACCTGCCCCTCCTCCTTCTCTTGTGAGGAAGCTGTAGACTGCGATGAGGTCTCCCCTCAGTCTCCTCTTCTCCAGGCTGAACAGACCAAGGGACTTCAGCCCCTCCTCATACGGCTTCCCCTCTAAACCCTTCACCATCTTTGGTGTCCTCTGGACACTCTCTAGTAGCTTTGTATCCTTAAACATAAAGAACATGATCCACACACCTGTGAGAGGAGCAAAGCTGTAGTGCTATACTATACGTCTAGGACCAGCAGGACCTCCATAAATTCAGCTGTATCAGTACCTAAGGACATTCTCAAATGTCATTTGTGTTTGGCACTTCATGACACAGACATTTCTTATACTTGTATAGACATCTTATTCCTTGTGCTCTGCCATAAGCTTCCGCTTCTGGTTACTGCAAGATGCTGAGCTAACTCAGCATGGATAATCTTCTGTACCTATGCTTATACGTGAACATATGTTAAAAATTTTTACATGACTGAGGCTTTAAATGATAGCCAGTCAGTCATTAATTCTCAGGAATTGTTTAGAACTGTCTGTGTAGGGGATACAAGAAATTACTTTGCCAAACATGACCTTTATTTAGTCTATGAAAAATAAACTTTATGCCAATGTATAGATCACAATGATGAATTTAATTAAAACCTTATATTTTCTATGTAGGGCAGCCTTTTTTAAAAAAATAATTTAATCAAAATTTAATTTTTCATAGTGAAATATTTAGTCAGTCCTACATTTTCATTCAGTTCTATAGGAAGCGGGTTCCTTTATATATTACCATACTGATAAAAATGATTGATTCTTATAATTTCATTTCACTTTTATCGTCCATTTTCTTAAGAAAAGTTAATGTCTGAGTTAATGGAAGACAGAAACTCCTGAATCTAGAATCACTGGTCACTCCAAAGTAAGGATCAATCCTATTAAATGCTGTGAATAATGATTCACAAAAGATTCATATGACATACATGCTCACTTTGGGGAACATCAAGCAGTAAAATTGTTATCTATACTTTAAACCACTCTTTTTCTAGTCTAGAATATTAATATCAGTAGATATGAATCTCTTTAGAAATATATAAGCCACTTTATAACACAGTGCTCTGTGCATATCATCTTGCATGTTTCCCAAAGAATCACTGTCCAAAGGTTACACTGGTATACTGACTCTAAATTAGAAGAATCAAGGAAGGGCCGTAAGATAAGGATATATAAATTATAATAAGAACACGTTGCTTTTATATCCTTTCCAATTTAATTACAATCACTGTCATAAAAATGGATTAGATACTGCTGTTTTCTCTTCCCATTACCATCTTTGTCATAAGAATGAGAAATCCAGACTTCAATGCTTGTCAGCTTTAGTCGAACGATGCATAGTTCTTTAACCTTTCTACAGCTATGTCATTTTATTGGCTGGCTTTTCCAGTTCTTTCGTGTTTAAACCAAAGTAGCTTGCAGTAATGAACTGGAATGGATAACCAATCCCATAACAACATATTGAAAAGGCCAAAGCAGTTCATCATTGTGTAATCAATATAATAAATTAGACAACACAAATCTTATTGTCATGAAAAAGGCTAACAAAACATGCTAACATGAATTTATAGTGATAAAGATAACTTATATGGAGAAAACAGGCCAATCTTCTTACAGTTTTAGTATTTTATTTACTGAAGTTTTATACTTTAGTGTTGCACAGATATCACTGAAATTCACAGCTAAGGGTACTATAATACTTTAGACATATGCACACATTCCATATATTGTTTTTAACACCTGTATCTTCCTTATTTCATTTCAATACCAACATATGAATTTACAAGTTTACATTCTGTTTTAGGAGAATGGATTAAGATATAGTCATAAAAAATAAAATTCAGTAAATATTGGCATTATTTTCAATCTGAAATGCCCAAAGTTTCTGTTGTTATGCCCTGATGCAAGAAAACCATTGAATGCACACACAGGAAAAGACCCGGCATCCACCATGGGCATGTGTTTGCCTGCAGAGCCCTGGGGAGCGAGGGTGTCCTCTGCCAGGATGGTGCATCCCAGGCATGGCCAGCTCCCACCATCCCCCAGGAACCCGCAGGAACAAGGTGCCAAGGTACAGGCAAGGTGACATCTCCTGAGAGCCTCTCTCTGATCTACTAATTGAGCAACACCACTCAAAGTTAATAGGATTTTAAGAATGCAAAGCAAGCACTCATGAAATATAAAATGTGAGCCTAGCTTGGCAATGAGTGTTAATCTTCATGATGAAATGTATCATAATACTATCACACTGCAAAATCCTATTTTTCCCCTATCCACTGAATGATGAGATATCCACTATTTCTTTGTACTTGGTTATTCTTTGCTTAAGTTTTTGTGGTTTTTTTTAGCGTAGCTAATCTGAAGTCTGCAATATAGACAAATTTATTAATTATATCCTGGATATGACCTTGCCGTTAAGTGTGGGTACTTCATAGATACATCTATCCACTTATTTTTAAAGTATCAATTTAAGATTAGGTGGCAGTGTTATTCCCATTTTATAGATAGAGAACTAAGGAGACAAAGATTGAGACATAATTATTTCTTTTCTTTTTTAATAACCTGTGAGGGCCAGAAGCATCTTCAGTAGAGATGAAATCTTTGAAGATATTAGCTGCCAATTACTTGAGGCTAAATCTAAGTGTATGCAGAGCCTGGATTATTTTTTTATATCTTCATTATGCATTTTACTGAAGTGGCTGTAGATTTTACATTCATATTCACATGTTGTGTCTTACTGCACCACAGACAAGTGTTTCTCACTATACAGTAGAGTAGTAAGGATGGAAAATATCTATATTATTTATGGGAGTAGTTGATACTAACTTGAACAGTTCATAAGTTCTACTGTACACACCCCAAATTAGATGAGGAATATGCCTGCAGAAGGATGAAAAAAATGTCAATGGATTTCTAACTGCTATTTATTTTGGTCAAGATAATATACTAATTTCAGATTCCAAGTGTAGGGATTAACATGATAAATATGTAGGATAAGATTAAGATGCAGTCCAGAGTAAGTGTTTTATCAGCAGCAAAGTGATGGTCCTGTGTTCTGCAAGTGACAGCTTTACTGGAAGTAGGAAGGGAGCCCAGGTAGCAAAGAGTTTCAACTTGGCAGTAAAAGATAATATATATTCTATTTTAACAAAGATTCAATGAGTCTGTTTTCATATAAATGTCACCTTAGTCAAACAGATTTCTAAACTGGAAGTTCGTTTTTCTAGGCTGCTAGGTGAAGAATAGAGATAAACAAGCTCCTTGGATAGCATTTAAAAACAATATTTGTGTTAGACTGCTGTTGCCAAGAGTTGGGAATGAATACTGAAAAATAAGTACGTTATATTTCTCTGGGTCATGTTCCTCTGTGAATATTTGCATTATGAAATATACAATGAAAAGAGCATTAGTCACCAGCCATCAGAGGCTGATCCAGCACCCACTAAAGTCAAAGACTTCCACTGACTTCAATGGAAATTGGATCAGGCCCATGATACTCTTGTCCAAACTCTGTATACTTTGTTGCCAAACGTGTTGATTTTGGAACAGAGCTTCTGACAACAAAAGCCATTGTCACAGACATGGCCTGCCACATTTCTGCTCCCCACCGCAAGCTCCTGGGAGGAGCAGTGGAGCCATGTAGGACTAGAGGAGAAGGGCTGTTTGCAGAGCAAGGGGAAGGAGCAGGCAAGAGAGAGGGGAGGGAGAGGAGCCACAGGGGTATGATTATTGAGGAAGATGTTGGTCTGGGTTGTAAATTAGAAGTGGGAAAGCTGGCACAGGCTCTGAGGAAAGCTGGACAGGAGCTGCTGGCAAGCAGTGCTGCAGGGTCGGAGGGAAGTTTCCATGGGGAAGTCTGGAGCGGCTGGAAAAAGGCAGGCACGAAGCTACTGAGACAGGCATCAAAAGAGGCAGAGCAAAGAAGACAAAGTTCAGCGGAAGCAAGAAACATCAGCTGCTGTGGGAACAATCATCTCTGGAAACACAGAAAGGAATCTGCTTGGTGAAGGCTGGGCTGCAGCAGTTCAACATTGCAGTGTCGAGGACTGCATGCTCAGTGAGACACAAAAACAGTGGTGGGCCGCAAGGCTCAACAACACGGGAGGAAGGTGCTAATGAGAGGGATGAACTGCATAGACTCGTACACAAGTTTACTTTCCTTCAAACATGGCTTAGACTGGCCTCAGTGGGACTCATCAGGTGCCTCTAGTCAAGGCTTTTAGAGAACCAGGAGCTAAATCACTATTAGACAACAAGGAAAAAACCATGAAGCTGTTAATGCAATATTGCAAAAACGCATAAAATCAAAAGAGACAACTCTGCTAGATTATACACTTTATTGCTTCTATTCTCTCAAAACTTACAGAACAAAATAGCTGCATTTCATTCCTTTATCTGAATTAAACTAAAACAGATAAAACCTGGAATCATTGTACAAAGTTAATAGAATATAGAGATATAACCTGAGGGTGGCTTTAATAGTTTACATTCTATATTGTTTTCCTAAATCTTTGAATAAATATTTCTCGGTACAATAAATTTTGAATTAAGTTATATCCAAGAGGCTGATGAAATTACAGAACTGCTCAATTGTATCATTCTTCCAACACAACAAAAAACATGGCTGAATGGATTTCTGATAAATTTCAGATGTTTGTGTTCAGCTGGCACGTGTGTCATTTGCAATACTGTAAATTTGGTAGGGAATTCCAGTTCTCAGTTACTCTGTCCTATGACAGAAAAATATTTAATTAATACATTTGAAATGCAAAATTACCAGAGCCAAATTATTACTTATTTTAATTATTCACATCAGTGATATTGTATCAATACCTAAGAACCTCAAACAAAATCAGGATTCTGTCTTCATAGAAGCTACTCTTTTACACATAATGAAATAGTCTTGATTGACTGGAGAAAGAAATTGTTGAAAATTAGGTGAAAAGAAAAAGTAGTATCTTAATTTTGCAGCTTGGAATCAACACACAAGAAGTCTGTTTCCAAAGCAGAGGTTTGAAACCAGTCTAGTGACTTGTCCAGAAGTTTAAACAATCTTTCCTCTCAAATTATTTGCCAAAGGGAATAGCACTATACCTGTGAAAAAGTGTTATAGATTGTGGTCCTTTAATCTTTAACACAGATTAAATCAGTCTCTTTCTCAGTAATACACACACTTTCTCTTCAGGTCATAAGCCATTTTGTTCACTTAAGTAAAAAAAGTGGTTTTAAATGATATTGTAAATAGTACAAATGGATGAGCCCTTGAAAAAAATAAGATAACAACAGCTTTACATGAGCTGAGTGCCTGCTGTGCTCTGTTGATGTCACCTGTCACTACTGAGATTTGATGAGAGACCTTCAGAACTGAAAACAGCATTTATTAAAAAAAATAATTCTCACATTATCTTTTTTTCAAGCCTACATTAGGAATTACTCTTTTTTTTTTGGCCAACAACAAAATTTGCCGCCTTCTGGCACTCTGATCTCATCATATTAGGACGTAATGTCCTTAATCTAAAGGGGGAAAAAAGCACAACATAGGGATGAGATGTAAAATCCATGGCACACATACCAAAACTGGAATATACTGCTGTAGTAGACAGCAGAACTGCCATTTTGGGCTACCCAGAGAAAAAACTTTTGGCTTACTAGCAGTCCCTGTGGGAATGCATTGGCACCTCCCGGGCTGCAGTGACCTGCCACTCAGGGGTTCCCTGCGCCTGAGTTGTCATCCCATGTTTAATGGGTATTTTGGCTTTTGAAGCCAAGTTTGACAATCACAGTGTTCCGAGCAATGTGTCCCACAATTTATATAAATGTAGTATGAACAAGAACCTTTTCCAGATTGTTTTATTGCTGCCACCTGGTAACCTCATATAGTTCCTTCTACTTTTGGTATTATAAGAATCATGAATAACTTTTCTTGGTGAAATTTATAGACAACTATCATATCCCTCTTCAGTCATCCATTTTCTGGCTATCCAGTCATAGTCTATTTAGGACTTGCATGAATGTTGGCCAATATACTTTTCCATCATTACTTTTTGTAATTTGTTTTTTCTCATTGGACTATAACATATCAGAGGAGAGAAGAGGAGAGGAGAGGAGAGGAGAGGAGAGGAGAGGAGAGGAGAGGAGAGGAGAGGAGAGGAGAGGAGAGGAGAGGAGAGGAGAGGAGAGGAGAGGAGAGGAGAGGAGAGGAGAGGAGAGGAGAGGAGAGGAGAGGAGAGGAGAGGAGAGGAGAGGAGAGGAGAGGAGAGGAGAGGAGAGGAGAGGAGGAGAGGGACAAACTGTAGATTCATAGGGTGTTGCAGTGACATTTTTGGTTTTGTTTCTAACACTCTGTATCATGCAGTTTGTTTCTGTGTGCCAATGCTGACTGACCTGAGGTTTGCATTTCTGACTAGAGACACTCCAAGATCCCTTTTCTTAGTAGTTATAACTACCTCAGAGCTAACTACACTAATTATGTATAGTAGAGGAGATATTTTTCCAATGTACATTACACCTATTAATGTTACCATAATTCTTCAGTGTTTAAAATTATATTTTATCTGCTGCTTTGACTCACTATCATAACATAGTTCTGCAGCATTTCACAGTCAGATTTCATATTTATTACATTGTCATTTTTACTGCTCCATCAGCAAACTCCTTCCCCTGCTGCAGTGCTGGGAACACATGTTGCTAGTTCCTCAACATTACAGACCACATGTAAGGGAACTGAAGTCAAACCTTAGGACTGTGCTAGCCCAGCACTGATGCAGGTCAGTAACAAGAGACAGCTACCAGGACTGAACGCCTCTTTGGGGAGCTTGAGATGGGAGATGCCTTCATCATGTGACAGAACATCAATTTAAGATATGATAAGCTGTCTATAATTTGGGAAAAAAAAATGAAAAAGGTCATATTGTCATTGGAAAAGACTGAAAAAAATGCAAATCTGAAAACTATAAATCTTAGAAAGGTTTCTTTCTTAGTGAATGAGGTGCTAAAGAAAACCAAGCCTTATCAAGCTTCAAACGTAGATAAGTAATTGCAGGCTTGGGCTTCCCTCTCTTCAAAGCAGACAGCATGATCAACTTTGAACAACCCAGGTAATGAGGCCTCAGATAGTGAAGACATGGCAGACTTTATCTGACATGCCCCTTAATAGCATTGTTTTAATTGCCAGAAATCTCTAAAGCCTTGTGCTGTGCTGCAGATGAAAAGTGACATCTGAAGACATTTAGATTGCTGCTAAGGAGCTAGTTCCTTCCATTGCATTGCTGGGATTTTTTGCGGTCTATCGGGAGCCTCTTAGAGCCTAGAATGATAAAACAAAAGTGGAGCAACACTCTCAGCATGAAATGAAATGCTCAGTGTAGGAACAGGTTGAGACCAGCTGCTTTTGCAAATGAAGATAAAACCACATAGACTCTTTTTGCTGTAGCATGTGGGTGGTTCAGAGGAGGGTAGGAAATTAAGATGTTGTGGTGGCAAGGGTTAACCATGGCTGAGCAAAATTATTTAAAACTAAATTAAGTACCATAGGTGATATGAAAGCAGAGAGAAGTGGTTCTATAATGAAAGAGAGCATCCAGTACACACTAATTAATTGCAAAATAAAAAAGAAAGGAAACATCAAGAAAGAACTGACTTATTCATCTACACCTGTTTAGAGCCAGACATCAAGTCTTAACTCTTATATTACTGCTTTCTATCAAAATGGATGAAATTAGGGGCCTCACAATAAACCAAAATAATATAGCAGGCAGACCCAGCAGCTCCAGCTA
Organism: Nipponia nippon; assembly: GCF_047370975.1. Classification (NCBI taxonomy): domain Eukaryota; kingdom Metazoa; phylum Chordata; class Aves; order Pelecaniformes; family Threskiornithidae; genus Nipponia; species Nipponia nippon. The sequence continues at coordinate 111,759,779 of NW_028262358.1, read as the reverse complement.
GAGGAAAACAATTTAACAATGTTTCACAGTGAGAGCCTGTTCTCATTCGTTGTATACTTGTCAAATTCAGCAGTTCAAGCTCAAGTTTTTAGGTCAGTTTTCTGTCTCTGAATTCTTGGAGGAAGACATGGCTAAAATAGTTCAGCTGTTGTCAAAAGTTACACTGGGGAAAGAATACGTCAGAAAACATGTTGGTCTGTGAGCTAAGAAAAAGTAACTGCGGCAAGAGAGACTGTTGGCTCTAGGACCCTAACCTTGCTCCTGTGAAAAACTGGAAATATAGAGAAAATTAAGCAGAGCATTGAGAGTAGAGAACATTCTGTATTTAATTAAGCACTGAGAAGGAGTGAGTTCAATAGCTACTTTTGCCTGTCAGGCTTCTGTGCAGCACTGAGAAGACAGATTCGCAGAGTGCAGTCGGTGGCATGCTGGGATGCCTGAGCCAGCTCTTTCGCTGGCATTTCTCCACAACACTGTGCAGTGCTGTGCAGAGGTACACTAGCCCGAGCTCTAGAAACAACAGGTCTGTGTTAGCATGGAGCCTCACAGGGACTAACCTTTTTCTCCTTGCTCAATCTCAGGGCAAGAAGAAAGGCTAATTAGGCAAAGTAAAGGTGTTGCTTCCAGCATCAGAGCTGATTTGAGTAGCTCTAGTCTACTGTATTTGTTCTCACAAGCTAGAGTGGTAGGTTAGCTCAATGAACCAGACACATTTGACATGGAAAAACCTATCTCAATTTTAACAAATTGTGAGTAAACCCAGCTCCAGCTGATTGTGGCTGGAGTTGCACCATAGATAGATGATGTGCTGCCTTCCTTGTACTCCTTAGGCACCAACCCAGGTGGACTAGAAAACCCTCTAGAATTACCTGTGTTCCACAGGGAGCAAGGCTCACCTATCTATCTGAGCTGCATGACAACTCTTCAGATGAGAATTTTCCAGCTGTGTCCACTGATATTATTTAATTAAGAAGAGTGGACTGCCCCTGCCCCCTCTTTAAGGTAGGCAGGGGTTTGGTGAAGCAGAGCCTACATTAGTCCAACTAGCCCACATCTTAAATATCTATTTCTAATTTCAGTAGTTCAGTATTTCAGTAAGATTTCAGTAGTAGGATATCTTCTTTTTACAAGAAAACTGAAAACATATGTGCTTCTGTAGATTTATATTTAGTAAATTCCAGTAAGACCTTAAATTATATTCTTCATAAAATACAGCTAATATAAAGACTCCATAAATTGACAAGTATTGCATCACATATATTTTTTGTCCCTGTCTTCAGTTTCCTTCACAGATAGGTCTATCCTGAGTTGCTTTTGGATAAATACTTTCACTCAGAAATGTTTTGCTGTCTGTTACATGCACAGTACAAGCATATGCACAGAAACCATCACAAATATGAATGTCCCCATTGTTTTTAGTGATTCTTTTCCAGTGTTGTATGCAGTCCAGTCTTTGAGATAAGTTCAGAGTTTTAGAGGGGTTTAAGATTTGAAAGCATCTTTAGTAGTATCAAGGTGCTGACTGGGATGCTTGAGAAACTTTTTGTAAAATTCAGTAATCATTCATTCTTCATAATCAATTTTTGTCTTCATGTGTGTAGAAGTTGCAGTGCAAACCCAGAATCCATCAGTTGCCTTGTCCAAATTTTGTTTGATTCGTTTTCCAAAGCTGAAGATATTCTGTGCGAAAGCCATCTTCCCTAACTTTTAAAAGTTCAGCATCCCGGTTAGTTAGTGAGCTAGGTAGGAGCTCCTTACACCGAATCACAAAATAGTTGAGGTTGGCAGGGACCTCTGGAGATCACCTAGTCCAGCCTCCCTGGTCAAAGCAAGGTCACCTGCAACATGTTGCCCAGGACTGTGACCAGTCAGGTTTTGAATATCTCCACCAAAAGAGACTCCACAAAGTCTCTGAACAGCCTGTTCCAATGTTTGACCACCCTTACAGTAAAAAAGCTCTTTCTTACATTTAGACAAAATCTGCTGTATTTCCATTCAGTTCTTTGCCTCTTATCCTGTCACTGAGCACACCACTGAAAAGAGCCTGGCTCCACCTTCTTTAGTCCTGCTGCAGCAGGCACTTATACACATGGATAAGATCCCCCTGAGCCTTCTCTGTTCTAGGCTGAACAGTTCCATGTCTTTCAGCCTTTCCATGTATGAAAGGTACTGTAGTCACTTAATCATCTTAGTGGGCCCTTGCTGCCCATTCTCCTGTAGCTCCATATCTCTCTTGTACTAAGGAGCCCAGAACTAGACACAGTACTCCAGGTATGGCCTCATCAAGTGCTGAGCAGAGAGGAAGGATCACCTCCTTTGACCTGCTGGCAACACTCTGCCTAATGCAGCCCAAGGTGCTGTTAGGCTTCTTTACCCTGAGAGCACATTGTTCACCTCGTTGCCCACCAAGACCTCTGGGTCCTTCTCTGCAAAGCTGCTTTCCAGCTTGTCAGTCCCCTCAGTATGTACTAATACATGAGGTTGTTCTTCCCAAGGTCCAGGACGTGTCATTTCGTCTTTTGAACTTCATGAGGTTCCTTCCTGCCCATTTCTCCAAAATTTCCAGGTCCCTCTGAATGGCAGCACACCCATCTGATATATCAGCCACTGTCAATGGAAAGAGACCGGCATCTACAAACATCAGGTCCTTTTCCCAGCCTCAGATAATTTCTTCCCCGTTAGCTGTAGAGGAAAACTAGAAACCAGCTTAAATCAGTCCTTAATACCTAGGTGGCTGCAGTTAAGGAATTTAAATCTTATTCAATTTGCCAGTTCAACAGACTTTTTCTTGGTTATTCTCTACCACATAATGTTGTTCATGATGATATGAACACAACATAGATGTTTAGTACGACATGTACTAAACATATGATCTTCTATGTAATATTTATGGAAGAAAAGACTTCCTTTTTGCAGGCACCAAAAGCTCAGTTGCTTTTAAGACACCTCCCTGTAAAGTAGGCATTAATAACCTTGTTGTGACAGAATAGATCAAAAAGGTCCTTATCAAGTTCTATGTTTCGTCTTGTTTCTTCCTCTTATAAAGGGGAAGAATCCATATAACAATTCATTGTCAGTTATACAGCTGCTTCTGTATTGCCCATGAGCTTCACACTCATCTGTAAACTGATGACGCTGAAATCTTCTGGCATTACTCTTATATCACAGTGATTGTGCTTTTTATATTGACCTGCACATCTTCTAAGAGCCCTAACTTCTTGCAGACTCCACAATATTTATCACAGAATTGGCAACAGTTAATATCGTGAGATTATTTCCCAAAACATAAGCACTTGACCTTTGACAGTGCTCCAAGCTGTGCTTTTTGTTTGACCCCTAGTGGTCTGCCACATAGATTTCACACCGTTATTGCAGCACTAACATCTTAGGTATCTTTCTCTTACTAAATCCATTTGTTCTCAGTTTGAGTAAACCAGTGGCTGCAGAAAAAAATCTTCACTCACTGGTAGCATGGAAAACTAGTTATTCTGTATACTTTTAAAATCCCAGGAAATGCATCATCTGCTGACTTAACAGGAGCCATTTTGTTGTACATTTTAGCCTCATAATTATCAGTGAATGTTAGATACTGTCTTTCAAAGCAATAGGCCAGACTTAGAATAAAACACAAAGTTCTGCCACACAGCCAGGCTCTAATCCTTTTTTCCCCTGCTAAGCATACATTACAGTCCTATTGCTGCAGGCTGTAGCTATATTTTCACTTCCAGCAGGTCTCCAAGGACATTCACTCTATTCCTGGTTTACGTGCTCCCCACCATCACCGACTGTTGTGTCTTTCCTCTCTCAGCCAGTAAGCTTAAGGGGAAAGGAGACAGATACAGTCAGATAATTGTCTTTATCAGTTACACGAAGTTTAGCTATTTAGTGCCCCACTGCTCCACCCAGGCTCCAATGGCTTCTTCAGTAACAAAGGGAGGACTGCTAGAGGACTTCCTAACTGTTGTGAGGAATATCAAATTTCTCCAGACTATTCCTTCTATTTGTGGAAAAAGTTCTGCTTTGCAACATGCTCCTGCTAGCAGTCATGTATACCCAGTGCTAGGCAAACCATGGAGGCTTGTCTTTTATCCCAGAATGCCCCTATATACAAACTTAAGCTGCATTGAATTACAGAATGAAAAATTAAAATTCAGCCTCCAAGTTAATTTTTTTGTCAAGAGATGGGATTTTTTAAACAAACACAGTTGAAAGATTTACATAAATATCTTTAAAGGGTGTTAAAAAAAGGTATGCTTTTTCACAAAATTTTACTTTAGACCTTTATACAAAGGTTACATGGGCTATTTTTGGAGTTGATGTTACAACTTTTGGCTCAACCAGTGGAGAAAACAGGGTCTTAAAATTGCTACAGTGAGAGAAGAGCTGCCTAACGCTTACTTTGCTATATGTCCAATGCACTATGAAACATTGTTGCATTAGAAATCAAAGAGCTTTCAGATAACTGAATTCCCTGTATACTTAAGAGACTAAACCTACTTGGACCAAGAAGGAAATGGACTTTGTGATATCATTGTAGTATTTCTAGGAAAGATGAGTCATGGAGCTTGACCAAATATAGTATTGCTGTAAGGAAGCTAGCCTTTAATTGACGCTTTTTTTTTTTTTTTTTCTCTCTGGGAAAACAGGCTCAGGTTTCTCTTGTAGAAAATCTAGGAAAACAACTTGCTTTTTTAAATGAATCCAGGAAATTCCATGAAATATTCTAATTGTGGATGCAGAGTATAGAATACAAAATATACTTTTCAAACCTCAGATTTGAAAAGCACTTATAGTTATGCATGTTTTTAAACACAGCAGTTGCCCCACTGGAAATGTACTAGCATTCAAGAAATCGTCTTCCTCAAATCAATGTGAGTTGATGTTATGTATTTCAGTACTTTGCTGGTGCAAAGGCCACACTACAGTTCTACTAACCGTTTTTTTTCAGTGCTTGGGATGAGATGATCTAACAGAACTGAGACAGCAAAAACAGAGTTTAACAAAGTCTTACACAAACATAATTCTTTTATGGATCAATATTCAGTATTAAATTTCCACTCCATTGAGAAACATGCAAGGAACAAAGAAATCTATTAAAATTCTACATTAGGAAAAAGATAACTTTTCTATCTACATTATATGTACTCACCAAAAGTATTCCCCCCAAATGCTCACAGTATTACCTTGATTATATCCTCATTTAAGCAATTTTTACACCTCTGCAACACATTATTCTTGATTTATACCAATATAAATCAGGGAAGAATTGGGGCAAACTATTTCAAAAGTCTGTGGGAGTAGCTGAAGAGTCCATTCCTATTAGCTTGGTAGATGCATTTAAAAACAACATTTAATAGTATGTGACTCATCAAATTAAACTTGTTTATAACAGAGGTTGTTTTTGAACACTAGATTGCCACTAGGTCACAAAGAAAGATCAAGATGTTAAAAAACAAGCTGTAGATATGTTGGCTAAGCCAGCATAGACTTATTTAAAAAGAAGGTTTTGACCCAATCATTTATTCTAACTAACTCATCTGTTTTTTTCCTAAAAGCATCTTCCACTTACATTTTGGGATTGTATTTAGAAAAGTTTTCTCACAAAATAAGTTTTGTTACATAAGTGCTAGTTTAAAATGTAACTATAACATTCTCAGTTGATGTAAATTGCTATAGCTCCTCATACTTGGATGGATCATCATTAATTCACATGTAGGTTAGATATTGAAGATGTAAAATGTTACAGAAGTGTTAACTCTTTTATTTTATTACTGTAATTAATCCTACAGGAGCTCTCTCCATTAAAACCAGTTGTTATAAGAATATTGACAACACTAACTCATCTGACCAGCATGTTCTTTCATTCCCATTGGAACTAAAACACCCTTAAAGAAAAGTTGCTATCAGCTGTAAAAATAATATATGCTTTTATAGAAAGGAAGCAGTTAAATACACACATTTCACAAACACCTGACAAATTTACATAGTATAGCATTCACACTTTAAGAAAACTGAAGGAAAACATTGTTGAAAAATGTGTTTTTGTTGAAGTACTATGGCATTGCAGAGTCCTGCCAAACTTTTAGAATAACAAGATTTTTGGTTTGGCTTGTCATCGGTAAAAAAGGCAAGAGAAAAAAGAATTATACTATGTTTTAAAGACTACTTTTCCACAAGATGAAACTCCAAAAACACATTCACTTCTGAAAGGATGGTTGCTCAGCTAGTCTTAATCTTCAAAGGCATACTACGAGGCAGTATTTTCCACATACAACTGATTTTTTTTTTTTTTTTTTCCAGGGGAAGGGACTTTTCATATGGTCTGCCTCTTTCCTTAAAAACACTAAGTAATCTCAGATATGTGCAATACTGAGGTTGCAGCCAAGGTGCTATATCCAAGTTAAAGGGTGTTTAATATCCTGCAAGCGGTGTCTTCTTATCAGCTGAAGGCAGAAGAAAGCGTCAGTCTATGTGCAGAAGTCTTGGAATTCTTCTGATTTGTGGACTGTTATATTTAGCCCAATACTGTCCATTTGAAACCAGGATAAGTGCTGAAATCTATAAGTTTTCCCAGCCTCTTTATCACCAGAGTCTTTCAGGAGAAGGAAAGAACTATGCAGTGAAAATGTAGGAAATGTGATTCTGTGAACAGAGAAGAACATTTCACTGGGTATGGTATTGACCTGTTCCATCTGATTATAAAAAGTGTTTGAGTTATTCCCACTGTTTGCCTAACAGCTAAAAGAAAAGCAGAATTCTCCTCACTCCTCTTTAACATAATGATGTAAATCACACTCTTCTAGGAAGATGTGTGGTGCTTATTCTGTAAGTTCCTTTTAAAGGAGAATTGTATCTATGTTACATCATTAATACTTCTTGTTTGAATCTCCTAAGCGTACAAAAAGGTAAAAACTGGAGCTTTCTATTGATTTCAGCAAGACACCATAATTCGCTGAAGACAGGACTCGGCTGTTTGTCTTTGAAATGCTGAAGCTTTGGAAAGTGCTTAACAATTCCAGTCCTCCTATTTTTCGGCCAGCTTTATTGCTGTTAGAAAAAGATCCTTGCTGTGGCCTGATAATGTCTAGTGCAGGTGCCTGAATAGAGGGTGTATCAAGCTCAGGGCACCAAGTGAGATCCTACCGAGGCATTATTTCTGGACTGTCAATGAAGCTGAAAGCTCCTGAGGAATTCAGAAGTGGGCCACTACCGAAGGCTGATCAAAAGGATTCAGAAATCAAGCAATTGCCTCTAATTGGATCCTTACAGCACTTACAGGGAGAATTCTTTCAGAAACCCACTTTTAGAAGGCGGCATGTAGAAAATTTCAAATGCTGTATAGCTAGAGTACCAGTAATTAAAATTGAACTACCATTCATCGTATACTTTAGAGATGACTGATTCCCTGAACGCTCAGAAAGGTCCTTTTCATCCTTACCAAATAATGCCTAAGCCTGGGACATCCTACCCTCTCTATTTTCAGACTCAGTCCTACTATTCTTATCTTCTCTATGTTAGCAAACCCTGCTCATATGCTCAGGAATAGCATGAAGTATTTAGTTCATGTTTAGATCAGTATAGTTCTTCTAAGGGCTGTGAGGAAAAAAAGGGATGCCTTGATTTAAAACTCCCTCAGCAGTGGGCTGAAACTGGTGGCAGGCTAGATCATGGCTGTGCATTTGCAATGTTACTTTTGGATAGCACCTGCACTGTTCAAGGTGTCTGCCCTGCCACAGAGAAGATTGACATGACAGTTAGAGGCACATATCAATTAGCTGAAATCAGAGTGCTTATTGTCATGCAAATTATGGATTGTGAACATGAGAAACAAACTCAGACTAACATCTGTCATATAACACCTACAAAAGATTTGTGCTTTAGTGTCTCAAGGCTGTCTTGGGTTAGCCGTAAATCGTATTTTGACAGGGTTTAATAAAATACAAATTATGGAACCAATGAGTCATGCTCAGTATTTCCATCAGACAAATTCAAATGGGTGTACATTTTAACTGAGCTGTAAATAGATTGAATTGCAAACCTAATCCTCTGAACTTTTGTAGCTTTACAGATTTTGGAGGAATATGATCTTGCATTCAGAATTCATTCCTAAAGTAATGCTGAGCATGACTATGTAACATGTTTGTTATGAGGCAGGATTAGAGGGATTTACCCAACATTATATCAGATACTGTGTGTGTTTTAGACATGTGTACATAAGCATTTTTTGCCACTTTCATTCACCAGTGAAGCCCTATAAACAAAAGGAGCCAAAATGTTCTTTAACCTCTTTGCAGCATGCCGCTAGGTTCAGATTCACCCTGCTGAACCACAAATGCACAGCCAAGGTATTTAAATTAGGGAAGGAGCTGCTGCAAGCTTCCTCTGGAGTCAAGGGGACAGGCAGCTCCAGCCCACGGCTCGCCCTGACTTGCCTACCCTTGGGAGGTTGCTCCCCTGGATGTAGCTGCATCTCCCTGCTGTGCCTGCTTTTAGAGGGAAGCCTCAAAACAACTACGCTCCTCTGCTTGGCACCTCATCTAAATGCTTTATCGTTGGCTGATGTGCTGTGATTCTCCTTTCTATCTTGTAGAATTGATTTTGCTGTCAAAAACACAATCGAGTTTCTGCAGCAAAATATTAGGGAAATAGTGTGAAACCTTAAGGGGAAAAAGAAAAGATGAAAAGGAAAAAAAAGTTCATATGTCCAAACATTTTGATCAAACACTTGCATGAAAAAGCACAGATGGAAACTTTTTGTGAAATGTCATTCAGTTTTGAGTGAATCTGGAAGGAACCTTATATTTAATTTCTCTTTCTCTCTCTCTTTTTTTTTTAATTCTCTCTTGGGTTAACTACTATGTATTGCTCATGCAGTTTAAGTATTAAAGAACCAAGCAGGGAAAATATTAAAATTAAGGCTAGTTCAACTAAACGGCTTGTGTGGTTTACTTTCATCAGAAATCACCTTCACATCATGAACCACCTCCTGAAAACTGTGTAGAAGTGCCCGGGTAATCAAGCACCTTAATAGACCAGTGTACATATATAGTTGTAGATATCAATAATGTTAAATTACTCCAATTATTTGCTATAGCCTAATCTTTGAAAGTTAACCTAATTCCCTTTATATGTGGTTTTCAGACAACTTCTCTAGATATGCACAAAGCTGGAAAAAATTTGTATAATGGTTTTACTGGTGAAGTCCTAGAGCAAGTGGTATGCATGATTTATCACATATTTCCAGAATTAAAAGGTATGTCTGGACTGCCGTTTATGCACACATCCCATATTCAGCCTGACAGCTCTCAATGGAAAATGGCCTCCATTTCATGTGTTCCTCATAAGTGAGGTTTTACCTGTTTTTACCACTCCATTGATTCTGAGGAGCTTATTAGCAGACTGAATGTGCAACATCATTGGTTTTAACCCACGGAATGAAAGCTGTATGTCTGCAGAAGACTGAGCTGCTTTAAATCTAGAGTTCTAAGTAGTGCAATAACTCTTAATAAGATTAATCCACAAAAATATAAAACAAATTCAAACTAACATTGTATGTTTTCAAACTAACAAATATTTTCAGTGATTCATTCTCATTTCATCTTTTTTAAAAAAACCACTTCAGATAATTTGTTAAACAGTAAGTAAAGATTTAGGTTTTGTTATTTTTTTGTTGACAAATTCTGAGCAGGCCTGAATTAGTGAAGTATTGAAGAAAGAACATTTACATCCTTTCTTAAGGCAAAAGAAAATATGTTGTAAAGATTTTACTTATATTTTGGAACTTGCTGCCATTGTATTTATTTCACTTTACAATGCAGAGAGAAATAATAAAAAACATATTAGAAAAAGCTGTTGCAGAACATAAGTTTGCTGCTTTGGGATAAATGAGTAATAGCTACATAACTGTCATCACACAACCACTTTTAAGCCTTCTTTCATGGTATACAGCTGTGGTTTTAGGCAATGCAATTAATTAGAGGGTGAAATCAAAGCCATGTATCTTTCTTCTCTTGTGTGACTTTTACTCCCTGTCTTTATATGGCTATTGTGCCCTTCTAATTATATTAGATGCAATTAAATTGTGTCTTTCCAACCAACATTTGCATATCCCTGTCAAATAATACACGTATGGTCAAAGAAAAACACATTAATAAGTGAAAGGCATTAGTGTCACTTGTAGATAAGAGGCAGGAAGTCCTTAAGAAATTGCTGTTCTTCATGGTCCACAGTGCAACCATGAACACTATTGCCGTTCTAGGAAAAGGAGAGATCTAGTCAGACAATTCATTGGCATTTAGGATCAGATTTTCAAAAGTTTCCAACGACTAGCAGGTCTTCATTTAGGGGTGTTGAATTCAAAATAGCTTAATTTAGATCCACACAAATGTGAAAATATTGGTAGTTCTAATATTTACATTTGAAAAATCAATACATAATTCTTTTTTTTCTTCTAGTGTTTTTTATGATAGTGTGGTGTTACTGAATTCACAGTGTTATTCTTAATTGATTCTTACAAGTCTGAAGCGAAGTTGTACACTTGCCACTAATTCTGAAATGACTTTCTGCATGTTTTGTGAATATGACCAAGAGAGTCAGAGATGTTATTCCAGGAACAGACTGAACAAAGGATAATTAATGATCCTCTGGATGGATCTGCTGATTGATACATACTTTGCCACAAATGCAGCAAGGGCCCTGAAAAAGGTTGAAGGACACAAGGCAGCTCTCCTTGTAATATCTGGCCCTTGGTCACACCAGTTTTGATTTCCACAGCTTTTGCAGATGTCCACAATCCCAACTATAAACTTTTGCCTCAGCCAGAACTCCACACTAAGGAAAGAAAATTAGCATAAGCCTAATATATTTTATTTTTTTATTTTTTATTATTTGTTATTATTTTTTTATTTTTTATTATTTTGTTATTTTGTGATCTGCATTTCAAAAAATACAGCTAAACTTACAAAGATTGTGCCAATTATATTTTATATATCCTACCTAATAGAAAAAAAGGATCTGTGAGAAAGACATACATTTCCAAAGGAAAATTATTTTAGTCATTAAATAATTCATTGTGTATTCAGCCCAGCTAGAAGTATTAAACTATGTGTTCCTAGGAATATCAGAGAACCCAGTTTCTTTAAGAGTGTCTTTTCTTCTTCTCCAGCTAAGTTTGTGATAGTCTTACACCTAGTCACAGAAAAATTTCTCAAAGTCTTTCCATCAGTATCAAAACCTTCAGCATCATAAGATCAAAAGTTGGTACTCATAACCTTATTGAAATCTCTGTCTGAGGCACCAGCCACATAGTGGTATTTCTCCTGGAGACCTGTCTTCCACTTGTAAACAACATGAGCTTAGTAAGGCAGAAACCCCTGAGCTCATCTGTGTTCCATCACAACAAAGTTGCTGTTGTTCCCTTGGAGGGAGAGATGCATCTCATCGTAAAACAGATCAGAATTTTGTCTCCAAGTGTCTCTTTTTCTCCAATAAATATAAAGAGAACCTCAATAAATAGCTGAAATGCAGACATCTGTGTAGCAAACAATTAAATTTACATGAAATGAGATTTCACCCTAAGGGTCTATAATTAAAGTGCAATTATATTCCTAAGTCACATGGACAGGATCCCACCCACTGTCTTTAAACTACTGTTGTTGGTATTATTTATT